>NC_137475.1:18710497-19910497 GCF_918807975.1 Aplidium turbinatum
TTTAGTACGTTACAAAACTTCCTTAGACAATTTTTAATGACGTTAGTTCCAAACTAAAAGAATTAGATAGTTTCGCAAAAAAAAATAATTTTTCACTGTATGAAATGTCCTTGAAAAATTTTTGAAAAATTTTTTTGAAAAGACAATTTTTTTCAATAATGTTCACTTTTAGTACGTAAATAAACTTTCTTAGACAATTTTTAATGACGTTAGTTCCAAACTAAAAGAATTAGATAGTTTCGCAAAAAAAAAAAGTTTTTCACTGTATGAAATGGTTTTGAAAAATTATTTTAAAAAGACAATTTTTTTTCAATAATGTTCACTTTTAGTACGTAACAAAACTTTCTTAGACAATTTTTAATGACGTTAGTTCCAAACAAAAAGAATTAGATAGTTTCGCAAAAAAAAATTATTTTTTACTGTATGAAATGTTTTTGAAAAATTTTTGAAAAATTTTTTTGAAAAAACAATTTTTTTTCAATAATGTTCACTTTTAGTACGTAAATAAACTTTCTTAGACAATTTTTAATGACGTTAGTTCCAAACTAAAAGAATTAGATAGTTTCGCAAAAAAAAATTATTTTTCACAGTATGAAATGTCTTAGAAAAGTTTTTGAAAAATTTTTTTGAAAAGACAATTTTTTTTCAATAATGTTCACTTTTGGTACGTAAAAAAACTTTCTTAGACAAGTTTTAATGACGTTAGTTCCAAACTAAAAGAATTAGATAGTTTCGCAAAAAAAAATTAATTTTCACTGTATGAAATGTCTTAGAAAAATTTCTGAAAAATTTCTTTGATAAGACAATTTTTTTTCAATAATGTTCACTTTTAGTACGTAAATAAACTTTCTTTGGCAATTTTTAATGACGTTAGTTCCAAACTAAACGAATTAGATAGTTTTGCAAAAAAAAAAAGTTTTTCACTGTATGAAATGTTTTTAAAAAATTTGTTTGAAAAGACAATTTTTTTTCAATAATGTTCACTTTTAGTACGTTACAAAACTTCCTTAGACAATTTTTAATGACGTTAGTTCCAAACTAAAAGAATTAGATAGTTTCGCAAAAAAAAATTATTTTTCACTGTATGAAATGTCCTTGAAAAATTTTTGAAAAATTTTTTTGAAAAGACAATTTTTTTCAATAATGTTCACTTTTAGTACGTAAATAAACTTTTTTAGACAATTTTTAATGACGTTAGTTCCAAACTAAAAGAATTAGATAGTTTCGCAAAAAAAAAATAATTTTCACTGTATGAAATGTCTTAGAAAAATTTCTGAAAAATTTCTTTGATAAGACAATTTTTTTTCAATAATGTTCACTTTTAGTACGTAAAAAAACTTTCTTAGACAATTTTTAATGACGTTAGTTCCAAACTAAAAGAATTAGATAGTTTTCCAAAAAAAAAAAGTTTTTCACTGTATGAAATGGTTTTGAAAAATTTTTTTGAAAAGACAATTTTTTTTCAATAATGTTCACTTTTAGTACGTAAATAAACTTTCTTAGACAATTTTTAATGACGTTAGTTCCAAACTAAAAGAATTAGATAGTTTCGCAAAAAAAAAATTATTTTTCACAGTATGAAATGTCTTAGAAAAGTTTTTGAAAAATTTTTTTGAAAAGACAATTTTTTTTCAATAATGTTCACTTTTGGTACGTAAAAAAACTTTCTTAGACAAGTTTTAATGACGTTAGTTCCAAACTAAAAAATAGTTTCGCAAAAAAAAATTATTTTTCACTGTATGAAATGTCTTAGAAAAATTTCTGAAAAATTTCTTTGAAAAGACAATTTGTTTTCAATAATGTTCACTTTTAGTACGTAAATAAACTTTCTTAGACAATTTTTAATGATGTTAGTTCCAAACTAAAAGAATTAGATAGTTTCGCAAAAAAAAATTATTTTTCACTGTATGAAATGTCTTAGAGAAATTTCTGAAAAATTTCTTTGAAAAGACAATTTTTTTTCAATAATGTTCACTTTTTGTACGTAAAAAAACTTTCTTAGACAATTTTCAATGACGTTAGTTCCAAACTAAAGGAATTAGATAGTTTCGCAAAAAAAAATTATTTTTCACTGTATGAAATGTCTTAGAAAAATTTCTGAAAAATTTCTTTGAAAAGACAATTTTTTTTCAATAATGTTCACTTTTTGTACGTAAAAAAACTTTCTTAGACAATTTTTAATGACGTTAGTTCCAAACTAAAGGAATTAGATAGTTTCGCAAAAAAAATTTATTTTTCACTGTATGAAATGTCTTAGAAAAATTTCTGAAAAATTTTTTTGAAAAGACAATTTTTTTTCAATAATGTTCACTTTTAGTACGTAAATAAACTTTCTTAGACAATTTTTAATGACGTTAGTTCCAAACTAAAAGAATTAGATAGTTTCGCAAAAAAAAATTATTTTTCACTGTATGAAATGTCTTAGAAAAATTTCTGAAAAATTTCTTTGAAAAGACAATTTTTTTTCAATAATGTTCACTTTTAGTACGTAAAAAAACTTTCTTAGACAATTTTTAATGACGTTAGTTCCAAACTAAAAGAATTAGATAGTTTTCCAAAAAAAAAAAGTTTTTCACTGTATGAAATGGTTTTGAAAAATTATTTTAAAAAGACAATTTTTTTTCAATAATGTTCACTTTTAGTACGTAACAAAACTTTCTTAGACAATTTTTAATGACGTTCGTTCCAAACTAAAAGAATTAGATAGTTTCGCAAAAAAAAATTATTTTTCACTGTATGAAATGTCTTAGAAAAGTTTTTGAAAATTTTTTTTGAAAAGACAATTTTTTTTCAATAATGTTCACTTTTAGTACGTAAAAAAGCTTTCTTAGACAATTTTTAATGACGTTAGTTCCAAACTAAAAGAATTAGATAGTTTCGCAAAAAAAAATTATTTTTCACGGTATGAAATGTCTTGGAAAAAGTTTTTTGAAAAGACAAGTTTTTTTCAATGATGTTCACTTTTAGTACGTAAAAAAGCTTTCTTAGACAATTTTTAATGACGTTAGTTCCAAACTAAAAGAATTAGATAGTTTCCCAAAAAAAAATTATTTTTTACTGTATGAAATGTCTTAGAAAAATTTTTGAAAAATTTTTTTGAAAAGACAATTTTTTTTCAATAATGTTCACTTTTAGTTCGTAAATAAACTTTCTGAGACAATTTTTAATGACGTTAGTTCCAAACTAAAAGAATTAGAGAGTTTTGCAAAAAAAAATTATTTTTTACTGCATGAAATGTCTTGAAAGAGTTTTTGAGAAACTTTTGAAAAAGACAATTTTTTCAATAATGTTCGCTTTAGTACGTAAAAAAACTTTCTTAGACAATTTTTAATGACGTTAGTTTCAAACTAAAAGAATTAGATTGTTTCGCAAAAAAAAATTATTTTTCACTGTATGAAATGTCATAGAAAAGTTTTTGAAAAATTTTTTTGAAAAGGCAATTTTTTTTTAGTAATGTTCACTTTTAGTACGTAAAAAAACTTTCTTAGACAATTTTTAATGACGTTAGTTCCAAACTAAAAGAATTAGATAGTTTCGCAAAAAAAAATTATTTTGCACAGTATGAAATGTCTTGGAAAAATTTTTTTGAAAAGACAATTTTTTTTCAATAATGTTCACTTTTAGTACGTAAAAAAACTTCCTTAGATGATTTTTAATGACGTTAGTTCCAAACTAAAAGAATTAGATAGTTTCGCAAAAAAAAATTATTTTTCACTGTATGAAATGTCTTAGAAAAAATTTTGAAAAATTTGTTTGAAAACACAATTTTTTTTCGATAATGTTCACTTTTAGTACGTAAAAAAACTTTCTTAGACAATTTTTAATGACGTTAGTTCCAAACAAAAAGAATTAGATAGTTTCGCAAAAAAAAATTATTTTTCACTGTATGAAATGTCTTGGAAAAATTTTCTTAAAAAGACAATTTTTTTTTCAATAATGTTCACTTTTAGTACGTAAAAAAACTTTCTTAGACAATTTTTAATGACGTTAGTTCCAAACTAAAAGAATTAGATAGTTTCGCAAAAAAAAATTAATTTTCACTGTATGAAATGTCTTAGAAAACTTTCTGAAAAATTTCTTTGATAAGACAATTTTTTTTCAATAATGTTCACTTTTAGTACGTAAATAAACTTTCTTTGGCAATTTTTAATGACGTTAGTTCCAAACTAAACGAATTAGATAGTTTAGCAAAAAAAAAAAGTTGTTCACTGTATGAAATGTTTTTAAAAAATTTGTTTGAAAAGACAATTTTTTTTCAATAATGTTCACTTTTAGTACGTTACAAAACTTCCTTAGACAATTTTTAATGACGTTAGTTCCAAACTAAAAGAATTAGATAGTTTCGCAAAAAAAAATAATTTTTCACTGTATGAAATGTCCTTGAAAAATTTTTGAAAAATTTTTTTGAAAAGACAATTTTTTTCAATAATGTTCACTTTTAGTACGTAAATAAACTTTCTTAGACAATTTTTAATGACGTTAGTTCCAAACTAAAAGAATTAGATAGTTTCGCAAAAAAAAAAAGTTTTTCACTGTATGAAATGGTTTTGAAAAATTATTTTAAAAAGACAATTTTTTTTCAATAATGTTCACTTTTAGTACGTAACAAAACTTTCTTAGACAATTTTTAATGACGTTCGTTCCAAACTAAAAGAATTAGATAGTTTCGCAAAAAAAAATTATTTTTTACTGTATGAAATGTTTTTGAAAAATTTTTGAAAAATTTTTTTGAAAAAACAATTTTTTTTCAATAATGTTCACTTTTAGTACGTAAATAAACTTTCTTAGACAATTTTTAATGACGTTAGTTCCAAACTAAAAGAATTAGATAGTTTCGCAAAAAAAAATTATTTTTCACAGTATGAAATGTCTTAGAAAAGTTTTTGAAAAATTTTTTTGAAAAGACAATTTTTTTTCAATAATGTTCACTTTTGGTACGTAAAAAAACTTTCTTAGACAAGTTTTAATGACGTTAGTTCCAAACTAAAAGAATTAGATAGTTTCGCAAAAAAAAATTAATTTTCACTGTATGAAATGTCTTAGAAAAATTTCTGAAAAATTTCTTTGATAAGACAATTTTTTTTCAATAATGTTCACTTTTAGTACGTAAATAAACTTTCTTTGGCAATTTTTAATGACGTTAGTTCCAAACTAAACGAATTAGATAGTTTTGCAAAAAAAAAAAGTTTTTCACTGTATGAAATGTTTTTAAAAAATTTGTTTGAAAAGACAATTTTTTTTCAATAATGTTCACTTTTAGTACGTTACAAAACTTCCTTAGACAATTTTTAATGACGTTAGTTCCAAACTAAAAGAATTAGATAGTTTCGCAAAAAAAAATTATTTTTCACTGTATGAAATGTCCTTGAAAATTTTTGAAAAATTTTTTTGAAAAGACAATTTTTTTCAATAATGTTCACTTTTAGTACGTAAATAAACTTTTTTAGACAATTTTTAATGACGTTAGTTCCAAACTAAAAGAATTAGATAGTTTCGCAAAAAAAAAATAATTTTCACTGTATGAAATGTCTTAGAAAAATTTCTGAAAAATTTCTTTGATAAGACAATTTTTTTTCAATAATGTTCACTTTTAGTACGTAAAAAAACTTTCTTAGACAATTTTTAATGACGTTAGTTCCAAACTAAAAGAATTAGATAGTTTTCCAAAAAAAAAAAGTTTTTCACTGTATGAAATGGTTTTGAAAAATTTTTTTGAAAAGACAATTTTTTTTCAATAATGTTCACTTTTAGTACGTAAATAAACTTTCTTAGACAATTTTTAATGACGTTAGTTCCAAACTAAAAGAATTAGATAGTTTCGCAAAAAAAAAATTATTTTTCACAGTATGAAATGTCTTAGAAAAGTTTTTGAAAAATTTTTTTGAAAAGACAATTTTTTTTCAATAATGTTCACTTTTGGTACGTAAAAAAACTTTCTTAGACAAGTTTTAATGACGTTAGTTCCAAACTAAAAAATAGTTTCGCAAAAAAAAATTATTTTTCACTGTATGAAATGTCTTAGAAAAATTTCTGAAAAATTTCTTTGAAAAGACAATTTGTTTTCAATAATGTTCACTTTTAGTACGTAAATAAACTTTCTTAGACAATTTTTAATGATGTTAGTTCCAAACTAAAAGAATTAGATAGTTTCGCAAAAAAAAATTATTTTTCACTGTATGAAATGTCTTAGAGAAATTTCTGAAAAATTTCTTTGAAAAGACAATTTTTTTTCAATAATGTTCACTTTTTGTACGTAAAAAAACTTTCTTAGACAATTTTCAATGACGTTAGTTCCAAACTAAAGGAATTAGATAGTTTCGCAAAAAAAAATTATTTTTCACTGTATGAAATGTCTTAGAAAAATTTCTGAAAAATTTCTTTGAAAAGACAATTTTTTTTCAATAATGTTCACTTTTTGTACGTAAAAAAACTTTCTTAGACAATTTTTAATGACGTTAGTTCCAAACTAAAGGAATTAGATAGTTTCGCAAAAAAAATTTATTTTTCACTGTATGAAATGTCTTAGAAAAATTTCTGAAAAATTTTTTTGAAAAGACAATTTTTTTTCAATAATGTTCACTTTTAGTACGTAAATAAACTTTCTTAGACAATTTTTAATGACGTTAGTTCCAAACTAAAAGAATTAGATAGTTTCGCAAAAAAAAATTATTTTTCACTGTATGAAATGTCTTAGAAAAATTTCTGAAAAATTTCTTTGAAAAGACAATTTTTTTTCAATAATGTTCACTTTTAGTACGTAAATAAACTTTTTTAGACAATTTTTAATGATGTTAGTTCCAAACTAAAAGAATTAGATAGTTTTGCAAAAAAAAAAAGTTTTTCACTGTATGAAATGTTTTTGAAAAATTTTTTTGAAAAGACAATTTTTTTTCAATAATGTTCACTTTTAGTACGTAAATAAACTTTCTTAGACAATTTTTAATGACGTTAGTTCCAAACTAAAAGAATTAGATAGTTTCGCAAAAAAAAATTATTTTTCACTGTATGAAATGTCTTGGAAAAAGTTTTTGAAAAGACAAGTTTTTTTCAATGATGTTCACTTTTAGTACGTAAAAAAACTTTCTTAGACAATTTTTAATGACATTAGTTCCAAACTAAAAGAATTAGATAGTTTCGCAAAAAAAAAATTATTTTTCACTCTAAGAAATGTCTTAGAAAAATTTTTTTGAAAAGACAATTTTTTTTCAATAATGTTCACTTTTAGTACGTAAATAAACTTTCTTAGACAATTTTTAATGACGTTAGTTCCAAACTAAAAGAATTAGATAGTTTGCCAAAAAAAATTTATTTTTTACGGTATGAAATGTCTTAGAAAAATTTTTGAAAAATTTTTTTGAAAAGACAATTTTTTTTCAATAATGTTCACTTTTAGTTCGTAAATAAACTTTCTTAGACAATTTTTAATAACGTTAGTTCCAAACTAAAAGAATTAGATAGTTTCGCAAAAAAAAATTATTTTTTAATGCATGAAATGTCTTGGAAAATTTTTGAAAAACTTTTGAAAAAGACAATTTTTTTCAATAATGTTCACTTTACTACATAAAAAAACTTTCTTAGACAATTTTTAATGACGTTAGTTTCAAACCAAAAGAATTAGATTGTTTCGCAAAAAAAAATTATTTTTCACTGTATGAAATGTTTTACAAAATTTTTGAAAAATTTTTTTGAAAAGACAATTTTTTTTCAATAATGTTCACTATTGGTACGTAAAAAAACTTTCTTAGACAATTTTTAATGACATTAGTTCCAAACTAAAAGAATTAGATAGTTTCGCAAAAAAAAATTATTTTTCACTGTATGAAATGTCTTGGAAAAGTTTTTGAAAAATTTTTTTGAATACACAAATTTTTTTCGATAATGTTCACTTTTAGTACGTAAATAAACTTTCTTAGACAATTTTTAATGACGTAAGTTCCAAACAAAAAGAATTAGATGGTTTCGCAAAAAAAATTATTTTTCACTGTATGAAATGTCTTGGAAAAATTTTTTTAAAAATTCAATTTTTTTTCAATAATGTTCACTTTTAGTACGTAAATAAACTTTCTTAGACAATTTTTAATGATGTTAGTTCCAAACTAAAAGAATTAGATAGTTTCGCAAAAAAAAAACTATTTTTCACTGTATGAAATGTCTTGGAAAAAGTTTTTTGAAAAGACAAGTTTTTTCAATGATGTTCACTATTAGTACGTAAATAAACTTTCTTAGACAATTTTTAATGACATTAGTTCCAAACTAAAAGAATTAGATAGTTTCGCAAAAAAAAACTATTTTTCCTGGTATGAAATGTCTTGGAAAAATTTTTTTGAAAAGACAATTTTTTTTCAATAATGTTCACTTTTAGTACGTAACAAAACTTCTTTAGACAATTTTTAATGACGTTAGTTCCAAACTAAAAAAATTAGATAGTTTCGCAAAAAAAAATTATTTTTCACTGTATGAAATGTCTTAGAAAAGTTTTTGAAAAATTTTTTTGAAAAGACAATTTTTTTTCAATAATGTTCACTTTTAGTACGTAAAAAAACTTTCTTAGACAATTTTTAATGACGTTAGTTCCAAACTAAAAGAATTAGATAGTTTCGCAAAAAAAAATTATTTTTCACTGTATGAAATGTCTTGGAAATAGTTTTTTGAAAAGACAATTTTTTTTCAATAATGTTCACTTTTGGTACGTAAAAAAACTTTCTTAGACATGTTTTAATGACGTTCGTTCCAAACTAAAAGAATTAGATAGTTTCGCAAAAAAAATTTATTTTTCACTGTATGAAATGTCTTAGAAAAACTTTTGAAAAATTTTTTTGAAAACACAATTTTTTTTCGATAATGTTCACTTTTAGTACGTAAAAAAACTTTCTTAGACAATTTTTAATGACGTTAGTTCCAAACTAAAAGAATTAGATACTTTCGCAGAAAAAAATTATTTTTTAATGCATGAAATGTCTTGGAAAAGTTTTTGAAAAACTTTTGAAAAAGACAATTTTTTTCAATAATGTTCACTTTAGTACGTAAAAAAACTTTCTTAGACAATTTTTAATGACGTTAGTTTCAAACTAAAAGAATTAGATTGTTTCGCAAAAAAAAATTATTTTTCACTGTATGAAATGTTTTACAAAATTTTTGAAAAATTTGTTTGAAAAGACAATTTTTTTTCAATAATGTTCACTATTGGTACGTAAAAAAACTTTCTTAGACAATTTTTAATGACATTAGTTCCAAACTAAAAGAATTAGATAGTTTCGCAAAAAAAAAATTATTTTTCACTGTATGAAATGTCTTGGAAATAGTTTTTTGAAAAGACAATTTTTTTTCAATAATGTTCACTTTTGGTACGTAAAAAAACTTTCTTAGACAATTTTTAATGACGTTAGTTCCAAACTAAAAGAATTAGATAGTTTCGCAAAAAAAATTTATTTTTCACTGTATGAAATGTCTTAGAAAAACTTTTGAAAAATTTTTTTGAAAAGACAATTTTTTTTCAATAATGTTCACTTTTAGTACGTAAAAAAACTTTCTTAGACAATTTTTAATGACGTTAGTTCCAAACTAAAAGAATTAAATAGTTTTGCAAAAAAAAAAAGTTTTTCACTGTATGAAATGTTTTGGAAAAATTTTTTTGAAAAGACAATTTTTTTTCAATAATGTTCACTTTTAGTACGTTACAAAACTTCCTTAGACAATTTTTAATGACGTTAGTTCCAAACTAAAAGAATTAGATAGTTTCGCAAAAAAAAATTATTTTTCACTGTATGAAATGTCCTTGAAAAATTTTTGAAAAATTTCTTTGAAAAGACAATTTTTTTTCAATAATGTTCACTTTTAGTACGTAAATAAACTTTCTTAGACAATTTTTAATGACGTTAGTTCCAAACTAAAAGAATTAGATAGTTTCGCAAAAAAAAATTAATTTTCACTGTATGAAATGTCTTAGAAAAATTTCTGAAAAATTTCTTTGATAAGACAATTTTTTTTCAATAATGTTCACTTTTAGTACGTAAAAAAACTTTCTTAGACAATTTTTAATGACGTTAGTTCCAAACTAAAAGAATTAGATAGTTTTCCAAAAAAAAAAGTTTTTCACTGTATGAAATGGTTTTGAAAAATTTTTTTAAAAAGACAATTTTTTTTCAATAATGTTCACTTTTAGTACGTAACAAAACTTTCTTAGACAATTTTTAATGACGTTCGTTCCAAAATAAAAGAATTAGATAGTTTCGCAAAAAAAAATTATTTTTTACTGTATGAAATGTTTTTGAAAAATTTTTGAAAAATTTTTTTGAAAAGACAATTTTTTTTTAATAATGTTCACTTTTAGTACGTAAATAAACTTTCTTAGACAATTTTTAATGACGTTAGTTCCAAACTAAAAGAATTAGATAGTTTCGCAAAAAAAAATTATTTTTCACTGTATGAAATGTCTTAGAAAAACTTCTGAAAAATTTCTTTGAAAAGACAATTTTTTTTCAATAATGTTCACTTTTAGTACGTAAATAAACTTTCTTAGACAATTTTTAATGACGTTAGTTCCAAACTAAAAGAATTAGATAGTTTCGCAAAAAAAAATTATTTTTCACTGTATGAAATGTCTTAGAAAAATTTCAGAAAAATTTCTTTGAAAAGACAATTTTTTTTCAATAATGTTCACTTTTAGTACGTAAATAAACTTTCTTAGACAATTTTTAATGACGTTAGTTCCAAACTAAAAGAATTAGATAGTTTCGCAAAAAAAAATTATTTTTCACTGTATGAAATGTCTTAGAAAAATTTTTGAAAAATTTCTTTGAAAAGACAATTTTTTTTCAATAATGTTCACTTTTAGTACGTAAATAAACTTTCTTAGACAATTTTTAATGATGTTAGTTCCAAACTAAAAGAATTAGATAGTTTCGCAAAAAAAAATTATTTTTCACTGTATGAAATGTCTTAGAAAAATTTCTGAAAAATTTTTTTGAAAACACAATTTTTTTTCGATAATGTTCACTTTTAGTACGTAAAAAAACTTTCTTAGACAATTTTTAATGACGTTAGTTCCAAACTAAAAGAATTAGATAGTTTTGCAAAAAAAAAAAGTTTTTCACTGTATGAAATGTTTTTGAAAAATTTTTTTGAAAAGACAATTTTTTTTCAATAATGTTCACTTTTAGTACGTAAATAAACTTTCTTAGACAATTTTTAATGACGTTAGTTCCAAACTAAAAGAATTAGATAGTTTCGCAAAAAAAAATTATTTTTCACTGTATGAAATGTCTTGGAAAAAGTTTTTGAAAAGACAAGTTTTTTTCAATGATGTTCACTTTTAGTACGTAACAAAACTTTCTTAGACAATTTTTAATGACATTAGTTCCAAACTAAAAGAATTAGATAATTTCGCAAAAAAAAATTATTTTTCACTCTAAGAAATGTCTTAGAAAAAGTTTTTTGAAAAGACAATTTTTTTTCAATAATGTTCACTTTTAGTACGTAAATAAACTTTCTTAGACAATTTTTAATGACGTTAGTTCCAAACTAAAAGAATTAGATAGTTTTCCAAAAAAAAAAAGTTTTTCACTGTATGAAATGGTTTTGAAAAATTTTTTTAAAAAGACAATTTTTTTTCAATAATGTTCACTTTTAGTACGTAACAAAACTTTCTTAGACAATTTTTAATGACGTTCGTTCCAAACTAAAAGAATTAGATAGTTTCGCAAAAAAAAATTACTTTTTACTGTATGAAATGTTTTTGAAAAGTTTTTGAAAATTTTTTTTGAAAAGACAATTTTTTTTCAATAATGTTCACTTTTAGTACGTAAATAAACTTTCTTAGACAATTTTTAATGACGTTAGTTCCAAACAAAAAGAATTAGATAGTTTCGCAAAAAAAAATTATTTTTCACTGTATGAAATGTCTTAGAAAAACTTCTGAAAAATTTCTTTGAAAAGACAATTTTTTTTCAATAATGTTCACTTTTAGTACGTAAATAAACTTTCTTAGACAATTTTTAATGACGTTAGTTCCAAACTAAAAGAATTAGATAGTTTCGCAAAAAAAAATTATTTTTTACTGTATGAAATGGTTTTGAAAAATTATTTTAAAAAGACAATTTTTTTTCAAAAATGTTCACTTTTAGTACGTAACAAAACTCTCTTAGACAATTTTTAATGACGTTCGTTCCAAACTAAAAGAATTAGATAGTTTCGCAAAAAAAAATTATTTTTTACTGTATGAAATGTTTTTGAAAAATTTTTGAAAAATTTTTTTGAAAGGACAATTTTTTTTCAATAATGTTCACTTTTAGTACGTAAATAAACTTTCTTAGACAATTTTTAATGACGTTAGTTCCAAACTAAAAGAATTAGATAGTTTCGCAAAAAAAAAATTATTTTTCACAGTATGAAATGTCTTAGAAAAGTTTTTGAAAAATTTTTTTGAAAAGACAATTTTTTTTCAATAATGTTCACTTTTGGTACGTAAAAAAACTTTCTTAGACAAGTTTTAATGACGTTAGTTCCAAACTAAAAAATAGTTTCGCAAAAAAAAATTATTTTTCACTGTATGAAATGTCTTAGAAAAATTTCTGAAAAATTTCTTTGAAAAGACAATTTTTTTTCAATAATGTTCACTTTTAGTACGTAAATAAACTTTCTTAGACAATTTTTAATGACGTTAGTTCCAAACTAAAAGAATTAGATAGTTTCGCAAAAAAAAATTATTTTTCACTGTATGAAATGTCTTGGAAAAAGTTTTTGAAAAGACAAGTTTTTTTCAATGATGTTCACTTTTAGTACGTAACAAAACTTTCTTAGACAATTTTTAATGACATTAGTTCCAAACTAAAAGAATTAGATAATTTCGCAAAAAAAAATTATTTTTCACTCTAAGAAATGTCTTAGAAAAAGTTTTTTGAAAAGACAATTTTTTTTCAATAATGTTCACTTTTAGTACGTAAATAAACTTTCTTAGACAATTTTTAATGACGTTAGTTCCAAACTAAAAGAATTAGATAGTTTTCCAAAAAAAAAAAGTTTTTCACTGTATGAAATGGTTTTGAAAAATTTTTTTAAAAAGACAATTTTTTTTCAATAATGTTCACTTTTAGTACGTAACAAAACTTTCTTAGACAATTTTTAATGACGTTCGTTCCAAACTAAAAGAATTAGATAGTTTCGCAAAAAAAAATTACTTTTTACTGTATGAAATGTTTTTGAAAAGTTTTTGAAAATTTTTTTTGAAAAGACAATTTTTTTTCAATAATGTTCACTTTTAGTACGTAAATAAACTTTCTTAGACAATTTTTAATGACGTTAGTTCCAAACAAAAAGAATTAGATAGTTTCGCAAAAAAAAATTATTTTTCACTGTATGAAATGTCTTAGAAAAACTTCTGAAAAATTTCTTTGAAAAGACAATTTTTTTTCAATAATGTTCACTTTTAGTACGTAAATAAACTTTCTTAGACAATTTTTAATGACGTTAGTTCCAAACTAAAAGAATTAGATAGTTTCGCAAAAAAAAATTATTTTTTACTGTATGAAATGGTTTTGAAAAATTATTTTAAAAAGACAATTTTTTTTCAAAAATGTTCACTTTTAGTACGTAACAAAACTCTCTTAGACAATTTTTAATGACGTTCGTTCCAAACTAAAAGAATTAGATAGTTTCGCAAAAAAAAATTATTTTTTACTGTATGAAATGTTTTTGAAAAATTTTTGAAAAATTTTTTTGAAAGGACAATTTTTTTTCAATAATGTTCACTTTTAGTACGTAAATAAACTTTCTTAGACAATTTTTAATGACGTTAGTTCCAAACTAAAAGAATTAGATAGTTTCGCAAAAAAAAAATTATTTTTCACAGTATGAAATGTCTTAGAAAAGTTTTTGAAAAATTTTTTTGAAAAGACAATTTTTTTTCAATAATGTTCACTTTTGGTACGTAAAAAAACTTTCTTAGACAAGTTTTAATGACGTTAGTTCCAAACTAAAAAATAGTTTCGCAAAAAAAAATTATTTTTCACTGTATGAAATGTCTTAGAAAAATTTCTGAAAAATTTCTTTGAAAAGACAATTTTTTTTCAATAATGTTCACTTTTAGTACGTAAATAAACTTTCTTAGACAATTTTTAATGATGTTAGTTCCAAACTAAAAGAATTAGATAGTTTCGCAAAAAAAAATTATTTTTCACTGTATGAAATGTCTTAGAGAAATTTCTGAAAAATTTCTTTGAAAAGACAATTTTTTTTCAATAATGTTCACTTTTTGTACGTAAAAAAACTTTCTTAGACAATTTTTAATGACGTTAGTTCCAAACTAAAGGAATTAGATAGTTTCGCAAAAAAAATTTATTTTTCACTGTATGAAATGTCTTAGAAAAATTTCTGAAAAATTTTTTTGAAAAGACAATTTTTTTTCAATAATGTTCACTTTTAGTACGTAAATAAACTTTCTTAGACAATTTTTAATGACGTTAGTTCCAAACTAAAAGAATTAGATAGTTTCGCAAAAAAAAATTATTTTTCACTGTATGAAATGTCTTAGAAAAATTTCTGAAAAATTTCTTTGAAAAGACAATTTTTTTTCAATAATGTTCACTTTTAGTACGTAAATAAACTTTCTTAGACAATTTTTAATGATGTTAGTTCCAAACTAAAAGAATTAGATAGTTTTGCAAAAAAAAAAAGTTTTTCACTGTATGAAATGTTTTTGAAAAATTTTTTTGAAAAGACAATTTTTTTTCAATAATGTTCACTTTTAGTACGTAAATAAACTTTCTTAGACAATTTTTAATGACGTTAGTTCCAAACTAAAAGAATTAGATAGTTTCGCAAAAAAAAATTATTTTTCACTGTATGAAATGTCTTGGAAAAAGTTTTTGAAAAGACAAGTTTTTTTCAATAATGTTCACTTTTAGTTCGTAAATAAACTTTCTTAGACAATTTTTAATAACGTTAGTTCCAAACTAAAAGAATTAGATAGTTTCGCAAAAAAAAATTATTTTTTAATGCATGAAATGTCTTGGAAAAGTTTTTGAAAAACTTTTGAAAAAGACAATTTTTTTCAATAATGTTCACTTTAGTACATAAAAAAACTTTCTTAGACAATTTTTAATGACGTTAGTTTCAAACCAAAAGAATTAGATTGTTTCGCAAAAAAAAAATATTTTTCACTGTATGAAATGTTTTACAAAATTTTTGAAAAATTTTTTTGAAAAGACAATTTTTTTTCAATAATGTTCACTATTGGTACGTAAAAAAACTTTCTTAGACAATTTTTAATGACATTAGTTCCAAACTAAAAGAATTAGATAGTTTCGCAAAAAAAAATTATTTTTCACTGTATGAAATGTCTTAGAAAAGTTTTTGAAAAATTTTTTTGAAAACACAAATTTTTTTCGATAATGTTCACTTTTAGTACGTAAATAAACTTTCTTAGACAATTTTTAATGACGTAAGTTCCAAACAAAAAGAATTAGATAGTTTCGCAAAAAAAATTATTTTTCACTGTATGAAATGTCTTGGAAAAATTTTTTTAAAAATTCAATTTTTTTTCAATAATGTTCACTTTTAGTACGTAAATAAACTTTCTTAGACAATTTTTAATGACGTTAGTTCCAAACTAAAAGAATTAGATAGTTTCGCAGAAAAAAATTATTTTTTAATGCATGAAATGTCTTGGAAAAGTTTTTGAAAAACTTTTGAAAAAGACAATTTTTTTCAATAATGTTCACTTTAGTACGTAAAAAAACTTTCTTAGACAATTTTTAATGACGTTCGTTTCAAACTAAAAGAATTAGATTGTTTCGCAAAAAAAAATTATTTTTCACTGTATGAAATGTTTTACAAAATTTTTGAAAAATTTGTTTGAAAAGACAATTTTTTTTCAATAATGTTCACTATTGGTACGTAAATAAACTTTCTTAGACAATTTTTAATGACATTAGTTCCAAACTAAAAGAATTAGATAGTTTCGCAAAAAAAAATTATTTTTCACTGTATGAAATGTCTTGGAAATAGTTTTTTGAAAAGACAATTTTTTTTCAATAATGTTCACTTTTGGTACGTAAAAAAACTTTCTTAGACAATTTTTAATGACGTTAGTTCCAAACTAAAAGAATTAGATAGTTTCGCAAAAAAAATTTATTTTTCACTGTATGAAATGTCCTTGAAAAATTTTTGAAAAATTTCTTTGAAAAGACAATTTTTTTTCAATAATGTTCACTTTTAGTACGTAAATAAACTTTCTTAGACAATTTTTAATGACGTTAGTTCCAAACTAAAAGAATTAGATAGTTTCGCAAAAAAAAATTAATTTTCACTGTATGAAATGTCTTAGAAAAATTTCTGAAAAATTTCTTTGATAAGACAATTTTTTTTCAATAATGTTCACTTTTAGTACGTAAAAAAACTTTCTTAGACAATTTTTAATGACGTTAGTTTCAAACTAAAAGAATTAGATAGTTTTCAAAAAAAAAAAGTTTTTCACTGTATGAAATGGTTTTGAAAAATTTTTTTAAAAAGACAATTTTTTTTCAATAATGTTCACTTTTAGTACGTAACAAAACTTTCTTAGACAATTTTTAATGACGTTCGTTCCAAAATAAAAGAATTAGATAGTTTCGCAAAAAAAAATTATTTTTTACTGTATGAAATGTTTTTGAAAAATTTTTGAAAAATTTTTTTGAAAAGACAATTTTTTTTTAATAATGTTCACTTTTAGTACGTAAATAAACTTTCTTAGACAATTTTTAATGACGTTAGTTCCAAACTAAAAGAATTAGATAGTTTCGCAAAAAAAAATTATTTTTCACTGTATGAAATGTCTTAGAAAAACTTCTGAAAAATTTCTTTGAAAAGACAATTTTTTTTCAATAATGTTCACTTTTAGTACGTAAATAAACTTTCTTAGACAGTTTTTAATGACGTTAGTTCCAAACTAAAAGAATTAGATAGTTTCGCAAAAAAAAATTATTTTTCACTGTATGAAATGTCTTAGAAAAATTTCAGAAAAATTTCTTTGAAAAGACAATTTTTTTTCAATAATGTTCACTTTTAGTACGTAAATAAACTTTCTTAGACAATTTTTAATGACGTTAGTTCCAAACTAAAAGAATTAGATAGTTTCGCAAAAAAAAATTATTTTTCACTGTATGAAATGTCTTAGAAAAATTTTTGAAAAATTTCTTTGAAAAGACAATTTTTTTTCAATAATGTTCACTTTTAGTACGTAAATAAACTTTCTTAGACAATTTTTAATGATGTTAGTTCCAAACTAAAAGAATTAGATAGTTTCGCAAAAAAAAATTATTTTTCACTGTATGAAATGTCTTAGAAAAATTTCTGAAAAATTTTTTTGAAAACACAATTTTTTTTCGATAATGTTCACTTTTAGTACGTAAAAAAACTTTCTTAGACAATTTTTAATGACGTTAGTTCCAAACTAAAAGAATTAGATAGTTTTGCAAAAAAAAAAAGTTTTTCACTGTATGAAATGTTTTTGAAAAATTTTTTTGAAAAGACAATTTTTTTTCAATAATGTTCACTTTTAGTACGTAAATAAACTTTCTTAGACAATTTTTAATGACGTTAGTTCCAAACTAAAAGAATTAGATAGTTTCGCAAAAAAAAATTATTTTTCACTGTATGAAATGTCTTGGAAAAAGTTTTTGAAAAGACAAGTTTTTTTCAATGATGTTCACTTTTAGTACGTAACAAAACTTTCTTAGACAATTTTTAATGACATTAGTTCCAAACTAAAAGAATTAGATAGTTTCGCAAAAAAAAATTATTTTTCACTCTAAGAAATGTCTTAGAAAAAGTTTTTTGAAAAGACAATTTTTTTTCAATAATGTTCACTTTTAGTACGTAAATAAACTTTCTTAGACAATTTTTAATGACGTTAGTTCCAAACTAAAAGAATTAGATAGTTTTCCAAAAAAAAAAAGTTTTTCACTGTATGAAATGGTTTTGAAAAATTTTTTTAAAAAGACAATTTTTTTTCAATAATGTTCACTTTTAGTACGTAACAAAACTTTCTTAGACAATTTTTAATGACGTTCGTTCCAAGCTAAAAGAATTAGATAGTTTCGCAAAAAAAAATTACTTTTTACTGTATGAAATGTTTTTGAAAAATTTTTGAAAATTTTTTTTGAAAAGACAATTTTTTTTCAATAATGTTCACTTTTAGTACGTAAATAAACTTTCTTAGACAATTTTTAATGACGTTAGTTCCAAACTAAAAGAATTAGATAGTTTCGCAAAAAAAAATTATTTTTCACTGTATGAAATGTCTTAGAAAAACTTCTGAAAAATTTCTTTGAAAAGACAATTTTTTTTCAATAATGTTCACTTTTAGTACGTAAATAAACTTTCTTAGACAATTTTTAATGACGTTAGTTCCAAACTAAAGGAATTAGATAGTTTCGCAAAAAAAAATTATTTTTCACTGCATGAAATGTCTTAGAAAAATTTCTGAAAAATTTCTTTGAAAAGACAATTTTTTTTCAATAATGTTCACTTTTAGTACGTAAATAAACTTTCTTAGACAATTTTTAATGACGTTAGTTCCAAACTAAAAGAATTAGATAGTTTCGCAAAAAAAAATTAATTTTCACTGTATGAAATGTCTTAGAAAAATTTCTGAAAAATTTCTTTGATAAGACAATTTTTTTTCAATAATGTTCACTTTTAGTACGTAAAAAAACTTTCTTAGACAATTTTTAATGACGTTAGTTCCAAACTAAAAGAATTAGATAGTTTTCCAAAAAAAAAAAAAGTTTTTCACTGTATGAAATGGTTTTGAAAAATTATTTTAAAAAGACAATTTTTTTTCAATATTGTTCACTTTTAGTACGTAACAAAACTTTCTTAGACAATTTTTAATGACGTTCGTTCCAAACTAAAAGAATTAGATTGTTTCGCAAAAAAAAATTATTTTTTACTGTATGAAATGTTTTTGAAAAATTTTTGAAAAATTTTTTTGAAAAGACAATTTTTTTTCAATAATGTTCACTTTTAGTACGTAAATAAACTTTCTTAGACAATTTTTAATGACGTTAGTTCCAAACTAAAAGAATTAGATAGTTTCGCAAAAAAAAAATTATTTTTCACTGTATGAAATGTCTTAGAAAAACTTCTGAAAAATTTCTTTGAAAAGACAATTTTTTTCAATAATGTTCACTTTTAGTACGTAAATAAACTTTCTTAGACAATTTTTAATGACGTTAGTTCCAAACTAAAAGAATTAGATAGTTTCGCAAAAAAAAATTATTTTTCACTGTATGAAATGTCTTAGAAAAACTTCTGAAAAATTTCTTTAAAAAGACAATTTTTTTTCAATAATGTTCACTTTTAGTACGTAAAAAAGCTTTCTTAGACAATTTTTAATGACGTTAGTTCCAAACTAAAAGAATTAGATAGTTTCGCAAAAAAAAATTATTTTTCACTGTATGAAATGTCTTAGAAAAGTTTTTGAAAATTTTTTTTGAAAAGACAATTTTTTTTTAATAATGTTCACTTTTAGTACGTAAATAAACTTTCTTAGACAATTTTTAATGACGTTAGTTCCAAACTAAAAGAATTAGATAGTTTCGCAAAAAAAAATTATTTTTCACTGTATGAAATGTCTTGGAAAAAGTTTTTGAAAAGACAAGTTTTTTTCAATGATGTTCACTTTTAGTACGTAAATAAACTTTCTTAGACAATTTTTAATGACATTAGTTCCAAACTAAAAGAATTAGATAGTTTCGCAAAAAAAAATTATTTTTCACTCTAAGAAATGTCTTAGAAAAAGTTTTTTGAAAAGACAATTTTTTTTCAATAATGTTCACTTTTAGTACGTAAATAAACTTTCTTAGACAATTTTTAATGACGTTAGTTCCAAACTAAAAGAATTAGATAGTTTTCCAAAAAAAAAAAGTTTTTCACTGTATGAAATGGTTTTGAAAAATTTTTTTAAAAAGACAATTTTTTTTCAATAATGTTCACTTTTAGTACGTAACAAAACTTTCTTAGACAATTTTTAATGACGTTCGTTCCAAACTAAAAGAATTAGATAGTTTCGCAAAAAAAAATTACTTTTTACTGTATGAAATGTTTTTGAAAAATTTTTGAAAATTTTTTTTGAAAAGACAATTTTTTTTCAATAATGTTCACTTTTAGTACGTAAATAAACTTTCTTAGACAATTTTTAATGACGTTAGTTCCAAACTAAAAGAATTAGATAGTTTCGCAAAAAAAAATTATTTTTCACTGTATGAAATGTCTTAGAAAAACTTCTGAAAAATTTCTTTAAAAAGACAATTTTTTTTCAATAATGTTCACTTTTAGTACGTAAATAAACTTTCTTAGACAATTTTTAATGACGTTAGTTCCAAACTAAAGGAATTAGATAGTTTCGCAAAAAAAAATTATTTTTCACTGCATGAAATGTCTTAGAAAAATTTCTGAAAAATTTCTTTGAAAAGACAATTTTTTTTCAATAATGTTCACTTTTAGTACGTAAATAAACTTTCTTAGACAATTTTTAATGACGTTAGTTCCAAACTAAAAGAATTAGATAGTTTCGCAAAAAAAAATTATTTTTCACTGTATGAAATGTCTTAGAAAAATTTCTGAAAAATTTCTTTGAAAAGACAATTTTTTTTCAATAATGTTCACTTTTAGTACGTAACAAAACTTCTTTGGATGATTTTTAATGACGTTAGTTCCAAACTAAAAGAATTAGATAGTTTCGCAAAAACAAATTGTTTTTCACTGTATGAAATGTCTTAGAAAAATTTTTGAAAAATTTTTTTGAAAACACAATTTTTTTTCGATAATGTTCACTTTTAGTACGTAAAAAAACTTTTTTAGACAATTTTTAATGACATTAGTTCCAAACAAAAAGAATTAGATAGTTTCGCAAAAAAAATTATTTTTCACTGTATGAAATGTCTTGGAAAATTTTTTTTAAAAATACAATTTTTTTTCAATAATGTTCACTTTTAGTACGTAAATAAACTTTCTTAGACAATTTTTAATGACGTTAGTTCCAAACTAAAAGAATTAGATAGTTTCGCAAAAAAAAAATTATTTTTCACTGTATGAAATGTCTTGGAAAAAGTTTTTTGAAAAGACAAGTTTTTTTCAATGATGTTCACTTTTAGTACGTAAAAAAACTTTCTTAGACAATTTTTAATGACGTTAGTTCCAAACTAAAAGAATTAGATAGTTTCGCAAAAAAAAATTATTTTTCACTGTATGAAATGTCTTGGAAATAGTTTTTTGAAAAGACAAGTTTTTTTCAATGATGTTCACTTTTAGTACGTAACAAAACTTTCTTAGACAATTTTTAATGACGTTAGTTCCAAACTAAAAGAATTAGATAGTTTCCCAAAAAAAAGTTATTTTTTACTGTATGAAATGTCTTAGAAAAATTTTTGAAAAATTTTTTGAAAAGACAATTTTTTTTCAATAATGTTCACTTTTGGTACGTAAAAAAACTTTCTTAGACAATTTTTCATGACGTTAGTTCAAAACTAAAAGAATTAGATAGTTTTGCAAAAAAAAATTATTTTTCACTGTATGAAATGTCTTAGAAAAGTTTTTGAAAATTTTTTTTGAAAAGACAATTTTTTTTCAATAATGTTCACTTTTGGTACGTAAAAAAACTTTCTTAGACAATTTTTAATGACATTAGTTCCAAACTAAAAGAATTAGATAGTTTCGCAAAAAAAAAATTATTTTTTACTGTATGAAATGTCTTGGAAAAAGTTTTTGAAAAGACAAGTTTTTTTCAATGATGTTCACTTTTAGTACGTAACAAAACTTTCTTAGACAATTTTTAATGACGTTAGTTCCAAACAAAAAGAATTAGATAGTTTCGCAAAAAAAAATTATTTTTCACTGTATGAAATGTCTTGGAAAAATTTTTTTAAAAAGACATTTTTTTTTTTTCAATAATGTTCACTTTTAGTACGTAAAAAAACTTTCTTAGACAATTTTTAATGACGTTAGTTCCAAACTAAAAGAATTGGATAGTTTCACAAAAAAAATTATTTTTCACTGTATGATTTGTCTTAGAAAAGCTTTTGAAAAATTTTTTTGAAAACACAATTTATTTCAATAATGTTCACTTTTAGTACGTAAATAAACTTTCTTTGGCAATTTTTAATGACGTTAGTTCCAAACTAAACGAATTAGATAGTTTTGCAAAAAAAAAAAGTTTTTCACTGTATGAAATGTTTTTAAAAAATTTGTTTGAAAAGACAATTTTTTTTCAATAATGTTCACTTTTAGTACGTTACAAAACTTCCTTAGACAATTTTTAATGACGTTAGTTCCAAACTAAAAGAATTAGATAGTTTCGCAAAAAAAAATTATTTTTCACTGTATGAAATGTCCTTGAAAAATTTTTGAAAAATTTTTTTGAAAAGACAATTTTTTTTCAATAATGTTCACTTTTAGTACGTAAATAAACTTTCTTAGACAATTTTTAATGACGTTAGTTCCAAACTAAAAGAATTAGATAGTTTCGCAAAAAAAAATTAATTTTCACTGTATGAAATGTCTTAGAAAAATTTCTGAAAAATTTCTTTGATAAGACAATTTTTTTTCAATAATGTTCACTTTTAGTACGTAAAAAAACTTTCTTAGACAATTTTTAATGACGTTAGTTCCAAACTAAAAGAATTAGATAGTTTTCCAAAAAAAAAAAAAGTTTTTCACTGTATGAAATGGTTTTGAAAAATTATTTTAAAAAGACAATTTTTTTTCAATATTGTTCACTTTTAGTACGTAACAAAACTTTCTTAGACAATTTTTAATGACGTTCGTTCCAAACTAAAAGAATTAGATAGTTTCGCAAAAAGAAATTATTTTTTACTGTATGAAATGTTTTTGAAAAATTTTTGAAAAATTTTTTTGAAAAGACAATTTTTTTTCAATAATGTTCACTTTTAGTACGTAAATAAACTTTCTTAGACAATTTTTAATGACGTTAGTTCCAAACTAAAAGAATTAGATAGTTTCGCAAAAAAAAAATTATTTTTCACTGTATGAAATGTCTTGGAAAAAGTTTTTTGAAAAGACAAGTTTTTTTCAATGATGTTCACTTTTAGTACGTAAAAAAACTTTCTTAGACAATTTTTAATGACGTTAGTTCCAAACTAAAAGAATTAGATAGTTTCGCAAAAAAAAATTATTTTTCACTGTATGAAATGTCTTGGAAATAGTTTTTTGAAAAGACAAGTTTTTTTCAATGATGTTCACTTTTAGTACGTAACAAAACTTTCTTAGACAATTTTTAATGACGTTAGTTCCAAACTAAAAGAATTAGATAGTTTCCCAAAAAAAAGTTATTTTTTACTGTATGAAATGTCTTAGAAAAATTTTTGAAAAATTTTTTGAAAAGACAATTTTTTTTCAATAATGTTCACTTTTGGTACGTAAAAAAACTTTCTTAGACAATTTTTAATGACGTTAGTTCCAAACTAAAAGAATTAGATAGTTTTGCAAAAAAAAATTATTTTTCACTGTATGAAATGTCTTAGAAAAGTTTTTGAAAATTTTTTTTGAAAAGACAATTTTTTTTCAATAATGTTCACTTTTGGTACGTAAAAAAACTTTCTTAGACAATTTTTAATGACATTAGTTCCAAACTAAAAGAATTAGATAGTTTCGCAAAAAAAAAATTATTTTTTACTGTATGAAATGTCTTGGAAAAAGTTTTTGAAAAGACAAGTTTTTTTCAATGATGTTCACTTTTAGTACGTAACAAAACTTTCTTAGACAATTTTTAATGACGTTAGTTCCAAACAAAAAGAATTAGATAGTTTCGCAAAAAAAAATTATTTTTCACTGTATGAAATGTCTTGGAAAATTTTTTTAAAAAGACATTTTTTTTTTTTCAATAATGTTCACTTTTAGTACGTAAAAAAACTTTCTTAGACAATTTTTAATGACGTTAGTTCCAAACTAAAAGAATTGGATAGTTTCACAAAAAAAATTATTTTTCACTGTATGATTTGTCTTAGAAAAGCTTTTGAAAAATTTTTTTGAAAACACAATTTATTTCAATAATGTTCACTTTTAGTACGTAAATAAACTTTCTTTGGCAATTTTTAATGACGTTAGTTCCAAACTAAACGAATTAGATAGTTTTGCAAAAAAAAAAAGTTTTTCACTGTATGAAATGTTTTTAAAAAATTTGTTTGAAAAGACAATTTTTTTTCAATAATGTTCACTTTTAGTACGTTACAAAACTTCCTTAGACAATTTTTAATGACGTTAGTTCCAAACTAAAAGAATTAGATAGTTTCGCAAAAAAAAATTATTTTTCACTGTATGAAATGTCCTTGAAAAATTTTTGAAAAATTTTTTTGAAAAGACAATTTTTTTTCACTAATGTTCACTTTTAGTACGTAAATAAACTTTCTTAGACAATTTTTAATGACGTTAGTTCCAAACTAAAAGAATTAGATAGTTTCGCAAAAAAAAATTAATTTTCACTGTATGAAATGTCTCAGAAAAATTTCTGAAAAATTTCTTTGATAAGACAATTTTTTTTCAATAATGTTCACTTTTAGTACGTAAAAAAACTTTCTTAGACAATTTTTAATGACGTTAGTTCCAAACTAAAAGAATTAGATAGTTTTCCAAAAAAAAAAAAAGTTTTTCACTGTATGAAATGGTTTTGAAAAATTATTTTAAAAAGACAATTTTTTTTCAATATTGTTCACTTTTAGTACGTAACAAAACTTTCTTAGACAATTTTTAATGACGTTCGTTCCAAACTAAAAGAATTAGATAGTTTCGCAAAAAGAAATTATTTTTTACTGTATGAAATGTTTTTGAAAAATTTTTGAAAAATTTTTTTGAAAAGACAATTTTTTTTCAATAATGTTCACTTTTAGTACGTAAATAAACTTTCTTAGACAATTTTTAATGACGTTAGTTCCAAACTAAAAGAATTAGATAGTTTCGCAAAAAAAAAATTATTTTTCACTGTATGAAATGTCTTAGAAAAACTTCTGAAAAATTTCTTTGAAAAGACAATTTTTTTTCAATAATGTTCACTTTTAGTACGTAAATAAACTTTCTTAGACAATTTTTAATGACGTTAGTTCCAAACTAAAAGAATTAGATAGTTTCGCAAAAAAAAATTATTTTTCACTGTATGAAATGTCTTAGAAAAACTTCTGAAAAATTTCTTTGAAAAGACAATTTTTTTTCAATAATGTTCACTTTTAGTTTGTAAAAAAGCTTTCTTAGACAATTTTTAATGACGTTAGTTCCAAACTAAAAGAATTAGATAATTTCGCAAAAAAAAATTATTTTTCACTGTATGAAATGTCTTAGAAAAGTTTTTGAAAATTTTTTTTGAAAAAACAATTTTTTTTTAATAATGTTCACTTTTAGTACGTAAAAAAGCTTTCTTAGACAATTTTTAATGACGTTAGTTCCAAACTAAAAGAATTAGATAGTTTCGCAAAAAAAAATTATTTTTCACGGTATGAAATGTCTTGGAAAAAGTTTTTTGAAAAGACAAGTTTTTTTCAATGATGTTCACTTTTAGTACGTAACAAAACTTTCTTAGACAATTTTTAATGACGTTAGTTCCAAACTAAAAGAATTAGAGAGTTTTGCAAAAAAAATTATTTTTTACTGCATGAAATGTCTTGAAAAAGTTTTTGAGAAACTTTTGAAAAAGACAATTTTTTTCAATAATGTTCACTTTAGTACGTAAAAAAATTTTCTTAGACAATTTTTAATGACGTTAGTTTCAAACTAAAAGAATTAGATTGTTTCGCAAAAAAAAATTATTTTTCACTGTATGAAATGTCATAGAAAAGTTTTTGAAAAATTTTTTTGAAAAGGCAATTTTTTTTTAATAATGTTCACTTTTAGTACGTAAAAAAACTTTCTTAGACAATTTTTAATGACGTTAGTTC
This sequence comes from Aplidium turbinatum, assembly GCF_918807975.1. Taxonomy (NCBI): domain Eukaryota; kingdom Metazoa; phylum Chordata; class Ascidiacea; order Aplousobranchia; family Polyclinidae; genus Aplidium; species Aplidium turbinatum. The sequence goes on from NC_137475.1 coordinate 18,736,414, forward strand.
CAAACTAAAAGAATTAGATAGTTTCGCAAAAAAAAATTATTTTGCACAGTATGAAATGTCTTGGAAAAAGTTTTTTGAAAAGACAAGTTTTTTTCAATGATGTTCACTTTTAGTACGTAAAAAAACTTTCTTAGACAATTTTTAATGACGTTAGTTCCAAACTAAAAGAATTAGATAGTTTCCCAAAAAAAAATTATTTTTTACTGTATGAAATGTCTTAGAAAAATTTTTGAAAAATTTTTTTGAAAAGACAATTTTTTTTCAATAATGTTCACTTTTAGTTCGTAAATAAACTTTCTTAGACAATTTTTAATGACGTTAGTTCCAAACTAAAAGAATTAGAGAGTTTTGCAAAAAAAATTATTTTTTACTGCATGAAATGTCTTGAAAAAGTTTTTGAGAAACTTTTGAAAAAGACAATTTTTTTCAATAATGTTCACTTTAGTACGTAACAAAACTTTCTTAGACAATTTTTAATGACGTTAGTTTCAAACTAAAAGAATTAGATTGTTTCGCAAAAAAAAATTATTTTTCACTGTATGAAATGTCATAGAAAAGTTTTTGAAAAATTTTTTTGAAAAGGCAATTTTTTTTTAGTACGTAAAAACTTTTAGTACGTAAAAAAACTTTCTTAGACAATTTTTAATGACGTTAGTTCCAAACTAAAAGAATTAGATAGTTTCGCAAAAAAAAATTATTTTGCACAGTATGAAATGTCTTGGAAAAATTTTTTTGAAAAGACAATTTTTTTTCAATTATGTTCACTTTTGGTACGTAACAAAACTTCCTTAGATGATTTTTAATGACGTTAGTTCCAAACTAAAAGAATTAGATAGTTTCGCAAAAAAAAATTATTTTTCACTGTATGAAATGTCTTAGAAAAATTTCTGAAAAATTTCTTTGATAAGACAATTTTTTTTCAATAATGTTCACTTTTAGTACGTAAATAAACTTTCTTTGGCAATTTTTAATGACGTTAGTTCCAAACTAAACGAATTAGATAGTTTTGCAAAAAAAAAAAGTTTTTCACTGTATAAAATGTTTTTAAAAAGTTTGTTTGAAAAGACAATTTTTTTTCAATAATGTTCACTTTTAGTACGTTACAAAACTTCCTTAGACAATTTTTAATGACGTTAGTTCCAAACTAAAAGAATTAGATAGTTTCGCAAAAAAAAATTATTTTTCACTGTATGAAATGTCCTTGAAAAATTTTTGAAAAATTTTTTTGAAAAGACAATTTTTTTCAATAATGTTCACTTTTAGTACGTAAATAAACTTTCTTAGACAATTTTTAATGACGTTAGTTCCAAACTAAAAGAATTAGATAGTTTCGCAAAAAACAAAATTTTTCACTGTATGAAATGGTTTTGAAAAATTATTTTAAAAAGACAATTTTTTTTCAAAAATGTTCACTTTTAGTACGTAACAAAACTTTCTTAGATAATTTTTAATGACGTTCGTTCCAAACTAAAAGAATTAGATAGTTTCGCAAAAAAAAATTATTTTTTACTGTATGAAATGTTTTTGAAAAATTTTTGAAAAATTTTTTTGAAAAGACAATTTTTTTTCAATAATGTTCACTTTTAGTACGTAAAAAAACTTTCTTAGACAATTTTTAATGACGTTAGTTCCAAACTAAAAGAATTAGATAGTTTCGCAAAAAAAAATTATTTTTCACAGTATGAAATGTCTTAGAAAAGTTTTTGAAAAATTTTTTTGAAAAGACAATTTTTTTTCAATAATGTTCACTTTTGGTACGTAAAAAAACTTTCTTAGACAAGTTTTAATGACGTTAGTTCCAAACTAAAAGAATTAGATAGTTTCGCAAAAAAAAATTAATTTTCACTGTATGAAATGTCTTAGAAAAATTTCTGAAAAATTTCTTTGATAAGACAATTTTTTTTCAATAATGTTCACTTTTAGTACGTAAATAAACTTTCTTTGGCAATTTTTAATGACGTTAGTTCCAAACTAAACGAATTAGATAGTTTCCCAAAAAAAAATTATTTTTTACTGTATGAAATGTCTTAGAAAAATTTTTGAAAAATTTTTTTGAAAAGACAATTTTTTTTCAATAATGTTCACTTTTAGTTCGTAAATAAACTTTCTTAGACAATTTTTAATGACGTTAGTTCCAAACTAAAAGAATTAGAGAGTTTTGCAAAAAAAATTATTTTTTACTGCATGAAATGTCTTGAAAAAGTTTTTGAGAAACTTTTGAAAAAGACAATTTTTTTCAATAATGTTCACTTTAGTACGTAAAAAAACTTTCTTAGACAATTTTTAATGACGTTAGTTTCAAACTAAAAGAATTAGATTGTTTCGCAAAAAAAAATTATTTTTCACTGTATGAAATGTCATAGAAAAGTTTTTGAAAAATTTTTTTGAAAAGGCAATTTTTTTTTAGTACGTAAAAACTTTTAGTACGTAAAAAAACTTTCTTAGACAATTTTTAATGACGTTAGTTCCAAACTAAAAGAATTAGATAGTTTCGCAAAAAAAAATTATTTTGCACAGTATGAAATGTCTTGGAAAAATTTTTTTGAAAAGACAATTTTTTTTCAATAATGTTCACTTTTGGTACGTAACAAAACTTCCTTAGATGATTTTTAATGACGTTAGTTCCAAACTAAAAGAATTAGATAGTTTCGCAAAAAAAAATTATTTTTCACTGTATGAAATGTCTTAGAAAAATTTCTGAAAAATTTCTTTGATAAGACAATTTTTTTTCAATAATGTTCACTTTTAGTACGTAAATAAACTTTCTTTGGCAATTTTTAATGACGTTAGTTCCAAACTAAACGAATTAGATAGTTTTGCAAAAAAAAAAAGTTTTTCACTGTATAAAATGTTTTTAAAAAGTTTGTTTGAAAAGACAATTTTTTTTCAATAATGTTCACTTTTAGTACGTTACAAAACTTCCTTAGACAATTTTTAATGACGTTAGTTCCAAACTAAAAGAATTAGATAGTTTCGCAAAAAAAAATTATTTTTCACTGTATGAAATGTCCTTGAAAAATTTTTGAAAAATTTTTTTGAAAAGACAATTTTTTTCAATAATGTTCACTTTTAGTACGTAAATAAACTTTCTTAGACAATTTTTAATGACGTTAGTTCCAAACTAAAAGAATTAGATAGTTTCGCAAAAAACAAAATTTTTCACTGTATGAAATGGTTTTGAAAAATTATTTTAAAAAGACAATTTTTTTTCAAAAATGTTCACTTTTAGTACGTAACAAAACTTTCTTAGATAATTTTTAATGACGTTCGTTCCAAACTAAAAGAATTAGATAGTTTCGCAAAAAAAAATTATTTTTTACTGTATGAAATGTTTTTGAAAAATTTTTGAAAAATTTTTTTGAAAAGACAATTTTTTTTCAATAATGTTCACTTTTAGTACGTAAATAAACTTTCTTAGACAATTTTTAATGACGTTAGTTCCAAACTAAAAGAATTAGATAGTTTCGCAAAAAAAAATTATTTTTCACAGTATGAAATGTCTTAGAAAAGTTTTTGAAAAATTTTTTTGAAAAGACAATTTTTTTTCAATAATGTTCACTTTTGGTACGTAAAAAAACTTTCTTAGACAAGTTTTAATGACGTTAGTTCCAAACTAAAAGAATTAGATAGTTTCGCAAAAAAAAATTAATTTTCACTGTATGAAATGTCTTAGAAAAATTTCTGAAAAATTTCTTTGATAAGACAATTTTTTTTCAATAATGTTCACTTTTAGTACGTAAATAAACTTTCTTTGGCAATTTTTAATGACGTTAGTTCCAAACTAAACGAATTAGATAGTTTCCCAAAAAAAAATTATTTTTTACTGTATGAAATGTCTTAGAAAAATTTTTGAAAAATTTTTTTGAAAAGACAATTTTTTTTCAATAATGTTCACTTTTAGTTCGTAAATAAACTTTCTTAGACAATTTTTAATGACGTTAGTTCCAAACTAAAAGAATTAGAGAGTTTTGCAAAAAAAATTATTTTTTACTGCATGAAATGTCTTGAAAAAGTTTTTGAGAAACTTTTGAAAAAGACAATTTTTTTCAATAATGTTCACTTTAGTACGTAAAAAAACTTTCTTAGACAATTTTTAATGACGTTAGTCTCAAACTAAAAGAATTAGATTGTTTCGCAAAAAAAAATTATTTTTCACTGTATGAAATGTCTTAGAAAAGTTTTTGAAAAATTTTTTTGAAAAGGCAATTTTTTTTTAATAATGTTCACTTTTAGCACGTAAATAAACTTTCTTAGACAATTTTTAATGACGTTAGTTTCAAACTAAAAGAATTAGATAGTTTCGCAAAAAAAAATTATTTTGCACAGTATGAAATGTCTTGGAAAAATTTTTTTAAAAAGACAATTTTTTTTCAATAATGTTCACTTTTAGTACGTAACAAAACTTCCTTAGATGATTTTTAATGACGTTAGTTCCAAACTAAAAGAATTAGATAGTTTCGGAAAAAAAAATTATTTTTCACTGTATGAAATGTCTTAGAAAAAATTTTGAAAAATTTGTTTGAAAACACAATTTTTTTTCGATAATGTTCACTTTTAGTACGTAAAAAACTTTCTTAGACAATTTTTAATGACGTTAGTTCCAAACAAAAAGAATTAGATAGTTTCGCAAAAAAAAATTATTTTTCACTGTATGAAATGTCTTGGAAAAATTTTTTTGAAAAGACAATTTTTTTTCAATAATGTTCACTTTTAGTACGTAAATAAACTTTCTTAGACAGTTTTTAATGACGTTAGTTCCAAACTAAAAGAATTAGATAGTTTCCCAAAAAAAAATTATTTTTTACTGTATGAAATGTCTTAGAGAAAATTTTGAAAAATATTTTTGAAAAGACAATTTTTTTTCAATAATGTTCACTTTTAGTACGTAAATAAACTTTCTTAGACAATTTTTAATGACGTTAGTTCCAAACTAAAGGAATTAGGGAGTTTTGCCAAAATAAATTATTTTTTACTGCATGAAATGTCTTGGAAAAGTTTTTGAAAAACTTTTGAAAAAGACAATTTTTTTTAATAATGTTCACTTTAGTACGTAAAAAAACTTTCTTAGACAATTTTTAATGACTTTAGTTTCAAACTAAAAGAATTAGATTGTTTCGCAAAAAAAAATTATTTTTCACTGTATGAAATGTTTTACAAAATTTTTGAAAAATTTTTTTGAAAAGACAATTTTTTTTTCAATAATGTTCACTTTTAGTACGTAAAAAAACTTTCTAAGACAATTTTTAATGACAGTAGTTCCAAACTAAAAGAATTAGATAGTTTCGCAAAAAAAAATTATTTTTCACTCTATGAAATGTCTTAGAAAAGCTTTTGAAAAATTTTTTTAAAAAGACAATTTTTTTACAATAATGTTCACTTTTAGTACGTAAAAAAACTTTCTTAGACAATTTTTAATGACGTTAGTTCCAAACTAAAAGAATTAGACTGTTTCGCAAAAAAAAATTATTTTTCACTGTATGAAATGTCTTGGAAAAATTTTTTTGAAAAGACAATTTTTTTTCAATAATGTTCACTTTTAGTACGTAACAAAACTTCTTTAGATGATTTTTAATTACGTTAGTTCCAAACTAAAAGAATTAGATAGTTTCGCAAAAACAAATTGTTTTTCACTGTATAAAATGTCTTAGAAAAATTTTTGAAAAATTTTTTTGAAAACACAATTTTTTTTCGATAATGTTCACTTTTAGTACTTAAAAAAACTTTCTTAGACAATTTTTAATGACATTAGTTCCAAACAAAAAGAATTAGATAGTTTCGCAAAAAAAATTATTTTTCACTGTATGAAATGTCTTGGAAAAATTTTTTTAAAAATACAATTTTTTTTCAATAATGTTCACTTTTAGTACGTAACAAAACTTTCTTAGACAATTTTTAATGACGTTCGTTCCAAACTAAAAGAATTAGATAGTTTCGCAAAAAAAAATTATTTTTTACTGTATGAAATGTTTTTAAAAAATTTTTGAAAAATTTTTTTGAAAAGACAATTTTTTTTCAATAATGTTCACATTTAGTACGTAAATAAACTTTCTTAGACAATTTTTAATGACGTTAGTTCCAAACTAAAAGAATTAGATAGTTTCGCAAAAAAAAATTATTTTTCACTGTATGAAATGTCTTAGAAAAACTTCTGAAAAATTTCTTTGAAAAGACAATTTTTTTTCAATAATGTTCACTTTTAGTACGTAAAAAAGCTTTCTTAGACAATTTTTAATGACGTTAGTTCCAAACTAAAAGAATTAGATAGTTTCGCAAAAAAAAATTATTTTTCACTGTATGAAATGTCTTAGAAAAGTTTTTGAAAATTTTTTTTGAAAAGACAATTTTTTTTCAATAATGTTCACTTTTAGTACGTAAAAAAGCTTTCTTAGACAATTTTTAATGACGTTAGTTCCAAACTAAAAGAATTAGATAGTTTCGCAAAAAAAAATTATTTTTCACGGTATGAAATGTCTTGGAAAAATTTTTTTGAAAAGACAATTTTTTTTCAATAATGTTCACTTTTAGTACGTAAATAAACTTTCTTAGACAGTTTTTAATGACGTTAGTTCCAAACTAAAAGAATTAGATAGTTTCCCAAAAAAAAATTATTTTTTACTGTATGAAATGTCTTAGAGAAAATTTTAAAAAATATTTTTGAAAAGACAATTTTTTTTCAATAATGTTCACTTTTAGTTCGTAAATAAACTTTCTTAGACAATTTTTAATGACGTTAGTTCCAAACTAAAAGAATTAGGGAGTTTTGCCAAAATAAATTATTTTTTATTGCATGAAATGTCTTGGAAAAGTTTTTGAAAAATTTTTGAAAAAGACAATTTTTTTCAATAATGTTCACTTTAGTACGTAAAAAAACTTTCTTAGACAATTTTTAATGACTTTAGTTTCAAACTAAAAGAATTAGATTGTTTCGCAAAAAAAAATTATTTTTCACTGTATGAAATGTTTTACAAAATTTTTGAAAAATTTTTTTAAAAAGACAATTTTTTTTTCAATAATGTTCACTTTTAGTACGTAAAAAAACTTTCTAACACAATTTTTAATGACAGTAGTTCCAAACTAAAAGAATTAGATAGTTTCGCAAAAAAAAATTATTTTTCACTCTGTGAAATGTCTTAGAAAAGCTTTTGAAAAATTTTTTTAAAAAGACAATTTTTTTACAATAATGTTCACTTTTAGTACGTAAAAAAACTTTCTTAGACAATTTTTAATGACGTTAGTTCCAAACTAAAAGAATTAGATTGTTTCGCAAAAAAAAATTATTTTTCACTGTATGAAATGTCTTGGAAAAATTTTTTTGAAAAGACAATTTTTTTTCAATAATGTTCACTTTTAGTACGTAACAAAACTTCTTTAGATGATTTTTAATGACGTTAGTTCCAAACTAAAAGAATTAGATAGTTTCGCAAAAACAAATTGTTTTTCACTGTATGAAATGTCTTAGAAAAATTTTTGAAAAATTTTTTTGAAAACACAATTTTTTTTCGATAATGTTCACTTTTAGTACGTAAAAAAATTTTTTAGACAATTTTTAATGACATTAGTTCCAAACAAAAAGAATTAGATAGTTTCGCAAAAAAAATTATTTTTCACTGTATGAAATGTCTTGGAAAAATTTTTTTAAAAATACAATTTTTTTTCAATAATGTTCACTTTTAGTACGTAAATAAACTTTCTTAGACAATTTTTAATGACGTTAGTTCCAAACTAAAAGAATTAGATAGTTTCGCAAAAAAAAAATTATTTTTCACTGTATGAAATGTCTTGGAAAATGTTTTTTGAAAAGACAAGTTTTTTTCAATGATGTTCACTTTTAGTACGTAAAAAAACTTTCTTAGACAATTTTTAATGACATTAGTTCCAAACTAGAAGAATTAGATAGTTTCGCAAAAAAAAATTATTTTTCACTGTATGAAATGTCTTGGAAAAATTTTTTTGAAAAGACAATTTTTTTTCAATAATGTTCACTTTTAGTACGTAAAAAAGCTTTCTTAGACAATTTTTAATGACGTTAGTTCCAAACTAAAAGAATTAGATAGTTTCGCAAAAAAAAATTATTTTTCACGGTATGAAATGTCTTGGAAAAAGTTTTTTGAAAAGACAAGTTTTTTTCAATGATGTTCACTTTTAGTACGTAACAAAACTTTCTTAGACAATTTTTAATGACGTTAGTTCCAAACTAAAAGAATTAGATAGTTTCCCAAAAAAAAATTATTTTTTACTGTATGAAATGTCTTAGAAAAATTTTTGAAAAATTTTTTTGAAAAGACAATTTTTTTTCAATAATGTTCACTTTTAGTTCGTAAATAAACTTTCTTAGACAATTTTTAATGACGTTAGTTCCAAACTAAAAGAATTAGAGAGTTTTGCAAAAAAAATTATTTTTTACTGCATGAAATGTCTTGAAAAAGTTTTTGAGAAACTTTTGAAAAAGACAATTTTTTTCAATAATGTTCACTTTAGTACGTAAAAAAACTTTCTTAGACAATTTTTAATGACGTTAGTTTCAAACTAAAAGAATTAGATTGTTTCGCAAAAAAAATTATTTTTCACTGTATGAAATGTCTTAGAAAAGTTTTTGAAAAATTTTTTTGAAAAGGCAATTTTTTTTTAATAATGTTCACTTTTAGTACGTAAAAAAACTTTCTTAGACAATTTTTAATGACGTTAGTTCCAAACTAAAAGAATTAGATAGTTTCGCAAAAAAAAATTATTTTGCACAGTATGAAATGTCTTGGAAAAATTTTTTTGAAAAGACAATTTTTTTTCAATAATGTTCACGTTTAGTACGTAACAAAACTTCCTTAGATGATTTTTAATGACGTTAGTTCCAAACTAAAAGAATTAGATAGTTTCGCAAAAAAAATTAATTTTCACTGTTTGAAATGTCTTAGAAAAAATTTTGAAAAATTTGTTTGAAAACACAATTTTTTTTCGATAATGTTCACTTTTAGTACGTAAAAAAACTTTCTTAGACAATTTTTAATGACGTTAGTTCCAAACAAAAAGAATTAGATAGTTTCGCAAAAAAAAATTATTTTTCACTGTATGAAATGTCTTGGAAAAATTTTTTTAAAAAGACGTTTTTTTTTTCAATAATGTTCACTTTTAGTACGTAAAACAACTTTCTTAGACAATTTTTAATGACGTTAGTTCCAAACTAAAAGAATTGGATAGTTTCACAAAAAAAATTATTTTTCACTGTATGAAATGTCTTAGAAAAGCTTTTGAAAAATTTTTCTGAAAACACAATTTTTTTTCAATAATGTTCACTTTTAGTACGTAAAAAAACTTTCTTTGGCAATTTTTAATGACGTTAGTTCCAAACTAAACGAATTAGATAGTTTTGCAAAAAAAAAATGTTTTTCACTGTATGAAATGTTTTTAAAAAATTTGTTTGAAAAGACAATTTTTTTTCAATAATGTTCACTTTTAGTACGTTACAAAACTTCCTTAGACAATTTTTAATGACGTTAGTTCCAAACTAAAAGAATTAGATAGTTTCGCAAAAAAAAATTATTTTTCACTGTATGAAATGTCCTTGAAAAATTTTTGAAAAATTTTTTTGAAAAGACAATTTTTTTTCAATAATGTTCACTTTTAGTACGTAAATAAACTTTCTTAGACAATTTTTAATGACGTTAGTTCCAAACTAAAAGAATTAGATAGTTTCGCAAAAAAAAATTAATTTTCACTGTATGAAATGTCTTAGAAAAATTTCTGAAAAATTTCTTTGATAAGACAATTTTTTTTCAATAATGTTCACTTTTAGTACGTAAAAAAACTTTCTAAGACAATTTTTAATGACAGTAGTTCCAAACTAAAAGAATTAGATAGTTTCGCAAAAAAAAATTATTTTTCACTCTGTGAAATGTCTTAGAAAAGCTTTTGAAAAATTTTTTTAAAAAGACAATTTTATTACAATAATGTTCACTTTTAGTACGTAAAAAAACTTTCTTAGACAATTTTTAATGACGTTAGTTCCAAACTAAAAGAATTAGATTGTTCCGCAAAAAAAAATTATTTTTCACTGTATGAAATGTCTTGGAAAAATTTTTTTGAAAAGACAATTTTTTTTCAATAATGTTCACTTTTAGTACGTAACAAAACTTCTTTAGATGATTTTTAATGACGTTAGTTCCAAACTAAAAGAATTAGATAGTTTCGCAAAAACAAATTGTTTTTCACTGTATGAATTCTCTTAGAAAAATTTTTGAAAAATTTTTTTGAAAACACAATTTTTTTTCGATAATGTTCACTTTTAGTACGTAAAAAAATTTTTTAGACAATTTTTAATGACATTAGTTCCAAACAAAAAGAATTAGATAGTTTCGCAAAAAAAATTATTTTTCACTGTATGAAATGTCTTGGAAAAATTTTTTTAAAAATACAATTTTTTTTCAATAATGTTCACTTTTAGTACGTAAATAAACTTTCTTAGACAATTTTTAATGACGTTAGTTCCAAACTAAAAGAATTAGATAATTTCGCAAAAAAAAAATTATTTTGCACTGTATGAAATGTCTTGGAAAATGTTTTTTGAAAAGACAAGTTTTTTTCAATGATGTTCACTTTTAGTACGTAAAAAAACTTTCTTAGACAATTTTTAATGACATTAGTTCCAAACTAGAAGAATTAGATAGTTTCGCAAAAAAAAATTATTTTTCACTGTATGAAATGTCTTGGAAAAATTTTTTTGAAAAGACAATTTTTTTTCAATAATGTTCACTTTTAGTACGTAAAAAAGCTTTCTTAGACAATTTTTAATGACGTTAGTTCCAAACTAAAAGAATTAGATAGTTTCGCAAAAAAAAATTATTTTTCACGGTATGAAATGTCTTGGAAAAAGTTTTTTGAAAAGACAAGTTTTTTTCAATGATGTTCACTTTTAGTACGTAACAAAACTTTCTTAGACAATTTTTAATGACGTTAGTTCCAAACTAAAAGAATTAGATAGTTTCCCAAAAAAAAATTATTTTTTACTGTATGAAATGTCTTAGAAAAATTTTTGAAAAATTTTTTTGAAGAGACAATTTTTTTTCAATAATGTTCACTTTTAGTTCGTAAATAAACTTTCTTAGACAATTTTTAATGACGTTCGTTCCAAACTAAAAGAATTAGAGAGTTTTGCAAAAAAAATTATTTTTTACTACATGAAATGTCTTGAAAAAGTTTTTGAGAAACTTTTGAAAAAGACAATTTTTTTCAATAATGTTCACTTTAGTACGTAAAAAAACTTTCTTAGACAATTTTTAATGACGTTAGTTTCAAACTAAAAGAATTAGATTGTTTCGCAAAAAAAAATTATTTTTCACTGTATGAAATGTCTGAGAAAAGTTTTTGAAAAATTTTTTTGAAAAGGCAATTTTTTTTTAATAATGTTCACTTTTAGTACGTAAAAAAACTTTCTTAGACAATTTTTAATGACGTTAGTTCCAAACTAAAAGAATTAGATAGTTTCGCAAAAAAAAATTATTTTGCACAGTATGAAATGTCTTGGAAAAATTTTTTTGAAAAGACAATTTTTTTTCAATAATGTTCACGTTTAGTACGTAACAAAACTTCCTTAGATGATTTTTAATGACGTTAGTTCCAAACTAAAAGAATTAGATAGTTTCGCAAAAAAAATTATTTTTCACTGTATGAAATGTCTTAGAAAAAATTTTGAAAAATTTGTTTGAAAACACAATTTTTTTTCGATAATGTTCACTTTTAGTACGTAAAAAAACTTTCTTAGACAATTTTTAATGACGTTAGATCCAAACAAAAAGAATTAGATAGTTTCGCAAAAAAAAATTATTTTTCACTGTATGAAATGTCTTGGAAAAATTTTTTTAAAAAGACGTTTTTTTTTTCAATAATGTTCACTTTTAGTACGTAAAACAACTTTCTTAGACAATTTTTAATGACGTTAGTTCCAAACTAAAAGAATTGGATAGTTTCACAAAAAAAATTATTTTTCACTGTATGAAATGTCTTAGAAAAGCTTTTGAAAAATTTTTCTGAAAACACAATTTTTTTTCAATAATGTTCACTTTTAGTACGTAAATAAACTTTCTTTGGCAATTTTTAATGACGTTAGTTCCAAACTAAACGAATTAGATAGTTTTGCAAAAAAAAAAAGTTTTTCACTGTATGAAATGTTTTTAAAAAATTTGTTTGAAAAGACAATTTTTTTTCAATAATGTTCACTTTTAGTACGTTACAAAACTTCCTTAGACAATTTTTAATGACGTTAGTTCCAAACTAAAAGAATTAGATAGTTTCGCAAAAAAAAATTATTTTTCACTCTATGAAATGTCCTTGAAAAATTTTTGAAAAATTTTTTTGAAAAGACAATTTTTTTTCAATAATGTTCACTTTTAGTACGTAAATAAACTTTCTTAGACAATTTTTAATGACGTTAGTTCCAAACTAAAAGAATTAGATAGTTTCGCAAAAAAAAATTAATTTTTACTGTATGAAATGTCTTAGAAAAATTTCTGAAAAATTTCTTTGATAAGACAATTTTTTTTCAATAATGTTCACTTTTAGTACGTAAAAAAACTTTCTTAGACAATTTTTAATGACGTTAGTTCCAAACTAAAAGATTTAGATAGTTTTCCAAAAAAAAAAAGTTTTTCACTGTATGAAATGGTTTTGAAAAATTATTTTAAAAAGACAATTTTTTTTCAATAATGTTCACTTTTAGTACGTAACAAAACTTTCTTAGACAATTTTTAATGACGTTCGTTCCAAACTAAAGAATTAGATAGTTTCGCAAAAAAAAATTATTTTTTACTGTATGAAATGTTTTTGAAAAATTTTTGAAAAATTTTTTTGAAAAGACAATTTTTTTTCAATAATGTTCACTTTTAGTACGTAAATAAACTTTCTTAGACAATTTTTAATGACGTTAGTTCCAAACTAAAAGAATTAGATAGTTTCGCAAAAAAAAATTATTTTTCACTGTATGAAATGTCTTAGAAAAACTTCTGAAAAATTTCTTTGAAAAGACAATTTTTTTTCAATAATGTTCACTTTTAGTACGTAAATAAACTTTCTTAGACAATTTTTAATGACGTTAGTTCCAAACTAAAAGAATTAGATAGTTTCGCAAAAAAAAATTATTTTTCACTGTATGAAATGTCTTAGAAAAACTTCTGAAAAATTTCTTTGAAAAGACAATTTTTTTTCAATAATGTTCACTTTTAGTACGTAAAAAAGCTTTCTTAGACAATTTTTAATGACGTTAGTTCCAAACTAAAAGAATTAGATAGTTTTGCAAAAAAAAATTATTTTTCACTGTATGAAATGGTTTTGAAAAATTATTTTAAAAAGACAATTTTTTTTCAATAATGTTCACTTTTAGTACGTAACAAAGCTTTCTTAGACAATTTTTAATGACGTTCGTTCCAAACTAAAAGAATTAGATAGTTTCGCAAAAAAAAATTAATTTTCACTGTATGAAATGTCTTAGAAAAATTTCTGAAAAATTTCTTTGATAAGACAATTTTTTTTCAATAATGTTCACTTTTAGTACGTAAAAAAACTTTCTAAGACAATTTTTAATGACAGTAGTTCCAAACTAAAAGAATTAGATAGTTTCGCAAAAAAAAATTATTTTTCACTCTGTGAAATGTCTTAGAAAAGCTTTTGAAAAATTTTTTTAAAAAGACAATTTTATTACAATAATGTTCACTTTTAGTACGTAAAAAAACTTTCTTAGACAATTTTTAATGACGTTAGTTCCAAACTAAAAGAATTAGATTGTTCCGCAAAAAAAAATTATTTTTCACTGTATGAAATGTCTTGGAAAAATTTTTTTGAAAAGACAATTTTTTTTCAATAATGTTCACTTTTAGTACGTAACAAAACTTCTTTAGATGATTTTTAATGACGTTAGTTCCAAACTAAAAGAATTAGATAGTTTCGCAAAAACAAATTGTTTTTCACTGTATGAATTCTCTTAGAAAAATTTTTGAAAAATTTTTTTGAAAACACAATTTTTTTTCGATAATGTTCACTTTTAGTACGTAAAAAAATTTTTTAGACAATTTTTAATGACATTAGTTCCAAACAAAAAGAATTAGATAGTTTCGCAAAAAAAATTATTTTTCACTGTATGAAATGTCTTGGAAAAATTTTTTTAAAAATACAATTTTTTTTCAATAATGTTCACTTTTAGTACGTAAATAAACTTTCTTAGACAATTTTTAATGACGTTAGTTCCAAACTAAAAGAATTAGATAATTTCGCAAAAAAAAAATTATTTTGCACTGTATGAAATGTCTTGGAAAATGTTTTTTGAAAAGACAAGTTTTTTTCAATGATGTTCACTTTTAGTACGTAAAAAAACTTTCTTAGACAATTTTTAATGACATTAGTTCCAAACTAGAAGAATTAGATAGTTTCGCAAAAAAAAATTATTTTTCACTGTATGAAACGTCTTGGAAAAATTTTTTTGAAAAGACAATTTTTTTTCAATAATGTTCACTTTTAGTACGTAAAAAAGCTTTCTTAGACAATTTTTAATGACGTTAGTTCCAAACTAAAAGAATTAGATAGTTTCGCAAAAAAAAATTATTTTTCACGGTATGAAATGTCTTGGAAAAAGTTTTTTGAAAAGACAAGTTTTTTTCAATGATGTTCACTTTTAGTACGTAACAAAACTTTCTTAGACAATTTTTAATGACGTTAGTTCCAAACTAAAAGAATTAGATAGTTTCCCAAAAAAAAATTATTTTTTACTGTATGAAATGTCTTAGAAAAATTTTTGAAAAATTTTTTTGAAGAGACAATTTTTTTTCAATAATGTTCACTTTTAGTTCGTAAATAAACTTTCTTAGACAATTTTTAATGACGTTCGTTCCAAACTAAAAGAATTAGAGAGTTTTGCAAAAAAAATTATTTTTTACTACATGAAATGTCTTGAAAAAGTTTTTGAGAAACTTTTGAAAAAGACAATTTTTTTCAATAATGTTCACTTTAGTACGTAAAAAAACTTTCTTAGACAATTTTTAATGACGTTAGTTTCAAACTAAAAGAATTAGATTGTTTCGCAAAAAAAAATTATTTTTCACTGTATGAAATGTCTGAGAAAAGTTTTTGAAAAATTTTTTTGAAAAGGCAATTTTTTTTTAATAATGTTCACTTTTAGTACGTAAAAAAACTTTCTTAGACAATTTTTAATGACGTTAGTTCCAAACTAAAAGAATTAGATAGTTTCGCAAAAAAAAATTATTTTGCACAGTATGAAATGTCTTGGAAAAATTTTTTTGAAAAGACAATTTTTTTTCAATAATGTTCACGTTTAGTACGTAACAAAACTTCCTTAGATGATTTTTAATGACGTTAGTTCCAAACTAAAAGAATTAGATAGTTTCGCAAAAAAAATTATTTTTCACTGTATGAAATGTCTTAGAAAAAATTTTGAAAAATTTGTTTGAAAACACAATTTTTTTTCGATAATGTTCACTTTTAGTACGTAAAAAAACTTTCTTAGACAATTTTTAATGACGTTAGATCCAAACAAAAAGAATTAGATAGTTTCGCAAAAAAAAATTATTTTTCACTGTATGAAATGTCTTGGAAAAATTTTTTTAAAAAGACGTTTTTTTTTTCAATAATGTTCACTTTTAGTACGTAAAACAACTTTCTTAGACAATTTTTAATGACGTTAGTTCCAAACTAAAAGAATTGGATAGTTTCACAAAAAAAATTATTTTTCACTGTATGAAATGTCTTAGAAAAGCTTTTGAAAAATTTTTCTGAAAACACAATTTTTTTTCAATAATGTTCACTTTTAGTACGTAAATAAACTTTCTTTGGCAATTTTTAATGACGTTAGTTCCAAACTAAACGAATTAGATAGTTTTGCAAAAAAAAAAAGTTTTTCACTGTATGAAATGTTTTTAAAAAATTTGTTTGAAAAGACAATTTTTTTTCAATAATGTTCACTTTTAGTACGTTACAAAACTTCCTTAGACAATTTTTAATGACGTTAGTTCCAAACTAAAAGAATTAGATAGTTTCGCAAAAAAAAATTATTTTTCACTCTATGAAATGTCCTTGAAAAATTTTTGAAAAATTTTTTTGAAAAGACAATTTTTTTTCAATAATGTTCACTTTTAGTACGTAAATAAACTTTCTTAGACAATTTTTAATGACGTTAGTTCCAAACTAAAAGAATTAGATAGTTTCGCAAAAAAAAATTAATTTTTACTGTATGAAATGTCTTAGAAAAATTTCTGAAAAATTTCTTTGATAAGACAATTTTTTTTCAATAATGTTCACTTTTAGTACGTAAAAAAACTTTCTTAGACAATTTTTAATGACGTTAGTTCCAAACTAAAAGATTTAGATAGTTTTCCAAAAAAAAAAAGTTTTTCACTGTATGAAATGGTTTTGAAAAATTATTTTAAAAAGACAATTTTTTTTCAATAATGTTCACTTTTAGTACGTAACAAAACTTTCTTAGACAATTTTTAATGACGTTCGTTCCAAACTAAAGAATTAGATAGTTTCGCAAAAAAAAATTATTTTTTACTGTATGAAATGTTTTTGAAAAATTTTTGAAAAATTTTTTTGAAAAGACAATTTTTTTTCAATAATGTTCACTTTTAGTACGTAAATAAACTTTCTTAGACAATTTTTAATGACGTTAGTTCCAAACTAAAAGAATTAGATAGTTTCGCAAAAAAAAATTATTTTTCACTGTATGAAATGTCTTAGAAAAACTTCTGAAAAATTTCTTTGAAAAGACAATTTTTTTTCAATAATGTTCACTTTTAGTACGTAAATAAACTTTCTTAGACAATTTTTAATGACGTTAGTTCCAAACTAAAAGAATTAGATAGTTTCGCAAAAAAAAATTATTTTTCACTGTATGAAATGTCTTAGAAAAACTTCTGAAAAATTTCTTTGAAAAGACAATTTTTTTTCAATAATGTTCACTTTTAGTACGTAAAAAAGCTTTCTTAGACAATTTTTAATGACGTTAGTTCCAAACTAAAAGAATTAGATAGTTTTGCAAAAAAAAATTATTTTTCACTGTATGAAATGGTTTTGAAAAATTATTTTAAAAAGACAATTTTTTTTCAATAATGTTCACTTTTAGTACGTAACAAAGCTTTCTTAGACAATTTTTAATGACGTTCGTTCCAAACTAAAAGAATTAGATAGTTTCGCAAAAAAAAATTATTTTTTACTGTATGAAATGTTTTTGAAAAATTTTTGAAAAATTTTTTTGAAAAGACAATTTTTTTTCAATAATGTTCACTTTTAGTACGTAAATAAACTTTCTTAGACAATTTTTAATGACGTTAGTTCCAAACTAAAAGAATTAGATAGTTTCGCAAAAAAAAATTATTTTTCACTGTAGGAAATGTCTTAGAAAAACTTTTGAAAAATTTTTTTGAAAAGACAATTTTTTTTCAATAATGTTCACTTTTGGTACGTAAAAAAACTTTCTTAGACAATTTTTAATGACGTTAGTTCCAAACTAAAAGAATTAGATAGTTTCGCAAAAAAAAAATTATTTTTCACTGTATGAAATGTCTTGGAAAAAGTTTTTTGAAAAGACAAGTTTTTTCAATGATGTTCACTTTTAGTACGTAAATAAACTTTCTTAGACAATTTTTAATGACGTTAGTTCCAAACTAAAAGAATTAGATAGTTTTGCAAAAAAAAAAAGTTTTTCACTGTATGAAATGTTTTTAAAAAATTTTTTTGAAAAGACAATTTTTTTTCAATAATGTTCACTTTTAGTACGTTACAAAACTTCCTTAGACAATTTTTAATGACGTTAGTTCCAAACTAAAAGAATTAGATAGTTTCGCAAAAAAAAATTATTTTTCACTGTATGAAATGTCCTTGAAAAATTTTTGAAAAATTTTTTTGAAAAGACAATTTTTTTTCAATAATGTTCACTTTTAGTACGTAAATAAACTTTCTTAGACAATTTTTAATGACGTTAGTTCCAAACTAAAAGAATTAGATAGTTTCGCAAAAAAAAATTAATTTTCACTGTATGAAATGTCTTGGAAAAATTTCTGAAAAATTTCTTTGATAAGACAATTTTTTTTCAATAATGTTCACTTTTAGTACGTAAAAAAACTTTCTTAGACAATTTTTAATGACGTTAGTTCCAAACTAAAAGAATTAGATAGTTTTCCAAAAAAAAAAAGTTTTTCACTGTATGAAATGGTTTTGAAAAATTTTTTTAAAAAGACAATTTTTTTTCAATAATGTTCACTTTTAGTACGTAACAAAACTTTCTTAGACAATTTTTAATGACGTTCGTTCCAAACTAAAAGAATTAGATAGTTTCGCAAAAAAAAATTATTTTTTACTGTATGAAATGTTTTTGAAAAATTTTTGAAAAATTTTTTTGAAAAGACAATTTTTTTTCAATAATGTTCACTTTTAGTACGTAAATAAACTTTCTTAGACAATTTTTAATGACGTTAGTTCCAAACTAAAAGAATTAGATAGTTTCGCAAAAAAAAATTATTTTTCACTGTATGAAATGTCTTAGAAAAATTTCTGAATAATTTCTTTGAAAAGACAATTTTTTTTCAATAATGTTCACTTTTAGTACGTAAATAAACTTTCTTAGACAATTTTTAATGACGTTAGTTCCAAACTAAAAGAATTAGATAGTTTCGCAAAAAAAAATTATTTTTCACTGTATGAAATGTCTTAGAAAAATTTCTGAAAAATTTCTTTGAAAAGACAATTTTTTTTCAATAATGTTCACTTTTAGTACGTAAAAAAACTTTCTTAGACATTTTTTAATGACGTTAGTTCCAAACTAAAGGAATTAGATAGTTTCGCAAAAAAAATTTATTTTTCACTGTATGAAATGTCTTAGAAAAACTTTTGAAAAATTTTTTTGAAAACACAATTTTTTTTCGATAATGTTCACTTTTAGTACGTAAAAAAACTTTCTTAGACAATTTTTAATGACGTTAGTTCCAAACTAAAAGAATTAGATAGTTTTGCAAAAAAAAAAAGTTTTTCACTGTATGAAATGTTTGTGAAAAATTTTTTTGAAAAGACAATTTTTTTTCAATAATGTTCACTTTTAGTACGTAAATAAACTTTCTTAGACAATTTTTAATGACGTTAGTTCCAAACTAAAAGAATTAGATAGTTTCGCAAAAAAAAATTATTTTTCACTGTATGAAATGTCTTGGAAAAAGTTTTTGAAAAGACAAGTTTTTTTCAATGATGTTCACTTTTAGTACGTAACAAAACTTTCTTAGACAATTTTTAATGACATTAGTTCCAAACTAAAAGAATTAGATAGTTTCGCAAAAAAAAATTATTTTTCACTCTAAGAAATGTCTTAGAAAAATTTTTTTGAAAAAACAATTTTTTTTCAATAATGTTCACTTTTAGTACGTAAATAAACTTTCTTAGACAATTTTTAATGACGTTAGTTCCAAACTAAAAGAATTAGATAGTTTGCCAAAAAAAATTTATTTTTTACTGTATGAAATGTCTTAGAAAAATTTTTGAAAAATTTTTTTGAAAAGACAATTTTTTTTCAATAATGTTCACTTTTAGTACGTAAATAAACTTTCTTAGACAATTTTTAATAACGTTAGTTCCAAACTAAAAGAATTAGATAGTTTCGCAGAAAAAAATTATTTTTTAATGCATGAAATGTCTTGGAAAAGTTTTTGAAAAACTTTTGAAAAAGACAATTTTTTTCAATAATGTTTACTTTAGTACGTAAAAAAACTTTCTTAGACAATTTTTAATGACGTTAGTTTCAAACTAAAAGAATTAGATTGTTTCGCAAAAAAAAATTATTTTTCACTGTATGAAATGTTTTACAAAATTTTTGAAAAATTTGTTTGAAAAGACAATTTTTTTTCAATAATGTTCACTATTGGTACGTAAAAAAACTTTCTTAGACAATTTTTAATGACATTAGTTCCAAACTAAAAGAATTAGATAGTTTCGCAAAAAAAAATTATTTTTCAATGTATGAAATGTCTTGGAAATAGTTTTTTGAAAAGACAATTTTTTTTCAATAATGTTCACTTTTAGTACGTAAAAGAACTTTCTTAGACAATTTTTAATGACGTTAGTTCCAAACTAAAAGAATTAGATAGTTTCGCAAAAAAAAATTATTTTTCACTGTATGAAATGTCTTAGAAAAATTTCTGAAAAATTTCTTTGAAAAGACAATTTTTTTTCAATAATGTTCACTTTTAGTACGTAAAAAAACTTTCTTAGACATTTTTTAATGACGTTAGTTCCAAACTAAAGGAATTAGATAGTTTCGCAAAAAAAATTTATTTTTCACTGTATGAAATGTCTTAGAAAAACTTTTGAAAAATTTTTTTGAAAACACAATTTTTTTTCGATAATGTTCACTTTTAGTACGTAAAAAAACTTTCTTAGACAATTTTTAATGACGTTAGTTCCAAACTAAAAGAATTAGATAGTTTTGCAAAAAAAAAAAGTTTTTCACTGTATGAAATGTTTTTGAAAAATTTTTTTGAAAAGACAATTTTTTTTCAATAATGTTCACTTTTAGTACGTAAATAAACTTTCTTAGACAATTTTTAATGACGTTAGTTCCAAACTAAAAGAATTAGATAGTTTCGCAAAAAAAAATTATTTTTCACTGTATGAAATGTCTTGGAAAAATTTTTGAAAAGACAAGTTTTTTTCAATGATGTTCACTTTTAGTACGTAACAAAACTTTCTTAGACAATTTTTAATGACATTAGTTCCAAACTAAAAGAATTAGATAGTTTCGCAAAAAAAAATTATTTTTCACTCTAAGAAATGTCTTAGAAAAATTTTTTTGAAAAAACAATTTTTTTTCAATAATGTTCACTTTTAGTACGTAAATAAACTTTCTTAGACAATTTTTAATGACGTTAGTTCCAAACTAAAAGAATTAGATAGTTTGCCAAAAAAAATTTATTTTTTACTGTATGAAATGTCTTAGAAAAATTTTTGAAAAATTTTTTTGAAAAGACAATTTTTTTTCAATAATGTTCACTTTTAGTTCGTAAATAAACTTTCTTAGACAATTTTTAATAACGTTAGTTCCAAACTAAAAGAATTAGATAGTTTCGCAGAAAAAAATTATTTTTTAATGCATGAAATGTCTTGGAAAAGTTTTTGAAAAACTTTTGAAAAAGACAATTTTTTTCAATAATGTTTACTTTAGTACGTAAAAAAACTTTCTTAGACAATTTTTAATGACGTTAGTTTCAAACTAAAAGAATTAGATTGTTTCGCAAAAAAAAATTATTTTTCACTGTATGAAATGTTTTACAAAATTTTTGAAAAATTTGTTTGAAAAGACAATTTTTTTTCAATAATGTTCACTATTGGTACGTAAAAAAACTTTCTTAGACAATTTTTAATGACATTAGTTCCAAACTAAAAGAATTAGATAGTTTCGCAAAAAAAATTTATTTTTCACTGTATGAAATGTCTTGGAAATAGTTTTTTGAAAAAACAATTTTTTTTCAATAATGTTCACTTTTAGTACGTAAAAGAACTTTCTTAGACAATTTTTAATGACGTTAGTTCCAAACTAAAAGAATTAGATAGTTTCGCAAAAAAAATTTATTTTTCACTGTATGAAATGTCTTAGAAAAACTTTTGAAAAATTTTTTTGAAAACACAATTTTTTTTCGATAATGTTCACTTTTAGTACGTAAATAAACTTTCTTAGACAATTTTTAATGACGTTAGTTCCAAACTAAAGGAATTAGATAGTTTTGCAAAAAAAAAAAGTTTTTCACTGTATGAAATGTTTTGGAAAAATTTTTTTGAAAAGACAATTTTTTTTCAATAATGTTCACTTTTAGTACGTTACAAAACTTCCTTAGACAATTTTTAATGACGTTAGTTCCAAACTAAAAGAATTAGATAGTTTCGCAAAAAAAAATTATTTTTCACTGTATGAAATGTCCTTGAAAAATTTTTGAAAAATTTCTTTGAAAAGACAATTTTTTTTCAATAATGTTCACTTTTAGTACGTAAATAAACTTTCTTAGACAATTTTTAATGACGTTCGTTCCAAACTAAAAGAATTAGATAGTTTCGCAAAAAAAATTAATTTTCACTGTATGAAATGTCTTAGAAAAATTTCTGAAAAATTTCTTTGATAAGACAATTTTTTTTCAATAATGTTCACTTTTAGTACGTAAAAAAACTTTCTTAGACAATTTTTAATGACGTTAGTTCCAAACTAAAAGAATTAGATAGTTTTCCAAAAAAAAAAAGTTTTTCACTGTATGAAATGGTTTTGAAAAATTTTTTTAAAAAGACAATTTTTTTTCAATAATGTTCACTTTTAGTACGTAACAAAACTTTCTTAGACAATTTTTAATGACGTTCGTTCCAAAATAAAAGAATTAGATAGTTTCGCAAAAAAAAATTATTTTTTACTGTATGAAATGTTTTTGAAAAATTTTTGAAAAATTTTTTTGAAAAGACAATTTTTTTTCAATAATGTTCACTTTTAGTACGTAAATAAACTTTCTTAGACAATTTTTAATGACGTTAGTTCCAAACTAAAAGAATTAGATAGTTTCGCAAAAAAAAATTATTTTTCACTGTATGAAATGTCTTAGAAAAACTTCTGAAAAATTTCTTTGAAAAGACAATTTTTTTTCAATAATGTTCACTTTTAGTACGTAAATAAACTTTCTTAGACAATTTTTAATGACGTTAGTTCCAAACTAAAAGAATTAGATAGTTTCGCAAAAAAAAATTATTTTTCACTGTATGAAATGTCTTAGAAAAATTTCTGAAAAATTTCTTTGAAAAGACAATTTTTTTTCAATAATGTTCACTTTTAGTACGTAAATAAACTTTCTTAGACAATTTTTAATGATGTTAGTTCCAAACTAAAAGAATTAGATAGTTTCGCAAAAAAAAATTATTTTTCACTGTATGAAATGTCTTAGAAAAATTTCTGAAAAATTTCTTTGAAAAGACAATTTTTTTTCAATAATGTTCACTTTTAGTACGTAAAAAAACTTTCTTAGACAATTTTTAATGACGTTAGTTCCAAACTAAAGGAATTAGATAGTTTCGCAAAAAAAATTTATTTTTCACTGTATGAAATGTCTTAGAAAAACTTTTGAAAAATTTTTTTGAAAACACAATTTTTTTTCGATAATGTTCACTTTTAGTACGTAAAAAAACTTTCTTAGACAATTTTTAATGACGTTAGTTCCAAACTAAAAGAATTAGATAGTTTTGCAAAAAAAAAAAGTTTTCACTGTATGAAATGTTTTTGAAAAATTTTTTTGAAAAGACAATTTTTTTTCAATAATGTTCACTTTTAGTACGTAAATAAACTTTCTTAGACAATTTTTAATGACGTTAGTTCCAAACTAAAAGAATTAGATAGTTTCGCAAAAAAAAATTATTTTTCACTGTATGAAATGTCTTGGAAAAAGTTTTTGAAAAGACAAGTTTTTTTCAATGATGTTCACTTTTAGTACGTAACAAAACTTTCTTAGACAATTTTTAATGACATTAGTTCCAAACTAAAAGAATTAGATAGTTTCGCAAAAAAAAATTATTTTTCACTCTAAGAAATGTCTTAGAAAAATTTTTTTGAAAAGACAATTTTTTTTCAATAATGTTCACTTTTAGTACGTAAATAAACTTTCTTAGACAATTTTTAATGACGTTAGTTCCAAACTAAAAGAATTAGATAGTTTTCCAAAAAAAAAAAGTTTTTCACTGTATGAAATGTTTTTGAAAAATTTTTTTAAAAAGACAATTTTTTTTCAATAATGTTCACTTTTAGTACGTAACAAAACTTTCTTAGACAATTTTTAATGACGTTCGTTCCAAACTAAAAGAATTAGATAGTTTCGCAAAAAAAAATTATTTTTTACTGTATGAAATGTTTTTGAAAAATTTTTGAAAAATTTTTTTGAAAAGACAATTTTTTTTCAATAATGTTCACTTTTAGTACGTAAATAAACTTTCTTAGACAATTTTTAATGACGTTAGTTCCAAACTAAAAGAATTAGATAGTTTCGCAAAAAAAAATTATTTTTCACTGTATGAAATGTCTTAGAAAAATTTCTGAAAAATTTCTTTGAAAAGACAATTTTTTTTCAATAATGTTCACTTTTAGTACGTAAAAAAACTTTCTTAGACAATTTTTAATGACGTTAGTTCCAAACTAAAGGAATTAGATAGTTTCGCAAAAAAAATTTATTTTTCACTGTATGAAATGTCTTAGAAAAACTTTTGAAAAATTTTTTTGAAAACACAATTTTTTTTCGATAATGTTCACTTTTAGTACGTAAAAAAACTTTCTTAGACAATTTTTAATGACGTTAGTTCCAAACTAAAAGAATTAGGGAGTTTTGCCAAAATAAATTATTTTTTACTGCATGAAATGTCTTGGAAAAGTTTTTGAAAAACTTTTGAAAAAGACAATTTTTTTCAATAATGTTCACTTTAGTACGTAAAAAAACTTTCTTAGACAATTTTTAATGACTTTAGTTTCAAACTAAAAGAATTAGATTGTTTCGCAAAAAAAAAATATTTTTCACTGTATGAAATGTTTTACAAAATTTTTGAAAAATTTTTTTGAAAAGACAATTTTTTTTTCAATAATGTTCACTTTTAGTACGTAAAAAAACTTTCTAAGACAATTTTTAATGACAGTAGTTCCAAACTAAAAGAATTAGATAGTTTCGCAAAAAAAAATTATTTTTTACTGTATGAAATGTCTTAGAAAAGCTTTTGAAAAATTTTTTTAAAAAGACAATTTTTTTACAATAATGTTCACTTTTAGTACGTAAAAAAACTTTCTTAGACAATTTTTAATGACGTTAGTTCCAAACTAAAAGAATTAGATTGTTTCGCAAAAAAAAAATTATTTTTCACTGTATGAAATGTCTTGGAAAAATTTTTTTAAAAAGACAATTTTTTTTCAATAATGTTCACTTTTAGTACCTAACAAAACTTCTTTAGATGATTTTTAATGACGTTAGTTCCAAACTAAAAGAATTAGATAGTTTCGCAAAAACAAATTGTTTTTCACTGTATGAAATGTCTTAGAAAAATTTTTGAAAAATTTTTTTGAAAACACAATTTTTTTTCGATAATGTTCACTTTTAGTACGTAAAAAAACTTTTTTAGACAATTTTTAATGACATTAGTTCCAAACAAAAAGAATTAGATAGTTTCGCAAAAAAAATTATTTTTCACTGTATGAAATGTCTTGGAAAATTTTTTTTAAAAATACAATTTTTTTTCAATAATGTTCACTTTTAGTACGTAAATAAACTTTCTTAGACAATTTTTAATGACGTTAGTTCCAAACTAAAAGAATTAGATAGTTTCGCAAAAAAAAAATTATTTTTCACTGTATGAAATGTCTTGGAAAAAGTTTTTTGAAAAGACAAGTTTTTTTCAATGATGTTCACTTTTAGTACGTAAAAAAACTTTCTTAGACAATTTTTAATGACGTTAGTTCCAAACTAAAAGAATTAGATAGTTTCGCAAAAAAAAATTATTTTTCACTGTATGAAATGTCTTGGAAATAGTTTTTTGAAAAGACAAGTTTTTTTCAATGATGTTCACTTTTAGTACGTAACAAAACTTTCTTAGACAATTTTTAATGACGTTAGTTCCAAACTAAAAGAATTAGATAGTTTCCCAAAAAAAAGTTATTTTTTACTGTATGAAATGTCTTAGAAAAATTTTTGAAAAATTTTTTGAAAAGACAATTTTTTTTCAATAATGTTCACTTTTGGTACGTAAAAAAACTTTCTTAGACAATTTTTAATGACGTTAGTTCCAAACTAAAAGAATTAGATAGTTTTGCAAAAAAAAATTATTTTTCACTGTATGAAATGTCTTAGAAAAGTTTTTGAAAATTTTTTTTGAAAAGACAATTTTTTTTCAATAATGTTCACTTTTGGTACGTAAAAAAACTTTCTTAGACAATTTTTAATGACATTAGTTCCAAACTAAAAGAATTAGATAGTTTCGCAAAAAAAAAATTATTTTTCACTGTATGAAATGTCTTGGAAAAAGTTTTTTGAAAAGACAAGTTTTTTTCAATGATGTTCACTTTTAGTACGTAACAAAACTTTCTTAGACAATTTTTAATGACGTTAGTTCCAAACAAAAAGAATTAGATAGTTTCGCAAAAAAAAATTATTTTTCACTGTATGAAATGTCTTGGAAAAATTTTTTTAAAAAGACATTTTTTTTTTCAATAATGTTCACTTTTAGTACGTAAAAAAACTTTCTTAGACAATTTTTAATGACGTTAGTTCCAAACTAAAAGAATTGGATAGTTTCACAAAAAAAATTATTTTTCACTGTATGATTTGTCTTAGAAAAGCTTTTGAAAATTTTTTTTGAAAACACAATTTTTTTCAATAATGTTCACTTTTAGTACGTAAATAAACTTTCTTTGGCAATTTTTAATGACGTTAGTTCCAAACTAAACGAATTAGATAGTTTTGCAAAAAAAAAAAGTTTTTCACTGTATGAAATGTTTTTAAAAAATTTGTTTGAAAAGACAATTTTTTTTCAATAATGTTCACTTTTAGTACGTAAATAAACTTCCTTAGACAATTTTTAATGACGTTAGTTCCAAACTAAAAGAATTAGATAGTTTCGCAAAAAAAAATTAATTTTCACTGTATGAAATGTCTTAGAAAAATTTCTGAAAAATTTCTTTGATAAGACAATTTTTTTTCAATAATGTTCACCTTTAGTACGTAAAAAAACTTTCTTAGACAATTTTTAATGACGTTAGTTCCAAACTAAAAGAATTAGATAGTTTTCCAAAAAAAAAAAAAGTTTTTCACTGTATGAAATGGTTTTGAAAAATTATTTTAAAAAGACAATTTTTTTTCAATATTGTTCACTTTTAGTACGTAACAAAACTTTCTTAGACAATTTTTAATGACGTTCGTTCCAAACTAAAAGAATTAGATAGTTTCGCAAAAAAAATTATTTTTTACTGTATGAAATGTTTTTGAAAAATTTTTGAAAAATTTTTTTGAAAAGACAATTTTTTTTCAATAATGTTCACTTTTAGTACGTAAATAAACTTTCTTAGACAATTTTTAATGACGTTAGTTCCAAACTAAAAGAATTAGATAGTTTCGCAAAAAAAAAATTATTTTTCACTGTATGAAATGTCTTAGAAAAACTTCTGAAAAATTTCTTTGAAAAGACAATTTTTTTTCAATAATGTTCACTTTTAGTACGTAAATAAACTTTCTTAGACAATTTTTAATGACGTTAGTTCCAAACTAAAAGAATTAGATAGTTTCGCAAAAAAAAATTGCTTTTCACTGTATGAAATGTCTTAGAAAAACTTCTGAAAAATTTCTTTGAAAAGACAATTTTTTTTCAATAATGTTCACTTTTAGTACGTAAAAAAGCTTTCTTAGACAATTTTTAATGACGTTAGTTCCAAACTAAAAGAATTAGATAGTTTAGCAAAAAAAAATTATTTTTCACGGTATGAAATGTCTTAGAAAAGTTTTTGAAAATTTTTTTTGAAAAGACAATTTTTTTTTAATAATGTTCACTTTTAGTACGTAAAAAAGCTTTCTTAGACAATTTTTAATGACGTTAGTTCCAAACTAAAAGAATTAGATAGTTTCGCAAAAAAAAATTATTTTTCACGGTATGAAATGTCTTGGAAAAAGTTTTTTGAAAAGACAAGTTTTTTTCAATGATGTTCACTTTTAGTACGTAACAAAACTTTCTTAGACAATTTTTAATGACGTTAGTTCCAAACTAAAAGAATTAGAGAGTTTTGCAAAAAAAATTATTTTTTACTGCATGAAATGTCTTGAAAAAGTTTTTGAGAAACTTTTGAAAAAGACAATTTTTTTCAATAATGTTCACTTTAGTACGTAAAAAAACTTTCTTAGACAATTTTTAATGACGTTAGTTTCAAACTAAAAGAATTAGATTGTTTCGCAAAAAAAAATTATTTTTCACTGTATGAAATGTCATAGAAAAGTTTTTGAAAAATTTTTTTGAAAAGGCAATTTTTTTTTAATAATGTTCACTTTTAGTACGTAAAAAAACTTTCTTAGACAATTTTTAATGACGTTAGTTCCAAACTAAAAGAATTAGATAGTTTCGCAAAAAAAAATTATTTTGCACAGTATGAAATGTCTTGGAAAAAGTTTTTTGAAAAGACAAGTTTTTTTCAATGATGTTCACTTTTAGTACGTAACAAAACTTTCTTAGACAATTTTTAATGACGTTAGTTCCAAACTAAAAGAATTAGATAGTTTCCCAAAAAAAAATTATTTTTTACTGTATGAAATGTCTTAGAAAAATTTTTGAAAAATTTTTTTGAAAAGACAATTTTTTTTCAATAATGTTCACTTTTAGTTCGTAAATAAACTTTCTTAGACAATTTTTAATGACGTTAGTTCCAAACTAAAAGAATTAGAGAGTTTTGCAAAAAAAATTATTTTTTACTGTATGAAATGTCTTGAAAAAGTTTTTGAGAAACTTTTGAAAAAGACAATTTTTTTCAATAATGTTCACTTTAGTACGTAAAAAAACTTTCTTAGACAATTTTTAATGACGTTAGTTTCAAACTAAAAGAATTAGATTGTTTCGCAAAAAAAAATTATTTTTCACTGTATGAAATGTCATAGAAAAGTTTTTGAAAAATTTTTTTAAAAAGGCAATTTTTTTTTAATAATGTTCACTTTTAGTACGTAAAAAAACTTTCTTAGACAATTTTTAATGACGTTAGTTTCAAACTAAAAGAATTAGATAGTTTCGCAAAAAAAAAATTATTTTTCACTGTATGAAATGTCTTAGAAAAACTTCTGAAAAATTTCTTTGAAAAGACAATTTTTTTTCAATAATGTTCACTTTTAGTACGTAAATAAACTTTCTTAGACAATTTTTAATGACGTTAGTTCCAAACTAAAAGAATTAGATAGTTTCGCAAAAAAAAATTGCTTTTCACTGTATGAAATGTCTTAGAAAAACTTCTGAAAAATTTCTTTGAAAAGACAATTTTTTTTCAATAATGTTCACTTTTAGTACGTAAAAAAGCTTTCTTAGACAATTTTTAATGACGTTAGTTCCAAACTAAAAGAATTAGATAGTTTAGCAAAAAAAAATTATTTTTCACGGTATGAAATGTCTTAGAAAAGTTTTTGAAAATTTTTTTTGAAAAGACAATTTTTTTTTAATAATGTTCACTTTTAGTACGTAAAAAAGCTTTCTTAGACAATTTTTAATGACGTTAGTTCCAAACTAAAAGAATTAGATAGTTTCGCAAAAAAAAATTATTTTTCACGGTATGAAATGTCTTGGAAAAAGTTTTTTGAAAAGACAAGTTTCTTTCAATGATGTTCACTTTTAGTACGTAACAAAACTTTCTTAGACAATTTTTAATGACGTTAGTTCCAAACTAAAAGAATTAGAGAGTTTTGCAAAAAAAATTATTTTTTACTGCATGAAATGTCTTGAAAAAGTTTTTGAGAAACTTTTGAAAAAGACAATTTTTTTCAATAATGTTCACTTTAGTACGTAAAAAAACTTTCTTAGACAATTTTTAATGACGTTAGTTTCAAACTAAAAGAATTAGATTGTTTCGCAAAAAAAAATTATTTTTCACTGTATGAAATGTCATAGAAAAGTTTTTGAAAAATTTTTTTGAAAAGGCAATTTTTTTTTAATAATGTTCACTTTTAGTACGTAAAAAAACTTTCTTAGACAATTTTTAATGACGTTAGTTCCAAACTAAAAGAATTAGATAGTTTCGCAAAAAAAAATTATTTTGCACAGTATGAAATGTCTTGGAAAAAGTTTTTTGAAAAGACAAGTTTTTTTCAATGATGTTCACTTTTAGTACGTAACAAAACTTTCTTAGACAATTTTTAATGACGTTAGTTCCAAACTAAAAGAATTAGATAGTTTCCCAAAAAAAAATTATTTTTTACTGTATGAAATGTCTTAGAAAAATTTTTGAAAAATTTTTTTGAAAAGACAATTTTTTTTCAATAATGTTCACTTTTAGTTCGTAAATAAACTTTCTTAGACAATTTTTAATGACGTTAGTTCTAAACTAAAAGAATTAGAGAGTTTTGCAAAAAAAATTATTTTTTACTGTATGAAATGTCTTGAAAAAGTTTTTGAGAAACTTTTGAAAAAGACAATTTTTTTCAATAATGTTCACTTTAGTACGTAAAAAAACTTTCTTAGACAATTTTTAATGACGTTAGTTTCAAACTAAAAGAATTAGATTGTTTCGCAAAAAAAAATTATTTTTCACTGTATGAAATGTCATAGAAAAGTTTTTGAAAAATTTTTTTAAAAAGGCAATTTTTTTTTAATAATGTTCACTTTTAGTACGTAAAAAAACTTTCTTAGACAATTTTTAATGACGTTAGTTCCAAACTAAAAGAATTAGATAGTTTCGCAAAAAAAAAATTATTTTTCACTGTATGAAATGTCTTAGAAAAACTTCTGAAAAATTTCTTTGAAAAGACAATTTTTTTTCAATAATGTTCACTTTTAGTACGTAAATAAACTTTCTTAGACAATTTTTAATGACGTTAGTTCCAAACTAAAAGAATTAGATAGTTTCGCAAAAAAAAATTGCTTTTCACTGTATGAAATGTCTTAGAAAAACTTCTGAAAAATTTCTTTGAAAAGACAATTTTTTTTCAATAATGTTCACTTTTAGTACGTAAAAAAGCTTTCTTAGACAATTTTTAATGACGTTAGTTCCAAACTAAAAGAATTAGATAGTTTAGCAAAAAAAAATTATTTTTCACGGTATGAAATGTCTTAGAAAAGTTTTTGAAAATTTTTTTTGAAAAGACAATTTTTTTTTAATAATGTTCACTTTTAGTACGTAAAAAAGCTTTCTTAGACAATTTTTAATGACGTTTGTTCCAAACTAAAAGAATTAGATAGTTTCGCAAAAAAAAATTATTTTTCACTGTATGAAATGTCTTGGAAAAAGTTTTTTGAAAAGACAAGTTTTTTTCAATGATGTTCACTTTTAGTACGTAACAAAACTTTCTTAGACAATTTTTAATGACGTTAGTTCCAAACTAAAAGAATTAGAGAGTTTTGCAAAAAAAATTATTTTTTACTGCATGAACTGTCTTGAAAAAGTTTTTGAGAAACTTTTGAAAAAGACAATTTTTTTCAATAATGTTCACTTTAGTACGTAAAAAAACTTTCTTAGACAATTTTTAATGACGTTAGTTTCAAACTAAAAGAATTAGATTGTTTCGCAAAAAAAAATTATTTTTCACTGTATGAAATGTCATAGAAAAGTTTTTGAAAAATTTTTTTGAAAAGGCAATTTTTTTTTAATAATGTTCACTTTTAGTACGTAAAAAAACTTTCTTAGACAATTTTTAATGACGTTAGTTCCAAACTAAAAGAATTAGATAGTTTCGCAAAAAAAAATTATTTTGCACAGTATGAAATGTCTTGGAAAAAGTTTTTTGAAAAGACAAGTTTTTTTCAATGATGTTCACTTTTAGTACGTAACAAAACTTTCTTAGACAATTTTTAATGACGTTAGTTCCAAACTAAAAGAATTAGATAGTTTCCCAAAAAAAAATTATTTTTTACTGTATGAAATGTCTTAGAAAAATTTTTGAAAAATTTTTTTGAAAAGACAATTTTTTTTCAATAATGTTCACTTTTAGTTCGTAAATAAACTTTCTTAGACAATTTTTAATGACGTTAGTTCCAAACTAAAAGAATTAGAGAGTTTTGCAAAAAAAATTATTTTTTACTGTATGAAATGTCTTGAAAAAGTTTTTGAGAAACTTTTGAAAAAGACAATTTTTTTCAATAATGTTCACTTTAGTACGTAAGAAAACTTTCTTAGACAATTTTTAATGACGTTAGTTTCAAACTAAAAGAATTAGATTGTTTCGCAAAAAAAAATTATTTTTCACTGTATGAAATGTCATAGAAAAGTTTTTGAAAAATTTTTTTGAAAAGGCAATTTTTTTTTAATAATGTTCACTTTTAGTACGTAAAAAAACTTTCTTAGACAATTTTTAATGACGTTAGTTCCAAACTAAAAGAATTAGATAGTTTCGCAAAAAAAAAAATATTTTTCACTGTATGAAATGTCTTAGAAAAACTTCTGAAAAATTTCTTTGAAAAGACAATTTTTTTTCAATAATGTTCACTTTTAGTACGTAAATAAACTTTCTTAGACAATTTTTAATGACGTTAGTTCCAAACTAAAAGAATTAGATAGTTTCACAAAAAAAAATTGCTTTTCACTGTATGAAATGTCTTAGAAAAACTTCTGAAAAATTTCTTTGAAAAGACAATTTTTTTTCAATAATGTTCACTTTTAGTACGTAAAAAAGCTTTCTTAGACAATTTTTAATGACGTTAGTTCCAAACTAAAAGAATTAGATAGTTTAGCAAAAAAAAATTATTTTTCACGGTATGAAATGTCTTAGAAAAGTTTTTGAAAATTTTTTTTGAAAAGACAATTTTTTTTTAATAATGTTCACTTTTAGTACGTAAAAAAGCTTTCTTAGACAATTTTTAATGACGTTAGTTCCAAACTAAAAGAATTAGATAGTTTCGCAAAAAAAAATTATTTTGCACAGTATGAAATGTCTTGGAAAAATTTTTTTGAAAAGACAATTTTTTTTCAATAATGTTCACTTTTGGTACGTAACAAAACTTCCTTAGATGATTTTTAATGACGTTAGTTCCAAACTAAAAGAATTAGATAGTTTCGCAAAAAAAAATTATTTTTCACTGTATGAAATGTCTTAGAAAAAATTTTGAAAAATTTGTTTGAAAACACAATTTTTTTTCGATAATGTTCACTTTTAGTACGTAAAAAATTTTTCTTAGACAATTTTTAATGACGTTAGTTCCAAACAAAAAGAATTAGATAGTTTCGCAAAAAAAAATTATTTTTCACGGTATGAAATGTCTTGGAAAAATTTTTTTAAAAAGACAATTTTTTTTTCAATAATGTTCACTTTTAGTACGTAAAAAAACTTTCTTAGACAATTTTTAATGACGTTCGTTCCAAACTAAAAGAATTAGATAGTTTCGCAAAAAAAAATTATTTTTTACTGTATGAAATGTTTTTGAAAAATTTTTGAAAAATTTTTTTGAAAAGACAATTTTTTTTCAATAATGTTCACTTTTAGTACGTAAATAAACTTTCTTAGACAATTTTTAATGACGTTAGTTCCAAACTAAAAGAATTAGATAGTTTCGCAAAAAAAAATTATTTTTCACTGTATGAAATGTCTTAGAAAAGTTTTTGAAAAATTTTTTTGAAAAGACAATTTTTTTTCAATAATGTTCACTTTTGGTACGTAAAAAAACTTTCTTAGACAAGTTTTAATGACGTTAGTTCCAAACTAAAAGAATTAGATAGTTTCGCAAAAAAAAATTAATTTTCACTTTATGAAATGTCTTAGAAAAATTTCTGAAAAATTTCTTTGATAAGACAATTTTTTTTCAATAATGTTCACTTTTAGTACGTAAATAAACTTTCTTTGGCAACTTTTAATGACGTTAGTTCCAAACTAAACGAATTAGATAGTTTTGCAAAAAAAAAAAGTTTTTCACTGTATGAAATGTTTTTAAAAAATTTGTTTGAAAAGACAATTTTTTTTCAATAATGTTCACTTTTAGTACGTTACAAAACTTCCTTAGACAATTTTTAATGACGTTAGTTCCAAACTAAAAGAATTAGATGGTTTCGCAAAAAAAAATTATTTTTCACTGTATGAAATGTCCTTGAAAAA
This sequence comes from Aplidium turbinatum, assembly GCF_918807975.1. Classification (NCBI taxonomy): domain Eukaryota; kingdom Metazoa; phylum Chordata; class Ascidiacea; order Aplousobranchia; family Polyclinidae; genus Aplidium; species Aplidium turbinatum. Next base: position 18,770,199 of record NC_137475.1, read on the forward strand.
TTTTTGAAAAATTTTTTTGAAAAGACAATTTTTTTTCAATAATGTTCACTTTTAGTACGTAAATAAACTTTCTTTGGCAATTTTTAATGACGTTAGTTCCAAACTAAACGAATTAGATAGTTTTGCAAAAAAAAAAAGTTTTTCACTGTATGAAATGTTTTTAAAAAATTTGTTTGGAAAGACAATTTTTTTTCAATAATGTTCACTTTTAGTACGTTACAAAACTTCCTTAGACAATTTTTAATGACGTTAGTTCCAAACTAAAAGAATTAGATAGTTTCGCAAAAAAAAATTATTTTTCACTGTATGAAATGTCTTAGAAAAGTTTTTGAAAATTTTTTTTGAAAAGACAATTTTTTTTCAATAATGTTCACTTTTAGTACGTAAAAAAGCTTTCTTAGACAATTTTTAATGACGTTAGTTCCAGACTAAAAGAATTAGATAGTTTCGCAAAAAAAAATTATTTTTCACGATATGAAATGTCTTGGAAAAAGTTTTTTGAAAAGACAAGTTTTTTTCAATGATGTTCACTTTTAGTACGTAACAAATCTTTCTTAGACAATTTTTAATGACGTTAGTTCCAAACTAAAAGAATTAGATAGTTTCCCAAAAAAAAATTATTTTTTACTGTATGAAATGTCTTAGAAAAATTTTTGAAAAATTTTTTTGAAAAGACAATTTTTTTTCAATAATGTTCACTTTTAGTTCGTAAATAAACTTTCTTAGACAATTTTTAATGACGTTAGTTCCAAACTAACAGAATTAGAGAGTTTTGCAAAAAAAATTATTTTTTACTGCATGAAATGTCTTAAAAAAGTTTTTGAGAAACTTTTGAAAAAGACAATTTTTTTCAATAATGTTCACTTTTAGTACGTAACAAAACTTCTTTAGATGATTTTTAATGACGTTAGTTCCAAACTAAAAGAATTAGATAGTTTCGCAAAAACAAATTGTTTTTCACTGTATAAAATGTCTTAGAAAAATTTTTGAAAAATTTTTTTGAAAACACAATTTTTTTTCGATAATGTTCACTTTTAGTACGTAAAAAAACTTTCTTAGACAATTTTTAATGACATTAGTTCCAAACAAAAAGAATTAGATAGTTTCGCAAAAAAAATTATTTTTCACTGTATGAAATGTCTTGGAAAAATTTTTTTAAAAATACAATTTTTTTTCAATAATGTTCACTTTTAGTACGTAAATAAACTTTCTTAGACAATTTTTAATGACGTTAGTTCCAAACTAAAAGAATTAGATAGTTTCGCAAAAAAAAAATTATTTTTCACAGTATGAAATGTCTTGGAAAAAGTTTTTTGAAAAGACAAGTTTTTTTCAATGATGTTCACTTTTAGTACGTAAAAAAACTTTCTTAGACAATTTTTAATGACATTAGTTCCAAACTAGAAGAATTAGATAGTTTCGCAAAAAAAAATTATTTTTCACTGTATGAAATGTCTTGGAAAAATTTTTTTGAAAAGACAATTTTTTTTCAATAATGTTCACTTTTAGTACGTAACAAAACTTTCTTAGACAATTTTTAATGACGTTCGTTCCAAACTAAAAGAATTAGATAGTTTCGCAAAAAAAAATTATTTTTTACTGTATGAAATGTTTTTGAAAAATTTTTGAAAAATTTTTTTGAAAAGACAATTTTTTTTCAATAATGTTCACATTTAGTACGTAAATAAACTTTCTTAGACAATTTTTAATGACGTTAGTTCCAAACTAAAAGAATTAGATAGTTTCGCAAAAAAAAATTATTTTTCACTGTATGAAATGTCTTAGAAAAACTTCTGAAAAATTTCTTTGAAAAGACAATTTTTTTTCAATAATGTTCACTTTTAGTACGTAAAAAAGCTTTCTTAGACAATTTTTAATGACGTTAGTTCCAAACTAAAAGAATTAGATAGTTTCGCAAAAAAAAATTATTTTTCACTGTATGAAATGTCTTAGAAAAGTTTTTGAAAATTTTTTTTGAAAAGACAATTTTTTTTCAATAATGTTCACTTTTAGTACGTAAAAAAGCTTTCTTAGACAATTTTTAATGACGTTAGTTCCAAACTAAAAGAATTAGATAGTTTCGCAAAAAAAAATTATTTTTCACGGTATGAAATGTCTTGGAAAAATTTTTTGAAAAGACAAGTTTTTTTCAATGATGTTCACTTTTAGTATGTAACAAAACTTTCTTAGACAATTTTTAATGACGTTAGTTCCAAACTAAAAGAATTAGATAGTTTCCCAAAAAAAAATTATTTTTTACTGTATGAAATGTCTTAGAGAAAATTTTGAAAAATATTTTTGAAAAGACAATTTTTTTTCAATAATGTTCACTTTTAGTTCGTAAATAAACTTTCTTAGACAATTTTTAATGACGTTAGTTCCAAACTAAAAGAATTAGGGAGTTTTGCCAAAATAAATTATTTTTTACTGCATGAAATGTCTTGGAAAAGTTTTTGAAAAACTTTTGAAAAAGACAATTTTTTTCAATAATGTTCACTTTAGTACGTAAAAAAACTTTCTTAGACAATTTTTAATGACTTTAGTTTCAAACTAAAAGAATTAGATTGTTTCGCAAAAAAAAATTATTTTTCACTGTATGAAATGTTTTACAAAATTTTTGAAAAATTTTTTTGAAAAGACAATTTTTTTTTCAATAATGTTCACTTTTAGTACGTAAAAAAACTTTCTAAGACAATTTTTAATGACAGTAGTTCCAAACTAAAAGAATTAGATAGTTTCGCAAAAAAAAATTATTTTTCACTATGTGAAATGTCTTAGAAAATCTTTTGAAAAATTTTTTTAAAAAGACAATTTTTTTACAATAATGTTCACTTTTAGTACGTAAAAAAACTTTCTTAGACAATTTTTAATGACGTTAGTTCCAAACTAAAAGAATTAGATTGTTTCGCAAAAAAAAATTATTTTTCACTGTATGAAATGTCTTGGAAAAATTTTTTTGAAAAGACAATTTTTTTTCAATAATGTTCACTTTTAGTACGTAACAAAACTTCTTTAGATGATTTTTAATGACGTTAGTTCCAAACTAAAAGAATTAGATAGTTTCGCAAAAACAAATTGTTTTTCACTGTATGAAATGTCTTAGAAAAATTTTTGAAAAATTTTTTTGAAAACACAGATTTTTTTTCGATAATGTTCACTTTTAGTACGTAAAAAAATTTTTTAGAAAATTTTTAATGACATTAGTTCCAAACAAAAAGAATTAGATAGTTTCGCAAAAAAAATTATTTTTCACTGTATGAAATGTCTTGGAAAATTTTTTTTAAAAATACAATTTTTTTTCAATAATGTTCACTTTTAGTACGTAAATAAACTTTCTTAGACAATTTTTAATGACGTTAGTTCCAAACTAAAAGAATTAGATAGTTTCGCAAAAAAAAAATTTTTTTTCACTGTATGAAATGTCTTGGAAAATGTTTTTTGAAAAGACAAGTTTTTTTCAATGATGTTCACTTTTAGTACGTAAAAAAGCTTTCTTAGACAATTTTTAATGACGTTAGTTCCAAACTAAAAGAATTAGATAGTTTCGCAAAAAAAAATTATTTTTCACGGTATGAAATGTCTTGGAAAAAGTTTTTTGAAAAGACAAGTTTTTTTCAATGATGTTCACTTTTAGTACGTAACAAAACTTTCTTAGACAATTTTTAATGACGTTAGTTCCAAACTAAAAGAATTAGATAGTTTCGCAAAAAAAAATTATTTTTCACGGTATGAAATGTCTTGGAAAAAGTTTTTTGAAAAGACAAGTTTTTTTCAATGATGTTCACTTTTAGTACGTAACAAAACTTTCTTAGACAATTTTTAATGACGTTAGTTCCAAACTAAAAGAATTAGATAGTTTCCCAAAAAAAAATTATTTTTTACTGTATGAAATGTCTTAGAAAAATTTTTGAAAAATTTTTTTGAAAAGACAATTTTTTTTCAATAATGTTCACTTTTAGTTCGTAAATAAACTTTCTTAGACAATTTTTAATGACGTTAGTTCCAAACTAAAAGAATTAGAGAGTTTTGCAAAAAAAATTATTTTTTACTGCATGAAATGTCTTGAAAAAGTTTTTGAGAAACTTTTGAAAAAGACAATTTTTTTCAATAATGTTCACTTTAGTACGTAAAAAAACTTTCTTAGACAATTTTTAATGACGTTAGTTTCAAACTAAAAGAATTAGATTGTTTCGCAAAAAAAAATTATTTTTCACTGTATGAAATGTCTTAGAAAAGTTTTTGAAAAATTTTTTTGAAAAGGCAATTTTTTTTTAATAATGTTCACTTTTAGTACGTAAAAAAACTTTCTTAGACAATTTTTAATGACGTTAGTTCCAAACTAAAATAATTAGATAGTTTCGCAAAAAAAAATTATTTTGCACAGTATGAAATGTCTTGGAAAAATTTTTTTGAAAAGACAATTTTTTTTCAATAATGTTCACGTTTAGTACGTAACAAAACTTCCTTAGATGATTTTTAATGACGTTAGTTCCAAACTAAAAGAATTGGATAGTTTCGCAAAAAAAATTATTTTTCACTGTATGAAATGTCTTAGAAAAAATTTTGAAAAATTTGTTTGAAAACACAATTTTTTTTCGATAATGTTCACTTTTAGTACGTAAAAAAACTTTCTTAGACAATTTTTAATGACGTTAGCTCCAAACAAAAAGAATTAGATAGTTTCGCAAAAAAAAATTATTTTTCACTGTATGAAATGTCTTGGAAAAATTTTTTTAAAAAGACGTTTTTTTTTTCAATAATGTTCACTTTTAGTACGTAAAACAACTTTCTTAGACAATTTTTAATGACGTTAGTTCCAAACTAAAAGAATTGGATAGTTTCACAAAAAAAATTATTTTTCACTGTATGAAATGTCTTAGAAAAGCTTTTGAAAAATTTTTCTGAAAACACAATTTTTTTTCAATAATGTTCACTTTTAGTACGTAAATAAACTTTCTTTGGCAATTTTTAATGACGTTAGTTCCAAACTAAACGAATTAGATAGTTTTGCAAAAAAAAAAAGTTTTTCACTGTATGAAATGTTTTTAAAAAATTTGTTTGAAAAGACAATTTTTTTTCAATAATGTTCACTTTTAGTACGTTACAAAACTTCCTTAGACAATTTTTAATGACGTTAGTTCCAAACTAAAAGAATTAGATAGTTTCGCAAAAAAAAATTATTTTTCACTGTATGAAATGTCCTTGAAAAATTTTTGAAAAATTTTTTTGAAAAGACAATTTTTTTTCAATAATGTTCACTTTTAGTACGTAAATAAACTTTCTTAGACAATTTTTAATGACGTTAGTTCCAAACTAAAAGAATTAGATAGTTTCGCAAAAAAAAATTAATTTTCACTGTATGAAATGTCTTAGAAAAATTTCTGAAAAATTTCTTTGATAAGACAATTTTTTTTCAATAATGTTCACTTTTAGTACGTAAAAAAACTTTCTAAGACAATTTTTAATGACAGTAGTTCCAAACTAAAAGAATTAGATAGTTTCGCAAAAAAAAATTATTTTTCACTCTGTGAAATGTCTTAGAAAAGCTTTTGAAAAATTTTTTTAAAAAGACAATTTTTTTACAATAATGTTCACTTTTAGTACGTAAAAAAACTTTCTTAGACAATTTTTAATGACGTTAGTTCTAAACTAAAAGAATTAGATTGTTCCGCAAAAAAAAATTATTTTTCACTGTATGAAATGTCTTGGAAAAATTTTTTTGAAAAGACAATTTTTTTTCAATAATGTTCACTTTTAGTACGTAACAAAACTTCTTTAGATGATTTTTAATGACGTTAGTTCCAAACTAAAAGAATTAGATAGTTTCGCAAAAACAAATTGTTTTTCACTGTATGAATTGTCTTAGAAAAATTTTTGAAAAATTTTTTTGAAAACACAATTTTTTTTCGATAATGTTCACTTTTAATACGTAAAAAAATTTTTTAGACAATTTTTAATGACATTAGTTCCAAACAAAAAGAATTAGATAGTTTCGCAAAAAAAATTATTTTTCACTGTATGAAATGTCTTGGAAAAATTTTTTTAAAAATACAATTTTTTTTCAATAATGTTCACTTTTAGTACGTAAATAAACTTTCTTAGACAATTTTTAATGACGTTAGTTCCAAACTAAAAGAATTAGATAGTTTCGCAAAAAAAAAATTATTTTTCACTGTATGAAATGTCTTGGAAAATGTTTTTTGAAAAGACAAGTTTTTTTCAATGATGTTCACTTTTAGTACGTAAAAAAACTTTCTTAGACAATTTTTAATGACATTAGTTCCAAACTAGAAGAATTAGATAGTTTCGCAAAAAAAAATTATTTTTCACTGTATGAAATGTCTTGGAAAAATTTTTTTGAAAAGACAATTTTTTTTCAATAATGTTCACTTTTAGTACCTAAAAAAGCTTTCTTAGACAATTTTTAATGACGTTAGTTCCAAACTAAAAGAATTAGATAGTTTCGCAAAAAAAAATTATTTTTCACGGTATGAAATGTCTTGGAAAAAGTTTTTTGAAAAGACAAGTTTTTTTCAATGATGTTCACTTTTAGTACGTAACAAAACTTTCTTAGACAATTTTTAATGACGTTAGTTCCAAACTAAAAGAATTAGATAGTTTCCCAAAAAAAAATTATTTTTTACTGTATGAAATGTCTTAGAAAAATTTTTGAAAAATTTTTTTGAAAAGACAGTTTTTTTTCAATAATGTTCACTTTTAGTTCGTAAATAAACTTTCTTAGACAATTTTTAATGACGTTAGTTCCAAACTAAAAGAATTAGAGAGTTTTGCAAAAAAAATTATTTTTTACTGCATGAAATGTCTTGAAAAAGTTTTTGAGAAACTTTTGAAAAAGACAATTTTTTTCAATAATGTTCACTTTAGTACGTAACAAAACTTCCTTAGATGATTTTTAATGACGTTAGTTCCAAACTAAAAGAATTAGATAGTTTCGCAAAAAAAATTATTTTTCACTGTATGAAATGTCTTAGAAAAAATTTTGAAAAATTTGTTTGAAAACACAATTTTTTTTCGATAATGTTCACTTTTAGTACGTAAAAAAACTTTCTTAGACAATTTTTAATGACGTTAGTTCCAAACAAAAAGAATTAGATAGTTTCGCAAAAAAAAATTATTTTTCACTGTATGAAATGTCTTGGAAAAATTTTTTTAAAAAGACGTTTTTTTTTTCAATAATGTTCACTTTTAGTACGTAAAACAACTTTCTTAGACAATTTTTAATGACGTTAGTTCCAAACTAAAAGAATTGGATAGTTTCACAAAAAAAATTATTTTTCACCGTATGAAATGTCTTAGAAAAGCTTTGAAAAATTTTTCTGAAAACACAATTTTTTTTCAATAATGTTCACTTTTAGTACGTAAATAAACTTTCTTTGGCAATTTTTAATGACGTTAGTTCCAAACTAAACGAATTAGATAGTTTTGCAAAAAAAAAAAGTTTTTCACTGTATGAAATGTTTTTAAAAAATTTGTTTGAAAAGACAATTTTTTTTCAATAATGTTCACTTTTAGTACGTTACAAAACTTCCTTAGACAATTTTTAATGACGTTAGTTCCAAACTAAAAGAATTAGATAGTTTCGCAAAAAAAAATTATTTTTCACTGTATGAAATGTCCTTGAAAAATTTTTGAAAAATTTTTTTGAAAAGACAATTTTTTTTCAATAATGTTCACTTTTAGTACGTAAATAAACTTTCTTAGACAATTTTTAATGACGTTAGTTCCAAACTAAAAGAATTAGATAGTTTCGCAAAAAAAAATTAATTTTCACTGTATGAAATGTCTTAGAAAAATTTCTGAGAAATTTCTTTGATAAGACAATTTTTTTTCAATAATGTTCACTTTTAGTACGTAAAAAAACTTTCTTAGACAATTTTTAATGACGTTAGTTCCAAACTAAAAGAATTAGATAGTTTTCCAAAAAAAAAAAGTTTTTCACTGTATGAAATGGTTTTGAAAAATTATTTTAAAAAGACAATTTTTTTTCAATAATGTTCACTTTTAGTACGTAACAAAACTTTCTTAGACAATTTTTAATGACGTTAGTTCCAAACTAAAAGAATTAGATAGTTTCGCAAAAAAAAATTATTTTGCACAGTATGAAATGTCTTGGAAAAATTTTTTTGAAAAGACAATTTTTTTTCAATAATGTTCACTTTTAGTACGTAACAAAACTTCCTTAGATGATTTTTAATGACGTTAGTTCCAAACTAAAAGAATTAGATAGTTTCGCAAAAAAAATTATTTTTCACTGTATGAAATGTCTTAGAAAAAATTTTGAAAAATTTGTTTGAAAACACAATTTTTTTTCGATAATGTTCACTTTTAGTACGTAAAAAAACTTTCTTAGACAATTTTTAATGACGTTAGTTCCAAACAAAAAGAATTAGATAGTTTCGCAAAAAAAAATTATTTTTCACTGTATGAAATGTCTTGGAAAAATTTTTTTAAAAAGACATTTTTTTTTTCAATAATGTTCACTTTTAGTACGTAAAAAAACTTTCTTAGACAATTTTAGGTGACGTTAGTTCCAAACTAAAAGAATTGGATAGTTTCACAAAAAAAATTATTTTTCACTGTATGAAATGTCTTAGAAAAGCTTTTGAAAAATTTTTTTGAAAACACAATTTTTTTTCAATAATGTTCACTTTTAGTACGTAAATAAACTTTCTTTGGCAATTTTTAATGACGTTAGTTCCAAACTAAACGAATTAGATAGTTTTGCAAAAAAAAAATATTTTTCACTGTATGAAATGTTTTTAAAAAATTTGTTTGAAAAGACAATTTTTTTTCAATAATGTTCACTTTTAGTACGTTACAAAACTTCCTTAGACAATTTTTAATGACGTTAGTTCCAAACTAAAAGAATTAGATAGTTTCGCAAAAAAAAATTATTTTTCACTCTATGAAATGTCCTTGAAAAATTTTTGAAAAATTTTTTTGAAAAGACAATTTTTTTTCAATAATGTTCACTTTTAGTACGTAAATAAACTTTCTTAGACAATTTTTAATGACGTTAGTTCCAAACTAAAAGAATTAGATAGTTTCGCAAAAAAAAATTAATTTTTACTGTATGAAATGTCTTAGAAAAATTTCTGAAAAATTTTTTTGATAAGACAATTTTTTTTCAATAATGTTCACTTTTAGTACGTAAAAAAACTTTCTTAGACAATTTTTAATGACGTTAGTTCCAAACTAAAAGAATTAGATAGTTTTCCAAAAAAAAAAAGTTTTTCACTGTATGAAATGGTTTTGAAAAATTATTTTAAAAAGACAATTTTTTTTCAATAATGTTCACTTTTAGTACGTAACAAAACTTTCTTAGACAATTTTTAATGACGTTCGTTCCAAACTAAAGAATTAGATAGTTTCGCAAAAAAAAATTATTTTTTACTGTATGAAATGTTTTTGAAAAATTTTTGAAAAATTTTTTTGAAAAGACAATTTTTTTTCAATAATGTTCACTTTTAGTACGTAAATAAACTTTCTTAGACAATTTTTAATGACGTTAGTTCCAAACTAAAAGAATTAGATAGTTTCGCAAAAAAAAATTATTTTTCACTGTATGAAATGTCTTAGAAAAGCTTCTGAAAAATTTCTTTGAAAAGACAATTTTTTTTCAATAATGTTCACTTTTAGTACGTAAATAAACTTTCTTAGACAATTTTTAATGACGTTAGTTCCAAACTAAAAGAATTAGATAGTTTCGCAAAAAAAAATTATTTTTCACTGTATGAAATGTCTTAGAAAAACTTCTGAAAAATTTCTTTGAAAAGACAATTTTTTTTCAATAATGTTCACTTTTAGTACGTAAAAAAGCTTTCTTAGACAATTTTTAATGACGTTAGTTCCAAACTAAAAGAATTAGATAGTTTCGCAAAAAAAAATTATTTTTCACTGTATGAAATGGTTTTGAAAAATTATTTTAAAAAGACAATTTTTTTTCAATAATGTTCACTTTTAGTACGTAACAAAGCTTTCTTAGACAATTTTTAATGACGTTCGTTCCAAACTAAAAGAATTAGATAGTTTCGCAAAAAAAAATTATTTTTTACTGTATGAAATGTTTTTGAAAAATTTTTGAAAAATTTTTTTGAAAAGACAATTTTTTTTCAATAATGTTCACTTTTAGTACGTAAATAAACTTTCTTAGACAATTTTTAATGACGTTAGTTCCAAACTAAAAGAATTAGATAGTTTCGCAAAAAAAAATTATTTTTCACAGTATGAAATGTCTTAGAAAAACTTTTGAAAAATTTTTTTGAAAAGACAATTTTTTTTCAATAATGTTCACTTTTGGTACGTAAAAAAACTTTCTTAGACAATTTTTAATGACGTTAGTTCCAAACTAAAAGAATTAGATGGTTTCGCAAAAAAAAAATTATTTTTCACTGTATGAAATGTCTTGGAAAAAGTTTTTTGTAAAGACAAGTTTTTTCAATGATGTTCACTTTTAGTACGTAAATAAACTTTCTTAGACAATTTTTAATGACATTAGTTCCAAACTAAAAGAATTAGATAGTTTCGCAAAAAAAAACTATTTTTCACTTTATGAAATGTCTTGGAAAAATTTTTTTGAAAAGACAATTTTTTTTCAATAATGTTCACTTTTAGTACGTAAAAAAACTTTCTTAGACAATTTTTAATGACGTTAGTTCCAAACTAAAAGAATTAGATAGTTTCCCAAAAAAAATTTATTTTTCACTGTATGAAATGTCTTGGAAATAGTTTTTTGAAAAGACAATTTTTTTTCAATAATGTTCACTTTTGGTACGTAAAAAAACTTCCTTAGACAATTTTTAATGACGTTAGTTCCAAACTAAAAGAATTAGATAGTTTCGCAAAAAAAATTTATTTTTCACTGTATGAAATGTCTTAGAAAAACTTTTGAAAAATTTTTTTGAAAACACAATTTTTTTTCGATAATGTTCACTTTTAGTACGTAAAAAAACTTTCTTAGACAATTTTTAATGACGTTAGTTCCAAACTAAAAGAATTAGATAGTTTTGCAAAAAAAAAAAGTTTTTCACTGTATGAAATGTTTTTAAAAAATTTTTTTGAAAAGACAATTTTTTTTCAATAATGTTCACTTTTAGTACGTTACAAAACTTCCTTAGACAATTTTTAATGACGTTAGTTCCAAACTAAAAGAATTAGATAGTTTCGCAAAAAAAAATTATTTTTCACTGTATGAAATGTCCTTGAAAAATTTTTGAAAAATTTTTTTGAAAAGACAATTTTTTTTCAATAATGTTCACTTTTAGTACGTAAATAAACTTTCTTAGACAATTTTTAATGACGTTAGTTCCAAACTAAAAGAATTAGATAGTTTCGCAAAAAAAAATTAATTTTCACTGTATGAAATGTCTTGGAAAAATTTCTGAAAAATTTCTTTGATAAGACAATTTTTTTTCAATAATGTTCACTTTTAGTACGTAAAAAAACTTTCTTAGACAATTTTTAATGACGTTAGTTCCAAACTAAAAGAATTAGATAGTTTTCCAAAAAAAAAAAGTTTTTCACTGTATGAAATGGTTTTGAAAAATTTTTTTAAAAAGACAATTTTTTTTCAATAATGTTCACTTTTAGTACGTAACAAAACTTTCTTAGACAATTTTTAATGACGTTCGTTCCAAACTAAAAGAATTAGATAGTTTCGCAAAAAAAAATTATTTTTTACTGTATGAAATGTTTTTGAAAAATTTTTGAAAAATTTTTTTGAAAAGACAATTTTTTTTCAATAATGTTCACTTTTAGTACGTAAATAAACTTTCTTAGACAATTTTTAATGACCTTAGTTCCAAACTAAAAGAATTAGATAGTTTCGCAAAAAAAAATTATTTTTCACTGTATGAAATGTCTTAGAAAAATTTCTGAATAATTTCTTTGAAAAGACAATTTTTTTTCAATAATGTTCACTTTTAGTACGTAAATAAACTTTCTTAGACAATTTTTAATGATGTTAGTTCCAAACTAAAAGAATTAGGTAGTTTCGCAAAAAAAAATTATTTTTCACTGTATGAAATGTCTTAGAAAAGTTTCTGAAAAATTTCTTTGAAAAGACAATTTTTTTTCAATAATGTTCACTTTTAGTACGTAAATAAACTTTCTTAGACAATTTTTAATGACGTTAGTTCCAAACTAAAAGAATTAGATAGTTTCGCAAAAAAAAATTATTTTTCACTGTATGAAATGTCTTGGAAAAAGTTTTTGAAAAGACAAGTTTTTTTCAATGATGTTCACTTTTAGTACGTAACAAAACTTTCTTAGACAATTTTTAATGACATTAGTTCCAAACTAAAAGAATTAGATAGTTTCGCAAAAAAAAATTATTTTTCACTCTAAGAAATGTCTTAGAAAAATTTTTTTGAAAAGACAATTTTTTTTCAATAATGTTCACTTTTAGTACGTAAATAAACTTTCTTAGACAATTTTTAATGACGTTAGTTCCAAACTAAAAGAATTAGATAGTTTCGCAGAAAAAAATTATTTTTTAATGCATGAAATGTCTTGGAAAAGTTTTTGAAAAACTTTTGAAAAGACAATTTTTTTCAATAATGTTCACTTTAGTACGTAAAAAAACTTTCTTAGACAATTTTTAATGACGTTAGTTTCAAACTAAAAGAATTAGATTGTTTCGCAAAAAAAAATTATTTTTCACTGTATGAAATGTTTTACAAAATTTTTGAAAAATTTGTTTGAAAAGACAATTTTTTTTCAATAATGTTCACTATTGGTACGTAAAAAAACTTTCTTAGACAATTTTTAATGACATTAGTTCCAAACTAAAAGAATTAGATAGTTTCGCAAAAAAAAATTATTTTTCACTGTATGAAATGTCTTGGAAATAGTTTTTTGAAAAGACAATTTTTTTTCAATAATGTTCACTTTTGGTACGTAAAAGAACTTTCTTAGACAATTTTTAATGACGTTAGTTCCAAACTAAAGGAATTAGATAGTTTTGCAAAAAAAAAAAGTTTTTCACTGTATGAAATGTTTTGGAAAAATTTTTTTGAAAAGACAATTTTTTTTCAATAATGTTCACTTTTAGTACGTTACAAAACTTCCTTAGACAATTTTTAATGACGTTAGTTCCAAACTAAAAGAATTAGATAGTTTCGCAAAAAAAAATTATTTTTCACTGTATGAAATGTCCTTGAAAAATTTTTGAAAAATTTCTTTGAAAAGACAATTTTCTTTCAATAATGTTCACTTTTAGTACGTAAATAAACTTTCTTAGACAATTTTTAATGACGTTCGTTCCAAACTAAAAGAATTAGATAGTTTCGCAAAAAAAAATTAATTTTCACTGTATGAAATGTCTTAGAAAAATTTCTGAAAAATTTCTTTGATAAGACAATTTTTTTTCAATAATGTTCACTTTTAGTACGTAAAAAAACTTTCTTAGACAATTTTTAATGACGTTAGTTCCAAACTAAAAGAATTAGATAGTTTTCCAAAAAAAAAAAGTTTTTCACTGTATGAAATGGTTTTGAAAAATTTTTTTAAAAAGACAATTTTTTTTCAATAATGTTCACTTTTATTACGTAACAAAACTTTCTTAGACAATTTTTAATGACGTTCGTTCCAAACTAAAAGAATTAGATAGTTTCGCAAAAAAAAATTATTTTTTACTGTATGAAATGTTTTTGAAAAATTTTTGAAAAATTTTTTTGAAAAGACAATTTTTTTTCAATAATGTTCACTTTTAGTACGTAAATAAACTTTCTTAGACAATTTTTAATGACGTTAGTTCCAAACTAAAAGAATTAGATAGTTTCGCAAAAAAAATTTATTTTTCACTGTATGAAATGTCTTAGAAAAACTTCTGAAAAATTTCTTTGAAAAGACAATTTTTTTTCAATAATGTTCACTTTTAGTACGTAAATAAACTTTCTTAGACAATTTTTAATGACGTTAGTTCCAAACTAAAAGAATTAGATAGTTTCGCAAAAAAAAATTATTTTTCACTGTATGAAATGTCTTAGAAAAATTTCTTTGAAAAGACAATTTTTTTTCAATAATGTTCACTTTTAGTACGTAAATAAACTTTCTTAGACAATTTTTAATGATGTTAGTTCCAAACTAAAAGAATTAGATAGTTTCGCAAAAAAAAATTATTTTTCACTGTATGAAATGTCTTAGAAAAATTTCTGAAAAATTTCTTTGAAAAGACAATTTTTTTTCAATAATGTTCACTTTTAGTACGTAAAAAAACTTTCTTAGACAATTTTTAATGACGTTAGTTCCAAACTAAAGGAATTAGATAGTTTCGCAAAAAAAATTTATTTTTCATTGTATGAAATGTCTTAGAAAAACTTTTGAAAAATTTTTTTGAAAACACAATTTTTTTTCGATAATGTTCACTTTTAGAACGTAAAAAAACTTTCTTAGACAATTTTTAATGACGTTAGTTCCAAACTAAAAGAATTAGATAGTTTTGCAAAAAAAAAAAATTTTTCACTGTATGAAATGTTTTTGAAAAATTTTTTTGAAAAGACAATTTTTTTTCAATAATGTTCACTTTTAGTACGTAAATAAACTTTCTTAGACAATTTTTAATGACATTAGTTCCAAACTAAAAGAATTAGATAGTTTCGCAAAAAAAAATTATTTTTCACTGTATGAAATGTCTTGGAAAAAGTTTTTGAAAAGACAAGTTTTTTTCAATGATGTTCACTTTTAGTACGTAACAAAACTTTCTTAGACAATTTTTAATGACATTAGTTCCAAACTAAAAGAATTAGATAGTTTTGCAAAAAAAATTATTTTTCACTGTATGAAATATCCTAGAAAAATTTTTGAAAAATTTTTTTGAAAAGACAATTTTTTTTCAATAATGTTCACTTTTGGTACGTAAAAAAACTTTCTTAGACAATTTTTAATGACATTAGTTCCAAACTAAAAGAATTAGATAGTTTCCTAAAAAAAAATTATTTTTTACTGTATGAAATGTCTTAGAAAAATTTTTGTAAAATTTTTTTGAAAAGACAATTTTTTTTCAATAATGTTCACTTTTAGTTCGTAAATAAACTTTCTTAGACAATTTTTAATGACGTTAGTTCCAAACTAAAAGAATTAGATAGTTTCGCAGAAAAAAATTATTTTTTAATGCATGAAATGTCTTGGAAAAGTTTTTGAAAAACTTTTGAAAAAGACAATTTTTTTCAATAATGTTCACTTTAGTACGTAAAAAAACTTTCTTAGACAATTTTTAATGACGTTAGTTTCAAACTAAAAGAATTAGATTGTTTCGCAAAAAAAAATTATTTTTCACTGTATGAAATGTTTTACAAAATTTTTGAAAAATTTGTTTGAAAAGACAATTTTTTTTCAATAATGTTCACTATTGGTACGTAAAAAAACTTTCTTAGACAATTTTTAATGACATTAGTTCCAAACTAAAAGAATTAGATAGTTTCGCAAAAAAAAATTATTTTTCACTGTATGAAATGTCTTGGAAATAGTTTTTTGAAAAGACAATTTTTTTTCAATAATGTTCACTTTTGGTACGTAAAAGAACTTTCTTAGACAATTTTTAATGACGTTAGTTCCAAACTAAAAGAATTAGATAGTTTCGCAAAAAAAATTTATTTTTCACTGTATGAAATGTCTTAGAAAAACTTTTGAAAAATTTTTTTGAAAACACAATTTTTTTTCGATAATGTTCACTTTTAGTACGTAAAAAAACTTTCTTAGACAATTTTTAATGACGTTAGTTCCAAACTAAAGGAATTAGATAGTTTTGCAAAAAAAAAAAGTTTTTCACTGTATGAAATGTTTTGGAAAAATTTTTTTGAAAAGACAATTTTTTTTCAATAATGTTCACTTTTAGTACGTTACAAAACTTCCTTAGACAATTTTTAATGACGTTAGTTCCAAACTAAAAGAATTAGATAGTTTCGCAAAAAAAAATTATTTTTCACTGTATGAAATGTCCTTGAAAAATTTTTGAAAAATTTCTTTGAAAAGACAATTTTTTTTCAATAATGTTCACTTTTAGTACGTAAATAAACTTTCTTAGACAATTTTTAATGACGTTCGTTCCAAACTAAAAGAATTAGATAGTTTCGCAAAAAAAAATTAATTTTCACTGTATGAAATGTCTTAGAAAAATTTCTGAAAAATTTCTTTGATAAGACAATTTTTTTTCAATAATGTTCACTTTTAGTACGTAAAAAAACTTTCTTAGACAATTTTTAATGACGTTAGTTCCAAACTAAAAGAATTAGATAGTTTTCCAAAAAAAAAAAGTTTTTCACTGTATGAAATGGTTTTGAAAAATTTTTTTAAAAAGACAATTTTTTTTCAATAATGTTCACTTTTAGTACGTAACAAAACTTTCTTAGACAATTTTTAATGACGTTCGTTCCAAAATAAAAGAATTAGATAGTTTCGCAAAAAAAAATTATTTTTTACTGTATGAAATGTTTTTGAAAAATTTTTGAAAAATTTTTTTGAAAAGACAATTTTTTTTCAATAATGTTCACTTTTAGTACGTAAATAAACTTTCTTAGACAATTTTTAATGACGTTAGTTCCAAACTAAAAGAATTAGATAGTTTCGCAAAAAAAAATTATTTTTCACTGTATGAAATGTCTTAGAAAAACTTCTGAAAAATTTCTTTGAAAAGACAATTTTTTTTCAATAATGTTCACTTTTAGTACGTAAATAAACTTTCTTAGACAATTTTTAATGACGTTAGTTCCAAACTAAAAGAATTAGATAGTTTCGCAAAAAAAAATTATTTTTCACTGTATGAAATGTCTTAGAAAAATTTCTGAAAAATTTCTTTGAAAAGACAATTTTTTTTCAATAATGTTCACTTTTAGTACGTAAATAAACTTTCTTAGACAATTTTTAATGATGTTAGTTCCAAACTAAAAGAATTAGATAGTTTCGCAAAAAAAAATTATTTTTCACTGTATGAAATGTCTTAGAAAAATTTCTGAAAAATTTCTTTGAAAAGACAATTTTTTTTCAATAATGTTCACTTTTAGTACGTAAAAAAACTTTCTTAGACAATTTTTAATGACGTTAGTTCCAAACTAAAGGAATTAGATGGTTTCGCAAAAAAAAAATTTATTTTTCACTGTATGAAATGTCTCAGAAAAACTTTTGAAAAATTTTTTTGAAAACACAATTTTTTTTCGATAATGTTCACTTTTAGTACGTAAGAAAACTTTCTTAGACAATTTTTAATGACGTTAGTTCCAAACTAAAAGAATTAGATAGTTTTGCAAAAAAAAAAAGTTTTTCACTGTATGAAATGTTTTTGAAAATCTTTTTTGAAAAGACAATTTTTTTTCAATAATGTTCACTTTTAGTACGTAAATAAACTTTCTTAGACAATTTTTAATGACGTTAGTTCCAAACTAAAAGAATTAGATAGTTTCGCAAAAAAAAATTATTTTTCACAGTATAAAATGTCTTGGAAAAAGTTTTTGAAAAGACAAGTTTTTTTCAATGATGTTCACTTTTAGTACGTAACAAAACTTTCTTAGACAATTTTTAATGACATTAGTTCCAAACTAAAAGAATTAGATAGTTTCGCAAAAAAAAATTATTTTTCACTCTAAGAAATGTCTTAGAAAAATTTTTTTGAAAAGACAATTTTTTTTCAATAATGTTCACTTTTAGTACGTAAATAAACTTTCTTAGACAATTTTTAATGACGTTAGTTCCAAACTAAAAGAATTAGATAGTTTTCCAAAAAAAAAAAGTTTTTCACTGTATGAAATGGTTTTGAAAAATTTTTTTAAAAAGACAATTTTTTTTCAATAATGTTCACTTTTAGTACGTAACAAAACTTTCTTAGACAATTTTTAATGACGTTCGTTCCAAACTAAAAGAATTAGATAGTTTCGCAAAAAAAAATTATTTTTTACTGTATGAAATGTTTTTGAAAAATTTTTGAAAAATTTTTTTGAAAAGACAATTTTTTTTCAATAATGTTCACTTTTAGTACGTAAATAAACTTTCTTAGACAATTTTTAATGACGTTAGTTCCAAACTAAAAGAATTAGATAGTTTCGCAAAAAAAATTTATTTTTCACTGTATGAAATGTCTTAGAAAAACTTCTGAAAAATTTCTTTGAAAAGACAATTTTTTTTCAATAATGTTCACTTTTAGTACGTAAATAAACTTTCTTAGACAATTTTTAATGACGTTAGTTCCAAACTAAAAGAATTAGATAGTTTCGCAAAAAAAAATTATTTTTCACTGTATGAAATGTCTTAGAAAAATTTCTTTGAAAAGACAATTTTTTTTCAATAATGTTCACTTTTAGTACGTAAATAAACTTTCTTAGACAATTTTTAATGATGTTAGTTCCAAACTAAAAGAATTAGATAGTTTCGCAAAAAAAAATTATTTTTCACTGTATGAAATGTCTTAGAAAAATTTCTGAAAAATTTCTTTGAAAAGACAATTTTTTTTCAACAATGTTCACTTTTAGTACGTAAATAAACTTTCTTAGACAATTTTTAATGACGTTAGTTCCAAACTAAAGGAATTAGATAGTTTCGCAAAAAAAATTTATTTTTCACTGTATGAAATGTCTTAGAAAAACTTTTGAAAAATTTTTTTGAAAACACAATTTTTTTTCGATAATGTTCACTTTTAGAACGTAAAAAAACTTTCTTAGACAATTTTTAATGACGTTAGTTCCAAACTAAAAGAATTAGATAGTTTTGCAAAAAAAAAAGTTTTTCACTGTATGAAATGTTTTTGAAAAATTTTTTTGAAAAGACAATTTTTTTTTCAATAATGTTCACTTTTAGTACGTAAATAAACTTTCTTAGACAATTTTTAATGACGTTAGTTCCAAACTAAAAGAATTAGATAGTTTCGCAAAAAAAAATTATTTTTCACTGTATGAAATGTCTTGGAAAAAGTTTTTGAAAAGACAAGTTTTTTTCAATGAGGTTCACTTTTAGTACGTAACAAAACTTTCTTAGACAATTTTTAATGACATTAGTTCCAAACTAAAAGAATTAGATAGTTTTGCAAAAAAAATTATTTTTCACTGTATGAAATATCCTAGAAAAGTTTTTGAAAAATTTTTTTGAAAGCACAATTTTTTTTCAATAATGTTCACTTTTGGTACGTAAAAAGACTTTCTTAGACAATTTTTAATGACATTAGTTCCAAACTAAAAGAATTAGATAGTTTCGCAAAAATTTTTCACTGTATGAAATGTCTTGGAAAAATTTTTTTAAAAAGACAATTTTTTTTCAATAATGTTCACTTTTAGTACGTAAAAAAACTTTCTTAGACAATTTTTAATGACGTTAGTTCCAAACTAAAAGAATTAGATAGTTTCGCAAAAAAAAATTATTTTTCACTGTATGAAATGTCTTAGAAAAAGTTTTTTGAAAAGACAAGTTTCTTTCAATGATGTTCACTTTTAGTACGTAACAAAACTTTCTTAGACAATTTTTAATGACGTTAGTTCCAAACTAAAAGAATTAGATAGTTTCCTAAAAAAAAATTATTTTTTACTGTATGAAATGTCTTAGAAAAATTTTTGTAAAATTTTTTTGAAAAGACAATTTTTTTTCAATAATGTTCACTTTTAGTTCGTAAATAAACTTTCTTAGACAATTTTTAATGACGTTAGTTATAAACTAAAAGAATTAGAGAGTTTTGCAAAAAAAATTATTTTTTACTGCATGAAATGTCTTGAAAAAGTTTTTGAGAAACTTTTGAAAAAGACAATTTTTTTCAATAATGTTCACTTTAGTACGTAAAAAAACTTTCTTAGACAATTTTTAATGACGTTAGTTTCAAACTAAAAGAATTAGATTGTTTCGCAAAAAAAAATTATTTGTCACTGTATGAAATGTCTTAGAAAAGTTTTTGAAAAATTTTTTTGAAAAGGCAATTTTTTTTTAATAATGTTCACTTTTAGTACGTAAAAAAACTTTCTTAGACAATTTTTAATGACGTTAGTTCCAAACAAAAAGAATTAGATAGTTTTCCAAAAAAAAAAAGTTTTTCACTGTATGAAATGGTTTTGAAAAATTATTTTAAAAAGACAATTTTTTTTCAATAATGTTCACTTTTAGTACGTAAAAAAACTTTCTTAGACAATTTTTAATGACGTTAGTTCCAAACTAAAAGAATTAGATAGTTTTCCAAAAAAAAAAAGTTTTTCACTGTATGAAATGGTTTTGAAAAATTATTTTAAAAAGACAATTTTTTTTCAATAATGTTCACTTTTAGTACGTAAAAAAACTTTCTTAGACAATTTTTAATGACGTTAGTTCCAAACTAAAAGAATTAGATAGTTTTCCAAAAAAAAAAAGTTTTTCACTGTATGAAATGGTTTTGAAAAATTATTTTAAAAAGACAATTTTTTTTCAATAATGTTCACTTTTAGTACGTAACAAAACTTTCTTAGACAATTTTTAATGACGTTCGTTCCAAACTAAAAGAATTAGATAGTTTCGCAAAAAAAAATTATTTTTTACTGTATGAAATGTTTTTTAAAAATTTTTGAAAAATTTTTTTGAAAAGACAATTTTTTTTCAATAATGTTCACTTTTAGTACGTAAATA
Organism: Aplidium turbinatum; assembly: GCF_918807975.1. NCBI lineage: Eukaryota > Metazoa > Chordata > Ascidiacea > Aplousobranchia > Polyclinidae > Aplidium > Aplidium turbinatum. The sequence goes on from NC_137475.1 coordinate 18,790,782, forward strand.
AACTTTCTTAGACAATTTTTAATGACATTAGTTCCAAACTAAAAGAATTAGATAGTTTCGCAAAAAAAAATTAATTTTCACTGTATGAAATGTCTTAGAAAAACTTCTGAAAAATTTCTTTGAAAAGACAATTTTTTTTCAATAATGTTCACTTTTAGTACGTAAAAAAGCTTTCTTAGACAATTTTTATTGACGTTAGTTCCAAACTAAAAGAATTAGATAGTTTCGCAAAAAAAAATTATTTTTCACTGTATGAAATGTCTTAGAAAAGTTTTTGAAAATTTTTTTTGAAAAGACAATTTTTTTTCAATAATGTTCACTTTTAGTACGTAAAAAAGCTTTCTTAGACAATTTTTAATGACGTTAGTTCCAAACTAAAAGAATTAGATAGTTTCGCAAAAAAAAATTATTTTTCACGGTATGAAATGTCTTGGAAAAAGTTTTTTGAAAAGACAAGTTTTTTTCAATGATGTTCACTTTTAGTACGTAAAAAAGCTTTCTTAGACAATTTTTAATGACGTTAGTTCCAAACTAAAAGAATTAGATAGTTTTCCAAAAAAAAATTATTTTTTACTGTATGAAATGTCTTAGAAAAATTTTTGAAAAATTTTTTTGAAAAGACAATTTTTTTTCAATAATGTTCACTTTTAGTTCGTAAATAAACTTTCTGAGACAATTTTTAATGACGTTAGTTCCAAACTAAAAGAATTAGAGAGTTTTGCAAAAAAAAATTATTTTTTACTGCATGAAATGTCTTGAAAGAGTTTTTGAGAAACTTTTGAAAAAGACAATTTTTTCAATAATGTTCGCTTTAGTACGTAAAAAAACTTTCTTAGACAATTTTTAATGACGTTAGTTTCAAACTAAAAGAATTAGATTGTTTCGCAAAAAAAAATTATTTTTCACTGTATGAAATGTCATAGAAAAGTTTTTGAAAAATTTTTTTGAAAAGGCAATTTTTTTTTAGTAATGTTCACTTTTAGTACGTAAAAAAACTTTCTTAGACAATTTTTAATGACGTTAGTTCCAAACTAAAAGAATTAGATAGTTTCGCAAAAAAAAATTATTTTGCACAGTATGAAATGTCTTGGAAAAATTTTTTTGAAAAGACAATTTTTTTTCAATAATGTTCACTTTTAGTACGTAAAAAAACTTCCTTAGATGATTTTTAATGACGTTAGTTCCAAACTAAAAGAATTAGATAGTTTCGCAAAAAAAAATTATTTTTCACTGTATGAAATGTCTTAGAAAAAATTTTGAAAAATTTGTTTGAAAACACAATTTTTTTTCGATAATGTTCACTTTTAGTACGTAAAAAAACTTTCTTAGACAATTTTTAATGACGTTAGTTCCAAACAAAAAGAATTAGATAGTTTCGCAAAAAAAAATTATTTTTCACTGTATGAAATGTCTTGGAAAAATTTTCTTAAAAAGACAATTTTTTTTTCAATAATGTTCACTTTTAGTACGTAAAAAAACTTTCTTAGACAATTTTTAATGACGTTAGTTCCAAACTAAAAGAATTAGATAGTTTCGCAAAAAAAAATTAATTTTCACTGTATGAAATGTCTTAGAAAACTTTCTGAAAAATTTCTTTGATAAGACAATTTTTTTTCAATAATGTTCACTTTTAGTACGTAAATAAACTTTCTTTGGCAATTTTTAATGACGTTAGTTCCAAACTAAACGAATTAGATAGTTTAGCAAAAAAAAAAAGTTGTTCACTGTATGAAATGTTTTTAAAAAATTTGTTTGAAAAGACAATTTTTTTTCAATAATGTTCACTTTTAGTACGTTACAAAACTTCCTTAGACAATTTTTAATGACGTTAGTTCCAAACTAAAAGAATTAGATAGTTTCGCAAAAAAAAATAATTTTTCACTGTATGAAATGTCCTTGAAAAATTTTTGAAAAATTTTTTTGAAAAGACAATTTTTTTCAATAATGTTCACTTTTAGTACGTAAATAAACTTTCTTAGACAATTTTTAATGACGTTAGTTCCAAACTAAAAGAATTAGATAGTTTCGCAAAAAAAAAAAGTTTTTCACTGTATGAAATGGTTTTGAAAAATTATTTTAAAAAGACAATTTTTTTTCAATAATGTTCACTTTTAGTACGTAACAAAACTTTCTTAGACAATTTTTAATGACGTTCGTTCCAAACTAAAAGAATTAGATAGTTTCGCAAAAAAAAATTATTTTTTACTGTATGAAATGTTTTTGAAAAATTTTTGAAAAATTTTTTTGAAAAAACAATTTTTTTTCAATAATGTTCACTTTTAGTACGTAAATAAACTTTCTTAGACAATTTTTAATGACGTTAGTTCCAAACTAAAAGAATTAGATAGTTTCGCAAAAAAAAATTATTTTTCACAGTATGAAATGTCTTAGAAAAGTTTTTGAAAAATTTTTTTGAAAAGACAATTTTTTTTCAATAATGTTCACTTTTGGTACGTAAAAAAACTTTCTTAGACAAGTTTTAATGACGTTAGTTCCAAACTAAAAGAATTAGATAGTTTCGCAAAAAAAAATTAATTTTCACTGTATGAAATGTCTTAGAAAAATTTCTGAAAAATTTCTTTGATAAGACAATTTTTTTTCAATAATGTTCACTTTTAGTACGTAAATAAACTTTCTTTGGCAATTTTTAATGACGTTAGTTCCAAACTAAACGAATTAGATAGTTTTGCAAAAAAAAAAAGTTTTTCACTGTATGAAATGTTTTTAAAAAATTTGTTTGAAAAGACAATTTTTTTTCAATAATGTTCACTTTTAGTACGTTACAAAACTTCCTTAGACAATTTTTAATGACGTTAGTTCCAAACTAAAAGAATTAGATAGTTTCGCAAAAAAAAATTATTTTTCACTGTATGAAATGTCCTTGAAAAATTTTTGAAAAATTTTTTTGAAAAGACAATTTTTTTCAATAATGTTCACTTTTAGTACGTAAATAAACTTTTTTAGACAATTTTTAATGACGTTAGTTCCAAACTAAAAGAATTAGATAGTTTCGCAAAAAAAAAATAATTTTCACTGTATGAAATGTCTTAGAAAAATTTCTGAAAAATTTCTTTGATAAGACAATTTTTTTTCAATAATGTTCACTTTTAGTACGTAAAAAAACTTTCTTAGACAATTTTTAATGACGTTAGTTCCAAACTAAAAGAATTAGATAGTTTTCCAAAAAAAAAAAGTTTTTCACTGTATGAAATGGTTTTGAAAAATTTTTTTGAAAAGACAATTTTTTTTCAATAATGTTCACTTTTAGTACGTAAATAAACTTTCTTAGACAATTTTTAATGACGTTAGTTCCAAACTAAAAGAATTAGATAGTTTCGCAAAAAAAAAATTATTTTTCACAGTATGAAATGTCTTAGAAAAGTTTTTGAAAAATTTTTTTGAAAAGACAATTTTTTTTCAATAATGTTCACTTTTGGTACGTAAAAAAACTTTCTTAGACAAGTTTTAATGACGTTAGTTCCAAACTAAAAAATAGTTTCGCAAAAAAAAATTATTTTTCACTGTATGAAATGTCTTAGAAAAATTTCTGAAAAATTTCTTTGAAAAGACAATTTGTTTTCAATAATGTTCACTTTTAGTACGTAAATAAACTTTCTTAGACAATTTTTAATGATGTTAGTTCCAAACTAAAAGAATTAGATAGTTTCGCAAAAAAAAATTATTTTTCACTGTATGAAATGTCTTAGAGAAATTTCTGAAAAATTTCTTTGAAAAGACAATTTTTTTTCAATAATGTTCACTTTTTGTACGTAAAAAAACTTTCTTAGACAATTTTCAATGACGTTAGTTCCAAACTAAAGGAATTAGATAGTTTCGCAAAAAAAAATTATTTTTCACTGTATGAAATGTCTTAGAAAAATTTCTGAAAAATTTCTTTGAAAAGACAATTTTTTTTCAATAATGTTCACTTTTTGTACGTAAAAAAACTTTCTTAGACAATTTTTAATGACGTTAGTTCCAAACTAAAGGAATTAGATAGTTTCGCAAAAAAAATTTATTTTTCACTGTATGAAATGTCTTAGAAAAATTTCTGAAAAATTTTTTTGAAAAGACAATTTTTTTTCAATAATGTTCACTTTTAGTACGTAAATAAACTTTCTTAGACAATTTTTAATGACGTTAGTTCCAAACTAAAAGAATTAGATAGTTTCGCAAAAAAAAATTATTTTTCACTGTATGAAATGTCTTAGAAAAATTTCTGAAAAATTTCTTTGAAAAGACAATTTTTTTTCAATAATGTTCACTTTTAGTACGTAAATAAACTTTTTTAGACAATTTTTAATGATGTTAGTTCCAAACTAAAAGAATTAGATAGTTTTGCAAAAAAAAAAAGTTTTTCACTGTATGAAATGTTTTTGAAAAATTTTTTTGAAAAGACAATTTTTTTTCAATAATGTTCACTTTTAGTACGTAAATAAACTTTCTTAGACAATTTTTAATGACGTTAGTTCCAAACTAAAAGAATTAGATAGTTTCGCAAAAAAAAATTATTTTTCACTGTATGAAATGTCTTGGAAAAAGTTTTTGAAAAGACAAGTTTTTTTCAATGATGTTCACTTTTAGTACGTAAAAAAACTTTCTTAGACAATTTTTAATGACATTAGTTCCAAACTAAAAGAATTAGATAGTTTCGCAAAAAAAAATTATTTTTCACTCTAAGAAATGTCTTAGAAAAATTTTTTTGAAAAGACAATTTTTTTTCAATAATGTTCACTTTTAGTACGTAAATAAACTTTCTTAGACAATTTTTAATGACGTTAGTTCCAAACTAAAAGAATTAGATAGTTTGCCAAAAAAAATTTATTTTTTACGGTATGAAATGTCTTAGAAAAATTTTTGAAAAATTTTTTTGAAAAGACAATTTTTTTTCAATAATGTTCACTTTTAGTTCGTAAATAAACTTTCTTAGACAATTTTTAATAACGTTAGTTCCAAACTAAAAGAATTAGATAGTTTCGCAAAAAAAAATTATTTTTTAATGCATGAAATGTCTTGGAAAAGTTTTTGAAAAACTTTTGAAAAAGACAATTTTTTTCAATAATGTTCACTTTACTACATAAAAAAACTTTCTTAGACAATTTTTAATGACGTTAGTTTCAAACCAAAAGAATTAGATTGTTTCGCAAAAAAAAATTATTTTTCACTGTATGAAATGTTTTACAAAATTTTTGAAAAATTTTTTTGAAAAGACAATTTTTTTTCAATAATGTTCACTATTGGTACGTAAAAAAACTTTCTTAGACAATTTTTAATGACATTAGTTCCAAACTAAAAGAATTAGATAGTTTCGCAAAAAAAAATTATTTTTCACTGTATGAAATGTCTTGGAAAAGTTTTTGAAAAATTTTTTTGAATACACAAATTTTTTTCGATAATGTTCACTTTTAGTACGTAAATAAACTTTCTTAGACAATTTTTAATGACGTAAGTTCCAAACAAAAAGAATTAGATGGTTTCGCAAAAAAAATTATTTTTCACTGTATGAAATGTCTTGGAAAAATTTTTTTAAAAATTCAATTTTTTTTCAATAATGTTCACTTTTAGTACGTAAATAAACTTTCTTAGACAATTTTTAATGATGTTAGTTCCAAACTAAAAGAATTAGATAGTTTCGCAAAAAAAAAACTATTTTTCACTGTATGAAATGTCTTGGAAAAAGTTTTTTGAAAAGACAAGTTTTTTCAATGATGTTCACTATTAGTACGTAAATAAACTTTCTTAGACAATTTTTAATGACGTTAGTTTCAAACCAAAAGAATTAGATTGTTTCGCAAAAAAAAATTATTTTTCACTGTATGAAATGTTTTACAAAATTTTTGAAAAATTTGTTTGAAAAGACAATTTTTTTTCAATAATGTTCACTATTGGTACGTAAAAAAACTTTCTTAGACAATTTTTAATGACATTAGTTCCAAACTAAAAGAATTAGATAGTTTCGCAAAAAAAAATTATTTTTCACTGTATGAAATGTCTTGGAAATAGTTTTTTGAAAAGACAATTTTTTTTCAATAATGTTCACTTTTGGTACGTAAAAAAACTTTCTTAGACAATTTTTAATGACGTTAGTTCCAAACTAAAAGAATTAGATAGTTTCGCAAAAAAAATTTATTTTTCACTGTATGAAATGTCTTAGAAAAACTTTTGAAAAATTTTTTTGAAAAGACAATTTTTTTTCAATAATGTTCACTTTTAGTACGTAAAAAAACTTTCTTAGACAATTTTTAATGACGTTAGTTCCAAACTAAAAGAATTAAATAGTTTTGCAAAAAAAAAAAGTTTTTCACTGTATGAAATGTTTTGGAAAAATTTTTTTGAAAAGACAATTTTTTTTCAATAATGTTCACTTTTAGTACGTTACAAAACTTCCTTAGACAATTTTTAATGACGTTAGTTCCAAACTAAAAGAATTAGATAGTTTCGCAAAAAAAAATTATTTTTCACTGTATGAAATGTCCTTGAAAAATTTTTGAAAAATTTCTTTGAAAAGACAATTTTTTTTCAATAATGTTCACTTTTAGTACGTAAATAAACTTTCTTAGACAATTTTTAATGACGTTAGTTCCAAACTAAAAGAATTAGATAGTTTCGCAAAAAAAAATTAATTTTCACTGTATGAAATGTCTTAGAAAAATTTCTGAAAAATTTCTTTGATAAGACAATTTTTTTTCAATAATGTTCACTTTTAGTACGTAAAAAAACTTTCTTAGACAATTTTTAATGACGTTAGTTCCAAACTAAAAGAATTAGATAGTTTTCCAAAAAAAAAAGTTTTTCACTGTATGAAATGGTTTTGAAAAATATTTTAAAAAGACAATTTTTTTTCAATAATGTTCACTTTTAGTACGTAACAAAACTTTCTTAGACAATTTTTAATGACGTTCGTTCCAAAATAAAAGAATTAGATAGTTTCGCAAAAAAAAATTATTTTTTACTGTATGAAATGTTTTTGAAAAATTTTTGAAAAATTTTTTTGAAAAGACAATTTTTTTTTAATAATGTTCACTTTTAGTACGTAAATAAACTTTCTTAGACAATTTTTAATGACGTTAGTTCCAAACTAAAAGAATTAGATAGTTTCGCAAAAAAAAATTATTTTTCACTGTATGAAATGTCTTAGAAAAACTTCTGAAAAATTTCTTTGAAAAGACAATTTTTTTTCAATAATGTTCACTTTTAGTACGTAAATAAACTTTCTTAGACAATTTTTAATGACGTTAGTTCCAAACTAAAAGAATTAGATAGTTTCGCAAAAAAAAATTATTTTTCACTGTATGAAATGTCTTAGAAAAATTTCAGAAAAATTTCTTTGAAAAGACAATTTTTTTTCAATAATGTTCACTTTTAGTACGTAAATAAACTTTCTTAGACAATTTTTAATGACGTTAGTTCCAAACTAAAAGAATTAGATAGTTTCGCAAAAAAAAATTATTTTTCACTGTATGAAATGTCTTAGAAAAATTTTTGAAAAATTTCTTTGAAAAGACAATTTTTTTTCAATAATGTTCACTTTTAGTACGTAAATAAACTTTCTTAGACAATTTTTAATGATGTTAGTTCCAAACTAAAAGAATTAGATAGTTTCGCAAAAAAAAATTATTTTTCACTGTATGAAATGTCTTAGAAAAATTTCTGAAAAATTTTTTTGAAAACACAATTTTTTTTCGATAATGTTCACTTTTAGTACGTAAAAAAACTTTCTTAGACAATTTTTAATGACGTTAGTTCCAAACTAAAAGAATTAGATAGTTTTGCAAAAAAAAAAAGTTTTTCACTGTATGAAATGTTTTTGAAAAATTTTTTTGAAAAGACAATTTTTTTTCAATAATGTTCACTTTTAGTACGTAAATAAACTTTCTTAGACAATTTTTAATGACGTTAGTTCCAAACTAAAAGAATTAGATAGTTTCGCAAAAAAAAATTATTTTTCACTGTATGAAATGTCTTGGAAAAAGTTTTTGAAAAGACAAGTTTTTTTCAATGATGTTCACTTTTAGTACGTAACAAAACTTTCTTAGACAATTTTTAATGACATTAGTTCCAAACTAAAAGAATTAGATAATTTCGCAAAAAAAAATTATTTTTCACTCTAAGAAATGTCTTAGAAAAAGTTTTTTGAAAAGACAATTTTTTTTCAATAATGTTCACTTTTAGTACGTAAATAAACTTTCTTAGACAATTTTTAATGACGTTAGTTCCAAACTAAAAGAATTAGATAGTTTTCCAAAAAAAAAAAGTTTTTCACTGTATGAAATGGTTTTGAAAAATTTTTTTAAAAAGACAATTTTTTTTCAATAATGTTCACTTTTAGTACGTAACAAAACTTTCTTAGACAATTTTTAATGACGTTCGTTCCAAACTAAAAGAATTAGATAGTTTCGCAAAAAAAAATTACTTTTTACTGTATGAAATGTTTTTGAAAAGTTTTTGAAAATTTTTTTTGAAAAGACAATTTTTTTTCAATAATGTTCACTTTTAGTACGTAAATAAACTTTCTTAGACAATTTTTAATGACGTTAGTTCCAAACAAAAAGAATTAGATAGTTTCGCAAAAAAAAATTATTTTTCACTGTATGAAATGTCTTAGAAAAACTTCTGAAAAATTTCTTTGAAAAGACAATTTTTTTTCAATAATGTTCACTTTTAGTACGTAAATAAACTTTCTTAGACAATTTTTAATGACGTTAGTTCCAAACTAAAAGAATTAGATAGTTTCGCAAAAAAAAATTATTTTTTACTGTATGAAATGGTTTTGAAAAATTATTTTAAAAAGACAATTTTTTTTCAAAAATGTTCACTTTTAGTACGTAACAAAACTCTCTTAGACAATTTTTAATGACGTTCGTTCCAAACTAAAAGAATTAGATAGTTTCGCAAAAAAAAATTATTTTTTACTGTATGAAATGTTTTTGAAAAATTTTTGAAAAATTTTTTTGAAAGGACAATTTTTTTTCAATAATGTTCACTTTTAGTACGTAAATAAACTTTCTTAGACAATTTTTAATGACGTTAGTTCCAAACTAAAAGAATTAGATAGTTTCGCAAAAAAAAAATTATTTTTCACAGTATGAAATGTCTTAGAAAAGTTTTTGAAAAATTTTTTTGAAAAGACAATTTTTTTTCAATAATGTTCACTTTTGGTACGTAAAAAAACTTTCTTAGACAAGTTTTAATGACGTTAGTTCCAAACTAAAAAATAGTTTCGCAAAAAAAAATTATTTTTCACTGTATGAAATGTCTTAGAAAAATTTCTGAAAAATTTCTTTGAAAAGACAATTTTTTTTCAATAATGTTCACTTTTAGTACGTAAATAAACTTTCTTAGACAATTTTTAATGATGTTAGTTCCAAACTAAAAGAATTAGATAGTTTCGCAAAAAAAAATTATTTTTCACTGTATGAAATGTCTTAGAGAAATTTCTGAAAAATTTCTTTGAAAAGACAATTTTTTTTCAATAATGTTCACTTTTTGTACGTAAAAAAACTTTCTTAGACAATTTTTAATGACGTTAGTTCCAAACTAAAGGAATTAGATAGTTTCGCAAAAAAAATTTATTTTTCACTGTATGAAATGTCTTAGAAAAATTTCTGAAAAATTTTTTTGAAAAGACAATTTTTTTTCAATAATGTTCACTTTTAGTACGTAAATAAACTTTCTTAGACAATTTTTAATGACGTTAGTTCCAAACTAAAAGAATTAGATAGTTTCGCAAAAAAAAATTATTTTTCACTGTATGAAATGTCTTAGAAAAATTTCTGAAAAATTTCTTTGAAAAGACAATTTTTTTTCAATAATGTTCACTTTTAGTACGTAAATAAACTTTCTTAGACAATTTTTAATGATGTTAGTTCCAAACTAAAAGAATTAGATAGTTTTGCAAAAAAAAAAAGTTTTTCACTGTATGAAATGTTTTTGAAAAATTTTTTTGAAAAGACAATTTTTTTTCAATAATGTTCACTTTTAGTACGTAAATAAACTTTCTTAGACAATTTTTAATGACGTTAGTTCCAAACTAAAAGAATTAGATAGTTTCGCAAAAAAAAATTATTTTTCACTGTATGAAATGTCTTGGAAAAAGTTTTTGAAAAGACAAGTTTTTTTCAATAATGTTCACTTTTAGTTCGTAAATAAACTTTCTTAGACAATTTTTAATAACGTTAGTTCCAAACTAAAAGAATTAGATAGTTTCGCAAAAAAAAATTATTTTTTAATGCATGAAATGTCTTGGAAAAGTTTTTGAAAAACTTTTGAAAAAGACAATTTTTTTCAATAATGTTCACTTTAGTACATAAAAAAACTTTCTTAGACAATTTTTAATGACGTTAGTTTCAAACCAAAAGAATTAGATTGTTTCGCAAAAAAAAAATATTTTTCACTGTATGAAATGTTTTACAAAATTTTTGAAAAATTTTTTTGAAAAGACAATTTTTTTTCAATAATGTTCACTATTGGTACGTAAAAAAACTTTCTTAGACAATTTTTAATGACATTAGTTCCAAACTAAAAGAATTAGATAGTTTCGCAAAAAAAAATTATTTTTCACTGTATAAAATGTCTTAGAAAAGTTTTTGAAAAATTTTTTTGAAAACACAAATTTTTTTCGATAATGTTCACTTTTAGTACGTAAATAAACTTTCTTAGACAATTTTTAATGACGTAAGTTCCAAACAAAAAGAATTAGATAGTTTCGCAAAAAAAATTATTTTTCACTGTATGAAATGTCTTGGAAAAATTTTTTTAAAAATTCAATTTTTTTTCAATAATGTTCACTTTTAGTACGTAAATAAACTTTCTTAGACAATTTTTAATGACGTTAGTTCCAAACTAAAAGAATTAGATAGTTTCGCAGAAAAAAATTATTTTTTAATGCATGAAATGTCTTGGAAAAGTTTTTGAAAAACTTTTGAAAAAGACAATTTTTTTCAATAATGTTCACTTTAGTACGTAAAAAAACTTTCTTAGACAATTTTTAATGACGTTCGTTTCAAACTAAAAGAATTAGATTGTTTCGCAAAAAAAAATTATTTTTCACTGTATGAAATGTTTTACAAAATTTTTGAAAAATTTGTTTGAAAAGACAATTTTTTTTCAATAATGTTCACTATTGGTACGTAAATAAACTTTCTTAGACAATTTTTAATGACATTAGTTCCAAACTAAAAGAATTAGATAGTTTCGCAAAAAAAAATTATTTTTCACTGTATGAAATGTCTTGGAAATAGTTTTTTGAAAAGACAATTTTTTTTCAATAATGTTCACTTTTGGTACGTAAAAAAACTTTCTTAGACAATTTTTAATGACGTTAGTTCCAAACTAAAAGAATTAGATAGTTTCGCAAAAAAAATTTATTTTTCACTGTATGAAATGTCCTTGAAAAATTTTTGAAAAATTTCTTTGAAAAGACAATTTTTTTTCAATAATGTTCACTTTTAGTACGTAAATAAACTTTCTTAGACAATTTTTAATGACGTTAGTTCCAAACTAAAAGAATTAGATAGTTTCGCAAAAAAAAATTAATTTTCACTGTATGAAATGTCTTAGAAAAATTTCTGAAAAATTTCTTTGATAAGACAATTTTTTTTCAATAATGTTCACTTTTAGTACGTAAAAAAACTTTCTTAGACAATTTTTAATGACGTTAGTTTCAAACTAAAAGAATTAGATAGTTTTCAAAAAAAAAAAGTTTTTCACTGTATGAAATGGTTTTGAAAAATTTTTTTAAAAAGACAATTTTTTTTCAATAATGTTCACTTTTAGTACGTAACAAAACTTTCTTAGACAATTTTTAATGACGTTCGTTCCAAAATAAAAGAATTAGATAGTTTCGCAAAAAAAAATTATTTTTTACTGTATGAAATGTTTTTGAAAAATTTTTGAAAAATTTTTTTGAAAAGACAATTTTTTTTTAATAATGTTCACTTTTAGTACGTAAATAAACTTTCTTAGACAATTTTTAATGACGTTAGTTCCAAACTAAAAGAATTAGATAGTTTCGCAAAAAAAAATTATTTTTCACTGTATGAAATGTCTTAGAAAAACTTCTGAAAAATTTCTTTGAAAAGACAATTTTTTTTCAATAATGTTCACTTTTAGTACGTAAATAAACTTTCTTAGACAGTTTTTAATGACGTTAGTTCCAAACTAAAAGAATTAGATAGTTTCGCAAAAAAAAATTATTTTTCACTGTATGAAATGTCTTAGAAAAATTTCAGAAAAATTTCTTTGAAAAGACAATTTTTTTTCAATAATGTTCACTTTTAGTACGTAAATAAACTTTCTTAGACAATTTTTAATGACGTTAGTTCCAAACTAAAAGAATTAGATAGTTTCGCAAAAAAAAATTATTTTTCACTGTATGAAATGTCTTAGAAAAATTTTTGAAAAATTTCTTTGAAAAGACAATTTTTTTTCAATAATGTTCACTTTTAGTACGTAAATAAACTTTCTTAGACAATTTTTAATGATGTTAGTTCCAAACTAAAAGAATTAGATAGTTTCGCAAAAAAAAATTATTTTTCACTGTATGAAATGTCTTAGAAAAATTTCTGAAAAATTTTTTTGAAAGCACAATTTTTTTTCGATAATGTTCACTTTTAGTACGTAAAAAAACTTTCTTAGACAATTTTTAATGACGTTAGTTCCAAACTAAAAGAATTAGATAGTTTTGCAAAAAAAAAAAGTTTTTCACTGTATGAAATGTTTTTGAAAAATTTTTTTGAAAAGACAATTTTTTTTCAATAATGTTCACTTTTAGTACGTAAATAAACTTTCTTAGACAATTTTTAATGACGTTAGTTCCAAACTAAAAGAATTAGATAGTTTCGCAAAAAAAAATTATTTTTCACTGTATGAAATGTCTTGGAAAAAGTTTTTGAAAAGACAAGTTTTTTTCAATGATGTTCACTTTTAGTACGTAACAAAACTTTCTTAGACAATTTTTAATGACATTAGTTCCAAACTAAAAGAATTAGATAGTTTCGCAAAAAAAAATTATTTTTCACTCTAAGAAATGTCTTAGAAAAAGTTTTTTGAAAAGACAATTTTTTTTCAATAATGTTCACTTTTAGTACGTAAATAAACTTTCTTAGACAATTTTTAATGACGTTAGTTCCAAACTAAAAGAATTAGATAGTTTTCCAAAAAAAAAAAGTTTTTCACTGTATGAAATGGTTTTGAAAAATTTTTTTAAAAAGACAATTTTTTTTCAATAATGTTCACTTTTAGTACGTAACAAAACTTTCTTAGACAATTTTTAATGACGTTCGTTCCAAGCTAAAAGAATTAGATAGTTTCGCAAAAAAAAATTACTTTTTACTGTATGAAATGTTTTTGAAAAATTTTTGAAAATTTTTTTTGAAAAGACAATTTTTTTTCAATAATGTTCACTTTTAGTACGTAAATAAACTTTCTTAGACAATTTTTAATGACGTTAGTTCCAAACTAAAAGAATTAGATAGTTTCGCAAAAAAAAATTATTTTTCACTGTATGAAATGTCTTAGAAAAACTTCTGAAAAATTTCTTTGAAAAGACAATTTTTTTTCAATAATGTTCACTTTTAGTACGTAAATAAACTTTCTTAGACAATTTTTAATGACGTTAGTTCCAAACTAAAGGAATTAGATAGTTTCGCAAAAAAAAATTATTTTTCACTGCATGAAATGTCTTAGAAAAATTTCTGAAAAATTTCTTTGAAAAGACAATTTTTTTTCAATAATGTTCACTTTTAGTACGTAAAAAAACTTTCTTAGACAATTTTTAATGACGTTAGTTCCAAACTAAAAGAATTAGATAGTTTCGCAAAAAAAAATTAATTTTCACTGTATGAAATGTCTTAGAAAAATTTCTGAAAAATTTCTTTGATAAGACAATTTTTTTTCAATAATGTTCACTTTTAGTACGTAAAAAAACTTTCTTAGACAATTTTTAATGACGTTAGTTCCAAACTAAAAGAATTAGATAGTTTTCCAAAAAAAAAAAAAGTTTTTCACTGTATGAAATGGTTTTGAAAAATTATTTTAAAAAGACAATTTTTTTTCAATATTGTTCACTTTTAGTACGTAACAAAACTTTCTTAGACAATTTTTAATGACGTTCGTTCCAAACTAAAAGAATTAGATTGTTTCGCAAAAAAAAATTATTTTTTACTGTATGAAATGTTTTTGAAAAATTTTTGAAAAATTTTTTTGAAAAGACAATTTTTTTTCAATAATGTTCACTTTTAGTACGTAAATAAACTTTCTTAGACAATTTTTAATGACGTTAGTTCCAAACTAAAAGAATTAGATAGTTTCGCAAAAAAAAAATTATTTTTCACTGTATGAAATGTCTTAGAAAAACTTCTGAAAAATTTCTTTGAAAAGACAATTTTTTTCAATAATGTTCACTTTTAGTACGTAAATAAACTTTCTTAGACAATTTTTAATGACGTTAGTTCCAAACTAAAAGAATTAGATAGTTTCGCAAAAAAAAATTATTTTTCACTGTATGAAATGTCTTAGAAAAACTTCTGAAAAATTTCTTTAAAAAGACAATTTTTTTTCAATAATGTTCACTTTTAGTACGTAAAAAAGCTTTCTTAGACAATTTTTAATGACGTTAGTTCCAAACTAAAAGAATTAGATAGTTTCGCAAAAAAAAATTATTTTTCACTGTATGAAATGTCTTAGAAAAGTTTTTGAAAATTTTTTTTGAAAAGACAATTTTTTTTTAATAATGTTCACTTTTAGTACGTAAATAAACTTTCTTAGACAATTTTTAATGACGTTAGTTCCAAACTAAAAGAATTAGATAGTTTCGCAAAAAAAAATTATTTTTCACTGTATGAAATGTCTTGGAAAAAGTTTTTGAAAAGACAAGTTTTTTTCAATGATGTTCACTTTTAGTACGTAAATAAACTTTCTTAGACAATTTTTAATGACATTAGTTCCAAACTAAAAGAATTAGATAGTTTCGCAAAAAAAAATTATTTTTCACTCTAAGAAATGTCTTAGAAAAAGTTTTTTGAAAAGACAATTTTTTTTCAATAATGTTCACTTTTAGTACGTAAATAAACTTTCTTAGACAATTTTTAATGACGTTAGTTCCAAACTAAAAGAATTAGATAGTTTTCCAAAAAAAAAAAGTTTTTCACTGTATGAAATGGTTTTGAAAAATTTTTTTAAAAAGACAATTTTTTTTCAATAATGTTCACTTTTAGTACGTAACAAAACTTTCTTAGACAATTTTTAATGACGTTCGTTCCAAACTAAAAGAATTAGATAGTTTCGCAAAAAAAAAATACTTTTTACTGTATGAAATGTTTTTGAAAAATTTTTGAAAATTTTTTTTGAAAAGACAATTTTTTTTCAATAATGTTCACTTTTAGTACGTAAATAAACTTTCTTAGACAATTTTTAATGACGTTAGTTCCAAACTAAAAGAATTAGATAGTTTCGCAAAAAAAAATTATTTTTCACTGTATGAAATGTCTTAGAAAAACTTCTGAAAAATTTCTTTAAAAAGACAATTTTTTTTCAATAATGTTCACTTTTAGTACGTAAATAAACTTTCTTAGACAATTTTTAATGACGTTAGTTCCAAACTAAAGGAATTAGATAGTTTCGCAAAAAAAAATTATTTTTCACTGCATGAAATGTCTTAGAAAAATTTCTGAAAAATTTCTTTGAAAAGACAATTTTTTTTCAATAATGTTCACTTTTAGTACGTAAATAAACTTTCTTAGACAATTTTTAATGACGTTAGTTCCAAACTAAAAGAATTAGATAGTTTCGCAAAAAAAAATTATTTTTCACTGTATGAAATGTCTTAGAAAAATTTCTGAAAAATTTCTTTGAAAAGACAATTTTTTTTCAATAATGTTCACTTTTAGTACGTAACAAAACTTCTTTGGATGATTTTTAATGACGTTAGTTCCAAACTAAAAGAATTAGATAGTTTCGCAAAAACAAATTGTTTTTCACTGTATGAAATGTCTTAGAAAAATTTTTGAAAAATTTTTTTGAAAACACAATTTTTTTTCGATAATGTTCACTTTTAGTACGTAAAAAAACTTTTTTAGACAATTTTTAATGACATTAGTTCCAAACAAAAAGAATTAGATAGTTTCGCAAAAAAAATTATTTTTCACTGTATGAAATGTCTTGGAAAATTTTTTTTAAAAATACAATTTTTTTTCAATAATGTTCACTTTTAGTACGTAAATAAACTTTCTTAGACAATTTTTAATGACGTTAGTTCCAAACTAAAAGAATTAGATAGTTTCGCAAAAAAAAAATTATTTTTCACTGTATGAAATGTCTTGGAAAAAGTTTTTTGAAAAGACAAGTTTTTTTCAATGATGTTCACTTTTAGTACGTAAAAAAACTTTCTTAGACAATTTTTAATGACGTTAGTTCCAAACTAAAAGAATTAGATAGTTTCGCAAAAAAAAATTATTTTTCACTGTATGAAATGTCTTGGAAATAGTTTTTTGAAAAGACAAGTTTTTTTCAATGATGTTCACTTTTAGTACGTAACAAAACTTTCTTAGACAATTTTTAATGACGTTAGTTCCAAACTAAAAGAATTAGATAGTTTCCCAAAAAAAAGTTATTTTTTACTGTATGAAATGTCTTAGAAAAATTTTTGAAAAATTTTTTGAAAAGACAATTTTTTTTCAATAATGTTCACTTTTGGTACGTAAAAAAACTTTCTTAGACAATTTTTCATGACGTTAGTTCAAAACTAAAAGAATTAGATAGTTTTGCAAAAAAAAATTATTTTTCACTGTATGAAATGTCTTAGAAAAGTTTTTGAAAATTTTTTTTGAAAAGACAATTTTTTTTCAATAATGTTCACTTTTGGTACGTAAAAAAACTTTCTTAGACAATTTTTAATGACATTAGTTCCAAACTAAAAGAATTAGATAGTTTCGCAAAAAAAAAATTATTTTTTACTGTATGAAATGTCTTGGAAAAAGTTTTTGAAAAGACAAGTTTTTTTCAATGATGTTCACTTTTAGTACGTAACAAAACTTTCTTAGACAATTTTTAATGACGTTAGTTCCAAACAAAAAGAATTAGATAGTTTCGCAAAAAAAAATTATTTTTCACTGTATGAAATGTCTTGGAAAAATTTTTTTAAAAAGACATTTTTTTTTTTTCAATAATGTTCACTTTTAGTACGTAAAAAAACTTTCTTAGACAATTTTTAATGACGTTAGTTCCAAACTAAAAGAATTGGATAGTTTCACAAAAAAAATTATTTTTCACTGTATGATTTGTCTTAGAAAAGCTTTTGAAAAATTTTTTTGAAAACACAATTTATTTCAATAATGTTCACTTTTAGTACGTAAATAAACTTTCTTTGGCAATTTTTAATGACGTTAGTTCCAAACTAAACGAATTAGATAGTTTTGCAAAAAAAAAAAGTTTTTCACTGTATGAAATGTTTTTAAAAAATTTGTTTGAAAAGACAATTTTTTTTCAATAATGTTCACTTTTAGTACGTTACAAAACTTCCTTAGACAATTTTTAATGACGTTAGTTCCAAACTAAAAGAATTAGATAGTTTCGCAAAAAAAAATTATTTTTCACTGTATGAAATGTCCTTGAAAAATTTTTGAAAAATTTTTTTGAAAAGACAATTTTTTTTCAATAATGTTCACTTTTAGTACGTAAATAAACTTTCTTAGACAATTTTTAATGACGTTAGTTCCAAACTAAAAGAATTAGATAGTTTCGCAAAAAAAAATTAATTTTCACTGTATGAAATGTCTTAGAAAAATTTCTGAAAAATTTCTTTGATAAGACAATTTTTTTTCAATAATGTTCACTTTTAGTACGTAAAAAAACTTTTTTAGACAATTTTTAATGACGTTAGTTCCAAACTAAAAGAATTAGATAGTTTTCCAAAAAAAAAAAAAGTTTTTCACTGTATGAAATGGTTTTGAAAAATTATTTTAAAAAGACAATTTTTTTTCAATATTGTTCACTTTTAGTACGTAACAAAACTTTCTTAGACAATTTTTAATGACGTTCGTTCCAAACTAAAAGAATTAGATAGTTTCGCAAAAAGAAATTATTTTTTACTGTATGAAATGTTTTTGAAAAATTTTTGAAAAATTTTTTTGAAAAGACAATTTTTTTTCAATAATGTTCACTTTTAGTACGTAAATAAACTTTCTTAGACAATTTTTAATGACGTTAGTTCCAAACTAAAAGAATTAGATAGTTTCGCAAAAAAAAAATTATTTTTCACTGTATGAAATGTCTTGGAAAAAGTTTTTTGAAAAGACAAGTTTTTTTCAATGATGTTCACTTTTAGTACGTAAAAAAACTTTCTTAGACAATTTTTAATGACGTTAGTTCCAAACTAAAAGAATTAGATAGTTTCGCAAAAAAAAATTATTTTTCACTGTATGAAATGTCTTGGAAATAGTTTTTTGAAAAGACAAGTTTTTTTCAATGATGTTCACTTTTAGTACGTAACAAAACTTTCTTAGACAATTTTTAATGACGTTAGTTCCAAACTAAAAGAATTAGATAGTTTCCCAAAAAAAAGTTATTTTTTACTGTATGAAATGTCTTAGAAAAATTTTTGAAAAATTTTTTGAAAAGACAATTTTTTTTCAATAATGTTCACTTTTGGTACGTAAAAAAACTTTCTTAGACAATTTTTAATGACGTTAGTTCCAAACTAAAAGAATTAGATAGTTTTGCAAAAAAAAATTATTTTTCACTGTATGAAATGTCTTAGAAAAGTTTTTGAAAATTTTTTTTGAAAAGACAATTTTTTTTCAATAATGTTCACTTTTGGTACGTAAAAAAACTTTCTTAGACAATTTTTAATGACATTAGTTCCAAACTAAAAGAATTAGATAGTTTCGCAAAAAAAAAATTATTTTTTACTGTATGAAATGTCTTGGAAAAAGTTTTTGAAAAGACAAGTTTTTTTCAATGATGTTCACTTTTAGTACGTAACAAAACTTTCTTAGACAATTTTTAATGACGTTAGTTCCAAACAAAAAGAATTAGATAGTTTCGCAAAAAAAAATTATTTTTCACTGTATGAAATGTCTTGGAAAATTTTTTTAAAAAGACATTTTTTTTTTTTCAATAATGTTCACTTTTAGTACGTAAAAAAACTTTCTTAGACAATTTTTAATGACGTTAGTTCCAAACTAAAAGAATTGGATAGTTTCACAAAAAAAATTATTTTTCACTGTATGATTTGTCTTAGAAAAGCTTTTGAAAAATTTTTTTGAAAACACAATTTATTTCAATAATGTTCACTTTTAGTACGTAAATAAACTTTCTTTGGCAATTTTTAATGACGTTAGTTCCAAACTAAACGAATTAGATAGTTTTGCAAAAAAAAAAAGTTTTTCACTGTATGAAATGTTTTTAAAAAATTTGTTTGAAAAGACAATTTTTTTTCAATAATGTTCACTTTTAGTACGTTACAAAACTTCCTTAGACAATTTTTAATG
The DNA here is from genome assembly GCF_918807975.1 of Aplidium turbinatum. Classification (NCBI taxonomy): domain Eukaryota; kingdom Metazoa; phylum Chordata; class Ascidiacea; order Aplousobranchia; family Polyclinidae; genus Aplidium; species Aplidium turbinatum. The sequence continues at coordinate 18,810,269 of NC_137475.1, forward strand.
ACGTTAGTTCCAAACTAAAAGAATTAGATAGTTTCGCAAAAAAAAATTATTTTTCACTGTATGAAATGTCCTTGAAAAATTTTTGAAAAATTTTTTTGAAAAGACAATTTTTTTTCACTAATGTTCACTTTTAGTACGTAAATAAACTTTCTTAGACAATTTTTAATGACGTTAGTTCCAAACTAAAAGAATTAGATAGTTTCGCAAAAAAAAATTAATTTTCACTGTATGAAATGTCTCAGAAAAATTTCTGAAAAATTTCTTTGATAAGACAATTTTTTTTCAATAATGTTCACTTTTAGTACGTAAAAAAACTTTCTTAGACAATTTTTAATGACGTTAGTTCCAAACTAAAAGAATTAGATAGTTTTCCAAAAAAAAAAAAAGTTTTTCACTGTATGAAATGGTTTTGAAAAATTATTTTAAAAAGACAATTTTTTTTCAATATTGTTCACTTTTAGTACGTAACAAAACTTTCTTAGACAATTTTTAATGACGTTCGTTCCAAACTAAAAGAATTAGATAGTTTCGCAAAAAGAAATTATTTTTTACTGTATGAAATGTTTTTGAAAAATTTTTGAAAAATTTTTTTGAAAAGACAATTTTTTTTCAATAATGTTCACTTTTAGTACGTAAATAAACTTTCTTAGACAATTTTTAATGACGTTAGTTCCAAACTAAAAGAATTAGATAGTTTCGCAAAAAAAAAATTATTTTTCACTGTATGAAATGTCTTAGAAAAACTTCTGAAAAATTTCTTTGAAAAGACAATTTTTTTTCAATAATGTTCACTTTTAGTACGTAAATAAACTTTCTTAGACAATTTTTAATGACGTTAGTTCCAAACTAAAAGAATTAGATAGTTTCGCAAAAAAAAATTATTTTTCACTGTATGAAATGTCTTAGAAAAACTTCTGAAAAATTTCTTTGAAAAGACAATTTTTTTTCAATAATGTTCACTTTTAGTTTGTAAAAAAGCTTTCTTAGACAATTTTTAATGACGTTAGTTCCAAACTAAAAGAATTAGATAATTTCGCAAAAAAAAATTATTTTTCACTGTATGAAATGTCTTAGAAAAGTTTTTGAAAATTTTTTTTGAAAAAACAATTTTTTTTTAATAATGTTCACTTTTAGTACGTAAAAAAGCTTTCTTAGACAATTTTTAATGACGTTAGTTCCAAACTAAAAGAATTAGATAGTTTCGCAAAAAAAAATTATTTTTCACGGTATGAAATGTCTTGGAAAAAGTTTTTTGAAAAGACAAGTTTTTTTCAATGATGTTCACTTTTAGTACGTAACAAAACTTTCTTAGACAATTTTTAATGACGTTAGTTCCAAACTAAAAGAATTAGAGAGTTTTGCAAAAAAAATTATTTTTTACTGCATGAAATGTCTTGAAAAAGTTTTTGAGAAACTTTTGAAAAAGACAATTTTTTTCAATAATGTTCACTTTAGTACGTAAAAAAATTTTCTTAGACAATTTTTAATGACGTTAGTTTCAAACTAAAAGAATTAGATTGTTTCGCAAAAAAAAATTATTTTTCACTGTATGAAATGTCATAGAAAAGTTTTTGAAAAATTTTTTTGAAAAGGCAATTTTTTTTTTATAATGTTCACTTTTAGTACGTAAAAAAACTTTCTTAGACAATTTTTAATGACGTTAGTTCCAAACTAAAAGAATTAGATAGTTTCGCAAAAAAAAATTATTTTGCACAGTATGAAATGTCTTGGAAAAAGTTTTTTGAAAAGACAAGTTTTTTTCAATGATGTTCACTTTTAGTACGTAAAAAAACTTTCTTAGACAATTTTTAATGACGTTAGTTCCAAACTAAAAGAATTAGATAGTTTCCCAAAAAAAAATTATTTTTTACTGTATGAAATGTCTTAGAAAAATTTTTGAAAAATTTTTTTGAAAAGACAATTTTTTTTCAATAATGTTCACTTTTAGTTCGTAAATAAACTTTCTTAGACAATTTTTAATGACGTTAGTTCCAAACTAAAAGAATTAGAGAGTTTTGCAAAAAAAATTATTTTTTACTGCATGAAATGTCTTGAAAAAGTTTTTGAGAAACTTTTGAAAAAGACAATTTTTTTCAATAATGTTCACTTTAGTACGTAACAAAACTTTCTTAGACAATTTTTAATGACGTTAGTTTCAAACTAAAAGAATTAGATTGTTTCGCAAAAAAAAATTATTTTTCACTGTATGAAATGTCATAGAAAAGTTTTTGAAAAATTTTTTTGAAAAGGCAATTTTTTTTTAGTACGTAAAAACTTTTAGTACGTAAAAAAACTTTCTTAGACAATTTTTAATGACGTTAGTTCCAAACTAAAAGAATTAGATAGTTTCGCAAAAAAAAATTATTTTGCACAGTATGAAATGTCTTGGAAAAATTTTTTTGAAAAGACAATTTTTTTTCAATTATGTTCACTTTTGGTACGTAACAAAACTTCCTTAGATGATTTTTAATGACGTTAGTTCCAAACTAAAAGAATTAGATAGTTTCGCAAAAAAAAATTATTTTTCACTGTATGAAATGTCTTAGAAAAATTTCTGAAAAATTTCTTTGATAAGACAATTTTTTTTCAATAATGTTCACTTTTAGTACGTAAATAAACTTTCTTTGGCAATTTTTAATGACGTTAGTTCCAAACTAAACGAATTAGATAGTTTTGCAAAAAAAAAAAGTTTTTCACTGTATAAAATGTTTTTAAAAAGTTTGTTTGAAAAGACAATTTTTTTTCAATAATGTTCACTTTTAGTACGTTACAAAACTTCCTTAGACAATTTTTAATGACGTTAGTTCCAAACTAAAAGAATTAGATAGTTTCGCAAAAAAAAATTATTTTTCACTGTATGAAATGTCCTTGAAAAATTTTTGAAAAATTTTTTTGAAAAGACAATTTTTTTCAATAATGTTCACTTTTAGTACGTAAATAAACTTTCTTAGACAATTTTTAATGACGTTAGTTCCAAACTAAAAGAATTAGATAGTTTCGCAAAAAACAAAATTTTTCACTGTATGAAATGGTTTTGAAAAATTATTTTAAAAAGACAATTTTTTTTCAAAAATGTTCACTTTTAGTACGTAACAAAACTTTCTTAGATAATTTTTAATGACGTTCGTTCCAAACTAAAAGAATTAGATAGTTTCGCAAAAAAAAATTATTTTTTACTGTATGAAATGTTTTTGAAAAATTTTTGAAAAATTTTTTTGAAAAGACAATTTTTTTTCAATAATGTTCACTTTTAGTACGTAAAAAAACTTTCTTAGACAATTTTTAATGACGTTAGTTCCAAACTAAAAGAATTAGATAGTTTCGCAAAAAAAGAATTATTTTTCACAGTATGAAATGTCTTAGAAAAGTTTTTGAAAAATTTTTTTGAAAAGACAATTTTTTTTCAATAATGTTCACTTTTGGTACGTAAAAAAACTTTCTTAGACAAGTTTTAATGACGTTAGTTCCAAACTAAAAGAATTAGATAGTTTCGCAAAAAAAAATTAATTTTCACTGTATGAAATGTCTTAGAAAAATTTCTGAAAAATTTCTTTGATAAGACAATTTTTTTTCAATAATGTTCACTTTTAGTACGTAAATAAACTTTCTTTGGCAATTTTTAATGACGTTAGTTCCAAACTAAACGAATTAGATAGTTTCCCAAAAAAAAATTATTTTTTACTGTATGAAATGTCTTAGAAAAATTTTTGAAAAATTTTTTTGAAAAGACAATTTTTTTTCAATAATGTTCACTTTTAGTTCGTAAATAAACTTTCTTAGACAATTTTTAATGACGTTAGTTCCAAACTAAAAGAATTAGAGAGTTTTGCAAAAAAAATTATTTTTTACTGCATGAAATGTCTTGAAAAAGTTTTTGAGAAACTTTTGAAAAAGACAATTTTTTTCAATAATGTTCACTTTAGTACGTAAAAAAACTTTCTTAGACAATTTTTAATGACGTTAGTTTCAAACTAAAAGAATTAGATTGTTTCGCAAAAAAAAATTATTTTTCACTGTATGAAATGTCATAGAAAAGTTTTTGAAAAATTTTTTTGAAAAGGCAATTTTTTTTTAGTACGTAAAAACTTTTAGTACGTAAAAAAACTTTCTTAGACAATTTTTAATGACGTTAGTTCCAAACTAAAAGAATTAGATAGTTTCGCAAAAAAAAATTATTTTGCACAGTATGAAATGTCTTGGAAAAATTTTTTTGAAAAGACAATTTTTTTTCAATAATGTTCACTTTTGGTACGTAACAAAACTTCCTTAGATGATTTTTAATGACGTTAGTTCCAAACTAAAAGAATTAGATAGTTTCGCAAAAAAAAATTATTTTTCACTGTATGAAATGTCTTAGAAAAATTTCTGAAAAATTTCTTTGATAAGACAATTTTTTTTCAATAATGTTCACTTTTAGTACGTAAATAAACTTTCTTTGGCAATTTTTAATGACGTTAGTTCCAAACTAAACGAATTAGATAGTTTTGCAAAAAAAAAAAGTTTTTCACTGTATAAAATGTTTTTAAAAAGTTTGTTTGAAAAGACAATTTTTTTTCAATAATGTTCACTTTTAGTACGTTACAAAACTTCCTTAGACAATTTTTAATGACGTTAGTTCCAAACTAAAAGAATTAGATAGTTTCCCAAAAAAAAATTATTTTTCACTGTATGAAATGTCCTTGAAAAATTTTTGAAAAATTTTTTTGAAAAGACAATTTTTTTCAATAATGTTCACTTTTAGTACGTAAATAAACTTTCTTAGACAATTTTTAATGACGTTAGTTCCAAACTAAAAGAATTAGATAGTTTCGCAAAAAACAAAATTTTTCACTGTATGAAATGGTTTTGAAAAATTATTTTAAAAAGACAATTTTTTTTCAAAAATGTTCACTTTTAGTACGTAACAAAACTTTCTTAGATAATTTTTAATGACGTTCGTTCCAAACTAAAAGAATTAGATAGTTTCGCAAAAAAAAATTATTTTTTACTGTATGAAATGTTTTTGAAAAATTTTTGAAAAATTTTTTTGAAAAGACAATTTTTTTTCAATAATGTTCACTTTTAGTACGTAAATAAACTTTCTTAGACAATTTTTAATGACGTTAGTTCCAAACTAAAAGAATTAGATAGTTTCGCAAAAAAAAATTATTTTTCACAGTATGAAATGTCTTAGAAAAGTTTTTGAAAAATTTTTTTGAAAAGACAATTTTTTTTCAATAATGTTCACTTTTGGTACGTAAAAAAACTTTCTTAGACAAGTTTTAATGACGTTAGTTCCAAACTAAAAGAATTAGATAGTTTCGCAAAAAAAAATTAATTTTCACTGTATGAAATGTCTTAGAAAAATTTCTGAAAAATTTCTTTGATAAGACAATTTTTTTTCAATAATGTTCACTTTTAGTACGTAAATAAACTTTCTTTGGCAATTTTTAATGACGTTAGTTCCAAACTAAACGAATTAGATAGTTTCCCAAAAAAAAATTATTTTTTACTGTATGAAATGTCTTAGAAAAATTTTTGAAAAATTTTTTTGAAAAGACAATTTTTTTTCAATAATGTTCACTTTTAGTTCGTAAATAAACTTTCTTAGACAATTTTTAATGACGTTAGTTCCAAACTAAAAGAATTAGAGAGTTTTGCAAAAAAAATTATTTTTTACTGCATGAAATGTCTTGAAAAAGTTTTTGAGAAACTTTTGAAAAAGACAATTTTTTTCAATAATGTTCACTTTAGTACGTAAAAAAACTTTCTTAGACAATTTTTAATGACGTTAGTCTCAAACTAAAAGAATTAGATTGTTTCGCAAAAAAAAATTATTTTTCACTGTATGAAATGTCTTAGAAAAGTTTTTGAAAAATTTTTTTGAAAAGGCAATTTTTTTTTAATAATGTTCACTTTTAGCACGTAAATAAACTTTCTTAGACAATTTTTAATGACGTTAGTTTCAAACTAAAAGAATTAGATAGTTTCGCAAAAAAAAATTATTTTGCACAGTATGAAATGTCTTGGAAAAATTTTTTTAAAAAGACAATTTTTTTTCAATAATGTTCACTTTTAGTACGTAACAAAACTTCCTTAGATGATTTTTAATGACGTTAGTTCCAAACTAAAAGAATTAGATAGTTTCGGAAAAAAAAATTATTTTTCACTGTATGAAATGTCTTAGAAAAAATTTTGAAAAATTTGTTTGAAAACACAATTTTTTTTCGATAATGTTCACTTTTAGTACGTAAAAAACTTTCTTAGACAATTTTTAATGACGTTAGTTCCAAACAAAAAGAATTAGATAGTTTCGCAAAAAAAAATTATTTTTCACTGTATGAAATGTCTTGGAAAAATTTTTTTGAAAAGACAATTTTTTTTCAATAATGTTCACTTTTAGTACGTAAATAAACTTTCTTAGACAGTTTTTAATGACGTTAGTTCCAAACTAAAAGAATTAGATAGTTTCCCAAAAAAAAATTATTTTTTACTGTATGAAATGTCTTAGAGAAAATTTTGAAAAATATTTTTGAAAAGACAATTTTTTTTCAATAATGTTCACTTTTAGTACGTAAATAAACTTTCTTAGACAATTTTTAATGACGTTAGTTCCAAACTAAAGGAATTAGGGAGTTTTGCCAAAATAAATTATTTTTTACTGCATGAAATGTCTTGGAAAAGTTTTTGAAAAACTTTTGAAAAAGACAATTTTTTTTAATAATGTTCACTTTAGTACGTAAAAAAACTTTCTTAGACAATTTTTAATGACTTTAGTTTCAAACTAAAAGAATTAGATTGTTTCGCAAAAAAAAATTATTTTTCACTGTATGAAATGTTTTACAAAATTTTTGAAAAATTTTTTTGAAAAGACAATTTTTTTTTCAATAATGTTCACTTTTAGTACGTAAAAAAACTTTCTAAGACAATTTTTAATGACAGTAGTTCCAAACTAAAAGAATTAGATAGTTTCGCAAAAAAAAATTATTTTTCACTCTATGAAATGTCTTAGAAAAGCTTTTGAAAAATTTTTTTAAAAAGACAATTTTTTTACAATAATGTTCACTTTTAGTACGTAAAAAAACTTTCTTAGACAATTTTTAATGACGTTAGTTCCAAACTAAAAGAATTAGACTGTTTCGCAAAAAAAAATTATTTTTCACTGTATGAAATGTCTTGGAAAAATTTTTTTGAAAAGACAATTTTTTTTCAATAATGTTCACTTTTAGTACGTAACAAAACTTCTTTAGATGATTTTTAATTACGTTAGTTCCAAACTAAAAGAATTAGATAGTTTCGCAAAAACAAATTGTTTTTCACTGTATAAAATGTCTTAGAAAAATTTTTGAAAAATTTTTTTGAAAACACAATTTTTTTTCGATAATGTTCACTTTTAGTACTTAAAAAAACTTTCTTAGACAATTTTTAATGACATTAGTTCCAAACAAAAAGAATTAGATAGTTTCGCAAAAAAAATTATTTTTCACTGTATGAAATGTCTTGGAAAAATTTTTTTAAAAATACAATTTTTTTTCAATAATGTTCACTTTTAGTACGTAACAAAACTTTCTTAGACAATTTTTAATGACGTTCGTTCCAAACTAAAAGAATTAGATAGTTTCGCAAAAAAAAATTATTTTTTACTGTATGAAATGTTTTTAAAAAATTTTTGAAAAATTTTTTTGAAAAGACAATTTTTTTTCAATAATGTTCACATTTAGTACGTAAATAAACTTTCTTAGACAATTTTTAATGACGTTAGTTCCAAACTAAAAGAATTAGATAGTTTCGCAAAAAAAAATTATTTTTCACTGTATGAAATGTCTTAGAAAAACTTCTGAAAAATTTCTTTGAAAAGACAATTTTTTTTCAATAATGTTCACTTTTAGTACGTAAAAAAGCTTTCTTAGACAATTTTTAATGACGTTAGTTCCAAACTAAAAGAATTAGATAGTTTCGCAAAAAAAAATTATTTTTCACTGTATGAAATGTCTTAGAAAGTTTTTGAAAATTTTTTTTGAAAAGACAATTTTTTTTCAATAATGTTCACTTTTAGTACGTAAAAAAGCTTTCTTAGACAATTTTTAATGACGTTAGTTCCAAACTAAAAGAATTAGATAGTTTCGCAAAAAAAAAATTATTTTTCACGGTATGAAATGTCTTGGAAAAATTTTTTTGAAAAGACAATTTTTTTTCAATAATGTTCACTTTTAGTACGTAAATAAACTTTCTTAGACAGTTTTTAATGACGTTAGTTCCAAACTAAAAGAATTAGATAGTTTCCCAAAAAAAAATTATTTTTTACTGTATGAAATGTCTTAGAGAAAATTTTAAAAAATATTTTTGAAAAGACAATTTTTTTTCAATAATGTTCACTTTTAGTTCGTAAATAAACTTTCTTAGACAATTTTTAATGACGTTAGTTCCAAACTAAAAGAATTAGGGAGTTTTGCCAAAATAAATTATTTTTTATTGCATGAAATGTCTTGGAAAAGTTTTTGAAAAACTTTTGAAAAAGACAATTTTTTTCAATAATGTTCACTTTAGTACGTAAAAAAACTTTCTTAGACAATTTTTAATGACTTTAGTTTCAAACTAAAAGAATTAGATTGTTTCGCAAAAAAAAATTATTTTTCACTGTATGAAATGTTTTACAAAATTTTTGAAAAATTTTTTTAAAAAGACAATTTTTTTTTCAATAATGTTCACTTTTAGTACGTAAAAAAACTTTCTAACACAATTTTTAATGACAGTAGTTCCAAACTAAAAGAATTAGATAGTTTCGCAAAAAAAAATTATTTTTCACTCTGTGAAATGTCTTAGAAAAGCTTTTGAAAAATTTTTTTAAAAAGACAATTTTTTTACAATAATGTTCACTTTTAGTACGTAAAAAAACTTTCTTAGACAATTTTTAATGACGTTAGTTCCAAACTAAAAGAATTAGATTGTTTCGCAAAAAAAAATTATTTTTCACTGTATGAAATGTCTTGGAAAAATTTTTTTGAAAAGACAATTTTTTTTCAATAATGTTCACTTTTAGTACGTAACAAAACTTCTTTAGATGATTTTTAATGACGTTAGTTCCAAACTAAAAGAATTAGATAGTTTCGCAAAAACAAATTGTTTTTCACTGTATGAAATGTCTTAGAAAAATTTTTGAAAAATTTTTTTGAAAACACAATTTTTTTTCGATAATGTTCACTTTTAGTACGTAAAAAAATTTTTTAGACAATTTTTAATGACATTAGTTCCAAACAAAAAGAATTAGATAGTTTCGCAAAAAAAATTATTTTTCACTGTATGAAATGTCTTGGAAAATTTTTTTAAAAATACAATTTTTTTTCAATAATGTTCACTTTTAGTACGTAAATAAACTTTCTTAGACAATTTTTAATGACGTTAGTTCCAAACTAAAAGAATTAGATAGTTTCGCAAAAAAAAAATTATTTTTCACTGTATGAAATGTCTTGGAAAATGTTTTTTGAAAAGACAAGTTTTTTTCAATGATGTTCACTTTTAGTACGTAAAAAAACTTTCTTAGACAATTTTTAATGACATTAGTTCCAAACTAGAAGAATTAGATAGTTTCGCAAAAAAAAATTATTTTTCACTGTATGAAATGTCTTGGAAAAATTTTTTTGAAAAGACAATTTTTTTTCAATAATGTTCACTTTTAGTACGTAAAAAAGCTTTCTTAGACAATTTTTAATGACGTTAGTTCCAAACTAAAAGAATTAGATAGTTTCGCAAAAAAAAATTATTTTTCACGGTATGAAATGTCTTGGAAAAAGTTTTTTGAAAAGACAAGTTTTTTTCAATGATGTTCACTTTTAGTACGTAACAAAACTTTCTTAGACAATTTTTAATGACGTTAGTTCCAAACTAAAAGAATTAGATAGTTTCCCAAAAAAAAATTATTTTTTACTGTATGAAATGTCTTAGAAAAATTTTTGAAAAATTTTTTTGAAAAGACAATTTTTTTTCAATAATGTTCACTTTTAGTTCGTAAATAAACTTTCTTAGACAATTTTTAATGACGTTAGTTCCAAACTAAAAGAATTAGAGAGTTTTGCAAAAAAAATTATTTTTTACTGCATGAAATGTCTTGAAAAAGTTTTTGAGAAACTTTTGAAAAAGACAATTTTTTTCAATAATGTTCACTTTAGTACGTAAAAAAACTTTCTTAGACAATTTTTAATGACGTTAGTTTCAAACTAAAAGAATTAGATTGTTTCGCAAAAAAAATTATTTTTCACTGTATGAAATGTCTTAGAAAAGTTTTTGAAAAATTTTTTTGAAAAGGCAATTTTTTTTTAATAATGTTCACTTTTAGTACGTAAAAAAACTTTCTTAGACAATTTTTAATGACGTTAGTTCCAAACTAAAAGAATTAGATAGTTTCGCAAAAAAAAATTATTTTGCACAGTATGAAATGTCTTGGAAAAATTTTTTTAAAAATACAATTTTTTTTCAATAATGTTCACTTTTAGTACGTAAATAAACTTTCTTAGACAATTTTTAATGACGTTAGTTCCAAACTAAAAGAATTAGATAGTTTCGCAAAAAAAAAATTATTTTTCACTGTATGAAATGTCTTGGAAAATGTTTTTTGAAAAGACAAGTTTTTTTCAATGATGTTCACTTTTAGTACGTAAAAAAACTTTCTTAGACAATTTTTAATGACATTAGTTCCAAACTAGAAGAATTAGATAGTTTCGCAAAAAAAAATTATTTTTCACTGTATGAAATGTCTTGGAAAAATTTTTTTGAAAAGACAATTTTTTTTCAATAATGTTCACTTTTAGTACGTAAAAAAGCTTTCTTAGACAATTTTTAATGACGTTAGTTCCAAACTAAAAGAATTAGATAGTTTCGCAAAAAAAAATTATTTTTCACGGTATGAAATGTCTTGGAAAAAGTTTTTTGAAAAGACAAGTTTTTTTCAATGATGTTCACTTTTAGTACGTAACAAAACTTTCTTAGACAATTTTTAATGACGTTAGTTCCAAACTAAAAGAATTAGATAGTTTCCCAAAAAAAAATTATTTTTTACTGTATGAAATGTCTTAGAAAAATTTTTGAAAAATTTTTTTGAAAAGACAATTTTTTTTCAATAATGTTCACTTTTAGTTCGTAAATAAACTTTCTTAGACAATTTTTAATGACGTTAGTTCCAAACTAAAAGAATTAGAGAGTTTTGCAAAAAAAATTATTTTTTACTGCATGAAATGTCTTGAAAAAGTTTTTGAGAAACTTTTGAAAAAGACAATTTTTTTCAATAATGTTCACTTTAGTACGTAAAAAAACTTTCTTAGACAATTTTTAATGACGTTAGTTTCAAACTAAAAGAATTAGATTGTTTCGCAAAAAAAATTATTTTTCACTGTATGAAATGTCTTAGAAAAGTTTTTGAAAAATTTTTTTGAAAAGGCAATTTTTTTTTAATAATGTTCACTTTTAGTACGTAAAAAAACTTTCTTAGACAATTTTTAATGACGTTAGTTCCAAACTAAAAGAATTAGATAGTTTCGCAAAAAAAAATTATTTTGCACAGTATGAAATGTCTTGGAAAAATTTTTTTGAAAAGACAATTTTTTTTCAATAATGTTCACGTTTAGTACGTAACAAAACTTCCTTAGATGATTTTTAATGACGTTAGTTCCAAACTAAAAGAATTAGATAGTTTCGCAAAAAAAATTAATTTTCACTGTTTGAAATGTCTTAGAAAAAATTTTGAAAAATTTGTTTGAAAACACAATTTTTTTTCGATAATGTTCACTTTTAGTACGTAAAAAAACTTTCTTAGACAATTTTTAATGACGTTAGTTCCAAACAAAAAGAATTAGATAGTTTCGCAAAAAAAAATTATTTTTCACTGTATGAAATGTCTTGGAAAATTTTTTTTAAAAAGACGTTTTTTTTTTCAATAATGTTCACTTTTAGTACGTAAAACAACTTTCTTAGACAATTTTTAATGACGTTAGTTCCAAACTAAAAGAATTGGATAGTTTCACAAAAAAAATTATTTTTCACTGTATGAAATGTCTTAGAAAAGCTTTTGAAAAATTTTTCTGAAAACACAATTTTTTTTCAATAATGTTCACTTTTAGTACGTAAATAAACTTTCTTTGGCAATTTTTAATGACGTTAGTTCCAAACTAAACGAATTAGATAGTTTTGCAAAAAAAAAAAGTTTTTCACTGTATGAAATGTTTTTAAAAAATTTGTTTGAAAAGACAATTTTTTTTCAATAATGTTCACTTTTAGTACGTTACAAAACTTCCTTAGACAATTTTTAATGACGTTAGTTCCAAACTAAAAGAATTAGATAGTTTCGCAAAAAAAAATTATTTTTCACTGTATGAAATGTCCTTGAAAAATTTTTGAAAAATTTTTTTGAAAAGACAATTTTTTTTCAATAATGTTCACTTTTAGTACGTAAATAAACTTTCTTAGACAATTTTTAATGACGTTAGTTCCAAACTAAAAGAATTAGATAGTTTCGCAAAAAAAAATTAATTTTCACTGTATGAAATGTCTTAGAAAAATTTCTGAAAAATTTCTTTGATAAGACAATTTTTTTTCAATAATGTTCACTTTTAGTACGTAAAAAAACTTTCTAAGACAATTTTTAATGACAGTAGTTCCAAACTAAAAGAATTAGATAGTTTCGCAAAAAAAAATTATTTTTCACTCTGTGAAATGTCTTAGAAAAGCTTTTGAAAAATTTTTTTAAAAAGACAATTTTATTACAATAATGTTCACTTTTAGTACGTAAAAAAACTTTCTTAGACAATTTTTAATGACGTTAGTTCCAAACTAAAAGAATTAGATTGTTCCGCAAAAAAAAATTATTTTTCACTGTATGAAATGTCTTGGAAAAATTTTTTTGAAAAGACAATTTTTTTTCAATAATGTTCACTTTTAGTACGTAACAAAACTTCTTTAGATGATTTTTAATGACGTTAGTTCCAAACTAAAAGAATTAGATAGTTTCGCAAAAACAAATTGTTTTTCACTGTATGAATTCTCTTAGAAAAATTTTTGAAAAATTTTTTTGAAAACACAATTTTTTTTCGATAATGTTCACTTTTAGTACGTAAAAAAATTTTTTAGACAATTTTTAATGACATTAGTTCCAAACAAAAAGAATTAGATAGTTTCGCAAAAAAAATTATTTTTCACTGTATGAAATGTCTTGGAAAAATTTTTTTAAAAATACAATTTTTTTTCAATAATGTTCACTTTTAGTACGTAAATAAACTTTCTTAGACAATTTTTAATGACGTTAGTTCCAAACTAAAAGAATTAGATAATTTCGCAAAAAAAAAATTATTTTTCACTGTATGAAATGTCTTGGAAAATGTTTTTTGAAAAGACAAGTTTTTTTCAATGATGTTCACTTTTAGTACGTAAAAAAACTTTCTTAGACAATTTTTAATGACATTAGTTCCAAACTAGAAGAATTAGATAGTTTCGCAAAAAAAAATTATTTTTCACTGTATGAAATGTCTTGGAAAAATTTTTTTGAAAAGACAATTTTTTTTCAATAATGTTCACTTTTAGTACGTAAAAAAGCTTTCTTAGACAATTTTTAATGACGTTAGTTCCAAACTAAAAGAATTAGATAGTTTCGCAAAAAAAAATTATTTTTCACGGTATGAAATGTCTTGGAAAAAGTTTTTTGAAAAGACAAGTTTTTTTCAATGATGTTCACTTTTAGTACGTAACAAAACTTTCTTAGACAATTTTTAATGACGTTAGTTCCAAACTAAAAGAATTAGATAGTTTCCCAAAAAAAAATTATTTTTTACTGTATGAAATGTCTTAGAAAAATTTTTGAAAAATTTTTTTGAAGAGACAATTTTTTTTCAATAATGTTCACTTTTAGTTCGTAAATAAACTTTCTTAGACAATTTTTAATGACGTTAGTTCCAAACTAAAAGAATTAGAGAGTTTTGCAAAAAAAATTATTTTTTACTACATGAAATGTCTTGAAAAAGTTTTTGAGAAACTTTTGAAAAAGACAATTTTTTTCAATAATGTTCACTTTAGTACGTAAAAAAACTTTCTTAGACAATTTTTAATGACGTTAGTTTCAAACTAAAAGAATTAGATTGTTTCGCAAAAAAAAATTATTTTTCACTGTATGAAATGTCTGAGAAAAGTTTTTGAAAAATTTTTTTGAAAAGGCAATTTTTTTTTAATAATGTTCACTTTTAGTACGTAAAAAAACTTTCTTAGACAATTTTTAATGACGTTAGTTCCAAACTAAAAGAATTAGATAGTTTCGCAAAAAAAAATTATTTTGCACAGTATGAAATGTCTTGGAAAAATTTTTTTGAAAAGACAATTTTTTTTCAATAATGTTCACGTTTAGTACGTAACAAAACTTCCTTAGATGATTTTTAATGACGTTAGTTCCAAACTAAAAGAATTAGATAGTTTCGCAAAAAAAATTATTTTTCACTGTATGAAATGTCTTAGAAAAAATTTTGAAAAATTTGTTTGAAAACACAATTTTTTTTCGATAATGTTCACTTTTAGTACGTAAAAAAACTTTCTTAGACAATTTTTAATGACGTTAGATCCAAACAAAAAGAATTAGATAGTTTCGCAAAAAAAAATTATTTTTCACTGTATGAAATGTCTTGGAAAAATTTTTTTAAAAAGACGTTTTTTTTTTCAATAATGTTCCCTTTTAGTACGTAAAACAACTTTCTTAGACAATTTTTAATGACGTTAGTTCCAAACTAAAAGAATTGGATAGTTTCACAAAAAAAATTATTTTTCACTGTATGAAATGTCTTAGAAAAGCTTTTGAAAAATTTTTCTGAAAACACAATTTTTTTTCAATAATGTTCACTTTTAGTACGTAAATAAACTTTCTTTGGCAATTTTTAATGACGTTAGTTCCAAACTAAACGAATTAGATAGTTTTGCAAAAAAAAATTAATTTTCACTCTATGAAATGTCCTTGAAAAATTTTTGAAAAATTTTTTTGAAAAGACAATTTTTTTTCAATAATGTTCACTTTTAGTACGTTACAAAACTTCCTTAGACAATTTTTAATGACGTTAGTTCCAAACTAAAAGAATTAGATAGTTTCGCAAAAAAAAATTATTTTTCACTCTATGAAATGTCCTTGAAAAACTTTTGAAAAATTTTTTTGAAAAGACAATTTTTTTTCAATAATGTTCACTTTTAGTACGTAAATAAACTTTCTTAGACAATTTTTAATGACGTTAGTTCCAAACTAAAAGAATTAGATAGTTTCGCAAAAAAAAATTAATTTTTACTGTATGAAATGTCTTAGAAAAATTTCTGAAAAATTTCTTTGATAAGACAATTTTTTTTCAATAATGTTCACTTTTAGTACGTAAAAAAACTTTCTTAGACAATTTTTAATGACGTTAGTTCCAAACTAAAAGATTTAGATAGTTTTCCAAAAAAAAAAAGTTTTTCACTGTATGAAATGGTTTTGAAAAATTATTTTAAAAAGACAATTTTTTTTCAATAATGTTCACTTTTAGTACGCAACAAAACTTTCTTAGACAATTTTTAATGACGTTCGTTCCAAACTAAAGAATTAGATAGTTTCGCAAAAAAAAATTATTTTTTACTGTATGAAATGTTTTTGAAAAATTTTTGAAAAATTTTTTTGAAAAGACAATTTTTTTTCAATAATGTTCACTTTTAGTACGTAAATAAACTTTCTTAGACAATTTTTAATGACGTTAGTTCCAAACTAAAAGAATTAGATAGTTTCGCAAAAAAAAATTATTTTTCACTGTATGAAATGTCTTAGAAAAACTTCTGAAAAATTTCTTTGAAAAGACAATTTTTTTTCAATAATGTTCACTTTTAGTACGTAAATAAACTTTCTTAGACAATTTTTAATGACGTTAGTTCCAAACTAAAAGAATTAGATAGTTTCGCAAAAAAAAATTATTTTTCACTGTATGAAATGTCTTAGAAAAACTTCTGAAAAATTTCTTTGAAAAGACAATTTTTTTTCAATAATGTTCACTTTTAGTACGTAAAAAAGCTTTCTTAGACAATTTTTAATGACGTTAGTTCCAAACTAAAAGAATTAGATAGTTTTGCAAAAAAAAATTATTTTTCACTGTATGAAATGGTTTTGAAAAATTATTTTAAAAAGACAATTTTTTTTCAATAATGTTCACTTTTAGTACGTAACAAAGCTTTCTTAGACAATTTTTAATGACGTTAGTTCCAAACTAAAAGAATTAGATAGTTTCGCAAAAAAAAATTATTTTTTACTGTATGAAATGTTTTTGAAAAATTTTTGAAAAATTTTTTTGAAAAGACAATTTTTTTTCAATAATGTTCACTTTTAGTACGTAAATAAACTTTCTTAGACAATTTTTAATGACGTTAGTTCCAAACTAAAAGAATTAGATAGTTTCGCAAAAAAAAATTATTTTTCACTGTAGGAAATGTCTTAGAAAAACTTTTGAAAAATTTTTTTGAAAAGACAATTTTTTTTCAATAATGTTCACTTTTGGTACGTAAAAAAACTTTCTTAGACAATTTTTAATGACGTTAGTTCCAAACTAAAAGAATTAGATAGTTTCGCAAAAAAAAAATTATTTTTCACTGTATGAAATGTCTTGGAAAAAGTTTTTTGAAAAGACAAGTTTTTTCAATGATGTTCACTTTTAGTACGTAAATAAACTTTCTTAGACAATTTTTAATGACGTTAGTTCCAAACTAAAAGAATTAGATAGTTTTGCAAAAAAAAAAAGTTTTTCACTGTATGAAATGTTTTTAAAAAATTTTTTTGAAAAGACAATTTTTTTTCAATAATGTTCACTTTTAGTACGTTACAAAACTTCCTTAGACAATTTTTAATGACGTTAGTTCCAAACTAAAAGAATTAGATAGTTTCGCAAAAAAAAATTATTTTTCACTGTATGAAATGTCCTTGAAAAATTTTTGAAAAATTTTTTTGAAAAGACAATTTTTTTTCAATAATGTTCACTTTTAGTACGTAAATAAACTTTCTTAGACAATTTTTAATGACGTTAGTTCCAAACTAAAAGAATTAGATAGTTTCGCAAAAAAAAATTAATTTTCACTGTATGAAATGTCTTGGAAAAATTTCTGAAAAATTTCTTTGATAAGACAATTTTTTTTCAATAATGTTCACTTTTAGTACGTAAAAAAACTTTCTTAGACAATTTTTAATGACGTTAGTTCCAAACTAAAAGAATTAGATAGTTTTCCAAAAAAAAAAAGTTTTTCACTGTATGAAATGGTTTTGAAAAATTTTTTTAAAAAGACAATTTTTTTTCAATAATGTTCACTTTTAGTACGTAACAAAACTTTCTTAGACAATTTTTAATGACGTTCGTTCCAAACTAAAAGAATTAGATAGTTTCGCAAAAAAAAATTATTTTTTACTGTATGAAATGTTTTTGAAAAATTTTTGAAAAATTTTTTTGAAAAGACAATTTTTTTTCAATAATGTTCACTTTTAGTACGTAAATAAACTTTCTTAGACAATTTTTAATGACGTTAGTTCCAAACTAAAAGAATTAGATAGTTTCGCAAAAAAAAATTATTTTTCACTGTATGAAATGTCTTAGAAAAATTTCTGAATAATTTCTTTGAAAAGACAATTTTTTTTCAATAATGTTCACTTTTAGTACGTAAATAAACTTTCTTAGACAATTTTTAATGATGTTAGTTCCAAACTAAAAGAATTAGATAGTTTCGCAAAAAAAAATTATTTTTCACTGTATGAAATGTCTTAGAAAAATTTCTGAAAAATTTCTTTGAAAAGACAATTTTTTTTCAATAATGTTCACTTTTAGTACGTAAAAAAACTTTCTTAGACATTTTTTAATGACGTTAGTTCCAAACTAAAGGAATTAGATAGTTTCGCAAAAAAAATTTATTTTTCACTGTATGAAATGTCTTAGAAAAACTTTTGAAAAATTTTTTTGAAAACACAATTTTTTTTCGATAATGTTCACTTTTAGTACGTAAAAAAACTTTCTTAGACAATTTTTAATGACGTTAGTTCCAAACTAAAAGAATTAGATAGTTTTGCAAAAAAAAAAAGTTTTTCACTGTATGAAATGTTTGTGAAAAATTTTTTTGAAAAGACAATTTTTTTTCAATAATGTTCACTTTTAGTACGTAAATAAACTTTCTTAGACAATTTTTAATGACGTTAGTTCCAAACTAAAAGAATTAGATAGTTTCGCAAAAAAAAATTATTTTTCACTGTATGAAATGTCTTGGAAAAAGTTTTTGAAAAGACAAGTTTTTTTCAATGATGTTCACTTTTAGTACGTAACAAAACTTTCTTAGACAATTTTTAATGACATTAGTTCCAAACTAAAAGAATTAGATAGTTTCGCAAAAAAAAATTATTTTTCACTCTAAGAAATGTCTTAGAAAAATTTTTTTGAAAAAACAATTTTTTTTCAATAATGTTCACTTTTAGTACGTAAATAAACTTTCTTAGACAATTTTTAATGACGTTAGTTCCAAACTAAAAGAATTAGATAGTTTGCCAAAAAAAATTTATTTTTTACTGTATGAAATGTCTTAGAAAAATTTTTGAAAAATTTTTTTGAAAAGACAATTTTTTTTCAATAATGTTCACTTTTAGTTCGTAAATAAACTTTCTTAGACAATTTTTAATAACGTTAGTTCCAAACTAAAAGAATTAGATAGTTTCGCAGAAAAAAATTATTTTTTAATGCATGAAATGTCTTGGAAAAGTTTTTGAAAAACTTTTGAAAAAGACAATTTTTTTCAATAATGTTTACTTTAGTACGTAAAAAAACTTTCTTAGACAATTTTTAATGACGTTAGTTTCAAACTAAAAGAATTAGATTGTTTCGCAAAAAAAAATTATTTTTCACTGTATGAAATGTTTTACAAAATTTTTGAAAAATTTGTTTGAAAAGACAATTTTTTTTCAATAATGTTCACTATTGGTACGTAAAAAAACTTTCTTAGACAATTTTTAATGACATTAGTTCCAAACTAAAAGAATTAGATAGTTTCGCAAAAAAAAATTATTTTTCACTGTATGAAATGTCTTGGAAATAGTTTTTTGAAAAGACAATTTTTTTTCAATAATGTTCACTTTTAGTACGTAAAAGAACTTTCTTAGACAATTTTTAATGACGTTAGTTCCAAACTAAAAGAATTAGATAGTTTCGCAAAAAAAAATTATTTTTCACTGTATGAAATGTCTTAGAAAAATTTCTGAAAAATTTCTTTGAAAAGACAATTTTTTTTCAATAATGTTCACTTTTAGTACGTAAAAAAACTTTCTTAGACATTTTTTAATGACGTTAGTTCCAAACTAAAGGAATTAGATAGTTTCGCAAAAAAAATTTATTTTTCACTGTATGAAATGTCTTAGAAAAACTTTTGAAAAATTTTTTTGAAAACACAATTTTTTTTCGATAATGTTCACTTTTAGTACGTAAAAAAACTTTCTTAGACAATTTTTAATGACGTTAGTTCCAAACTAAAAGAATTAGATAGTTTTGCAAAAAAAAAAAGTTTTTCACTGTATGAAATGTTTTTGAAAAATTTTTTTGAAAAGACAATTTTTTTTCAATAATGTTCACTTTTAGTACGTAAATAAACTTTCTTAGACAATTTTTAATGACGTTAGTTCCAAACTAAAAGAATTAGATAGTTTCGCAAAAAAAAATTATTTTTCACTGTATGAAATGTCTTGGAAAAATTTTTGAAAAGACAAGTTTTTTTCAATGATGTTCACTTTTAGTACGTAACAAAACTTTCTTAGACAATTTTTAATGACATTAGTTCCAAACTAAAAGAATTAGATAGTTTCGCAAAAAAAAATTATTTTTCACTCTAAGAAATGTCTTAGAAAAATTTTTTTGAAAAAACAATTTTTTTTCAATAATGTTCACTTTTAGTACGTAAATAAACTTTCTTAGACAATTTTTAATGACGTTAGTTCCAAACTAAAAGAATTAGATAGTTTGCCAAAAAAAATTTATTTTTTACTGTATGAAATGTCTTAGAAAAATTTTTGAAAAATTTTTTTGAAAAGACAATTTTTTTTCAATAATGTTCACTTTTAGTTCGTAAATAAACTTTCTTAGACAATTTTTAATAACGTTAGTTCCAAACTAAAAGAATTAGATAGTTTCGCAGAAAAAAATTATTTTTTAATGCATGAAATGTCTTGGAAAAGTTTTTGAAAAACTTTTGAAAAAGACAATTTTTTTCAATAATGTTTACTTTAGTACGTAAAAAAACTTTCTTAGACAATTTTTAATGACGTTAGTTTCAAACTAAAAGAATTAGATTGTTTCGCAAAAAAAAATTATTTTTCACTGTATGAAATGTTTTACAAAATTTTTGAAAAATTTGTTTGAAAAGACAATTTTTTTTCAATAATGTTCACTATTGGTACGTAAAAAAACTTTCTTAGACAATTTTTAATGACATTAGTTCCAAACTAAAAGAATTAGATAGTTTCGCAAAAAAAATTTATTTTTCACTGTATGAAATGTCTTGGAAATAGTTTTATGAAAAAACAATTTTTTTTCAATAATGTTCACTTTTAGTACGTAAAAGAACTTTCTTAGACAATTTTTAATGACGTTAGTTCCAAACTAAAAGAATTAGATAGTTTCGCAAAAAAAATTTATTTTTCACTGTATGAAATGTCTTAGAAAAACTTTTGAAAAATTTTTTTGAAAACACAATTTTTTTTCGATAATGTTCACTTTTAGTACGTAAATAAACTTTCTTAGACAATTTTTAATGACGTTAGTTCCAAACTAAAGGAATTAGATAGTTTTGCAAAAAAAAAAAGTTTTTCACTGTATGAAATGTTTTGGAAAAATTTTTTTGAAAAGACAATTTTTTTTCAATAATGTTCACTTTTAGTACGTTACAAAACTTCCTTAGACAATTTTTAATGACGTTAGTTCCAAACTAAAAGAATTAGATAGTTTCGCAAAAAAAAATTATTTTTCACTGTATGAAATGTCCTTGAAAAATTTTTGAAAAATTTCTTTGAAAAGACAATTTTTTTTCAATAATGTTCACTTTTAGTACGTAAATAAACTTTCTTAGACAATTTTTAATGACGTTCGTTCCAAACTAAAAGAATTAGATAGTTTCGCAAAAAAAATTAATTTTCACTGTATGAAATGTCTTAGAAAAATTTCTGAAAAATTTCTTTGATAAGACAATTTTTTTTCAATAATGTTCACTTTTAGTACGTAAAAAAACTTTCTTAGACAATTTTTAATGACGTTAGTTCCAAACTAAAAGAATTAGATAGTTTTCCAAAAAAAAAAAGTTTTTCACTGTATGAAATGGTTTTGAAAAATTTTTTTAAAAAGACAATTTTTTTTCAATAATGTTCACTTTTAGTACGTAACAAAACTTTCTTAGACAATTTTTAATGACGTTCGTTCCAAAATAAAAGAATTAGATAGTTTCGCAAAAAAAAATTATTTTTTACTGTATGAAATGTTTTTGAAAAATTTTTGAAAAATTTTTTTGAAAAGACAATTTTTTTTCAATAATGTTCACTTTTAGTACGTAAATAAACTTTCTTAGACAATTTTTAATGACGTTAGTTCCAAACTAAAAGAATTAGATAGTTTCGCAAAAAAAAATTATTTTTCACTGTATGAAATGTCTTAGAAAAACTTCTGAAAAATTTCTTTGAAAAGACAATTTTTTTTCAATAATGTTCACTTTTAGTACGTAAATAAACTTTCTTAGACAATTTTTAATGACGTTAGTTCCAAACTAAAAGAATTAGATAGTTTCGCAAAAAAAAATTATTTTTCACTGTATGAAATGTCTTAGAAAAATTTCTGAAAAATTTCTTTGAAAAGACAATTTTTTTTCAATAATGTTCACTTTTAGTACGTAAATAAACTTTCTTAGACAATTTTTAATGATGTTAGTTCCAAACTAAAAGAATTAGATAGTTTCGCAAAAAAAAATTATTTTTCACTGTATGAAATGTCTTAGAAAAATTTCTGAAAAATTTCTTTGAAAAGACAATTTTTTTTCAATAATGTTCACTTTTAGTACGTAAAAAAACTTTCTTAGACAATTTTTAATGACGTTAGTTCCAAACTAAAGGAATTAGATAGTTTCGCAAAAAAAATTTATTTTTCACTGTATGAAATGTCTTAGAAAAACTTTTGAAAAACTTTTTTGAAAACACAATTTTTTTTCGATAATGTTCACTTTTAGTACGTAAAAAAACTTTCTTAGACAATTTTTAATGACGTTAGTTCCAAACTAAAAGAATTAGATAGTTTTGCAAAAAAAAAAAGTTTTTCACTGTATGAAATGTTTTTGAAAAATTTTTTTGAAAAGACAATTTTTTTTCAATAATGTTCACTTTTAGTACGTAAATAAACTTTCTTAGACAATTTTTAATGACGTTAGTTCCAAACTAAAAGAATTAGATAGTTTCGCAAAAAAAAATTATTTTTCACTGTATGAAATGTCTTGGAAAAAGTTTTTGAAAAGACAAGTTTTTTTCAATGATGTTCACTTTTAGTACGTAACAAAACTTTCTTAGACAATTTTTAATGACATTAGTTCCAAACTAAAAGAATTAGATAGTTTCGCAAAAAAAAATTATTTTTCACTCTAAGAAATGTCTTAGAAAAATTTTTTTGAAAAGACAATTTTTTTTCAATAATGTTCACTTTTAGTACGTAAATAAACTTTCTTAGACAATTTTTAATGACGTTAGTTCCAAACTAAAAGAATTAGATAGTTTTCCAAAAAAAAAAAGTTTTTCACTGTATGAAATGGTTTTGAAAAATTTTTTTAAAAAGACAATTTTTTTTCAATAATGTTCACTTTTAGTACGTAACAAAACTTTCTTAGACAATTTTTAATGACGTTCGTTCCAAACTAAAAGAATTAGATAGTTTCGCAAAAAAAAATTATTTTTTACTGTATGAAATGTTTTTGAAAAATTTTTGAAAAATTTTTTTGAAAAGACAATTTTTTTTCAATAATGTTCACTTTTAGTACGTAAATAAACTTTCTTAGACAATTTTTAATGACGTTAGTTCCAAACTAAAAGAATTAGATAGTTTCGCAAAAAAAAATTATTTTTCACCGTATGAAATGTCTTAGAAAAATTTCTGAAAAATTTCTTTGAAAAGACAATTTTTTTTCAATAATGTTCACTTTTAGTACGTAAAAAAACTTTCTTAGACAATTTTTAATGACGTTAGTTCCAAACTAAAGGAATTAGATAGTTTCGCAAAAAAAATTTATTTTTCACTGTATGAAATGTCTTAGAAAAACTTTTGAAAAATTTTTTTGAAAACACAATTTTTTTTCGATAATGTTCACTTTTAGTACGTAAAAAAACTTTCTTAGACAATTTTTAATGACGTTAGTTCCAAACTAAAAGAATTAGATAGTTTTGCAAAAAAAAAAAGTTTTTCACTGTATGAAATGTTTTTGAAAAATTTTTTTGAAAAGACAATTTTTTTTCAATAATGTTCACTTTTAGTACGTAAATAAACTTTCTTAGACAATTTTTAATGACGTTAGTTCCAAACTAAAAGAATTAGATAGTTTCGCAAAAAAAAATTATTTTTCACTGTATGAAATGTCTTGGAAAAAGTTTTTGAAAAGACAAGTTTTTTTCAATGATGTTCACTTTTAGAACGTAACAAAACTTTCTTAGACAATTTTTAATGACATTAGTTCCAAACTAAAAGACTTAGATAGTTTCGCAAAAAAAAATTATTTTTCACTCTAAGAAATGTCTTAGAAAAATTTTTTTGAAAAGACAATTTTTTTTCAATAATGTTCACTTTTAGTACGTAAATAAACTTTCTTAGACAATTTTTAATGACGTTAGTTCCAAACTAAAAGAATTAGATAGTTTTCCAAAAAAAAAAAGTTTTTCACTGTATGAAATGGTTTTGAAAAATTTTTTTAAAAAGACAATTTTTTTTCAATAATGTTCACTTTTAGTACGTAACAAAACTTTCTTAGACAATTTTTAATGACGTTCGTTCCAAACTAAAAGAATTAGATAGTTTCGCAAAAAAAAATTATTTTTTACTGTATGAAATGTTTTTGAAAAATTTTTGAAAAATTTTTTTGAAAAGACAATTTTTTTTCAATAATGTTCACTTTTAGTACGTAAATAAACTTTCTTAGACAATTTTTAATGACGTTAGTTCCAAACTAAAAGAATTAGATAGTTTCGCAAAAAAAATTTATTTTTCACTGTATGAAATGTCTTAGAAAAACTTCTGAAAAATTTCTTTGAAAAGACAATTTTTTTTCAATAATGTTCACTTTTAGTACGTAAATAAACTTTCTTAGACAATTTTTAATGACGTTAGTTCCAAACTAAAAGAATTAGATAGTTTCGCAAAAAAAAATTATTTTTCACTGTATGAAATGTCTTAGAAAAATTTCTGAAAAATTTCTTTGAAAAGACAATTTTTTTTCAATAATGTTCACTTTTAGTACGTAAATAAACTTTCTTAGACAATTTTTAATGATGTTAGTTCCAAACTAAAAGAATTAGATAGTTTCGCAAAAAAAAATTATTTTTTACTGTATGAAATGTCTTAGAAAAGTTTTTGAAAAATTTTTTTGAAAAGGCATTTTTTTTTTAATAATGTTCACTTTTAGTACGTAAAAAAACTTTCTTAGACAATTTTTAATGACGTTAGTTCCAAACTAAAAGAATTAGATAGTTTCGCAAAAAAAAATTATTTTGCACAGTATGAAATGTCTTGGAAAAATTTTTTTGAAAAGACAATTTTTTTTCAATAATGTTCACGTTTAGTACGTAACAAAACTTCCTTAGATGATTTTTAATGACGTTAGTTCCAAACTAAAAGAATTAGATAGTTTCGCAAAAAAAATTATTTTTCACTGTATGAAATGTCTTAGAAAAAATTTTGAAAAATTTGTTTGAAAACACAACTTTTTTTCGATAATGTTCACTTTTAGTACGTAAAAAAACTTTCTTAGACAATTTTTAATGACGTTAGATCCAAACAAAAAGAATTAGATAGTTTCGCAAAAAAAAATTATTTTTCACTGTATGAAATGTCTTGGAAAAATTTTTGAAAAATTTTTTTGAAAAGGCAATTTTTTTTTAATAATGTTCACTTTTAGTACGTAAAAAAACTTTCTTAGACAATTTTTAATGACGTTAGTTCCAAACTAAAAGAATTAGATAGTTTCGCAAAAAAAAATTATTTTGCACAGTATGAAATGTCTTGGAAAAATTTTTTTGAAAAGACAATTTTTTTTCAATAATGTTCACGTTTAGTACGTAACAAAACTTCCTTAGATGATTTTTAATGACGTTAGTTCCAAACTAAAAGAATTAGATAGTTTCGCAAAAAAAATTATTTTTCACTGTATGAAATGTCTTAGAAAAAATTTTGAAAAATTTGTTTGAAAACACAATTTTTTTTCGATAATGTTCACTTTTAGTACGTAAAACAACTTTCTTAGACAATTTTTAATGACGTTAGTTCCAAACTAAAAGAATTGGATAGTTTCACAAAAAAAATTATTTTTCACTGTATGAAATGTCTTAGAAAAGCTTTTGAAAAAGTTTTTCTGAAAACACAATTTTTTTTCAATAATGTTCACTTTTAGTACGTAAATAAACTTTCTTTGGCAATTTTTAATGACGTTAGTTCCAAACTAAACGAATTAGATAGTTTTGCAAAAAAAAAAAGTTTTTCACTGTATGAAATGTTTTTAAAAAATTTGTTTGAAAAGACAATTTTTTTTCAATAATGTTCACTTTTAGTACGTTACAAAACTTCCTTAGACAATTTTTAATGACGTTAGTTCCAAACTAAAAGAATTAGATAGTTTCGCAAAAAAAAATTATTTTTCACTGTATGAAATGTCCTTGAAAAATTTTTGAAAAATTTTTTTGAAAAGACAATTTTTTTTCAATAATGTTCACTTTTAGTACGTAAATAAACTTTCTTAGACAATTTTTAATGACGTTAGTTCCAAACTAAAAGAATTAGATAGTTTCGCAAAAAAAAATTAATTTTCACTGTATGAAATGTCTTAGAAAAATTTCTGAAAAATTTCTTTGATAAGACAATTTTTTTTCAATAATGTTCACTTTTAGTACGTAAAAAAACTTTCTTAGACAATTTTTAATGACGTTAGTTCCAAACTAAAAGAATTAGATAGTTTTCCAAAAAAAAATTATTTTTCACTGTATGAAATGGTTTTGAAAAATTATTTTAAAAAGACAATTTTTTTTCAATAATGTTCACTTTTAGTACGTAACAAAACTTTCTTAGACAATTTTTAATGACGTTAGTTCCAAACTAAAAGAATTAGATAGTTTCGCAAAAAAAAATTATTTTGCACAGTATGAAATGTCTTGGAAAAATTTTTTTGAAAAGACAATTTTTTTTCAATAATGTTCACTTTTAGTACGTAACAAAACTTCCTTAGATGATTTTTAATGACGTTAGTTCCAAACTAAAAGAATTAGATAGTTTCGCAAAAAAAATTATTTTTCACTGTATGAAATGTCTTAGAAAAAATTTTGAAAAATTTGTTTGAAAACACAATTTTTTTTTCGATAATGTTCACTTTTAGTACGTAAAAAAACTTTCTTAGACAATTTTTAATGACGTTAGTTCCAAACAAAAAGAATTAGATAGTTTCGCAAAAAAAAATTATTTTTCACTGTATGAAATGTCTTGGAAAAATTTTTTTAAAAAGACATTTTTTTTTTCAATAATGTTCACTTTTAGTACGTAAAAAAACTTTCTTAGACAATTTTTAATGACGTTAGTTCCAAACTAAAAGAATTGGATAGTTTCACAAAAAAAATTATTTTTCACTGTATGAAATGTCTTAGAAAAGCTTTTGAAAAATTTTTTTAAAAACACAATTTTTTTTCAATAATGTTCACTTTTAGTACGTAAATAAACTTTCTTTGGCAATTTTTAATGACGTTAGTTCCAAACTAAACGAATTAGATAGTTTTGCAAAAAAAAAAAGTTTTTCACTGTATGAAATGTTTTTAAAAAATTTGTTTGAAAAGACAATTTTTTTTCAATAATGTTCACTTTTAGTACGTTACAAAACTTCCTTAGACAATTTTTAATGACGTTAGTTCCAAACTAAAAGAATTAGATAGTTTCGCAAAAAAAAATTATTTTTCACTTAATGAAATGTCCTTGAAAAATTTTTGAAAAATTTTTTTGAAAAGACAATTTTTTTTCAATAATGTTCACTTTTAGTACGTAAATAAACTTTCTTAGACAATTTTTAATGACGTTAGTTCCAAACTAAAAGAATTAGATAGTTTCGCAAAAAAAAATTAATTTTCACTGTATGAAATGTCTTAGAAAAATTTCTGAAAAATTTCTTTGATAAGACAATTTTTTTTCAATAATGTTCACTTTTAGTACGTAAAAAAACTTTCTTAGACAATTTTTAATGACGTTAGTTCCAAACTAAAAGAATTAGATAGTTTTCCAAAAAAAAAAAGTTTTTCACTGTATGAAATGGTTTTGAAAAATTATTTTAAAAAGACAATTTTTTTTCAATAATGTTCACTTTTAGTACGTAACAAAACTTTCTTAGACAATTTTTAATGACGTTAGTTCCAAACTAAAAGAATTAGATAGTTTCGCAAAAAAAAATTATTTTGCACAGTATGAAATGTCTTGGAAAAATTTTTTTGAAAAGACAATTTTTTTTCAATAATGTTCACTTTTAGTACGTAACAAAACTTCCTTAGATGATTTTTAATGACGTTAGTTCCAAACTAAAAGAATTAGATAGTTTCGCAAAAAAAATTCTTTTTCACTGTATGAAATGTCTTAGAAAAAATTTTGAAAAATTTGTTTGAAAACACAATTTTTTTTCGATAATGTTCACTTTTAGTACGTAAAAAAACTTTCTTAGACAATTTTTAATGACGTTAGTTCCAAACAAAAAGAATTAGATAGTTTCGCAAAAAAAAATTATTTTTCACTGTATGAAATGTCTTGGAAAAATTTTTTTAAAAAGACATTTTTTTTTTCAATAATGTTCACTTTTAGTACGTAAAAAAACTTTCTTAGACAATTTTTAATGACGTTAGTTCCAAACTAAAAGAATTGGATAGTTTCACAAAAAAAATTATTTTTCACTGTATGAAATGTCTTAGAAAAGCTTTTGAAAAATTTTTTTAAAAACACAATTTTTTTTCAATAATGTTCACTTTTAGTACGTAAATAAACTTTCTTTGGCAATTTTTAATGACGTTAGTTCCAAACTAAACGAATTAAATAGTTTTGCAAAAAAAAAAAGTTTTTCACTGTATGAAATGTTTTTAAAAAATTTGTTTGAAAAGACAATTTTTTTTCAATAATGTTCACTTTTAGTACGTTACAAAACTTCCTTAGACAATTTTTAATGACGTTAGTTCCAAACTAAAAGAATTAGATAGTTTCGCAAAAAAAAATTATTTTTCACTCTATGAAATGTCCTTGAAAAATTTTTGAAAAACTTTTTTGAAAAGACAATTTTTTTTCAATAATGTTCACTTTTAGTACGTAAATAAACTTTCTTAGACAATTTTTAATGACGTTAGTTCCAAACTAAAAGAATTAGATAGTTTCGCAAAAAAAAATTAATTTTTACTGAATGAAATGTCTTAGAAAAATTTCTGAATAATTTCTTTGAAAAGACAATTTTTTTTCAATAATGTTCACTTTTAGTACGTAAATAAACTTTCTTAGACAATTTTTAATGATGTTAGTTCCAAACTAAAAGAATTAGATAGTTTCGCAAAAAAAAATTATTTTTCACTGTATGAAATGTCTTAGAAAAATTTCTGAAAAATTTCTTTGAAAAGACAATTTTTTTTCAATAATGTTCACTTTTAGTACGTAAAAAAACTTTCTTAGACATTTTTCAATGACGTTAGTTCCAAACTAAAGGAATTAGATAGTTTCGCAAAAAAAATTTATTTTTCACTGTATGAAATGTCTTAGAAAAACTTTTGAAAAATTTTTTTGAAAACACAATTTTTTTTCGATAATGTTCACTTTTAGTACGTAAAAAATCTTTCTTAGACAATTTTTAATGACGTTAGTTCCAAACTAAAAGAATTAGATAGTTTTGCAAAAAAAAAAAGTTTTTCACTGTATGAAATGTTTTTGAAAAATTTTTTTGAAAAGACAATTTTTTTTTAATAATGTTCACTTTTAGTACGTAAATAAACTTTCTTAGACAATTTTTAATGACGTTAGTTCCAAACTAAAAGAATTAGATAGTTTCGCAAAAAAAAATTATTTTTCACTGTATGAAATGTCTTGGAAAAAGTTTTTGAAAAGACAAGTTTTTTTCAATGATGTTCACTTTTAGTACGTAACAAAACTTTCTTAGACAATTTTTAATGACATTAGTTCCAAACTAAAAGAATTAGATAGTTTCGCAAAAAAAAATTATTTTTCACTCTAAGAAATGTCTTAGAAAAATTTTTTTGAAAAAACAATTTTTTTTCAATAATGTTCACTTTTAGTACGTAAATAAACTTTCTTAGACAATTTTTAATGACGTTAGTTCCAAACTAAAAGAATTAGATAGTTTGCCAAAAAAAAATTATTTTTTACTGTATGAAATGTCTTAGAAAAATTTTTGAAAAATTTTTTTGAAAAGACAATTTTTTTTCAATAATGTTCACTTTTAGTTCGTAAATAAACTTTCTTAGACAATTTTTAATAACGTTAGTTCCAAACTAAAAGAATTAGATAGTTTCGCAGAAAAAAATTATTTTTTAATGCATGAAATGTCTTGGAAAAGTTTTTGAAAAACTTTTGAAAAAGACAATTTTTTTCAATAATGTTTACTTTAGTACGTAAAAAAACTTTCTTAGACAATTTTTAATGACGTTAGTTTCAAACTAAAAGAATTAGATTGTTTCGCAAAAAAAAATTATTTTTCACTGTATGAAATGTTTTACAAAATTTTTGAAAAATTTGTTTGAAAAGACAATTTTGTTTCAATAATGTTCACTATTGGTACGTAAAAAAACTTTCTTAGACAATTTTTAATGACATTAGTTCCAAACTAAAAGAATTAGATAGTTTCGCAAAAAAAAATTATTTTTCACTGTATGAAATGTCTTGGAAATAGTTTTTTGAAAAGACAATTTTTTTTCAATAATGTTCACTTTTGGTACGTAAAAGAACTTTCTTAGACAATTTTTAATGACGTTAGTTCCAAACTAAAAGAATTAGATAGTTTCGCAAAAAAAATTTATTTTTCACTGTATGAAATGTCTTAGAAAAACTTTTGAAAAATTTTTTTGAAAACACAATTTTTTTTCGATAATGTTCACTTTTAGTACGTAAATAAACTTTCTTAGACAATTTTTAATGACGTTAGTTCCAAACTAAAGGAATTAGATAGTTTTGCAAAAAAAAAAAGTTTTTCACTGTATGAAATGTTTTGGAAAAATTTTTTTGAAAAGACAATTTTTTTTCAATAATGTTCACTTTTAGTACGTTACAAAACTTCCTTAGACAATTTTTAATGACGTTAGTTCCAAACTAAAAGAATTAGATAGTTTCGCAAAAAAAAATTATTTTTCACTGTATGAAATGTCCTTGAAAAATTTTTGAAAAATTTCTTTGAAAAGACAATTTTTTTTCAATAATGTTCACTTTTAGTACGTAAATAAACTTTCTTAGACAATTTTTAATGACGTTCGTTCCAAACTAAAAGAATTAGATAGTTTCGCAAAAAAAAATTAATTTTCACTGTATGAAATGTCTTAGAAAAATTTCTGAAAAATGTCTTTGATAAGACAATTTTTTTTCAATAATGTTCACTTTTAGTACGTAAAAAAACTTTCTTAGACAATTTTTAATGACGTTAGTTCCAAACTAAAAGAATTAGATAGTTTTCCAAAAAAAAAAAGTTTTTCACCGTATGAAATGGTTTTGAAAAATTTTTTTAAAAAGACAATTTTTTTTCAATAATGTTCACTTTTAGTACGTAACAAAACTTTCTTAGACAATTTTTAATGACGTTCGTTCCAAAATAAAAGAATTAGATAGTTTCGCAAAAAAAAATTATTTTTTACTGTATGAAATGTTTTTGAAAAATTTTTGAAAAATTTTTTTGAAAAGACAATTTTTTTTCAATAATGTTCACTTTTAGTACGTAAATAAACTTTCTTAGACAATTTTTAATGACGTTAGTTCCAAACTAAAAGAATTAGATAGTTTCGCAAAAAAAAATTATTTTTCACTGTATGAAATGTCTTAGAAAAACTTCTGAAAAATTT
This sequence comes from Aplidium turbinatum, assembly GCF_918807975.1. Lineage (NCBI taxonomy): Eukaryota > Metazoa > Chordata > Ascidiacea > Aplousobranchia > Polyclinidae > Aplidium > Aplidium turbinatum. The sequence continues at coordinate 18,841,584 of NC_137475.1, forward strand.
CTTTGAAAAGACAATTTTTTTTCAATAATGTTCACTTTTAGTACGTAAATAAACTTTCTTAGACAATTTTTAATGACGTTAGTTCCAAACTAAAAGAATTAGATAGTTTCGCAAAAAAAAATTATTTTTCACTGTATGAAATGTCTTAGAAAAATTTCTGAAAAATTTCTTTGAAAAGACAATTTTTTTTCAATAATGTTCACTTTTAGTACGTAAATAAACTTTCTTAGACAATTTTTAATGATGTTAGTTCCAAACTAAAAGAATTAGATAGTTTCGCAAAAAAAAATTATTTTTCACTGTATGAAATGTCTTAGAAAAATTTCTGAAAAATTTCTTTGAAAAGACAATTTTTTTTCAATAATGTTCACTTTTAGTACGTAAAAAAACTTTCTTAGACAATTTTTAATGACGTTAGTTCCAAACTAAAGGAATTAGATAGTTTCGCAAAAAAAATTTATTTTTCACTGTATGAAATGTCTTAGAAAAACTTTTGAAAAATTTTTTTGAAAACACAATTTTTTTTCGATAATGTTCACTTTTAGTACGTAAAAAAACTTTCTTAGACAATTTTTAATGACGTTAGTTCCAAACTAAAAGAATTAGATAGTTTTGCAAAAAAAAAAAGTTTTTCACTGTATGAAATGTTTTTGAAAAATTTTTTTGAAAAGACAATTTTTTTTCAATAATGTTCACTTTTAGTACGTAAATAAACTTTCTTAGACAATTTTTAATGACGTTAGTTCCAAACTAAAAGAATTAGATAGTTTCGCAAAAAAAAATTATTTTTCACTGTATGAAATGTCTTGGAAAAAGTTTTTGAAAAGACAAGTTTTTTTCAATGATGTTCACTTTTAGTACGTAAATAAACTTTCTTAGACAATTTTTAATGACATTAGTTCCAAACTAAAAGAATTAGATAGTTTCGCAAAAAAAAATTATTTTTCACTCTAAGAAATGTCTTAGAAAAATTTTTTTGAAAAGACAATTTTTTTTCAATAATGTTCACTTTTAGTACGTAAATAAACTTTCTTAGATAATTTTTAATGACGTTAGTTCCAAACTAAAAGAATTAGATAGTTTTCCAAAAAAAAAAAGTTTTTCACTGTATGAAATGGTTTTGAAAAATTTTTTTTAAAAGACAATTTTTTTTCAATAATGTTCACTTTTAGTACGTAACAAAACTTTCTTAGACAATTTTTAATGACGTTCGTTCCAAACTAAAAGAATTAGATAGTTTCGCAAAAAAAAATTATTTTTTACTGTATGAAATGTTTTTGAAAAATTTTTGAAAAATTTTTTTGAAAAGACAATTTTTTTTCAATAATGTTCACTTTTAGTACGTAAATAAACTTTCTTAGACAATTTTTAATGACGTTAGTTCCAAACTAAAAGAATTAGATAGTTTCGCAAAAAAAAATTATTTTTCACTGTATGAAATGTCTTAGAAAAACTTCTGAAAAATTTCTTTGAAAAGACAATTTTTTTTCAATAATGTTCACTTTTAGTACGTAAATAAACTTTCTTAGACAATTTTTAATGACGTTAGTTCCAAACTAAAAGAATTAGATAGTTTCGCAAAAAAAAATTATTTTTCACTGTATGAAATGTCTTAGAAAAATTTCTGAAAAATTTCTTTGAAAAGACAATTTTTTTTCAATAATGTTCACTTTTAGTACGTAAATAAACTTTCTTAGACAATTTTTAATGATGTTAGTTCCAAACTAAAAGAATTAGATAGTTTCGCAAAAAAAAATTATTTTTCACTGTATGAAATGTCTTAGAAAAATTTCTGAAAAATTTCTTTGAAAAGACAATTTTTTTTCAATAATGTTCACTTTTAGTACGCAACAAAACTTTCTTAGACAATTTTTAATGACGTTAGTTCCAAACTAAAGGAATTAGATAGTTTCGCAAAAAAAATTTATTTTTCACTGTATGAAATGTCTTAGAAAAACTTTTGAAAAATTTTTTTGAAAACACAATTTTTTTTCGATAATGTTCACTTTTAGAACGTAAAAAAACTTTCTTAGACAATTTTTAATGACGTTAGTTCCAAACTAAAAGAATTAGATAGTTTTGCAAAAAAAAAAAGTTTTTCACTGTATGAAATGTTTTTGAAAAATTTTTTTGAAAAGACAATTTTTTTTCAATAATGTTCACTTTTAGTACGTAAATAAACTTTCTTAGACAATTTTTAATGACGTTAGTTCCAAACTAAAAGAATTAGATAGTTTCGCAAAAAAAAATTATTTTTCACTGTATGAAATGTCTTGGAAAAAGTTTTTGAAAAGACAAGTTTTTTTCAATGATGTTCACTTTTAGTACGTAACAAAACATTCTTAGACAATTTTTAATGACATTAGTTCCAAATTAAAAGAATTAGATAGTTTCGCAAAAAAAAAAATTATTTTTCACTCTAAGAAATGTCTTAGAAAAATTTTTTTGAAAAGACAATTTTTTTTCAATAATGTTCACTTTTGGTACGTAAAAAAACTTTCTTAGACAATTTTTAATGACGTTAGTTCCAAACTAAAAGAATTAGATAGTTTTGCAAAAAAAATTATTTTTCACTGTATGAAATATCCTAGAAAAGTTTTTGAAAAATTTTTTTGAAAAGACAATTTTTTTTCAATAATGTTCACTTTTGGTACGTAAAAAAACTTTCTTAGACAATTTTTAATGACATTAGTTCCAAACTAAAAGAATTAGATAGTTTCGCAAAAATTTTTCACTGTATGAAATGTCTTGGAAAAATTTTTTTGAAAAGACAATTTTTTTTCAATAATGTTCACTTTTAGTACGTAAAAAAACTTTCTTAGACAATTTTTAATGACGTTAGTTCCAAACTAAAAGAATTAGATAGTTTCGCAAAAAAAAATTATTTTTCACGGTATGAAATGTCTTGGAAAAAGTTTTTTGAAAAGACAAGTTTTTTTCAATGATGTTCACTTTTAGTACGTAACAAAACTTTCTTAGACAATTTTTAATGACGTTAGTTCCAAACTAAAAGAATTAGATAGTTTCCTAAAAAAAAATTATTTTTTACTGTATGAAATGTCTTAGAAAAATTTTTGTAAAATTTTTTTGAAAAGACAATTTTTTTTCAATAATGTTCACTTTTAGTTCGTAAATAAACTTTCTTAGACAATTTTTAATGACGTTAGTTCCAAACTAAAAGAATTAGAGAGTTTTGCAAAAAAAATTATTTTTTACTGCATGAAATGTCTTGAAAAAGTTTTTGAGAAACTTTTGAAAAAGACAATTTTTTTCAATAATGTTCACTTTAGTACGTAAAAAAACTTTCTTAGACAATTTTTAATGACGTTAGTTTCAAACTAAAAGAATTAGATTGTTTCGCAAAAAAAAATTATTTGTCACTGTATGAAATGTCTTAGAAAAGTTTATGAAAAATTTTTTTGAAAAGGCAATTTTTTTTTAATAATGTTCACTTTTAGTACGTAAAAAAACTTTCTTAGACAATTTTTAATGACGTTAGTTCCAAACAAAAAGAATTAGATAGTTTTCCAAAAAAAAAAAGTTTTTCACTGTATGAAATGGTTTTGAAAAATTATTTTAAAAAGACAATTTTTTTTCAATAATGTTCACTTTTAGTACGTAAAAAAACTTTCTTAGACAACTTTTAATGACGTTAGTTCCAAACTAAAAGAATTAGATAGTTTTCCAAAAAAAAAAAGTTTTTCACTGTATGAAATGGTTTTGAAAAATTATTTTAAAAAGACAATTTTTTTTCAATAATGTTCACTTTTAGTACGTAAAAAAACTTTCTTAGACAATTTTTAATGACGTTAGTTCCAAACTAAAAGAATTAGATAGTTTTCCAAAAAAAAAAAGTTTTTCACTGTATGAAATGGTTTTGAAAAATTATTTTAAAAAGACAATTTTTTTTCAATAATGTTCACTTTTAGTACGTAAATAAACTTTCTTAGACAATTTTTAATGACGTTAGTTCCAAACTAAAAGAATTAGATAGTTTCGAAAAAAAAAATTATTTTTCACTGTATGAAATGTCTTAGAAAAACTTCTGAAAAATTTCTTTGAAAAGACAATTTTTTTTCAATAATGTTCACTTTTAGTACGTAAAAAAACTTTCTTAGACAATTTTTAATGACGTTAGTTCCAAACTAAAAGAATTAGATAGTTTTGCAAAAAAAAAAAGTTTTTCACTGTATGAAATGTTTTTGAAAAATTTTTTTGAAAAGACAATTTTTTTTCAATAATGTTCACTTTTAGTACGTAAATAAACTTTCTTAGACAATTTTTAATGACGTTAGTTCCAAACTAAAAGAATTAGATAGTTTCGCAAAAAAAAATTATTTTTCACTGTATGAAATGTCTTGGAAAAAGTTTTTGAAAAGACAAGTTTTTTTCAATGATGTTCACTTTTAGTACGTAACAAAACTTTCTTAGACAATTTTTAATGACATTAGTTCCAAACTAAAAGAATTAGATAGTTTCGCAAAAAAAAATTATTTTTCACTCTAAGAAATGTCTTAGAAAAATTTTTTTGAAAAGACAATTTTTTTTCAATAATGTTCACTTTTAGTACGTAAATAAACTTTCTTAGACAATTTTTAATGACGTTAGTTCCAAACTAAAAGAATTAGATAGTTTTCCAAAAAAAAAAAGTTTTTCACTGTATGAAATGGTTTTGAAAAATTTTTTTAAAAAGACAATTTTTTTTCAATAATGTTCACTTTTAGTACGTAACAAAACTTTCTTAGACAATTTTTAATGACGTTCGTTCCAAACTAAAAGAATTAGATAGTTTCGCAAAAAAAAATTATTTTTTACTGTATGAAATGTTTTTGAAAAATTTTTGAAAAATTTTTTTGAAAAGACAATTTTTTTTCAATAATGTTCACTTTTAGTACGTAAATAAACTTTCTTAGACAATTTTTAATGACGTTAGTTCCAAACTAAAAGAATTAGATAGTTTCGCAAAAAAAATTTATTTTTCACAGTATGAAATGTCTTAGAAAAACTTCTGAAAAATTTCTTTGAAAAGACAATTTTTTTTCAATAATGTTCACTTTTAGTACGTAAATAAACTTTCTTAGACAATTTTTAATGACGTTAGTTCCAAACTAAAAGAATTAGATAGTTTCGCAAAAAAAAATTATTTTTCACTGTATGAAATGTCTTAGAAAAATTTCTGAAAAATTTCTTTGAAAAGACAATTTTTTTTCAATAATGTTCACTTTTAGTACGTAAATAAACTTTCTTAGACAATTTTTAATGATGTTAGTTCCAAACTAAAAGAATTAGATAGTTTCGCAAAAAAAAATTATTTTTCACTGTATGAAATGTCTTAGAAAAATTTCTGAAAAATTTCTTTGAAAAGACAATTTTTTTTCAATAATGTTCACTTTTAGTACGTAAAAAAACTTTCTTAGACAATTTTTAATGACGTTAGTTCCAAACTAAAGGAATTAGATAGTTTCGCAAAAAAAATTTATTTTTCACTGTATGAAATGTCTTAGAAAAACTTTTGAAAAATTTTTTTGAAAACACAATTTTTTTTCGATAATGTTCACTTTTAGAACGTAAAAAAACTTTCTTAGACAATTTTTAATGACGTTAGTTCCAAACTAAAAGAATTAGATAGTTTTGCAAAAAAAAATTAATTTTTACTGTATGAAATGTTTTTGAAAAATTTTTTTGAAAAGACAATTTTTTTTCAATAATGTTCACTTTTAGTACGTAAATAAACTTTCTTAGACAATTTTTAATGACGTTAGTTCCAAACTAAAAGAATTAGATAGTTTCGCAAAAAAAAATTATTTTTCACTGTATGAAATGTCTTGGAAAAAGTTTTTGAAAAGACAAGTTTTTTTCAATGATGTTCACTTTTAGTACGTAACAAAACTTTCTTAGACAATTTTTAATGACATTAGTTCCAAACTAAAAGAATTAGATAGTTTCGCAAAAAAAAATTATTTTTCACTCTAAGAAATGTCTTAGAAAAATTTTTTTGAAAAGACAATTTTTTTTCAATAATGTTCACTTTTGGTACGTAAAAAAACTTTCTTAGACAATTTTTAATGACGTTAGTTCCAAACTAAAAGAATTAGATAGTTTTGCAAAAAAAATTATTTTTCACTGTATGAAATATCCTAGAAAAGTTTTTGAAAAATTTTTTTGAAAAGACAATTTTTTTTCAATAATGTTCACTTTTGGTACGTAAAAAAACTTTCTTAGACAATTTTTAATGACATTAGTTCCAAACTAAAAGAATTAGATAGTTTCGCAAAAATTTTTCACTGTATGAAATGTCTTGGAAAAATTTTTTTGAAAAGACAATTTTTTTTCAATAATGTTCACTTTTAGTACGTAAAAAAACTTTCTTAGACAATTTTTAATGACGTTAGTTCCAAACTAAAAGAATTAGATAGTTTCGCAAAAAAAAATTATTTTTCACGGTATGAAATGTCTTGGAAAAAGTTTTTTGAAAAGACAAGTTTTTTTCAATGATGTTCACTTTTAGTACGTAACAAAACTTTCTTAGACAATTTTTAATGACGTTAGTTCCAAACTAAAAGAATTAGAGAGTTTTGCAAAAAAAATTATTTTTTACTGCATGAAATGTCTTGAAAAAGTTTTTGAGAAACTTTTGAAAAAGACAATTTTTTTCAATAATGTTCACTTTAGTACGTAAAAAAACTTTCTTAGACAATTTTTAATGACGTTAGTTTCAAACTAAAAGAATTAGATTGTTTCGCAAAAAAAAATTATTTGTCACTGTATGAAATGTCTTAGAAAAGTTTTTGAAAAATTTTTTTGAAAAGGCAATTTTTTTTTAATAATGTTCACTTTTAGTACGTAAAAAAACTTTCTTAGACAATTTTTAATGACGTTAGTTCCAAACAAAAAGAATTAGATAGTTTTCCAAAAAAAAAAAGTTTTTCACTGTATGAAATGGTTTTGAAAAATTATTTTAAAAAGACAATTTTTTTTCAATAATGTTCACTTTTAGTACGTAAAAAAACTTTCTTAGACAATTTTTAATGACGTTAGTTCCAAACTAAAAGAATTAGATAGTTTTCCAAAAAAAAAAAGTTTTTCACTGTATGAAATGGTTTTGAAAAATTATTTTAAAAAGACAATTTTTTTTCAATAATGTTCACTTTTAGTACGTAAAAAAACTTTCTTAGACAATTTTTAATGACGTTAGTTCCAAACTAAAAGAATTAGATAGTTTTCCAAAAAAAAAAAGTTTTTCACTGTATGAAATGGTTTTGAAAAATTATTTTAAAATGACAATTTTTTTTCAATAATGTTCACTTTTAGTACGTAAATAAACTTTCTTAGACAATTTTTAATGACGTTAGTTCCAAACTAAAAGAATTAGATAGTTTCGCAAAAAAAAATTATTTTTCACTGTATGAAATGTCTTAGAAAAACTTCTGAAAAATTTCTTTGAAAAGACAATTTTTTTTCAATAATGTTCACTTTTAGTACGTCAAAAAGCTTTCTTAGACAATTTTTATTGACGTTAGTTCCAAACTAAAAGAATTAGATAGTTTCGCAAAAAAAAATTATTTTTCACTGTATGAAATGTCTTAGAAAAGTTTTTGAAAATTTTTTTTGAAAAGACAATTTTTTTTCAATAATGTTCACTTTTAGTACGTAAAAAAGCTTTCTTAGACAATTTTTAATGACGTTAGTTCCAAACTAAAAGAATTAGATAGTTTCGCAAAAAAAAATTATTTTTCACTGTATGAAATGTCTTGGAAAAAGTTTTTTGAAAAGACAAGTTTTTTTCAATGATGTTCACTTTTAGTACGTAAAAAAGCTTTCTTAGACAATTTTTAATGACGTTAGTTCCAAACTAAAAGAATTAGATAGTTTCCCAAAAAAAAATTATTTTTTACTGTATGAAATGTCTTAGAAAAATTTTTGAAAAATTTTTTTGAAAAGACAATTTTTTTTCAATAATGTTCACTTTTAGTTCGTAAATAAACTTTCTGAGACAATTTTTAATGACGTTAGTTCCAAACTAAAAGAATTAGAGAGTTTTGCAAAAAAAAATTATTTTTTACTGCATGAAATGTCTTGAAAGAGTTTTTGAGAAACTTTTGAAAAAGACAATTTTTTCAATAATGTTCGCTTTAGTACGTAAAAAAACTTTCTTAGACAATTTTTAATGACGTTAGTTTCAAACTAAAAGAATTAGATTGTTTCGCAAAAAAAAATTATTTTTCACTGTATGAAATGTCATAGAAAAGTTTTTGAAAAATTTTTTTGAAAAGGCAATTTTTTTTTAGTAATGTTCACTTTTAGTACGTAAAAAAACTTTCTTAGACAATTTTTAATGACGTTAGTTCCAAACTAAAAGAATTAGATAGTTTCGCAAAAAAAAATTATTTTGCACAGTATGAAATGTCTTGGAAAAATTTTTTTGAAAAGACAATTTTTTTTCAATAATGTTCACTTTTAGTACGTAACAAAACTTCCTTAGATGATTTTTAATGACGTTAGTTCCAAACTAAAAGAATTAGATAGTTTCGCAAAAAAAAATTATTTTTCACTGTATGAAATGTCTTAGAAAAAATTTTGAAAAATTTGTTTGAAAACACAATTTTTTTTCGATAATGTTCACTTTTAGTACGTAAAAAAACTTTCTTAGACAATTTTTAATGACGTTAGTTCCAAACAAAAAGAATTAGATAGTTTCGCAAAAAAAAATTATTTTTCACTGTATGAAATGTCTTGGAAAAATTTTCTTAAAAAGACAATTTTTTTTTCAATAATGTTCACTTTTAGTACGTAAAAAAACTTTTTTAGACAATTTTTAATGACGTTAGTTCCAAACTAAAAGAATTAGATAGTTTCGCAAAAAAAAATTAATTTTCACTGTATGAAATGTCTTAGAAAAATTTCTGAAAAATTTCTTTGATAAGACAATTTTTTTTCAATAATGTTCACTTTTAGTACGTAAATAAACTTTCTTTGGCAATTTTTAATGACGTTAGTTCCAAACTAAACGAATTAGATAGTTTTGCAAAAAAAAAAATTTTTCACTGTATGAAATGTTTTTAAAAAATTTGTTTGAAAAGACAATTTTTTTTCAATAATGTTCACTTTTAGTACGTTACAAAACTTCCTTAGACAATTTTTAATGACGTTAGTTCCAAACTAAAAGAATTAGATAGTTTCGCAAAAAAAAATTATTTTTCACGGTATGAAATGTCTTGGAAAAATTTTTTTAAAAAGACAATTTTTTTTTCAATAATGTTCACTTTTAGTACGTAAAAAAACTTTCTTAGACAATTTTTAATGACGTTAGTTCCAAACTTAAAGAATTAGATAGTTTCGCAAAAAAAAATTATTTTTCACTGTATGAAATGTCTTAGAAAAATTTCTGAAAAATTTCTTTGATAAGACAATTTTTTTTCAATAATGTTCACTTTTAGTACGTAAATAAACTTTCTTTGGCAATTTTTAATGACGTTAGTTCCAAACTAAACGAATTAGATAGTTTTGCAAAAAAAAAAAGTTGTTCACTGTATGAAATGTTTTTAAAAAATTTGTTTGAAAAGACAATTTTTTTTCAATAATGTTCACTTTTAGTACGTTACAAAACTTCCTTAGACAATTTTTAATGACGTTAGTTCCAAACTAAAAGAATTAGATAGTTTCGCAAAAAAAAATAATTTTTCACTGTATGAAATGTCCTTGAAAAATTTTTGAAAAATTTTTTTGAAAAGACAATTTTTTTCAATAATGTTCACTTTTAGTACGTAAATAAACTTTCTTAGACAATTTTTAATGACGTTAGTTCCAAACTAAAAGAATTAGATAGTTTCGCAAAAAAAAAAAGTTTTTCACTGTATGAAATGGTTTTGAAAAATTATTTTAAAAAGACAATTTTTTTTCAATAATGTTCACTTTTAGTACGTAACAAAACTTTCTTAGACAATTTTTAATGACGTTCGTTCCAAACTAAAAGAATTAGATAGTTTCGCAAAAAAAAATTATTTTTTACTGTATGAAATGTTTTTGAAAAATTTTTGAAAAATTTTTTTGAAAAAACAATTTTTTTTCAATAATGTTCACTTTTAGTACGTAAATAAACTTTCTTAGACAATTTTTAATGACGTTAGTTCCAAACTAAAAGAATTAGATAGTTTCGCAAAAAAAAATTATTTTTCACAGTATGAAATGTCTTAGAAAAGTTTTTGAAAAATTTTTTTGAAAAGACAATTTTTTTTCAATAATGTTCACTTTTGGTACGTAAAAAAACTTTCTTAGACAAGTTTTAATGACGTTAGTTCCAAACTAAAAGAATTAGATAGTTTTGCAAAAAAAAAAAGTTTTTCACTGTATGAAATGTTTTTAAAAAATTTGTTTGAAAAGACAATTTTTTTTCAATAATGTTCACTTTTAGTACGTTACAAAACTTCCTTAGACAATTTTTAATGACGTTAGTTCCAAACTAAAAGAATTAGATAGTTTCGCAAAAAAAAATTATTTTTCACTGTATGAAATGTCCTTGAAAAATTTTTGAAAAATTTTTTTGAAAAGACAATTTTTTTCAATAATGTTCACTTTTAGTACGTAAATAAACTTTCTTAGACAATTTTTAATGACGTTAGTTCCAAACTAAAAGAATTAGATAGTTTCGCAAAAAAAAATTAATTTTCACTGTATGAAATGTCTTAGAAAAATTTCTGAAAAATTTCTTTGATAAGACAATTTTTTTTCAATAATGTTCACTTTTAGTACGTAAAAAAACTTTCTTAGACAATTTTTAATGACGTTAGTTCCAAACTAAAAGAATTAGATAGTTTTCCAAAAAAAAAAAGTTTTTCACTGTATGAAATGGTTTTGAAAAATTATTTTAAAAAGACAATTTTTTTTCAAAAATGTTCACTTTTAGTACGTAACAAAACTCTCTTAGACAATTTTTAATGACGTTCGTTCCAAACTAAAAGAATTAGATAGTTTCGCAAAAAAAAATTATTTTTTACTGTATGAAATGTCTTAGAAAAATTTCTGAAAAATTTCTTTGAAAAGACAATTTTTTTTCGATAATGTTCACTTTTAGAACGTAAAAAAACTTTCTTAGACAATTTTTAATGACGTTAGTTCCAAACTAAAAGAATTAGATAGTTTTGCAAAAAAAAAAAGTTTTTCACTGTATGAAATGTTTTTGAAAAATTTTTTTGAAAAGACAATTTTTTTTCAATAATGTTCACTTTTAGTACGTAAATAAACTTTCTTAGACAATTTTTAATGACGTTAGTTCCAAACTAAAAGAATTAGATAGTTTCGCAAAAAAAAATTATTTTTCACTGTATGAAATGTCTTGGAAAAAGTTTTTGAAAAGACAAGTTTTTTTCAATGATGTTCACTTTTAGTACGTAACAAAACTTTCTTAGACAATTTTTAATGACATTAGTTCCAAACTAAAAGAATTAGATAGTTTCGCAAAAAAAAATTATTTTTCACACTAAGAAATGTCTTAGAAAAATTTTTTTGAAAAGACAATTTTTTTTCAATAATGTTCACTTTTGGTACGTAAAAAAACTTTCTTAGACAATTTTTAATGACGTTAGTTCCAAACTAAAAGAATTAGATAGTTTTGCAAAAAAAATTATTTTTCACGGTATGAAATGTCTTGGAAAAAGTTTTTTGAAAAGACAAGTTTTTTTCAATGATGTTCACTTTTAGTACGTAACAAAACTTTCTTAGACAATTTTTAATGACGTTAGTTCCAAACTAAAAGAATTAGATAGTTTCCTAAAAAAAAATTATTTTTTACTGTATGAAATGTCTTAGAAAAATTTTTGTAAAATTTTTTTGAAAAGACAATTTTTTTTCAATAATGTTCACTTTTAGTTCGTAAATAAACTTTCTTAGACAATTTTTAATGACGTTAGTTCCAAACTAAAAGAATTAGAGAGTTTTGCAAAAAAAATTATTTTTTACTGCATGAAATGTCTTGAAAAAGTTTTTGAGAAACTTTTGAAAAAGACAATTTTTTTCAATAATGTTCACTTTAGTACGTAAAAAAACTTTCTTAGACAATTTTTAATGACGTTAGTTTCAAACTAAAAGAATTAGATTGTTTCGCAAAAAAAAATTATTTGTCACTGTATGAAATGTCTTAGAAAAGTTTTTGAAAAATTTTTTTGAAAAGGCAATTTTTTTTTAATAATGTTCACTTTTAGTACGTAAAAAAACTTTCTTAGACAATTTTTAATGACGTTAGTTCCAAACAAAAAGAATTAGATAGTTTTCCAAAAAAAAAAAGTTTTTCACTGTATGAAATGGTTTTGAAAAATTATTTTAAAAAGACAATTTTTTTTCAATAATGTTCACTTTTAGTACGTAAAAAAACTTTCTTAGACAATTTTTAATGACGTTAGTTCCAAACTAAAAGAATTAGATAGTTTTCCAAAAAAAAAAAGTTTTTCACTGTATGAAATGGTTTTGAAAAATTATTTTAAAAAGACAATTTTTTTTCAATAATGTTCACTTTTAGTACGTAAAAAAACTTTCTTAGACAATTTTTAATGACGTTAGTTCCAAACTAAAAGAATTAGATAGTTTTCCAAAAAAAAAAAGTTTTTCACTGTATGAAATGGTTTTGAAAAATTATTTTAAAAAGACAATTTTTTTTCAATAATGTTCACTTTTAGTACGTAAATAAACTTTCTTAGACAATTTTTAATGACGTTAGTTCCAAACTAAAAGAATTAGATAGTTTCGCAAAAAAAAATTATTTTTCACTGTATGAAATGTCTTAGAAAAACTTCTGAAAAATTTCTTTGAAAAGACAATTTTTTTTCAATAATGTTCACTTTTAGTACGTAAAAAAGCTTTCTTAGACAATTTTTATTGACGTTAGTTCCAAACTAAAAGAATTAGATAGTTTCGCAAAAAAAAATTATTTTTCACTGTATGAAATGTCTTAGAAAAGTTTTTGAAAATTTTTTTTGAAAAGACAATTTTTTTTCAATAATGTTCACTTTTAGTACGTAAAAAAGCTTTCTTAGACAATTTTTAATGACGTTAGTTCCAAACTAAAAGAATTAGATAGTTTCGCAAAAAAAAATTATTTTTCACTCTAAGAAATGTCTTAGAAAAAGTTTTTTGAAAAGACAATTTTTTTTCAATAATGTTCACTTTTAGTACGTAAATAAACTTTCTTAGACAATTTTTAATGACGTTAGTTCCAAACTAAAAGAATTAGATAGTTTTCCAAAAAAAAAAAGTTTTTCACTGTATGAAATGGTTTTGAAAAATTTTTTTAAAAAGACAATTTTTTTTCAATAATGTTCACTTTTAGTACGTAACAAAACTTTCTTAGACAATTTTTAATGACGTTCGTTCCAAACTAAAAGAATTAGATAGTTTCGCAAAAAAAAATTACTTTTTACTGTATGAAATGTTTTTGAAAAATTTTTGAAAATTTTTTTTGAAAAGACAATTTTTTTTCAATAATGTTCACTTTTAGTACGTAAATAAACTTTCTTAGACAATTTTTAATGACGTTAGTTCCAAACTAAAAGAATTAGATAGTTTCGCAAAAAAAAATTATTTTTCACTGTATGAAATGTCTTAGAAAAACTTCTGAAAAATTTCTTTGAAAAGACAATTTTTTTTCAATAATGTTCACTTTTAGTACGTAAATAAACTTTCTTAGACAATTTTTAATGACGTTAGTTCCAAACTAAAAGAATTAGATAGTTTCGCAAAAAAAAATTATTTTTCACTGCATGAAATGTCTTAGAAAAATTTCTGAAAAATTTCTTTGAAAAGACAATTTTTTTTCAATAATGTTCACTTTTAGTACGTAAATAAACTTTCTTAGACAATTTTTAATGACGTTAGTTCCAAACTAAAAGAATTAGATAGTTTCGCAAAAAAAAATTATTTTTCACTGTATGAAATGTCTTAGAAAAATTTCTGAAAAATTTCTTTGAAAAGACAATTTTTTTTCAATAATGTTCACTTTTAGTACGTAAAAAAACTTTCTTAGACAATTTTTAATGACGTTAGTTCCAAACTAAAGGAATTAGATAGTTTCGCAAAAAAAATTTATTTTTCACTGTATGAAATGTCTTAGAAAAACTTTTGAAAAATTTTTTTGAAAACACAATTTTTTTTCGATAATGTTCACTTTTAGAACGTAAAAAAACTTTCTTAGACAATTTTTAATGACGTTAGTTCCAAACTAAAAGAATTAGATAGTTTTGCAAAAAAAAAAGTTTTTCACTGTATGAAATGTTTTTGAAAAATTTTTTTGAAAAGACAATTTTTTTTCAATAATGTTCACTTTTAGTACGTAAATAAACTTTCTTAGACAATTTTTAATGACGTTAGCTCCAAACTAAAAGAATTAGATAGTTTCGCAAAAAAAAATTATTTTTCACTGTATGAAATGTCTTGGAAAAAGTTTTTGAAAAGACAAGTTTTTTTCAATGATGTTCACTTTTAGTACGTAACAAAACTTTCTTGGACAATTTTTAATGACATTAGTTCCAAACTAAAAGAATTAGATAGTTTCGCAAAAAAAAATTATTTTTCACTCTAAGAAATGTCTTAGAATAATTTTTTTGAAAAGACAATTTTTTTTCAATAATGTTCACTTTTGGTACGTAAAAAAACTTTCTTAGACAATTTTTAATGACGTTAGTTCCAAACTAAAAGAATTAGATAGTTTTGCAAAAAAAATTATTTTTCACTGTATGAAATATCTTAGAAAAGTTTTTGAAAAATTTTTTTGAAAAGACAATTTTTTTTCAATAATGTTCACTTTTGGTACGTAAAAAAACTTTCTTAGACAATTTTTAATGACATTAGTTCCAAACTAAAAGAATTAGATAGTTTCGCAAAAAAAAAAATTATTTTTCACTGTATGAAATGTCTTGGAAAAATTTTTTTGAAAAGACAATTTTTTTTCAATAATGTTCACTTTTAGTACGTAAAAAAACTTTCTTAGACAATTTTTAATGACGTTAGTTCCAAACTAAAAGAATTAGATAGTTTCGCAAAAAAAAATTATTTTTCACGGTATGAAATGTCTTGGAAAAAGTTTTTTGAAAAGACAAGTTTTTTTCAATGATGTTCACTTTTAGTACGTAACAAAACTTTCTTAGACAATTTTTAATGACGTTAGTTCCAAACTAAAAGAATTAGATAGTTTCCTAAAAAAAAATTATTTTTTACTGTATGAAATGTCTTAGAAAAATTTTTGAAAAATTTTTTTGAAAAGACAATTTTTTTTCAATAATGTTCACTTTTAGTTCGTAAATAAACTTTCTTAGACAATTTTTAATGACGTTAGTTCCAAACTAAAAGAATTAGAGAGTTTTGCAAAAAAAATTATTTTTTACTGCATGAAATGTCTTGAAAAAGTTTTTGAGAAACTTTTGAAAAAGACAATTTTTTTCAATAATGGGCACTTTAGTACGTAAAAAAACTTTCTTAGACAATTTTTAATGACGTTAGTTTCAAACTAAAAGAATTAGATTGTTTCGCAAAAAAAAATTATTTTTCACTGTATGAAATGTCTTAGAAAAATTTCTGAAAAATTTCTTTGAAAAGACAATTTTTTTTCAATAATGTTCACTTTTAGTACGTAAAAAAACTTTCTTAGACAATTTTTAATGACGTTAGTTCCAAACTAAAGGAATTAGATAGTTTCGCAAAAAAAATTTATTTTTCACTGTATGAAATGTCTTAGAAAAACTTTTGAAAAATTTTTTTGAAAACACAATTTTTTTTCGATAATGTTCACTTTTAGAACGTAAAAAAACTTTCTTAGACAATTTTTAATGACGTTAGTTCCAAACTAAAAGAATTAGATAGTTTTGCAAAAAAAAAAGTTTTTCACTGTATGAAATGTTTTTGAAAAATTTTTTTGAAAAGACAATTTTTTTTCAATAATGTTCACTTTTAGTACGTAAATAAACTTTCTTAGACAATTTTTAATGACGTTAGCTCCAAACTAAAAGAATTAGATAGTTTCGCAAAAAAAAATTATTTTTCACTGTATGAAATGTCTTGGAAAAAGTTTTTGAAAAGACAAGTTTTTTTCAATGATGTTCACTTTTAGTACGTAACAAAACTTTCTTGGACAATTTTTAATGACATTAGTTCCAAACTAAAAGAATTAGATAGTTTCGCAAAAAAAAATTATTTTTCACTCTAAGAAATGTCTTAGAATAATTTTTTTGAAAAGACAATTTTTTTTCAATAATGTTCACTTTTGGTACGTAAAAAAACTTTCTTAGACAATTTTTAATGACGTTAGTTCCAAACTAAAAGAATTAGATAGTTTTGCAAAAAAAATTATTTTTCACTGTATGAAATATCTTAGAAAAGTTTTTGAAAAATTTTTTTGAAAAGACAATTTTTTTTCAATAATGTTCACTTTTGGTACGTAAAAAAACTTTCTTAGACAATTTTTAATGACATTAGTTCCAAACTAAAAGAATTAGATAGTTTCGCAAAAAAAAAAATTATTTTTCACTGTATGAAATGTCTTGGAAAAATTTTTTTGAAAAGACAATTTTTTTTCAATAATGTTCACTTTTAGTACGTAAAAAAACTTTCTTAGACAATTTTTAATGACGTTAGTTCCAAACTAAAAGAATTAGATAGTTTCGCAAAAAAAAATTATTTTTCACGGTATGAAATGTCTTGGAAAAAGTTTTTTGAAAAGACAAGTTTTTTTCAATGATGTTCACTTTTAGTACGTAACAAAACTTTCTTAGACAATTTTTAATGACGTTAGTTCCAAACTAAAAGAATTAGATAGTTTCCTAAAAAAAAATTATTTTTTACTGTATGAAATGTCTTAGAAAAATTTTTGAAAAATTTTTTTGAAAAGACAATTTTTTTTCAATAATGTTCACTTTTAGTTCGTAAATAAACTTTCTTAGACAATTTTTAATGACGTTAGTTCCAAACTAAAAGAATTAGAGAGTTTTGCAAAAAAAATTATTTTTTACTGCATGAAATGTCTTGAAAAAGTTTTTGAGAAACTTTTGAAAAAGACAATTTTTTTCAATAATGGGCACTTTAGTACGTAAAAAAACTTTCTTAGACAATTTTTAATGACGTTAGTTTCAAACTAAAAGAATTAGATTGTTTCGCAAAAAAAAATTATTTTTCACTGTATGAAATGTCTTAGAAAAATTTCTGAAAAATTTCTTTGAAAAGACAATTTTTTTTCAATAATGTTCACTTTTAGTACGTAAAAAAACTTTCTTAGACAATTTTTAATGACGTTAGTTCCAAACTAAAGGAATTAGATAGTTTCGCAAAAAAAATTTATTTTTCACTGTATGAAATGTCTTAGAAAAACTTTTGAAAAATTTTTTTGAAAACACAATTTTTTTTCGATAATGTTCACTTTTAGAACGTAAAAAAACTTTCTTAGACAATTTTTAATGACGTTAGTTCCAAACTAAAAGAATTAGATAGTTTTGCAAAAAAAAAAGTTTTTCACTGTATGAAATGTTTTTGAAAAATTTTTTTGAAAAGACAATTTTTTTTCAATAATGTTCACTTTTAGTACGTAAATAAACTTTCTTAGACAATTTTTAATGACGTTAGTTCCAAACTAAAAGAATTAGATAGTTTCGCAAAAAAAAATTATTTTTCACTGTATGAAATGTCTTGGAAAAAGTTTTTGAAAAGACAAGTTTTTTTCAATGATGTTCACTTTTAGTACGTAACAAAACTTTCTTGGACAATTTTTAATGACATTAGTTCCAAACTAAAAGAATTAGATAGTTTCGCAAAAAAAAATTATTTTTCACTCTAAGAAATGTCTTAGAATAATTTTTTTGAAAAGACAATTTTTTTTCAATAATGTTCACTTTTGGTACGTAAAAAAACTTTCTTAGACAATTTTTAATGACGTTAGTTCCAAACTAAAAGAATTAGATAGTTTTGCAAAAAAAATTATTTTTCACTGTATGAAATATCTTAGAAAAGTTTTTGAAAAATTTTTTTGAAAAGACAATTTTTTTTCAATAATGTTCACTTTTGGTACGTAAAAAAACTTTCTTAGACAATTTTTAATGACATTAGTTCCAAACTAAAAGAATTAGATAGTTTCGCAAAAAAAAAAATTATTTTTCACTGTATGAAATGTCTTGGAAAAATTTTTTTGAAAAGACAATTTTTTTTCAATAATGTTCACTTTTAGTACGTAAAAAAACTTTCTTAGACAATTTTTAATGACGTTAGTTCCAAACTAAAAGAATTAGATAGTTTCGCAAAAAAAAATTATTTTTCACGGTATGAAATGTCTTGGAAAAAGTTTTTTGAAAAGACAAGTTTTTTTCAATGATGTTCACTTTTAGTACGTAACAAAACTTTCTTAGACAATTTTTAATGACGTTAGTTCCAAACTAAAAGAATTAGATAGTTTCCTAAAAAAAAATTATTTTTTACTGTATGAAATGTCTTAGAAAAATTTTTGAAAAATTTTTTTGAAAAGACAATTTTTTTTCAATAATGTTCACTTTTAGTTCGTAAATAAACTTTCTTAGACAATTTTTAATGACGTTAGTTCCAAACTAAAAGAATTAGAGAGTTTTGCAAAAAAAATTATTTTTTACTGCATGAAATGTCTTGAAAAAGTTTTTGAGAAACTTTTGAAAAAGACAATTTTTTTCAATAATGGGCACTTTAGTACGTAAAAAAACTTTCTTAGACAATTTTTAATGACGTTAGTTTCAAACTAAAAGAATTAGATTGTTTCGCAAAAAAAAATTATTTTTCACTGTATGAAATGTCTTAGAAAAGTTTTTGAAAAATTTTTTTGAAAAGGCAATTTTTTTTTAATAATGTTCACTTTTAGTACGTAAAAAAACTTTCTTAGACAATTTTTAATGACGTTAGTTCCAAACAAAAAGAATTAGATAGTTTTCCAAAAAAAAAAAGTTTTTCACTGTATGAAATGGTTTTGAAAAATTATTTTAAAAAGACAATTTTTTTTCAATAATGTTCACTTTTAGTACGTAAAAAAAACTTTCTTAGACAATTTTTAATGACGTTAGTTCCAAACTAAAAGAATTAGATAGTTTTCCAAAAAAAAAAAGTTTTTCACTGTATGAAATGGTTTTGAAAAATTATTTTAAAAAGACAATTTTTTTTCAATAATGTTCACTTTTAGTACGTAAAAAAACTTTCTTAGACAATTTTTAATGACGTTAGTTCCAAACTAAAAGAATTAGATAGTTTTCCAAAAAAAAAAAGTTTTTCACTGTATGAAATGGTTTTGAAAAATTATTTTAAAAAGACAATTTTTTTTCAATAATGTTCACTTTTAGTACGTAAAAAAACTTTCTTAGACAATTTTTAATGACGTTAGTTCCAAACTAAAAGAATTAGATAGTTTCGCAAAAAAAAATTATTTTTCACTGTATGAAATGTCTTAGAAAAACTTCTGAAAATTTTCTTTGAAAAGACAATTTTTTTTCAATAATGTTCACTTTTAGTACGTAAAAAAGCTTTCTTAGACAATTTTTAATGACGTTAGTTCCAAACTAAAAGAATTAGATAGTTTCGCAAAAAAAAATTATTTTTCACTGTATGAAATGTCTTAGAAAAGTTTTTGAAAAGACAATTTTTTTTCAATAATGTTCACTTTTAGTACGTAAAAAAGCTTTCTTAGACAATTTTTAATGACGTTAGTTCCAAACTAAAAGAATTAGATAGTTTCGCAAAAAAAAATTATTTTTCACGGTATGAAATGTCTTGGAAAAAGTTTTTTGAAAAGACAAGTTTTTTTCAATGATGTTCACTTTTAGTACGTAAAAAAGCTTTCTTAGACAATTTTTAATGACGTTAGTTCCAAACTAAAAGAATTAGATAGTTTCCCAAAAAAAAATTATTTTTTACTGTATGAAATGTCTTAGAAAAATTTTTGAAAAATTTTTTTGAAAAGACAATTTTTTTTCAATAATGTTCACTTTTAGTTCGTAAATAAACTTTCTTAGACAATTTTTAATGACGTTAGTTCCAAACTAAAAGAATTAGAGAGTTTTGCAAAAAAAATTATTTTTTACTGCATGAAATGTCTTGAAAAAGTTTTTGAGAAACTTTTGAAAAAGACAATTTTTTAAATAATGTTCACTTTAGTACGTAAAAAAACTTTCTTAGACAATTTTTAATGACGTTAGTTTCAAACTAAAAGAATTAGATTGTTTCGCAAAAAAAAATTATTTTTCACTGTATGAAATGTCATAGAAAAGTTTTTGAAAAATTTTTTTGAAAAGGCAATTTTTTTTTAGTAATGTTCACTTTTAGTACGTAAAAAAACTTTCTTAGACAATTTTTAATGACGTTAGTTCCAAACTAAAAGAATTAGATAGTTTCGCAAAAAAAAATTATTTTGCACAGTATGAAATGTCTTGGAAAAATTTTTTTGAAAAGACAATTTTTTTTCAATAATGTTCACTTTTAGTACGTAACAAAACTTCCTTAGATGATTTTTAATGACGTTAGTTCCAAACTAAAAGAATTAGATAGTTTCGCAAAAAAAAATTATTTTTCACTGTATGAAATGTCTTAGAAAAAATTTTGAAAAATTTGTTTGAAAACACAATTTTTTTTCGATAATGTTCACTTTTAGTACGTAAAAAAACTTTCTTAGACAATTTTTAATGACGTTAGTTCCAAACAAAAAGAATTAGATAGTTTCGCAAAAAAAAATTATTTTTCACTGTATGAAATGTCTTGGAAAAATTTTTTTAAAAAGACAATTTTTTTTTCAATAATGTTCACTTTTAGTACGTAAAAAAACTTTCTTAGACAATTTTTAATGACGTTAGTTCCAAACTAAAAGAATTAGATAGTTTCGCAAAAAAAAATTAATTTTCACTGTATGAAATGTCTTAGAAAAATTTCTGAAAAATTTCTTTGATAAGACAATTTTTTTTCAATAATGTTCACTTTTAGTACGTAAATAAACTTTCTTTGGCAATTTTTAATGACGTTAGTTCCAAACTAAACGAATTAGATAGTTTTGCAAAAAAAAAAAGTTTTTCACTGTATGAAATGTTTTTAAAAAATTTGTTTGAAAAGACAATTTTTTTTCAATAATGTTCACTTTTAGTACGTTACAAAACTTCCTTAGACAATTTTTAATGACGTTAGTTCCAAACTAAAAGAATTAGATAGTTTCGCAAAAAAAAATTATTTTTCACTGTATGAAATGTCCTTAAAAAATTTTTGAAAAATTTTTTTGAAAAGACAATTTTTTTTCAATAATGTTCACTTTTAGTACGTAAATAAACTTTCTTAGACAATTTTTAATGACGTTAGTTCCAAACTAAAAGAATTAGATAGTTTCGCAAAAAAAATTAATTTTCACTGTATGAAATGTATTAGAAAAGTTTTTGAAAATTTTTTTTGAAAAGACAATTTTTTTTCAATAATGTTCACTTTTAGTACGTAAAAAAGCTTTCTTAGACAATTTTTAATGACGTTAGTTCCAAACTAAAAGAATTAGATAGTTTCGCAAAAAAAAATTATTTTTCACGGTATGAAATGTCTTGGAAAAAGTTTTTTGAAAAGACAAGTTTTTTTCAATGATGTTCACTTTTAGTACGTAACAAAACTTTCTTAGACAATTTTTAATGACGTTAGTTCCAAACTAAAAGAATTGGATAGTTTCACAAAAAAAATTATTTTTCACTGTATGAAATGTCTTAGAAAAGCTTTTGAAAAATTTTTTTGAAAACACAATTTTTTTTCAATAATGTTCACTTTTAGTACGTAAATAAACTTTCTTTGGCAATTTTTAATGACGTTAGTTCCAAACTAAACGAATTAGATAGTTTTGCAAAAAAAATTTATTTTTCACTGTATGAAATGTTTTTAAAAAATTTGTTTGAAAAGACAATTTTTTTTCAATAATGTTCACTTTTTGTACGTTACAAAACTTCCTTAGACAATTTTTAATGACGTTAGTTCCAAACTAAAAGAATTAGATAGTTTCGCAAAAAAAAATTATTTTTCACTGTATGAAATGTCCTTGAAAAATTTTTGAAAAATTTTTTTGAAAAGACAATTTTTTTTCAATAATGTTCACTTTTAGTACGTAAATAAACTTTCTTAGACAATTTTTAATGACGTTAGTTCCAAACTAAAAGAATTAGATAGTTTCGCAAAAAAAAATTAATTTTCACTGTATGAAATGTCTTAGAAAAATTTCTGAAAAATTTCTTTGATAAGACAATTTTTTTTCAATAATGTTCACTTTTAGTACGTAAAAAAACTTTCTTAGACAATTTTTAATGACGTTAGTTCCAAACTAAAAGAATTAGATAGTTTCGCAAAAAAAAATTATTTTGCACATTATGAAATGTCTTGGAAAAATTTTTTTGAAAAGACATTTTTTTTTCAATAATGTTCACTTTTAGTACGTAACAAAACTTCCTTATATGATTTTTAATGACGTTAGTTCCAAACTAAAAGAATTAGATAGTTTCGCAAAAAAAATTATTTTTCACTGTATGAAATGTCTTAGAAAAAATTTTGAAAAATTTGTTTGAAGACACAATTTTTTTTCGATAATGTTCACTTTTAGTACGTAAAAAAACTTTCTTAGACAATTTTTAATGACGTTAGTTCCAAACAAAAAGAATTAGATAGTTTCGCAAAAAAAAATTATTTTTCACTGTATGAAATGTCTTGGAAAAATTTTTTTAAAAAGACATTTTTTTTTTCAATAATGTTCACTTTTAGTACGTAAAAAAACTTTCTTAGACAATTTTTAATGACGTTAGTTCCAAACTAAAAGAATTGGATGGTTTCACAAAAAAAATTATTTTTCACTGTATGAAATGTCTTAGAAAAGCTTTTGAAAAATTTTTTTGAAAACACAATTTTTTTTCAATAATGTTCACTTTTAGTACGTAAATAAACTTTCTTTGGCAATTTTTAATGACGTTAGTTCCAAACTAAACGAATTAGATAGTTTTGCAAAAAAAAAAAGTTTTTCACTGTATGAAATGTTTTTAAAAAATTTGTTTGAAAAGACAATTTTTTTTCAATAATGTTCACTTTTAGTACGTTACAAAACTTCCTTAGACAATTTTTAATGACGTTAGTTCCAAACTAAAAGAATTAGATAGTTTCCCAAAAAAAAATTATTTTTTACTGTATGAAATGTCTTAGAAAAATTTTTGAAAAATTTTTTTGAAAAGACAATTTTTTTTCAATAATGTTCACTTTTAGTTCGTAAATAAACTTTCTTTGGCAATTTTTAATGACGTTAGTTCCAAACTAAACGAATTAGATAGTTTTGCAAAATAAAAAAGGTTTTCACTGTATGAAATGTTTTTAAAAAATTTGTTTGAAAAGACAATTTTTTTTCAATAATGTTCACTTTTAGTACGTTACAAAACTTCCTTAGACAATTTTTAATGACGTTAGTTCCAAACTAAAAGAATTAGATAGTTTCGCAAAAAAAAATTATTTTTCACTGTATGAAATGTCCTTGAAAAATTTTTGAAAAATTTTTTTGAAAAGACAATTTTTTTTCAATAATGTTCACTTTTAGTACGTAAATAAACTTTCTTAGACAATTTTTAATGACGTTAGTTCCAAACTAAAAGAATTAGATAGTTTCGCAAAAAAAAATTAATTTTCACTGTATGAAATGTCTTAGAAAAATTTCTTTGATAAGACAATTTTTTTTCAATAATGTTCACTTTTAGTACGTAAAAAAACTTTCTTAGACAATTTTTAATGACGTTAGTTCCAAACTAAAAGAATTAGATAGTTTTCCAAAAAAAAAAAGTTTTTCACTGTATGAAATGGTTTTGAAAAATTATTTTAAAAAGACAATTTTTTTTCAATAATGTTCACTTTTAGTACGTAACAAAACTTTCTTAGACAATTTTTAATGACGTTCGTTCCAAACTAAAAGAATTAGATAGTTTCGCAAAAAAAAAATTATTTTTTACTGTATGAAATGTTTTTGAAAAATTTTTGAAAAATTTCTTTGAAAAGACAATTTTTTTTCAATAATGTTCACTTTTAGTACGTAAATAAACTTTCTTAGACAATTTTTAATGACGTTAGTTCCAAACTAAAAGAATTAGATAGTTTCGCAAAAAAAAATTATTTTTCACTGTATGAAATGTCTTAGAAAAACTTCTGAAAAATTTCTTTGAAAAGACAATTTTTTTTCAATAATGTTCACTTTTAGTACGTAAATAAACTTTCTTAGACAATTTTTAATGACGTTAGTTCCAAACTAAAAGAATTAGATAGTTTCGCAAAAAAAAATTATTTTTCACTGTATGAAATGTCTTAGAAAAACTTCTGAAAAATTTCTTTGAAAAGACAATTTTTTTTCAATAATGTTCACTTTTAGTACGTAAAAAAGCTTTCTTAGACAATTTTTAATGACGTTAGTTCCAAACTAAAAGAATTAGATAGTTTCGCAAAAAAAAATTATTTTTCACTGTATGAAATGTCTTAGAAAAGTTTTTGAAAATTTTTTTTGAAAAGACAATTTTTTTTCAATAATGTTCACTTTTAGTACGTAAAAAAGCTTTCTTAGACAATTTTTAATGACGTTAGTTCCAAACTAAAAGAATTAGATAGTTTCGCAAAAAAAAATTATTTTTCACGGTATGAAATGTCTTGGAAAAAATTTTTTGTAAAGACAAGTTTTTTTCAATGATGTTCACTTTTAGTACGTAACAAAACTTTCTTAGACAATTTTTAATGACGTTAGTTCCAAACTAAAAGAATTAGATAGTTTCCCAAAAAAAAATTATTTTTTACTGTATGAAATGTCTTAGAAAAATTTTTGAAAAATTTTTTTGAAAAGACAATTTTTTTTCAATAATGTTCAATTTTAGTTCGTAAATAAACTTTCTTAGACAATTTTTAATGACGTTAGTTCCAAACTAAAAGAATTAGAGAGTTTTGCAAAAAAAATTATTTTTTACTGCATGAAATGTCTTGAAAAAGTTTTTGAGAAACTTTTGAAAAAGACAATTTTTTTCAATAATGTTCACTTTAGTACGTAAAAAAACTTTCTTAGACAATTTTTAATGACGTTAGTTTCAAACTAAAAGAATTAGATTGTTTCGCAAAAAAAAATTATTTTTCACTGTATGAAATGTCATAGAAAAGATTTTGAAAAATTTTTTTGAAAAGGCAATTTTTTTTTAATAATGTTCACTTTTAGTACGTAAAAAAATTTCTTAGACAATTTTTAATGACGTTAGTTCCAAACTAAAAGAATTAGATAGTTTCGCAAAAAAAAATTATTTTGCACAGTATGAAATGTCTTGGAAAAATTTTTTTGAAAAGACAATTTTTTTTCAATAATGTTCACTTTTAGTACGTAACAAAACTTCCTTAGATGATTTTTAATGACGTTAGTTCCAAACTAAAAGAATTAGATAGTTTCGCAAAAAAAAATTATTTTTCACTGTATGAAATGTCTTAGAAAAAATTTTGAAAAATTTGTTTGAAAACACAATTTTTTTTCGATAATGTTCACTTTTAGTACGTAAAAAAACTTTCTTAGACAATTTTTAATGACGTTAGTTCCAAACAAAAAGAATTAGATAGTTTCGCAAAAAAAAATTATTTTTCACGGTATGAAATGTCTTAGAAAAATTTCTGAAAAATTTCTTTGATAAGACAATTTTTTTTCAATAATGTTCACTTTTAGTACGTAAATAAACTTTCTTTGGCAATTTTTAATGACGTTAGTTCCAAACTAAACGAATTAGATAGTTTTGCAAAAAAAAAAAGTTTTTCACTCTATGAAATGTTTTTAAAAAATTTGTTTGAAAAGACAATTTTTTTTCAATAATGTTCACTTTTAGTACGTTACAAAACTTCCTTAGACAATTTTTAATGACGTTAGTTCCAAACTAAAAGAATTAGATAGTTTCGCAAAAAAACTGTATGAAATGTCCTTGAAAAATTTTTGAAAAATTTTTTTGAAAAGACAATTTTTTTCAATAATGTTCACTTTTAGTACGTAAATAAACTTTCTTAGACAATTTTTAATGACGTTAGTTCCAAACTAAAAGAATTAGATAGTTTCGCAAAAAAAAAAAGTTTTTCACTGTATGAAATGGTTTTGAAAAATTATTTTAAAAAGACAATTTTTTTTCAAAAATGTTCACTTTTAGTACGTAACAAAACTTTCTTAGACAATTTTTAATGACGTTCGTTCCAAACTAAAAGAATTAGATAGTTTCGCAAAAAAAAATTATTTTTTACTGTATGAAATGTTTTTGAAAAATTTTTGAAAAATTTTTTTGAAAAGACAATTTTTTTTCAATA
Organism: Aplidium turbinatum; assembly: GCF_918807975.1. Taxonomy (NCBI): domain Eukaryota; kingdom Metazoa; phylum Chordata; class Ascidiacea; order Aplousobranchia; family Polyclinidae; genus Aplidium; species Aplidium turbinatum. The sequence goes on from NC_137475.1 coordinate 18,867,903, forward strand.
ATGTTCACTTTTAGTACGTAAATAAACTTTCTTAGACAATTTTTAATGACGTTAGTTCCAAACTAAAAGAATTAGATAGTTTCGCAAAAAAAAATTATTTTTCACTGTATGAAATGTCTTAGAAAAGTTTTTGAAAAATTTTTTTGAAAAGACAATTTTTTTTCAATAATGTTCACTTTTGGTACGTAAAAAAACTTTCTTAGACAAGTTTTAATGACGTTGGTTCCAAACTAAAAGAATTAGATAGTTTCGCAAAAAAAAATTAATTTTCACTGTATGAAATGTCTTAGAAGAATTTCTGAAAAATTTCTTTGATAAGACAATTTTTTTTCAATAATGTTCACTTTTAGTACGTAAATAAACTTTCTTTGGCAATTTTTAATGACGTTAGTTCCAAACTAAACGAATTAGATAGTTTTGCAAGAAAAAAAAGTTTTTCACTGTATGAAATGTTTTTAAAAAATTTGTTTGAAAAGACAATTTTTTTTCAATAATGTTCACTTTTAGTACGTTACAAAACTTCCTTAGACAATTTTTAATGACGTTAGTTCCAAACTAAAAGAATTAGATAGTTTCGCAAAAAAAAATTATTTTTCACTGTATGAAATGTCCTTGAAAAATTTTTGAAAAATTTTTTTGAAAAGACAATTTTTTTCAATAATGTTCACTTTTAGTACGTAAATAAACTTTCTTAGACAATTTTTAATGACGTTAGTTCCAAACTAAAAGAATTAGATAGTTTCGCAAAAAAAAATTAATTTTTATTGTATGAAATGTCTTAGAAAAATTTCTGAAAAATTTCTTTGATAAGACAATTTTTTTTCAATAATGTTCACTTTTAGTACGTAAAAAAACTTTCTTAGACAATTTTTAATGACGTTAGTTCCAAACTAAAAGAATTAGATAGTTTTCCAAAAAAAAAAAGTTTTTCACTGTATGAAATGGTTTTGAAAAATTATTTTAAAAAGACAATTTTTTTTCAAAAATGTTCACTTTTAGTACGTAACAAAACTTTCTTAGACAATTTTTAATGACGTTCGTTCCAAACTAAAAGAATTAGATAGTTTCGCAAAAAAAAATTATTTTTTACTGTATGAAATGTTTTTGAAAAATTTTTGAAAAATTTTTTTGAAAAGACAATTTTTTTTCAATAATGTTCACTTTTAGTACGTAAATAAACTTTCTTAGACAATTTTTAATGACGTTAGTTCCAAACTAAAAGAATTAGATAGTTTCGCAAAAAAAAATTATTTTTCACACTATGAAATGTCTTAGAAAAGTTTTTGAAAAATTTTTTTGAAAAGACAATTTTTTTTCAATAATGTTCACTTTTGGTACGTAAAAAAACTTTCTTAGACAAGTTTTAATGACGTTAGTTCCAAACTAAAAAATAGTTTCGCAAAAAAAAATTATTTTTCACTGTATGAAATGTCTTAGAAAAATTTCTGAAAAATTTCTTTGAAAAGACAATTTTTTTTCAATAATGTTCAATTTTAGTACGTAAATAAACTTTTTTAGACAATTTTTAATGTTGTTAGTTCCAAACTAAAAGAATTAGATAGTTTCGCAAAAAAAAATTATTTTTCACTGTATGAAATGTCTTAGAGAAATTTCTGAAAAATTTCTTTGAAAAGACAATTTTTTTTCAATAATGTTCACTTTTTGTACGTAAAAAAACTTTCTTAGACAATTTTTAATGACGTTAGTTCCAAACTAAAGGAATTAGATAGTTTCGCAAAAAAAAAATATTTTTCACTGTATGAAATGTCTTAGAAAAATTTCTGAAAAATTTCTTTGAAAAGACAATTTTTTTTCAATAATGTTCACTTTTTGTACGTAAAAAAACTTTCTTAGACAATTTTTAATGACGTTAGTTCCAAACTAAAGGAATTAGATAGTTTCGCAAAAAAAATTTATTTTTCACTGTATGAAATGTCTTAGAAAAATTTCTGAAAAATTTTTTTGAAAAGACAATTTTTTTTCAATAATGTTCACTTTTAGTACGTAAATAAACTTTCTTAGACAATTTTTAATGACGTTAGTTCCAAACTAAAAGAATTAGATAGTTTCGCAAAAAAAAATTATTTTTCACTGTATGAAATGTCTTAGAAAAATTTCTGAAAAATTTCTTTGAAAAGACAATTTTTTTTCAATAATGTTCACTTTTAGTACGTAAATAAACTTTCTTAGACAATTTTTAATGATGTTAGTTCCAAACTAAAAGAATTAGATAGCTTTGCAAAAAAAAAAAGTTTTTCACTGTATGAAATGTTTTTGAAAAAGTTTTTTGAAAAGACAATTTTTTTTCAATAATGTTCACTTTTAGTACGTAAATAAACTTTCTTAGACAATTTTTAATGACGTTAGTTCCAAACTAAAAGAATTAGATAGTTTCGCAAAAAAAAATTATTTTTCACTGTATGAAATGTCTTGGAAAAAGTTTTTGAAAAGACAAGTTTTTTTCAATGATGTTCACTTTTAGTACGTAACAAAACTTTCTTAGACAATTTTTAATGACATTAGTTCCAAACTAAAAGAATTAGATAGTTTCGCAAAAAAAAATTATTTTTCACTCTAAGAAATGTCTTAGAAAAATTTTTTTGAAAAAACAATTTTTTTTCAATAATGTTCACTTTTAGTACGTAAATAAACTTTCTTAGACAATTTTTAATGACGTTAGTTCCAAACTAAAAGAATTAGATAGTTTGCCAAAAAAAATTTATTTTTTACTGTATGAAATGTCTTAGAAAAATTTTTGAAAAATTTTTTTGAAAAGACAATTTTTTTTCAATAATGTTCACTTTTAGTTCGTAAATAAACTTTCTTAGACAATTTTTAATAACGTTAGTTCCAAACTAAAAGAATTAGATAGTTTCGCAAAAAAAAATTATTTTTTAATGCATGAAATGTCTTGGAAAAGTTTTTGAAAAACTTTTGAAAAAGACAATTTTTTTCAATAATGTTCACTTTAGTACGTAAAAAAAACTTTCTTAGACAATTTTTAATGACGTTAGTTTCAAACTAAAAGAATTAGATTGTTTCGCAAAAAAAAATTATTTTTCACTGTATGAAATGTTTTACAAAATTTTTGAAAAATTTTTTTGAAAAGACAATTTTTTTTCAATAATGTTCACTATTGGTACGTAAAAAAACTTTCTTAGACAATTTTTAATGACATTAGTTCCAAACTAAAAGAATTAGATAGTTTCGCAAAAAAAAATTATTTTTCACAGTATGAAATGTCTTAGAAAAGTTTTTGAAAAATTTTTTGAAAAGACAATTTTTTTTCAATAATGTTCACTTTTAGTACGTAAAAAAACTTTCTTAGACAATTTTTAATGACGTTAGTTCCAAACTAAAAGAATTAGATAGTTTCGCAAAAAAAATTTATTTTTCACTGTATGAAATGTCTTAGAAAAACTTTTGAAAAATTTTTTTGAAAACACAATTTTTTTTCGATAATGTTCACTTTTAGTACGTAAAAAAACTTTCTTAGACAATTTTTAATGACGTTAGTTCCAAACTAAAAGAATTAGATAGTTTTGCAAAAAAAAAAAGTTTTTCACTGTATGAAATGTTTTTAAAAAATTTTTTTGAAAAGACAATTTTTTTTCAATAATGTTCACTTTTAGTACGTTACAAAACTTCCTTACACAATTTTTAATGACGTTAGTTCCAAACTAAAAGAATTAGATAGTTTTGCAAAAAAAAATTATTTTTCACTGTATGAAATGTCCTTGAAAAATTTTTGAAAAATTTTTTTGAAAAGACCATTTTTTTTCAATAATGTTCACTTTTAGTACGTAAAAAAGCTTTCTTAGACAATTTTTAATGACGTTAGTTCCAAACTAAAAGAATTAGATAGTTTCGCAAAAAAAAATTAATTTTCACTGTATGAAATGTCTTAGAAAAATTTCTGAAAAATTTCTTTGATAAGACAATTTTTTTTCAATAATGTTCACTTTTAGTACGTAAAAAAACTTTCTTAGACAATTTTTAATGACGTTAGTTCCAAACTAAAAGAATTAGATAGTTTTCCAAAAAAAAAAAGTTTTTCACTGTATGAAATGTTTTTGAACAATTTTTTTGAAAAGACAATTTTTTTTCAATAATGTTCACTTTTAGTACGTAAATAAACTTTCTTAGACAATTTTTAATGACGTTAGTTCCAAACTAAAAGAATTAGATAGTTTCGCAAAAAAAAATTATTTTTCACTGTATGAAATGTCTTGGAAAAAGTTTTTGAAAAGACAAGTTTTTTTCAATGATGTTCACTTTTAGTACGTAACAAAACTTTCTTAGACAATTTTTAATGACATTACTTCCAAACTAAAAGAATTAGATAGTTTCGCAAAAAAAAATTATTTTTCACTCTAAGAAATGTCTTAGAAAAATTTTTTTGAAAAGACAATTTTTTTTCAATAATGTTCACTTTTAGTACGTAAATAAACTTTCTTAGACAATTTTTAATGACGTTAGTTCCAAACTAAAAGAATTAGATAGTTTGCCAAAAAAAATTTATTTTTTACTGTATGAAATGTCTTAGAAAAATTTTTGAAAAATTTTTTTGAAAAAACAATTTGTTTTCAATAATGTTCACTTTTAGTTCGTAAATAAACTTTCTTAGACAATTTTTAATAACGTTAGTTCCAAACTAAAAGAATTAGATAGTTTCGCAGAAAAAAATTATTTTTTAATGCATGAAATGTCTTGGAAAAGTTTTTGAAAAACTTTTGAAAAAGACAATTTTTTTCAATAATGTTCACTTTAGTACGTAAAAAAACTTTCTTAGACAATTTTTAATGACGTTAGTTTCAAACTAAAAGAATTAGATTGTTTCGCAAAAAAAAATTATTTTTCACTGTATGAAATGTTTTACAAAATTTTTGAAAAATTTGTTTGAAAAGACAATTTTTTTTCAATAATGTTCACTAAAAGAATTAGATTGTTTCGCAAAAAAAAATTATTTTTCACTGTATGAAATGTTTTACAAAATTTTTGAAAAATTTGTTTGAAAAGACAATTTTTTTTCAATAATGTTCATAATTTTTCAATAATTGGTACGTAAAAAAACTTTCTTAGACAATTTTTAATGACATTAGTTCCAAACTAAAAGAATTAGATAGTTTCGCAAAAAAAAATTATTTTTCACTGTATGAAATGTCTTGGAAATAGTTTTTTGAAAAGACAATTTTTTTTCAATAATGTTTACTTTTGGTACGTAAAAAAACTTTCTTAGACAATTTTTAATGACGTTAGTTCCAAACTAAAAGAATTAGATAGTTTCGCAAAAAAAATTTATTTTTCACTGTATGAAATGTCTTAGAAAAACTTTTGAAAAATTTTTTTGAAAACACAATTTTTTTTCAATAATGTTCACTTTTAGTACGTAAAAAAACTTTCTTAGACAATTTTTAATGATGTTAGTTCCAAACTAAAAGACTTAGATAGTTTTGCAAAAAAAAAAAGTTTTTCACTGTATGAAATGTTTTGGAAAAATTTTTTTGAAAAGACAATTTTTTTTCAATAATGTTCACTTTTAGTACGTTACAAAACTTCCTTAGACAATTTTTAATGACGTTAGTTCCAAACTAAAAGAATTAGATAGTTTCGCAAAAAAAAATTATTTTTCACTGTATGAAATGTCCTTGAAAAATTTTTGAAAAATTTCTTTGAAAAGTCAATTTTTTTTCAATAATGTTCACTTTTAGTACGTAAATAAACTTTCTTAGACAATTTTTAATGACGTTTGTTCCAAACTAAAAGAATTAGATAGTTTCGCAAAAAAAAATTAATTTTCACTGTATGAAATGTCTTAGAAAAATTTCTGAAAAATTTCTTTGATAAGACAATTTTTGTTCAATAATGTTCACTTTTAGTACGTAAAAAAACTTTCTTAGACAATTTTTAATGACGTTAGTTCCAAACTAAAAGAATTAGATAGTTTCGCAAAAAAAAATTGTTTTTCACTGTATGAAATGTCTTAGAAAAACTTCTGAAAAATTTCTTTGAAAAGACAATTTTTTTTCAATAATGTTCACTTTTAGTACGTAAATAAACTTTCTTAGACAATTTTTAATGACGTTAGTTCCAAACTAAAAGAATTAGATAGTTTCGCAAAAAAAAATTATTTTTCACTGTATGAAATGTCTTAGAAAAATTTCTGAAAAATTTCTTTGAAAAGACAATTTTTTTTCAATAATGTTCACTTTTAGTACGTAAATAAACTTTCTTAGACAATTTTTAATGACGTTAGTTCCAAACTAAAAGAATTAGATAGTTTCGCAAAAAAAAATTATTTTTCACTGTATGAAATGTCTTAGAAAAATTTCTGAAAAATTTCTTTGAAAAGACAATTTTTTTTCAATAATGTTCACTTTTAGTACGTAAATAAACTTTCTTAGACAATTTTTAATGATGTTAGTTCCAAACTAAAAGAATTAGATAGTTTCGCAAAAAAAAATTATTTTTCACTGTATGAAATGTCTTAGAAAAATTTCTGAAAAATTTCTTTGAAAAGACAATTTTTTTTCAATAATGTTCACTTTTAGTACGTAAAAAAACTTTCTTAGACAATTTTTAATGACGTTAGTTCCAAACTAAAGGAATTAGATAGTTTCGCAAAAAAAATTTATGTTTCACTGTATGAAATGTCTTAGAAAAACTTTTGAAAAATTTTTTTGAAAACACAATTTTTTTTCGATAATGTTCACTTTTAGTACGTAAAAAAACTTTCTTAGACAATTTTTAATGACGTTAGTTCCAAACTAAAAGAATTAGATAGTTTTGCAAAAAAAAAAAGTTTTTCACTGTATGAAATGTTTTTGAACAATTTTTTTGAAAAGACAATTTTTTTTCAATAATGTTCACTTTTAGTACGTAAATAAACTTTCTTAGACAATTTTTAATGACGTTAGTTCCAAACTAAAAGAATTAGATAGTTTCGCAAAAAAAAATTATTTTTCACTGTATGAAATGTCTTGGAAAAAGTTTTTGAAAAGACAAGTTTTTTTCAATGATGTTCACTTTTAGTGTGCGCGAACGGGCTACTTGTTCACTTTTCTTTCTTCGGTCTCAGTTTTCAACGACTTGCAAAATGAAGAGAAACAATAATTGTGCACTTTTGTTTTATTAATTCAGTTTCTTCTCTCTCGTGATAAGCAAAAAAATGAATAACCGTCCTGTAACTCAACCAACTTAAAACTCTTGCATTTTTCTCAACGTAGTCAAAAAATGAAACGTGTAACTTACAAAAAATGTGAGATCATCTGAAGGCAAGCGCGAGACTAATTTAGTTTCTCGCGCGGGCTTGCGGAGATCGAAGCCAAACGTCACACCAGCCCTCCCCCAGATGAACCATGTGATTTTCCAAACAAAAATGGTGAATCGACAAAACATATGTGATGTGCACAAATGAAATCACTGGATGAACAGAAGAGATGACCATGGTACTTTTGCACGAAAGAACAAAGTACTTCCATTACATATCACTTTTTTTTTGCTACAGACAAATTGGTTTCTTGGGCGAGTTACATAAATCACTTTTGAGAACGTTTTTTGTCCTGCGAATCAGCAAGAAATTGATGTTTAATTAACACATGCCAAAAGATACAGTATTTCTATCAAAACCCATGACTTTAAATAATCACTAAAAAGTAACAATCTCATATTACAAAAATAATGATGAACTACATGAGCTTTTGCCAAAAAACGCAAAAACCTTCAGACAACATAAGATTACACTAAGTCCACATGAAATCTAACTACACAATTCTTACTTTAGCTAACATGCTATGCAAAGGACGCAGAACACAATGTAAAACAAAAACCAACGCAATATATATTACTACTGTGACACAAAATAGCACTGACATCAAAAAGCATCTTCAATCATTGAAGTAAATCCTTTTTCAAAAAAGAAAACTATTTTCTCTGAACTTTACTTTGTTAAAATGTGTATTTGTGTCAGTGCGTACATATAACAATGAATTTTTCAACAAAATCTAATCACAAAGCATCAGTTTTGATCAGCAACATGCAAGTTGGATGACATTGCTTTATGTAGAAGATTTCCATTTGAAACTAGCATAAATATTGCCATAACATCTCCAATTACAGTACAGTATGGTAAACATTTTAAAGCATAAATCTAAAATAAATCACATGCATATCCATCAAAACCATCAGGAATGGTTATAAAAGACATTTGAGGCCTGAACTCTTGAATTTTAAAGAAAAAACTAAACAAATTCATCAACTCTTGATTACCAATAGAATGAATAAAGATAGAATGTTTTGTTGTTATCGGGGTTTACCAGACAAATTGATCCACCAACTAAGAACGGCCATGCAACCTTCCTGCAGCAAGAGAAAACGAAATCAAAGAGACTGTCGAAGACAACCCTCGAATGTTTTTATTTGTCAGCTCAGATCTCATCGGCCACGAATCCATTCTTTCTGGATGTGCCACCGCGATCTGGAATTATAAATCTGACTGGTGTGATGCCGCCAGGATTGCTATTCCTTACTTCCTGCCAGTGTATCGCAATCGATCGCACTCCTGTTATAAACTGAAATCACGTGAAAAGGATCACGTCGGGGTCACCAATGTGCGCGAACGGGCTACTTGTTCACTTTTCTTTCTTCGGTCTCAGTTTTCAACGACTTGCAAAATGAAGAGAAACAATAATTGTGCACTTTTGTTTTATTAATTCAGTTTCTTCTCTCTCGTGATAAGCAAAAAAATGAATAACCGTCCTGTAACTCAACCAACTTAAAACTCTTGCATTTTTCTCAACGTAGTCAAAAAATGAAACGTGTAACTTACAAAAAATGTGAGATCATCTGAAGGCAAGCGCGAGACTAATTTAGTTTCTCGCGCGGGCTTGCGGAGATCGAAGCCAAACGTCACATTAGTACGTAACAAAACTTTCTTAGACAATTTTTAATGACATTAGTTCCAAACTAAAAGAATTAGATAGTTTCGCAAAAAAAAATTATTTTTCACTCTAAGAAATGTCTTAGAAAAATTTTTTTGAAAAGACAATTTTTTTTCAATAATGTTCACTTTTAGTACGTAAATAAACTTTCTTAGACAATTTTTAATGACGTTAGTTCCAAACTAAAAGAATTAGATAGTTTTCCAAAAAAAAAAAGTTTTTCACTGTATGAAATGGTTTTGAAAAATTTTTTTAAAAAGACAATTTTTTTTCAATAATGTTCACTTTTAGTACGTAACAAAACTTTCTTAGACAATTTTTAATGACGTTCGTTCGAAACTAAAAGAATTAGATAGTTTCGCAAAAAAAAATTATTTTTTACTGTATGAAATGTTTTTGAAAAATTTTTGAAAAATTTTTTTGAAAAGACAATTTTTTTTCAATAATGTTCACTTTTAGTACGTAAATAAACTTTCTTAGACAATTTTTAATGACGTTAGTTCCAAACTAAAAGAATTAGATAGTTTCGCAAAAAAAAATTATTTTTCACTGTATGAAATGTCTTAGAAAAATTTTTGAAAAATTTCTTTGAAAAGACAATTTTTTTTCAATAATGTTCACTTTTAGTACGTTACAAAACTTCCTTAGACAATTTTTAATGACGTTAGTTCCAAACTAAAAGAATTAGATAGTTTCGCAAAAAAAATTATTTTTCACTGTATGAAATGTCCTTGAAAAATTTTTGAAAAATTTTTTTGAAAAGACAATTTTTTTTCAATAATGTTCACTTTTAGTACGTAAATAAACTTTCTTAGACAATTTTTAATGACGTTAGTTCCAAACTAAAAGAATTAGATAGTTTCGCAAAAAAAAATTAATTTTCATTGTATGAAATGTCTTAGAAAAACTTTTGAAAAATTTTTTTGAAAACACAATTATTTTTCGATAATGTTCACTTTTAGTACGTAAATAAACTTTCTTAGACAATTTTTAATGACGTAAGTTCCAAACAAAAAGAATTAGATAGTTTCGCAAAAAAAATTATTTTTCACTGTATGAAATGTCTTGGAAAAATTTTTTTAAAAATTCAATTTTTTTTCAATAATGTTCACTTTCAGTACGTAAATAAACTTTCTTAGACAATTTTTAATGACGTTAGTTCCAAACTAAAAGAATTAGATAGTTTCGCAAAAAAAAAAATTATTTTTTACTGTATGAAATGTCTTGGAAAAAGTTTTTTGAAAAGACAAGTTTTTTCAATGATGTTCACTTTTAGTACGTAAAAAAACTTTCTTAGACAATTTTTAATGACATTAGTTCCAAACTAAAAGAATTAGATAGTTTCGCAAAAAAAAACTATTTTTCACTCTATGAAATGTCTTGGAAAAATTTTTTTGAAAAGACAATTTTTTTTCAATAATGTTTACTTTTGGTACGTAAAAAAACTTTCTTAGACAATTTTTAATGACGTTAGTTCCAAACTAAAAGAATTAGATAGTTTCGCAAAAAAAATTTATTTTTCACTGTATGAAATGTCTTAGAAAAACTTTTGAAAAATTTTTTTGAAAACACAATTTTTTTTCAATAATGTTCGTTTTTAGTACGTAAAAAAACTTTCTTAGACAATTTTTAATGATGTTAGTTCCAAACTAAAAGACTTAGATAGTTTTGCAAAAAAAAAAAGTTTTTCACTGTATGAAATGTTTTGGAAAAATTTTTTTGAAAAGACAATTTTTTTTCAATAATGTTCACTTTTAGTACGTAAATAAACTTTCTTAGACAATTTTTAATGACGTTTGTTCCAAACTAAAAGAATTAGATAGTTTCGCAAAAAAAAATTAATTTTCACTGTATGAAATGTCTTAGAAAAATTTCTGAAAAATTTCTTTGAAAAGACAATTTTTGTTCAATAATGTTCACTTTTAGTACGTAAAAAAACTTTCTTAGACAATTTTTAATGACGTTAGTTCCAAACTAAAAGAATTAGATAGTTTCGCAAAAAAAAATTGTTTTTCACTGTATGAAATGTCTTAGAAAAACTTCTGAAAAATTTCTTTGAAAAGACAATTTTTTTTCAATAATGTTCACTTTTAGTACGTAAATAAACTTTCTTAGACAATTTTTAATGACGTTAGTTCCAAACTAAAAGAATTAGATAGTTTCGCAAAAAAAAATTATTTTTCACTGTATGAAATGTCTTAGAAAAGTTTTTGAAAAATTTTTTGAAAAGACAATTTTTTTTCAATAATGTTCACTTTTAGTACCTATAAAAACTTTCTTAGACAATTTTTAATGACGTTAGTTCCAAACTAAAAGAATTAGATAGTTTCGCAAAAAAAAATTATTTTTCACTGTATGAAATGTCTTGGAAATAGTTTTTTTAAAAGACAATTTTTTTTCAATAATGTTCACTTTTGGTACGTAAAAAAACTTTCTTAGACAATTTTTAATGACGTTAGTTCCAAACTAAAAGAATTAGATAGTTTCGCAAAAAAAATTTATTTTTCACTGTATGAAATGTCTTAGAAAAACTTTTGAAAAATTTTTTTGAAAACACAATTTTTTTTCGATAATGTTCACTTTTAGTACGTAAAAAAACTTTCTTAGACAATTTTTAATGACGTTAGTTCCAAACTAAAAGAATTAGATAGTTTTGCAAAAAAAAAAAGTTTTTCACTGTATGAAATGTTTTTAAAAATTTTTTTTGAAAAGACAATTTTTTTTCAATAATGTTCACTTTTAGTACGTTACAAAACTTCCTTAGACAATTTTTAATGACGTTAGTTCCAAACTAAAAGAATTAGATAGTTTCGCAAAAAAAATTATTTTTCACTGTATGAAATGTCCTTGAAAAGTTTTTGAAAAATTTTTTGAAAAGACAATTTTTTTTCAATAATGTTCACTTTTAGTTCGTAAATAAACTTTCTTAGACAATTCTTAATAACGTTAGTTCCAAACTAAAAGAATTAGATAGTTTCGCAGAAAAAAATTATTTTTTAATGCATGAAATGTCTTGGAAAAGTTTTTGAAAAACTTTTGAAAAAGACAATTTTTTTCAATAATGTTCACTTTAGTACGTAAAAAAACTTTCTTAGACAATTTTTAATGACGTTAGTTTCAAACTAAAAGAATTAGATTGTTTCGCAAAAAAAAATTATTTTTCACTGTATGAAATGTTTTACAAAATTTTTGAAAAATTTGTTTGAAAAGACAATTTTTTTTCAATAATGTTCACTATTGGTACGTAAAAAAACTTTCTTAGACAATTTTTAATGACATTAGTTCCAAACTAAAAGAATTAGATAGTTTCGCAAAAAAAAATTATTTTTCACTGTATGAAATGTCTTGGAAATAGTTTTTTGAAAAGACAATTTTTTTTCAATAATGTTTACTTTTGGTACGTAAAAAAACTTTCTTAGACAATTTTTAATGACGTTAGTTCCAAACTAAAAGAATTAGATAGTTTCGCAAAAAAAATTTATTTTTCACTGTATGAAATGTCTTAGAAAAACTTTTGAAATATTTTTTTGAAAACACAATTTTTTTTCAATAATGTTCGTTTTTAGTACGTAAAAAAACTTTCTTAGACAATTTTTAATGACGTTAGTTCCAAACTAAAAGACTTAGATAGTTTTGCAAAAAAAAAAAGTTTTTCACTGTATGAAATGTTTTGGAAAAATTTTTTTGAAAAGACAATTTTTTTTCAATAATGTTCACTTTTAGTACGTTACAAAACTTCCTTAGACAATTTTTAATGACGTTAGTTCCAAACTAAAAGAATTAGATAGTTTCGCAAAAAAAAATTATTTTTCACTGTATGAAATGTCCTTGAAAAATTTTTGAAAAATTTCTTTGAAAAGACAATTTTTTTTCAATAATGTTCACTTTTAGTACGTAAATAAACTTTCTTAGACAATTTTTAATGACGTTTGTTCCAAACTAAAAGAATTAGATAGTTTCGCAAAAAAAAATTAATTTTCACTGTATGAAATGTCTTAGAAAAATTTCTGAAAAATTTCTTTGATAAGACAATTTTTGTTCAATAATGTTCACTTTTAGTACGTAAAAAAACTTTCTTAGACAATTTTTAATGACGTTAGTTCCAAACTAAAAGAATTAGATAGTTTCGCAAAAAAAAATTGTTTTTCACTGTATGAAATGTCTTAGAAAAACTTCTGAAAAATTTCTTTGAAAAGACAATTTTTTTTCAATAATGTTCACTTTTAGTACGTAAATAAACTTTCTTAGACAATTTTTAATGACGTTAGTTCCAAACTAAAAGAATTAGATAGTTTCGCAAAAAAAAATTATTTTTCACTGTATGAAATGTCTTAGAAAAATTTCTGAAAAATTTCTTTGAAAAGACAATTTTTTTTCAATAATGTTCACTTTTAGTACGTAAATAAACTTTCTTAGACAATTTTTAATGACGTTAGTTCCAAACTAAAAGAATTAGATAGTTTCGCAAAAAAAAATTATTTTTCACTGTATGAAATGTCTTAGAAAAATTTCTGAAAAATTTCTTTGAAAAGACAATTTTTTTTCAATAATGTTCACTTTTAGTACGTAAATAAACTTTCTTAGACAATTTTTAATGATGTTAGTTCCAAACTAAAAGAATTAGATAGTTTCGCAAAAAAAAATTATTTTTCACTGTATGAAATGTCTTAGAAAAATTTCTGAAAAATTTCTTTGAAAAGACAATTTTTTTTCAATAATGTTCACTTTTAGTACGTAAAAAAACTTTCTTAGACAATTTTTAATGACGTTAGTTCCAAACTAAAGGAATTAGATAGTTTCGCAAAAAAAATTTATGTTTCACTGTATGAAATGTCTTAGAAAAACTTTTGAAAAATTTTTTTGAAAACACAATTTTTTTTCGATAATGTTCACTTTTAGTACGTAAAAAAACTTTCTTAGACAATTTTTAATGACGTTAGTTCCAAACTAAAAGAATTAGATAGTTTTGCAAAAAAAAAAAGTTTTTCACTGTATGAAATGTTTTTGAACAATTTTTTTGAAAAGACAATTTTTTTTCAATAATGTTCACTTTTAGTACGTAAATAAACTTTCTTAGACAATTTTTAATGACGTTAGTTCCAAACTAAAAGAATTAGATAGTTTCGCAAAAAAAAATTATTTTTCACTGTATGAAATGTCTTGGAAAAAGTTTTTGAAAAGACAAGTTTTTTTCAATGATGTTCACTTTTAGTGTGCGCGAACGGGCTACTTGTTCACTTTTCTTTCTTCGGTCTCAGTTTTCAACGACTTGCAAAATGAAGAGAAACAATAATTGTGCACTTTTGTTTTATTAATTCAGTTTCTTCTCTCTCGTGATAAGCAAAAAAATGAATAACCGTCCTGTAACTCAACCAACTTAAAACTCTTGCATTTTTCTCAACGTAGTCAAAAAATGAAACGTGTAACTTACAAAAAATGTGAGATCATCTGAAGGCAAGCGCGAGACTAATTTAGTTTCTCGCGCGGGCTTGGGGAGATCGAAGCCAAACGTCACACCAGCCCTCCCCCAGATGAACCATGTGATTTTCCAAACAAAAATGGTGAATCGACAAAACATATGTGATGTGCACAAATGAAATCACTGGATGAACAGAAGAGATGACCATGGTACTTTTGCACGAAAGAACAAAGTACTTCCATTACATATCACTTTTTTTTTGCTACAGACAAATTGGTTTCTTGGGCGAATTACATAAATCACTTTTGAGAACGTTTTTTGTCCTGCGAATCAGCAAGAAATTGATGTTTAATTAACACATGCCAAAAGATACAGTATTTCTATCAAAACCCATGACTTTAAATAATCACTAAAAAGTAACAATCTCATATTACAAAAATAATGATGAACTACATGAGCTTTTGCCAAAAAACGCAAAAACCTTCAGACAACATAAGATTACACTAAGTCCACATGAAATCTAACTACACAATTCTTACTTTAGCTAACATGCTATGCAAAGGACGCAGAACACAATGTAAAACAAAAACCAACGCAATATATATTACTACTGTGACACAAAATAGCACTGACATCAAAAAGCATCTTCAATCATTGAAGTAAATCCTTTTTCAAAAAAGAAAACTATTTTCTCTGAACTTTACTTTGTTAAAATGTGTATTTGTGTCAGTGCGTACATATAACAATGAATTTTTCAACAAAATCTAATCACAAAGCATCAGTTTTGATCAGCAACATGCAAGTTGGATGACATTGCTTTATGTAGAAGATTTCCATTTGAAACTAGCATAAATATTGCCATAACATCTCCAATTACAGTACAGTATGGTAAACATTTTAAAGCATAAATCTAAAATAAATCACATGCATATCCATCAAAACCATCAGGAATGGTTATAAAAGACATTTGAGGCCTGAACTCTTGAATTTTAAAGAAAAAACTAAACAAATTCATCAACTCTTGATTACCAATAGAATGAATAAAGATAGAATGTTTTGTTGTTATCGGGGTTTACCAGACAAATTGATCCACCAACTAAGAACGGCCATGCAACCTTCCTGCAGCAAGAGAAAACGAAATCAAAGAGACTGTCGAAGACAACCCTCGAATGTTTTTATTTGTCAGCTCAGATCTCATCGGCCACGAATCCATTCTTTCTGGATGTGCCACCGCGATCTGGAATTATAAATCTGACTGGTGTGATGCCGCCAGGATTGCTATTCCTTACTTCCTGCCAGTGTATCGCAATCGATCGCACTCCTGTTATAAACTGAAATCACGTGAAAAGGATCACGTCGGGGTCACCAATGTGCGCGAACGGGCTACTTGTTCACTTTTCTTTCTTCGGTCTCAGTTTTCAACGACTTGCAAAATGAAGAGAAACAATAATTGTGCACTTTTGTTTTATTAATTCAGTTTCTTCTCTCTCGTGATAAGCAAAAAAATGAATAACCGTCCTGTAACTCAACCAACTTAAAACTCTTGCATTTTTCTCAACGTAGTCAAAAAATGAAACGTGTAACTTACAAAAAATGTGAGATCATCTGAAGGCAAGCGCGAGACTAATTTAGTTTCTCGCGCGGGCTTGCGGAGATCGAAGCCAAACGTCACATTAGTACGTAACAAAACTTTCTTAGACAATTTTTAATGACATTAGTTCCAAACTAAAAGAATTAGATAGTTTCGCAAAAAAAAATTATTTTTCACTCTAAGAAATGTCTTAGAAAAATTTTTTTGAAAAGACAATTTTGTTTCAATAATGTTCACTTTTAGTACGTAAATAAACTTTCTTAGACAATTTTTAATGACGTTAGTTCCAAACTAAAAGAATTAGATAGTTTTCCAAAAAAAAAAGTTTTTCACTGTATGAAATGGTTTTGAAAAATTTTTTTAAAAAGACAATTTTTTTTCAATAATGTTCACTTTTAGTACGTAACAAAACTTTCTTAGACAATTTTTAATGACGTTCGTTCCAAACTAAAAGAATTAGATAGTTTCGCAAAAAAAAATTATTTTTTACTGTATGAAATGTTTTTGAAAAATTTTTGAAAAATTTTTTTGAAAAGACAATTTTTTTTCAATAATGTTCACTTTTAGTACGTAAATAAACTTTCTTAGACAATTTTTAATGACGTTAGTTCCAAACTAAAAGAATTAGATAGTTTCGCAAAAAAAAATTATTTTTCACCGTATGAAATGTCTTAGAAAAACTTCTGAAAAATTTCTTTGAAAAGACAATTTTTTTTCAATGATGTTCACTTTTAGTACGTAAATAAACTTTCCTAGACAATTTTTAATGACGTTAGTTCCAAACTAAAAGAATTAGATAGTTTCGCAAAAAAAAATTATTTTTCACTGTATGAAATGTCTTAGAAAAATTTTTGAAAAATTTCTTTGAAAAGACAATTTTTTTTCAATAATGTTCACTTTTAGTACGTAAATAAACTTTCTTAGACAATTTTTAATGACGTTAGTTCCAAACTAAAAGAATTAGATAGTTTCGCAAAAAAAAATTATTTTTCACTGTATGAAATGTCTTAGAAAAATTTCTGAAAAATTTCTTTGAAAAGACAATTTTTTTCAATAATGTTCACTTTTAGTACGTAAATAAACTTTCTTAGACAATTTTTAATGATGTTAGTTCCAAACTAAAAGAATTAGATAGTTTCGCAAAAAAAAATTATTTTTCACTGTATGAAATGTCTTAGAAAAATTTCTGAAAAATTTCTTTGAAAAGACAATTTTTTTTCAATAATGTTCACTTTTAGTACGTAAAAAAACTTTCTTAGACAATTTTTAATGACGTTAGTTCCAAACTAAAGGAATTAGATAGTTTCGCAAAAAAAAATTATTTTTCAATGTATGAAATGTCTTAGAAAAACTTTTGAAAAATTTTTTTGAAAACACAATTGTTTTTCGATAATGTTCACTTTTAGTACGTAAATAAACTTTCTTAGACAATTTTTAATGACGTAAGTTCCAAACAAAAAGAATTAGATAGTTTCGCAAAAAAAATTATTTTTCACTGTATGAAATGTCTTGGAAAAATTTTTTTAAAAATTCAATTTTTTTTCAATAATGTTCACTTTCAGTACGTAAATAAACTTTCTTAGACAATTTTTAATGACGTTAGTTCCAAACTAAAAGAATTAGATAGTTTCGCAAAAAAAAAAATTATTTTTTATTGTATGAAATGTCTTGGAAAAAGTTTTTTGAAAAGACAAGTTTTTTCAATGATGTTCACTTTTAGTACGTAAAAAAACTTTCTTAGACAATTTTTAATGACATTAGTTCCAAACTAAAAGAATTAGATAGTTTCGCAAAAAAAAACTATTTTTCACTCTATGAAATGTCTTGGAAAAATTTTTTTGAAAAGACAATTTTTTTTCAATAATGTTCACTTTTAGTACGTAACAAAACTTCCTTAGACAATTTTTAATGACGTTAGTTCCAAACTAAAAGAATTAGATAGTTTCGCAAAAAAAAATTATTTTTCACTGTATGAAATGTCTTAGAAAAGTTTTTGAAAAATTTTTTGAAAAGACAATTTTTTTTCAATAATGTTCACTTTTAGTACGTAAAAAAACTTTCTTAGACAATTTTTAATGACGTTAGTTCCAAACTAAAAGAATTAGATAGTTTCGCAAAAAAAAATTATTTTTCAGAGTATGAAATGTCTTGGAAATAGTTTTTTTAAAAGACAATTTTTTTTCAATAATGTTCACTTTTGGTACGTAAAAAAACTTTCTTAGACAATTTTTAATGACGTTAGTTCCAAACTAAAAGAATTAGATAGTTTCGCAAAAAAAATTTATTTTTCACTGTATGAAATGTCTTAGAAAATCTTTTGAAAAATTTTTTTGAAAACACAATTTTTTTTCGATAATGTTCACTTTTAGTACGTAAAAAAACTTTCTTAGACAATTTTTAATGACGTTAGTTCCAAACTAAAAGAATTAGATAGTTTTGCAAAAAAAAAAGTTTTTCACTGTATGAAATGTTTTTAAAAATTTTTTTTGAAAAGACAATTTTTTTTCAATAATGTTCACTTTTAGTACGTTACAAAACTTCCTTAGACAATTTTTAATGACGTTAGTTCCAAACTAAAAGAATTAGATAGTTTCGCAAAAAAAATTATTTTTCACTGTATGAAATGTCCTTGAAAAATTTTTGAAAAATTTTTTTGAAAAGACAATTTTTTTTCAATAATGTTCACTTTTAGTACGTAAATAAACTTTCTTAGACAATTTTTAATGACGTTAGTTCCAAACTAAAAGAATTAGATAGTTTCGCAAAAAAAAATTAATTTTCACTGTATGAAATGTCTTAGAAAACTTTTGAAAAATTTTTTTGAAAACACAATTATTTTTCGATAATGTTCACTTTTAGTACGTAAATAAACTTTCTTAGACAATTTTTAATGACGTAAGTTCCAAACAAAAAGAATTAGATAGTTTCGCAAAAAAAATTATTTTTCACTGTATGAAATGTCTTGGAAAAATTTTTTTAAAAATTCAATTTTTTTTCAATAATGTTCACTTTCAGTACGTAAATAAACTTTCTTAGACAATTTTTAATGACGTTAGTTCCAAACTAAAAGAATTAGATAGTTTCGCAAAAAAAAAAATTATTTTTTACTGTATGAAATGTCTTGGAAAAAGTTTTTTGAAAAGACAAGTTTTTTCAATGATGTTCACTTTTAGTACGTAAAAAAACTTTCTTAGACAATTTTTAATGACATTAGTTCCAAACTAAAAGAATTAGATAGTTTCGCAAAAAAAAACTATTTTTCACTCTAAGAAATGTCTTGGAAAAATTTTTTTGAAAAGACAATTTTTTTTCAATAATGTTCACTTTTAGTACGTAACAAAACTGCCTTTGACAATTTTTAATGACGTTAGTTCCAAACTAAAAGAATTAGATAGTTTCGCAAAAAAAAATTATTTTTCACTGTATGAAATGTCTTAGAAAAGTTTTTGAAAAATTTTTTGAAAAGACAATTTTTTTTCAATAATGTTCACTTTTAGTACGTAAAAAAACTTTCTTAGACAATTTTTAATGACGTTAGTTCCAAACTAAAAGAATTAGATAGTTTCGCAAAAAAAAATTATTTTTCACTGTATGAAATGTCTTGGAAATAGTTTTTTTAAAAGACAATTTTTTTTCAATAATGTTCACTTTTGGTACGTAAAAAAACTTTCTTAGACAATTTTTAATGACGTTAGTTCCAAACTAAAAGAATTAGATAGTTTCGCAAAAAAAATTTATTTTTCACTGTATGAAATGTCTTAGAAAAACTTTTGAAAAATTTTTTTGAAAACACAATTTTTTTTCGATAATGTTCACTTTTAGTACGTAAAAAAACTTTCTTAGACAATTTTTAATGACGTTAGTTCCAAACTAAAAGAATTAGATAGTTTTGCAAAAAAAAAAAGTTTTTCACTGTATGAAATGTTTTTAAAAATTTTTTTTGAAAAGACAATTTTTTTTCAATAATGTTCACTTTTAGTACGTTACAAAACTTCCTTAGACAATTTTTAATGACGTTAGTTCCAAACTAAAAGAATTAGATAGTTTCGCAAAAAAAAATTATTTTTCACTGTATGAAATGTCCTTGAAAAGTTTTTGAAAAATTTTTTTGAAAAGACAATTTTTTTTCAATAATGTTCACTTTTAGTACGTAAATAAACTTTCTTAGACAATTTTTAATGACGTTAGTTCCAAACTAAAAGAATTAGATAGTTTCGCAAAAAAAAATTAATTTTCACTGTATGAAATGTCTTAGAAAAATTTCTGAAAAATTTCTTTGATAAGACAATTTTTTTTCAATAATGTTCACTTTTAGTACGTAAAAAAACTTTCTTAGACAATTTTTAATGACGTTAGTTCCAAACTAAAAGAATTAGATAGTTTTCCAAAAAAAAAAATTTTTTCACTGTATGAAATGGTTTTGAAAAATTTTTTTGAAAAGACAATTTTTTTTCAATAATGTTCACTTTTAGTACGTAAATAAACTTTCTTAGACAATTTTTAATGACGTTAGTTCCAAACTAAAAGAATTAGATAGTTTCGCAAAAAAAAATTATTTTTCACTGTATGAAATGTCTTGGAAAAAGTTTTTGAAAAGACAAGTTTTTTTCAATGATGTTCACTTTTAGTACGTAACAAAACTTTCTTAGACAATTTTTAATGACATTAGTTCCAAACTAAAAGAATTAGATAGTTTCGCAAAAAAAAATTATTTTTCACTCTAAGAAATGTCTTAGAAAAATTTTTTTGAAAAGACAATTTTTTTTCAATAATGTTCACTTTTAGTACGTAAATAAACTTTCTTAGACAATTTTTAATGACGTTAGTTCCAAACTAAAAGAATTAGATAGTTTGCCAAAAAAAATTTATTTTTTACTGTATGAAATGTCTTAGAAAAATTTTTGAAAAATTTTTTTGAAAAGACAATTTTTTTTCAATAATGTTCACTTTTAGTTCGTAAATAAACTTTCTTAGACAATTTTTAATAACGTTAGTTCCAAACTAAAAGAATTAGATAGTTTCGCAGAAAAAAATTATTTTTTAATGCATGAAATGTCTTGGAAAAGTTTTTGAAAAACTTTTGAAAAAGACAATTTTTTTCAATAATGTTCACTTTAGTACGTAAAAAAACTTTCTTAGACAATTTTTAATGACGTTAGTTTCAAACTAAAAGAATTAGATTGTTTCGCAAAAAAAAATTATTTTTCACTGTATGAAATGTTTTACAAAATTTTTGAAAAATTTGTTTGAAAAGACAATTTTTTTTCAATAATGTTCACTATTGGTACGTAAAAAAACTTTCTTAGACAATTTTTAATGACATTAGTTCCAAACTAAAAGAATTAGATAGTTTCGCAAAAAAAAATTATTTTTCACTGTATGAAATGTCTTGGAAATAGTTTTTTGAAAAGACAATTTTTTTTCAATAATGTTCACTTTTGGTACGTAAAAAAACTTTCTTAGACAATTTTTAATGACTTTAGTTCCAAACTAAAAGAATTAGATAGTTTCGCAAAAAAAATTTATTTTTCACTGTATGAAATGTCTTAGAAAAACTTTTGAAAAATTTTTTTGAAAACACAATTTTTTTTCAATAATGTTCACTTTTAGTACGTAAAAAAACTTTCTTAGACAATTTTTAATGACGTTAGTTCCAAACTAAAAGAATTAGATAGTTTTGCAAAAAAAAAAAGTTTTTCACTGTATGAAATGTTTTGGAAAAATTTTTTTGAAAAGACAATTTTTTTTCAATAATGTTCACTTTTAGTACGTTACAAAACTTCCTTAGACAATTTTTAATGACGTTAGTTCCAAACTAAAAGAATTAGATAGTTTCGCAAAAAAAAATTATTTTTCACTGTATGAAATGTCCTTGAAAAATTTTTGAAAAATTTCTTTGAAAAGACAATTTTTTTTCAATAATGTTCACTTTTAGTACGTAAATAAACTTTCTTAGACAAGTTTTAATGACGTTAGTTCCAAACTAAAAGAATTAGATAGTTTCGCAAAAAAAAATTAATTTTCACTGTATGAAATGTCTTAGAAAAATTTCTGAAAAATTTCTTTGATAAGACAATTTTTGTTCAATAATGTTCACTTTTAGTACGTAAAAAAACTTTCTTAGACAATTTTTAATGACGTTAGTTCCAAACTAAAAGAATTAGATAGTTTCGCAAAAAAAAATTATTTTTCACTGTATGAAATGTCTTAGAAAAACTTCTGAAAAATTTCTTTGAAAAGACAATTTTTTTTCAATAATGTTCACTTTTAGTACGTAAATAAACTTTCTTAGACAATTTTTAATGACGTTAGTTCCAAACTAAAAGAATTAGATAGTTTCGCAAAAAAAAATTATTTTTCAGTGTATGAAATGTCTTAGAAAAATTTCTGAAAAATTTCTTTGAAAAGACAATTTTTTTTCAATAATGTTCACTTTTAGTACGTAAATAAACTTTCTTAGACAATTTTTAATGACGTTAGTTCCAAACTAAAAGAATTAGATAGTTTCGCAAAAAAAAATTATTTTTCACTGTATGAAATGTCTTAGAAAAATTTCTGAAAAACTTCTTTGAAAAGACAATTTTTTTTCAATAATGTTCACTTTTAGTACGTAAATAAACTTTCTTAGACAATTTTTAATGATGTTAGTTCCAAACTAAAAGAATTAGATAGTTTCGCAAAAAAAAATTATTTTTCACTGTATGAAATGTCTTAGAAAAATTTCTGAAAAATTTCTTTGAAAAGACAATTTTTTTTCAATAATGTTCACTTTTAGTACGTAAATAAACTTTCTTAGACAATTTTTAATGACGTTAGTTCCAAACTAAAAGAATTAGATAGTTTCGCAAAAAAAAATTAATTTTCACTGTATGAAATGTCTTAGAAAACTTTTGAAAAATTTTTTTGAAAACACAATTATTTTTCGATAATGTTCACTTTTAGTACGTAAATAAACTTTCTTAGACAATTTTTAATGACGTAAGTTCCAAACAAAAAGAATTAGATAGTTTCGCAAAAAAAATTATTTTTCACTGTATGAAATGTCTTGGAAAAATTTTTTTAAAAATTCAATTTTTTTTCAATAATGTTCACTTTCAGTACGTAAATAAACTTTCTTAGACAATTTTTAATGACGTTAGTTCCAAACTAAAAGAATTAGATAGTTTCGCAAAAAAAAAAATTATTTTTTACTGTATGAAATGTCTTGGAAAAAGTTTTTTGAAAAGACAAGTTTTTTCAATGATGTTCACTTTTAGTACGTAAAAAAACTTTCTTAGACAATTTTTAATGACATTAGTTCCAAACTAAAAGAATTAGATAGTTTCGCAAAAAAAAACTATTTTTCACTCTAAGAAATGTCTTGGAAAAATTTTTTTGAAAAGACAATTTTTTTTCAATAATGTTCACTTTTAGTACGTAACAAAACTGCCTTTGACAATTTTTAATGACGTTAGTTCCAAACTAAAAGAATTAGATAGTTTCGCAAAAAAAAATTATTTTTCACTGTATGAAATGTCTTAGAAAAGTTTTTGAAAAATTTTTTGAAAAGACAATTTTTTTTCAATAATGTTCACTTTTAGTACGTAAAAAAACTTTCTTAGACAATTTTTAATGACGTTAGTTCCAAACTAAAAGAATTAGATAGTTTCGCAAAAAAAAATTATTTTTCACTGTATGAAATGTCTTGGAAATAGTTTTTTTAAAAGACAATTTTTTTTCAATAATGTTCACTTTTAGTACGTAAAAAAACTTTCTTAGACAATTTTTAATGACGTTAGTTCCAAACTAAAAGAATTAGATAGTTTCGCAAAAAAAATTTATTTTTCACTGTATGAAATGTCTTAGAAAAACTTTTGAAAAATTTTTTTGAAAACACAATTTTTTTTCGATAATGTTCACTTTTAGTACGTAAAAAAACTTTCTTAGACAATTTTTAATGACGTTAGTTCCAAACTAAAAGAATTAGATAGTTTTGCAAAAAAAAAAAGTTTTTCACTGTATGAAATGTTTTTAAAAATTTTTTTTGAAAAGACAATTTTTTTTCAATAATGTTCACTTTTAGTACGTTACAAAACTTCCTTAGACAATTTTTAATGACGTTAGTTCCAAACTAAAAGAATTAGATAGTTTCGCAAAAAAAAATTATTTTTCACTGTATGAAATGTCCTTGAAAAGTTTTTGAAAAATTTTTTTGAAAAGACAATTTTTTTTCAATAATGTTCACTTTTAGTACGTAAATAAACTTTCTTAGACAATTTTTAATGACGTTAGTTCCAAACTAAAAGAATTAGATAGTTTCGCAAAAAAAAATTAATTTTCACTGTATGAAATGTCTTAGAAAAATTTCTGAAAAATTTCTTTGATAAGACAATTTTTTTTCAATAATGTTCACTTTTAGTACGTAAAAAAACTTTCTTAGACAATTTTTAATGACGTTAGTTCCAAACTAAAAGAATTAGATAGTTTTCCAAAAAAAAAAATTTTTTCACTGTATGAAATGGTTTTGAAAAATTTTTTTGAAAAGACAATTTTTTTTCAATAATGTTCACTTTTAGTACGTAAATAAACTTTCTTAGACAATTTTTAATGACGTTAGTTCCAAACTAAAAGAATTAGATAGTTTCGCAAAAAAAAATTATTTTTCACTGTATGAAATGTCTTGGAAAAAGTTTTTGAAAAGACAAGTTTTTTTCAATGATGTTCACTTTTAGTACGTAACAAAACTTTCTTAGACAATTTTTAATGACATTAGTTCCAAACTAAAAGAATTAGATAGTTTCGCAAAAAAAAATTATTTTTCACTCTAAGAAATGTCTTAGAAAAATTTTTTTGAAAAGACAATTTTTTTTCAATAATGTTCACTTTTAGTACGTAAATAAACTTTCTTAGACAATTTTTAATGACGTTAGTTCCAAACTAAAAGAATTAGATAGTTTGCCAAAAAAAATTTATTTTTTACTGTATGAAATGTCTTAGAAAAATTTTTGAAAAATTTTTTTGAAAAGACAATTTTTTTTCAATAATGTTCACTTTTAGTTCGTAAATAAACTTTCTTAGACAATTTTTAATAACGTTAGTTCCAAACTAAAAGAATTAGATAGTTTCGCAGAAAAAAATTATTTTTTAATGCATGAAATGTCTTGGAAAAGTTTTTGAAAAACTTTTGAAAAAGACAATTTTTTTCAATAATGTTCACTTTAGTACGTAAAAAAACTTTCTTAGACAATTTTTAATGACGTTAGTTTCAAACTAAAAGAATTAGATTGTTTCGCAAAAAAAAATTATTTTTCACTGTATGAAATGTTTTACAAAATTTTTGAAAAATTTGTTTGAAAAGACAATTTTTTTTCAATAATGTTCACTATTGGTACGTAAAAAAACTTTCTTAGACAATTTTTAATGACATTAGTTCCAAACTAAAAGAATTAGATAGTTTCGCAAAAAAAAATTATTTTTCACTGTATGAAATGTCTTGGAAATAGTTTTTTGAAAAGACAATTTTTTTTCAATAATGTTCACTTTTGGTACGTAAAAAAACTTTCTTAGACAATTTTTAATGACTTTAGTTCCAAACTAAAAGAATTAGATAGTTTCGCAAAAAAAATTTATTTTTCACTGTATGAAATGTCTTAGAAAAACTTTTGAAAAATTTTTTTGAAAACACAATTTTTTTTCAATAATGTTCACTTTTAGTACGTAAAAAAACTTTCTTAGACAATTTTTAATGACGTTAGTTCCAAACTAAAAGAATTAGATAGTTTTGCAAAAAAAAAAAGTTTTTCACTGTATGAAATGTTTTGGAAAAATTTTTTTGAAAAGACAATTTTTTTTCAATAATGTTCACTTTTAGTACGTTACAAAACTTCCTTAGACAATTTTTAATGACGTTAGTTCCAAACTAAAAGAATTAGATAGTTTCGCAAAAAAAAATTATTTTTCACTGTATGAAATGTCCATGAAAAATTTTTGAAAAATTTCTTTGAAAAGACAATTTTTTTTCAATAATGTTCACTTTTAGTACGTAAATAAACTTTCTTAGACAAGTTTTAATGACGTTAGTTCCAAACTAAAAGAATTAGATAGTTTCGCAAAAAAAAATTAATTTTCACTGTATGAAATGTCTTAGAAAAATTTCTGAAAAATTTCTTTGATAAGACAATTTTTGTTCAATAATGTTCACTTTTAGTACGTAAAAAAACTTTCTTAGACAATTTTTAATGACGTTAGTTCCAAACTAAAAGAATTAGATAGTTTCGCAAAAAAAAATTATTTTTCACTGTATGAAATGTCTTAGAAAAACTTCTGAAAAATTTCTTTGAAAAGACAATTTTTTTTCAATAATGTTCACTTTTAGTACGTAAATAAACTTTCTTAGACAATTTTTAATGACGTTAGTTCCAAACTAAAAGAATTAGATAGTTTCGCAAAAAAAAATTATTTTTCAGTGTATGAAATGTCTTAGAAAAATTTCTGAAAAATTTCTTTGAAAAGACAATTTTTTTTCAATAATGTTCACTTTTAGTACGTAAATAAACTTTCTTAGACAATTTTTAATGACGTTAGTTCCAAACTAAAAGAATTAGATAGTTTCGCAAAAAAAAATTATTTTTCACTGTATGAAATGTCTTAGAAAAATTTCTGAAAAACTTCTTTGAAAAGACAATTTTTTTTCAATAATGTTCACTTTTAGTACGTAAATAAACTTTCTTAGACAATTTTTAATGATGTTAGTTCCAAACTAAAAGAATTAGATAGTTTCGCAAAAAAAAATTATTTTTCACTGTATGAAATGTCTTAGAAAAATTTCTGAAAAATTTCTTTGAAAAGACAATTTTTTTTCAATAATGTTCACTTTTAGTACGTAAAAAAACTTTCTTAGACAATTTTTAATGACGTTAGTTCCAAACTAAAGGAATTAGATAGTTTCGCAAAAAAAATTTATTTTTCACTGTATGAAATGTTTTAGAAAAACTTTTGAAAAATTTTTTTGAAAACACAATTTTTTTTCGATAATGTTCACTTTTAGTACTTAAAAAAACTTTCTTAGACAATTTTTAATGACGTTAGTTCCAAACTAAAAGAATTAGATAGTTTTGCAAAAAAAAAAAGTTTTTCACTGTATGAAATGTTTTTGAAAAATTTTTTTGAAAAGACAATTTTTTTTCAATAATGTTCACTTTTAGTACGTAAATAAACTTTCTTAGACAATTTTTAATGACGTTAGTTCCAAACTAAAAGAATTAGATAGTTTCGCAAAAAAAAATTATTTTTCACTGTATGAAATGTCTTGGAAAAAGTTTTTGAAAAGACAAGTTTTTTTCAATGATGTTCACTTTTAGTGTGCGCGAACGGGCTACTTGTTCACTTTTCTTTCTTCGGTCTCAGTTTTCAACGACTTGCAAAATGAAGAGAAACAATAATTGTGCACTTTTGTTTTATTAATTCAGTTTCTTCTCTCTCGTGATAAGCAAAAAAATGAATAACCGTCCTGTAACTCAACCAACTTAAAACTCTTGCATTTTTCTCAACGTAGTCAAAAAATGAAACGTGTAACTTACAAAAAATGTGAGATCATCTGAAGGCAAGCGCGAGACTAATTTAGTTTCTCGCGCGGGCTTGCGAAGATCGAAGCCAAACGTCACACCAGCCCTCCCCCAGATGAACCATGTGATTTTCCAAACAAAAATGGTGAATCGACAAAACATATGTGATGTGCACAAATGAAATCACTGGATGAACAGAAGAGATGACCATGGTACTTTTGCACGAAAGAACAAAGTACTTCCATTACATATCACTTTTTTTTTTGCTACAGACAAATTGGTTTCTTGGGCGAATTACATAAATCACTTTTGAGAACGTTTTTTGTCCTGCGAATCAGCAAGAAATTGATGTTTAATTAACACATGCCAAAAGATACAGTATTTCTATCAAAACCCATGACTTTAAATAATCACTAAAAAGTAACAATCTCATATTACAAAAATAATGATGAACTACATGAGCTTTTGCCAAAAAACGCAAAAACCTTCAGACAACATAAGATTACACTAAGTCCACATGAAATCTAACTACACAATTCTTACTTTAGCTAACATGCTATGCAAAGGACGCAGAACACAATGTAAAACAAAAACCAACGCAATATATATTACTACTGTGACACAAAATAGCACTGACATCAAAAAGCATCTTCAATCATTGAAGTAAATCCTTTTTCAAAAAAGAAAACTATTTTCTCTGAACTTTACTTTGTTAAAATGTGTATTTGTGTCAGTGCGTACATATAACAATGAATTTTTCAACAAAATCTAATCACAAAGCATCAGTTTTGATCAGCAACATGCAAGTTGGATGACATTGCTTTATGTAGAAGATTTCCATTTGAAACTAGCATAAATATTGCCATAACATCTCCAATTACAGTACAGTATGGTAAACATTTTAAAGCATAAATCTAAAATAAATCACATGCATATCCATCAAAACCATCAGGAATGGTTATAAAAGACATTTGAGGCCTGAACTCTTGAATTTTAAAGAAAAAACTAAACAAATTCATCAACTCTTGATTACCAATAGAATGAATAAAGATAGAATGTTTTGTTGTTATCGGGGTTTACCAGACAAATTGATCCACCAACTAAGAACGGCCATGCAACCTTCCTGCAGCAAGAGAAAACGAAATCAAAGAGACTGTCGAAGACAACCCTCGAATGTTTTTATTTGTCAGCTCAGATCTCATCGGCCACGAATCCATTCTTTCTGGATGTGCCACCGCGATCTGGAATTATAAATCTGACTGGTGTGATGCCGCCAGGATTGCTATTCCTTACTTCCTGCCAGTGTATCGCAATCGATCGCACTCCTGTTATAAACTGAAATCACGTGAAAAGGATCACGTCGGGGTCACCAATGTGCGCGAACGGGCTACTTGTTCACTTTTCTTTCTTCGGTCTCAGTTTTCAACGACTTGCAAAATGAAGAGAAACAATAATTGTGCACTTTTGTTTTATTAATTCAGTTTCTTCTCTCTCGTGATAAGCAAAAAAATGAATAACCGTCCTGTAACTCAACCAACTTAAAACTCTTGCATTTTTCTCAACGTAGTCAAAAAATGAAACGTGTAACTTACAAAAAATGTGAGATCATCTGAAGGCAAGCGCGAGACTAATTTAGTTTCTCGCGCGGGCTTGCGGAGATCGAAGCCAAACGTCACATTAGTACGTAACAAAACTTTCTTAGACAATTTTTAATGACATTAGTTCCAAACTAAAAGAATTAGATAGTTTCGCAAAAAAAAATTATTTTTCACTCTAAGAAATGTCTTAGAAAACTTTTTTTGAAAAGACAATTTTTTTTCAATAATGTTCACTTTTAGTACGTAAATAAACTTTCTTAGACAATTTTTAATGACGTTAGTTCCAAACTAAAAGAATTAGATAGTTTTCCAAAAAAAAAAAGTTTTTCACTGTATGAAATGGTTTTGAAAAATTTTTTTAAAAAGACAATTTTTTTTCAATAATGTTCACTTTTAGTACGTAACAAAACTTTCTTAGACAATTTTTAATGACGTTCGTTCCAAACTAAAAGAATTAGATAGTTTCGCAAAAAAAAATTATTTTTTACTGTATGAAATGTTTTTGAAAAATTTTTGAAAAATTTTTTTGAAAAGACAATTTTTTTTCAATAATGTTCACTTTTAGTACGTAAATAAACTTTCTTAGACAATTTTTAACGACGTTAGTTCCAAACTAAAAGAATTAGATAGTTTCGCAAAAAAAAATTATTTTTCACTGTATGAAATGTCTTAGAAAAACTTCTGAAAAATTTCTTTGAAAAGACAATTTTTTTTCAATAATGTTCACTTTTAGTACGTAAATAAACTTTCTTAGACAATTTTTAATGACGTTAGTTCCAAACTAAAAGAATTAGATAGTTTCGCAAAAAAAAATTATTTTTCACTGTATGAAATGTCTTAGAAAAATTTTTGAAAAATTTCTTTGAAAAGACAATTTTTTTTCAATAATGTTCACTTTTAGTACGTAAATAAACTTTCTTAGACAATTTTTAATGACGTTAGTTCCAAACTAAAAGAATTAGATAGTTTCGCAAAAAAAAATTATTTTTCACTGTATGAAATGTCTTAGAAAAATTTCTGAAAAATTTCTTTGAAAAGACAATTTTTTTTCAATAATGTTCACTTTTAGTACGTAAATAAACTTTCTTAGACAATTTTTAATGATGTTAGTTCCAAACTAAAAGAATTAGATAGTTTCGCAAAAAAAAATTATTTTTCACTGTATGAAATGTCTTAGAAAAATTTCTGAAAAATTTCTTTGAAAAGACAATTTTTTTTCAATAATGTTCACTTTTAGTACGTAAAAAAACTTTCTTAGACAATTTTTAATGACGTTAGTTCCAAACTAAACGAATTAGATAGTTTCGCAAAAAAAATTTATTTTTCACTGTATGAAATGTCTTAGAAAAACTTTTGAAAAATTTTTTTGAAAACACAATTTTTTTTCGATAATGTTCACTTTTAGTACGTAAAAAAACTTTCTTAGACAATTTTTAATGACGTTAGTTCCAAACTAAAAGAATTAGATAGTTTTGCAAAAAAAAAAAGTTTTTCACTGTATGAAATGTTTTTGAAAAATTTGTTTGAAAAGACAATTTTTTTTCAATAATGTTCACTTTTAGTACGTAAATAAACTTTCTTAGACAATTTTTAATGACGTTAGTTCCAAACTAAAAGAATTAGATAGTTTCGCAAAAAAAAATTATTTTTCACTGTATGAAATGTCTTGGAAAAAGTTTTTGAAAAGACAAGTTTTTTTCAATGATGTTCACTTTTAGTACGTAACAAAACTTTCTTAGACAATTTTTAATGACATTAGTTCCAAACTAAAAGAATTAGATAGTTTCGCAAAAAAAAATTATTTTTCACTCTAAGAAATGTCTTAGAAAAATTTTTTTGAAAAGACAATTTTTTTTCAATAATGTTCACTTTTGGTACGTAAAAAAACTTTCTTAGACAATTTTTAATGACGTTAGTTCCAAACTAAAAGAATTAGATAGTTTTGCAAAAAAAATTATTTTTCACTGTATGAAATGTCTTAGAAAAGTGTTTGAAAAATTTTTTTGAAAAGACAATTTTTTTTCAATAATGTTCACTTTTGGTACGTAAAAAAACTTTCTTAGACAATTTTTAATGACATTAGTTCCAAACTAAAAGAATTAGATAGTTTCGCAAAAAAAAATTATTTTTCACTGTATGAAATGTCTTGGAAAAATTTTTTTGAAAAGACAATTTTTTTTCAATAATGTTCACTTTCAGTACGTAAAAAAACTTTCTTAGACAATTTTTAATGACGTTAGTTCCAAACTAAAAGAATTAGATAGTTTCGCAAAAAAAAATTATTTTTCACGGTATGAAATGTCTTGGAAAAAGTTTTTTGAAAAGACAATTTTTTTCAATGATGTTCACTTTTAGTACGTAACAAAACTTTCTTAGACAATTTTTAATGACGTTAGTTCCAAACTAAAAGAATTAGATAGTTTCCTAAAAAAAAATTATTTTTTACTGTATGAAATGTCTTAGAAAAATTTTTGAAAAATTTTTTTGAAAAGACAATTTTTTTTCAATAATGTTCACTTTTAGTTCGTAAATAAACTTTCTTAGACAATTTTTAATGACGTTAGTTCCAAACTAAAAGAATTAGAGAGTTTTGCAAAAAAAATTATTTTTTACTGCATGAAATGTCTTGAAAAAGTTTTTGAGAAACTTTTGAAAAAGACAATTTTTTTCAATAATGTTCACTTTAGTACGTAAAAAAACTTTCTTAGACAATTTTTAATGACGTTAGTTTCAAACTAAAAGAATTAGATTGTTTCGCAAAAATAAATTATTTTTCACTGTATGAAATGTCTTAGAAAAGTTTTTGAAAAATTTTTTTGAAAACACAATTTTTTTTTAATAATGTTCACTTTTAGTACGTAAAAAAACTTTCTTAGACAATTTTTAATGACGTTAGTTCCAAACTAAAAGAATTAGATAGTTTCGCAAAAAAAAATTATTTTGCACAGTATGAAATGTCTTGGAAAAATTTTTTTGAAAAGACAATTTTTTTTCAATAATGTTCACTTTTAGTACGTAACAAAACTTCCTTAGATGATTTTTAATGACGTTAGTTCCAAACTAAAAGAATTAGATAGTTTCGCAAAAAAAAATTATTTTTCACTGTATGAAATGTCTTAGAAAAAATTTTGAAAAATTTGTTTGAAAAGACAATTTTTTTTCGATAATGTTCACTTTTAGTACGTAAAAAAACTTTCTTAGACAATTTTTAATGACGTTAGTTCCAAACAAAAAGAATTAGATAGTTTTCCAAAAAAAAAAAGTTTTTCACTGTATGAAATGGTTTTGAAAAATTATTTTAAAAAGACAATTTTTTTTCAATAATGTTCACTTTTAGTACGTAAAAAAACTTTCTTAGACAATTTTTAATGACGTTAGTTCCAAACTAAAAGAATTAGATAGTTTTCCAAAAAAAAAAAGTTTTTCACTGTATGAAATGGTTTTGAAAAATTATTTTAAAAAGACAATTTTTTTTCAATAATGTTCACTTTTAGTACGTAAAAAAACTTTCTTAGACAATTTTTATTGACGTTAGTTCCAAACTAAAAGAATTAGATAGTTTTCCAAAAAACAAAAGTTTTTCACTGTATGAAATGGTTTTGAAAAATTATTTTAAAAAGACAATTTTTTTTCAATAATGTTCACTTTTAGTACGTAACAAAACTTTCTTAGACAATTTTTAATGACGTTCATTCCAAACTAAAAGAATTAGATAGTTTCGCAAAAAAAAATTATTTTTTACTGTATGAAATGTCTTGGAAAAAGTTTTTGAAAAGACAAGTTTTTTTCAATGATGTTCACTTTTAGTGTGCGCGAACGGGCTACTTGTTCACTTTTCTTTCTTCGGTCTCAGTTTTCAACGACTTGCAAAATGAAGAGAAACAATAATTGTGCACTTTTGTTTTATTAATTCAGTTTCTTCTCTCTCGTGATAAGCAAAAAAATGAATAACCGTCCTGTAACTCAACCAACTTAAAACTCTTGCATTTTT
Organism: Aplidium turbinatum; assembly: GCF_918807975.1. Classification (NCBI taxonomy): domain Eukaryota; kingdom Metazoa; phylum Chordata; class Ascidiacea; order Aplousobranchia; family Polyclinidae; genus Aplidium; species Aplidium turbinatum. Next base: position 18,900,984 of record NC_137475.1, read on the forward strand.
CTCAACGTAGTCAAAAAATGAAACGTGTAACTTACAAAAAATGTGAGATCATCTGAAGGCAAGCGCGAGACTAATTTAGTTTCTCGCGCGGGCTTGCGGAGATCGAAGCCAAACGTCACACCAGCCCTCCCCCAGATGAACCATGTGATTTTCCAAACAAAAATGGTGAATCGACAAAACATATGTGATGTGCACAAATGAAATCACTGGATGAACAGAAGAGATGACCATGGTACTTTTGCACGAAAGAACAAAGTACTTCCATTACATATCACTTTTTTTTTGCTACAGACAAATTGGTTTCTTGGGCGAATTACCTAAATCACTTTTGAGAACGTTTTTTGTCCTGCGAATCAGCAAGAAATTGATGTTTAATTAACACATGCCAAAAGATACAGTATTTCTATCAAAACCCATGACTTTAAATAATCACTAAAAAGTAACAATCTCATATTACAAAAATAATGATGAACTACATGAGCTTTTGCCAAAAAACGCAAAAACCTTCAGACAACATAAGATTACACTAAGTCCACATGAAATCTAACTACACAATTCTTACTTTAGCTAACATGCTATGCAAAGGACGCAGAACACAATGTAAAACAAAAACCAACGCAATATATATTACTACTGTGACACAAAATAGCACTGACATCAAAAAGCATCTTCAATCATTGAAGTAAATCCTTTTTCAAAAAAGAAAACTATTTTCTCTGAACTTTACTTTGTTAAAATGTGTATTTGTGTCAGTGCGTACATATAACAATGAATTTTTCAACAAAATCTAATCACAAAGCATCAGTTTTGATCAGCAACATGCAAGTTGGATGACATTGCTTTATGTAGAAGATTTCCATTTGAAACTAGCATAAATATTGCCATAACATCTCCAATTACAGTACAGTATGGTAAACATTTTAAAGCATAAATCTAAAATAAATCACATGCATATCCATCAAAACCATCAGGAATGGTTATAAAAGACATTTGAGGCCTGAACTCTTGAATTTTAAAGAAAAAACTAAACAAATTCATCAACTCTTGATTACCAATAGAATGAATAAAGATAGAATGTTTTGTTGTTATCGGGGTTTACCAGACAAATTGATCCACCAACTAAGAACGGCCATGCAACCTTCCTGCAGCAAGAGAAAACGAAATCAAAGAGACTGTCGAAGACAACCCTCGAATGTTTTTATTTGTCAGCTCAGATCTCATCGGCCACGAATCCATTCTTTCTGGATGTGCCACCGCGATCTGGAATTATAAATCTGACTGGTGTGATGCCGCCAGGATTGCTATTCCTTACTTCCTGCCAGTGTATCGCAATCGATCGCACTCCTGTTATAAACTGAAATCACGTGAAAAGGATCACGTCGGGGTCACCAATGTGCGCGAACGGGCTACTTGTTCACTTTTCTTTCTTCGGTCTCAGTTTTCAACGACTTGCAAAATGAAGAGAAACAATAATTGTGCACTTTTGTTTTATTAATTCAGTTTCTTCTCTCTCGTGATAAGCAAAAAAATGAATAACCGTCCTGTAACTCAACCAACTTAAAACTCTTGCATTTTTCTCAACGTAGTCAAAAAATGAAACGTGTAACTTACAAAAAATGTGAGATCATCTGAAGGCAAGCGCGAGACTAATTTAGTTTCTCGCGCGGGCTTGCGGAGATCGAAGCCAAACGTCACATTAGTACGTAACAAAACTTTCTTAGACAATTTTTAATGACATTAGTTCCAAACTAAAAGAATTAGATAGTTTCGCAAAAAAAAATTATTTTTCACTCTAAGAAATGTCTTAGAAAAATTTTTTTGAAAAGACAATTTTTTTTCAATAATGTTCACTTTTAGTACGTAAATAAACTTTCTTAGACAATTTTTAATGACGTTAGTTCCAAACTAAAAGAATTAGATAGTTTTCCAAAAAAAAAAAGTTTTTCACTGTATGAAATGGTTTTGAAAAATTTTTTTAAAAAGACAATTTTTTTTCAATAATGTTCACTTTTAGTACGTAACAAAACTTTCTTAGACAATTTTTAATGACGTTCGTTCCAAACTAAAAGAATTAGATAGTTTCGCAAAAAAAAATTATTTTTTACTGTATGAAATGTTTTTGAAAAATTTTTGAAAAATTTTTTTGAAAAGACAATTTTTTTTCAATAATGTTCACTTTTAGTACGTAAATAAACTTTCTTAGACAATTTTTAATGACGTTAGTTCCAAACTAAAAGAATTAGATAGTTTCGCAAAAAAAAAATTATTTTTCACTGTATGAAATGTCTTAGAAAAACTTCTGAAAAATTTCTTTGAAAAGACAATTTTTTTTCAATAATGTTCACTTTTAGTACGTAAATAAACTTTCTTAGACAATTTTTAATGACGTTAGTTCCAAACTAAAAGAATTAGATAGTTTCGCAAAAAAAATTATTTTTCACTGTATGAAATGTCTTAGAAAAATTTTTGAAAAATTTCTTTGAAAAGACAATTTTTTTTCAATAATGTTCACTTTTAGTACGTAAATAAACTTTCTTAGACAATTTTTAATGACGTTAGTTCCAAACTAAAAGAATTAGATAGTTTCGCAAAAAAAAATTATTTTTTACTGTATGAAATGTCTTAGAAAAATTTCTGAAAAATTTCTTTGAAAAGACAATTTTTTTTTAATAATGTTCACTTTTAGTACGTAAATAAACTTTCTTAGACAATTTTTAATGATGTTAGTTCCAAACTAAAAGAATTAGATAGTTTCGCAAAAAAAAATTATTTTTCACTGTATGAAATGTCTTAGAAAAATTTCTGAAAAATTTCTTTGAAAAGACAATTTTTTTTCAATAATGTTCACTTTTAGTACGTAAAAAAACTTTCTTAGACAATTTTTAATGACGTTAGTTCCAAACTAAACGAATTAGATAGTTTCGCAAAAAAAATTTATTTTTCACTGTATGAAATGTCTTAGAAAAACTTTTGAAAAATTTTTTTGAAAACACAATTTTTTTTCGATAATGTTCACTTTTAGTACGTAAAAAAACTTTCTTAGACAATTTTTAATGACGTTAGTTCCAAACTAAAAGAATTAGATAGTTTTGCAAAAAAAAAAAGTTTTTCACTGTATGAAATGTTTTTGAAAAATTTGTTTGAAAAGACAATTTTTTTTCAATAATGTTCACTTTTAGTACGTAAATAAACTTTCTTAGACAATTTTTAATGACGTTAGTTCCAAACTAAAAGAATTAGATAGTTTCGCAAAAAAAAATTATTTTTCACTGTATGAAATGTCTTGGAAAAAGTTTTTGAAAAGACAAGTTTTTTTCAATGATGTTCACTTTTAGTACGTAACAAAACTTTCTTAGACAATTTTTAATGACATTAGTTCCAAACTAAAAGAATTAGATAGTTTCGCAAAAAAAAATTATTTTTCACTCTAAGAAATGTCTTAGAAAAATTTTTTTGAAAAGACAATTTTTTTTCAATAATGTTCACTTTTGGTACGTAAAAAAACTTTCTTAGACAATTTTTAATGACGTTAGTTCCAAACTAAAAGAATTAGATAGTTTTGCAAAAAAAATTATTTTTCACTGTATGAACTGTCTTAGAAAAGTGTTTGAAAAATTTTTTTGAAAAGACAATTTTTTTTCAATAATGTTCACTTTTGGTACGTAAAAAAACTTTCTTAGACAATTTTTAATGACATTAGTTCCAAACTAAAAGAATTAGATAGTTTCGCAAAAAAAAATTATTTTTCACTGTATGAAATGTCTTGGAAAAATTTTTTTGAAAAGACAATTTTTTTTCAATAATGTTCACTTTCAGTACGTAAAAAAACTTTCTTAGACAATTTTTAATGACGTTAGTTCCAAACTAAAAGAATTAGATAGTTTCGCAAAAAAAAATTATTTTTCACGGTATGAAATGTCTTGGAAAAAGTTTTTTGAAAAGACAATTTTTTTCAATGATGTTCACTTTTAGTACGTAACAAAACTTTCTTAGACAATTTTTAATGACGTTAGTTCCAAACTAAAAGAATTAGATAGTTTCGCAAAAAAAATTATTTTTTACTGCATGAAATGTCTTGAAAAAGTTTTTGAGAAACTTTTGAAAAAGACAATTTTTTTCAATAATGTTCACTTTAGTACGTAAAAAAACTTTCTTAGACAATTTTTAATGACGTTAGTTTCAAACTAAAAGAATTAGATTGTTTCGCAAAAATAAATTATTTTTCACTGTATGAAATGTCTTAGAAAAGTTTTTGAAAAATTTTTTTGAAAACACAATTTTTTTTTAATAATGTTCACTTTTAGTACGTAAAAAAACTTTCTTAGACAATTTTTAATGACGTTAGTTCCAAACTAAAAGAATTAGATAGTTTCGCAAAAAAAAATTATTTTGCACAGTATGAAATGTCTTGGAAAAATCTTTTTGAAAAGACAATTTTTTTTCAATAATGTTCACTTTTAGTACGTAACAAAACTTCCTTAGATGATTTTTAATGACGTTAGTTCCAAACTAAAAGAATTAGATAGTTTCGCAAAAAAAAATTATTTTTCACTGTATGAAATGTCTTAGAAAAAATTTTGAAAAATTTGTTTGAAAACACAATTTTTTTTCGATAATGTTCACTTTTAGTACGTAAAAAAACTTTCTTAGACAATTTTTAATGACGTTAGTTCCAAACAAAAAGAATTAGATAGTTTTCCAAAAAAAAAAAGTTTTTCACTGTATGAAATGGTTTTGAAAAATTATTTTAAAAAGACAATTTTTTTTCAATAATGTTCACTTTTAGTACGTAAAAAAACTTTCTTAGACAATTTTTAATGACGTTAGTTCCAAACTAAAAGAATTAGATAGTTTTCCAAAAAAAAAAGTTTTTCACTGTATGAAATGGTTTTGAAAAATTATTTTAAAAAGACAATTTTTTTTCAATAATGTTCACTTTTAGTACGTAAAAAAACTTTCTTAGACAATTTTTATTGACGTTAGTTCCAAACTAAAAGAATTAGATAATTTTCCAAAAAACAAAAGTTTTTCACTGTATGAAATGGTTTTGAAAAATTATTTTAAAAAGACAATTTTTTTTCAATAATGTTCACTTTTAGTACGTAACAAAACTTTCTTAGACAATTTTTAATGACGTTCATTCCAAACTAAAAGAATTAGATAGTTTCCCAAAAAAAAGTTATTTTTTACTGTATGAAATGTTTTTGAAAAATTTTTGAAAAATTTTTTTAAAAAGACAATTTTTTTTCAATAATGTTCACTTTTAGTACGTAAATAAACTTTCTTAGACAATTTTTAATGACGTTAGTTCCAAACTAAAAGAATTAGATAGTTTCGCAAAAAAAAATTATTTTTCACTGTATGAAATGTCTTAGAAAAACTTCTGAAAAATTTCTTTGAAAAGACAATTTTTTTTCAATAATGTTCACTTTTAGTACGTAAAAAAACTTTCTTAGACAATTTTTAATGACGTTAGTTCCAAACTAAAAGAATTAGATAGTTTCGCAAAAAAAAATTATTTTTCACTGTATGAAATGTCTTAGAAAAGTTTTTGAAAATTTTTTTTGAAAAGACAATTTTTTTTCAATAATGTTCACTTTTAGTACGTAAAAAAGCTTTCTTAGACAATTTTTAATGACGTTAGTTCCAAACTAAAAGAATTAGATAGTTTCGCAAAAAAAAATTATTTTTCACGGTATGAAATGTCTTGGAAAAAGTTTTTTGAAAAGACAAGTTTTTTTCAATGATGTTCACTTTTAGTACGTAAAAAAGCTTTCTTAGACAATTTTTAATGACGTTAGTTCCAAACTAAAAGAATTAGATAGTTTCCCAAAAAGAAATTATTTTTTACTGTATGAAATGTCATAGAAAAGTTTTTGAAAAATTTTTTTGAAAAGGCAATTTTTTTTTAATAATGTTCACTTTTAGTACGTAAAAAAACTTTCTTAGACAATTTTTAATGACGTTAGTTCCAAACTAAAAGAATTAGATAGTTTCGCAAAAAAAAATTATTTTGCACAGTATGAAATGTCTTGGAAAAATTTTTTTGAAAAGACAATCTTTTTTCAATAATGTTCACTTTTAGTACGTAACAAAACTTCCTTAGATGATTTTTAATGACGTTAGTTCCAAACTAAAAGAATTAGATAGTTTCGCAAAAAAAAATTATTTTTCAGTGTATGAAATGTCTTAGAAAAAATTTTGAAAAATTTGTTTGAAAACACAATTTTTTTTCGATAATGTTCACTTTTAGTACGTAAATAAACTTTCTTAGACAATTTTTAATGATGTTAGTTCCAAACTAAAAGAATTAGATAGTTTCGCAAAAAAAATTTATTTTTCACTGCATGAAATGTCTTAGAGAAATTTCTGAAAAATTTCTTTGAAAAGACAATTTTTTTTCAATAATGTTCACTTTTTGTACGTAAAAAAACTTTCTTAGTCAATTTTTAATGACGTTAGTTCCAAACTAAAGGAATTAGATAGTTTCGCAAAAAAAAATTATTTTTCACTGTATGAAATGTCTTAGAAAAATTTCTGAAAAATTTCTTTGAAAAGACAATTTTTTTTCAATAATGTTCACTTTTTGTACGTAAAAAAACTTTCTTAGACAATTTTTAATGACGTTAGTTCCAAACTAAAGGAATTAGATAGTTTCGCAAAAAAAAATTATTTTTCACTGTATGAAATGTCTTAGAAAAATTTCTGAAAAATTTCTTTGAAAAGACAATTTTTTTTCAATAATGTTCACTTTTAGTACGTAAATAAACTTTCTTAGACAATTTTTAATGACGTTAGTTCCAAACTAAAAGAATTAGATAGTTTCGCAAAAAAAAATTATTTTTCACTGTATGAAATGTCTTAGAAAAATTTCTGAAAAATTTCTTTGAAAAGACAATTTTTTTTCAATAATGTTCACTTTTAGTACGTAAATAAACTTTCTTAGACAATTTTTAATGATGTTAGTTCCAAACTAAAAGAATTAGATAGTTTTGCAAAAAAAAAAAGTTTTTCACTGTATGAAATGTTTTTGAAAAATTTTTTTGAAAAGACAATTTTTTTTCAATAATGTTCACTTTTAGTACGTAAATAAACTTTCTTAGACAATTTTTAATGACGTTAGTTCCAAACTAAAAGAATTAGATAGTTTCGCAAAAAAAAATTATTTTTCACTGTATGAAATGTCTTGGAAAAAGTTTTTGAAAAGACAAGTTTTTTTCAATGATGTTCACTTTTAGTACGTAACAAAACTTTCTTAGACAATTTTTAATGACATTAGTTCCAAACTAAAAGAATTAGATAGTTTCGCAAAAAAAAGTTATTTTTCACTCTAAGAAATGTCTTAGAAAAATTTGTTTGAAAAGACAATTTTTTTTCAATAATGTTCACTTTTAGTACGTAAATAAACTTTCTTAGACAATTTTTAATGACGTTAGTTCCAAACTAAAAGAATTAGATAGTTTGCCAAAAAAAATTTATTTTTTACTGTATGAAATGTCTTAGAAAAATTTTTGAAAAATTTTTTTGAAAAGACAATTTTTTTTCAATAATGTTCACTTTTAGTTCGTAAATAAACTTTCTTAGACAATTTTTAATAACGTTAGTTCCAAACTAAAAGAATTAGATAGTTTCGCAAAAAAAAATTATTTTTTAATGCATGAAATGTCTTGGAAAATTTTTGAAAAACTTTTGAAAAAGACAATTTTTTTCAATAATGTTCACTTTAGTACGTAAAAAAACTTTCTTAGACAATTTTTAATGACGTTAGTTTCAAACTAAAAGAATTAGATTGTTTCGCAAAAAAAAAATATTTTTCACTGTATGAAATATTTTACAAAATTTTTGAAAAATTTTTTTGAAAAGACAATTTTTTTTCAATAATGTTCACTATTGGTACGTAAAAAAACTTTCTTAGACAATTTTTAATGACGTTAGTTCCAAACTAAAAGAATTAGATAGTTTTGCAAAAAAAAAAAGTTTTTCACTGTATGAAATGTTTTTGAAAAATTTGTTTGAAAAGACAATTTTTTTTCAATAATGTTCACTTTTAGTACGTAAAAAAACTTTCTTAGACAATTTTTAATGACGTTAGTTCCAAACTAAAAGAATTAGATAGTTTTGCAAAAAAAAAAAGTTTTTCACTGTATGAAATGTTTTTGAAAAATTTGTTTGAAAAGACAATTTTTTTTCAATAATGTTCACTTTTAGTACGTAAATAAACTTTCTTAGACAATTTTTAATGACGTTAGTTCCAAACTAAAAGAATTAGATAGTTTCGCAAAAAAAAATTATTTTTCACTGTATGAAATGTCTTGGAAAAAGTTTTTGAAAAGACAAGTTTTTTTCAATGATGTTCACTTTTAGTACGTAACAAAACTTTCTTAGACAATTTTTAATGACATTAGTTCCAAACTAAAAGAATTAGATAGTTTCGCAAAAAAAAATTATTTTTCACTCTAAGAAATGTCTTAGAAAAATTTTTTTGAAAAGACAATTTTTTTTCAATAATGTTCACTTTTGGTACGTAAAAAAACTTTCTTAGACAATTTTTAATGACGTTAGTTCCAAACTAAAAGAATTAGATAGTTTTGCAAAAAAAATTATTTTTCACTGTATGAAATGTCTTAGAAAAGTGTTTGAAAAATTTTTTTGAAAAGACAATTTTTTTTCAATAATGTTCACTTTTGGTACGTAAAAAAACTTTCTTAGACAATTTTTAATGACATTAGTTCCAAACTAAAAGAATTAGATAGTTTCGCAAAAATAATTATTTTTCACTGTATGAAATGTCTTGGAAAAATTTTTTTGAAAAGACAATTTTTTTTCAATAATGTTCACTTTCAGTACGTAAAAAAACTTTCTTAGACAATTTTTAATGACGTTAGTTCCAAACTAAAAGAATTAGATAGTTTCGCAAAAAAAAATTATTTTTCACGGTATGAAATGTCTTGGAAAAAGTTTTTTGAAAAGACAATTTTTTTCAATGATGTTCACTTTTAGTACGTAACAAAACTTTCTTAGACAATTTTTAATGACGTTAGTTCCAAACTAAAAGAATTAGATAGTTTCCTAAAAAAAAATTATTTTTTACTGTATGAAATGTCTTAGAAAAATTTTTGAAAAATTTTTTTGAAAAGACAATTTTTTTTCAATAATGTTCACTTTTAGTTCGTAAATAAACTTTCTTAGACAATTTTTAATGACGTTAGTTCCAAACTAAAAGAATTAGAGAGTTTTGCAAAAAAAATTATTTTTTACTGCATGAAATGTCTTGAAAAAGTTTTTGAGAAACTTTTGAAAAAGACAATTTTTTTCAATAATGTTCACTTTAGTACGTAAAAAAACTTTCTTAGACAATTTTTAATGACGTTAGTTTCAAACTAAAAGAATTAGATTGTTTCGCAAAAATAAATTATTTTTCACTGTATGAAATGTCTTAGAAAAGTTTTTGAAAAATTTTTTTGAAAACACAATTTTTTTTTAATAATGTTCACTTTTAGTACGTAAAAAAACTTTCTTAGACAATTTTTAATGACGTTAGTTCCAAACTAAAAGAATTAGATAGTTTCGCAAAAAAAAATTATTTTGCACAGTATGAAATGTCTTGGAAAAATTTTTTTGAAAAGACAATTTTTTTTCAATAATGTTCACTTTTAGTACGTAACAAAACTTCCTTAGATGATTTTTAATGACGTTAGTTCCAAACTAAAAGAATTAGATAGTTTCGCAAAAAAAAATTATTTTTCACTGTATGAAATGTCTTAGAAAAAATTTTGAAAAATTTGTTTGAAAACACAATTTTTTTTCGATAATGTTCACTTTTAGTACGTAAAAAAACTTTCTTAGACAATTTTTAATGACGTTAGTTCCAAACAAAAAGAATTAGATAGTTTTCCAAAAAAAAAAAGTTTTTCACTGTATGAAATGGTTTTGAAAAATTATTTTAAAAAGACAATTTTTTTTCAATAATGTTCACTTTTAGTACGTAAAAAAACTTTCTTAGACAATTTTTAATGACGTTAGTTCCAAACTAAAAGAATTAGATAGTTTTCCAAAAAAAAAAAGTTTTTCACTGTATGAAATGGTTTTGAAAAATTATTTTAAAAAGACAATTTTTTTTCAATAATGTTCACTTTTAGTACGTAAAAAAACTTTCTTAGACAATTTTTATTGACGTTAGTTCCAAACTAAAAGAATTAGATAGTTTTCCAAAAAACAAAAGTTTTTCACTGTATGAAATGGTTTTGAAAAATTATTTTAAAAAGACAATTTTTTTTCAATAATGTTCACTTTTAGTACGTAACAAAACTTTCTTAGACAATTTTTAATGACGTTCATTCCAAACTAAAAGAATTAGATAGTTTCGCAAAAAAAAATTATTTTTTACTGTATGAAATGTCTTGGAAAAAGTTTTTGAAAAGACAAGTTTTTTTCAATGATGTTCACTTTTAGTGTGCGCGAACGGGCTACTTGTTCACTTTTCTTTCTTCGGTCTCAGTTTTCAACGACTTGCAAAATGAAGAGAAACAATAATTGTGCACTTTTGTTTTATTAATTCAGTTTCTTCTCTCTCGTGATAAGCAAAAAAATGAATAACCGTCCTGTAACTCAACCAACTTAAAACTCTTGCATTTTTCTCAACGTAGTCAAAAAATGAAACGTGTAACTTACAAAAAATGTGAGATCATCTGAAGGCAAGCGCGAGACTAATTTAGTTTCTCGCGCGGGCTTGCGGAGATCGAAGCCAAACGTCACACCAGCCCTCCCCCAGATGAACCATGTGATTTTCCAAACAAAAATGGTGAATCGACAAAACATATGTGATGTGCACAAATGAAATCACTGGATGAACAGAAGAGATGACCATGGTACTTTTGCACGAAAGAACAAAGTACTTCCATTACATATCACTTTTTTTTTGCTACAGACAAATTGGTTTCTTGGGCGAATTACCTAAATCACTTTTGAGAACGTTTTTTGTCCTGCGAATCAGCAAGAAATTGATGTTTAATTAACACATGCCAAAAGATACAGTATTTCTATCAAAACCCATGACTTTAAATAATCACTAAAAAGTAACAATCTCATATTACAAAAATAATGATGAACTACATGAGCTTTTGCCAAAAAACGCAAAAACCTTCAGACAACATAAGATTACACTAAGTCCACATGAAATCTAACTACACAATTCTTACTTTAGCTAACATGCTATGCAAAGGACGCAGAACACAATGTAAAACAAAAACCAACGCAATATATATTACTACTGTGACACAAAATAGCACTGACATCAAAAAGCATCTTCAATCATTGAAGTAAATCCTTTTTCAAAAAAGAAAACTATTTTCTCTGAACTTTACTTTGTTAAAATGTGTATTTGTGTCAGTGCGTACATATAACAATGAATTTTTCAACAAAATCTAATCACAAAGCATCAGTTTTGATCAGCAACATGCAAGTTGGATGACATTGCTTTATGTAGAAGATTTCCATTTGAAACTAGCATAAATATTGCCATAACATCTCCAATTACAGTACAGTATGGTAAACATTTTAAAGCATAAATCTAAAATAAATCACATGCATATCCATCAAAACCATCAGGAATGGTTATAAAGGACATTTGAGGCCTGAACTCTTGAATTTTAAAGAAAAAACTAAACAAATTCATCAACTCTTGATTACCAATAGAATGAATAAAGATAGAATGTTTTGTTGTTATCGGGGTTTACCAGACAAATTGATCCACCAACTAAGAACGGCCATGCAACCTTCCTGCAGCAAGAGAAAACGAAATCAAAGAGACTGTCGAAGACAACCCTCGAATGTTTTTATTTGTCAGCTCAGATCTCATCGGCCACGAATCCATTCTTTCTGGATGTGCCACCGCGATCTGGAATTATAAATCTGACTGGTGTGATGCCGCCAGGATTGCTATTCCTTACTTCCTGCCAGTGTATCGCAATCGATCGCACTCCTGTTATAAACTGAAATCACGTGAAAAGGATCACGTCGGGGTCACCAATGTGCGCGAACGGGCTACTTGTTCACTTTTCTTTCTTCGGTCTCAGTTTTCAACGACTTGCAAAATGAAGAGAAACAATAATTGTGCACTTTTGTTTTATTAATTCAGTTTCTTCTCTCTCGTGATAAGCAAAAAAATGAATAACCGTCCTGTAACTCAACCAACTTAAAACTCTTGCATTTTTCTCAACGTAGTCAAAAAATGAAACGTGTAACTTACAAAAAATGTGAGATCATCTGAAGGCAAGCGCGAGACTAATTTAGTTTCTCGCGCGGGCTTGCGGAGATCGAAGCCAAACGTCACATTAGTACGTAACAAAACTTTCTTAGACAATTTTTAATGACATTAGTTCCAAACTAAAAGAATTAGATAGTTTCGCAAAAAAAAATTATTTTTTACTGTATGAAATGTTTTTGAAAAATTTTTGAAAAATTTTTTTAAAAAGACAATTTTTTTTAAATAATGTTCACTTTTAGTACGTAAATAAACTTTCTTAGACAATTTTTAATGACGTTAGTTCCAAACTAAAAGAATTAGATAGTTTCGCAAAAAAAAATTATTTTTCACTGTATGAAATGTCTTAGAAAAACTTCTGAAAAATTTCTTTGAAAAGACAATTTTTTTTCAATAATGTTCACTTTTAGTACGTAAAAAAGCTTTCTTAGACAATTTTTAATGACGTTAGTTCCAAACTAAAAGAATTAGATAGTTTCGCAAAAAAAAATTATTTTTCACTGTATGAAATGTCTTAGAAAAGTTTTTGAAAATTTTTTTTGAAAAGACAATTTTTTTTCAATAATGTTCACTTTTAGTACGTAAAAAAGCTTTCTTAGACAATTTTTAATGACGTTAGTTCCAAACTAAAAGAATTAGATAGTTTCGCAAAAAAAAATTATTTTTCACGGTATGAAATGTCTTGGAAAAAGTTTTTTGAAAAGACAAGTTTTTTTCAATGATGTTCACTTTTAGTACGTAAAAAAGCTTTCTTAGACAATTTTTAATGACGTTAGTTCCAAACTAAAAGAATTAGATAGTTTCCCAAAAAAAAATTATTTTTTACTGTATGAAATGTCTTAGAAAAATTTTTGAAAAATTTTTTTGAAAAGACAATTTTTTTTCAATAATGTTCACTTTTAGTTCGTAAATAAACTTTCTTAGACAATTTTTAATGACGTTAGTTCCAAACTAAAAGAATTAGAGAGTTTTGCAAAAAAAATTATTTTTTACTGCATGAAATGTCTTGAAAAAGTTTTTGAGAAACTTTTGAAAAAGACAATTTTTTCAATAATGTTCACTTTAGTACGTAAAAAAACTTTTTTAGACAATTTTTAATGACGTTAGTTTCAAACTAAAAGAATTAGATTGTTTCGCAAAAAAAAATTATTTTTCACTGTATGAAATGTCATAGAAAAGTTTTTGAAAAATTTTTTTGAAAAGGCAATTTTTTTTTAATAATGTTCACTTTTAGTACGTAAAAAAACTTTCTTAGACAATTTTTAATGACGTTAGTTCCAAACTAAAAGAATTAGATAGTTTCGCAAAAAAAAATTATTTTGCACAGTATGAAATGTCTTGGAAAAATTTTTTTGAAAAGACAATTTTTTTTCAATAATGTTCACTTTTAGTACGTAACAAAACTTCCTTAGATGATTTTTAATGACGTTAGTTCCAAACTAAAAGAATTAGATAGTTTCGCAAAAAAAAATTGATTTTCAGTGTATGAAATGTCTTAGAAAAAATTTTGAAAAATTTGTTTGAAAACACAATTTTTTTTCGATAATGTTCACTTTTAGTACGTAAAAAAACTTTCTTAGACAATTTTTAATGACGTTAGTTCCAAACAAAAAGAATTAGATAGTTTCGCAAAAAAAAATTATTTTTCACAGTATGAAATGTCTTGGAAAAATTTTTTTAAAAAGACAATTTTTTTTTCAATAATGTTTACTTTTAGTACGTAAAAAAACTTTCTTAGACAATTTTTAATGACGTTAGTTCCAAACTAAAAGAATTAGATAGTTTCGCAAAAAAAAATTAATTTTCACTGTATGAAATGTCTTAGAAAAATTTCTGAAAAATTTCTTTGATAAGACAATTTTTTTTCAATAATGTTCACTTTTAGTACGTAAATAAACTTTCTTTGGCAATTTTTAATGACGTTCGTTCCAAACTAAACGAATTAGATAGTTTTGCAAAAAAAAAAAGTTTTTCACTGTATGAAATGTTTTTAAAAAATTTGTTTGAAAAGACAATTTTTTTTCAATAATGTTCACTTTTAGTACGTTACAAAACTTCCTTAGACAATTTTTAATGACGTTAGTTCCAAACTAAAAGAATTAGATAGTTTCGCAAAAAAAAATTATTTTTCACTGTATGAAATGTCCTTGAAAAATTTTTGAAAAATTTTTTTGAAAAGACAATTTTTTTTCAATAATGTTCACTTTTAGTGCGTAAATAAACTTTCTTAGACAATTTTTAATGACGTTAGTTCCAAACTAAAAGAATTAGATAGTTTCGCAAAAAAAAATTAATTTTCACTGTATGAAATGTTTTAGAAAAGTTTTTGAAAATTTTTTTTGAAAAGACAATTTTTTTTCAATAATGTTCACTTTTAGTACGTAAAAAAGCTTTCTTAGACAATTTTTAATGACGTTAGTTCCAAACTAAAAGAATTAGATAGTTTCGCAAAAAAAAATTACTTTTCACGGTATGAAATGTCTTGGAAAAAGTTTTTTGAAAAGACAAGTTTTTTTCAATGATGTTCACTTTTAGTACGTAACAAAACTTTCTTAGACAATTTTTAATGACGTTAGTTCCAAACTAAAAGAATTAGATAGTTTCCCAAAAAAAAATTATTTTTTACTGTATGAAATGTCTTAGAAAAATTTTTGAAAAATTTTTTTGAAAAGACAATTTTTTTTCAATAATGTTCACTTTTAGTTCGTAAATAAACTTTCTTAGACAATTTTTAATGACGTTAGTTCCAAACTAAAAGAATTAGATAGTTTCGCAAAAAAAAATTAAGTTTCACTGTATGAAATGTCTTAGAAAAATTTCTGAAAAATTTCTTTGAAAAGACAATTTTTTTTCAATAATGTTCACTTTTAGTACGTAAAAAAACTTTCTTAGACAATTTTTAATGACGTTAGTTCCAAACTAAAAGAATTAGATAGTTTTCCAAAAAAAAAAAATTTTTCACTGTATGAAATGGTTTTGAAAAATTATTTTAAAAAGACAATTTTTTTTCAATAATGTTCACTTTTAGTACGTAAAAAAACTTTCTTAGACAATTTTTAATGACGTTCGTTCCAAACTAAAAGAATTAGATAGTTTCGCAAAAAAAAATTATTTTTTACTGTATGAAATGTTTTTGAAAAATTTTTGAAAAATTTTTTTGAAAAGACAATTTTTTTTCAATAATGTTCACTTTTAGTACGTAAATAAACTTTCTTAGACAATTTTTAATGACGTTAGTTCCAAACTAAAAGAATTAGATAGTTTCGCAAAAAAAAATTATTTTTCAGAGTATGAAATGTCTTAGAAAAGTTTTTGAAAATTTTTTTTGAAAAGACAATTTTTTTTCAATAATGTTCACTTTTAGTACGTAAAAAAGCTTTCTTAGACAATTTTTAATGACGTTAGTTCCAAACTAAAAGAATTAGATAGTTTCGCAAAAAAAAATTATTTTTCACGGTATGAAATGTCTTGGAAAAAGTTTTTTGAAAAGACAAGTTTTTTTCAATGATGTTCACTTTTAGTACGTAAAAAAGCTTTCTTAGACAATTTTTAATGACGTTAGTTCCAAACTAAAAGAATTAGATAGTTTCCCAAAAAAAAATTATTTTTTACTGTATGAAATGTCTTAGAAAAATTTTTGAAAAATTTTTTTGAAAAGACAATTTTTTTTCAATAATGTTCACTTTTAGTTCGTAAATAAACTTTCTTAGACAATTTTTAATGACGTTAGTTCCAAACTAAAAGAATTAGAGAGTTTTGCAAAAAAAATTATTTTTTACTGCATGAAATGTCTTGAAAAAGTTTTTGAGAAACTTTTGAAAAAGACAATTTTTTCAATAATGTTCACTTTAGTACGTAAAAAAACTTTTTTAGACAATTTTTAATGACGTTAGTTTCAAACTAAAAGAATTAGATTGTTTCGCAAAAAAAAATTATTTTTCACTGTATGAAATGTCATAGAAAAGTTTTTGAAAAATTTTTTTGAAAAGGCAATTTTTTTTTAATAATGTTCACTTTTAGTACGTAAAAAAACTTTCTTAGACAATTTTTAATGACGTTAGTTCCAAACTAAAAGAATTAGATAGTTTCGCAAAAAAAAATTATTTTGCACAGTATGAAATGTCTTGGAAAAATTTTTTTGAAAAGACAATTTTTTTTCAATAATGTTCACTTTTAGTACGTAACAAAACTTCCTTAGATGATTTTTAATGACGTTAGTTCCAAACTAAAAGAATTAGATAGTTTCGCAAAAAAAAATTATTTTTCAGTGTATGAAATGTCTTAGAAAAAATTTTGAAAAATTTGTTTGAAAACACAATTTTTTTTCGATAATGTTCACTTTTAGTACGTAAAAAAACTTTCTTAGACAATTTTTAATGACGTTAGTTCCAAACAAAAAGAATTAGATAGTTTCGCAAAAAAAAATTATTTTTCACAGTATGAAATGTCTTGGAAAAATTTTTTTAAAAAGACAATTTTTTTTTCAATAATGTTTACTTTTAGTACGTAAAAAAACTTTCTTAGACAATTTTTAATGACGTTAGTTCCAAACTAAAAGAATTAGATAGTTTCGCAAAAAAAAATTAATTTTCACTGTATGAAATGTCTTAGAAAAATTTCTGAAAAATTTCTTTGATAAGACAATTTTTTTTCAATAATGTTCACTTTTAGTACGTAAATAAACTTTCTTTGGCAATTTTTAATGACGTTCGTTCCAAACTAAACGAATTAGATAGTTTTGCAAAAAAAAAAAGTTTTTCACTGTATGAAATGTTTTTAAAAAATTTGTTTGAAAAGACAATTTTTTTTCAATAATGTTCACTTTTAGTACGTTACAAAACTTCCTTAGACAATTTTTAATGACGTTAGTTCCAAACTAAAAGAATTAGATAGTTTCGCAAAAAAAAATTATTTTTCACTGTATGAAATGTCCTTGAAAAATTTTTGAAAAATTTTTTTGAAAAGACAATTTTTTTTCAATAATGTTCACTTTTAGTGCGTAAATAAACTTTCTTAGACAATTTTTAATGACGTTAGTTCCAAACTAAAAGAATTAGATAGTTTCGCAAAAAAAAATTAATTTTCACTGTATGAAATGTTTTAGAAAAGTTTTTGAAAATTTTTTTTGAAAAGACAATTTTTTTTCAATAATGTTCACTTTTAGTACGTAAAAAAGCTTTCTTAGACAATTTTTAATGACGTTAGTTCCAAACTAAAAGAATTAGATAGTTTCGCAAAAAAAAATTACTTTTCACGGTATGAAATGTCTTGGAAAAAGTTTTTTGAAAAGACAAGTTTTTTTCAATGATGTTCACTTTTAGTACGTAACAAAACTTTCTTAGACAATTTTTAATGACGTTAGTTCCAAACTAAAAGAATTAGATAGTTTCCCAAAAAAAAATTATTTTTTACTGTATGAAATGTCTTAGAAAAATTTTTGAAAAATTTTTTTGAAAAGACAATTTTTTTTCAATAATGTTCACTTTTAGTTCGTAAATAAACTTTCTTAGACAATTTTTAATGACGTTAGTTCCAAACTAAAAGAATTAGATAGTTTCGCAAAAAAAAATTAAGTTTCACTGTATGAAATGTCTTAGAAAAATTTCTGAAAAATTTCTTTGAAAAGACAATTTTTTTTCAATAATGTTCACTTTTAGTACGTAAAAAAACTTTCTTAGACAATTTTTAATGACGTTAGTTCCAAACTAAAAGAATTAGATAGTTTTCCAAAAAAAAAAAATTTTTCACTGTATGAAATGGTTTTGAAAAATTATTTTAAAAAGACAATTTTTTTTCAATAATGTTCACTTTTAGTACGTAACAAAACTTTCTTAGACAATTTTTAATGACGTTCGTTCCAAACTAAAAGAATTAGATAGTTTCGCAAAAAAAAATTATTTTTTACTGTATGAAATGTTTTTGAAAAATTTTTGAAAAATTTTTTTGAAAAGACAATTTTTTTTCAATAATGTTCACTTTTAGTACGTAAATAAACTTTCTTAGACAATTTTTAATGACGTTAGTTCCAAACTAAAAGAATTAGATAGTTTCGCAAAAAAAAAATTATTTTTCAGAGTATGAAATGTCTTAGAAAAATTTTTGAAAAATTTTTTGAAAAGACAATTTTTTTTCAATAATGTTCACTTTTGGTACGTAAAAAAACTTTCTTAGACAAGTTTTAATGACGTTAGTTCCAAACTAAAAGAATTAGATAGTTTCGCAAAAAAAAATTATTTTTCACTGTATGAAATGTCTTAGAAAAATTTCTGAAAAATTTCTTTGAAAAGACAATTTTTTTTCAATAATGTTCACTTTTAGTACGTAAATAAACTTTCCTAGACAATTTTTAATGACGTTAGTTCCAAACTAAAAGAATTAGATAGTTTCGCAAAAAAAAAAAGTTTTTCACTGTATGAAATGTCTTAGAAAAATTTCTGAAAAATTTCTTTGAAAAGACAATTTTTTTTCAATAATGTTCACTTTTAGTACGTAAATAAACTTTCTTAGACAATTTTTAATGATGTTAGTTCCAAACTAAAAGAATTAGATAGTTTCGCAAAAAAAATTTATTTTTCACTGCATGAAATGTCTTAGAGAAATTTCTGAAAAATTTCTTTGAAAAGACAATTTTTTTTCAATAATGTTCACTTTTTGTACGTAAAAAAACTTTCTTAGTCAATTTTTAATAACGTTAGTTCCAAACTAAAGGAATTAGATAGTTTCGCAAAAAAAAATTATTTTTCACTGTATGAAATGTCTTAGAAAAATTTCTGAAAAATTTCTTTGAAAAGACAATTTTTTTTCAATAATGTTCACTTTTTGTACGTAAAAAAACTTTCTTAGACAATTTTTAATGACGTTAGTTCCAAACTAAAGGAATTAGATAGTTTCGCAAAAAAAAATTATTTTTCACTGTATGAAATGTCTTAGAAAAATTTCTGAAAAATTTCTTTGAAAAGACAATTTTTTTTCAATAATGTTCACTTTTAGTACGTAAATAAACTTTCTTAGACAATTTTTAATGACGTTAGTTCCAAACTAAAAGAATTAGATAGTTTCGCAAAAAAAAATTATTTTTCACTGTATGAAATGTCTTAGAAAAATTTCTGAAAAATTTCTTTGAAAAGACAATTTTTTTTCAATAATGTTCACTTTTAGTACGTAAATAAACTTTCTTAGACAATTTTTAATGATGTTAGTTCCAAACTAAAAGAATTAGATAGTTTTGCAAAAAAAAAAGTTTTTCACTGTATGAAATGTTTTTGAAAAATTTTTTTGAAAAGACAATTTTTTTTCAATAATGTTCACTTTTAGTACGTAAATAAACTTTCTTAGACAATTTTTAATGACGTTAGTTCCAAACTAAAAGAATTAGATAGTTTCGCAAAAAAAAATTATTTTTCACTGTATGAAATGTCTTGGAAAAAGTTTTTGAAAAGACAAGTTTTTTTCAATGATGTTCACTTTTAGTACGTAACAAAACTTTCTTAGACAATTTTTAATGACATTAGTTCCAAACTAAAAGAATTAGATAGTTTCGCAAAAAAAAGTTATTTTTCACTCTAAGAAATGTCTTAGAAAAATTTGTTTGAAAAGACAATTTTTTTTCAATAATGTTCACTTTTAGTACGTAAATAAACTTCCTTAGACAATTTTTAATGACGTTAGTTCCAAACTAAAAGAATTAGATAGTTTGCCAAAAAAAATTTATTTTTTACTGTATGAAATGTCTTAGAAAAATTTTTGAAAAATTTTTTTGAAAAGACAATTTTTTTTCAATAATGTTCACTTTTAGTTCGTAAATAAACTTTCTTAGACAATTTTTAATAACGTTAGTTCCAAACTAAAAGAATTAGATAGTTTCGCAAAAAAAAATTATTTTTTAATGCATGAAATGTCTTGGAAAATTTTTGAAAAACTTTTGAAAAAGACAATTTTTTTCAATAATGTTCACTTTAGTACGTAAAAAAACTTTCTTAGACAATTTTTAATGACGTTAGTTCCAAACTAAAAGAATTAGATAGTTTCGCAAAAAAAAATTAAGTTTCACTGTATGAAATGTCTTAGAAAAATTTCTGAAAAATTTCTTTGATAAGACAATTTTTTTTCAATAATGTTCACTTTTAGTACGTAAAAAAACTTTCTTAGACAATTTTTAATGACGTTAGTTCCAAACTAAAAGAATTAGATAGTTTTCCAAAAAAAAAAAATTTTTCACTGTATGAAATGGTTTTGAAAAATTATTTTAAAAAGACAATTTTTTTTCAATAATGTTCACTTTTAGTACGTAACAAAACTTTCTTAGACAATTTTTAATGACGTTCGTTCCAAACTAAAAGAATTAGATAGTTTCGCAAAAAAAAATTATTTTTTACTGTATGAAATGTTTTTGAAAAATTTTTGAAAAATTTTTTTGAAAAGACAATTTTTTTTCAATAATGTTCACTTTTAGTACGTAAAAAAGCTTTCTTAGACAATTTTTAATGACGTTAGTTCCAAACTAAAAGAATTAGATAGTTTCGCAAAAAAAAATTATTTTTCACGGTATGAAATGTCTTGGAAAAAGTTTTTTGAAAAGACAAGTTTTTTTCAATGATGTTCACTTTTAGTACGTAAAAAAGCTTTCTTAGACAATTTTTAATGACGTTAGTTCCAAACTAAAAGAATTAGATAGTTTCCCAAAAAAAAATTATTTTTTACTGTATGAAATGTCTTAGAAAAATTTTTGAAAAATTTTTTTGAAAAGACAATTTTTTTTCAATAATGTTCACTTTTAGTTCGTAAATAAACTTTCTTAGACAATTTTTAATGACGTTAGTTCCAAACTAAAAGAATTAGAGAGTTTTGCAAAAAAAATTATTTTTTACTGCATGAAATGTCTTGAAAAAGTTTTTGAGAAACTTTTGAAAAAGACAATTTTTTCAATAATGTTCACTTTAGTACGTAAAAAAACTTTTTTAGACAATTTTTAATGACGTTAGTTTCAAACTAAAAGAATTAGATTGTTTCGCAAAAAAAAATTATTTTTCACTGTATGAAATGTCATAGAAAAGTTTTTGAAAAATTTTTTTGAAAAGGCAATTTTTTTTTAATAATGTTCACTTTTAGTACGTAAAAAAACTTTCTTAGACAATTTTTAATGACGTTAGTTCCAAACTAAAAGAATTAGATAGTTTCGCAAAAAAAAATTATTTTGCACAGTATGAAATGTCTTGGAAAAATTTTTTTGAAAAGACAATTTTTTTTCAATAATGTTCACTTTTAGTACGTAACAAAACTTCCTTAGATGATTTTTAATGACGTTAGTTCCAAACTAAAAGAATTAGATAGTTTCGCAAAAAAAAATTATTTTTCAGTGTATGAAATGTCTTAGAAAAAATTTTGAAAAATTTGTTTGAAAACACAATTTTTTTTCGATAATGTTCACTTTTAGTACGTAAAAAAACTTTCTTAGACAATTTTTAATGACGTTAGTTCCAAACAAAAAGAATTAGATAGTTTCGCAAAAAAAAATTATTTTTCACTGTATGAAATGTCTTGGAAAAATTTTTTTAAAAAGACAATTTTTTTTTCAATAATGTTTACTTTTAGTACGTAAAAAAACTTTCTTAGACAATTTTTAATGACGTTAGTTCCAAACTAAAAGAATTAGATAGTTTCGCAAAAAAAAATTAATTTTCACTGTATGAAATGTCTTAGAAAAATTTCTGAAAAATTTCTTTGATAAGACAATTTTTTTTCAATAATGTTCACTTTTAGTACGTAAATAAACTTTCTTTGGCAATTTTTAATGACGTTCGTTCCAAACTAAACGAATTAGATAGTTTTGCAAAAAAAAAAAGTTTTTCACTGTATGAAATGTTTTTAAAAAATTTGTTTGAAAAGACAATTTTTTTTCAATAATGTTCACTTTTAGTACGTTACAAAACTTCCTTAGACAATTTTTAATGACGTTAGTTCCAAACTAAAAGAATTAGATAGTTTCGCAAAAAAAAATTATTTTTCACTGTATGAAATGTCCTTGAAAAATTTTTGAAAAATTTTTTTGAAAAGACAATTTTTTTTCAATAATGTTCACTTTTAGTACGTAAATAAACTTTCTTAGACAATTTTTAATGACGTTAGTTCCAAACTAAAAGAATTAGATAGTTTCGCAAAAAAAAATTAATTTTCACTGTATGAAATGTTTTAGAAAAGTTTTTGAAAATTTTTTTTGAAAAGACAATTTTTTTTCAATAATGTTCACTTTTAGTACGTAAAAAAGCTTTCTTAGACAATTTTTAATGACGTTAGTTCCAAACTAAAAGAATTAGATAGTTTCGCAAAAAAAAATTATTTTTCACGGTATGAAATGTCTTGGAAAAAGTTTTTTGAAAAGACAAGTTTTTTTCAATGATGTTCACTTTTAGTACGTAACAAAACTTTTTTAGACAATTTTTAATGACGTTAGTTCCAAACTAAAAGAATTAGATAGTTTCCCAAAAAAAAATTATTTTTTACTGTATGAAATGTCTTAGAAAAATTTTTGAAAAATTTTTTTGAAAAGACAATTTTTTTTCAATAATGTTCACTTTTAGTTCGTAAATAAACTTTCTTAGACAATTTTTAATGACGTTAGTTCCAAACTAAAAGAATTAGATAGTTTCGCAAAAAAAAATTAAGTTTCACTGTATGAAATGTCTTAGAAAAATTTCTGAAAAATTTCTTTGATAAGACAATTTTTTTTCAATAATGTTCACTTTTAGTACGTAAAAAAACTTTCTTAGACAATTTTTAATGACGTTAGTTCCAAACTAAAAGAATTAGATAGTTTTCCAAAAAAAAAAAATTTTTCACTGTATGAAATGGTTTTGAAAAATTATTTTAAAAAGACAATTTTTTTTCAATAATGTTCACTTTTAGTACGTAACAAAACTTTCTTAGACAATTTTTAATGACGTTCGTTCCAAACTAAAAGAATTAGATAGTTTCGCAAAAAAAAATTATTTTTTACTGTATGAAATGTTTTTGAAAAATTTTTGAAAAATTTTTTTGAAAAGACAATTTTTTTTCAATAATGTTCACTTTTAGTACGTAAATAAACTTTCTTAGACAATTTTTAATGACGTTAGTTCCAAACTAAAAGAATTAGATAGTTTCGCAAAAAAAAATTATTTTTCAGAGTATGAAATGTCTTAGAAAAATTTTTGAAAAATTTTTTGAAAAGACAATTTTTTTTCAATAATGTTCACTTTTGGTACGTAAAAAAACTTTCTTAGACAAGTTTTAATGACGTTAGTTCCAAACTAAAAGAATTAGATAGTTTCGCAAAAAAAAATTATTTTTCACTGTATGAAATGTCTTAGAAAAATTTCTGAAAAATTTCTTTGAAAAGACAATTTTTTTTCAATAATGTTCACTTTTAGTACGTAAATAAACTTTCCTAGACAATTTTTAATGACGTTAGTTCCAAACTAAAAGAATTAGATAGTTTCGCAAAAAAAAAAAGTTTTTCACTGTATGAAATGTCTTAGAAAAATTTCTGAAAAATTTCTTTGAAAAGACAATTTTTTTTCAATAATGTTCACTTTTAGTACGTAAATAAACTTTCTTAGACAATTTTTAATGATGTTAGTTCCAAACTAAAAGAATTAGATAGTTTCGCAAAAAAAATTTATGTTTCACTGCATGAAATGTCTTAGAGAAATTTCTGAAAAATTTCTTTGAAAAGACAATTTTTTTTCAATAATGTTCACTTTTTGTACGTAAAAAAACTTTCTTAGTCAATTTTTAATAACGTTAGTTCCAAACTAAAGGAATTAGATAGTTTCGCAAAAAAAAATTATTTTTCACTGTATGAAATGTCTTAGAAAAATTTCTGAAAAATTTCTTTGAAAAGACAATTTTTTTTCAATAATGTTCACTTTTTGTACGTAAAAAAACTTTCTTAGACAATTTTTAATGACGTTAGTTCCAAACTAAAGGAATTAGATAGTTTCGCAAAAAAAAATTATTTTTCACTGTATGAAATGTCTTAGAAAAATTTCTGAAAAATTTCTTTGAAAAGACAATTTTTTTTCAATAATGTTCACTTTTAGTACGTAAATAAACTTTCTTAGACAATTTTTAATGACGTTAGTTCCAAACTAAAAGAATTAGATAGTTTCGCAAAAAAAAATTATTTTTCACTGTATGAAATGTCTTAGAAAAATTTCTGAAAAATTTCTTTGAAAAGACAATTTTTTTTCAATAATGTTCACTTTTAGTACGTAAATAAACTTTCTTAGACAATTTTTAATGATGTTAGTTCCAAACTAAAAGAATTAGATAGTTTTGCAAAAAAAAAAAGTTTTTCACTGTATGAAATGTTTTTGAAAAATTTTTTTGAAAAGACAATTTTTTTTCAATAATGTTCACTTTTAGTACGTAAATAAACTTTCTTAGACAATTTTTAATGACGTTAGTTCCAAACTAAAAGAATTAGATAGTTTCGCAAAAAAAAATTATTTTTCACTGTATGAAATGTCTTGGAAAAAGTTTTTGAAAAGACAAGTTTTTTTCAATGATGTTCACTTTTAGTACGTAACAAAACTTTCTTAGACAATTTTTAATGACATTAGTTCCAAACTAAAAGAATTAGATAGTTTCGCAAAAAAAAGTTATTTTTCACTCTAAGAAATGTCTTAGAAAAATTTGTTTGAAAAGACAATTTTTTTTCAATAATGTTCACTTTTAGTACGTAAATAAACTTCCTTAGACAATTTTTAATGACGTTAGTTCCAAACTAAAAGAATTAGATAGTTTGCCAAAAAAAATTTATTTTTTACTGTATGAAATGTCTTAGAAAAATTTTTGAAAAATTTTTTTGAAAAGACAATTTTTTTTCAATAATGTTCACTTTTAGTTCGTAAATAAACTTTCTTAGACAATTTTTAATAACGTTAGTTCCAAACTAAAAGAATTAGATAGTTTCGCAAAAAAAAATTATTTTTTAATGCATGAAATGTCTTGGAAAATTTTTGAAAAACTTTTGAAAAAGACAATTTTTTTCAATAATGTTCACTTTAGTACGTAAAAAAACTTTCTTAGACAATTTTTAATGACGTTAGTTCCAAACTAAAAGAATTAGATAGTTTCGCAAAAAAAAATTAAGTTTCACTGTATGAAATGTCTTAGAAAAATTTCTGAAAAATTTCTTTGATAAGACAATTTTTTTTCAATAATGTTCACTTTTAGTACGTAAAAAAACTTTCTTAGACAATTTTTAATGACGTTAGTTCCAAACTAAAAGAATTAGATAGTT
The DNA here is from genome assembly GCF_918807975.1 of Aplidium turbinatum. Taxonomy (NCBI): domain Eukaryota; kingdom Metazoa; phylum Chordata; class Ascidiacea; order Aplousobranchia; family Polyclinidae; genus Aplidium; species Aplidium turbinatum. Next base: position 18,926,528 of record NC_137475.1, read on the forward strand.
TTCCAAAAAAAAAAAATTTTTAACTGTATGAAATGGTTTTGAAAAATTATTTTAAAAAGACAATTTTTTTTCAATAATGTTCACTTTTAGTACGTAACAAAACTTTCTTAGACAATTTTTAATGACGTTCGTTCCAAACTAAAAGAATTAGATAGTTTCGCAAAAAAAAATTATTTTTTACTGTATGAAATGTTTTTGAAAAATTTTTGAAAAATTTTTTTGAAAAGACAATTTTTTTTCAATAATGTTCACTTTTAGTACGTAAATAAACTTTCTTAGACAATTTTTAATGACGTTAGTTCCAAACTAAAAGAATTAGATAGTTTCGCAAAAAAAAATTATTTTTCAGAGTATGAAATGTCTTAGAAAAGTTTTTGAAAAATTTTTTGAAAAGACAATTTTTTTTCAATAATGTTCACTTTTGGTACGTAAAAAAACTTTCTTAGACAAGTTTTAATGACGTTAGTTCCAAACTAAAAGAATTAGATAGTTTCGCAAAAAAAAATTATTTTTCACTGTATGAAATGTCTTAGAAAAATTTCTGAAAAATTTCTTTGAAAAGACAATTTTTTTTCAATAATGTTCACTTTTAGTACGTAAATAAACTTTCCTAGACAATTTTTAATGACGTTAGTTCCAAACTAAAAGAATTAGATAGTTTCGCAAAAAAAAATTATTTTTCACTGTATGAAATGTCTTAGAAAAATTTCTGAAAAATTTCTTTGAAAAGACAATTTTTTTTCAATAATGTTCACTTTTAGTACGTAAATAAACTTTCTTAGACAATTTTTAATGATGTTAGTTCCAAACTAAAAGAATTAGATAGTTTCGCAAAAAAAATTTATTTTTCACTGCATGAAATGTCTTAGAGAAATTTCTGAAAAATTTCTTTGAAAAGACAATTTTTTTTCAATAATGTTCACTTTTTGTACGTAAAAAAACTTTCTTAGTCAATTTTTAATGACGTTAGTTCCAAACTAAAGGAATTAGATAGTTTCGCAAAAAAAAATTATTTTTCACTGTATGAAATGTCTTAGAAAAATTTCTGAAAAATTTCTTTGAAAAGACAATTTTTTTTCAATAATGTTCACTTTTTGTACGTAAAAAAACTTTCTTAGACAATTTTTAATGACGTTAGTTCCAAACTAAAGGAATTAGATAGTTTCGCAAAAAAAAATTACTTTTCACTGTATGAAATGTCTTAGAAAAATTTCTGAAAAATTTCTTTGAAAAGACAATTTTTTTTCAATAATGTTCACTTTTAGTACGTAAATAAACTTTCTTAGACAATTTTTAATGACGTTAGTTCCAAACTAAAAGAATTAGATAGTTTCGCAAAAAAAAATTATTTTTCACTGTATGAAATGTCTTAGAAAAATTTCTGAAAAATTTCTTTGAAAAGACAATTTTTTTTCAATAATGTTCACTTTTAGTACGTAAATAAACTTTCTTAGACAATTTTTAATGATGTTAGTTCCAAACTAAAAGAATTAGATAGTTTTGCAAAAAAAAAAAGTTTTTCACTGTATGAAATGTTTTTGAAAAATTTTTTTGAAAAGACAATTTTTTTTCAATAATGTTCACTTTTAGTACGTAAATAAACTTTCTTAGACAATTTTTAATGACGTTAGTTCCAAACTAAAAGAATTAGATAGTTTCGCAAAAAAAAATTATTTTTCACTGTATGAAATGTCTTGGAAAAAGTTTTTGAAAAGACAAGTTTTTTTCAATGATGTTCACTTTTAGTACGTAACAAAACTTTCTTAGACAATTTTTAATGACATTAGTTCCAAACTAAAAGAATTAGATAGTTTGCCAAAAAAAATTTATTTTTTACTGTATGAAATGTCTTAGAAAAATTTTTGAAAAATTTTTTTGAAAAGACAATTTTTTTTCAATAATGTTCACTTTTAGTTCGTAAATAAACTTTCTTAGACAATTTTTAATAACGTTAGTTCCAAACTAAAAGAATTAGATAGTTTCGCAAAAAAAAATTATTTTTTAATGCATGAAATGTCTTGGAAAATTTTTGAAAAACTTTTGAAAAAGACAATTTTTTTCAATAATGTTCACTTTAGTACGTAAAAAAACTTTCTTAGACAATTTTTAATGACGTTAGTTTCAAACTAAAAGAATTAGATTGTTTCGCAAAAAAAAATTATTTTTCACTGTATGAAATATTTTACAAAATTTTTGAAAAATTTTTTTGAAAAGACAATTTTTTTTCAATAATGTTCACTATTGGTACGTAAAAAAACTTTCTTAGACAATTTTTAATGACATTAGTTCCAAACTAAAAGAATTAGATAGTTTCGCAAAAAAAAATTATTTTTCACTCTAAGAAATGTCTTAGAAAAATTTTTTTGAAAAGACAATTTTTTTTCAATAATGTTCACTTTTAGTACGTAAATAAACTTTCTTAGACAATTTTTAATGACGTTAGTTCCAAACTAAAAGAATTAGATAGTTTTCCAAAAAAAAAAAGTTTTTCACTGTATGAAATGGTTTTGAAAAATTTTTTTAAAAAGACAATTTTTTTTCAATAATGTTCACTTTTAGTACGTAACAAAACTTTCTTAGACAATTTTTAATGACGTTCGTTCCAAACTAAAAGAATTAGATAGTTTCGCAAAAAAAAATTATTTTTTACTGTATGAAATGTTTTTGAAAAATTTTTGAAAAATTTTTTTGAAAAGACAATTTTTTTTCAATAATGTTCACTTTTAGTACGTAAATAAACTTTCTTAGACAATTTTTAATGACGTTAGTTCCAAACTAAAAGAATTAGATAGTTCCAAACTAAAAGAATTAGATAGTTTCGCAAAAAAAAATTATTTTTCACTGTATGAAATGTCTTAGAAAAACTTCTGAAAAATTTCTTTGAAAAGACAATTTTTTTTCAATAATGTTCACTTTTAGTACGTAAATAAACTTTCTTAGACAATTTTTAATGACGTTAGTTCCAAACTAAAAGAATTAGATAGTTTCGCAAAAAAAAATTATTTTTCACTGTATGAAATGTCTTAGAAAAATTTTTGAAAAATTTCTTTGAAAAGACAATTTTTTTTCAATAATGTTCACTTTTAGTACGTAAATAAACTTTCTTAGACAATTTTTAATGACGTTAGTTCCAAACTAAAAGAATTAGATAGTTTCGCAAAAAAAAATTATTTTTCACTGTATGAAATGTCTTAGAAAAATTTCTGAAAAATTTCTTTGAAAAGACAATTTTTTTTCAATAATGTTCACTTTTAGTACGTAAATAAACTTTCTTAGACAATTTTTAATGATGTTAGTTCCAAACTAAAAGAATTAGATAGTTTCGCAAAAAAAAATTATTTTTCACTGTATGAAATGTCTTAGAAAAATTTCTGAAAAATTTCTTTGAAAAGACAATTTTTTTTCAATAATGTTCACTTTTAGTACGTAAAAAAACTTTCTTAGACAATTTTTAATGACGTTAGTTCCAAACTAAAGGAATTAGATAGTTTCGCAAAAAAAAATTATTTTTCACTGTATGAAATGTCTTAGAAAAACTTTTGAAAAATTTTTTTGAAAACACAATTTTTTTTCGATAATGTTCACTTTTAGTACGTAAATAAACTTTCTTAGACAATTTTTAATGACGTAAGTTCCAAACAAAAAGAATTAGATAGTTTCGCAAAAAAAATTATTTTTCACTCTATGAAATGTCTTGGAAAAATTTTTTTAAAAATTCAATTTTTTTTCAATAATGTTCACTTTCAGTACGTAAATAAACTTTCTTAGACAATTTTTAATGACGTTAGTTCCAAACTAAAAGAATTAGATAGTTTCGCAAAAAAAAAATTATTTTTTACTGTATGAAATGTCTTGGAAAAAGTTTTTTGAAAAGACAAGTTTTTTCAATGATGTTCACTTTTAGTACGTAAAAAAACTTTCTTAGACAATTTTTAATGACATTAGTTCCAAACTAAAAGAATTAGATAGTTTCGCAAAAAAAAACTATTTTTCACTCTATGAAATGTCTTGGAAAAATTTTTTTGAAAAGACAATTTTTTTTCAATAATGTTCACTTTTAGTACGTAACAAAACTTCCTTAGACAATTTTTAATGACGTTAGTTCCAAACTAAAAGAATTAGATAGTTTCGCAAAAAAAAATTATTTTTCACTGTATGAAATGTCTTAAAAAAGTTTTTGAAAAATTTTTTGAAAAGACAATTTTTTTTCAATAATGTTCACTTTTAGTACGTAAAAAAACTTTCTTAGACAATTTTTAATGACGTTAGTTCCAAACTAAAAGAATTAGATAGTTTCGCAAAAAAAAATTATTTTTCACTGTATGAAATGTCTTGGAAATAGTTTTTTTAAAAGACAATTTTTTTTCAATAATGTTCACTTTTGGTACGTAAAAAAACTTTCTTAGACAATTTTTAATGACGTTAGTTCCAAACTAAAGGAATTAGATAGTTTCGCAAAAAAAATTTATTTTTCACTGTATGAAATGTCTTAGAAAAACTTTTGAAAAATTTTTTTGAAAACACAATTTTTTTTCGATAATGTTCACTTTTAGTACGTAAAAAAACTTTCTTAGACAATTTTTAATGACGTTAGTTCCAAACTAAAAGAATTAGATAGTTTTGCAAAAAAAAAAAGTTTTTCACTGTATGAAATGTTTTTAAAAATTTTTTTTGAAAAGACAATTTTTTTTCAATAATGTTCACTTTTAGTACGTTACAAAACTTCCTTAGACAATTTTTAATGACGTTAGTTCCAAACTAAAAGAATTAGATAGTTTCGCAAAAAAAAATTATTTTTCACTGTATGAAATGTCCTTGAAAAATTTTTGAAAAATTTTTTTGAAAAGACAATTTTTTTTCAATAATGTTCACTTTTAGTACGTAAATAAACTTTCTTAGACAATTTTTAATGACGTTAGTTCCAAACTAAAAGAATTAGATAGTTTCGCAAAAAAAAATTAATTTTCACTGTATGAAATGTCTTAGAAAGATTTCTGAAAAATTTCTTTGATAAGACAATTTTTTTTCAATAATGTTCACTTTTAGTACGTAAAAAAATTTTCTTAGACAATTTTTAATGACGTTAGTTCCAAACTAAAAGAATTAGATAGTTTTCCAAAAAAAAAAAGTTTTTCACTGTATGAAATGGTTTTGAAAAATTTTTTTGAAAAGACAATTTTTTTTCAATAATGTTCACTTTTAGTACGTAAATAAACTTTCTTAGACAATTTTTAATGACGTTAGTTCCAAACTAAAAGAATTAGATAGTTTCGCAAAAAAGAATTATTTTTCACTGTATGAAATGTCTTGAAAAAAGTTTTTGAAAAGACAAGTTTATTTCAATGATGTTCACTTTTAGTACGTAACAAAACTTTCTTAGACAATTTTTAATGACATTAGTTCCAAACTAAAAGAATTAGATAGTTTCGCAAAAAAAAATTATTTTTCACTCTAAGAAATGTCTTAGAAAAATTTTTTTGAAAAGACAATTTTTTTTCAATAATGTTCACTTTTAGTACGTAAATAAACTTTCTTAGACAATTTTTAATGACGTTAGTTCCAAACTAAAAGAATTAGATAGTTTGCCAAAAAAAAATTATTTTTTACTGTATGAAATGTCTTAGAAAAATTTTTGAAAAATTTTTTTGAAAAGACAATTTTTTTTCAATAATGTTCACTTTTAGTTCGTAAATAAACTTTCTTAGACAATTTTTAATAACGTTAGTTCCAAACTAAAAGAATTAGATAGTTTCGCAGAAAAAAATTATTTTTTAATGCATGAAATGTCTTGGAAAAGTTTTTGAAAAACTTTTGAAAAAGACAATTTTTTTCAATAATGTTCACTTTAGTACGTAAAAAAACTTTCTTAGACAATTTTTAATGACGTTAGTTTCAAACTAAAAGAATTAGATTGTTTCGCAAAAAAAAATTATTTTTCACTGTATGAAATGTTTTACAAAATTTTTGAAAAATTTGTTTGAAAAGACAATTTTTTTTCAATAATGTTCACTATTGGTACGTAAAAAAACTTTCCTAGACAATTTTTAATGACATTAGTTCCAAACTAAAAGAGTTAGATAGTTTCGCAAAAAAAAATTATTTTTCACTGTATGAAATGTCTTGGAAATAGTTTTTTGAAAAGACAATTTTTTTTCAATAATGTTCACTTTTGGTACGTAAAAAAACTTTCTTAGACAATTTTTAATGACGTTAGTTCCAAACTAAAAGAATTAGATAGTTTTGCAAAAAAAATTTATTTTTCACTGTATAAAATGTCTTAGAAAAACTTTTGAAAAATTTTTTTGAAAACACAATTTTTTTTCAATAATGTTCACTTTTAGTACGTAAAAAAACTTTCTTAGACAATTTTTAATGACGTTAGTTCCAAACTAAAAGAATTAGATAGTTTTGCAAAAAAAAAAAGTTTTTCACTGTATGAAATGTTTTGGAAAAATTTTTTTGAAAAGACAATTTTTTTTCAATAATGTTCACTTTTAGTACGTTACAAAACTTCCTTAGACAATTTTTAATGACGTTAGTTCCAAACTAAAAGAATTAGATAGTTTCGCAAAAAAAAATTATTTTTCACTGTATGAAATGTCCTTGAAAAATTTTTGAAAAATTTCTTTGAAAAGACAATTTTTTTTCAATAATGTTCACTTTTAGTACGTAAATAAACTTTCTTAGACAATTTTTAATGACGTTAGTTCCAAACTAAAAGAATTAGATAGTTTCGCAAAAAAAAATTAATTTTCACTGTATGAAATGTCTTAGAAAAATTTCTGAAAAATTTCTTTGATAAGACAATTTTTGTTCAATAATGTTCACTTTTAGTACGTAAAAAAACTTTCTTAGACAATTTTTAATGACGTTAGTTCCAAACTAAAAGAATTAGATAGTTTCGCAAAAAAAAATTATTTTTCACTGTATGAAATGTCTTAGAAAAACTTCTGAAAAATTTCTTTGAAAAGACAATTTTTTTTCAATAATGTTCACTTTTAGTACGTAAATAAACTTTCTTAGACAATTTTTAATGACGTTAGTTCCAAACTAAAAGAATTAGATAGTTTCGCAAAAAAAAATTATTTTTCACTGTATGAAATGTCTTAGAAAAATTTCTGAAAAATTTCTTTGAAAAGACAATTTTTTTTCAATAATGTTCACTTTTAGTACGTAAATAAACTTTCTTAGACAATTTTTAATGACGTTAGTTCCAAACTAAAAGAATTAGATAGTTTCGCAAAAAAAAATTATTTTTCACTCTATGAAATGTCTTAGAAAAATTTCTGAAAAATTTCTTTGAAAAGACAATTTTTTTTCAATAATGTTCACTTTTAGTACGTAAATAAACTTTCTTAGACAATTTTTAATGATGTTAGTTCCAAACTAAAAGAATTAGATAGCTTCGCAAAAAAAAATTATTTTTCACTGTATGAAATGTCTTAGAAAAATTTCTGAAAAATTTCTTTAAAAAGACAATTTTTTTTCAATAATGTTCACTTTTAGTACGTAAAAAAACTTTCTTAGACAATTTTTAATGACGTTAGTTCCAAACTAAAGGAATTAGATAGTTTCGCAAAAAAAATTTATTTTTCACTGTATGAAATGTCTTAGAAAAACTTTTGAAAAATTTTTTTGAAAACACAATTTTTTTTCGATAATGTTCACTTTTAGTACGTAAAAAAACTTTCTTAGACAATTTTTAATGACGTTAGTTCCAAACTAAAAGAATTAGATAGTTTTGCAAAAAAAAAAAGTTTTTCACTGTATGAAATGTTTTTGAACAATTTTTTTGAAAAGACAATTTTTTTTCAATAATGTTCACTTTTAGTACGTAAATAAACTTTCTTAGACAATTTTTAATGACGTTAGTTCCAAACTAAAAGAATTAGATAGTTTCGCAAAAAAAAATTATTTTTCACTGTATGAAATGTCTTGGAAAAAGTTTTTGAAAAGACAAGTTTTTTTCAATGATGTTCACTTTTAGTGTGCGCGAACGGGCTACTTGTTCACTTTTCTTTCTTCGGTCTCAGTTTTCAACGACTTGCAAAATGAAGAGAAACAATAATTGTGCACTTTTGTTTTATTAATTCAGTTTCTTCTCTCTCGTGATAAGCAAAAAAATGAATAACCGTCCTGTAACTCAACCAACTTAAAACTCTTGCATTTTTCTCAACGTAGTCAAAAAATGAAACGTGTAACTTACAAAAAATGTGAGATCATCTGAAGGCAAGCGCGAGACTAATTTAGTTTCTCGCGCGGGCTTGCGGAGATCGAAGCCAAACGTCACACCAGCCCTCCCCCAGATGAACCATGTGATTTTCCAAACAAAAATGGTGAATCGACAAAACATATGTGATGTGCACAAATGAAATCACTGGATGAACAGAAGAGATGACCATGGTACTTTTGCACGAAAGAACAAAGTACTTCCATTACATATCACTTTTTTTTTGCTACAGACAAATTGGTTTCTTGGGCGAATTACATAAATCACTTTTGAGAACGTTTTTTGTCCTGCGAATCAGCAAGAAATTGATGTTTAATTAACACATGCCAAAAGATACAGTATTTCTATCAAAACCCATGACTTTAAATAATCACTAAAAAGTAACAATCTCATATTACAAAAATAATGATGAACTACATGAGCTTTTGCCAAAAAACGCAAAAACCTTCAGACAACATAAGATTACACTAAGTCCACATGAAATCTAACTACACAATTCTTACTTTAGCTAACATGCTATGCAAAGGACGCAGAACACAATGTAAAACAAAAACCAACGCAATATATATTACTACTGTGACACAAAATAGCACTGACATCAAAAAGCATCTTCAATCATTGAAGTAAATCCTTTTTCAAAAAAGAAAACTATTTTCTCTGAACTTTACTTTGTTAAAATGTGTATTTGTGTCAGTGCGTACATATAACAATGAATTTTTCAACAAAATCTAATCACAAAGCATCAGTTTTGATCAGCAACATGCAAGTTGGATGACATTGCTTTATGTAGAAGATTTCCATTTGAAACTAGCATAAATATTGCCATAACATCTCCAATTACAGTACAGTATGGTAAACATTTTAAAGCATAAATCTAAAATAAATCACATGCATATCCATCAAAACCATCAGGAATGGTTATAAAAGACATTTGAGGCCTGAACTCTTGAATTTTAAAGAAAAAACTAAACAAATTCATCAACTTTTGATTACCAATAGAATGAATAAAGATAGAATGTTTTGTTGTTATCGGGGTTTACCAGACAAATTGATCCACCAACTAAGAACGGCCATGCAACCTTCCTGCAGCAAGAGAAAACGAAATCAAAGAGACTGTCGAAGACAACCCTCGAATGTTTTTATTTGTCAGCTCAGATCTCATCGGCCACGAATCCATTCTTTCTGGATGTGCCACCGCGATCTGGAATTATAAATCTGACTGGTGTGATGCCGCCAGGATTGCTATTCCTTACTTCCTGCCAGTGTATCGCAATCGATCGCACTCCTGTTATAAACTGAAATCACGTGAAAAGGATCACGTCGGGGTCACCAATGTGCGCGAACGGGCTACTTGTTCACTTTTCTTTCTTCGGTCTCAGTTTTCAACGACTTGCAAAATGAAGAGAAACAATAATTGTGCACTTTTGTTTTATTAATTCAGTTTCTTCTCTCTCGTGATAAGCAAAAAAATGAATAACCGTCCTGTAACTCAACCAACTTAAAACTCTTGCATTTTTCTCAACGTAGTCAAAAAATGAAACGTGTAACTTACAAAAAATGTGAGATCATCTGAAGGCAAGCGCGAGACTAATTTAGTTTCTCGCGCGGGCTTGCGGAGATCGAAGCCAAACGTCACATTAGTACGTAACAAAACTTTCTTAGACAATTTTTAATGACATTAGTTCCAAACTAAAAGAATTAGATAGTTTCGCAAAAAAAAATTATTTTTCACTCTAAGAAATGTCTTAGAAAAATTTTTTTGAAAAGACAATTTTTTTTCAATAATGTTCACTTTTAGTACGTAAATAAACTTTCTTAGACAATTTTTAATGACGTTAGTTCCAAACTAAAAGAATTAGATAGTTTTCCAAAAAAAAAAAGTTTTTCACTGTATGAAATGGTTTTGAAAAATTTTTTTAAAAAGACAATTTTTTTTCAATAATGTTCACTTTTAGTACGTAACAAAACTTTCTTAGACAATTTTTAATGACGTTCGTTCCAAACTAAAAGAATTAGATAGTTTCGCAAAAAAAAATTATTTTTTACTGTATGAAATGTTTTTGAAAAATTTTTGAAAAATTTTTTTGAAAAGACAATTTTTTTTCAATAATGTTCACTTTTAGTACGTAAATAAACTTTCTTAGACAATTTTTAATGACGTTAGTTCCAAACTAAAAGAATTAGATAGTTTCGCAAAAAAAAATTATTTTTCACTGTATGAAATGTCTTAGAAAAACTTCTGAAAAATTTCTTTGAAAAGACAATTTTTTTTCAATAATGTTCACTTTTAGTACGTAAATAAACTTTCCTAGACAATTTTTAATGACGTTAGTTCCAAACTAAAAGAATTAGATAGTTTCGCAAAAAAAAATTATTTTTCACTGTATGAAATGTCTTAGAAAAATTTTTGAAAAATTTCTTTGAAAAGACAATTTTTTTTCAATAATGTTCACTTTTAGTACGTAAATAAACTTTCTTAGACAATTTTTAATGACGTTAGTTCCAAACTAAAAGAATTAGATAGTTTCGCAAAAAAAAATTATTTTTCACTGTATGAAATGTCTTAGAAAAATTTCTGAAAAATTTCTTTGAAAAGACAATTTTTTTTCAATAATGTTCACTTTTAGTACGTAAATAAACTTTCTTAGACAATTTTTAATGATGTTAGTTCCAAACTAAAAGAATTAGATAGTTTCGCAAAAAAAAATTATTTTTCACTGTATGAAATGTCTTAGAAAAATTTCTGAAAAATTTCTTTGAAAAGACAATTTTTTTTCAATAATGTTCACTTTTAGTACGTAAAAAAACTTTCTTAGACAATTTTTAATGACGTTAGTTCCAAACTAAACGAATTAGATAGTTTCGCAAAAAAAATTTATTTTTCACTGTATGAAATGTCTTAGAAAAACTTTTGAAAAATTTTTTTGAAAACACAATTTTTTTTCGATAATGTTCACTTTTAGTACGTAAAAAAACTTTCTTAGACAATTTTTAATGACGTTAGTTCCAAACTAAAAGAATTAGATAGTTTTGCAAAAAAAAAAATTATTTTTCACTGTATGAAATGTTTTTGAAAAATTTGTTTGAAAAGACAATTTTTTTTCAATAATGTTCACTTTTAGTACGTAAATAAACTTTCTTAGACAATTTTTAATGACGTTAGTTCCAAACTAAAAGAATTAGATAGTTTCGCAAAAAAAAATTATTTTTCACTGTATGAAATGTCTTGGAAAAAGTTTTTGAAAAGACAAGTTTTTTTCAATGATGTTCACTTTTAGTACGTAACAAAACTTTCTTAGACAATTTTTAATGACATTAGTTCCAAACTAAAAGAATTAGATAGTTTCGCAAAAAAAAATTATTTTTCACTCTAAGAAATGTCTTAGAAAAATTTTTTTGAAAAGACAATTTTTTTTCAATAATGTTCACTTTTGGTACGTAAAAAAACTTTCTTAGACAATTTTTAATGACGTTAGTTCCAAACTAAAAGAATTAGATAGTTTTGCAAAAAAAATTATTTTTCACTGTATGAAATGTCTTAGAAAAGTGTTTGAAAAATTTTTTTGAAAAGACAATTTTTTTTCAATAATGTTCACTTTTGGTACGTAAAAAAACTTTCTTAGACAATTTTTAATGACATTAGTTCCAAACTAAAAGAATTAGATAGTTTCGCAAAAAAAAAAATTATTTTTCACTGTATGAAATGTCTTGGAAAAATTTTTTTGAAAAGACAATTTTTTTTCAATAATGTTCACTTTTAGTACGTAAAAAAACTTTCTTAGACAATTTTTAATGACGTTAGTTCCAAACTAAAAGAATTAGATAGTTTCGCAAAAAAAAATTATTTTTCACGGTATGAAATGTCTTGGAAATAGTTTTTTGAAAAGACAATTTTTTTCAATGATGTTCACTTTTAGTACGTAACAAAACTTTCTTAGACAATTTTTAATGACGTTAGTTCCAAACTAAAAGAATTAGATAGTTTCGCAAAAAAAAATTATTTTTCACGGTATGAAATGTCTTGGAAATAGTTTTTTGAAAAGACAATTTTTTTTCAATAATGTTCACTTTTAGTTCGTAAATAAACTTTCTTAGACAATTTTTAATGACGTTAGTTCCAAACTAAAAGAATTAGAGAGTTTTGCAAAAAAAATTATTTTTTACTGCATGAAATGTCTTGAAAAAGTTTTTGAGAAACTTTTGAAAAAGACAATTTTTTTCAATAATGTTCACTTTAGTACGTAAAAAAACTTTCTTAGACAATTTTTAATGACGTTAGTTTCAAACTAAAAGAATTAGATTGTTTCGCAAAAAAAAATTATTTTTCACTGTATGAAATGTCTTAGAAAAGTTTTTGAAAAATTTTTTTGAAAACACAATTTTTTTTTAATAATGTTCACTTTTAGTACGTAAAAAAACTTTCTTAGACAATTTTTAATGACGTTAGTTCCAAACTAAAAGAATTAGATAGTTTCGCAAAAAAAAATTATTTTGCACAGTATGAAATGTCTTGGAAAAATTTTTTTGAAAAGACAATTTTTTTTCAATAATGTTCACTTTTAGTACGTAAAAAAACTTTCTTAGACAATTTTTAATGACGTTAGTTCCAAACTAAAAGAATTAGATAGTTTCGCAAAAAAAAATTATTTTTCACTGTATGAAATGTCTTAGAAAAAATTTTGAAAAATTTGTTTGAAAGCACAATTTTTTTTCGATAATGTTCACTTTTAGTACGTAAAAAAACTTCCTTAGACAATTTTTAATGACGTTAGTTCCAAACAAAAAGAATTAGATAGTTTTCCAAAAAAAAAAAGTTTTTCACTGTATGAAATGGTTTTGAAAAATTATTTTAAAAAGACAATTTTTTTTCAATAATGTTCACTTTTAGTACGTAAAAAAACTTTCTTAGACAATTTTTAATGACGTTAGTTCCAAACTAAAAGAATTAGATAGTTTTCCAAAAAAAAAAAGTTTTTCACTGTATGAAATGGTTTTGAAAAATTATTTTAAAAAGACAATTTTTTTTCAATAATGTTCACTTTTAGTACGTAAAAAAACTTTCTTAGACAATTTTTATTGACGTTAGTTCCAAACTAAAAGAATTAGATAGTTTTCCAAAAAAAAAAAGTTTTTCACTGTATGAAATGGTTTTGAAAAATTATTTTAAAAAGACAATTTTTTTTCAATAATGTTCACTTTTAGTACGTAAAAAAACTTTCTTAGACAATTTTTATTGACGTTAGTTCCAAACTAAAAGAGTTAGATAGTTTTCCAAAAAAAAAAAGTTTTTCACTGTATGAAATGGTTTTGAAAAATTATTTTAAAAAGACAATTTTTTTTCAATAATGTTCACTTTTAGTACGTAAATAAACTTTCTTAGACAATTTTTAATGACGTTAGTTCCAAACTAAAAGAATTAGATAGTTTCGCAAAAAAAAATTATTTTTCACTGTATGAAATGTCTTAGAAAAACTTCTGAAAAATTTCTTTGAAAAGACATTTTTTTTTCAATAATGTTCACTTTTAGTACGTAAAAAAGCTTTCTTAGACAATTTTTAATGACGTTAGTTCCAAACTAAAAGTATTAGATAGTTTCGCAAAAAAAAATTATTTTTCACTGTATGAAATGTCTTAGAAAAGTTTTTGAAAATTTTTTTTGAAAAGACAATTTTTTTTCAATAATGTTCACTTTTAGTACGTAAAAAAGCTTTCTTAGACAATTTTTAATGACGTTAGTTCCAAACTAAAAGAATTAGATAGTTTCGCAAAAAAAAATTATTTTTCACGGTATGAAATGTCTTGGAAAAAGTTTTTTGAAAAGACAAGTTTTTTTCAATGATGTTCACTTTTAGTACGTAAAAAAGCTTTCTTAGACAATTTTTAATGACGTTAGTTCCAAACTAAAAGAATTAGATAGTTTCCCAAAAAAAAATTATTTTTTACTGTATGAAATGTCTTAGAAAAATTTTTGAAAAATTTTTTTGAAAAGACAATTTTTTTTCAATAATGTTCACTTTTAGTTCGTAAATAAACTTTCTTAGACAATTTTTAATGACGTTAGTTCCAAACTAAAAGAATTAGAGAGTTTTGCAAAAAAAATTATTTTTTACTGCATGAAATGTCTTGAAAAAGTTTTTGAGAAACTTTTGAAAAAGACAATTTTTTCAATAATGTTCACTTTAGTACGTAAAAAAACTTTCTTAGACAATTTTTAATGACGTTAGTTTCAAACTAAAAGAATTAGATTGTTTCGCAAAAAACAATTATTTTTCACTGTATGAAATGTCATAGAAAAGTTTTTGAAAAATTTTTTTGAAAAGGCAATTTTTTTTTAATAATGTTCACTTTTAGTACGTAAAAAAACTTTCTTAGACAATTTTTAATGACGTTAGTTCCAAACTAAAAGAATTAGATAGTTTCGCAAAAAAAAATTATTTTGCACAGTATGAAATGTCTTGGAAAAATTTTTTTGAAAAGACAATTTTTTTTCAATAATGTTCACTTTTAGTACGTAACAAAACTTCCTTAGATGATTTTTAATGACGTTAGTTCCAAACTAAACGAATTAGATAGTTTTGCAAAAAAAAAAAGTTTTTCACTGTATGAAATGTTTTTAAAAAATTTGTTTGAAAAGACAATTTTTTTTCAATAATGTTCACTTTTAGTACGTTACAAAACTTCCTTAGACAATTTTTAATGACGTTAGTTCCAAACTAAAAGAATTAGATAGTTTCGCAAAAAAAAATTATTTTTCACTGTATGAAATGTCCTTGAAAAATTTTTGAAAAATTTTTTTGAAAAGACAATTTTTTTTCAATAATGTTCACTTTTAGTACGTAAATAAACTTTCTTAGACAATTTTTAATGACGTTAGTTCCAAACTAAAAGAATTAGATAGTTTCGCAAAAAAAAATTAATTTTCACTGTATGAAATGTCTTAGAAAAGTTTTTGAAAATTTTTTTTGAAAAGACAATTTTTTTTCAATAATGTTCACTTTTAGTACGTAAAAAAGCTTTCTTAGACAATTTTTAATGACGTTAGTTCCAAACTAAAAGAATTAGATAGTTTCGCAAAAAAAAATTATTTTTCACGGTATGAAATGTCTTGGAAAAAGTTTTTTGAAAAGACAAGTTTTTTTCAATGATGTTCACTTTTAGTACGTAACAAAACTTTCTTAGACAATTTTTAATGACGTTAGTTCCAAACTAAAAGAATTAGATAGTTTCCCAAAAAAAAATTATTTTTTACTGTATGAAATGTCTTAGAAAAATTTTTGAAAAATTTTTTTGAAAAGACAATTTTTTTTCAATATTGTTCACTTTTAGTTCGTAAATAAACTTTCTTAGACAATTTTTAATGACGTTAGTTCCAAACTAAAAGAATTAGATAGTTTCGCAAAAAAAAATTAAGTTTCACTGTATGAAATGTCTTAGAAAAATTTCTGAAAAATTTCTTTGATAAGACAATTTTTTTTCAATAATGTTCACTTTTAGTACGTAAAAAAACTTTCTTAGACAATTTTTAATGACGTTAGTTCCAAACTAAAAGAATTAGATAGTTTTCCAAAAAAAAAAAGTTTTTCACTGTATGAAATGGTTTTGAAAAATTATTTTAAAAAGACAATTTTTTTTCAATAATGTTCACTTTTAGTACGTAACAAAACTTTCTTAGACAATTTTTAATGACGTTCGTTCCAAACTAAAAGAATTAGATAGTTTCGCAAAAAAAAATTATTTTTTACTGTATGAAATGTTTTTGAAAAATTTTTGAAAAATTTTTTTGAAAAGACAATTTTTTTTCAATAATGTTCACTTTTAGTACGTAAATAAACTTTCTTAGACAATTTTTAATGACGTTAGTTCCAAACTAAAAGAATTAGATAGTTTCGCAAAAAAAAATTATTTTTCACAGTATGAAATGTCTTAGAAAAGTTTTTGAAAAATTTTTTTGAAAAGACAATTTTTTTTCAATAATGTTCACTTTTTGTACGTAAAAAAACTTTCTTAGACAATTTTTAATGACGTTAGTTCCAAACTAAAGGAATTAGATAGTTTCGCAAAAAAAAATTATTTTTCACTGTATGAAATGTCTTAGAAAAATTTCTGAAAAATTTCTTTGAAAAGACAATTTTTTTTCAATAATGTTCACTTTTAGTACGTAAATAAACTTTCTTAGACAATTTTTAATGACGTTAGTTCCAAACTAAAAGAATTAGATAGTTTCGCAAAAAAAAATTATTTTTCACTGTATGAAATGTCTTAGAAAAATTTCTGAAAAATTTCTTTGAAAAGACAATTTTTTTTCAATAATGTTCACTTTCAGTACGTAAATAAACTTTCTTAGACAATTTTTAATGATGTTAGTTCCAAACTAAAAGAATTAGATAGTTTTGCAAAAAAAAAAAGTTTTTCACTGTATGAAATGTTTTTGAAAAATTTTTTTGAAAAGACAATTTTTTTTCAATAATGTTCACTTTTAGTACGTAAATAAACTTTCTTAGACAATTTTTAATGACGTTAGTTCCAAACTAAAAGAATTAGATAGTTTCGCAAAAAAAAATTATTTTTCACTGTATGAAATGTCTTGGAAAAAGTTTTTGAAAAGACAAGTTTTTTTCAATGATGTTCACTTTTAGTACGTAACAAAACTTTCTTAGACAATTTTTAATGACATTAGTTCCAAACTAAAAGAATTAGATAGTTTCGCGAAAAAAAGTTATTTTTCACTCTAAGAAATGTCTTAGAAAAATTTTTTTGAAAAGACAATTTTTTTTCAATAATGTTCACTTTTAGTACGTAAATAAACTTTCTTAGACAATTTTTAATGACGTTAGTTCCAAACTAAAAGAATTAGATAGTTTGCCAAAAAAAATTTATTTTTTACTGTATGAAATGTCTTAGAAAAATTTTTGAAAAATTTTTTTGAAAAGACAATTTTTTTTCAATAATGTTCACTTTTAGTTCGTAAATAAACTTTCTTAGACAATTTTTAATAACGTTAGTTCCAAACTAAAAGAATTAGATAGTTTCGCAAAAAAAAATTATTTTTTAATGCATGAAATGTCTTGGAAAATTTTTGAAAAACTTTTGAAAAAGACAATTTTTTTCAATAATGTTCACTTTAGTACGTAAAAAAACTTTCTTAGACAATTTTTAATGACGTTAGTTTCAAACTAAAAGAATTAGATTGTTTCGCAAAAAAAAATTATTTTTCACTGTATGAAATATTTTACTAAATTTTTGAAAAATTTTTTTGAAAAGACAATTTTTTTTCAATAATGTTCACTATTGGTACGTAAAAAAACTTTCTTAGACAATTTTTAATGACATTAGTTCCAAACTAAAAGAATTAGATAGTTTCGCAAAAAAAAATTATTTTTCACTGTATGAAATGTCTTAGAAAAGTTTTTGAAAAATTTTTTTGAAAACACAAATTTTTTTCGATAATGTTCACTTTTAGTACGTAAAAAAACTTTCTTAGACAATTTTTAATGACGTTAGTTCCAAACAAAAAGAATTAGATAGTTTCGCAAAAAAAATTATTTTTCACTGTATGAAATGTCTTGGAAAAATTTTTTTAAAAATTCAATTTTTTTTCAATAATGTTCACTTTTAGTACGTAAATAAACTTTCTTAGACAATTTTTAATGACGTTAGTTCCAAACTAAAAGAATTAGATAGTTTCGCAAAAAAAAAATTATTTTTCACTGTATGAAATGTCTTGGAAAAAGTTTTTTGAAAAGACAAGTTTTTTCAATGATGTTCACTTTTAGTACGTAAAAAAACTTTCTTAGACAATTTTTAATGACATTAGTTCCAAACTAAAAGAATTAGATAGTTTCGCAAAAAAAAACTATTTTTCACTCTATGAAATGTCTTGGAAAAATTTTTTTGAAAAGACAATTTTTTTTCAATAATGTTCACTTTTAGTACGTAACAAAACTTCCTTAGACAATTTTTAATGACATTAGTTCCAAACTAAAAGAATTAGATAGTTTCGCAAAAAAAAATTAATTTTCACTGTATGAAATGTCTTAGAAAAATTTCTGAAAAATTTCTTTGATAAGACAATTTTTTTTCAATAATGTTCACTTTTAGTACGTAAAAAAACTTTCTTAGACAATTTTTAATGACGTTAGTTCCAAACTAAAAGAATTAGATAGTTTTCCAAAAAAAAAAAGTTTTTCACTGTATGAAATGGTTTTGAAAAATTTTTTTAAAAAGACAATTTTTTTTCAATAATGTTCACTTTTAGTACGTAACAAAACTTTCTTAGACAATTTTTAATGACGTTCGTTCCAAACTAAAAGAATTAGATAGTTTCGCAAAAAAAATTATTTTTTACTGTATGAAATGTTTTTGAAAAATTTTTGAAAAATTTTTTTGAAAAGACAATTTTTTTTCAATAATGTTCACTTTTAGTACGTAAATAAACTTTCTTAGACAATTTTTAATGACGTTAGTTCCAAACTAAAAGAATTAGATAGTTTCGCAAAAAAAATTTATTTTTCACTGTATGAAATGTCTTAGAAAAACTTCTGAAAAATTTCTTTGAAAAGACAATTTTTTTTCAATAATGTTCACTTTTAGTACGTAAATAAACTTTCTTAGACAATTTTTAATGACGTTAGTTCCAAACTAAACGAATTAGATAGTTTCGCATTAAAAAATTATTTTTCACTGTATGAAATGTCTTAGAAAAATTTCTGAAAAGTTTCTTTGAAAAGACAATTTTTTTTCAATAATGTTCACTTTTAGTACGTAAATAAACTTTCTTAGACAATTTTTAATGATGTTAGTTCCAAACTAAAAGAATTAGATAGTTTCGCAAAAAAAAATTATTTTTCACCGTATGAAATGTCTTAGAAAAATTTCTGAAAAATTTCTTTGAAAAGACAATTTTTTTTCAATAATGTTCACTTTTAGTACGTAAAATAACTTTCTTAGACAATTTTTAATGACGTTAGTTCCAAACTAAAGGAATTAGATAGTTTCGCAAAAAAAATTTATTTTTCACTGTATGAAATGTCTTAGAAAAACTTTTGAAAAATTTTTTTGAAAACACAAATTTTTTTCGATAATGTTCACTTTTAGTACGTAAAAAAACTTTCTTAGACAATTTTTAATGACGTTAGTTCCAAACTAAAAGAATTAGATAGTTTTGCAAAAAAAAAAAAGTTTTTCACTGTATGAAATGTTTTTGAAAAATTTTTTTGAAAAGACAATTTTTTTTCAATAATGTTCACTTTTAGTACGTAAATAAACTTTCTTAGACAATTTTTAATGACGTTAGTTCCAAACTAAAAGAATTAGATAGTTTCGCAAAAAAAAATTATTTTTCACTGTATGAAATGTCTTGAAAAAGTTTTTGAGAAACTTTTGAAAAAGACAATTTTTTCAATAATGTTCACTTTAGTACGTAAAAAAACTTTCTTAGACAATTTTTAATGACGTTAGTTTCAAACTAAAAGAATTAGATTGTTTCGCAAAAAACAATTATTTTTCACTGTATGAAATGTCATAGAAAAGTTTTTGAAAAATTTTTTTGAAAAGGCAATTTTTTTTTAATAATGTTCACTTTTAGTACGTAAAAAAACTTTCTTAGACAATTTTTAATGACGTTAGTTCCAAACTAAAAGAATTAGATAGTTTCGCAAAAAAAAATTATTTTGCACAGTATGAAATGTCTTGGAAAAATTTTTTTGAAAAGACAATTTTTTTTCAATAATGTTCACTTTTAGTACGTAACAAAACTTCCTTAGATGATTTTTAATGACGTTAGTTCCAAACTAAAAGAATTAGATAGTTTCGCAAAAAAAAATTATTTTTCAGTGTATGAAATGTCTTAGAAAAAATTTTGAAAAATTTGTTTGAAAACACAATTTTTTTTCGATAATGTTCACTTTTAGTACGTAAAAAAACTTTCTTAGACAATTTTTAATGACGTTAGTTCCAAACAAAAAGAATTAGATAGTTTCGCAAAAAAAAATTATTTTTCACTGTATGAAATGTCTTGGAAAAATTTTTTTAAAAAGACAATTTTTTTTTCAATAATGTTCACTTTTAGTACGTAAAAAAACTTTCTTTGACAATTTTTAATGACGTTAGTTCCAAACTAAAAGAATTAGATAGTTTTGCAAAAAAAAATTAATTTTCACTGTATGAAATGTCTTAGAAAAATTTCTGAAAAATTTCTTTGATAAGACAATTTTTTTTCAATAATGTTCACTTTTAGTACGTAAATAAACTTTCTTTGGCAATTTTTAATGACGTTAGTTCCAAACTAAACGAATTAGATAGTTTTGCAAAAATAAAAAGTTTTTCACTGTATGAAATGTTTTTAAAAAATTTGTTTGAAAAGACAATTTTTTTTCAATAATGTTCACTTTTAGTACGTTACAAAACTTCCTTAGACAATTTTTAATGACGTTAGTTCCAAACTAAAAGAATTAGATAGTTTCGCAAAAAAAAATTATTTTTCACTGTATGAAATGTCCTTGAAAAATTTTTGAAAAATTTTTTTGAAAAGACAATTTTTTTTCAATAATGTTCACTTTTAGTACGTAAATAAACTTTCTTAGACAATTTTTAATGACGTTAGTTCCAAACTAAAAGAATTAGATAGTTTCGCAAAAAAAAATTAATTTTCACTGTATGAAATGTCTTAGAAAAGTTTTTGAAAATTTTTTTTGAAAAGACAATTTTTTTTCAATAATGTTCACTTTTAGTACGTAAAAAAGCTTTCTTAGACAATTTTTAATGACGTTAGTTCCAAACTAAAAGAATTAGATAGTTTCGCAAAAAAAAATTATTTTTCACTGTATAAAATGTCTTGGAAAAAGTTTTTTGAAAAGACAAGTTTTTTTCAATGATGTTCACTTTTAGTACGTAACAAAACTTTCTTAGACAATTTTTAATGACGTTAGTTCCAAACTAAAAGAATTAGATAGTTTCCCAAAAAAAAATTATTTTTTACTGTATGAAATGTCTTAGAAAAAATTTTGAAAAATTTTTTTGAAAAGACAATTTTTTTTCAATATTGTTCACTTTTAGTTCGTAAATAAACTTTCTTAGACAATTTTTAATGACGTTAGTTCCAAACTAAAAGAATTAGATAGTTTCGCAAAAAAAAATTAAGTTTCACTGTATGAAATGTCTTAGAAAAATTTCTGAAAAATTTCTTTGATAAGACAATTTTTTTTCAATAATGTTCACTTTTAGTACGTAAAAAAACTTTCTTAGTCAATTTTTAATGACGTTA
The DNA here is from genome assembly GCF_918807975.1 of Aplidium turbinatum. Classification (NCBI taxonomy): domain Eukaryota; kingdom Metazoa; phylum Chordata; class Ascidiacea; order Aplousobranchia; family Polyclinidae; genus Aplidium; species Aplidium turbinatum. Next base: position 18,948,019 of record NC_137475.1, read on the forward strand.
GTTCCAAACTAAAAGAATTAGATAGTTTTCCAAAAAAAAAAAGTTTTTCACTGTATGAAATGGTTTTGAAAAATTATTTTAAAAAGACAATTTTTTTTCAATAATGTTCACTTTTAGTACGTAACAAAACTTTCTTAGACAATTTTTAACGACGTTCGTTCCAAACTAAAAGAATTAGATAGTTTCGCAAAAAAAAATTATTTTTTACTGTATGAAATGTTTTTGAAAAATTTTTGAAAAATTTTTTTGAAAAGACAATTTTTTTTCAATAATGTTCACTTTTAGTACGTAAATAAACTTTCTTAGACAATTTTTAATGACGTTAGTTCCAAACTAAAAGAATTAGATAGTTTTGCAAAAAAAAATTATTTTTCACAGTATGAAATGTCTTAGAAAAGTTTTTGAAAAATTTTTTTGAAAAGACAATTTTTTTTCAATAATGTTCACTTTTGGTACGTAAAAAAACTTTCTTAGACAAGTTTTAATGACGTTAGTTCCAAACTAAAAGAATTAGATAGTTTCGCAAAAAAAAATTATTTTTCACTGTATGAAATGTCTTAGAAAAATTTCTGAAAAATTTCTTTGAAAAGACAATTTTTTTTCAATAATGTTCACTTTTAGTACGTAAATAAACTTTCTTAGACAATTTTTAATGACGTTAGTTCCAAACTAAAAGAATTAGATAGTTTCGCAAAAAAAAATTATTTTTCACTGTATGAAATGTCTTAGAAAAATTTCTGAAAAATTTCTTTGAAAAGACAATTTTTTTTCAATAATGTTCACTTTTAGTACGTAAATAAACTTTCTTAGACAATTTTTAATGATGTTAGTTCCAAACTAAAAGAATTAGATAGTTTCGCAAAAAAAATTTATTTTTCACTGCATGAAATGTCTTAGAGAAATTTCTGAAAAATTTCTTTGAAAAGACAATTTTTTTTCAATAATGTTCACTTTTTGTACGTAAAAAAACTTTCTTAGTCAATTTTTAATGACGTTAGTTCCAAACTAAAGGAATTAGATAGTTTCGCAAAAAAAAATTATTTTTCACTGTATGAAATGTCTTAGAAAAATTTCTGAAAAATTTCTTTGAAAAGACAATTTTTTTCCAATAATGTTCACTTTTTGTACGTAAAAAAACTTTCTTAGACAATTTTTAATGACGTTAGTTCCAAACTAAAGGAATTAGATAGTTTCGCAAAAAAAAATTATTTTTCACTGTATGAAATGTCTTAGAAAAATTTCTGAAAAATTTCTTTGAAAAGACAATTTTTTTTCAATAATGTTCACTTTTAGTACGTAAATAAACTTTCTTAGACAATTTTTAATGACGTTAGTTCCAAACTAAAAGAATTAGATAGTTTCGCAAAAAAAAATTATTTTTCACTGTATGAAATGTCTTAGAAAAATTTCTGAAAAATTTCTTTGAAAAGACAATTTTTTTTCAATAATGTTCACTTTTAGTACGTAAATAAACTTTCTTAGACAATTTTTAATGATGTTAGTTCCAAACTAAAAGAATTAGATAGTTTTGCAAAAAAAAAAAGTTTTTCACTGTATGAAATGTTTTTGAAAAATTTTTTTGAAAAGACAATTTTTTTTCAATAATGTTCACTTTTAGTACGTAAATAAACTTTCTTAGACAATTTTTAATGACGTTAGTTCCAAACTAAAAGAATTAGATAGTTCCAAACTAAAAGAATTAGATAGTTTCGCAAAAAAAAATTATTTTTCACTGTATGAAATGTCTTAGAAAAACTTCTGAAAAATTTCTTTGAAAAGACAATTTTTTTTCAATAATGTTCACTTTTAGTACGTAAATAAACTTTCTTAGACAATTTTTAATGACGTTAGTTCCAAACTAAAAGAATTAGATAGTTTCGCAAAAAAAAATTATTTTTCACTCTATGAAATGTCTTAGAAAAATTTTTGAAAAATTTCTTTGAAAAGACAATTTTTTTTCAATAATGTTCACTTTTAGTACGTAAATAAACTTTCTTAGACAATTTTTAATGACGTTAGTTCCAAACTAAAAGAATTAGATAGTTTCGCAAAAAAAAATTATTTTTCACTGTATGAAATGTCTTAGAAAAATTTCTGAAAAATTTCTTTGAAAAGACAATTTTTTTTCAATAATGTTCACTTTTAGTACGTAAATAAACTTTCTTAGACAATTTTTAATGATGTTAGTTCCAAACTAAAAGAATTAGATAGTTTCGCAAAAAAAAATTATTTTTCACTGTATGAAATGTCTTAGAAAAATTTCTGAAAAATTTCTTTGAAAAGACAATTTTTTTTCAATAATGTTCACTTTTAGTACGTAAAAAAACTTTCTTAGACAATTTTTAATGACGTTAGTTCCAAACTAAAGGAATTAGATAGTTTCGCAAAAAAAAATTATTTTTCACTGTATGAAATGTCTTAGAAAAACTTTTGAAAAATTTTTTTGAAAACACAATTTTTTTTCGATAATGTTCACTTTTAGTACGTAAATAAACTTTCTTAGACAATTTTTAATGACGTAAGTTCCAAACAAAAAGAATTAGATAGTTTCGCAAAAAAAATTATTTTTCACTCTATGAAATGTCTTGGAAAAATTTTTTTAAAAATTCAATTTTTTTTCAATAATGTTCACTTTCAGTACGTAAATAAACTTTCTTAGACAATTTTTAATGACGTTAGTTCCAAACTAAAAGAATTAGATAGTTTCGCAAAAAAAAAATTATTTTTTACTGTATGAAATGTCTTGGAAAAAGTTTTTTGAAAAGACAAGTTTTTTCAATGATGTTCACTTTTAGTACGTAAAAAAACTTTCTTAGACAATTTTTAATGACATTAGTTCCAAACTAAAAGAATTAGATAGTTTCGCAAAAAAAAACTATTTTTCACTCTATGAAATGTCTTGGAAAAATTTTTTTGAAAAGACAATTTTTTTTCAATAATGTTCACTTTTAGTACGTAACAAAACTTCCTTAGACAATTTTTAATGACGTTAGTTCCAAACTAAAAGAATTAGATAGTTTCGCAAAAAAAAATTATTTTTCACTGTATGAAATGTCTTAGAAAAGTTTTTGAAAAATTTTTTGAAAAGACAATTTTTTTTCAATAATGTTCACTTTTAGTACGTAAAAAAACTTTCTTAGACAATTTTTAATGACGTTAGTTCCAAACTAAAAGAATTAGATAGTTTCGCAAAAAAAAATTATTTTTCACTGTATGAAATGTCTTGGAAATAGTTTTTTTAAAAGACAATTTTTTTTCAATAATGTTCACTTTTGGTACGTAAAAAAACTTTCTTAGACAATTTTTAATGACGTTAGTTCCAAACTAAAGGAATTAGATAGTTTCGCAAAAAAAATTTATTTTTCACTGTATGAAATGTCTTAGAAAAACTTTTGAAAAATTTTTTTGAAAACACAATTTTTTTTCGATAATGTTCACTTTTAGTACGTAAAAAAACTTTCTTAGACAATTTTTAATGACGTTAGTTCCAAACTAAAAGAATTAGATAGTTTTGCAAAAAAAAAAAGTTTTTCACTGTATGAAATGTTTTTAAAAATTTTTTTTGAAAAGACAATTTTTTTTCAATAATGTTCACTTTTAGTACGTTACAAAACTTCCTTAGACAATTTTTAATGACGTTAGTTCCAAACTAAAAGAATTAGATAGTTTCGCAAAAAAAAATTATTTTTCACTGTATGAAATGTCCTTGAAAAATTTTTGAAAAATTTTTTTGAAAAGACAATTTTTTTTCAATAATGTTCACTTTTAGTACGTAAATAAACTTTCTTAGACAATTTTTAATGACGTTAGTTCCAAACTAAAAGAATTAGATAGTTTCGCAAAAAAAAATTAATTTTCACTGTATGAAATGTCTTAGAAAAATTTCTGAAAAATTTCTTTGATAAGACAATTTTTTTTCAATAATGTTCACTTTTAGTACGTAAAAAAACTTTCTTAGACAATTTTTAATGACGTTAGTTCCAAACTAAAAGAATTAGATAGTTTTCAAAAAAAAAAAGTTTTTCACTGTATGAAATGGTTTTGAAAAATTTTTTTGAAAAGACAATTTTTTTTCAATAATGTTCACTTTTAGTACGTAAATAAACTTTCTTAGACAATTTTTAATGACGTTAGTTCCAAACTAAAAGAATTAGATAGTTTCGCAAAAAAAAATTATTTTTCACTGTATGAAATGTCTTGAAAAAAGTTTTTGAAAAGACAAGTTTTTTTCAATGATGTTCACTTTTAGTACGTAACAAAACTTTCTTAGACAATTTTTAATGACATTAGTTCCAAACTAAAAGAATTAGATAGTTTCGCAAAAAAAAATTATTTTTCACTCTAAGAAATGTCTTAGAAAAATTTTTTTGAAAAGACAATTTTTTTTCAATAATGTTCACTTTTAGTACGTAAATAAACTTTCTTAGACAATTTTTAATGACGTTAGTTCCAAACTAAAAGAATTAGATAGTTTGCCAAAAAAAAATTATTTTTTACTGTATGAAATGTCTTAGAAAAATTTTTGAAAAATTTTTTTGAAAAGACAATTTTTTTTCAATAATGTTCACTTTTAGTTCGTAAATAAACTTTCTTAGACAATTTTTAATAACGTTAGTTCCAAACTAAAAGAATTAGATAGTTTCGCAGAAAAAAATTATTTTTTAATGCATGAAATGTCTTGGAAAAGTTTTTGAAAAACTTTTGAAAAAGACAATTTTTTTCAATAATGTTCACTTTAGTACGTAAAAAAACTTTCTTAGACAATTTTTAATGACGTTAGTTTCAAACTAAAAGAATTAGATTGTTTCGCAAAAAAAAATTATTTTTCACTGTATGAAATGTTTTACAAAATTTTTGAAAAATTTGTTTGAAAAGACAATTTTTTTTCAATAATGTTCACTATTGGTACGTAAAAAAACTTTCCTAGACAATTTTTAATGACATTAGTTCCAAACTAAAAGAATTAGATAGTTTCGCAAAAAAAAATTATTTTTCACTGTATGAAATGTCTTGGAAATAGTTTTTTGAAAAGACAATTTTTTTTCAATAATGTTCACTTTTGGTACGTAAAAAAACTTTCTTAGACAATTTTTAATGACGTTAGTTCCAAACTAAAAGAATTAGATAGTTTCGCAAAAAAAATTTATTTTTCACTGTATAAAATGTCTTAGAAAAACTTTTGAAAAATTTTTTTGAAAACACAATTTTTTTTCAATAATGTTCACTTTTAGTACGTAAAAAAACTTTCTTAGACAATTTTTAATGACGTTAGTTCCAAACTAAAAGAATTAGATAGTTTTGCAAAAAAAAAAAGTTTTTCACTGTATGAAATGTTTTGGAAAAATTTTTTTGAAAAGACAATTTTTTTTCAATAATGTTCACTTTTAGTACGTTACAAAACTTCCTTAGACAATTTTTAATGACGTTAGTTCCAAACTAAAAGAATTAGATAGTTTCGCAAAAAAAAATTATTTTTCACTGTATGAAATGTCCTTGAAAAATTTTTGAAAAATTTCTTTGAAAAGACAATTTTTTTTCAATAATGTTCACTTTTAGTACGTAAATAAACTTTCTTAGACAATTTTTAATGACGTTAGTTCCAAACTAAAAGAATTAGATTGTTTCGCAAAAAAAAATTAATTTTCACTGTATGAAATGTCTTAGAAAAATTTCTGAAAAATTTCTTTGATAAGACAATTTTTGTTCAATAATGTTCACTTTTAGTACGTAAAAAAACTTTCTTAGACAATTTTTAATGACGTTAGTTCCAAACTAAAAGAATTAGATAGTTTCGCAAAAAAAAATTATTTTTCACTGTATGAAATGTCTTAGAAAAACTTCTGAAAAATTTCTTTGAAAAGACAATTTTTTTTCAATAATGTTCACTTTTAGTACGTAAATAAACTTTCTTAGACAATTTTTAATGACGTTAGTTCCAAACTAAAAGAATTAGATAGTTTCGCAAAAAAAAATTATTTTTCACTGTATGAAATGTCTTAGAAAAATTTCTGAAAAATTTCTTTGAAAAGACAATTTTTTTTCAATAATGTTCACTTTTAGTACGTAAATAAACTTTCTTAGACAATTTTTAATGACGTTAGTTCCAAACTAAAAGAATTAGATAGTTTCGCAAAAAAAAATTATTTTTCACTCTATGAAATGTCTTAGAAAAATTTCTGAAAAATTTCTTTGAAAAGACAATTTTTTTTCAATAATGTTCACTTTTAGTACGTAAATAAACTTTCTTAGACAATTTTTAATGATGTTAGTTCCAAACTAAAAGAATTAGATAGCTTCGCAAAAAAAAATTATTTTTCACTGTATGAAATGTCTTAGAAAAATTTCTGAAAAATTTCTTTGAAAAGACAATTTTTTTTCAATAATGTTCACTTTTAGTACGTAAAAAAACTTTCTTAGACAATTTTTAATGACGTTAGTTCCAAACTAAAGGAATTAGATAGTTTCGCAAAAAAAATTTATTTTTCACTGTATGAAATGTCTTAGAAAAACTTTTGAAAAATTTTTTTGAAAACACAATTTTTTTTCGATAATGTTCACTTTTAGTACGTAAAAAAACTTTCTTAGACAATTTTTAATGACGTTAGTTCCAAACTAAAAGAATTAGATAGTTTTGCAAAAAAAAAAAGTTTTTCACTGTATGAAATGTTTTTGAACAATTTTTTTGAAAAGACAATTTTTTTTCAATAATGTTCACTTTTAGTACGTAAATAAACTTTCTTAGACAATTTTTAATGACGTTAGTTCCAAACTAAAAGAATTAGATAGTTTCGCAAAAAAAAATTATTTTTCACTGTATGAAATGTCTTGGAAAAAGTTTTTGAAAAGACAAGTTTTTTTCAATGATGTTCACTTTTAGTGTGCGCGAACGGGCTACTTGTTCACTTTTCTTTCTTCGGTCTCAGTTTTCAACGACTTGCAAAATGAAGAGAAACAATAATTGTGCACTTTTGTTTTATTAATTCAGTTTCTTCTCTCTCGTGATAAGCAAAAAAATGAATAACCGTCCTGTAACTCAACCAACTTAAAACTCTTGCATTTTTCTCAACGTAGTCAAAAAATGAAACGTGTAACTTACAAAAAATGTGAGATCATCTGAAGGCAAGCGCGAGACTAATTTAGTTTCTCGCGCGGGCTTGCGGAGATCGAAGCCAAACGTCACACCAGCCCTCCCCCAGATGAACCATGTGATTTTCCAAACAAAAATGGTGAATCGACAAAACATATGTGATGTGCACAAATGAAATCACTGGATGAACAGAAGAGATGACCATGGTACTTTTGCACGAAAGAACAAAGTACTTCCATTACATATCACTTTTTTTTTGCTACAGACAAATTGGTTTCTTGGGCGAATTACATAAATCACTTTTGAGAACGTTTTTTGTCCTGCGAATCAGCAAGAAATTGATGTTTAATTAACACATGCCAAAAGATACAGTATTTCTATCAAAACCCATGACTTTAAATAATCACTAAAAAGTAACAATCTCATATTACAAAAATAATGATGAACTACATGAGCTTTTGCCAAAAAACGCAAAAACCTTCAGACAACATAAGATTACACTAAGTCCACATGAAATCTAACTACACAATTCTTACTTTAGCTAACATGCTATGCAAAGGACGCAGAACACAATGTAAAACAAAAACCAACGCAATATATATTACTACTGTGACACAAAATAGCACTGACATCAAAAAGCATCTTCAATCATTGAAGTAAATCCTTTTTCAAAAAAGAAAACTATTTTCTCTGAACTTTACTTTGTTAAAATGTGTATTTGTGTCAGTGCGTACATATAACAATGAATTTTTCAACAAAATCTAATCACAAAGCATCAGTTTTGATCAGCAACATGCAAGTTGGATGACATTGCTTTATGTAGAAGATTTCCATTTGAAACTAGCATAAATATTGCCATAACATCTCCAATTACAGTACAGTATGGTAAACATTTTAAAGCATAAATCTAAAATAAATCACATGCATATCCATCAAAACCATCAGGAATGGTTATAAAAGACATTTGAGGCCTGAACTCTTGAATTTTAAAGAAAAAACTAAACAAATTCATCAACTTTTGATTACCAATAGAATGAATAAAGATAGAATGTTTTGTTGTTATCGGGGTTTACCAGACAAATTGATCCACCAACTAAGAACGGCCATGCAACCTTCCTGCAGCAAGAGAAAACGAAATCAAAGAGACTGTCGAAGACAACCCTCGAATGTTTTTATTTGTCAGCTCAGATCTCATCGGCCACGAATCCATTCTTTCTGGATGTGCCACCGCGATCTGGAATTATAAATCTGACTGGTGTGATGCCGCCAGGATTGCTATTCCTTACTTCCTGCCAGTGTATCGCAATCGATCGCACTCCTGTTATAAACTGAAATCACGTGAAAAGGATCACGTCGGGGTCACCAATGTGCGCGAACGGGCTACTTGTTCACTTTTCTTTCTTCGGTCTCAGTTTTCAACGACTTGCAAAATGAAGAGAAACAATAATTGTGCACTTTTGTTTTATTAATTCAGTTTCTTCTCTCTCGTGATAAGCAAAAAAATGAATAACCGTCCTGTAACTCAACCAACTTAAAACTCTTGCATTTTTCTCAACGTAGTCAAAAAATGAAACGTGTAACTTACAAAAAATGTGAGATCATCTGAAGGCAAGCGCGAGACTAATTTAGTTTCTCGCGCGGGCTTGCGGAGATCGAAGCCAAACGTCACATTAGTACGTAACAAAACTTTCTTAGACAATTTTTAATGACATTAGTTCCAAACTAAAAGAATTAGATAGTTTCGCAAAAAAAAATTATTTTTCACTCTAAGAAATGTCTTAGAAAAATTTTTTTGAAAAGACAATTTTTTTTCAATAATGTTCACTTTTAGTACGTAAATAAACTTTCTTAGACAATTTTTAATGACGTTAGTTCCAAACTAAAAGAATTAGATAGTTTTCCAAAAAAAAAAAGTTTTTCACTGTATGAAATGGTTTTGAAAAATTTTTTTAAAAAGACAATTTTTTTTCAATAATGTTCACTTTTAGTACGTAACAAAACTTTCTTAGACAATTTTTAATGACGTTCGTTCCAAACTAAAAGAATTAGATAGTTTCGCAAAAAAAAATTATTTTTTACTGTATGAAATGTTTTTGAAAAATTTTTGAAAAATTTTTTTGAAAAGACAATTTTTTTTCAATAATGTTCACTTTTAGTACGTAAATAAACTTTCTTAGACAATTTTTAATGACGTTAGTTCCAAACTAAAAGAATTAGATAGTTTCGCAAAAAAAAATTATTTTTCACTGTATGAAATGTCTTAGAAAAACTTCTGAAAAATTTCTTTGAAAAGACAATTTTTTTTCAATAATGTTCACTTTTAGTACGTAAAAAAACTTTCTTAGACAATTTTTAATGACGTTAGTTCCAAACTAAAGGAATTAGATAGTTTCGCAAAAAAAATTTATTTTTCACTGTATGAAATGTCTTAGAAAAACTTTTGAAAAATTTTTTTGAAAACACAATTTTTTTTCGATAATGTTCACTTTTAGTACGTAAAAAAACTTTCTTAGACAATTTTTAATGACGTTAGTTCCAAACTAAAAGAATTAGATAGTTTTGCAAAAAAAAAAAGTTTTTCACTGTATGAAATGTTTTTGAACAATTTTTTTGAAAAGACAATTTTTTTTCAATAATGTTCACTTTTAGTACGTAAATAAACTTTCTTAGACAATTTTTAATGACGTTAGTTCCAAACTAAAAGAATTAGATAGTTTCGCAAAAAAAAATTATTTTTCACTGTATGAAATGTCTTGGAAAAAGTTTTTGAAAAGACAAGTTTTTTTCAATGATGTTCACTTTTAGTGTGCGCGAACGGGCTACTTGTTCACTTTTCTTTCTTCGGTCTCAGTTTTCAACGACTTGCAAAATGAAGAGAAACAATAATTGTGCACTTTTGTTTTATTAATTCAGTTTCTTCTCTCTCGTGATAAGCAAAAAAATGAATAACCGTCCTGTAACTCAACCAACTTAAAACTCTTGCATTTTTCTCAACGTAGTCAAAAAATGAAACGTGTAACTTACAAAAAATGTGAGATCATCTGAAGGCAAGCGCGAGACTAATTTAGTTTCTCGCGCGGGCTTGCGGAGATCGAAGCCAAACGTCACACCAGCCCTCCCCCAGATGAACCATGTGATTTTCCAAACAAAAATGGTGAATCGACAAAACATATGTGATGTGCACAAATGAAATCACTGGATGAACAGAAGAGATGACCATGGTACTTTTGCACGAAAGAACAAAGTACTTCCATTACATATCACTTTTTTTTTGCTACAGACAAATTGGTTTCTTGGGCGAATTACATAAATCACTTTTGAGAACGTTTTTTGTCCTGCGAATCAGCAAGAAATTGATGTTTAATTAACACATGCCAAAAGATACAGTATTTCTATCAAAACCCATGACTTTAAATAATCACTAAAAAGTAACAATCTCATATTACAAAAATAATGATGAACTACATGAGCTTTTGCCAAAAAACGCAAAAACCTTCAGACAACATAAGATTACACTAAGTCCACATGAAATCTAACTACACAATTCTTACTTTAGCTAACATGCTATGCAAAGGACGCAGAACACAATGTAAAACAAAAACCAACGCAATATATATTACTACTGTGACACAAAATAGCACTGACATCAAAAAGCATCTTCAATCATTGAAGTAAATCCTTTTTCAAAAAAGAAAACTATTTTCTCTGAACTTTACTTTGTTAAAATGTGTATTTGTGTCAGTGCGTACATATAACAATGAATTTTTCAACAAAATCTAATCACAAAGCATCAGTTTTGATCAGCAACATGCAAGTTGGATGACATTGCTTTATGTAGAAGATTTCCATTTGAAACTAGCATAAATATTGCCATAACATCTCCAATTACAGTACAGTATGGTAAACATTTTAAAGCATAAATCTAAAATAAATCACATGCATATCCATCAAAACCATCAGGAATGGTTATAAAAGACATTTGAGGCCTGAACTCTTGAATTTTAAAGAAAAAACTAAACAAATTCATCAACTTTTGATTACCAATAGAATGAATAAAGATAGAATGTTTTGTTGTTATCGGGGTTTACCAGACAAATTGATCCACCAACTAAGAACGGCCATGCAACCTTCCTGCAGCAAGAGAAAACGAAATCAAAGAGACTGTCGAAGACAACCCTCGAATGTTTTTATTTGTCAGCTCAGATCTCATCGGCCACGAATCCATTCTTTCTGGATGTGCCACCGCGATCTGGAATTATAAATCTGACTGGTGTGATGCCGCCAGGATTGCTATTCCTTACTTCCTGCCAGTGTATCGCAATCGATCGCACTCCTGTTATAAACTGAAATCACGTGAAAAGGATCACGTCGGGGTCACCAATGTGCGCGAACGGGCTACTTGTTCACTTTTCTTTCTTCGGTCTCAGTTTTCAACGACTTGCAAAATGAAGAGAAACAATAATTGTGCACTTTTGTTTTATTAATTCAGTTTCTTCTCTCTCGTGATAAGCAAAAAAATGAATAACCGTCCTGTAACTCAACCAACTTAAAACTCTTGCATTTTTCTCAACGTAGTCAAAAAATGAAACGTGTAACTTACAAAAAATGTGAGATCATCTGAAGGCAAGCGCGAGACTAATTTAGTTTCTCGCGCGGGCTTGCGGAGATCGAAGCCAAACGTCACATTAGTACGTAACAAAACTTTCTTAGACAATTTTTAATGACATTAGTTCCAAACTAAAAGAATTAGATAGTTTCGCAAAAAAAAATTATTTTTCACTCTAAGAAATGTCTTAGAAAAATTTTTTTGAAAAGACAATTTTTTTTCAATAATGTTCACTTTTAGTACGTAAATAAACTTTCTTAGACAATTTTTAATGACGTTAGTTCCAAACTAAAAGAATTAGATAGTTTTCCAAAAAAAAAAAGTTTTTCACTGTATGAAATGGTTTTGAAAAATTTTTTTAAAAAGACAATTTTTTTTCAATAATGTTCACTTTTAGTACGTAACAAAACTTTCTTAGACAATTTTTAATGACGTTCGTTCCAAACTAAAAGAATTAGATAGTTTCGCAAAAAAAAATTATTTTTTACTGTATGAAATGTTTTTGAAAAATTTTTGAAAAATTTTTTTGAAAAGACAATTTTTTTTCAATAATGTTCACTTTTAGTACGTAAATAAACTTTCTTAGACAATTTTTAATGACGTTAGTTCCAAACTAAAAGAATTAGATAGTTTCGCAAAAAAAAATTATTTTTCACTGTATGAAATGTCTTAGAAAAACTTCTGAAAAATTTCTTTGAAAAGACAATTTTTTTTCAATAATGTTCACTTTTAGTACGTAAATAAACTTTCCTAGACAATTTTTAATGACGTTAGTTCCAAACTAAAAGAATTAGATAGTTTCGCAAAAAAAAATTATTTTTCACTGTATGAAATGTCTTAGAAAAATTTTTGAAAAATTTCTTTGAAAAGACAATTTTTTTTCAATAATGTTCACTTTTAGTACGTAAATAAACTTTCTTAGACAATTTTTAATGACGTTAGTTCCAAACTAAAAGAATTAGATAGTTTCGCAAAAAAAAATTATTTTTCACTGTATGAAATGTCTTAGAAAAGTTTCTGAAAAATTTCTTTGAAAAGACAATTTTTTTTCAATAATGTTCACTTTTAGTACGTAAATAAACTTTCTTAGACAATTTTTAATGATGTTAGTTCCAAACTAAAAGAATTAGATAGTTTCGCAAAAAAAAATTATTTTTCACTGTATGAAATGTCTTAGAAAAATTTCTGAAAAATTTCTTTGAAAAGACAATTTTTTTTCAATAATGTTCACTTTTAGTACGTAAAAAAACTTTCTTAGACAATTTTTAATGACGTTAGTTCCAAACTAAACGAATTAGATAGTTTCGCAAAAAAAATTTATTTTTCACTGTATGAAATGTCTTAGAAAAACTTTTGAAAAATTTTTTTGAAAACACAATTTTTTTTCGATAATGTTCACTTTTAGTACGTAAAAAAACTTTCTTAGACAATTTTTAATGACGTTAGTTCCAAACTAAAAGAATTAGATAGTTTTGCAAAAAAAAAAAGTTTTTCACTGTATGAAATGTTTTTGAAAAATTTGTTTGAAAAGACAATTTTTTTTCAATAATGTTCACTTTTAGTACGTAAATAAACTTTCTTAGACAATTTTTAATGACGTTAGTTCCAAACTAAAAGAATTAGATAGTTTCGCAAAAAAAAATTATTTTTCACTGTATGAAATGTCTTGGAAAAAGTTTTTGAAAAGACAAGTTTTTTTCAATGATGTTCACTTTTAGTACGTAACAAAACTTTCTTAGACAATTTTTAATGACATTAGTTCCAAACTAAAAGAATTAGATAGTTTCGCAAAAAAAAATTATTTTTCACTCTAAGAAATGTCTTAGAAAAATTTTTTTGAAAAGACAATTTTTTTTCAATAATGTTCACTTTTGGTACGTAAAAAAACTTTCTTAGACAATTTTTAATGACGTTAGTTCCAAACTAAAAGAATTAGATAGTTTTGCAAAAAAAATTATTTTTCACTGTATGAAATGTCTTAGAAAAGTGTTTGAAAAATTTTTTTGAAAAGACAATTTTTTTTCAATAATGTTCACTTTTGGTACGTAAAAAAACTTTCTTAGACAATTTTTAATGACATTAGTTCCAAACTAAAAGAATTAGATAGTTTCGCAAAAAAAAAAATTATTTTTCACTGTATGAAATGTCTTGGAAAAATTTTTTTGAAAAGACAATTTTTTTTCAATAATGTTCACTTTTAGTACGTAAAAAAACTTTCTTAGACAATTTTTAATGACGTTAGTTCCAAACTAAAAGAATTAGATAGTTTCGCAAAAAAAAATTATTTTTCACGGTATGAAATGTCTTGGAAATAGTTTTTTGAAAAGACAATTTTTTTCAATGATGTTCACTTTTAGTACGTAACAAAACTTTCTTAGACAATTTTTAATGACGTTAGTTCCAAACTAAAAGAATTAGATAGTTTCGCAAAAAAAAATTATTTTTCACGGTATGAAATGTCTTGGAAATAGTTTTTTGAAAAGACAATTTTTTTTCAATAATGTTCACTTTTAGTTCGTAAATAAACTTTCTTAGACAATTTTTAATGACGTTAGTTCCAAACTAAAAGAATTAGAGAGTTTTGCAAAAAAAATTATTTTTTACTGCATGAAATGTCTTGAAAAAGTTTTTGAGAAACTTTTGAAAAAGACAATTTTTTTCAATAATGTTCACTTTAGTACGTAAAAAAACTTTCTTAGACAATTTTTAATGACGTTAGTTTCAAACTAAAAGAATTAGATTGTTTCGCAAAAAAAAATTATTTTTCACTGTATGAAATGTCTTAGAAAAGTTTTTGAAAAATTTTTTTGAAAACACAAATTTTTTTTAATAATGTTCACTTTTAGTACGTAAAAAAACTTTCTTAGACAATTTTTAATGACGTTAGTTCCAAACTAAAAGAATTAGATAGTTTCGCAAAAAAAAATTATTTTGCACAGTATGAAATGTCTTGGAAAAATTTTTTTGAAAAGACAATTTTTTTTCAATAATGTTCACTTTTAGTACGTAAAAAAACTTTCTTAGACAATTTTTAATGACGTTAGTTCCAAACTAAAAGAATTAGATAGTTTCGCAAAAAAAAATTATTTTTCACTGTATGAAATGTCTTAGAAAAAATTTTGAAAAATTTGTTTGAAAGCACAATTTTTTTTCGATAATGTTCACTTTTAGTACGTAAAAAAACTTTCTTAGACAATTTTTAATGACGTTAGTTCCAAACAAAAAGAATTAGATAGTTTTCCAAAAAAAAAAAGTTTTTCACTGTATGAAATGGTTTTGAAAAATTATTTTAAAAAGACAATTTTTTTTCAATAATGTTCACTTTTAGTACGTAAAAAAACTTTCTTAGACAATTTTTAATGACGTTAGTTCCAAACTAAAAGAATTAGATAGTTTTCCAAAAAAAAAAAGTTTTTCACTGTATGAAATGGTTTTGAAAAATTATTTTAAAAAGACAATTTTTTTTCAATAATGTTCACTTTTAGTACGTAAAAAAACTTTCTTAGACAATTTTTATTGACGTTAGTTCCAAACTAAAAGAATTAGATAGTTTTCCAAAAAAAAAAAGTTTTTCACTGTATGAAATGGTTTTGAAAAATTATTTTAAAAAGACAATTTTTTTTCAATAATGTTCACTTTTAGTACGTAAAAAAATTTTCTTAGACAATTTTTATTGACGTTAGTTCCAAACTAAAAGAATTAGATAGTTTTCCAAAAAAAAAAAGTTTTTCACTGTATGAAATGGTTTTGAAAAATTATTTTAAAAAGACAATTTTTTTTCAATAATGTTCACTTTTAGTACGTAACAAAACTTTCTTAGACAATTTTTAATGACGTTCATTCCATACTAAAAGAATTAGATAGTTTCGCAAAAAAAAATTATTTTTTACTGTATGAAATGTTTTTGAAAAATTTTTGAAAAATTTTTTTAAAAAGACAATTTTTTTTCAATAATGTTCACTTTTAGTACGTAAATAAACTTTCTTAGACAATTTTTAATGACGTTAGTTCCAAACTAAAAGAATTAGATAGTTTTGCAAAAAAAAATTATTTTTCACTGTATGAAATGTCTTAGAAAAACTTCTGAAAAATTTCTTTGAAAAGACATTTTTTTTTCAATAATGTTCACTTTTAGTACGTAAAAAAGCTTTCTTAGACAATTTTTAATGACGTTAGTTCCAAACTAAAAGAATTAGATAGTTTCGCAAAAAAAAATTATTTTTCACTGTATGAAATGTCTTAGAAAAGGTTTTGAAAATTTTTTTTGAAAAGACAATTTTTTTTCAATAATGTTCACTTTTAGTACGTAAAAAAGCTTTCTTAGACAATTTTTAATGACGTTAGTTCCAAACTAAAAGAATTAGATAGTTTCGCAAAAAAAAATTATTTTTCACGGTATGAAATGTCTTGGAAAAAGTTTTTTGAAAAGACAAGTTTTTTTCAATGATGTTCACTTTTAGTACGTAAAAAAGCTTTCTTAGACAATTTTTAATGACGTTAGTTCCAAACTAAAAGAATTAGATAGTTTCCCAAAAAAAAATTATTTTTTACTGTATGAAATGTCTTAGAAAAATTTTTGAAAAATTTTTTTGAAAAGACAATTTTTTTTCAATAATGTTCACTTTTAGTTCGTAAATAAACTTTCTTAGACAATTTTTAATGACGTTAGTTCCAAACTAAAAGAATTAGAGAGTTTTGCAAAAAAAATTATTTTTTACTGCATGAAATGTCTTGAAAAAGTTTTTGAGAAACTTTTGAAAAAGACAATTTTTTCAATAATGTTCACTTTAGTACGTAAAAAAACTTTCTTAGACAATTTTTAATGACGTTAGTTTCAAACTAAAAGAATTAGATTGTTTCGCAAAAAACAATTATTTTTCACTGTATGAAATGTCATAGAAAAGTTTTTGAAAAATTTTTTTGAAAAGGCAATTTTTTTTTAATAATGTTCACTTTTAGTACGTAAAAAAACTTTCTTAGACAATTTTTAATGACGTTAGTTCCAAACTAAAAGAATTAGATAGTTTCGCAAAAAAAAATTATTTTGCACAGTATGAAATGTCTTGGAAAAATTTTTTTGAAAAGACAATTTTTTTTCAATAATGTTCACTTTTAGTACGTAACAAAACTTCCTTAGATGATTTTTAATGACGTTAGTTCCAAACTAAAAGAATTAGATAGTTTCGCAAAAAAAAATTATTTTTCAGTGTATGAAATGTCTTAGAAAAAATTTTGAAAAATTTGTTTGAAAACACAATTTTTTTTCGATAATGTTCACTTTTAGTACGTAAAAAAACTTTCTTAGACAATTTTTAATGACGTTAGTTCCAAACAAAAAGAATTAGATAGTTTCGCAAAAAAAAATTATTTTTCACTGTATGAAATGTCTTGGAAAAATTTTTTTAAAAAGACAATTTTTTTTTCAATAATGTTCACTTTTAGTACGTAAAAAAACTTTCTTAGACAATTTTTAATGACGTTAGTTCCAAACTAAAAGAATTAGATAGTTTCGCAAAAAAAAATTAATTTTCACTGTATGAAATGTCTTAGAAAAATTTCTGAAAAATTTCTTTGATAAGACAATTTTTTTTCAATAATGTTCACTTTTAGTACGTAAATAAACTTTCTTTGGCAATTTTTAATGACGTTAGTTCCAAACTAAACGAATTAGATAGTTTTGCAAAAAAAAAAAGTTTTTCACTGTATGAAATGTTTTTAAAAAATTTGTTTGAAAAGACAATTTTTTTTCAATAATGTTCACTTTTAGTACGTTACAAAACTTCCTTAGACAATTTTTAATGACGTTAGTTCCAAACTAAAAGAATTAGATAGTTTCGCAAAAAAAAATTATTTTTCACTGTATGAAATGTCCTTGAAAAATTTTTGAAAAATTTTTTTGAAAAGACAATTTTTTTTCAATAATGTTCACTTTTAGTACGTAAATAAACTTTCTTAGACAATTTTTAATGACGTTAGTTCCAAACTAAAAGAATTAGATAGTTTCGCAAAAAAAAATTAATTTTCACTGTATGAAATGTCTTAGAAAAGTTTTTGAAAATTTTTTTTGAAAAGACAATTTTTTTTCAATAATGTTCACTTTTAGTACGTAAAAAAGCTTTCTTAGACAATTTTTAATGACGTTAGTTCCAAACTAAAAGAATTAGATAGTTTCGCAAAAAAAAATTATTTTTCACTGTATGAAATGTCTTGGAAAAAGTTTTTTGAAAAGACAAGTTTTTTTCAATGATGTTCACTTTTAGTACGTAACAAAACTTTCTTAGACAATTTTTAATGACGTTAGTTCCAAACTAAAAGAATTAGATAGTTTCCCAAAAAAAAATTATTTTTTACTGTATGAAATGTCTTAGAAAAATTTTTGAAAAATTTTTTTGAAAAGACAATTTTTTTTCAATATTGTTCACTTTTAGTTCGTAAATAAACTTTCTTAGACAATTTTTAATGACGTTAGTTCCAAACTAAAAGAATTAGATAGTTTCGCAAAAAAAAATTAAGTTTCACTGTATGAAATGTCTTAGAAAAATTTCTGAAAAATTTCTTTGATAAGACAATTTTTTTTCAATAATGTTCACTTTTAGTACGTAAAAAAACTTTCTTAGACAATTTTTAATGACGTTAGTTCCAAACTAAAAGAATTAGATAGTTTTCCAAAAAAAAAAAAGTTTTTCACTGTATGAAATGGTTTTGAAAAATTATTTTAAAAAGACAATTTTTTTTCAATAATGTTCACTTTTAGTACGTAACAAAACTTTCTTAGACAATTTTTAATGACGTTCGTTCCAAACTAAAAGAATTAGATAGTTTCGCAAAAAAAATTATTTTTTACTGTATGAAATGTTTTTGAAAAATTTTTGAAAAATTTTTTGAAAAGACAATTTTTTTTCAATAATGTTCACTTTTAGTACGTAAATAAACTTTCTTAGACAATTTTTAATGACGTTAGTTCCAAACTAAAAGAATTAGATAGTTTCGCAAAAAAAAATTATTTTTCACAGTATGAAATGTCTTAGAAAAGTTTTTGAAAAATTTTTTTGAAAAGACAATTTTTTTTCAATAATGTTCACTTTTTGTACGTAAAAAAACTTTCTTAGACAATTTTTAATGACGTTAGTTCCAAACTAAAGGAATTAGATAGTTTCGCAAAAAAAAATTATTTTTCACTGTATGAAATGTCTTAGAAAAATTTCTGAAAAATTTCTTTGAAAAGACAATTTTTTTTCAATAATGTTCACTTTTAGTACGTAAATAAACTTTCTTAGACAATTTTTAATGACGTTAGTTCCAAACTAAAAGAATTAGATAGTTTCGCAAAAAAAAATTATTTTTCACTGTATGAAATGTCTTAGAAAAATTTCTGAAAAATTTCTTTGAAAAGACAATTTTTTTTCAATAATGTTCACTTTCAGTACGTAAATAAACTTTCTTAGACAATTTTTAATGATGTTAGTTCCAAACTAAAAGAATTAGATAGTTTTGCAAAAAAAAAAAGTTTTTCACTGTATGAAATGTTTTTGAAAAATTTTTTTGAAAAGACAATTTTTTTTCAATAATGTTCACTTTTAGTACGTAAATAAACTTTCTTAGACAATTTTTAATGACGTTAGTTCCAAACTAAAAGAATTAGATAGTTTCGCAAAAAAAAATTATTTTTCACTGTATGAAATGTCTTGGAAAAAGTTTTTGAAAAGACAAGTTTTTTTCAATGATGTTCACTTTTAGTACGTAACAAAACTTTCTTAGACAATTTTTAATGACATTAGTTCCAAACTAAAAGAATTAGATAGTTTCGCAAAAAAAAGTTATTTTTCACTCTAAGAAATGTCTTAGAAAAATTTTTTTGAAAAGACAATTTTTTTTCAATAATGTTCACTTTTAGTACGTAAATAAACTTTCTTAGACAATTTTTAATGACGTTAGTTCCAAACTAAAAGAATTAGATAGTTTGCCAAAAAAAATTTATTTTTTACTGTATGAAATGTCTTAGAAAAATTTTTGAAAAATTTTTTTGAAAAGACAATTTTTTTTCAATAATGTTCACTTTTAGTTCGTAAATAAACTTTCTTAGACAATTTTTAATAACGTTAGTTCCAAACTAAAAGAATTAGATAGTTTCGCAAAAAAAAATTATTTTTTAATGCATGAAATGTCTTGGAAAATTTTTGAAAAACTTTTGAAAAAGACAATTTTTTTCAATAATGTTCACTTTAGTACGTAAAAAAACTTTCTTAGACAATTTTTAATGACTTTAGTTTCAAACTAAAAGAATTAGATTGTTTCGCAAAAAAAAATTATTTTTCACTGTATGAAATATTTTACAAAATTTTTGAAAAATTTTTTTGAAAAGACAATTTTTTTTCAATAATGTTCACTATTGGTACGTAAAAAAACTTTCTTAGACAATTTTTAATGACATTAGTTCCAAACTAAAAGAATTAGATAGTTTCGCAAAAAAAAATTATTTTTCACTGTATGAAATGTCTTAGAAAAGTTTTTGAAAAATTTTTTTGAAAACACAAATTTTTTTCGATAATGTTCACTTTTAGTACGTAAAAAAACTTTCTTAGACAATTTTTAATGACGTTAGTTCCAAACAAAAAGAATTAGATAGTTTCGCAAAAAAAATTATTTTTCACTGTATGAAATGTCTTGGAAAAATTTTTTTAAAAATTCAATTTTTTTTCAATAATGTTCACTTTTAGTACGTAAATAAACTTTCTTAGACAATTTTTAATGACGTTAGTTCCAAACTAAAAGAATTAGATAGTTTCGCAAAAAAAAAATTATTTTTCACTGTATGAAATGTCTTGGAAAATGTTTTTTGAAAAGACAAGTTTTTTCAATGATGTTCACTTTTAGTACGTAAAAAAACTTTCTTAGACAATTTTTAATGACATTAGTTCCAAACTAAAAGAATTAGATAGTTTCGCAAAAAAAAACTATTTTTCACTCTATGAAATGTCTTGGAAAAATTTTTTTGAAAAGACAATTTTTTTTCAATAATGTTCACTTTTAGTACGTAACAAAACTTCCTTAGACAATTTTTAATGACATTAGTTCCAAACTAAAAGAATTAGATAGTTTCGCAAAAAAAAATTAATTTTCACTGTATGAAATGTCTTAGAAAAATTTCTGAAAAATTTCTTTGATAAGACAATTTTTTTTCAATAATGTTCACTTTTAGTACGTAAAAAAACTTTCTTAGACAATTTTTAATGACGTTAGTTCCAAACTAAAAGAATTAGATAGTTTTCCAAAAAAAAAAAGTTTTTCACTGTATGAAATGGTTTTGAAAAATTTTTTTAAAAAGACAATTTTTTTTCAATAATGTTCACTTTTAGTACGTAACAAAACTTTCTTAGACAATTTTTAATGACGTTCGTTCCAAACTAAAAGAATTAGATAGTTTCACAAAAAAAAATTATTTTTTACTGTATGAAATGTTTTTGAAAAATTTTTGAAAAATTTTTTTGAAAAGACAATTTTTTTTCAATAATGTTCACTTTTAGTACGTAAATAAACTTTCTTAGACAATTTTTAATGACGTTAGTTCCAAACTAAAAGAATTAGATAGTTTCGCAAAAAAAAATTATTTTTCACTGTATGAAATGTCTTAGAAAAACTTCTGAAAAATTTCTTTGAAAAGACAATTTTTTTTCAATAATGTTCACTTTTAGTACGTAAATAAACTTTCTTAGACAATTTTTAATGACGTTAGTTCCAAACTAAACGAATTAGATAGTTTCGCATTAAAAAATTATTTTTCACTGTATGAAATGTCTTAAAAAAATTTCTGAAAAATTTCTTTGAAAAGACAATTTTTTTTCAATAATGTTCACTTTTAGTACGTAAATAAACTTTCTTAGACAATTTTTAATGATGTTAGTTCCAAACTAAAAGAATTAGATAGTTTCGCAAAAAAAAATTATTTTTCACTGTATGAAATGTCTTAGAAAAATTTCTGAAAAATTTCTTTGAAAAGACAATTTTTTTTCAATAATGTTCACTTTTAGTACGTAAAATAACTTTCTTAGACAATTTTTAATGACGTTAGTTCCAAACTAAAGGAATTAGATAGTTTCGCAAAAAAAATTTATTTTTCACTGTATGAAATGTCTTAGAAAAACTTTTGAAAAATTTTTTTGAAAACACAATTTTTTTTCGATAATGTTCACTTTTAGTACGTAAAAAAAACTTTCTTAGACAATTTTTAATGACGTTAGTTCCAAACTAAAAGAATTAGATAGTTTTGCAAAAAAAAAAAGTTTTTCACTGTATGAAATGTTTTTGAAAAATTTTTTTGAAAAGACAATTTTTTTTTCAATAATGTTCACTTTTAGTACGTAAATAAACTTTCTTAGACAATTTTTAATGACGTTAGTTCCAAACTAAAAGAATTAGATAGTTTCGCAAAAAAAAATTATTTTTCACTGTATGAAATGTCTTGAAAAAGTTTTTGAGAAACTTTTGAAAAAGACAATTTTTTCAATAATGTTCACTTTAGTACGTAAAAAAACTTTCTTAGACAATTTTTAATGACGTTAGTTTCAAACTAAAAGAATTAGATTGTTTCGCAAAAAACAATTATTTTTCACTGTATGAAATGTCATAGAAAAGTTTTTGAAAAATTTTTTTGAAAAGGCAATTTTTTTTTAATAATGTTCCATTTTAGTACGTAAAAAAACTTTCTTAGACAATTTTTAATGACGTTAGTTCCAAACTAAAAGAATTAGATAGTTTCGCAAAAAAAAATTATTTTGCACAGTATGAAATGTCTTGGAAAAATTTTTTTGAAAAGACAATTTTTTTTCAATAATGTTCACTTTTAGTACGTAACAAAACTTCCTTAGATGATTTTTAATGACGTTAGTTCCAAACTAAAAGAATTAGATAGTTTCGCAAAAAAAAATTATTTTTCAGTGTATGAAATGTCTTAGAAAAAATTTTGAAAAATTTGTTTGAAAACACAATTTTTTTTTCGATAATGTTCACTTTTAGTACGTAAAAAAACTTTCTTAGACAATTTTTAATGACGTTAGTTCCAAACAAAAAGAATTAGATAGTTTCGCAAAAAAAAATTATTTTTCACTGTATGAAATGTCTTGGAAAAATTTTTTTAAAAGACAATTTTTTTTTCAATAATGTTCACTTTTAGTACGTAAAAAAACTTTCTTAGACAATTTTTAATGACGTTAGTTCCAA
This sequence comes from Aplidium turbinatum, assembly GCF_918807975.1. Classification (NCBI taxonomy): domain Eukaryota; kingdom Metazoa; phylum Chordata; class Ascidiacea; order Aplousobranchia; family Polyclinidae; genus Aplidium; species Aplidium turbinatum. The sequence continues at coordinate 18,970,929 of NC_137475.1, forward strand.
ACTAAAAGAATTAGATAGTTTTGCAAAAAAAAATTAATTTTCACTGTATGAAATGTCTTAGAAAAATTTCTGAAAAATTTCTTTGATAAGACAATTTTTTTTCAATAATGTTCACTTTTAGTACGTAAATAAACTTTCTTTGGCAATTTTTAATGACGTTAGTTCCAAACTAAACGAATTAGATAGTTTTGCAAAAAAAAAAAGTTTTTCACTGTATGAAATGTTTTTAAAAAATTTGTTTGAAAAGACAATTTTTTTTCAATAATGTTCACTTTTAGTACGTTACAAAAACTTCCTTAGACAATTTTTTAATGACGTTAGTTCCAAACTAAAAGAATTAGATAGTTTCGCAAAAAAAAATTATTTTTCACTGTATGAAATGTCCTTGAAAAAATTTTGAAAAATTTTTTTGAAAAGACAATTTTTTTTCAATAATGTTCACTTTTAGTACGTAAATAAACTTTCTTAGACAATTTTTAATGACGTTAGTTCCAAACTAAAAGAATTAGATAGTTTCGCAAAAAAAAATTAATTTTCACTGTATGAAATGTCTTAGAAAAGTTTTTGAAAATTTTTTTTGAAAAGACAATTTTTTTTCAATAATGTTCACTTTTAGTACGTAAAAAAGCTTTCTTAGACAATTTTTAATGACGTTAGTTCCAAACTAAAAGAATTAGATAGTTTCGCAAAAAAAAATTATTTTTCACTGTATAAAATGTCTTGGAAAAAGTTTTTTGAAAAGACAAGTTTTTTTCAATGATGTTCACTTTTAGTACGTAACAAAACTTTCTTAGACAATTTTTAATGACGTTAGTTCCAAACTAAAAGAATTAGATAGTTTCGCAAAAAAAAATTAAGTTTCACTGTATGAAATGTCTTAGAAAAATTTCTGAAAAATTTCTTTGATAAGACAATTTTTTTTCAATAATGTTCACTTTTAGTACGTAAAAAAACTTTCTTAGTCAATTTTTAATGACGTTAGTTCCAAACTAAAAGAATTAGATAGTTTTCCAAAAAAAAAAAGTTTTTCACTGTATGAAATGGTTTTGAAAAATTATTTTAAAAAGACAATTTTTTTTCAATAATGTTCACTTTTAGTACGTAACAAAACTTTCTTAGACAATTTTTAATGACGTTCGTTCCAAACTAAAAGAATTAGATAGTTTCGCAAAAAAAAAATTATTTTTTTACTGTATGAAATGTTTTTGAAAAATTTTTGAAAAATTTTTTTGAAAAGACAATTTTTTTTCAATAATGTTCACTTTTAGTACGTAAATAAACTTTCTTAGACAATTTTTAATGACGTTAGTTCCAAACTAAAAGAATTAGATAGTTTCGCAAAAAAAAAATTATTTTTCACAGTATGAAATGTCTTAGAAAAGTTTTTGAAAAATTTTTTTGAAAAGACAATTTTTTTTCAATAATGTTCACTTTTGGTACGTAAAAAAACTTTCTTAGACAAGTTTTAATGACGTTAGTTCCAAACTAAAAGAATTAGATAGTTTCGCAAAAAAAAATTATTTTTCACTGTATGAAATGTCTTAGAAAAATTTCTGAAAAATTTCTTTGAAAAGACAATTTTTTTTCAATAATGTTCACTTTTAGTACGTAAATAAACTTTCTTAGACAATTTTTAATGACGTTAGTTCCAAACTAAAAGAATTAGATAGTTTCGCAAAAAAAAAATTATTTTTCACTGTATGAAATGTCTTAGAAAAATTTCTGAAAAATTTCTTTGAAAAGACAATTTTTTTTCAATAATGTTCACTTTTAGTACGTAAATAAACTTTCTTAGACAATTTTTAATGATGTTAGTTCCAAACTAAAAGAATTAGATAGTTTCGCAAAAAAAAATTTATTTTTCACTGCATGAAATGTCTTAGAGAAATTTCTGAAAAATTTCTTTGAAAAGACAATTTTTTTTCAATAATGTTCACTTTTTGTACGTAAAAAAAACTTTCTTAGACAATTTTTAATGACGTTAGTTCCAAACTAAAGGAATTAGATAGTTTCGCAAAAAAAAAATTATTTTTCACTGTATGAAATGTCTTAGAAAAATTTCTGAAAAATTTCTTTGAAAAGACAATTTTTTTCCAATAATGTTCACTTTTTGTACGTAAAAAAACTTTCTTAGACAATTTTTAATGACGTTAGTTCCAAACTAAAGGAATTAGATAGTTTCGCAAAAAAAAATTATTTTTCACTGTATGAAATGTCTTAGAAAAATTTCTGAAAAATTTCTTTGAAAAGACAATTTTTTTTCAATAATGTTCACTTTTAGTACGTAAATAAACTTTCTTAGACAATTTTTAATGACGTTAGTTCCAAACTAAAAGAATTAGATAGTTTCGCAAAAAAAAATTATTTTTCACTGTATGAAATGTCTTAGAAAAATTTCTGAAAAATTTCTTTGAAAAGACAATTTTTTTTCAATAATGTTCACTTTTAGTACGTAAATAAACTTTCTTAGACAATTTTTAATGATGTTAGTTCCAAACTAAAAGAATTAGATAGTTTTGCAAAAAAAAAAAGTTTTTCACTGTATGAAATGTTTTTGAAAAATTTTTTTGAAAAGACAATTTTTTTTCAATAATGTTCACTTTTAGTACGTAAATAAACTTTCTTAGACAATTTTTAATGACGTTAGTTCCAAACTAAAAGAATTAGATAGTTTCGCAAAAAAAAATTATTTTTCACTGTATGAAATGTCTTAGAAAAATTTCTGAAAAATTTCTTTGAAAAGACAATTTTTTTCCAATAATGTTCACTTTTTGTACGTAAAAAAACTTTCTTAGACAATTTTTAATGACGTTAGTTCCAAACTAAAGGAATTAGATAGTTTCGCAAAAAAAAATTATTTTTCACTGTATGAAATGTCTTAGAAAAATTTCTGAAAAATTTCTTTGAAAAGACAAATTTTTTTCAATAATGTTCACTTTTAGTACGTAAATAAACTTTCTTAGACAATTTTTAATGACGTTAGTTCCAAACTAAAAGAATTAGATAGTTTCGCAAAAAAAAATTATTTTTCACTGTATGAAATGTCTTAGAAAAATTTCTGAAAAATTTCTTTGAAAAGACAATTTTTTTTCAATAATGTTCACTTTTAGTACGTAAATAAACTTTCTTAGACAATTTTTAATGATGTTAGTTCCAAACTAAAAGAATTAGATAGTTTTGCAAAAAAAAAAAGTTTTTCACTGTATGAAATGTTTTTGAAAAATTTTTTTGAAAAGACAATTTTTTTTCAATAATGTTCACTTTTAGTACGTAAATAAACTTTCTTAGACAATTTTTAATGACGTTAGTTCCAAACTAAAAGAATTAGATAGTTTCGCAAAAAAAAATTATTTTTCACTGTATGAAATGTCTTGGAAAAAGTTTTTGAAAAGACAAGTTTTTTTCAATGATGTTCACTTTTAGTACGTAACAAAACTTTCTTAGACAATTTTTAATGACATTAGTTCCAAACTAAAAGAATTAGAGAGTTTCGCAAAAAAAAGTTATTTTTCACTCTAAGAAATGTCTTAGAAAAATTTTTTTGAAAAGACAATTTTTTTTCAATAATGTTCACTTTTAGTACGTAAATAAACTTTCTTAGACAATTTTTAATGACGTTAGTTCCAAACTAAAAGAATTAGATAGTTTGCCAAAAAAAATTTATTTTTTACTGTATGAAATGTCTTAGAAAAATTTTTGAAAAATTTTTTTGAAAAGACAATTTTTTTTCAATAATGTTCACTTTTAGTTCGTAAATAAACTTTCTTAGACAATTTTTAATAACGTTAGTTCCAAACTAAAAGAATTAGATAGTTTCGCAAAAAAAAATTATTTTTTAATGCATGAAATGTCTTGGAAAATTTTTGAAAAACTTTTGAAAAAGACAATTTTTTTCAATAATGTTCACTTTAGTACGTAAAAAAACTTTCTTAGACAATTTTTAATGACGTTAGTTTCAAACTAAAAGAATTAGATTGTTTCGCAAAAAAAAATTATTTTTCACTGTATGAAATATTTTACAAAATTTTTGAAAAATTTTTTTGAAAAGACAATTTTTTTTCAATAATGTTCACTATTGGTACGTAAAAAAACTTTCTTAGACAATTTTTAATGACATTAGTTCCAAACTAAAAGAATTAGATAGTTTCGCAAAAAAAAATTATTTTTCACTGTATGAAATGTCTTAGAAAAGTTTTTGAAAAATTTTTTTGAAAACACAAATTTTTTTCGATAATGTTCACTTTTAGTACGTAAAAAAACTTTCTTAGACAATTTTTAATGACGTTAGTTCCAAACAAAAAGAATTAGATAGTTTCGCAAAAAAAATTATTTTTCACTGTATGAAATGTCTTGGAAAAATTTTTTTAAAAATTCAATTTTTTTTCAATAATGTTCACTTTTAGTACGTAAATAAACTTTCTTAGACAATTTTTAATGACGTTAGTTCCAAACTAAAAGAATTAGATAGTTTCGCAAAAACAAAATTATTTTTCACTGTATGAAATGTCTTGGAAAAAGTTTTTTGAAAAGACAAGTTTTTTCAATGATGTTCACTTTTAGTACGTAAAAAAACTTTCTTAGACAATTTTTAATGACATTAGTTCCAAACTAAAAGAATTAGATAGTTTCGCAAAAAAAAACTATTTTTCACTCTATGAAATGTCTTGGAAAAATTTTTTTGAAAAGACAATTTTTTTTCAATAATGTTCACTTTTAGTACGTAACAAAACTTCCTTAGACAATTTTTAATGACATTAGTTCCAAACTAAAAGAATTAGATAGTTTCGCAAAAAAAAATTAATTTTCACTGTATGAAATGTCTTAGAAAAATCTCTGAAAAATTTCTTTGATAAGACAATTTTTTTTCAATAATGTTCACTTTTAGTACGTAAAAAAACTTTCTTAGACAATTTTTAATGACGTTAGTTCCAAACTAAAAGAATTAGATAGTTTTCCAAAAAAAAAAAGTTTTTCACTGTATGAAATGGTTTTGAAAAATTTTTTTAAAAAGACAATTTTTTTTCAATAATGTTCACTTTTAGTACGTAACAAAACTTTCTTAGACAATTTTTAATGACGTTCGTTCCAAACTAAAAGAATTAGATAGTTTCGCAAAAAAAATTATTTTTTACTGTATGAAATGTTTTTGAAAAATTTTTGAAAAATTTTTTTGAAAAGACAATTTTTTTTCAATAATGTTCACTTTTAGTACGTAAATAAACTTTCTTAGACAATTTTTAATGACGTTAGTTCCAAACTAAAGGAATTAGATAGTTTCGCAAAAAAAATTTATTTTTCACTGTATGAAATGTCTTAGAAAAACTTTTGCAAAATTTTTTTGAAAACACAAATTTTTTTCGATAATGTTCACTTTTAGTACGTAAAAAAACTTTCTTAGACAATTTTTAATGACGTTAGTTCCAAACTAAAAGAATTAGAAAGTTTTGCAAAAAAAAAAAGTTTTTCACTGTATGAAATGTTTTTGAAAAATTTTTTTGAAAAGACAATTTTTTTTCAATAATGTTCACTTTTAGTACGTAAATAAACTTTCTTAGACAATTTTTAATGACGTTAGTTCCAAACTAAAAGAATTAGATAGTTTCGCAAAAAAAAAATTATTTTTCACTGTATGAAATGTCTTGGAAAAAGTTTTTGAAAAGACAAGTTTTTTTCAATGATGTTCACTTTTAGTACGTAACAAAACTTTCTTAGACAATTTTTAATGACATTAGTTCCAAACTAAAAGAATTAGATAGTTTCGCAAAAAAAAATTATTTTTCACTCTAAGAAATGTCTTAGAAAAATTTTTTTGAAAAGACAATTTTTTTTCAATAATGTTCACTTTTAGTACGTAAATAAACTTTCTTAGACAATTTTTAATGACGTTAGTTCCAAACTAAAAGAATTAGATAGTTTCGCAAAAAAAAATTATTTTTCACTGTATGAAATGTCTTAGAAAAATTTCTGAAAAATTTCTTTGAAAAGACAATTTTTTTTCAATAATGTTCACTTTTAGTACGTAAATAAACTTTCTTAGACAATTTTTAATGACGTTAGTTCCAAACTAAAAGAATTAGATAGTTTCGCATTAAAAAATTATTTTTCACTGTATGAAATGTCTTAGAAAAATTTCTGAAAAATTTCTTTGAAAAGACAATTTTTTTTCAATAATGTTCACTTTTAGTACGTAAATAAACTTTCTTAGACAATTTTTAATGATGTTAGTTCCAAACTAAAAGAATTAGATAGTTTCGCAAAAAAAAATTATTTTTCACTGTATGAAATGTCTTGGAAATAGTTTTTTGAAAAGACAATTTTTTTTCAATAATGTTCACTTTTGGTACGTAAAAAAACTTTCTTAGACAATTTTTAATGACGTTAGTTCCAAACTAAAAGAATTAGATAGTTTTGCAAAAAAAAATTATTTTTCACTGTATGAAATGTCTTAGAAAAATTTTTGAAACATTTTTTTGAAAAGACAATTTTTTTTCAATAATGTTCACTTTTAGTTCGTAAGTAAACTTTCTTAGACAATTTTTAATAACGTTAGTTCCAAACTAAAAGAATTAGATAGTTTCGCAGAAAAAAATTATTTTTTAATGCATGAAATGTCTTGGAAAAGTTTTTGAAAAACTTTTGAAAAAGACAATTTTTTTCAATAATGTTCACTTTAGTACGTAAAAAAACTTTCTTAGACAATTTTTAATGACGTTAGTTTTAAACTAAAAGAATTAGATTGTTTCGCAAAAAAAAATTATTTTTCACTGTATGAAATGTTTTACAAAATTTTTGAAAAATTTTTTTGAAAAGACAATTTTTTTTCAATAATGTTCACTATTGGTACGTAAAAAAACTTTCTTAGACAATTTTTAATGACATTAGTTCCAAACTAAAAGAATTAGATAGTTTCGCAAAAAAAAATTATTTTTCACTGTATGAAATGTCTTAGAAAAGTTTTTGAAAAATTTTTTTGAAAACACAAATTTTTTTCGATAATGTTCACTTTTAGTACGTAACAAAACTTTCTTAGACAATTTTTAATGACGTTAGTTCCAAACAAAAAGAATTAGATAGTTTCGCAAAAAAAATTATTTTTCACTGTATGAAATGTCTTGGAAAAATTTTTTTAAAAATTCAATTTTTTTTCAATAATGTTCACTTTTAGTACGTAAATAAACTTTCTTAGACAATTTTTAATGACGTTAGTTCCAAACTAAAAGAATTAGATAGTTTCGCAAAAAAAAATTATTTTTTACTGTATGAAATGTTTTTGAAAAATTTTTGAAAAATTTTTTTGAAAAGACAATTTTTTTTCAATAATGTTCACTTTTAGTACGTAAATAAACTTTCTTAGACAATTTTTAATGACGTTAGTTCCAAACTAAAAGAATTAGATAGTTTCGCAAAAAAAAATTATTTTTCACTGTATGAAATGTCTTAGAAAAATTTCTGAAAAATTTCTTCGAAAAGACAATTTTTTTTCAATAATGTTCACTTTTAGTACGTAAATAAACTTTCTTAGACAATTTTTAATGACGTTAGTTCCAAACTAAAAGAATTAGATAGTTTCGCAAAAAAAAATTATTTTTCACTGTATGAAATGTCTTAGAAAAATTTCTGAAAAATTTCTTTGAAAAGACAATTTTTTTTCAATAATGTTCACTTTTAGTACGTAAATAAACTTTCTTAGACAATTTTTAATGACGTTAGTTCCAAACTAAAAGAATTAGATAGTTTCGCAAAAAAAAATTATTTTTCACTCTAAGAAATGTCTTAGAAAAATTTTTTTGAAAAGACAATTTTTTTTCAATAATGTTCACTTTTAGTACGTAAATAAATTTTCTTAGACAATTTTTAATGACGTTAGTTCCAAACTAAAAGAATTAGATAGTTTCGCAAAAAAAAATTATTTTTCACTGTATGAAATGTCTTAGAAAAACTTCTGAAAAATTTCTTTGAAAAGACAATTTTTTTTCAATAATGTTCACTTTTAGTACGTAAAAAAACTTTCTTAGACAATTTTTAATGACGTTAGTTCCAAACTAAAAGAATTAGATAGTTTCGCAAAAAAAAGTTATTTTTCACTGTATGAAATGTCTTAGAAAAATTTCTGAAAAATTTCTTTGAAAAGACAATTTTTTTTCAATAATGTTCACTTTTAGTACGTAAATAAACTTTCTTAGACAATTTTTAATGACGTTAGTTCCAAACTAAAAGAATTAGATAGTTTCGCAAAAAAAAATTATTTTTCACTCGAAGAAATGTCTTAGAAAAATTTTTTTGAAAAGACAATTTTTTTTCAATAATGTTCACTTTTAGTACGTAAATAAACTTTCTTAGACAATTTTTAATGACGTTAGTTCCAAACTAAAAGAATTAGATAGTTTCGCAGAAAAAAATTATTTTTTAATGCATGAAATGTCTTGGAAAAGTTTTTGAAAAACTTTTGAAAAAGACAATTTTTTTCAATAATGTTCACTTTAGTACGTAAAAAAACTTTCTTAGACAATTTTTAATGACGTTAGTTTTAAACTAAAAGAATTAGATTGTTTCGCAAAAAAAAATTATTTTTCACTGTATGAAATGTTTTACAAAATTTTTGAAAAATTTTTTTGAAAAGACAATTTTTTTTCAATAATGTTCACTATTGGTACGTAAAAAAACTTTCTTAGACAATTTTTAATGACATTAGTTCCAAACTAAAAGAATTAGATAGTTTCGCAAAAAAAAATTATTTTTCACTGTATGAAATGTCTTAGAAAAGTTTTTGAAAAATTTTTTTGAAAACACAAATTTTTTTCGATAATGTTCACTTTTAGTACGTAAAAAAACTTTCTTAGACAAATTTTAATGACGTTAGTTCCAAACAAAAAGAATTAGATAGTTTCGCAAAAAAAATTATTTTTCACTGTATGAAATGTCTTGGAAAAATTTTTTTAAAAATTCAATTTTTTTTCAATAATGTTCACTTTTAGTACGTAAATAAACTTTCTTAGACAATTTTTAATGACGTTAGTTCCAAACTAAAAGAATTAGATAGTTTCGCAAAAAAAAATTATTTTTTACTGTATGAAATGTTTTTGAAAAATTTTTGAAAAATTTTTTTGAAAAGACAATTTTTTTTCAATAATGTTCACTTTTAGTACGTAAATAAACTTTCTTAGACAATTTTTAATGACGTTAGTTCCAAACTAAAAGAATTAGATAGTTTCGCAAAAAAAAATTATTTTTCACTGTATGAAATGTCTTAGAAAAACTTCTGAAAAATTTCTTTGAAAAGACAATTTTTTTTCAATAATGTTCACTTTTAGTACGTAAATAAACTTTCTTAGACAATTTTTAATGACGTTAGTTCCAAACTAAAAGAATTAGATAGTTTCGCAAAAAAAAATTATTTTTCACTGTATGAAATGTCTTAGAAAAATTTCTGAAAAATTTCTTTGAAAAGACAATTTTTTTTCAATAATGTTCACTTTTAGTACGTAAATAAACTTTCTTAGACAATTTTTAATGACGTTAGTTCCAAACTAAAAGAATTAGATAGTTTCGCAAAAAAAAATTATTTTTCACTCTAAGAAATGTCTTAGAAAAATTTTTTTGAAAAGACAATTTTTTTTCAATAATGTTCACTTTTAGTACGTAAATAAACTTTCTTAGACAATTTTTAATGACGTTAGTTCCAAACTAAAAGAATTAGATAGTTTCGCAAAAAAAAATTATTTTTCACTGTATGAAATGTCTTAGAAAAACTTCTGAAAAATTTCTTTGAAAAGACAATTTTTTTTCAATAATGTTCACTTTTAGTACGTAAATAAACTTTCTTAGACAATTTTTAATGACGTTAGTTCCAAACTAAAAGAATTAGATAGTTTCGCAAAAAAAAATTATTTTTCACTGTATGAAATGTCTTAGAAAAATTTCTGAAAAATTTCTTTGAAAAGACAATTTTTTTTCAATAATGTTCACTTTTAGTACGTAAATAAACTTTCTTAGACAATTTTTAATGACGTTAGTTCCAAACTAAAAGAATTAGATAGTTTCGCAAAAAAAAATTATTTTTCACTCTAAGAAATGTCTTAGAAAAATTTTTTTGAAAAGACAATTTTTTTTCAATAATGTTCACTTTTAGTACGTAAATAAACTTTCTTAGACAATTTTTAATGACGTTAGTTCCAAACTAAAAGAATTAGATAGTTTCGCAAAAAAAAATTATTTTTCACTGTATGAAATGTCTTAGAAAAATTTCTGAAAAATTTCTTTGAAAAGACAATTTTTTTTCAATAATGTTCACTTTTAGTACGTAAATAAACTTTCTTAGACAATTTTTAATGACGTTAGTTCCAAACTAAAAGAATTAGATAGTTTCGCATTAAAAAATTATTTTTCACTGTATGAAATGTCTTAGAAAAATTTCTGAAAAATTTCTTTGAAAAGACAATTTTTTTCAATAATGTTCACTTTTAGTACGTAAATAAACTTTCTTAGACAATTTTTAATGATGTTAGTTCCAAACTAAAAGAATTAGATAGTTTCGCAAAAAAAAATTATTTTTCACTGTATGAAATGTCTTAGAAAAATTTCTGAAAAATTTCTTTGAAAAGACAATTTTTTTTCAATAATGTTCACTTTTAGTACGAAAAAAAACTTTCTTAGACAATTTTTAATGACGTTAGTTCCAAACTAAAAGAATTAGATAGTTTCGCAAAAAAAATTTATTTTTCACTGTATGAAATGTCTTAGAAAAACTTTTGAAAAATTTTTTTGAAAACACAAATTTTTTTCGATAATGTTCACTTTTAGTACGTAAAAAAACTTTCTTAGACAATTTTTAATGACGTTAGTTCCAAACTAAAAGAATTAGATAGTTTTGCAAAAAAAAAAAGTTTTTCACTGTATGAAATGTTTTTGAAAAATTTTTTTGAAAAGACAATTTTTTTTCAATAATGTTCACTTTTAGTACGTAAATAAACTTTCTTAGACAATTTTTAATGACGTTAGTTCCAAACTAAAAGAATTAGATAGTTTCGCAAAAAAAATTATTTTTCACTGTATGAAATGTCTTGGAAAAAGTTTTTGAAAAGACAAGTTTTTTTCAATGATGTTCACTTTTAGTACGTAACAAAACTTTCTTAGACAATTTTTAATGACGTTAGTTCCAAACTAAAAGAATTAGATAGTTTCGCAAAAAAAAATTATTTTTCACTGTATGAAATGTCTTAGAAAAACTTCTGAAAAATTTCTTTGAAAAGACAATTTTTTTTCAATAATGTTCACTTTTAGTACGTAAAAAAACTTTCTTAGACAATTTTTAATGACGTTAGTTCCAAACTAAAAGAATTAGATAGTTTCGCAAAAAAAAATTATTTTTCACTGTATGAAATGTCTTAGAAAAATTTCTGAAAAATTTCTTTGAAAAGACAATTTTTTTTCAACAATGTTCACTTTTAGTACGTAAATAAACTTTCTTAGACAATTTTTAATGACGTTAGTTCCAAACTAAAAGAATTAGATAGTTTCGCAAAAAAAAATTATTTTTCACTCTAAGAAATGTCTTAGAAAAATTTTTTTGAAAAGACAATTTTTTTTCAATAATGTTCACTTTTAGTACGTAAATAAACTTTCTTAGACAATTTTTAATGACGTTAGTTCCAAACTAAAAGAATTAGATAGTTTCGCAGAAAAAAATTATTTTTTAATGCATGAAATGTCTTGGAAAAGTTTTTGAAAAACTTTTGAAAAAGACAATTTTTTTCAATAATGTTCACTTTAGTACGTAAAAAAACTTTCTTAGACAATTTTTAATGACGTTAGTTTTAAACTAAAAGAATTAGATTGTTTCGCAAAAAAAAATTATTTTTCACTGTATGAAATGTTTTACAAAATTTTTGAAAAATTTTTTTGAAAAGACAATTTTTTTTCAATAATGTTCACTATTGGTACGTAAAAAAACTTTCTTAGACAATTTTTAATGACATTAGTTCCAAACTAAAAGAATTAGATAGTTTCGCAAAAAAAAATTATTTTTCACTGTATGAAATGTCTTAGAAAAGTTTTTGAAAAATTTTTTTGAAAACACAAATTTTTTTCGATAATGTTCACTTTTAGTACGTAAAAAAACTTTCTTAGACAATTTTTAATGACGTTAGTTCCAAACAAAAAGAATTAGATAGTTTCGCAAAAAAAATTATTTTTCACTGTATGAAATGTCTTGGAAAAATTTTTTTAAAAATTCAATTTTTTTTCAATAATGTTCACTTTTAGTACGTAAATAAACTTTCTTAGACAATTTTTAATGACGTTAGTTCCAAACTAAAAGAATTAGATAGTTTCGCAAAAAAAAATTATTTTTTACTGTATGAAATGTTTTTGAAAAATTTTTGAAAAATTTTTTTGAAAAGACAATTTTTTTTCAATAATGTTCACTTTTAGTACGTAAATAAACTTTCTTAGACAATTTTTAATGACGTTAGTTCCAAACTAAAAGAATTAGATAGTTTCGCAAAAAAAAATTATTTTTCACTGTATGAAATGTCTTAGAAAAACTTCTGAAAAATTTCTTTGAAAAGACAATTTTTTTTCAATAATGTTCACTTTTAGTACGTAAATAAACTTTCTTAGACAATTTTTAATGACGTTAGTTCCAAACTAAAAGAATTAGATAGTTTCGCAAAAAAAAAATTATTTTTCACTGTATGAAATGTCTTAGAAAAATTTCTGAAAAATTTCTTTGAAAAGACAATTTTTTTTCAATAATGTTCACTTTTAGTACGTAAATAAACTTTCTTAGACAATTTTTAATGACGTTAGTTCCAAACTAAAAGAATTAGATAGTTTCGCAAAAAAAAATTATTTTTCACTCTAAGAAATGTCTTAGAAAAATTTTTTTGAAAAGACAATTTTTTTTCAATAATGTTCACTTTTAGTACGTAAATAAACTTTCTTAGACAATTTTTAATGACGTTAGTTCCAAACTAAAAGAATTAGATAGTTTTGCAAAAAAAAAAAGTTTTTCACTGTATGAAATGTTTTTGAAAAATTTTTTTGAAAAGACAATTTTTTTTCAATAATGTTCACTTTTAGTACGTAAATAAACTTTCTTAGACAATTTTTAATGACGTTAGTTCCAAACTAAAAGAATTAGATAGTTTCGCAAAAAAAATTATTTTTCACTGTATGAAATGTCTTGGAAAAAGTTTTTGAAAAGACAAGTTTTTTTCAATGATGTTCACTTTTAGTACGTAACAAAACTTTCTTAGACAATTTTTAATGACGTTAGTTCCAAACTAAAAGAATTAGATAGTTTCGCAAAAAAAAATTATTTTTCACTGTATGAAATGTCTTAGAAAAACTTCTGAAAAATTTCTTTGAAAAGACAATTTTTTTTCAATAATGTTCACTTTTAGTACGTAAAAAAACTTTCTTAGACAATTTTTAATGACGTTAGTTCCAAACTAAAAGAATTAGATAGTTTCGCAAAAAAAAATTATTTTTCACTGTATGAAATGTCTTAGAAAAATTTCTGAAAAATTTCTTTGAAAAGACAATTTTTTTTCAATAATGTTCACTTTTAGTACGTAAATAAACTTTCTTAGACAATTTTTAATGACGTTAGTTCCAAACTAAAAGAATTAGATAGTTTCGCAAAAAAAAATTATTTTTCACTCTAAGAAATGTCTTAGAAAAATTTTTTTGAAAAGACAATTTTTTTTCAATAATGTTCACTTTTAGTACGTAAATAAACTTTCTTAGACAATTTTTAATGACGTTAGTTCCAAACTAAAAGAATTAGATAGTTTCGCAGAAAAAAATTATTTTTTAATGCATGAAATGTCTTGGAAAAGTTTTTGAAAAACTTTTGAAAAAGACAATTTTTTTCAATAATGTTCACTTTAGTACGTAAAAAAACTTTCTTAGACAATTTTTAATGACGTTAGTTTTAAACTAAAAGAATTAGATTGTTTCGCAAAAAAAAATTATTTTTCACTGTATGAAATGTTTTACAAAATTTTTGAAAAATTTTTTTGAAAAGACAATTTTTTTTCAATAATGTTCACTATTGGTACGTAAAAAAACTTTCTTAGACAATTTTTAATGACATTAGTTCCAAACTAAAAGAATTAGATAGTTTCGCAAAAAAAAATTATTTTTCACTGTATGAAATGTCTTAGAAAAGTTTTTGAAAAATTTTTTTGAAAACACAAATTTTTTTCGATAATGTTCACTTTTAGTACGTAAAAAAACTTTCTTAGACAATTTTTAATGACGTTAGTTCCAAACAAAAAGAATTAGATAGTTTCGCAAAAAAAAATTATTTTTCACTGTATGAAATGTCTTAGAAAAATTTCTGAAAAATTTCTTTGAAAAGACAATTTTTTTTCAATAATGTTCACTTTTAGTACGTAAATAAACTTTCTTAGACAATTTTTAATGACGTTAGTTCCAAACTAAAAGAATTAGATAGTTTCGCAAAAAAAAATTATTTTTCACTCTAAGAAATGTCTTAGAAAAATTTTTTTGAAAAGACAATTTTTTTTCAATAATGTTCACTTTTAGTACGTAAATAAACTTTCTTAGACAATTTTTAATGACGTTAGTTCCAAACTAAAAGAATTAGATAGTTTCGCAAAAAAAAATTATTTTTCACTGTATGAAATGTCTTAGAAAAATTTCTGAAAAATTTCTTTGAAAAGACAATTTTTTTTCAATAATGTTCACTTTTAGTACGTAAATAAACTTTCTTAGACAATTTTTAATGACGTTAGTTCCAAACTAAAAGAATTAGATAGTTTCGCATTAAAAAATTATTTTTCACTGTATGAAATGTCTTAGAAAAATTTCTGAAAAATTTCTTTGAAAAGACAATTTTTTTCAATAATGTTCACTTTTAGTACGTAAATAAACTTTCTTAGACAATTTTTAATGATGTTAGTTCCAAACTAAAAGAATTAGATAGTTTCGCAAAAAAAAATTATTTTTCACTGTATGAAATGTCTTAGAAAAATTTCTGAAAAATTTCTTTGAAAAGACAATTTTTTTTCAATAATGTTCACTTTTAGTACGAAAAAAAACTTTCTTAGACAATTTTTAATGACGTTAGTTCCAAACTAAAAGAATTAGATAGTTTCGCAAAAAAAATTTATTTTTCACTGTATGAAATGTCTTAGAAAAACTTTTGAAAAATTTTTTTGAAAACACAAATTTTTTTCGATAATGTTCACTTTTAGTACGTAAAAAAACTTTCTTAGACAATTTTTAATGACGTTAGTTCCAAACTAAAAGAATTAGATAGTTTTGCAAAAAAAAAAAGTTTTTCACTGTATGAAATGTTTTTGAAAAATTTTTTTGAAAAGACAATTTTTTTTCAATAATGTTCACTTTTAGTACGTAAATAAACTTTCTTAGACAATTTTTAATGACGTTAGTTCCAAACTAAAAGAATTAGATAGTTTCGCAAAAAAAATTATTTTTCACTGTATGAAATGTCTTGGAAAAAGTTTTTGAAAAGACAAGTTTTTTTCAATGATGTTCACTTTTAGTACGTAACAAAACTTTCTTAGACAATTTTTAATGACGTTAGTTCCAAACTAAAAGAATTAGATAGTTTCGCAAAAAAAAATTATTTTTCACTGTATGAAATGTCTTAGAAAAACTTCTGAAAAATTTCTTTGAAAAGACAATTTTTTTTCAATAATGTTCACTTTTAGTACGTAAAAAAACTTTCTTAGACAATTTTTAATGACGTTAGTTCCAAACTAAAAGAATTAGATAGTTTCGCAAAAAAAAATTATTTTTCACTGTATGAAATGTCTTAGAAAAATTTCTGAAAAATTTCTTTGAAAAGACAATTTTTTTTCAATAATGTTCACTTTTAGTACGTAAATAAACTTTCTTAGACAATTTTTAATGACGTTAGTTCCAAACTAAAAGAATTAGATAGTTTCGCAAAAAAAAATTATTTTTCACTCTAAGAAATGTCTTAGAAAAATTTTTTTGAAAAGACAATTTTTTTTCAATAATGTTCACTTTTAGTACGTAAATAAACTTTCTTAGACAATTTTTAATGACGTTAGTTCCAAACTAAAAGAATTAGATAGTTTCGCAGAAAAAAATTATTTTTTAATGCATGAAATGTCTTGGAAAAGTTTTTGAAAAACTTTTGAAAAAGACAATTTTTTTCAATAATGTTCACTTTAGTACGTAAAAAAACTTTCTTAGACAATTTTTAATGACGTTAGTTTTAAACTAAAAGAATTAGATTGTTTCGCAAAAAAAAATTATTTTTCACTGTATGAAATGTTTTACAAAATTTTTGAAAAATTTTTTTGAAAAGACAATTTTTTTTCAATAATGTTCACTATTGGTACGTAAAAAAACTTTCTTAGACAATTTTTAATGACATTAGTTCCAAACTAAAAGAATTAGATAGTTTCGCAAAAAAAAATTATTTTTCACTGTATGAAATGTCTTAGAAAAGTTTTTGAAAAATTTTTTTGAAAACACAAATTTTTTTCGATAATGTTCACTTTTAGTACGTAAAAAAACTTTCTTAGACAATTTTTAATGACGTTAGTTCCAAACAAAAAGAATTAGATAGTTTCGCAAAAAAAATTATTTTTCACTGTATGAAATGTCTTGGAAAAATTTTTTTAAAAATTCAATTTTTTTTCAATAATGTTCACTTTTAGTACGTAAATAAACTTTCTTAGACAATTTTTAATGACGTTAGTTCCAAACTAAAAGAATTAGATAGTTTCGCAAAAAAAAATTATTTTTCACTGTATGAAATGTCTTAGAAAAATTTCTGAAAAATTTCTTTGAAAAGACAATTTTTTTTCAATAATGTTCACTTTTAGTACGTAAATAAACTTTCTTAGACAATTTTTAATGACGTTAGTTCCAAACTAAAAGAATTAGATAGTTTCGCAAAAAAAAATTATTTTTCACTCTAAGAAATGTCTTAGAAAAATTTTTTTGAAAAGACAATTTTTTTTCAATAATGTTCACTTTTAGTACGTAAATAAACTTTCTTAGACAATTTTTAATGACGTTAGTTCCAAACTAAAAGAATTAGATAGTTTCGCAGAAAAAAATTATTTTTTAATGCATGAAATGTCTTGGAAAAGTTTTTG
Source organism: Aplidium turbinatum (assembly GCF_918807975.1). NCBI lineage: Eukaryota > Metazoa > Chordata > Ascidiacea > Aplousobranchia > Polyclinidae > Aplidium > Aplidium turbinatum. The sequence goes on from NC_137475.1 coordinate 18,988,058, forward strand.
AAAAACTTTTGAAAAAGACAATTTTTTTCAATAATGTTCACTTTAGTACGTAAAAAAACTTTCTTAGACAATTTTTAATGACGTTAGTTTTAAACTAAAAGAATTAGATTGTTTCGCAAAAAAAAATTATTTTTCACTGTATGAAATGTTTTACAAAATTTTTGAAAAATTTTTTTGAAAAGACAATTTTTTTTCAATAATGTTCACTATTGGTACGTAAAAAAACTTTCTTAGACAATTTTTAATGACATTAGTTCCAAACTAAAAGAATTAGATAGTTTCGCAAAAAAAAATTATTTTTCACTGTATGAAATGTCTTAGAAAAGTTTTTGAAAAATTTTTTTGAAAACACAAATTTTTTTCGATAATGTTCACTTTTAGTACGTAAAAAAACTTTCTTAGACAATTTTTAATGACGTTAGTTCCAAACAAAAAGAATTAGATAGTTTCGCAAAAAAAATTATTTTTCACTGTATGAAATGTCTTGGAAAAATTTTTTTAAAAATTCAATTTTTTTTCAATAATGTTCACTTTTAGTACGTAAATAAACTTTCTTAGACAATTTTTAATGACGTTAGTTCCAAACTAAAAGAATTAGATAGTTTCGCAAAAAAAAATTATTTTTTACTGTATGAAATGTTTTTGAAAAATTTTTGAAAAATTTTTTTGAAAAGACAATTTTTTTTCAATAATGTTCACTTTTAGTACGTAAATAAACTTTCTAAGACAATTTTTAATGACGTTAGTTCCAAACTAAAAGAATTAGATAGTTTCGCAAAAAAAAATTATTTTTCACTGTATGAAATGTCTTAGAAAAACTTCTGAAAAATTTCTTTGAAAAGACAATTTTTTTTCAATAATGTTCACTTTTAGTACGTAAATAAACTTTCTTAGACAATTTTTAATGACGTTAGTTCCAAACTAAAAGAATTAGATAGTTTCGCAAAAAAAAAATTATTTTTCACTGTATGAAATGTCTTAGAAAAATTTCTGAAAAATTTCTTTGAAAAGACAATTTTTTTTCAATAATGTTCACTTTTAGTACGTAAATAAACTTTCTTAGACAATTTTTAATGACGTTAGTTCCAAACTAAAAGAATTAGATAGTTTCGCAAAAAAAAATTATTTTTCACTCTAAGAAATGTCTTAGAAAAATTTTTTTGAAAAGACAATTTTTTTTCAATAATGTTCACTTTTAGTACGTAAATAAACTTTCTTAGACAATTTTTAATGACGTTAGTTCCAAACTAAAAGAATTAGATAGTTTTGCAAAAAAAAAAAGTTTTTCACTGTATGAAATGTTTTTGAAAAATTTTTTTGAAAAGACAATTTTTTTTCAATAATGTTCACTTTTAGTACGTAAATAAACTTTCTTAGACAATTTTTAATGACGTTAGTTCCAAACTAAAAGAATTAGATAGTTTCGCAAAAAAAATTATTTTTCACTGTATGAAATGTCTTGGAAAAAGTTTTTGAAAAGACAAGTTTTTTTCAATGATGTTCACTTTTAGTACGTAACAAAACTTTCTTAGACAATTTTTAATGACGTTAGTTCCAAACTAAAAGAATTAGATAGTTTCGCAAAAAAAAATTATTTTTCACTGTATGAAATGTCTTAGAAAAACTTCTGAAAAATTTCTTTGAAAAGACAATTTTTTTTCAATAATGTTCACTTTTAGTACGTAAAAAAACTTTCTTAGACAATTTTTAATGACGTTAGTTCCAAACTAAAAGAATTAGATAGTTTCGCAAAAAAAAATTATTTTTCACTGTATGAAATGTCTTAGAAAAATTTCTGAAAAATTTCTTTGAAAAGACAATTTTTTTTCAATAATGTTCACTTTTAGTACGTAAATAAACTTTCTTAGACAATTTTTAATGACGTTAGTTCCAAACTAAAAGAATTAGATAGTTTCGCAAAAAAAAATTATTTTTCACTCTAAGAAATGTCTTAGAAAAATTTTTTTGAAAAGACAATTTTTTTTCAATAATGTTCACTTTTAGTACGTAAATAAACTTTCTTAGACAATTTTTAATGACGTTAGTTCCAAACTAAAAGAATTAGATAGTTTCGCAGAAAAAAATTATTTTTTAATGCATGAAATGTCTTGGAAAAGTTTTTGAAAAACTTTTGAAAAAGACAATTTTTTTCAATAATGTTCACTTTAGTACGTAAAAAAACTTTCTTAGACAATTTTTAATGACGTTAGTTTTAAACTAAAAGAATTAGATTGTTTCGCAAAAAAAAATTATTTTTCACTGTATGAAATGTTTTACAAAATTTTTGAAAAATTTTTTTGAAAAGACAATTTTTTTTCAATAATGTTCACTATTGGTACGTAAAAAAACTTTCTTAGACAATTTTTAATGACATTAGTTCCAAACTAAAAGAATTAGATAGTTTCGCAAAAAAAAATTATTTTTCACTGTATGAAATGTCTTAGAAAAGTTTTTGAAAAATTTTTTTGAAAACACAAATTTTTTTCGATAATGTTCACTTTTAGTACGTAAAAAAACTTTCTTAGACAATTTTTAATGACGTTAGTTCCAAACAAAAAGAATTAGATAGTTTCGCAAAAAAAATTATTTTTCACTGTATGAAATGTCTTGGAAAAATTTTTTTAAAAATTCAATTTTTTTTCAATAATGTTCACTTTTAGTACGTAAATAAACTTTCTTAGACAATTTTTAATGACGTTAGTTCCAAACTAAAAGAATTAGATAGTTTCGCAAAAAAAAATTATTTTTTACTGTATGAAATGTTTTTGAAAAATTTTTGAAAAATTTTTTTGAAAAGACAATTTTTTTTCAATAATGTTCACTTTTAGTACGTAAATAAACTTTCTTAGACAATTTTTAATGACGTTAGTTCCAAACTAAAAGAATTAGATAGTTTCGCAAAAAAAAATTATTTTTCACTGTATGAAATGTCTTAGAAAAACTTCTGAAAAATTTCTTTGAAAAGACAATTTTTTTTCAATAATGTTCACTTTTAGTACGTAAATAAACTTTCTTAGACAATTTTTAATGACGTTAGTTCCAAACTAAAAGAATTAGATAGTTTCGCAAAAAAAAATTATTTTTCACTGTATGAAATGTCTTAGAAAAATTTCTGAAAAATTTCTTTGAAAAGACAATTTTTTTTCAATAATGTTCACTTTTAGTACGTAAATAAACTTTCTTAGACAATTTTTAATGACGTTAGTTCCAAACTAAAAGAATTAGATAGTTTCGCAAAAAAAAATTATTTTTCACTCTAAGAAATGTCTTAGAAAAATTTTTTTGAAAAGACAATTTTTTTTCAATAATGTTCACTTTTAGTACGTAAATAAACTTTCTTAGACAATTTTTAATGACGTTAGTTCCAAACTAAAAGAATTAGATAGTTTCGCAAAAAAAAATTATTTTTCACTGTATGAAATGTCTTAGAAAAACTTCTGAAAAATTTCTTTGAAAAGACAATTTTTTTTCAATAATGTTCACTTTTAGTACGTAAATAAACTTTCTTAGACAATTTTTAATGACGTTAGTTCCAAACTAAAAGAATTAGATAGTTTCGCAAAAAAAAATTATTTTTCACTGTATGAAATGTCTTAGAAAAATTTCTGAAAAATTTCTTTGAAAAGACAATTTTTTTTCAATAATGTTCACTTTTAGTACGTAAATAAACTTTCTTAGACAATTTTTAATGACGTTAGTTCCAAACTAAAAGAATTAGATAGTTTCGCAAAAAAAAATTATTTTTCACTCTAAGAAATGTCTTAGAAAAATTTTTTTGAAAAGACAATTTTTTTTCGATAATGTTCACTTTTAGTACGTAAATAAACTTTCTTAGACAATTTTTAATGACGTTAGTTCCAAACTAAAAGAATTAGATAGTTTCGCAAAAAAAAATTATTTTTCACTGTATGAAATGTCTTAGAAAAATTTCTGAAAAATTTCTTTGAAAAGACAATTTTTTTTCAATAATGTTCACTTTTAGTACGTAAATAAACTTTCTTAGACAATTTTTAATGACGTTAGTTCCAAACTAAAAGAATTAGATAGTTTCGCATTAAAAAATTATTTTTCACTGTATGAAATGTCTTAGAGAAATTTCTGAATAATTTCTTTGAAAAGACAATTTTTTTTCAATAATGTTCACTTTTAGTACGTAAATAAACTTTCTTAGACAATTTTTAATGATGTTAGTTCCAAACTAAAAGAATTAGATAGTTTCGCAAAAAAAAATTATTTTTCACTGTATGAAATGTCTTAGAAAAATTTCTGAAAAATTTCTTTGAAAAGACAATTTTTTTTCAATAATGTTCACTTTTAGTACGAAAAAAAACTTTCTTAGACAATTTTTAATGACGTTAGTTCCAAACTAAAGGAATTAGATAGTTTCGCAAAAAAAATTTATTTTTCACTGTATGAAATGTCTTAGAAAAACTTTTGAAAAATTTTTTTGAAAACACAAATTTTTTTCGATAATGTTCACTTTTAGTACGTAAAAAAACTTTCTTAGACAATTTTTAATGACGTTAGTTCCAAACTAAAAGAATTAGATAGTTTTGCAAAAAAAAAAAGTTTTTCACTGTATGAAATGTTTTTGAAAAATTTTTTTGAAAAGACAATTTTTTTTCAATAATGTTCACTTTTAGTACGTAAATAAACTTTCTTAGACAATTTTTAATGACGTTAGTTCCAAACTAAAAGAATTAGATAGTTTCGCAAAAAAAATTATTTTTCACTGTATGAAATGTCTTGGAAAAAGTTTTTGAAAAGACAAGTTTTTTTCAATGATGTTCACTTTTAGTACGTAACAAAACTTTCTTAGACAATTTTTAATGACGTTAGTTCCAAACTAAAAGAATTAGATAGTTTCGCAAAAAAAAATTATTTTTCACTGTATGAAATGTCTTAGAAAAATTTCTGAAAAATTTCTTTGAAAAGACAATTTTTTTTCAATAATGTTCACTTTTAGTACGTAAATAAACTTTCTTAGACAATTTTTAATGACGTTAGTTCCAAACTAAAAGAATTAGATAGTTTCGCAAAAAAAAATTATTTTTCACTCTAAGAAATGTCTTAGAAAAATTTTTTTGATAAGACAATTTTTTTTCAATAATGTTCACTTTTAGTACGTAAATAAACTTTCTTAGACAATTTTTAATGACGTTAGTTCCAAACTAAAAGAATTAGATAGTTTCGCAAAAAAAAATTATTTTTCACTGTATGAAATGTCTTAGAAAAATTTCTGAAAAATTTCTTTGAAAAGACAATTTTTTTTCAATAATGTTCACTTTTAGTACGTAAATAAACTTTCTTAGACAATTTTTAATGACGTTAGTTCCAAACTAAAAGAATTAGATAGTTTCGCATTAAAAAATTATTTTTCACTGTATGAAATGTCTTAGAAAAATTTCTGAAAAATTTCTTTGAAAAGACAATTTTTTTTCAATAATGTTCACTTTTAGTACGTAAATAAACTTTCTTAGACAATTTTTAATGATGTTAGTTCCAAACTAAAAGAATTAGATAGTTTCGCAAAAAAAAATTATTTTTCACTGTATGAAATGTCTTAGAAAAATTTCTGAAAAATTTCTTTGAAAAGACAATTTTTTTTCAATAATGTTCACTTTTAGTACGAAAAAAAACTTTCTTAGACAATTTTTAATGACGTTAGTTCCAAACTAAAGGAATTAGATAGTTTCGCAAAAAAATTTTATTTTTCACTGTATGAAATGTCTTAGAAAAACTTTTGAAAAATTTTTTTGAAAACACAAATTTTTTTCGATAATGTTCACTTTTAGTACGTAAAAAAACTTTCTACGACAATTTTTAATGACGTTAGTTCCAAACTAAAAGAATTAGATAGTTTTGCAAAAAAAAAAGTTTTTCACTGTATGAAATGTTTTTGAAAAATTTTTTTGAAAAGACAATTTTTTTTCAATAATGTTCACTTTTAGTACGTAAATAAACTTTCTTAGACAATTTTTAATGACGTTAGTTCCAAACTAAAAGAATTAGATAGTTTCGCAAAAAAAAATTATTTTTCACTGTATGAAATGTCTTGGAAAAAGTTTTTGAAAAGACAAGTTTTTTTCAATGATGTTCACTTTTAGTACGTAACAAAACTTTCTTAGACAATTTTTAATGACATTAGTTCCAAACTAAAAGAATTAGATAGTTTCGCAAAATAAAATTATTTTTCACTCTAAGAAATGTCTTAGAAAAATTTTTTTGAAAAGACAATTTTTTTTCAATAATGTTCACTTTTAGTACGTAAATAAACTTTCTTAGACAATTTTTAATGACGTTAGTTCCAAACTAAAAGAATTAGATAGTTTGCCAAAAAAAATTTTATTTTTTACTATATGAAATGTCTTAGAAAAATTTTTGAAAAATTTTTTTGAAAAGACAATTTTTTTTCAATAATGTTCACTTTTAGTTCGTAAATAAACTTTCTTAGACAATTTTTAATAACGTTAGTTCCAAACTAAAAGAATTAAATAGTTTCGCAGAAAAAAATTATTTTTTAATGCATGAAATGTCTTGGAAAAGTTTTTGAAAAACTTTTGAAAAAGACAATTTTTTTCAATAATGTTCACTTTAGTACGTAAAAAAACTTTCTTAGACAATTTTTAATGACGTTAGTTTTAAACTAAAAGAATTAGATTGTTTCGCAAAAAAAAATTATTTTTCACTGTATGAAATGTTTTACAAAATTTTTGAAAAATTTTTTTGAAAAGACAATTTTTTTTCAATAATGTTCACTATTGGTACGTAAAAAAACTTTCTTAGACAATTTTTAATGACATTAGTTCCAAACTAAAAGAATTAGATAGTTTCGCAAAAAAAAATTATTTTTCACTGTATGAAATGTCTTATAAAAGTTTTTGAAAAATTTTTTTGAAAACACAAATTTTTTTCGATAATGTTCACTTTTAGTACGTAAAAAAACTTTCTTAGACAATTTTTAATGACGTTAGTTCCAAACAAAAAGAATTAGATAGTTTAGCAAAAAAAATTATTTTTCACTGTATGAAATGTCTTGGAAAATTTTTTTTAAAAATTCAATTTTTTTTCAATAATGTTCACTTTTAGTACGTAAATAAACTTTCTTAGACAATTTTTAATGACGTTAGTTCCAAACTAAAAGAATTAGATAGTTTCGCAAAAAAAAATTATTTTTCACGGTATGAAATGTCTTGGAAAAAGTTTTTTGAAAAGACAAGTTTTTTTCAATGATGTTCACTTTTAGTACGTAACAAAACTTTCTTAGACAATTTTTAATGACGTTAGTTCCAAACTAAAAGAATTAGATAGTTTCCTAAAAAAAAATTATTTTTTACTGTATGAAATGTCTTAGAAAAATTTTTGAAAAATTTTTTTGAAAAGACAATTTTTTTTCAATAATGTTCACTTTTAGTTCGTAAATAAACTTTCTTAGACAATTTTCAATGACGTTAGTTCCAAACTAAAAGAATTAGAGAGTTTTGCAAAAAAAATTATTTTTTACTGCATGAAATGTCTTGAAAAAGTTTTTGAGAAACTTTTGAAAAAGACAATTTTTTTCAATAATGTTCACTTTAGTACGTAAAAAAACTTTCTTAGACAATTTTTAATGACGTTAGTTTCAAACTAAAAGAATTAGATTGTTTCGCAAAAAAAAATTATTTTTCACTGTATGAAATGTCTTAGAAAAGTTTTTGAAAAATTTTTTTAAAAAGGCAATTTTTTTTTAATAATGTTCACTTTTAGTACGTAAAAAAACTTTCTTAGACAATTTTTAATGACGTTAGTTCCAAACTATAAGAATTAGATAGTTTCGCAAAAAAAAATTATTTTGCACAGTATGAAATGTCTTGGAAAAATTTTTTTGAAAAGACAATTTTTTTTCAATAATGTTCACTTTTAGTACGTAACAAAACTTCCTTAGATGATTTTTAATGACGTTAGTTCCAAACTAAAAGAATTAGATAGTTTCGCAAAAAAAAATTATTTTTCACTCTAAGAAATGTCTTAGAAAAATTTTTTTGAAAAGACAATTTTTTTTCAATAATGTTCACTTTTAGTACGTAAATAAACTTTCTTAGACAATTTTTAATGACGTTAGTTCCAAACTAAAAGAATTAGATAGTTTCGCAAAAAAAAATTATTTTTCACTGTATGAAATGTCTTGGAAAAAGTTTTGAAAAATTTTTTTGAAAAGACAATTTTTTTTCAATAATGTTCACTTTTAGTACGTAAATAAACTTTCTTAGACAATTTTTAATGACGTTAGTTCCAAACTAAAAGAATTAGATAGTTTCGCAAAAAAAAATTATTTTTCACTGTATGAAATGTCTTGGAAAAAGTTTTTGAAAAGACAAGTTTTTTTCAATGATGTTCACTTTTAGTACGTAACAAAACTTTCTTAGACAATTTTTAATGACATTAGTTCCAAACTAAAAGAATTAGATAGTTTCGCAAAAAAAAATTATTTTTCACTCTAAGAAATGTCTTAGAAAAATTTTTTTGAAAAGACAATTTTTTTTCAATAATGTTCACTTTTAGTACGTAAATAAACTTTCTTAGACAATTTTTAATGACGTTAGTTCCAAACTAAAAGAATTAGATAGTTTGCCAAAAAAAATTTATTTTTTACTGTATGAAATGTCTTAGAAAAATTTTTGAAAAATTTTTTTGAAAAGACAATTTTTTTTCAATAATGTTCACTTTTAGTTCGTAAATAAACTTTCTTAGACAATTTTTAATAACGTTAGTTCCAAACTAAAAGAATTAAATAGTTTCGCAGAAAAAAATTATTTTTTAATGCATGAAATGTCTTGGAAAAGTTTTTGAAAAACTTTTGAAAAAGACAATTTTTTTCAATAATGTTCACTTTAGTACGTAAAAAAACTTTCTTAGACAATTTTTAATGACGTTAGTTTTAAACTAAAAGAATTAGATTGTTTCGCAAAAAAAAATTATTTTTCACTGTATGAAATGTTTTACAAAATTTTTGAAAAATTTTTTTGAAAAGACAATTTTTTTTCAATAATGTTCACTATTGGTACGTAAAAAAACTTTCTTAGACAATTTTTAATGACATTAGTTCCAAACTAAAAGAATTAGATAGTTTCGCAAAAAAAAATTATTTTTCACTGTATGAAATGTCTTAGAAAAGTTTTTGAAAAATTTTTTTGAAAACACAAATTTTTTTCGATAATGTTCACTTTTAGTACGTAAAAAAACTTTCTTAGACAATTTTTAATGACGTTAGTTCCAAACAAAAAGAATTAGATAGTTTCGCAAAAAAAATTATTTTTCACTGTATGAAATGTCTTGGAAAAATTTTTTTAAAAATTCAATTTTTTTTCAATAATGTTCACTTTTAGTACGTAAATAAACTTTCTTAGACAATTTTTAATGACGTTAGTTCCAAACTAAAAGAATTAGATAGTTTCGCAAAAAAAAATTATTTTTCACGGTATGAAATGTCTTGGAAAAAGTTTTTTGAAAAGACAAGTTTTTTTCAATGATGTTCACTTTTAGTACGTAACAAAACTTTCTTAGACAATTTTTAATGACGTTAGTTCCAAACTAAAAGAATTAGATAGTTTCCTAAAAAAAAATTATTTTTTACTGTATGAAATGTCTTAGAAAAATTTTTGAAAAATTTTTTTGAAAAGACAATTTTTTTTCAATAATGTTCACTTTTAGTTCGTAAATAAACTTTCTTAGACAATTTTCAATGACGTTAGTTCCAAACTAAAAGAATTAGAGAGTTTTGCAAAAAAAATTATTTTTTACTGCATGAAATGTCTTGAAAAAGTTTTTGAGAAACTTTTGAAAAAGACAATTTTTTTCAATAATGTTCACTTTAGTACGTAAAAAAACTTTCTTAGACAATTTTTAATGACGTTAGTTTCAAACTAAAAGAATTAGATTGTTTCGCAAAAAAAAATTATTTTTCACTGAATGAAATGTCTTAGAATAGTTTTTGAAAAATTTTTTTAAAAAGGCAATTTTTTTTTAATAATGTTCACTTTTAGTACGTAAAAAAACTTCCTTAGATGATTTTTAATGACGTTAGTTCCAAACTAAAAGAATTAGATAGTTTCGCAAAAAAAAATTATTTTGCACAGTATGAAATGTCTTGGAAAAATTTTTTTGAAAAGACAATTTTTTTTCAATAATGTTCACTTTTAGTACGTAACAAAACTTCCTTAGATGATTTTTAATGACGTTAGTTCCAAACTAAAAGAATTAGATAGTTTCGCAAAAAAAAATTATTTTTCACTGTATGAAATGTCTTGGAAAAAGTTTTTGAAAAGACAAGTTTTTTTTCAATGATGTTCACTTTTAGTACGTAACAAAACTTTCTTAGACAATTTTTAATGACATTAGTTCCAAACTAAAAGAATTAGATAGTTTCGCAAGAAAAAATTATTTTTCACTCTAAGAAATGTCTTAGAAAAATTTTTTTGAAAAGACAATTTTTTTTCAATAATGTTCACTTTTAGTACGTAAATAAACTTTCTTAGACAATTTTTAATGACGTTAGTTCCAAACTAAAAGAATTAGATAGTTTGCCAAAAAAAATTTATTTTTTACTGTATGAAATGTCTTAGAAAAATTTTTGAAAAATTTTTTTGAAAAGACAATTTTTTTTCAATAATGTTCACTTTTAGTTCGTAAATAAATTTTCTTAGACAATTTTTAATAACGTTAGTTCCAAACTAAAAGAATTAGATAGTTTCGCAGAAAAAAATTATTTTTTAATGCATGAAATGTCTTGGAAAAGTTTTTGAAAAACTTTTGAAAAAGACAATTTTTTTCAACAATGTTCACTTTAGTACGTAAAAAAACTTTCTTAGACAATTTTTAATGACGTTAGTTTTAAACTAAAAGAATTAGATTGTTTCGCAAAAAAAAATTATTTTTCACTGTATGAAATGTTTTACAAAATTTTTGAAAAATTTTTTTGAAAAGACAATTTTTTTTCAATAATGTTCACTATTGGTACGTAAAAAAACTTTCTTAGACAATTTTTAATGACATTAGTTCCAAACTAAAAGAATTAGATAGTTTCGCAAAAAAAAATTATTTTTCACTGTATGAAATGTCTTAGAAAAGTTTTTGAAAAATTTTTTTGAAAACACAAATTTTTTTCGATAATGTTCACTTTTAGTACGTAAAAAAACTTTCTTAGACAATTTTTAATGACGTTAGTTCCAAACAAAAAGAATTAGATAGTTTCGCAAAAAAAATTATTTTTCACTGTATGAAATGTCTTGGAAAAATTTTTTTAAAAATTCAATTTTTTTTCAATAATGTTCACTTTTAGTACGTAAATAAACTTTCTTAGACAATTTTTAATGACGTTAGTTCCAAACTAAAAGAATTAGATAGTTTCGCAAAAAAAAAATTATTTTTCACTGTATGAAATGTCTTGGAAGAAGTTTTTTGAAAAGACAAGTTTTTTTCAATGATGTTCACTTTCAGTACGTAAAAAAACTTTCTTAGACAATTTTTAATGACATTAGTTCCAAACTAAAAGAATTAGATAGTTTCGCAAAAAAAAATTATTTTTCACTCTATGAAATGTCTTGGAAAAATTTTTTTGAAAAGACAATTTTTTTTCAATAATGTTCACTTTTAGTACGTAAAAAAACTTTCTTAGACAATTTTTAATGACGTTAGTTCCAAACTAAAAGAATTAGATAGTTTCGCAAAAAAAAATTATTTTTCACTGTATGAAATGTCTTGGAAATAGTTTTTTGAAAAGACAATTTTTTTTCAATAATGTTCACTTTTGGTACGTAAAAAAACTTTCTTAGACAATTTTTAATGACGTTAGTTCCAAACTAAAAGAATTAGACAGTTTTGCAAAAAAAAATTATTTTTCACTGTATGAAATGTCTTAGAAAAGTTTTTGAAAAATTTTTTTGAAAAGACAATTTTTTTTCAATAATGTTCACTTTTGGTACGTAAAAAAACTTTCTTAGACAATTTTTAATGACGTTAGTTCCAAACTAAAAGAATTAGATAGTTTTGCAAAAAAAAAAAAGTTTTTCACTGTATGAAATGTTTTTAAAAAATTTTTTTGAAAAGACAATTTTTTTTCAATAATGTTCACTTTTAGTACGTTACAAAACTTCCTTAGACAATTTTTAATGACGTTAGTTCCAAACTAAAAGAATTAGATAGTTTCGCAAAAAAAAATTATTTTTCACTGTATGAAATGTCCTTGAAAAATTTTTGAAAAATTTTTTTGAAAAGACAATTTTTTTTCAATAATGTTCACTTTTAGTACGTAAATAAACTTTCTTAGACAATTTTTAATGACGTTAGTTCCAAACTAAAAGAATTAGATAGTTTCGCAAAAAAAAATTAATTTTCACTGTATGAAATGTCTTAGAAAAATTTCTGAAAAATTTCTTTGATAAGACAATTTTTTTTCAATAATGTTCATTTTTAGTACGTAAATAAACTTTCTTAGACAATTTTTAATGACGTTAGTTCCAAACTAAAAGAATTAGATAGTTTTCCAAAAAAAAAAAGTTTTTCACTGTATGAAATGTCTTGGAAAAATTTTTTTAAAAATTCAATTTTTTTTCAATAATGTTCACTTTTAGTACGTAAATAAACTTTCTTAGACAATTTTTAATGACGTTAGTTCCAAACTAAAAGAATTAGATAGTTTCGCAAAAAAAAATTATTTTTTACTGTATGAAATGTTTTTGAAAAATTTTTGAAAAATTTTTTTGAAAAGACAATTTTTTTTCAATAATGTTCACTTTTAGTACGTAAATAAACTTTCTTAGACAATTTTTAATGACGTTAGTTCCAAACTAAAAGAATTAGATAGTTTCGCAAAAAAAAATTATTTTTCACTGTATGAAATGTCTTAGAAAAACTTCTGAAAAATTTCTTTGAAAAGACAATTTTTTTTCAATAATGTTCACTTTTAGTACGTAAATAAACTTTCTTAGACAATTTTTAATGACGTTAGTTCCAAACTAAAAGAATTAGATAGTTTCGCAAAAAAAAATTATTTTTCACTGTATGAAATGTCTTAGAAAAATTTCTGAAAAATTTCTTTGAAAAGACAATTTTTTTTCAATAATGTTCACTTTTAGTACGTAAATAAACTTTCTTAGACAATTTTTAATGACGTTAGTTCCAAACTAAAAGAATTAGATAGTTTCGCAAAAAAAAATTATTTTTCACTCTAAGAAATGTCTTAGAAAAATTTTTTTGAAAAGACAATTTTTTTTCAATAATGTTCACTTTTAGTACGTAAATAAACTTTCTTAGACAATTTTTAATGACGTTAGTTCCAAACTAAAAGAATTAGATAGTTTCGCAAAAAAAAATTATTTTTCACTGTATGAAATGTCTTAGAAAAACTTCTGAAAAATTTCTTTGAAAAGACAATTTTTTTTCAATAATGTTCACTTTTAGTACGTAAATAAACTTTCTTAGACAATTTTTAATGACGTTAGTTCCAAACTAAAAGAATTAGATAGTTTCGCAAAAAAAAATTATTTTTCACTGTATGAAATGTCTTAGAAAAATTTCTGAAAAATTTCTTTGAAAAGACAATTTTTTTTCAATAATGTTCACTTTTAGTACGTAAATAAACTTTCTTAGACAATTTTTAATGACGTTAGTTCCAAACTAAAAGAATTAGATAGTTTCGCAAAAAAAAATTATTTTTCACTCTAAGAAATGTCTTAGAAAAATTTTTTTGAAAAGACAATTTTTTTTCAATAATGTTCACTTTTAGTACGTAAATAAACTTTCTTAGACAATTTTTAATGACGTTAGTTCCAAACTAAAAGAATTAGATAGTTTCGCAAAAAAAAATTATTTTTCACTGTATGAAATGTCTTAGAAAAATTTCTGAAAAATTTCTTTGAAAAGACAATTTTTTTTCAATAATGTTCACTTTTAGTACGTAAATAAACTTTCTTAGACAATTTTTAATGACGTTAGTTCCAAACTAAAAGAATTAGATAGTTTCGCATTAAAAAATTATTTTTCACTGTATGAAATGTCTTAGAAAAATTTCTGAAAAATTTCTTTGAAAAGACAATTTTTTTTCAATAATGTTCACTTTTAGTACGTAAATATACTTTCTTAGACAATTTTTAATGATGTTAGTTCCAAACTAAAAGAATTAGATAGTTTCGCAAAAAAAAATTATTTTTCACTGTATGAAATGTCTTAGAAAAATTTCTGAAAAATTGCTTTGAAAAGACAATTTTTTTTCAATAATGTTCACTTTTAGTACGAAAAAAAACTTTCTTAGACAATCTTTAATGACGTTAGTTCCAAACTAAAGGAATTAGATAGTTTCGCAAAAAAAATTTATTTTTCACTGTATGAAATGTCTTAGAAAAACTTTTGAAAAATTTTTTTGAAAACACAAATTTTTTTCGATAATGTTCACTTTTAGTACGTAAAAAAACTTTCTTAGACAATTTTTAATGACGTTAGTTCCAAACTAAAAGAATTAGATAGTTTTGCAAAAAAAAAAAGTTTTTCACTGTATGAAATGTTTTTGAAAAATTTTTTTGAAAAGACAATTTTTTTTCAATAATGTTCACTTTTAGTACGTAAATAAACTTTCTTAGACAATTTTTAATGACGTTAGTTCCAAACTAAAAGAATTAGATAGTTTCGCAAAAAAAATTATTTTTCACTGTATGAAATGTCTTGGAAAAAGTTTTTGAAAAGACAAGTTTTTTTCAATGATGTTCACTTTTAGTACGTAACAAAACTTTCTTAGACAATTTTTAATGACGTTAGTTCCAAACTAAAAGAATTAGATAGTTTCGCAAAAAAAAATTATTTTTCACTGTATGAAATGTCTTAGAAAAATTTCTGAAAAATTTCTTTGAAAAGACAATTTTTTTTCAATAATGTTCACTTTTAGTACGTAAAAAAACTTTCTTAGACAATTTTTAATGACGTTAGTTCCAAACAAAAAGAATTAGATAGTTTCGCAAAAAAAATTATTTTTCACTGTATGAAATGTCTTGGAAAAATTTTTTTAAAAATTCAATTTTTTTTCAATAATGTTCACTTTTAGTACGTAAATAAACTTTCTTAGACAATTTTTAATGACGTTAGTTCCAAACTAAAAGAATTAGATAGTTTCGCAAAAAAAAAATTATTTTTCACTGTATGAAATGTCTTGGAAGAAGTTTTTTGAAAAGACAAGTTTTTTTCAATGATGTTCACTTTCAGTACGTAAAAAAACTTTCTTAGACAATTTTTAATGACATTAGTTCCAAACTAAAAGAATTAGATAGTTTCGCAAAAAAAAATTATTTTTCACTCTATGAAATGTCTTGGAAAAATTTTTTTGAAAAGACAATTTTTTTTCAATAATGTTCACTTTTAGTACGTAAAAAAACTTTCTTAGACAATTTTTAATGACGTTAGTTCCAAACTAAAAGAATTAGATAGTTTCGCAAAAAAAAATTATTTTTCACTGTATGAAATGTCTTGGAAATAGTTTTTTGAAAAGACAATTTTTTTTCAATAATGTTCACTTTTGGTACGTAAAAAAACTTTCTTAGACAATTTTTAATGACGTTAGTTCCAAACTAAAAGAATTAGACAGTTTTGCAAAAAAAAATTATTTTTCACTGTATGAAATGTCTTAGAAAAGTTTTTGAAAAATTTTTTTGAAAAGACAATTTTTTTTCAATAATGTTCACTTTTAGTACGTTACAAAACTTCCTTAGACAATTTTTAATGACGTTAGTTCCAAACTAAAAGAATTAGATAGTTTCGCAAAAAAAAATTATTTTTCACTGTATGAAATGTCCTTGAAAAATTTTTGAAAAATTTTTTTGAAAAGACAATTTTTTTTCAATAATGTTCACTTTTAGTACGTAAATAAACTTTCTTAGACAATTTTTAATGACGTTAGTTCCAAACTAAAAGAATTAGATAGTTTCGCAAAAAAAAATTAATTTTCACTGTATGAAATGTCTTAGAAAAATTTCTGAAAAATTTCTTTGATAAGACAATTTTTTTTCAATAATGTTCATTTTTAGTACGTAAATAAACTTTCTTAGACAATTTTTAATGACGTTAGTTCCAAACTAAAAGAATTAGATAGTTTTCCAAAAAAAAAAAGTTTTTCACTGTATGAAATGTCTTGGAAAAATTTTTTTAAAAATTCAATTTTTTTTCAATAATGTTCACTTTTAGTACGTAAATAAACTTTCTTAGACAATTTTTAATGACGTTAGTTCCAAACTAAAAGAATTAGATAGTTTCGCAAAAAAAAATTATTTTTTACTGTATGAAATGTTTTTGAAAAATTTTTGAAAAATTTTTTTGAAAAGACAATTTTTTTTCAATAATGTTCACTTTTAGTACGTAAATAAACTTTCTTAGACAATTTTTAATGACGTTAGTTCCAAACTAAAAGAATTAGATAGTTTCGCAAAAAAAAATTATTTTTCACTGTATGAAATGTCTTAGAAAAACTTCTGAAAAATTTCTTTGAAAAGACAATTTTTTTTCAATAATGTTCACTTTTAGTACGTAAATAAACTTTCTTAGACAATTTTTAATGACGTTAGTTCCAAACTAAAAGAATTAGATAGTTTCGCAAAAAAAAATTATTTTTCACTGTATGAAATGTCTTAGAAAAATTTCTGAAAAATTTCTTTGAAAAGACAATTTTTTTTCAATAATGTTCACTTTTAGTACGTAAATAAACTTTCTTAGACAATTTTTAATGACGTTAGTTCCAAACTAAAAGAATTAGATAGTTTCGCAAAAAAAAATTATTTTTCACTCTAAGAAATGTCTTAGAGAAATTTTTTTGAAAAGACAATTTTTTTTCAATAATGTTCACTTTTAGTACGTAAATAAACTTTCTTAGACAATTTTTAATGACGTTAGTTCCAAACTAAAAGAATTAGATAGTTTCGCAAAAAAAAATTATTTTTCACTGTATGAAATGTCTTAGAAAAACTTCTGAAAAATTTCTTTGAAAAGACAATTTTTTTTCAATAATGTTCACTTTTAGTACGTAAATAAACTTTCTTAGACAATTTTTAATGACGTTAGTTCCAAACTAAAAGAATTAGATAGTTTCGCAAAAAAAAATTATTTTTCACTGTATGAAATGTCTTAGAAAAATTTCTGAAAAATTTCTTTGAAAAGACAATTTTTTTTCAATAATGTTCACTTTTAGTACGTAAATAAACTTTCTTAGACAATTTTTAATGACGTTAGTTCCAAACTAAAAGAATTAGATAGTTTCGCAAAAAAAAATTATTTTTCACTCTAAGAAATGTCTTAGAAAAATTTTTTTGAAAAGACAATTTTTTTTCAATAATGTTCACTTTTAGTACGTAAATAAACTTTCTTAGACAATTTTTAATGACGTTAGTTCCAAACTAAAAGAATTAGATAGTTTCGCAAAAAAAAATTATTTTTCACTGTATGAAATGTCTTAGAAAAATTTCTGAAAAATTTCTTTGAAAAGACAATTTTTTTTCAATAATGTTCACTTTTAGTACGTAAATAAACTTTCTTAGACAATTTTTAATGACGTTAGTTCCAAACTAAAAGAATTAGATAGTTTCGCATTAAAAAATTATTTTTCACTGTATGAAATGTCTTAGAAAAATTTCTGAAAAATTTCTTTGAAAAGACAATTTTTTTTCAATAATGTTCACTTTTAGTACGTAAATATACTTTCTTAGACAATTTTTAATGATGTTAGTTCCAAACTAAAAGAATTAGATAGTTTCGCAAAAAAAAATTATTTTTCACTGTATGAAATGTCTTAGAAAAATTTCTGAAAAATTTCTTTGAAAAGACAATTTTTTTTCAATAATGTTCACTTTTAGTACGAAAAAAAACTTTCTTAGACAATTTTTAATGACGTTAGTTCCAAACTAAAGGAATTAGATAGTTTCGCAAAAAAAATTTATTTTTCACTGTATGAAATGTCTTAGAAAAACTTTTGAAAAATTTTTTTGAAAACACAAATTTTTTTCGATAATGTTCACTTTTAGTACGTAAAAAAACTTTCTTAGACAATTTTTAATGACGTTAGTTCCAAACTAAAAGAATTAGATAGTTTTGCAAAAAAAAAAAGTTTTTCACTGTATGAAATGTTTTTGAAAAATTTTTTTGAAAAGACAATTTTTTTTCAATAATGTTCACTTTTAGTACGTAAATAAACTTTCTTAGACAATTTTTAATGACGTTAGTTCCAAACTAAAAGAATTAGATAGTTTCGCAAAAAAAATTATTTTTCACTGTATGAAATGTCTTGGAAAAAGTTTTTGAAAAGACAAGTTTTTTTCAATGATGTTCACTTTTAGTACGTAACAAAACTTTCTTAGACAATTTTTAATGACGTTAGTTCCAAACTAAAAGAATTAGATAGTTTCGCAAAAAAAAATTATTTTTCACTGTATGAAATGTCTTAGAAAAATTTCTGAAAAATTTCTTTGAAAAGACAATTTTTTTTCAATAATGTTCACTTTTAGTACGTAAATAAACTTTCTTAGACAATTTTTAATGACGTTAGTTCCAAACTAAAAGAATTAGATAGTTTCGCAAAAAAAAATTATTTTTCACTCTAAGAAATGTCTTAGAAAAATTTTTTTGATAAGACAATTTTTTTTCAATAATGTTCACTTTTAGTACGTAAATAAACTTTCTTAGACAATTTTTAATGACGTTAGTTCCAAACTAAAAGAATTAGATAGTTTCGCAAAAAAAAATTATTTTTCACTGTATGAAATGTCTTAGAAAAATTTCTGAAAAATTTCTTTGAAAAGACAATTTTTTTTCAATAATGTTCACTTTTAGTACGTAAATAAACTTTCTTAGACAATTTTTAATGACGTTAGTTCCAAACTAAAAGAATTAGATAGTTTCGCATTAAAAAATTATTTTTCACTGTATGAAATGTCTTAGAAAAATTTCTGAAAAATTTCTTTGAAAAGACAATTTTTTTTCAATAATGTTCACTTTTAGTACGTAAATAAACTTTCTTAGACAATTTTTAATGACGTTAGTTCCAAACTAAAGGAATTAGATAGTTTCGCAAAAAAATTTTATTTTTCACTGTATGAAATGTCTTAGAAAAACTTTTGAAAAATTTTTTTGAAAACACAAATTTTTTTCGATAATGTTCACTTTTAGTACGTAAAAAAACTTTCTTAGACAATTTTTAATGACGTTAGTTCCAAACTAAAAGAATTAGATAGTTTTGCAAAAAAAAAAGTTTTTCACTGTATGAAATGTTTTTGAAAAATTTTTTTGAAAAGACAATTTTTTTTCAATAATGTTCACTTTTAGTACGTAAATAAACTTTCTTAGACAATTTTTAATGACGTTAGTTCCAAACTAAAAGAATTAGATAGTTTCGCAAAAAAAAATTATTTTTCACTGTATGAAATGTCTTGGAAAAAGTTTTTGAATAGACAAGTTTTTTTCAATGATGTTCACTTTTAGTACGTAACAAAACTTTCTTAGACAATTTTTAATGACATTAGTTCCAAACTAAAAGAATTAGATAGTTTCGCAAAAAAAAATTATTTTTCACTCTAAGAAATGTCTTAGAAAAATTTTTTTGAAAAGACAATTTTTTTTCAATAATGTTCACTTTTAGTACGTAAATAAACTTTCTTAGACAATTTTTAATGACGTTAGTTCCAAACTAAAAGAATTAGATAGTTTGCCAAAAAAAATTTTATTTTTTACTGTATGAAATGTCTTAGAAAAATTTTTGAAAAATTTTTTTGAAAAGACAATTTTTTTTCAATAATGTTCACTTTTAGTTCGTAAATAAACTTTCTTAGACAATTTTTAATAACGTTAGTTCCAAACTAAAAGAATTAAATAGTTTCGCAGAAAAAAATTATTTTTTAATGCATGAAATGTCTTGGAAAAGTTTTTGAAAAACTTTTGAAAAAGACAATTTTTTTCAATAATGTTCACTTTAGTACGTAAAAAAACTTTCTTAGACAATTTTTAATGACGTTAGTTTTAAACTAAAAGAATTAGATTGTTTCGCAAAAAAAAATTATTTTTCACTGTATGAAATGTTTTACAAAATTTTTGAAAAATTTTTTTGAAAAGACAATTTTTTTTCAATAATGTTCACTATTGGTACGTAAAAAAACTTTCTTAGACAATTTTTAATGACATTAGTTCCAAACTAAAAGAATAAGATAGTTTCGCAAAAAAAAATTATTTTTCACTGTATGAAATGTCTTAGAAAAGTTTTTGAAAAATTTTTTTGATAACACAAATTTTTTTCGATAATGTTCACTTTTAGTACGTAAAAAAACTTTCTTAGACAATTTTTAATGACGTTAGTTCCAAACAAAAAGAATTAGATAGTTTCGCAAAAAAAATTATTTTTCACTGTATGAAATGTCTTGGAAAAATTTTTTTAAAAATTCAATTTTTTTTCAATAATGTTCACTTTTAGTACGTAAATAAACTTTCTTAGACAATTTTTAATGACGTTAGTTCCAAACTAAAAGAATTAGATAGTTTCGCAAAAAAAAATTATTTTTCACGGTATGAAATGTCTTGGAAAAAGTTTTTTGAAAAGACAAGTTTTTTTCAATGATGTTCACTTTTAGTACGTAACAAAACTTTCTTAGACAATTTTTAATGACGTTAGTTCCAAACTAAAAGAATTAGATAGTTTCCTAAAAAAAAATTATTTTTTACTGTATGAAATGTCTTAGAAAAATTTTTGAAAAATTTTTTTGAAAAGACAATTTTTTTTCAATAATGTTCACTTTTAGTTCGTAAATAAACTTTCTTAGACAATTTTCAATGACGTTAGTTCCAAACTAAAAGAATTAGAGAGTTTTGCAAAAAAAATTATTTTTTACTGCATGAAATGTCTTGAAAAAGTTTTTGAGAAACTTTTGAAAAAGACAATTTTTTTCAATAATGTTCACTTTAGTACGTAAAAAAACTTTCTTAGACAATTTTTAATGACGTTAGTTTCAAACTAAAAGAATTAGATTGTTTCGCAAAAAAAAATTATTTTTCACTGTATGAAATGTCTTAGAAAAGTTTTTGAAAAATTTTTTTAAAAAGGCAATTTTTTTTTAATAATGTTCACTTTTAGTACGTAAAAAAACTTTCTTAGACAATTTTTAATGACGTTAGTTCCAAACTATAAGAATTAGTTAGTTTCGCAAAAAAAAATTATTTTGCACAGTATGAAATGTCTTGGAAAAATTTTTTTGAAAAGACAATTTTTTTTCAATAATGTTCACTTTTAGTACGTAACAAAACTTCCTTAGATGATTTTTAATGACGTTAGTTCCAAACTAAAAGAATTAGATAGTTTCGCAAAAAAAAATTATTTTTCACTCTAAGAAATGTCTTAGAAAAATTTTTTTGAAAAGACAATTTTTTTTCAATAATGTTCACTTTTAGTACGTAAATAAACTTTCTTAGACAATTTTTAATGACGTTAGTTCCAAACTAAAAGAATTAGATAGTTTCGCAAAAAAAAATTATTTTTCACTGTATGAAATGTCTTAGAAAAACTTCTGAAAAATTTCTTTGAAAAGACAATTTTTTTTCAATAATGTTCACTTTTAGTACGTAAATAAACTTTCTTAGACAATTTTTAATGACGTTAGTTCCAAACTAAAAGAATTAGATAGTTTCGCAAAAAAAAATTATTTTTCACTGTATGAAATGTCTTAGAAAAATTTCTGAAAAATTTCTTTGAAAAGACAATTTTTTTTCAATAATGTTCACTTTTAGTACGTAAATAAACTTTCTTAGACAATTTTTAATGACGTTAGTTCCAAACTAAAAGAATTAGATAGTTTCGCAAAAAAAAATTATTTTTCACTCTAAGAAATGTCTTAGAAAAATTTTTTTGAAAAGACAATTTTTTTTCAATAATGTTCACTTTTAGTACGTAAATAAACTTTCTTAGACAATTTTTAATGACGTTAGTTCCAAACTAAAAGAATTAGATAGTTTCGCAAAAAAAAATTATTTTTCACTGTATGAAATGTCTTAGAAAAATTTCTGAAAAATTTCTTTGAAAAGACAATTTTTTTTCAATAATGTTCACTTTTAGTACGTAAATAAACTTTCTTAGACAATTTTTAATGACGTTAGTTCCAAACTAAAAGAATTAGATAGTTTCGCATTAAAAAATTATTTTTCACTGTATGAAATGTCTTAGAAAAATTTCTGAAAAATTTCTTTGAAAAGACAATTTTTTTTCAATAATGTTCACTTTTAGTACGTAAATAAACTTTCTTAGACAATTTTTAATGATGTTAGTTCCAAACTAAAAGAATTAGATAGTTTCGCAAAAAAAAATTATTTTTCACTGTATGAAATGTCTTAGAAAAATTTCTGAAAAATTTCTTTGAAAAGACAATTTTTTTTCAATAATGTTCACTTTTAGTACGAAAAAAAACTTTCTTAGACAATTTTTAATGACGTTAGTTCCAAACTAAAGGAATTAGATAGTTTCGCAAAAAAAATTTATTTTTCACTGTATGAAATGTCTTAGAAAAACTTTTGAAAAATTTTTTTGAAAACACAAATTTTTTTCGATAATGTTCACTTTTAGTACGTAAAAAAACTTTCTTAGACAATTTTTAATGACGTTAGTTCCAAACTAAAAGAATTAGATAGTTTTGCAAAAAAAAAAAGTTTTTCACTGTATGAAATGTTTTTGAAAAATTTTTTTGAAAAGACAATTTTTTTTCAATAATGTTCACTTTTAGTACGTAAATAAACTTTCTTAGACAATTTTTAATGACGTTAGTTCCAAACTAAAAGAATTAGATAGTTTCGCAAAAAAAATTATTTTTCACTGTATGAAATGTCTTGGAAAAAGTTTTTGAAAAGACAAGTTTTTTTCAATGATGTTCACTTTTAGTACGTAAAAAAACTTTCTTAGACAATTTTTAATGACGTTAGTTCCAAACTAAAAGAATTAGATAGTTTCGCAAAAAAAAATTATTTTTCACTGTATGAAATGTCTTAGAAAAATTTCTGAAAAATTTCTTTGAAAAGACAATTTTTTTTCAATAATGTTCACTTTTAGTACGTAAATAAACTTTCTTAGACAATTTTTAATGACGTTAGTTCCAAACTAAAAGAATTAGATAGTTTCGCAAAAAAAAATTATTTTTCACTCTAAGAAATGTCTTAGAAAAATTTTTTTGATAAGACAATTTTTTTTCAATAATGTTCACTTTTAGTACGTAAATAAACTTTCTTAGACAATTTTTAATGACGTTAGTTCCAAACTAAAAGAATTAGATAGTTTCGCAAAAAAAAATTATTTTTCACTGTATGAAATGTCTTAGAAAAATTTCTGAAAAATTTCTTTGAAAAGACAATTTTTTTTCAATAATGTTCACTTTTAGTACGTAAATAAACTTTCTTAGACAATTTTTAATGACGTTAGTTCCAAACTAAAAGAATTAGATAGTTTCGCATTAAAAAATTATTTTTCACTGTATGAAATGTCTTAGAAAAATTTCTGAAAAATTTCTTTGAAAAGACAATTTTTTTTCAATAATGTTCACTTTTAGTACGTAAATAAACTTTCTTAGACAATTTTTAATGATGTTAGTTCCAAACTAAAAGAATTAGATAGTTTCGCAAAAAAAAATTATTTTTCACTGTATGAAATGTCTTAGAAAAATTTCTGAAAAATTTCTTTGAAAAGACAATTTTTTTTCAATAATGTTCACTTTTAGTACGAAAAAAAACTTTCTTAGACAATTTTTAATGACATTAGTTCCAAACTAAAAGAATTAGATAGTTTCGCAAAAAAAAATTATTTTTCACTCTAAGAAATGTCTTAGAAAAATTTTTTTGAAAAGACAATTTTTTTTCAATAATGTTCACTTTTAGTACGTAAATAAACTTTCTTAGACAATTTTTAATGACGTTAGTTCCAAACTAAAAGAATTAGATAGTTTCGCAAAAAAAATTTATTTTTTACTGTATGAAATGTCTTAGAAAAATTTTTGAAAAATTTTTTTGAAAAGACAATTTTTTTTCAATAATGTTCACTTTTAGTTCGTAAATAAACTTTCTTAGACAATTTTTAATAACGTTAGTTCCAAACTAAAAGAATTAAATAGTTTCGCAGAAAAAAATTATTTTTTAATGCATGAAATGTCTTGGAAAAGTTTTTGAAAAACTTTTGAAAAAGACAATTTTTTTCAATAATGTTCACTTTAGTACGTAAAAAAACTTTCTTAGACAATTTTTAATGACGTTAGTTTTAAACTAAAAGAATTAGATTGTTTCGCAAAAAAAAATTATTTTTCACTGTATGAAATGTTTTACAAAATTTTTGAAAAATTTTTTTGAAAAGACAATTTTTTTTCAATAATGTTCACTATTGGTACGTAAAAAAACTTTCTTAGACAATTTTTAATGACATTAGTTCCAAACTAAAAGAATTAGATAGTTTCGCAAAAAAAAATTATTTTTCACTGTATGAAATGTCTTAGAAAAGTTTTTGAAAATTTTTTTTGAAAACACAAATTTTTTTCGATAATGTTCACTTTTAGTACGTAAAAAAACTTTCTTAGACAATTTTTAATGACGTTAGTTCCAAACAAAAAGAATTAGATAGTTTCGCAAAAAAAATTATTTTTCACTGTATGAAATGTCTTGGAAAAATTTTTTTAAAAATTCAATTTTTTTTCAATAATGTTCACTTTTAGTACGTAAATAAACTTTCTTAGACAATTTTTAATGACGTTAGTTCCAAACTAAAAGAATTAGATAGTTTCGCAAAAAAAAATTATTTTTCACGGTATGAAATGTCTTGGAAAAAGTTTTTTGAAAAGACAAGTTTTTTTCAATGATGTTCACTTTTAGTACGTAACAAAACTTTCTTAGACAATTTTTAATGACGTTAGTTCCAAACTAAAAGAATTAGATAGTTTCCTAAAAAAAAATTATTTTTTACTGTATGAAATGTCTTAGAAAAATTTTTGAAAAATTTTTTTGAAAAGACAATTTTTTTTCAATAATGTTCACTTTTAGTTCGTAAATAAACTTTCTTAGACAATTTTCAATGACGTTAGTTCCAAACTAAAAGAATTAGATAGTTTCGCAAAAAAAAATTAATTTTCACTGTATGAAATGTCTTAGAAAAGTTTCTGAAAAATTTCTTTGATAAGACAATTTTTTTTCAATAATGTTCACTTTTAGTACGTAAAAAAACTTTCTTAGACAATTTTTAATGACGTTAGTTCCAAACTAAAAGAATTAGATAGTTTTCCAAAAAAAAAAAGTTTTTCACTGTATGAAATGGTTTTGAAAAATTATTTTAAAAAGACAATTTTTTTTCAATAATGTTCACTTTTAGTACGTAACAAAACTTTCTTAGACAATTTTTAATGACGTTCGTTCCAAACTAAAAGAATTAGATAGTTTCGCAAAAAAAAATTATTTTTTACTGTATGAAATGTTTTTGAAAAATTTTTGAAAAATTTCTTTGAAAAGACAATTTTTTTTCAATAATGTTCACTTTTAGTACGTAAATAAACTTTCTTAGACAATTTTTAATGACGTTAGTTCCAAACTAAAAGAATTAGATAGTTTCGCAAAAAAAAATTATTTTTCACTGTATGAAATGTCTTAGAAAAACTTCTGAAAAATTTCTTTGAAAAGACAATTTTTTTTCAATAATGTTCACTTTTAGTACGTAAATAAACTTTCTTAGACAATTTTTAATGACGTTAGTTCCAAACTAAAAGAATTAGATAGTTTCGCAAAAAAAAATTATTTTTCACTGTATGAAATGTCTTAGAAAAACTTCTGAAAAATTTCTTTGAAAAGACAATTTTTTTTCAATAATGTTCACTTTTAGTACGTAAAAAAGCTTTCTTAGACAATTTTTAATGACGTTAGTTCCAAACTAAAAGAATTAGATAGTTTCGCAAAAAAAAATTATTTTTCACTGTATGAAATGTCTTAGAAAAGTTTTTGAAAATTTTTTTTGAAAAGACAATTTTTTTTCAATAATGTTCACTTTTAGTACGTAAAAAAGCTTTCTTAGACAATTTTTAATGACGTTAGTTCCAAACTAAAAGAATTAGATAGTTTCGCAAAAAAAAATTATTTTTCACGGTATGAAATGTCTTGGAAAAAATTTTTTGAAAAGACAAGTTTTTTTCAATGATGTTCACTTTTAGTACGTAACAAAACTTTCTTAGACAATTTTTAATGACATTAGTTCCAAACTAAAAGAATTAGATAGTTTCGCAAAAAAAAATTATTTTTCACTCTAAGAAATGTCTTAGAAAAATTTTTTTGAAAAGACAATTTTTTTTCAATAATGTTCACTTTTAGTACGTAAATAAACTTTCTTAGACAATTTTTAATGACGTTAGTTCCAAACTAAAAGAATTAGATAGTTTGCCAAAAAAAAATTATTTTTTACTGTATGAAATGTCTTAGAAAAATTTTTGAAAAATTTTTTTGAAAAGACAATTTTTTTTCAATAATGTTCACTTTTAGTTCGTAAATAAATTTTCTTAGACAATTTTTAATAACGTTAGTTCCAAACTAAAAGAATTAGATAGTTTCGCAGAAAAAAATTATTTTTTAATGCATGAAATGTCTTGGAAAAGTTTTTGAAAAACTTTTGAAAAAGACAATTTTTTTCAATAATGTTCACTTTAGTACGTAAAAAAACTTTCTTAGACAATTTTTAATGACGTTAGTTTTAAACTAAAAGAATTAGATTGTTTCGCAAAAAAAAATTATTTTTCACTGTATGAAATGTTTTACAAAATTTTTGAAAAATTTTTTTGAAAAGACAATTTTTTTTCAATAATGTTCACTATTGGTACGTAAAAAAACTTTCTTAGACAATTTTTAATGACATTAGTTCCAAACTAAAAGAATTAGATAGTTTCGCAAAAAAAAATTATTTTTCACTGTATGAAATGTCTTAGAAAAGTTTTTGAAAAATTTTTTTGAAAACACAAATTTTTTTCGATAATGTTCACTTTTAGTACGTAAAAAAACTTTCTTAGACAATTTTTAATGACGTTAGTTCCAAACAAAAAGAATTAGATAGTTTCGCAAAAAAAATTATTTTTCACTGTATGAAATGTCTTGGAAAAATTTTTTTA
Source organism: Aplidium turbinatum (assembly GCF_918807975.1). Classification (NCBI taxonomy): domain Eukaryota; kingdom Metazoa; phylum Chordata; class Ascidiacea; order Aplousobranchia; family Polyclinidae; genus Aplidium; species Aplidium turbinatum. Next base: position 19,015,204 of record NC_137475.1, read on the forward strand.
AAAATTCAATTTTTTTTCAATAATGTTCACTTTTAGTACGTAAATAAACTTTCTTAGACAATTTTTAATGACGTTAGTTCCAAACTAAAAGAATTAGATAGTTTCGCAAAAAAAAAATTATTTTTCACTGTATGAAATGTCTTGGAAGAAGTTTTTTGAAAAGACAAGTTTTTTTCAATGATGTTCACTTTCAGTACGTAAAAAAACTTTCTTAGACAATTTTTAATGACATTAGTTCCAAACTAAAAGAATTAGATAGTTTCGCAAAAAAAAATTATTTTTCACTCTATGAAATGTCTTGGAAAAATTTTTTTGAAAAGACAATTTTTTTTCAATAATGTTCACTTTTAGTACGTAACAAAACTTCCTTAGACAATTTTTAATGACGTTAGTTCCAAACTAAAAGAATTAGATAGTTTCGCAAAAAAAAATTATTTTTCACTGTATGAAATGTCTTAGAAAAGTTTTTTAAAAATTTTTTTGAAAAGACAATTTTTTTTCAATAATGTTCACTTTTAGTACGTAAAAAAACTTTCTTAGACAATTTTTAATGACGTTAGTTCCAAACTAAAAGAATTAGATAGTTTCGCAAAAAAAAATTATTTTTCACTGTATGAAATGTCTTAGAAAAGTTTTTGAAAAATTTTTTTGAAAAGACAATTTTTTTTCAATAATGTTCACTTTTGGTACGTAAAAAAACTTTCTTAGACAATTTTTAATGACATTAGTTCCAAACTAAAAGAATTAGATAGTTTCGCAAAAAAAAAATTATTTTTCACTGTATGAAATGTCTTGGAAAAATTTTTTTGAAAAGACAATTTTTTTTCAATAATGTTCACTTTTAGTACGTAAAAAAACTTTCTTAGACAATTTTTAATGACGTTAGTTCCAAACTAAAAGAATTAGATAGTTTCGCAAAAAAAAATTATTTTTCACGGTATGAAATGTCTTGGAAAAAGTTTTTTGAAAAGACAAGTTTTTTTCAATGATGTTCACTTTTAGTACGTAACAAAACTTTCTTAGACAATTTTTAATGACGTTAGTTCCAAACTAAAAGAATTAGATAGTTTCCTAAAAAAAAATTATTTTTTACTGTATGAAATGTCTTAGAAAAATTTTTGAAAAATTTTTTTGAAAAGACAATTTTTTTTCAATAATGTTCACTTTTAGTTCGTAAATAAACTTTCTTAGACAATTTTCAATGACGTTAGTTCCAAACTAAAAGAATTAGAGAGTTTTGCAAAAAAAATTATTTTTTACTGCATGAAATGTCTTGAAAAAGTTTTTGAGAAACTTTTGAAAAAGACAATTTTTTTCAATAATGTTCACTTTAGTACGTAAAAAAACTTTCTTAGACAATTTTTAATGACGTTAGTTTCAAACTAAAAGAATTAGATTGTTTCGCAAAAAAAAATTATTTTTCACTGTATGAAATGTCTTAGAAAAGTTTTTGAAAAATTTTTTTAAAAAGGCAATTTTTTTTTAATAATGTTCACTTTTAGTACGTAAATAAACTTTCTTAGACAATTTTTAATGACGTTAGTTCCAAACTAAAGAATTAGATAGTTTCGCAAAAAAAAATTATTTTGCACAGTATGAAATGTCTTGGAAAAATTTTTTTGAAAAGACAATTTTTTTTCAATAATGTTCACTTTTAGTACGTAACAAAACTTCCTTAGATGATTTTTAATGACGTTAGTTCCAAACTAAAAGAATTAGATAGTTTCGCAAAAAAAAATTATTTTTCACTGTATGAAATGTCTTAGAAAAAATTTTGAAAAATTTGTTTGAAAACACAATTTTTTTTCGATAATGTTCACTTTTAGTACGTAAAAAAACTTTCTTAGACAATTTTTAATGACGTTAGTTCCAAACTAAAAGAATTAGATAGTTTTGCAAAAAAAATTATTTTTCACTGTATGAAATGTCTTAGAAAAACTTTTGAAAAATTTTTTTGAAAAGACAATTTTTTTTCAATAATGTTCACTTTTAGTACGTAACAAAACTTCCTTAGACAATTTTTAATGACGTTAGTTCCAAACTAAAAGAATTAGATAGTTTCGCAAAAGAAATTATTTTTCACTGTATGAAATGTCTTGGAAAAAGTTTTTGAAAAGACAAGTTTTTTTCAATGATGTTCACTTTTAGTACGTAACAAAACTTTCTTAGACAATTTTTAATGACATTAGTTCCAAACTAAAAGAATTAGATAGTTTCGCAAAAAAAAATTATTTTTCACTCTAAGAAATGTCTTAGAAAAATTTTTTTGAAAAGACAATTTTTTTTCAATAATGTTCACTTTTAGTACGTAAATAAACTTTCTTAGACAATTTTTAATGACGTTAGTTCCAAACTAAAAGAATTAGATAGTTTGCCAAAAAAAATTTATTTTTTACTGTATGAAATGTCTTAGAAAAATTTTTGAAAAATTTTTTTGAAAAGACAATTTTTTTTCAATAATGTTCACTTTTAGTTCGTAAATAAATTTTCTTAGACAATTTTTAATAACGTTAGTTCCAAACTAAAAGAATTAGATAGTTTCGCAGAAAAAAAAAGTTTTTTTTAATGCATGAAATGTCTTGGAAAAGTTTTTGAAAAACTTTTGAAAAAGACAATTTTTTTCAATAATGTTCACTTTAGTACGTAAAAAAACTTTCTTAGACAATTTTTAATGACGTTAGTTTTAAACTAAAAGAATTAGATTGTTTCGCAAAAAAAAATTATTTTTCACTGTATGAAATGTTTTACAAAATTTTTGAAAAATTTTTTTGAAAAGACAATTTTTTTTCAATAATGTTCACTATTGGTACGTAAAAAAACTTTCTTAGACAATTTTTAATGACATTAGTTCCAAACTAAAAGAATTAGATAGTTTCGCAAAAAAAAATTATTTTTCACTGTATGAAATGTCTTAGAAAAGTTTTTGAAAAATTTTTTTGAAAACACAAATTTTTTTCGATAATGTTCACTTTTAGTACGTAAAAAAACTTTCTTAGACAATTTTTAATGACGTTAGTTCCAAACAAAAAGAATTAGATAGTTTCGCAAAAAAAATTATTTTTCACTGTATGAAATGTCTTGGAAAAATTTTTTTAAAAATTCAATTTTTTTTCAATAATGTTCACTTTTAGTACGTAAATAAACTTTCTTAGACAATTTTTAATGACGTTAGTTCCAAACTAAAAGAATTAGATAGTTTCGCAAAAAAAAAATTATTTTTCACTGTATGAAATGTCTTGGAAGAAGTTTTTTGAAAAGACAAGTTTTTTTCAATGATGTTCACTTTCAGTACGTAAAAAAACTTTCTTAGACAATTTTTAATGACATTAGTTCCAAACTAAAAGAATTAGATAGTTTCGCAAAAAAAAATTATTTTTCACTCTATGAAATGTCTTGGAAAAATTTTTTTGAAAAGACAATTTTTTTTCAATAATGTTCACTTTTAGTACGTAACAAAACTTCCTTAGACAATTTTTAATGACGTTAGTTCCAAACTAAAAGAATTAGATAGTTTCGCAAAAAAAAATTATTTTTCACTGTATGAAATGTCTTAGAAAAGTTTTTGAAAAATTTTTTTGAAAAGACAATTTTTTTTCAATAATGTTCACTTTTGGTACGTAAAAAAACTTTCTTAGACAATTTTTAATGACGTTAGTTCCAAACTAAAAGAATTAGATAGTTTTTCAAAAAAAATTATTTTTCACTGTATGAAATGTCTTAGAAAAGTTTTTGAAAAATTTTTTTGAAAAGACAATTTTTTTTCAATAATGTTCACTTTTGGTACGTAAAAAAACTTTCTTAGACAATTTTTAATGACATTAGTTCCAAACTAAAAGAATTAGATAGTTTCGCAAAAAAAAAATTATTTTTCACTGTATGAAATGTCTTGGAAAAATTTTTTTGAAAAGACAATTTTTTTTCAATAATGTTCACTTTTAGTACGTAAAAAAACTTTCTTAGACAATTTTTAATGACGTTAGTTCCAAACTAAAAGAATTAGATAGTTTCGCAAAAAAAAATTATTTTTCACGGTATGAAATGTCTTGGAAAAAGTTTTTTGAAAAGACAAGTTTTTTTCAATGATGTTCACTTTTAGTACGTAACAAAACTTTCTTAGACAATTTTTAATGACGTTAGTTCCAAACTAAAAGAATTAGATAGTTTCCTAAAAAAAAATTATTTTTCACTGTATGAAATGTCTTAGAAAAATTTTTGAAAAATTTTTTTGAAAAGACAATTTTTTTTCAATAATGTTCACTTTTAGTTCGTAAATAAACTTTCTTAGACAATTTTCAATGACGTTAGTTCCAAACTAAAAGAATTAGAGAGTTTTGCAAAAAAAATTATTTTTTACTGCATGAAATGTCTTGAAAAAGTTTTTGAGAAACTTTTGAAAAAGACAATTTTTTTCAATAATGTTCACTTTAGTACGTAAAAAAACTTTCTTAGACAATTTTTAATGACGTTAGTTTCAAACTAAAAGAATTAGATTGTTTCGCAAAAAAAAATTATTTTTCACTGTATGAAATGTCTTAGAAAAGTTTTTGAAAAATTTTTTTAAAAAGGCAATTTTTTTTTAATAATGTTCACTTTTAGTACGTAAATAAACTTTCTTAGACAATTTTTAATGACGTTAGTTCCAAACTAAAAGAATTAGATAGTTTCGCAAAAAAAAATTATTTTGCACAGTATGAAATGTCTTGGAAAAATTTTTTTGAAAAGACAATTTTTTTTCAATAATGTTCACTTTTAGTACGTAACAAAACTTCCTTAGATGATTTTTAATGACGTTAGTTTCAAACTAAAAGAATTAGATAGTTTCGCAAAAAAAAAATATTTTTCACTGTATGAAATGTCTTAGAAAAAATTTTGAAAAATTTGTTTGAAAACACAATTTTTTTTCGATAATGTTCACTTTTAGTACGTAAAAAAACTTTCTTAGACAATTTTTAATGACGTTAGTTCCAAACTAAAAGAATTAGATAGTTTTGCAAAAAAAATTATTTTTCACTGTATGAAATGTCTTAGAAAAGTTTTTGAAAAATTTTTTTGAAAAGACAATTTTTTTTCAATAATGTTCACTTTTGGTACGTAAAAAAACTTTCTTAGACAATTTTTAATGACATTAGTTCCAAACTAAAAGAATTAGATAGTTTCGCAAAAAAAAAATTATTTTTCACTGTATGAAATGTCTTGGAAAAATTTTTTTGAAAAGACAATTTTTTTTCAATAATGTTCACTTTTAGTACGTAAAAAAACTTTCTTAGACAATTTTTAATGACGTTAGTTCCAAACTAAAAGAATTAGATAGTTTCGCAAAAAAAAATTATTTTTCACGGTATGAAATGTCTTGGAAAAAGTTTTTTGAAAAGACAAGTTTTTTTCAATGATGTTCACTTTTAGTACGTAACAAAACTTTCTTAGACAATTTTTAATGACGTTAGTTCCAAACTAAAAGAATTAGATAGTTTCCTAAAAAAAAATTATTTTTTACTGTATGAAATGTCTTGAAAAAGTTTTTGAGAAACTTTTGAAAAAGACAATTTTTTTCAATAATGATCACTTTAGTACGTAAAAAAACTTTCTTAGACAATTTTTAATGACGTTAGTTTCAAACTAAAAGAATTAGATTGTTTCGCAAAAAAAAATTATTTTTCACTGTATGAAATGTCTTAGAAAAGTTTTTGAAAAATTTTTTTAAAAAGGCATTTTTTTTTTAATAATGTTCACTTTTAGTACGTAAAAAAACTTTCTTAGACAATTTTTAATGACGTTAGTTCCAAACTAAAAGAATTAGATAGTTTCGCAAAAAAAAATTATTTTGCACAGTATGAAATGTCTTGGAAAAATTTTTTTGAAAAGACAATTTTTTTTCAATAATGTTCACTTTTAGTACGTAACAAAACTTCCTTAGATGATTTTTAATGACGTTAGTTCCAAACTAAAAGAATTAGATAGTTTCGCAAAAAAAAATTATTTTTCACTGTATGAAATGTCTTAGAAAAAATTTTGAAAAATTTGTTTGAAAACACAATTTTTTTTCGATAATGTTCACTTTTAGTACGTAAAAAAACTTTCTTAGACAATTTTTAATGACGTTAGTTCCAAACAAAAAGAATTAGATAGTTTCGCAAAAAAAAATTATTTTTCACTGTATGAAATGTCTTGGAAAAATTTTTTTAAAAAGACATTTTTTTTTTCAATAATGTTCACTTTTAGTACGTAAAAAAACTTTCTTAGACAATTTTTAATGACGTTAGTTCCAAACTAAAAGAATTAGATAGTTTCGCAAAAAAAAATTAATTTTCACTGTATGAAATGTCTTAGAAAAATTTCTGAAAAATTTCTTTGATAAGACAACTTTTTTTCAATAATGTTCACTTTTAGTACGTAAAAAAACTTTCTTAGACAATTTTTAATGACGTTATTTCCAAACTAAAAGAATTAGATAGTTTCGCAAAAAAAAATTATTTTTCACTGTATGAAATGTCTTAGAAAAATTTCTGAAAAATTTCTTTGAAAAGACAATTTTTTTTCAATAATGTTCACTTTTAGTACGTAAATAAACTTTCTTAGACAATTTTTAATGACGTTAGTTCCAAACTAAAGGAATTAGATAGTTTCGCAAAAAAAATTTATTTTTCACTGTATGAAATGTCTTAGAAAAACTTTTGAAAAATTTTTTTGAAAACACAATTTTTTTTTGATAATGTTCACTTTTAGTACGTAAAAAAACTTTCTTAGACAATTTTTAATGACGTTAGTTCCAAACTAAAAGAATTAGATAGTTTTGCAAAAAAAAAAAGTTTTTCACTGTATGAAATGTTTTTAAAAAATTTTTTTGAAAAGACAATTTTTTTTCAATAATGTTCACTTTTAGTACGTTACAAAACTTCCTTAGACAATTTTTAATGACGTTAGTTCCAAACTAAAAGAATTAGATAGTTTCGCAAAAAAAAATTATTTTTCACTGTATGAAATGTCCTTGAAAAATTTTTGAAAAATTCTTTTGAAAAGACAATTTTTTTTCAATAATGTTCACTTTTAGTACGTAAAAAAACTTTCTTAGACAATTTTTAATGACGTTAGTTCCAAACTAAAAGAATTAGATAGTTTCGCAAAAAAAAATTAATTTTCACTGTATGAAATGTCTTAGAAAAATTTCTGAAAAATTTCTTTGATAAGACAATTTTTTTTCAATAATGTTCACTTTTAGTACGTAAAAAAACTTTCTTAGACAATTTTTAATGACGTTAGTTCCAAACTAAAAGAATTAGATAGTTTTCCAAAAAAAAAAAGTTTTTCACTGTATGAAATGGTTTTGAAAAACTTTTTTAAAAAGATAATTTTTTTTCAATAATGTTCACTTTTAGTACGTAACAAAACTTTCTTAGACAATTTTTAATGACGTTCGTTCCAAACTAAAACAATTAGATAGTTTCGCAAAAAAAAATTATTTTTTACTGTATGAAATGTTTTTGAAAAATTTTTGAAAAATTTTTTTGAAAAGACAATTTTTTTTCAATAATGTTCACTTTTAGTACGTAAATAAACTTTCTTAGACAATTTTTAATGACGTTAGTTCCAAACTAAAAGAATTAGATAGTTTCGCAAAAAAAAATTATTTTTCACTGTATGAAATGTCTTAGAAAAACTTCTGAAAAATTTCTTTGAAAAGACAATTTTTTTTCAATAATGTTCACTTTTAGTACGTAAATAAACTTTCTTAGACAATTTTTAATGACGTTAGTTCCAAACTAAAAGAATTAGATAGTTTCGGAAAAAAAAAATTATTTTTCACGGTATGAAATGTCTTGGAAAAAGTTTTTTGAAAAGACAAGTTTTTTTCAATGATGTTCACTTTTAGTACGTAACAAAACTTTCTTAGACAATTTTTAATGACGTTAGTTCCAAACTAAAAGAATTAGATAGTTTCCTAAAAAAAAATTATTTTTTACTGTATGAAATGTCTTAGAAAAATTTTTGAAAAATTTTTTTGAAAAGACAATTTTTTTTCAATAATGTTCACTTTTAGTTCGTAAATAAACTTTCTTAGACAATTTTTAATGACGTTAGTTCCAAACTAAAAGAATTAGAGAGTTTTGCAAAAAAAATTATTTTTTACTGCATGAAATGTCTTGAAAAAGTTTTTGAGAAACTTTTGAAAAAGACAATTTTTTTCAATAATGTTCACTTTAGTACGTAAAAAAACTTTCTTAGACAATTTTTAATGACGTTAGTTCCAAACTAAAAGAATTAGATAGTTTCGCAAAAAAAAATTATTTTGCACAGTATGAAATGTCTTGGAAAAATTTTTTTGAAAAGACAATTTTTTTTCAATAATGTTCACTTTTAGTACGTAACAAAACTTCCTTAGATGATTTTTAATGACGTTAGTTCCAAACTAAAAGAATTAGATAGTTTCGCAAAAAAAAATTAATTTTCACTGTATGAAATGTCTTAGAAAAAATTTTGAAAAATTTGTTTGAAAACACAATTTTTTTTCGATAATGTTCACTTTTAGTACGTAAAAAAACTTTCTTAGACAATTTTTAATGACGTTAGTTCCAAACAAAAAGAATTAGATAGTTTCGCAAAAAAAAATTATTTTTCACTGTATGAAATGTCTTGGAAAATTTTTTTTAAAAAGACATGTTTTTTTTTCAATAATGTTCACTTTTAGTACGTAAAAAAACTTTCTTAGACAATTTTTAATGACGTTAGTTCCAAACTAAAAGAATTAGATAGTTTCGCAAAAAAAAATTAATTTTCACTGTATGAAATGTCTTAGAAAAATTTCTGAAAAATTTCTTTGATAAGACAACTTTTTTTCAATAATGTTCACTTTTAGTACGTAAAAAAACTTTCTTAGACAATTTTTAATGACGTTAGTTCCAAACTAAAAGAATTAGATAGTTTCGCAAAAAAAAATTATTTTTCACTGTATGAAATGTCTTAGAAAAACTTTTAAAAAATTTCTTTGAAAAGACAATTTTTTTTCAATAATGTTCACTTTTAGTACGTAAATAAACTTTCTTAGACAATTTTTAATGACGTTAGTTCCAAACTAAAAGAATTAGATAGTTTCCTAAAAAAAAATTATTTTTTACTGTATGAAATGTCTTAGAAAAATTTTTGAAAAATTTTTTTGAAAAGACAATTTTTTTTCAATAATGTTCACTTTTAGTTCGTAAATAAACTTTCTTAGACAATTTTTAATGACGTTAGTTCCAAACTAAAAGAATTAGAGGGTTTTGCAAAAAAAATTATTTTTTACTGCATGAAATGTCTTGAAAAACTTTTTTAAAAAGATAATTTTTTTTCAATAATGTTCACTTTTAGTACGTAACAAAACTTTCTTAGACAATTTTTAATGACGTTCGTTCCAAACTAAAACAATTAGATAGTTTCGCAAAAAAAAATTATTTTTTACTGTATGAAATGTTTTTGAAAAATTTTTGAAAAATTTTTTTGAAAAGACAATTTTTTTTCAATAATGTTCACTTTTAGTACGTAAATAAACTTTCTTAGACAATTTTTAATGACGTTAGTTCCAAACTAAAAGAATTAGATAGTTTCGCAAAAAAAAATTATTTTTCACTGTATGAAATGTCTTAGAAAAACTTCTGAAAAATTTCTTTGAAAAGACAATTTTTTTTCAATAATGTTCACTTTTAGTACGTAAATAAACTTTCTTAGACAATTTTTAATGACGTTAGTTCCAAACTAAAAGAATTAGATAGTTTCGGAAAAAAAAAATTATTTTTCACGGTATGAAATGTCTTGGAAAAAGTTTTTTGAAAAGACAAGTTTTTTTCAATGATGTTCACTTTTAGTACGTAACAAAACTTTCTTAGACAATTTTTAATGACGTTAGTTCCAAACTAAAAGAATTAGATAGTTTCCTAAAAAAAAATTATTTTTTACTGTATGAAATGTCTTAGAAAAATTTTTGAAAAATTTTTTTGAAAAGACAATTTTTTTTCAATAATGTTCACTTTTAGTTCGTAAATAAACTTTCTTAGACAATTTTTAATGACGTTAGTTCCAAACTAAAAGAATTAGAGAGTTTTGCAAAAAAAATTATTTTTTACTGCATGAAATGTCTTGAAAAAGTTTTTGAGAAACTTTTGAAAAAGACAATTTTTTTCAATAATGTTCACTTTAGTACGTAAAAAAACTTTCTTAGACAATTTTTAATGACGTTAGTTCCAAACTAAAAGAATTAGATAGTTTCGCAAAAAAAAATTATTTTGCACAGTATGAAATGTCTTGGAAAAATTTTTTTGAAAAGACAATTTTTTTTCAATAATGTTCACTTTTAGTACGTAACAAAACTTCCTTAGATGATTTTTAATGACGTTAGTTCCAAACTAAAAGAATTAGATAGTTTCGCAAAAAAAAATTAATTTTCACTGTATGAAATGTCTTAGAAAAAATTTTGAAAAATTTGTTTGAAAACACAATTTTTTTTCGATAATGTTCACTTTTAGTACGTAAAAAAACTTTCTTAGACAATTTTTAATGACGTTAGTTCCAAACAAAAAGAATTAGATAGTTTCGCAAAAAAAAATTATTTTTCACTGTATGAAATGTCTTGGAAAATTTTTTTTAAAAAGACATGTTTTTTTTTCAATAATGTTCACTTTTAGTACGTAAAAAAACTTTCTTAGACAATTTTTAATGACGTTAGTTCCAAACTAAAAGAATTAGATAGTTTCGCAAAAAAAAATTAATTTTCACTGTATGAAATGTCTTAGAAAAATTTCTGAAAAATTTCTTTGATAAGACAACTTTTTTTCAATAATGTTCACTTTTAGTACGTAAAAAAACTTTCTTAGACAATTTTTAATGACGTTAGTTCCAAACTAAAAGAATTAGATAGTTTCGCAAAAAAAAATTATTTTTCACTGTATGAAATGTCTTAGAAAAACTTTTAAAAAATTTCTTTGAAAAGACAATTTTTTTTCAATAATGTTCACTTTTAGTACGTAAATAAACTTTCTTAGACAATTTTTAATGACGTTAGTTCCAAACTAAAAGAATTAGATAGTTTCCTAAAAAAAAATTATTTTTTACTGTATGAAATGTCTTAGAAAAATTTTTGAAAAATTTTTTTGAAAAGACAATTTTTTTTCAATAATGTTCACTTTTAGTTCGTAAATAAACTTTCTTAGACAATTTTTAATGACGTTAGTTCCAAACTAAAAGAATTAGATAGTTTCGCAAAAAAAAACTATTTTTCACTCTATGAAATGTCTTGGAAAAATTTTTTTGAAAAGACAATTTTTTTTTAATAATGTTCACTTTTAGTACGTAACAAAACTTTCTTAGACAATTTTTAATGACGTTAGTTCCAAGCTAAAAGAATTAGATAGTTTCGCAAAAAAAAATTATTTTTCACTGTATGAAATGTCTTAGAAAAGTTTTTGAAAAATTTTTTTGAAAAGACAATTTTTTTTCAATAATGTTCACTTTTAGTACGTAAAAAAACTTTCTTAGACAATTTTTAATGACGTTAGTTCCAAACTAAAAGAATTAGATAGTTTTCCAAAAAAAAAAAGTTTTTCACTGTATGAAATGGTTTTGAAAAATTTTTTTAAAAAGACAATTTTTTTTCAATAATGTTCACTTTTAGTACGTAACAAAACTTTCTTAGACAATTTTTAATGACGTTCGTTCCAAACTAAAAGAATTAGATAGTTTCGCAAAAAAAAATTATTTTTTACTGTATGAAATGTTTTTGAAAAATTTTTGAAAAATTTTTTTGAAAACACAATTTTTTTTCAATAATGTTCACTTTTAGTACGTAAATAAACTTTCTTAGACAATTTTTAATGACGTTAGTTCCAAACTAAAAGAATTAGATAGTTTCGCAAAAAAAAATTATTTTTCACTGTATGAAATGTCTTAGAAAAACTTCTGAAAAATTTCTTTGAAAAGACAATTTTTTTTCAATAATGTTCACTTTTAGTACGTAAATAAACTTTCTTAGACAATTTTTAATGACGTTAGTTCCAAACTAAAAGAATTAGATAGTTTCGCAAAAAAAAATTATTTTTCACTGTATGAAATGTCTTAGAAAAATTTCTGAAAAATTTCTTTGAAAAGACAATTTTTTTTCAATAATGTTCACTTTTAGTACGTAAATAAACTTTCTTAGACAATTTTTAATGACGTTAGTTCCAAACTAAAAGAATTAGATAGTTTCGCAAAAAAAAATTATTTTTCACTGTATGAAATGTCTTAGAAAAATTTCTGAAAAATTTCTTTGAAAAGACAATTTTTTTTCAATAATGTTCACTTTTAGTACGTAAATAAACTTTCTTAGACAATTTTTAATGATGTTAGTTCCAAACTAAAAGAATTAGATAGTTTCGCAAAAAAAAATTATTTTTCACTCTATGAAATGTCTTGGAAAAATTTTTTTGAAAAGACAATTTTTTTTCAATAATGTTCACTTTTAGTACGTAACAAAACTTCCTTAGACAATTTTTAATGACGTTAGTTCCAAACTAAAAGAATTAGATAGTTTCGCAAAAAAAAATTATTTTTCACTGTATGAAATGTCTTAGAAAAGTTTTTGAAAAATTTTTTTGAAAAGACAATTTTTTTTCAATAATGTTCACTTTTAGTACGTAAAAAAACTTTCTTAGACAATTTTTAATGACGTTAGTTCCAAACTAAAAGAATTAGATAGTTTCGCAAAAAAAAATTATTTTTCACTGTATGAAATGTCTTGGAAATAGTTTTTTGAAAAGACAATTTTTTTTCAATAATGTTCACTTTTAGTACGTAAAAAAACTTTCTTAGACAATTTTTAATGACGTTAGTTCCAAACTAAAAGAATTAGATAGTTTCGCAAAAAAAAAAATTATTTTTCACTGTATGAAATGTCTTAGAAAAGTTTTTGAAAAATTTTTTTGAAAAGACAATTTTTTTTCAATAATGTTCACTTTTAGTACGTAAAAAAACTTTCTTAGACAATTTTTAATGACGTTAGTTCCAAACTAAAAGAATTAGATAGTTTCGCAAAAAAAAATTATTTTTCACTGTATGAAATGTCTTGGAAATAGTTTTTTGAAAAGACAATTTTTTTTCAATAATGTTCACTTTTGGTACGTAAAAAAACTTTCTTAGACAATTTTTAATGATGTTAGTTCCAAACTAAAAGAATTAGATAGTTTCGCAAAAAAAAATTATTTTTCACTCTATGAAATGTCTTGGAAAAATTTTTTTGAAAAGACAATTTTTTTTCAATAATGTTCACTTTTAGTACGTAACAAAACTTCCTTAGACAATTTTTAATGACGTTAGTTCCAAACTAAAAGAATTAGATAGTTTCGCAAAAAAAAATTATTTTTCACTGTATGAAATGTCTTAGAAAAGTTTTTGAAAAATTTTTTTGAAAAGACAATTTTTTTTCAATAATGTTCACTTTTAGTACGTAAAAAAACTTTCTTAGATGATTTTTAATGACGTTAGTTCCAAACTAAAAGAATTGGATAGTTTTCCAAAAAAAAAAAGTTTTTCACTGTATGAAATGGTTTTGAAAAATTTCTTAAAAAGACAATTTTTTTTCAATAATGTTCACTTTTAGTACGTAACAAAACTTTCTTAGACAATTTTTAATGACGTTCATTCCAAACTAAAAGAATTAGATAGTTTCGCAAAAAAAAATTATTTTTTACTGTAGGAAATGTTTTTGAAAAATTTTTGAAAAATTTTTTTGAAAAGACAATTTTTTTTCAATAATGTTCACTTTTAGTACGTAAATAAACTTTCTTAGACAATTTTTAATGACGTTAGTTCCAAACTAAAAGAATTAGATAGTTTCGCAAAAAAAAATTATTTTTCACTGTATGAAATGTCTTAGAAAAACTTCTGAAAAATTTCTTTGAAAAGACAATTTTTTTTCAATAATGTTCACTTTTAGTACGTAAAAAAGCTTTCTTAGACAATTTTTAATGACGTTAGTTCCAAACTAAAAGAATTAGATAGTTTCGCAAAAAAAAATTATTTTTCACTGTATGAAATGTCTTAGAAAAGTTTTTGAAAATTTTTTTTGAAAAGACAATTTTTTTTCAATAATTTTCACTTTTAGTACGTAAAAAAGCTTTCTTAGACAATTTTTAATGACGTTAGTTCCAAACTAAAAGAATTAGATAGTTTCGCAAAAAAAAATTATTTTTCACGGTATGAAATGTCTTGGAAAAAGTTTTTTGAAAAGACAAGTTTTTTTCAATGATGTTCACTTTTAGTACGTAAAAAAGCTTTCTTAGACAATTTTTAATGACGTTAGTTCCAAACTAAAAGAATTAGATAGTTTCCCAAAAAAAAATTATTTTTTACTCTATGAAATGTCTTGGAAATAGTTTTTTGAAAAGACAATTTTTTTTCAATAATGTTCACTTTTAGTACGTAACAAAACTTCCTTAGACAATTTTTAATGACGTTAGTTCCAAACTAAAAGAATTAGATAGTTTCGCAAAAAAAAAAATTATTTTTCACTGTATGAAATGTCTTAGAAAAGTTTTTGAAAAATTTTTTTGAAAAGACAATTTTTTTTCAATAATGTTCACTTTTAGTACGTAAAAAAACTTTCTTAGACAATTTTTAATGACGTTAGTTCCAAACTAAAAGAATTAGATAGTTTCGCAAAAAAAAATTATTTTTCACTGTATGAAATGTCTTGGAAATAGTTTTTTGAAAAGACAATTTTTTTTCAATAATGTTCACTTTTGGTACGTAAAAAAACTTTCTTAGACAATTTTTAATGATGTTAGTTCCAAACTAAAAGAATTAGATAGTTTCGCAAAAAAAAATTATTTTTCACTCTATGAAATGTCTTGGAAAAATTTTTTTGAAAAGACAATTTTTTTTCAATAATGTTCACTTTTAGTACGTAACAAAACTTCCTTAGACAATTTTTAATGACGTTAGTTCCAAACTAAAAGAATTAGATAGTTTCGCAAAAAAAAATTATTTTTCACTGTATGAAATGTCTTAGAAAAGTTTTTGAAAAATTTTTTTGAAAAGACAATTTTTTTTCAATAATGTTCACTTTTAGTACGTAAAAAAACTTTCTTAGACAATTTTTAATGACGTTAGTTCCAAACTAAAAGAATTAGATAGTTTCGCAAAAAAAAATTATTTTTCACTGTATGAAATGTCTTGGAAATAGTTTTTTGAAAAGACAATTTTTTTTCAATAATGTTCACTTTTAGTACGTAACAAAACTTCCTTAGACAATTTTTAATGACGTTAGTTCCAAACTAAAAGAATTAGATAGTTTCGCAAAAAAAAATTATTTTTCACTGTATGAAATGTCTTAGAAAAGTTTTTGAAAAATTTTTTTGAAAAGACAATTTTTTTTCAATAATGTTCACTTTTAGTACGTAAAAAAACTTTCTTAGACAATTTTTAATGACGTTAGTTCCAAACTAAAAGAATTAGATAGTTTCGCAAAAAAAAATTATTTTTCACTGTATGAAATGTCTTGGAAATAGTTTTTTGAAAAGACAATTTTTTTTCAATAATGTTCACTTTTGGTACGTAAAAAAACTTTCTTAGACAATTTTTAATGACGTTAGTTCCAAACTAAAAGAATTAGATAGTTTTGCAAAAAAAAATTATTTTTCACTGTATGAAATGTCTTAGAAAATTTTTGAAAATTTTTTTTGAAAAGACAATTTTTTTTCAATAATGTTCACTTTTAGTACGTAAAAAAACTTTCTTAGACAATTTTTAATGACGTTAGTTCCAAACTAAAAGAATTAGATAGTTTCGCAAAAAAAAATTAATTTTCACTGTATGAAATGTCTTAGAAAAAATTTTGAAAAATTTGTTTGAAAACACAATTTTTTTTCGATAATGTTCACTTTTAGTACGTAAAAAAACTTTCTTAGACAATTTTTAATGACGTTAGTTCCAAACAAAAAGAATTAGATAGTTTCGCAAAAAAAAATTATTTTTCACTGTATGAAATGTCTTGGAAAATTTTTTTTAAAAAGACATGTTTTTTTTTCAATAATGTTCACTTTTAGTACGTAAAAAAACTTTCTTAGACAATTTTTAATGACGTTAGTTCCAAACTAAAAGAATTAGATAGTTTCGCAAAAAAAAATTAATTTTCACTGTATGAAATGTCTTAGAAAAATTTCTGAAAAATTTCTTTGATAAGACAACTTTTTTTCAATAATGTTCACTTTTAGTACGTAAAAAAACTTTCTTAGACAATTTTTAATGACGTTAGTTCCAAACTAAAAGAATTAGATAGTTTCGCAAAAAAAAATTATTTTTCACTGTATGAAATGTCTTAGAAAAACTTTTAAAAAATTTCTTTGAAAAGACAATTTTTTTTCAATAATGTTCACTTTTAGTACGTAAATAAACTTTCTTAGACAATTTTTAATGACGTTAGTTCCAAACTAAAAGAATTAGATAGTTTCCTAAAAAAAAATTATTTTTTACTGTATGAAATGTCTTAGAAAAATTTTTGAAAAATTTTTTTGAAAAGACAATTTTTTTTCAATAATGTTCACTTTTAGTTCGTAAATAAACTTTCTTAGACAATTTTTAATGACGTTAGTTCCAAACTAAAAGAATTAGAGGGTTTTGCAAAAAAAATTATTTTTTACTGCATGAAATGTCTTGAAAAACTTTTTTAAAAAGATAATTTTTTTTCAATAATGTTCACTTTTAGTACGTAACAAAACTTTCTTAGACAATTTTTAATGACGTTCGTTCCAAACTAAAACAATTAGATAGTTTCGCAAAAAAAAATTATTTTTTACTGTATGAAATGTTTTTGAAAAATTTTTGAAAAATTTTTTTGAAAAGACAATTTTTTTTCAATAATGTTCACTTTTAGTACGTAAATAAACTTTCTTAGACAATTTTTAATGACGTTAGTTCCAAACTAAAAGAATTAGATAGTTTCGCAAAAAAAAATTATTTTTCACTGTATGAAATGTCTTAGAAAAACTTCTGAAAAATTTCTTTGAAAAGACAATTTTTTTTCAATAATGTTCACTTTTAGTACGTAAATAAACTTTCTTAGACAATTTTTAATGACGTTAGTTCCAAACTAAAAGAATTAGATAGTTTCGGAAAAAAAAAATTATTTTTCACGGTATGAAATGTCTTGGAAAAAGTTTTTTGAAAAGACAAGTTTTTTTCAATGATGTTCACTTTTAGTACGTAACAAAACTTTCTTAGACAATTTTTAATGACGTTAGTTCCAAACTAAAAGAATTAGATAGTTTCCTAAAAAAAAATTATTTTTTACTGTATGAAATGTCTTAGAAAAATTTTTGAAAAATTTTTTTGAAAAGACAATTTTTTTTCAATAATGTTCACTTTTAGTTCGTAAATAAACTTTCTTAGACAATTTTTAATGACGTTAGTTCCAAACTAAAAGAATTAGAGAGTTTTGCAAAAAAAATTATTTTTTACTGCATGAAATGTCTTGAAAAAGTTTTTGAGAAACTTTTGAAAAAGACAATTTTTTTCAATAATGTTCACTTTAGTACGTAAAAAAACTTTCTTAGACAATTTTTAATGACGTTAGTTCCAAACTAAAAGAATTAGATAGTTTCGCAAAAAAAAATTATTTTGCACAGTATGAAATGTCTTGGAAAAATTTTTTTGAAAAGACAATTTTTTTTCAATAATGTTCACTTTTAGTACGTAACAAAACTTCCTTAGATGATTTTTAATGACGTTAGTTCCAAACTAAAAGAATTAGATAGTTTCGCAAAAAAAAATTAATTTTCACTGTATGAAATGTCTTAGAAAAAATTTTGAAAAATTTGTTTGAAAACACAATTTTTTTTCGATAATGTTCACTTTTAGTACGTAAAAAAACTTTCTTAGACAATTTTTAATGACGTTAGTTCCAAACAAAAAGAATTAGATAGTTTCGCAAAAAAAAATTATTTTTCACTGTATGAAATGTCTTGGAAAATTTTTTTTAAAAAGACATGTTTTTTTTTCAATAATGTTCACTTTTAGTACGTAAAAAAACTTTCTTAGACAATTTTTAATGACGTTAGTTCCAAACTAAAAGAATTAGATAGTTTCGCAAAAAAAAATTAATTTTCACTGTATGAAATGTCTTAGAAAAATTTCTGAAAAATTTCTTTGATAAGACAACTTTTTTTCAATAATGTTCACTTTTAGTACGTAAAAAAACTTTCTTAGACAATTTTTAATGACGTTAGTTCCAAACTAAAAGAATTAGATAGTTTCGCAAAAAAAAATTATTTTTCACTGTATGAAATGTCTTAGAAAAACTTTTAAAAAATTTCTTTGAAAAGACAATTTTTTTTCAATAATGTTCACTTTTAGTACGTAAATAAACTTTCTTAGACAATTTTTAATGACGTTAGTTCCAAACTAAAAGAATTAGATAGTTTCCTAAAAAAAAATTATTTTTTACTGTATGAAATGTCTTAGAAAAATTTTTGAAAAATTTTTTTGAAAAGACAATTTTTTTTCAATAATGTTCACTTTTAGTTCGTAAATAAACTTTCTTAGACAATTTTTAATGACGTTAGTTCCAAACTAAAAGAATTAGAGAGTTTTGCAAAAAAAATTATTTTTTACTGCATGAAATGTCTTGAAAAAGTTTTTGAGAAACTTTTGAAAAAGACAATTTTTTTCAATAATGTTCACTTTAGTACGTAAAAAAACTTTCTTAGACAATTTTTAATGACGTTAGTTCCAAACTAAAAGAATTAGATAGTTTCGCAAAAAAAAATTATTTTGCACAGTATGAAATGTCTTGGAAAAATTTTTTTGAAAAGACAATTTTTTTTCAATAATGTTCACTTTTAGTACGTAACAAAACTTCCTTAGATGATTTTTAATGACGTTAGTTCCAAACTAAAAGAATTAGATAGTTTCGCAAAAAAAAATTATTTTTCACTGTATGAAATGTCTTAGAAAAAATTTTGAAAAATTTGTTTGAAAACACAATTTTTTTTCGATAATGTTCACTTTTAGTACGTAAAAAAACTTTCTTAGACAATTTTTAATGACGTTAGTTCCAAACAAAAAGAATTAGATAGTTTCGCAAAAAAAAATTATTTTTCACTGTATGAAATGTCTTGGAAAATTTTTTTTAAAAAGACATGTTTTTTTTTCAATAATGTTCACTTTTAGTACGTAAAAAAACTTTCTTAGACAATTTTTAATGACGTTAGTTCCAAACTAAAAGAATTAGATAGTTTCGCAAAAAAAAATTAATTTTCACTGTATGAAATGTCTTAGAAAAATTTCTGAAAAATTTCTTTGATAAGACAACTTTTTTTCAATAATGTTCACTTTTAGTACGTAAAAAAACTTTCTTAGACAATTTTTAATGACGTTAGTTCCAAACTAAAAGAATTAGATAGTTTCGCAAAAAAAAATTATTTTTCACTGTATGAAATGTCTTAGAAAAACTTTTAAAAAATTTCTTTGAAAAGACAATTTTTTTCAATAATGTTCACTTTTAGTACGTAAATAAACTTTCTTAGACAATTTTTAATGACGTTAGTTCCAAACTAAAAGAATTAGATAGTTTCGCAAAAAAAAATTATTTTTCACTGTATGAAATGTCTTAGAAAAATTTCTGAAAAATTTTTTTGAAAAGACAATTTTTTTCAATAATGTTCACTTTTAGTACGTAAATAAACTTTCTTAGACAATTTTTATTGACGTTAGTTCCAAACTAAAAGAATTAGATAGTTTCGCAAAAAAAAATTATTTTTCACTGTATGAAATGTCTTAGAAAAATTTCTGAAAAATTTCTTTGAAAAGACAATTTTTTTTCAATAATGTTCACTTTTAGTACGTAAAAAAACTTTCTTAGACAATTTTTAATGACGTTAGTTCCAAACTAAAGGAATTAGATAGTTTCGCAAAAAAAATTTATTTTTTACTGTATGAAATGTCTTAGAAAAACTTTTAGATTAACTTTTAGAAAAACTTTTAAAACTTAAGATAAAACTTTTAGAAAAACTTTTAGTATGAAATGTCTTAGAAAAACTTTTAGAAAAATTTTTTTTCGATAATGTTCACTTTTAGTACGTAAAAAAACTTTCTTAGACAATTTTTAATGACGTTAGTTCCAAACTAAAAGAATTAGATAGTTTTGCAAAAAAAAAAAGTTTTTCACTGTATGAAATGTTTTTGAAAAATTTTTTTGAAAAGACAATTTTTTTTCAATAATGTTCACTTTTAGTACGTAAATAAACTTTCTTAGACAATTTTTAATGACGTTAGTTCCAAACTAAAAGAATTAGATAGTTTCGCAAAAAAAAATTATTTTTCACTGTATGAAATGTCTTGGAAAAAGTTTTTGAAAAGACAAGTTTTTTTCAATGATGTTCACTTTTAGTACGTAACAAAACTTTCTTAGACAATTTTTAATGACATTAGTTCCAAACTAAAAGAATTAGATAGTTTCGCAAAAAAAAATTATTTTTCACTCTAAGAAATGTCTTAGAAAAATTTTTTTGAAAAGACAATTTTTTTTCAATAATGTTCACTTTTAGTACGTAAATAAACTTTCTTAGACAATTTTTAATGACGTTAGTTCCAAACTAAAAGAATTAGATGGTTTGCCAAAAAAAATTTATTTTTTACTGTATGAAATGTCTTAGAAAAATTTTTGAAAAATTTTTTTGAAAAGACAATTTTTTTTCAATAATGTTTACTTTTAGTTCGTAAATAAACTTTCTTAGACAATTTTTAATAACGTTAGTTCCAAACTAAAAGAATTAGATAGTTTCGCAGAAAAAAATTATTTTTTAATGCATGAAATGTCTTGGAAAAGTTTTTGAAAAACTTTTGAAAAAGACAATTTTTTTCAATAATGTTCACTTTAGTACGTAAAAAAATTTTCTTAGACAATTTTTAATGACGTTAGTTTCAAACTAAAAGAATTAGATTGTTTCGCAAAAAAAAATTATTTTTCACTGTATGAAATGTTTTACAAAATTTTTGAAAAATTTTTTTGAAAAGACAATTTTTTTTCAATAATGTTCACTTTTAGTACGTAAATAAACTTTCTTAGACAATTTTTAATGATGTTAGTTCCAAACTAAAAGAATTAGATAGTTTTGCAAAAAAAAAAGTTTTTCACTGTATGAAATGTTTTTGAAAAATTTTTTTGAAAAGACAATTTTTTTTCAATAATGTTCACTTTTAGTACGTAAATAAACTTTCTTAGACAATTTTTAATGACGTTAGTTCCAAACTAAAAGAATTAGATAGTTTCGCAGAAAAAAATTATTTTTTAATGCATGAAATGTCTTAGGAAAAATTTTTGAAAAACTTTTGAAAAAGACAATTTTTTTCAATAATGTTCACTTTTAGTACGTAAAAAAACTTTCTTAGACAATTTTTAATGACGTTAGTTTCAAACTAAAAGAATTAGATTGTTTCGCAAAAAAAAATTATTTTTCACTGTATGAAATGTTTTACAAAATTTTTGAAAAATTTTTTTGAAAAGACAATTTTTTTTCAATAATGTTCACTATTGGTACGTAAAAAAACTTTCTTAGACAATTTTTAATGACATTAGTTCCAAACTAAAAGAATTAGATAGTTTCGCAAAAAAAAATTATTTTTCACTGTATGAAATGTCTTAGAAAAGTTTTTGAAAAATTTTTTTGAAAACACAAATTTTTTTCGATAATGTTCACTTTTAGTACGTAAAAAAACTTTCTTAGACAATTTTTAATGACGTTAGTTCCAAACAAAAAGAATTAGATAGTTTCGCAAAAAAAATTATTTTCACTGTATAAAATGTCTTGGAAAAATTTTTTTAAAAATTCAATTTTTTTTCAATAATGTTCACTTTTAGTACGTAAATAAACTTTCTTAGACAATTTTTA
Organism: Aplidium turbinatum; assembly: GCF_918807975.1. Classification (NCBI taxonomy): domain Eukaryota; kingdom Metazoa; phylum Chordata; class Ascidiacea; order Aplousobranchia; family Polyclinidae; genus Aplidium; species Aplidium turbinatum. The sequence goes on from NC_137475.1 coordinate 19,037,091, forward strand.
ATGACGTTAGTTCCAAACTAAAAGAATTAGATAGTTTCGCAAAAAAAAAATTATTTTTCACTGTATGAAACGTCTTGGAAAAGGTTTTTTGAAAAGACAAGTTTTTTCAATGATGTTCACTTTTAGTACGTAAAAAAACTTTCTTAGACAATTTTTAATGACATTAGTTCCAAACTAAAAGAATTAGATAGTTTCGCAAAAAAAAACTATTTTTCACTCTATGAAATGTCTTGGAAAAATTTTTTTGAAAAGACAATTTTTTTTTAATAATGTTCACTTTTAGTACGTAACAAAACTTTCTTAGACAATTTTTAATGACGTTAGTTCCAAGCTAAAAGAATTAGATAGTTTCGCAAAAAAAAATTATTTTTCACTGTATGAAATGTCTTAGAAAAGTTTTTGAAAAATTTTTTTGAAAAGACAATTTTTTTTCAATAATGTTCACTTTTAGTACGTAAAAAAACTTTCTTAGACAATTTTTAATGACGTTAGTTCCAAACTAAAAGAATTAGATAGTTTTCCAAAAAAAAAAAGTTTTTCACTGTATGAAATGGTTTTGAAAAATTTTTTTAAAAAGACAATTTTTTTTCAATAATGTTCACTTTTAGTACGTAACAAAACTTTCTTAGACAATTTTTAATGACGTTCGTTCCAAACTAAAAGAATTAGATAGTTTCGCAAAAAAAAATTATTTTTTACTGTATGAAATGTTTTTGAAAAATTTTTGAAAAATTTTTTTGAAAACACAATTTTTTTTCAATAATGTTCACTTTTAGTACGTAAATAAACTTTCTTAGACAATTTTTAATGACGTTAGTTCCAAACTAAAAGAATTAGATAGTTTCGCAAAAAAAAATTATTTTTCACTGTATGAAATGTCTTAGAAAAACTTCTGAAAAATTTCTTTGAAAAGACAATTTTTTTTCAATAATGTTCACTTTTAGTACGTAAATAAACTTTCTTAGACAATTTTTAATGACGTTAGTTCCAAACTAAAAGAATTAGATAGTTTCGCAAAAAAAAATTATTTTTCACTGTATGAAATGTCTTAGAAAAATTTCTGAAAAATTTCTTTGAAAAGACAATTTTTTTTCAATAATGTTCACTTTTAGTACGTAAATAAACTTTCTTAGACAATTTTTAATGACGTTAGTTCCAAACTAAAAGAATTAGATAGTTTCGCAAAAAAAAATTATTTTTCACTGTATGAAATGTCTTAGAAAAATTTCTGAAAAATTTCTTTGAAAAGACAATTTTTTTTCAATAATGTTCACTTTTAGTACGTAAATAAACTTTCTTAGACAATTTTTAATGATGTTAGTTCCAAACTAAAAGAATTAGATAGTTTCGCAAAAAAAAATTATTTTTCACTCTATGAAATGTCTTGGAAAAATTTTTTTGAAAAGACAATTTTTTTTCAATAATGTTCACTTTTAGTACGTAACAAAACTTCCTTAGACAATTTTTAATGACGTTAGTTCCAAACTAAAAGAATTAGATAGTTTCGCAAAAAAAAATTATTTTTCACTGTATGAAATGTCTTAGAAAAGTTTTTGAAAAATTTTTTTGAAAAGACAATTTTTTTTCAATAATGTTCACTTTTAGTACGTAAAAAAACTTTCTTAGACAATTTTTAATGACGTTAGTTCCAAACTAAAAGAATTAGATAGTTTCGCAAAAAAAAATTATTTTTCACTGTATGAAATGTCTTGGAAATAGTTTTTTGAAAAGACAATTTTTTTTCAATAATGTTCACTTTTAGTACGTAAAAAAACTTTCTTAGACAATTTTTAATGACGTTAGTTCCAAACTAAAAGAATTAGATAGTTTCGCAAAAAAAAAAATTATTTTTCACTGTATGAAATGTCTTAGAAAAGTTTTTGAAAAATTTTTTTGAAAAGACAATTTTTTTTCAATAATGTTCACTTTTAGTACGTAAAAAAACTTTCTTAGACAATTTTTAATGACGTTAGTTCCAAACTAAAAGAATTAGATAGTTTCGCAAAAAAAAATTATTTTTCACTGTATGAAATGTCTTGGAAATAGTTTTTTGAAAAGACAATTTTTTTTCAATAATGTTCACTTTTGGTACGTAAAAAAACTTTCTTAGACAATTTTTAATGATGTTAGTTCCAAACTAAAAGAATTAGATAGTTTCGCAAAAAAAAATTATTTTTCACTCTATGAAATGTCTTGGAAAAATTTTTTTGAAAAGACAATTTTTTTTCAATAATGTTCACTTTTAGTACGTAACAAAACTTCCTTAGACAATTTTTAATGACGTTAGTTCCAAACTAAAAGAATTAGATAGTTTCGCAAAAAAAAATTATTTTTCACTGTATGAAATGTCTTAGAAAAGTTTTTGAAAAATTTTTTTGAAAAGACAATTTTTTTTCAATAATGTTCACTTTTAGTACGTAAAAAAACTTTCTTAGATGATTTTTAATGACGTTAGTTCCAAACTAAAAGAATTGGATAGTTTTCCAAAAAAAAAAAGTTTTTCACTGTATGAAATGGTTTTGAAAAATTTCTTAAAAAGACAATTTTTTTTCAATAATGTTCACTTTTAGTACGTAACAAAACTTTCTTAGACAATTTTTAATGACGTTCATTCCAAACTAAAAGAATTAGATAGTTTCGCAAAAAAAAATTATTTTTTACTGTAGGAAATGTTTTTGAAAAATTTTTGAAAAATTTTTTTGAAAAGACAATTTTTTTTCAATAATGTTCACTTTTAGTACGTAAATAAACTTTCTTAGACAATTTTTAATGACGTTAGTTCCAAACTAAAAGAATTAGATAGTTTCGCAAAAAAAAATTATTTTTCACTGTATGAAATGTCTTAGAAAAACTTCTGAAAAATTTCTTTGAAAAGACAATTTTTTTTCAATAATGTTCACTTTTAGTACGTAAAAAAGCTTTCTTAGACAATTTTTAATGACGTTAGTTCCAAACTAAAAGAATTAGATAGTTTCGCAAAAAAAAATTATTTTTCACTGTATGAAATGTCTTAGAAAAGTTTTTGAAAATTTTTTTTGAAAAGACAATTTTTTTTCAATAATTTTCACTTTTAGTACGTAAAAAAGCTTTCTTAGACAATTTTTAATGACGTTAGTTCCAAACTAAAAGAATTAGATAGTTTCGCAAAAAAAAATTATTTTTCACGGTATGAAATGTCTTGGAAAAAGTTTTTTGAAAAGACAAGTTTTTTTCAATGATGTTCACTTTTAGTACGTAAAAAAGCTTTCTTAGACAATTTTTAATGACGTTAGTTCCAAACTAAAAGAATTAGATAGTTTCCCAAAAAAAAATTATTTTTTACTCTATGAAATGTCTTGGAAATAGTTTTTTGAAAAGACAATTTTTTTTCAATAATGTTCACTTTTAGTACGTAACAAAACTTCCTTAGACAATTTTTAATGACGTTAGTTCCAAACTAAAAGAATTAGATAGTTTCGCAAAAAAAAAAATTATTTTTCACTGTATGAAATGTCTTAGAAAAGTTTTTGAAAAATTTTTTTGAAAAGACAATTTTTTTTCAATAATGTTCACTTTTAGTACGTAAAAAAACTTTCTTAGACAATTTTTAATGACGTTAGTTCCAAACTAAAAGAATTAGATAGTTTCGCAAAAAAAAATTATTTTTCACTGTATGAAATGTCTTGGAAATAGTTTTTTGAAAAGACAATTTTTTTTCAATAATGTTCACTTTTGGTACGTAAAAAAACTTTCTTAGACAATTTTTAATGATGTTAGTTCCAAACTAAAAGAATTAGATAGTTTCGCAAAAAAAAATTATTTTTCACTCTATGAAATGTCTTGGAAAAATTTTTTTGAAAAGACAATTTTTTTTCAATAATGTTCACTTTTAGTACGTAACAAAACTTCCTTAGACAATTTTTAATGACGTTAGTTCCAAACTAAAAGAATTAGATAGTTTCGCAAAAAAAAATTATTTTTCACTGTATGAAATGTCTTAGAAAAGTTTTTGAAAAATTTTTTTGAAAAGACAATTTTTTTTCAATAATGTTCACTTTTAGTACGTAAAAAAACTTTCTTAGACAATTTTTAATGACGTTAGTTCCAAACTAAAAGAATTAGATAGTTTCGCAAAAAAAAATTATTTTTCACTGTATGAAATGTCTTGGAAATAGTTTTTTGAAAAGACAATTTTTTTTCAATAATGTTCACTTTTAGTACGTAACAAAACTTCCTTAGACAATTTTTAATGACGTTAGTTCCAAACTAAAAGAATTAGATAGTTTCGCAAAAAAAAATTATTTTTCACTGTATGAAATGTCTTAGAAAAGTTTTTGAAAAATTTTTTTGAAAAGACAATTTTTTTTCAATAATGTTCACTTTTAGTACGTAAAAAAACTTTCTTAGACAATTTTTAATGACGTTAGTTCCAAACTAAAAGAATTAGATAGTTTCGCAAAAAAAAATTATTTTTCACTGTATGAAATGTCTTGGAAATAGTTTTTTGAAAAGACAATTTTTTTTCAATAATGTTCACTTTTGGTACGTAAAAAAACTTTCTTAGACAATTTTTAATGACGTTAGTTCCAAACTAAAAGAATTAGATAGTTTTGCAAAAAAAAATTATTTTTCACTGTATGAAATGTCTTAGAAAATTTTTGAAAATTTTTTTTGAAAAGACAATTTTTTTTCAATAATGTTCACTTTTAGTACGTAAAAAAACTTTCTTAGACAATTTTTAATGACGTTAGTTCCAAACTAAAAGAATTAGATAGTTTTGCAAAAAAAATTATTTTTCACTGTATGAAATGTCTTAGAAAAGTTTTTGAAAAATTTTTTTGAAAAGACAATTTTTTTTCAATAATGTTCACTTTTGGTACGTAAAAAAACTTTCTTAGACAATTTTTAATGACATTAGTTCCAAACTAAAAGAATTAGATAGTTTCGCAAAAAAAAAAATTATTTTTCACTGTATGAAATGTCTTGGAAAAATTTTTTTGAAAAGACAATTTTTTTTCAATAATGTTCACTTTTAGTACGTAAAAAAACTTTCTTAGACAATTTTTAATGACGTTAGTTCCAAACTATAAGAATTAGATAGTTTCGCAAAAAAAAATTATTTTTCACTGTATGAAATGTCTTGGAAAAAGTTTTTTGAAAAGACAATTTTTTTTCAATAATGTTCACTTTTAGTACGTAACAAAACTTCCTTAGATGATTTTTAATGACGTTAGTTTCAAACTAAAAGAATTAGATTGTTTCGCAAAAAAAAATTATTTTTCATTGTATGAAATGTCTTAGAAAAAATTTTGAAAAATTTGTTTGAAATCACAATTTTTTTTCGATAATGTTCACTTTTAGTACGTAAAAAAACTTTCTTAGACAATTTTTAATGACGTTAGTTCCAAACTAAAAGAATTAGATAGTTTTCCAAAAAAAAAAAGTTTTTCACTGTATGAAATGGTTTTGAAAAATTATTTTAAAAAGACATTTTTTTTTCAATAATGTTCACTTTTAGTACGTAAAAAAACTTTCTTAGACAATTTTTAATGACGTTAGTTCCAAACTAAAAGAATTAGATAGTTTTCCAAAAAAAAAAAGTTTTTCACTGTATGAAATGGTTTTGAAAAATTATTTTAAAAAGACAATTTTTTTTCAATAATGTTCACTTTTAGTACGTAAAAAAACTTTCTTAGACAATTTTTAATGACGTTAGTTCCAAACTAAAAGAATTAGATAGTTTTCCAAAAAAAAAAAGTTTTTCACTGTATGAAATGGTTTTGAAAAATTTCTTTAAAAAGACAATTTTTTTTCAATAATGTTCACTTTTAGTACGTAACAAAACTTTCTTAGACAATTTTTAATGACGTTCATTCCAAACTAAAAGAATTAGATAGTTTCGCAAAAAAAAATTATTTTTTACTGTATGAAATGTTTTTGAAAAATTTTTGAAAAATTTTTTTGAAAAGACAATTTTTTTTCAATAATGTTCACTTTTAGTACGTAAATAAACTTTCTTAGACAATTTTTAATGACGTTAGTTCCAAACTAAAAGAATTAGATAGTTTCGCAAAAAAAAATTATTTTTCACTGTATGAAATGTCTTAGAAAAACTTCTGAAAAATTTCTTTGAAAAGACAATTTTTTTTCAATAATGTTCACTTTTAGTACGTAAAAAAGCTTTCCTAGACAATTTTTAATGACGTTAGTTCCAAACTAAAAGAATTAGATAGTTTCGCAAAAAAAAATTATTTTTCACTGTATGAAATGTCTTAGAAAAGTTTTTGAAAATTTTTTTTGAAAAGACAATTTTTTTTCAATAATGTTCACTTTTAGTACGTAAAAAAACTTTCTTAGACAATTTTTAATGACGTTAGTTCCAAACTAAAAGAATTAGATAGTTTCGCAAAAAAAAATTATTTTTCACGGTATGAAATGTCTTGGAAAAAGTTTTTTGAAAAGACAAGTTTTTTTCAATGATGTTCACTTTTAGTACGTAAAAAAGCTTTCTTAGACAATTTTTAATGACGTTAGTTCCAAACTAAAAGAATTAGATAGTTTCCCAAAAAAAAATTATTTTTTACTGTATGAAATGTCTTAGAAAAATTTTTGAAAAATTTTTTTGAAAAGACAATTTTTTTTCAATAATGTTCACTTTTAGTTCGTAAATAAACTTTCTTAGACAATTTTTAATGACGTTAGTTCCAAACTAAAAGAATTAGAGAGTTTTGCAAAAAAAATTATTTTTTACTGCATGAAATGTCTTGAAAAAGTTTTTGAGAAACTTTTGAAAAAGACAATTTTTTCAATAATGTTCACTTTAGTACGTAAAAAAACTTTCTTAGACAATTTTTAATGACGTTAGTTTCAAACTAAAAGAATTAGATTGTTTCGCAAAAAAAAATTATTTTTCACTGTATGAAATGTCATAGAAAAGTTTTTGAAAAATTTTTTTGAAAAGGCAATTTTTTTTTAATAATGTTCACTTTTAGTACGTAAAAAAACTTTCTTAGACAATTTTTAATGACGTTAGTTCCAAACTAAAAGAATTAGATAGTTTCGCAAAAAAAAATTATTTTTCACTGTATGAAATGTCTTGGAGAAATTTCTGAAAAATTTCTTTGAAAAGACAATTTTTTTTCAATAATGTTCACTTTTAGTACGTAAATAAACTTTCTTAGACAATTTTTAATGACGTTAGTTCCAAACTAAAAGAATTAGATAGTTTCGCAAAAAAAAATTATTTCTCACTGTATGAAATGTCTTAGAAAAATTTCTGAAAAATTTCTTTGAAAAGACAATTTTTTTTCAATAATGTTCACTTTTAGTACGTAAATAAACTTTCTTAGACAATTTTTAATGACGTTAGTTCCAAACAAAAAGAATTAGATAGTTTCGCAAAAAAAAATTATTTTTCACTGTATGAAATGTCTTAGAAAAATTTCTGAATAATTTCTTTGAAAAGACAATTTTTTTTCAATAATGTTCACTTTTAGTACGTAAATAAACTTTCTTAGACAATTTTTAATGATGTTAGTTCCAAACTAAAAGAATTAGATAGTTTCGCAAAAAAAAATTATTTTTCACTGTATGAAATGTCTTGGAAAAATTTCTGAAAAATTTCTTTGAAAAGACAATTTTTTTTCAATAATGTTCACTTTTAGTACGTAAAAAAACTTTCTTAGACAATTTTTAATGACGTTAGTTCCAAACTAAAGGAATTAGATAGTTTCGCAAAAAAAATTTATTTTTCACTGTATGAAATGTCTTAGAAAAACTTTTGAAAAATTTTTTTGAAAACACAATTTTTTTTCGATAATGTTCACTTTTAGTACGTAAAAAAACTTTCTTAGACAATTTTTAATGACGTTAGTTCCAAACTAAAAGAATTAGATAGTTTTGCAAAAAAAAAAAGTTTTTCACTGTATGAAATGTTTTTGAACAATTTTTTTGAAAAGACAATTTTTTTTCAATAATGTTCACTTTTAGTACGTAAATAAACTTTCTTAGACAATTTTTAATGACGTTAGTTCCAAACTAAAAGAATTAGATAGTTTCGCAAAAAAAAATTATTTTTCACTGTATAAAATGTCTTGGAAAAAGTTTTTGAAAAGACAAGTTTTTTTCAATGATGTTCACTTTTAGTACGTAACAAAACTTTCTTAGACAATTTTTAATGACATTAGTTCCAAACTAAAAGAATTAGATAGTTTCGCAAAAAAAAATTATTTTTCACTCTAAGAAATGTCTTAGAAAAATTTTTTTAAAAAGACAATTTTTTTTCAATAATGTTCACTTTTAGTACGTAAATAAACTTTCTTAGACAATTTTTAATGACGTTAGTTCCAAACTAAAAGAATTAGATAGTTTTCCAAAAAAAAAAAGTTTTTCACTGTATGAAATGGTTTTGAAAAATTTTTTTAAAAAGACAATTTTTTTTCAATAATGTTCACTTTTAGTACGTAACAAAACTTTCTTAGACAATTTTTAATGACGTTCGTTCCAAACTAAAAGAATTAGATAGTTTCGCAAAAAAAAATTATTTTTTACTGTATGAAATGTTTTTGAAAAATTTTTGAAAAATTTTTTTGAAAAGACAATTTTTTTTCAATAATGTTCACTTTTAGTACGTAAATAAACTTTCTTAGACAATTTTTAATGACGTTAGTTCCAAACTAAAAGAATTAGATAGTTTCGCAAAAAAAAATTATTTTTCACTGTATGAAATGTCTTAGAAAAACTTCTGAAAAATTTCTTTGAAAAGACAATTTTTTTTCAATAATGTTCACTTTTAGTACGTAAATAAACTTTCTTAGACAATGTTTAATGACGTTAGTTCCAAACTAAAAGAATTAGATAGTTTCGCAAAAAAAAATTATTTTTCACTGTATGAAATGTCTTAGAAAAATTTTTGAAAAATTTCTTTGAAAAGACAATTTTTTTTCAATAATGTTCACTTTTAGTACGTAAATAAACTTTCTTAGACAATTTTTAATGACGTTAGTTCCAAACTAAAAGAATTAGATAGTTTCGCAAAAAAAAATTATTTTTCACTGTATGAAATGTCTTAGAAAAATTTCTGAATAATTTCTTTGAAAAGACAATTTTTTTTCAATAATGTTCACTTTTAGTACGTAAATAAACTTTCTTAGACAATTTTTAATGATGTTAGTTCCAAACTAAAAGAATTAGATAGTTTCGCAAAAAAAAATTATTTTTCACTGTATGAAATGTCTTAGAAAAATTTCTGAAAAATTTCTTTGAAAAGACAATTGTTTTTCAATAATGTTCACTTTTAGTACGTAAAAAAACTTTCTTAGACAATTTTTAATGACGTTAGTTCCAAACTAAAGGAATTAGATAGTTTCGCAAAAAAAATTTATTTTTCACTGTATGAAATGTCTTAGAAAAACTTTTGAAAAATTTTTTTGAAAACACAATTTTTTTTCGATAATGTTCACTTTTAGTACGTAAAAAAACTTTCTTAGACAATTTTTAATGACGTTAGTTCCAAACTAAAAGAATTAGATAGTTTTGCAAAAAAAAAAAGTTTTTCACTGTATGAAATGTTTTTGAAAAATTTGTTTGAAAAGACAATTTTTTTTCAATAATGTTCACTTTTAGTACGTAAATAAACTTTCTTAGACAATTTTTAATGACGTTACTTCCAAACTAAAAGAATTAGATAGTTTCGCAAAAAAAAATTATTTTTCACTGTATGAAATGCCTTGGAAAAAGTTTTTGAAAAGACAAGTTTTTTTCAATAATGTTCACTTTTAGTACGTAACAAAACTTTCTTAGACAATTTTTAATGACATTAGTTCCAAACTAAAAGAATTAGATAGTTTCGCAAAAAAAAATTATTTTTCACTCTAAGAAATGTCTTAGAAAAATTTTTTTGAAAAGACAATTTTTTTTCAATAATGTTCACTTTTGGTACGTAAATAAACTTTCTTAGACAATTTTTAATGACGTTAGTTCCAAACTAAAAGAATTAGATAGTTTTGCAAAAAAAATTATTTTTCACTGTATGAAATGTCTTAGAAAAGTTTTTGAAAAATTTTTTTGAAAAGACAATTTTTTTTCAATAATGTTCACTTTTGGTACGTAAAAAAACTTTCTTAGACAATTTTTAATGACATGTTAGTTCCAAACTAAACGAATTAGATTGTTTTGCAAAAAAAAAAAGTTTTTCACTGTATGAAATGTTTTTAAAAAATTTGTTTGAAAAGACAATTTTTTTTCAATAATGTTCACTTTTAGTACGTAAAAAAACTTTCTTAGACAATTTTTAATGACGTTAGTTCCAAACTAAAAGAATTAGATAGTTTCGCAAAAAAAAAGTATTTTTCACTGTATGAAATGTCTTGGAAAAAGTTTTTTGAAAAGACAAGTTTTTTTCAATGATGTTCACTTTTAGTACGTAACAAAACTTTCTTAGACAATTTTTAATGACGTTAGTTCCAAACTAAAAGAATTAGATAGTTTCCTAAAAAAAAATTATTTTTTACTGTATGAAATGTCTTAGAAAAATTTTTGAAAAATTTTTTTGAAAAGACAATTTTTTTTCAATAATGTTCACTTTTAGTTCGTAAATAAACTTTCTTAGACAATTTTTAATGACGTTAGTTCCAAACTAAAAGAATTAGAGAGTTTTGCAAAAAAAAATTATTTTTTGCTGCATGAAATGTCTTGAAAAAGTTTTTGAGAAACTTTTGAAAAAGACAATTTTTTTCAATAATGTTCACTTTAGTACGTAAAAAAACTTTCTTAGACAATTTTTAATGACGTTAGTTTCAAACTAAAAGAATTAGATTGTTTCGCAAAAAAAAATTATTTTTCACTGTATGAAATGTCTTAGAAAAGTTTTTGAAAAATTTTTTTGAAAACACAATTTTTTTTTAATAATGTTCACTTTTAGTACGTAAAAAAACTTTCTTAGACAATTTTTAATGACGTTAGTTCCAAACTAAAAGAATTAGATAGTTTTGCAAAAAAAAATTATTTTGCACAGTATGAAATGTCTTGGAAAAATTTTTTTGAAAAGACAATTTTTTTTCAATAATGTTCACTTTTAGTACGTAACAAAACTTCCTTAGATGATTTTTAATGACGTTAGTTCCAAACTAAAAGAATTAGACAGTTTCGCAAAAAAAAATTATTTTTCACTGTATGAAATGTCTTAGAAAAAATTTTGAAAAATTTGTTTGAAAACACAATTTTTTTTCGATAATGTTCACTTTTAGTACGTAAAAAAACTTTCTTAGACAATTTTTAATGACGTTAGTTCCAAACAAAAAGAATTAGATAGTTTTCCAAAAAAAAAAAGTTTTTCACTGTATGAAATGGTTTTGAAAAATTATTTTAAAAAGACATTTTTTTTTCAATAATGTTCACTTTTAGTACGTAAAAAAACTTTCTTAGACAATTTTTAATGACGTTAGTTCCAAACTAAAAGAATTAGATAGTTTTCCAAAAAAAAAAAGTTTTTCACTGTATGAAATGGTTTTGAAAAATTATTTTAAAAAGACAATTTTTTTTCAATAATGTTCACTTTTAGTACGTAAAAAAACTTTCTTAGACAATTTTTAATGACGTTAGTTCCAAACTAAAAGAATTAGATAGTTTTCCAAAAAAAAAAAGTTTTTCACTGTATGAAATGGTTTTGAAAAATTATTTTAAAAAGACAATTTTTTTTCAATAATGTTCACTTTTAGTACGTAACAAAACTTTCTTAGACAATTTTTAATGACGTTCATTCCAAACTAAAAGAATTAGATAGTTTCGCAAGAAAAAATTATTTTTTACTGTATGAAATGTTTTTAAAAAATTTTTGAAAAATTTTTTTGAAAACACAATTTTTTTTCAATAATGTTCACTTTTAGTACGTAAATAAACTTTCTTAGACAATTTTTAATGACGTTAGTTCCAAACTAAAAGAATTAGATAGTTTCGCAAAAAAAAATTATTTTTCACTGTATGAAATGTCTTAGAAAAACTTCTGAAAAATTTCTTTGAAAAGACAATTTTTTTTCAATAATGTTCACTTTTAGTACGTAAAAAAGCTTTCTTAGACAATTTTTAATGACGTTAGTTCCAAACTAAAAGAATTAGATAGTTTCGCAAAAAAAAATTATTTTTCACTGTATGAAATGTCTTAGAAAAGTTTTTGAAAATTTTTTTTGAAAAGACAATTTTTTTTCAATAATGTTCACTTTTAGTACGTAAAAAAGCTTTCTTAGACAATTTTTAATGACGTTAGTTCCAAACTAAAAGAATTAGATAGTTTCGCAAAAAAAAATTATTTTTCACGGTATGAAATGTCTTGGAAAAAGTTTTTTGAAAAGACAAGTTTTTTTCAATGATGTTCACTTTTAGTACGTAAAAAAGCTTTCTTAGACAATTTTTAATGACGTTAGTTCCAAACTAAAAAAATTAGATAGTTTCCCAAAAAAAAATTATTTTTTACTGTATGAAATGTCTTAGAAAAATTTTTGAAAAATTTTTTTGAAAAGACAATTTTTTTTCAATAATGTTCACTTTTAGTTCGTAAATAAACTTTCTTAGACAATTTTTAATGACGTTAGTTCCAAACTAAAAGAATTAGAGAGTTTTGCAAAAAAAATTATTTTTTACTGCATGAAATGTCTTGAAAAAGTTTTTGAGAAACTTTTGAAAAAGACAATTTTTTCAATAATGTTCACTTTAGTACGTAAAAAAACTTTCTTAGACAATTTTTAATGACGTTAGTTTCAAACTAAAAGAATTAGATTGTTTCGCAAAAAAAAATTTTTTCACTGTATGAAATGTCATAGAAAAGTTTTTGAAAAATTTTTTTGAAAAGGCAATTTTTTTTTAATAATGTTCACTTTTAGTACGTAAAAAAACTTTCTTAGACAATTTTTAATGACGTTAGTTCCAAACTAAAAGAATTAGATAGTTTCGCAAAAAAAAATTATTTTGCACAGTATGAAATGTCTTGGAAAAATTTTTTTGAAAAGACAATTTTTTTTCAATAATGTTCACTTTTAGTACGTAACAAAACTTCCTTAGATGATTTTTAATGACGTTAGTTCCAAACTAAAAGAATTAGATAGTTTCGCAAAAAAAAAATATTTTTCACTGTATGAAATGTCTTAGAAAAAATTTTGAAAAATTTGTTTGAAAACACAATTTTTTTTCGATAATGTTCACTTTTAGTACGTAAAAAAACTTTCTTAGACAATTTTTAATGACGTTAGTTCCAAACAAAAAGAATTAGATAGTTTCGCAAAAAAAAATTATTTTTCACTGTATGAAATGTCTTGGAAAAATTTTTTTAAAAAGACAATTTTTTTTTCAATAATGTTCACTTTTAGTACGTAAAAAAACTTTCTTAGACAATTTTTAATGACGTTAGTTCCAAACTAAAAGAATTAGATAGTTTCGCAAAAAAAAATTAATTTTACTTTCTTTGGCAATTTTTAATGACGTTAGTTCCAAACTAAACGAATTAGATTGTTTTGCAAAAAAAAAAAGTTTTTCACTGTATGAAATGTTTTTAAAAAATTTGTTTGAAAAGACAATTTTTTTTCAATAATGTTCACTTTTAGTACGTTACAAAACTTCCTTAGACAATTTTTAATGACGTTAGTTCCAAACTAAAAGAATTAGATAGTTTCGCAAAAAAAAATTATTTTTCACTGTATGAAATGTCCTTGAAAAATTTTTAAAAATTTTTTTTGAAAAGACAATTTTTTTTCAATAATGTTCACTTTTAGTACGTAAATAAACTTTCTTAGACAATTTTTAATGACGTTAGTTCCAAACTAAAAGAATTAGATAGTTTCGCAAAAAAAAATTAAGTTTCACTGTATGAAATGTCTTAGAAAAATTTCTGAAAAATTTCTTTGATAAGACAATTTTTTTTCAATAATGTTCACTTTTAGTACGTAAAAAAACTTTCTTAGACAATTTTTAATGACGTTAGTTCCAAACTAAAAGAATTAGATAGTTTTCCAAAAAAAAAAAGTTTTTCACTGTATGAAATGGTTTTGAAAAATTATTTTAAAAAGACAATTTTTTTTCAATAATGTTCACTTTTAGTACGTAACAAAACTTTCTTAGACAATTTTTAATGACGTTCGTTCCAAACTAAAAGAATTAGATAGTTTCGCAAAAAAAAATTATTTTTTACTGTATGAAATGTTTTTGAAAAATTTTTCAAAAATTTTTTTGAAAAGACAATTTTTTTTCAATAATGTTCACTTTTAGTACGTAAATAAACTTTTTTAGACAATTTTTAATGACGTTAGTTCCAAACTAAAAGAATTAGATAGTTTCGCAAAAAAAAATTATTTTTTATAGTATGAAATGTCTTAGAAAAGTTTTTGAAAAATTTTTTTGAAAAGACAATTTTTTTTCAATAATGTTCACTTTTGGTACGTAAAAAAACTTTCTTAGACAAGTTTTAATGACGTTAGTTCCAAACTAAAAGAATTAGATAGTTTCGCAAAAAAAAATTATTTTTCACTGTATGAAATGTCTTAGAAAAATTTCTGAAAAATTTCTTTGAAAAGACAATTTTTTTTCAATAATGTTCACTTTTAGTACGTAAATAAACTTTCTTAGACAATTTTTAATGATGTTAGTACCAAACTAAAAGAATTAGATAGTTTCGCAAAAAAAATTTATTTTTCACTGCATGAAATGTCTTAGAGAAATTTCTGAAAAATTTCTTTGAAAAGACAATTTTTTTTCAATAATGTTCACTTTTTGTACGTAAAAAAACTTTCTTAGACAATTTTTAATGACGTTAGTTCCAAACTAAAGGAATTAGATAGTTTCGCAAAAAAAAATTATTTTTCACTGTATGAAATGTCTTAGAAAAATTTCTGAAAAATTTCTTTGAAAAGACAATTTTTTTTCAATAATGTTCACTTTTTGTACGTAAAAAAACTTTCTTAGACAATTTTTAATGACGTTAGTTCCAAACTAAAGGAATTAGATAGTTTCGCAAAAAAAAATTATTTTTCACTGTATGAAATGTCTTAGAAAAATTTCTGAAAAATTTCTTTGAAAAGACAATTTTTTTTCAATAATGTTCACTTTTAGTACGTAAATAAACTTTCTTAGACAATTTTTAATGACGTTAGTTCCAAACTAAAAGAATTAGATAGTTTCGCAAAAAAAAATTATTTTTCACTGTATGAAATGTCTTAGAAAAATTTCTGAAAAATTTCTTTGAAAAGACAATTTTTTTTCAATAATGTTCACTTTTAGTCCGTAAATAAACTTTCTTAGACAATTTTTAATGATGTTAGTTCCAAACTAAAAGAATTAGATAGTTTTGCAAAAAAAAAAAGTTTTTCACTGTATGAAATGTTTTTGAAAAATTTTTTTGAAAAGACAATTTTTTTTCAATAATGTTCACTTTTAGTACGTAAATAAACTTTCTTAGACAATTTTTAATGACGTTAGTTCCAAACTAAAAGAATTAGATAGTTTCGCAAAAAAAAATTATTTTTCACTGTATGAAATGTCTTGAAAAAAGTTTTTGAAAAGACAAGTTTTTTTCAATGATGTTCACTTTTAGTACGTAACAAAACTTTCTTAGACAATTTTTAATGACATTAGTTCCAAACTAAAAGAATTAGATAGTTTCGCAAAAAAAAATTATTTTTCACTCTAAGAAATGTCTTAGAAAAATTTTTGAAAAATTTTTTTGAAAAGACAATTTTTTTTCAATAATGTTCACTTTTAGTTTGTAAATAAACTTTCTTAGACAATTTTTAATAACGTTAGTTCCAAACTAAAAGAATTAGATAGTTTCGCAAAAAAAAATTATTTTTTAATGCATGAAATGTCTTGGAAAAGTTTTTGAAAAACTTTTGAAAAAGACAATTTTTTTCAATAATGTTCACTTTAGTACGTAAAAAAACTTTCTTAGACAATTTTTAATGACGTTAGTTTCAAACTAAAAGAATTAGATTGTTTCGCAAAAAAAAATTATTTTTCACTGTATGAAATGTAAAAAAACTTTCTTAGACAATTTTTAATGACGTTAGTTTCAAACTAAAAGAATTAGATAGTTTTCCAAAAAAAAAAAGTTTTTCACTGTATGAAATGGTTTTGAAAAATTATTTTAAAAAGACAATTTTTTTTCAATAATGTTCACTTTTAGTACGTAACAAAACTTTCTTAGACAATTTTTAATGACGTTCGTTCCAAACTAAAAGAATTAGATAGTTTCGCAAAAAAAAATTATTTTTTACTGTATGAAATGTTTTTGAAAAATTTTTGAAAAATTTTTTTGAAAAGACAATTTTTTTTCAATAATGTTCACTTTTAGTACGTAAATAAACTTTCTTAGACAATTTTTAATGACGTTAGTTCCAAACTAAAAGAATTAGATAGTTTCGCAAAAAAAAATTATTTTTCACTGTATGAAATGTCCTTGAAAAATTTTTAAAAATTTTTTTTGAAAAGACAATTTTTTTTCAATAATGTTCACTTTTAGTACGTAAATAAACTTTCTTAGACAATTTTTAATGACGTTAGTTCCAAACTAAAAGAATTAGATAGTTTCGCAAAAAAAAATTAAGTTTCACTGTATGAAATGTCTTAGAAAAATTTCTGAAAAATTTCTTTGATAAGACAATTTTTTTTCAATAATGTTCACTTTTAGTACGTAAAAAAACTTTCTTAGACAATTTTTAATGACGTTAGTTCCAAACTAAAAGAATTAGATAGTTTTCCAAAAAAAAAAAGTTTTTCACTGTATGAAATGGTTTTGAAAAATTATTTTAAAAAGACAATTTTTTTTCAATAATGTTCACTTTTAGTACGTAACAAAACTTTCTTAGACAATTTTTAATGACGTTCGTTCCAAACTAAAAGAATTAGATAGTTTCGCAAAAAAAAATTATTTTTTACTGTATGAAATGTTTTTGAAAAATTTTTGAAAAATTTTTTTGAAAAGACAATTTTTTTTCAATAATGTTCACTTTTAGTACGTAAATAAACTTTCTTAGACAATTTTTAATGATGTTAGTTCCAAACTAAAAGAATTAGATAGTTTTGCAAAAAAAAAAAGTTTTTCACTGTATGAAATGTTTTTGAAAAATTTTTTTGAAAAGACAATTTTTTTTCAATAATGTTCACTTTTAGTACGTAAATAAACTTTCTTAGACAATTTTTAATGACGTTAGTTCCAAACTAAAAGAATTAGATAGTTTCGCAAAAAAAAATTATTTTTCACTGTATGAAATGTCTTGGAAAAAGTTTTTGAAAAGACAAGTTTTTTTCAATGATGTTCACTTTTAGTACGTAACAAAACTTTCTTAGACAATTTTTAATGACATTAGTTCCAAACTAAAAGAATTAGATAGTTTCGCAAAAAAAAATTATTTTTCACTCTAAGAAATGTCTTAGAAAAATTTTTGAAAAATTTTTTTGAAAAGACAATTTTTTTTCAATTATGTTCACTTTTAGTACGTAAATAAACTTTCTTAGACAATTTTTAATGACGTTAGTTCCAAACTAAAAGAATTAGATAGTTTCGCAAAAAAAAATTATTTTTCACGGTATGAAATGTCTTGGAAAAAGTTTTTTGAAAAGACAAGTTTTTTTCAATGATGTTCACTTTTAGTACGTAACAAAACTTTCTTAGACAATTTTTAATGACGTTAGTTCCAAACTAAAAGAATTAGATAGTTTCCCAAAAAAAAATTATTTTTTACTGTATGAAATGTCTTAGAAAAATTTTTGAAAAATTTTTTTGAAAAGACAATTTTTTTTCAATAATGTTCACTTTTAGTACGTAAATAAACTTTCTTAGACAATTTTTAATGACGTTAGTTCCAAACTAAAATAATTAGATAGTTTCGCAAAAAAAAATTATTTTGCACAGTATGACATGTCTTGGAAAAATTTTTTTGAAAAGACAATTTTTTTTCAATAATGTTCACTTTTAGTACGTAACAAAACTTCCTTAGATGATTTTTAATGACGTTAGTTCCAAACAAAAAGAATTAGATGGTTTCGCAAAAAAAAATTATTTTTCACTGTATGAAATGTCTTGGAAAAATTTTTTTAAAAAGACAATTTTTTTTTCAATAATGTTCACTTTTAGTACGTAAATAAACTTTCTTTGGCAATTTTTAATGACGTTAGTTCCAAACTAAACGAATTAGATTGTTTTGCAAAAAAAAAAAGTTTTTCACTGTATGAAATGTTTTTAAAAAATTTGTTTGAAAAGACAATTTTTTTTCAATAATGTTCACTTTTAGTACGTTACAAAACTTCCTTAGACAATTTTTAATGACGTTAGTTCCAAACTAAAAGAATTAGATAGTTTCGCAAAAAAAAATTATTTTTCACTGTATGAAATGTCCTTGAAAAATTTTTAAAAATTTTTTTTGAAAAGACAATTTTTTTTCAATAATGTTCACTTTTAGTACGTAAATAAACTTTCTTAGACAATTTTTAATGACGTTAGTTCCAAACTAAAAGAATTAGATAGTTTCGCAAAAAAAAATTATTTTTCACTGTATGAAATGTCTTGGAAAAAGTTTTTGAAAAGACAAGTTTTTTTCAATGATGTTCACTTTTAGTACGTAACAAAACTTTCTTAGACAATTTTTAATGACATTAGTTCCAAACTAAAAGAATTAGATAGTTTCGCAAAAAAAAATTATTTTTCACTCTAAGAAATGTCTTAGAAAAATTTTTGAAAAATTTTTTTGAAAAGACAATTTTTTTTCAATTATGTTCACTTTTAGTACGTAAATAAACTTTCTTAGACAATTTTTAATGACGTTAGTTCCAAACTAAAAGAATTAGATAGTTTCGCAAAAAAAAATTATTTTTCACGGTATGAAATGTCTTGGAAAAAGTTTTTTGAAAAGACAAGTTTTTTTCAATGATGTTCACTTTTAGTACGTAACAAAACTTTCTTAGACAATTTTTAATGACGTTAGTTCCAAACTAAAAGAATTAGATAGTTTCCCAAAAAAAAATTATTTTTTACTGTATGAAATGTCTTAGAAAAATTTTTGAAAAATTTTTTTGAAAAGACAATTTTTTTTCAATAATGTTCACTTTTAGTACGTAAATAAACTTTCTTAGACAATTTTTAATGACGTTAGTTCCAAACTAAAATAATTAGATAGTTTCGCAAAAAAAAATTATTTTGCACAGTATGACATGTCTTGGAAAAATTTTTTTGAAAAGACAATTTTTTTTCAATAATGTTCACTTTTAGTACGTAACAAAACTTCCTTAGATGATTTTTAATGACGTTAGTTCCAAACAAAAAGAATTAGATGGTTTCGCAAAAAAAAATTATTTTTCACTGTATGAAATGTCTTGGAAAAATTTTTTTAAAAAGACAATTTTTTTTTCAATAATGTTCACTTTTAGTACGTAAATAAACTTTCTTTGGCAATTTTTAATGACGTTAGTTCCAAACTAAACGAATTAGATTGTTTTGCAAAAAAAAAAAGTTTTTCACTGTATGAAATGTTTTTAAAAAATTTGTTTGAAAAGACAATTTTTTTTCAATAATGTTCACTTTTAGTACGTAAAAAAACTTTCTTAGACAATTTTTAATGACGTTAGTTCCAAACTAAAAGAATTAGATAGTTTCGCAAAAAAAAAGTATTTTTCACTGTATGAAATGTCTTGGAAAAAGTTTTTTGAAAAGACAAGTTTTTTTCAATGATGTTCACTTTTAGTACGTAACAAAACTTTCTTAGACAATTTTTAATGACGTTAGTTCCAAACTAAAAGAATTAGATAGTTTCCTAAAAAAAAATTATTTTTTACTGTATGAAATGTCTTAGAAAAATTTTTGAAAAATTTTTTTGAAAAGACAATTTTTTTTCAATAATGTTCACTTTTAGTTCGTAAATAAACTTTCTTAGACAATTTTTAATGACGTTAGTTCCAAACTAAAAGAATTAGAGAGTTTTGCAAAAAAAAATTATTTTTTGCTGCATGAAATGTCTTGAAAAAGTTTTTGAGAAACTTTTGAAAAAGACAATTTTTTTCAATAATGTTCACTTTAGTACGTAAAAAAACTTTCTTAGACAATTTTTAATGACGTTAGTTTCAAACTAAAAGAATTAGATTGTTTCGCAAAAAAAAATTATTTTTCACTGTATGAAATGTCTTAGAAAAGTTTTTGAAAAATTTTTTTGAAAACACAATTTTTTTTTAATAATGTTCACTTTTAGTACGTAAAAAAACTTTCTTAGACAATTTTTAATGACGTTAGTTCCAAACTAAAAGAATTAGATAGTTTTGCAAAAAAAAATTATTTTGCACAGTATGAAATGTCTTGGAAAAATTTTTTTGAAAAGACAATTTTTTTTCAATAATGTTCACTTTTAGTACGTAACAAAACTTCCTTAGATGATTTTTAATGACGTTAGTTCCAAACTAAAAGAATTAGACAGTTTCGCAAAAAAAAATTATTTTTCACTGTATGAAATGTCTTAGAAAAAATTTTGAAAAATTTGTTTGAAAACACAATTTTTTTTCGATAATGTTCACTTTTAGTACGTAAAAAAACTTTCTTAGACAATTTTTAATGACGTTAGTTCCAAACAAAAAGAATTAGATAGTTTTCCAAAAAAAAAAAGTTTTTCACTGTATGAAATGGTTTTGAAAAATTATTTTAAAAAGACATTTTTTTTTCAATAATGTTCACTTTTAGTACGTAAAAAAACTTTCTTAGACAATTTTTAATGACGTTAGTTCCAAACTAAAAGAATTAGATAGTTTTCCAAAAAAAAAAAGTTTTTCACTGTATGAAATGGTTTTGAAAAATTATTTTAAAAAGACAATTTTTTTTCAATAATGTTCACTTTTAGTACGTAAAAAAACTTTCTTAGACAATTTTTAATGACGTTAGTTCCAAACTAAAAGAATTAGATAGTTTTCCAAAAAAAAAAAGTTTTTCACTGTATGAAATGGTTTTGAAAAATTATTTTAAAAAGACAATTTTTTTTCAATAATGTTCACTTTTAGTACGTAACAAAACTTTCTTAGACAATTTTTAATGACGTTCATTCCAAACTAAAAGAATTAGATAGTTTCGCAAGAAAAAATTATTTTTTACTGTATGAAATGTTTTTAAAAAATTTTTGAAAAATTTTTTTGAAAACACAATTTTTTTTCAATAATGTTCACTTTTAGTACGTAAATAAACTTTCTTAGACAATTTTTAATGACGTTAGTTCCAAACTAAAAGAATTAGATAGTTTCGCAAAAAAAAATTATTTTTCACTGTATGAAATGTCTTAGAAAAACTTCTGAAAAATTTCTTTGAAAAGACAATTTTTTTTCAATAATGTTCACTTTTAGTACGTAAAAAAGCTTTCTTAGACAATTTTTAATGACGTTAGTTCCAAACTAAAAGAATTAGATAGTTTCGCAAAAAAAACATTATTTTTCACTGTATGAAATGTCTTAGAAAAGTTTTTGAAAATTTTTTTTGAAAAGACAATTTTTTTTCAATAATGTTCACTTTTAGTACGTAAAAAAGCTTTCTTAGACAATTTTTAATGACGTTAGTTCCAAACTAAAAGAATTAGATAGTTTCGCAAAAAAAAATTATTTTTCACGGTATGAAATGTCTTGGAAAAAGTTTTTTGAAAAGACAAGTTTTTTTCAATGATGTTCACTTTTAGTACGTAAAAAAGCTTTCTTAGACAATTTTTAATGACGTTAGTTCCAAACTAAAAAAATTAGATAGTTTCCCAAAAAAAAATTATTTTTTACTGTATGAAATGTCTTAGAAAAATTTTTGAAAAATTTTTTTGAAAAGACAATTTTTTTTCAATAATGTTCACTTTTAGTTCGTAAATAAACTTTCTTAGACAATTTTTAATGACGTTAGTTCCAAACTAAAAGAATTAGAGAGTTTTGCAAAAAAAATTATTTTTTACTGCATGAAATGTCTTGAAAAAGTTTTTGAGAAACTTTTGAAAAAGACAATTTTTTCAATAATGTTCACTTTAGTACGTAAAAAAACTTTCTTAGACAATTTTTAATGACGTTAGTTTCAAACTAAAAGAATTAGATTGTTTCGCAAAAAAAAATTTTTTCACTGTATGAAATGTCATAGAAAAGTTTTTGAAAAATTTTTTTGAAAAGGCAATTTTTTTTTAATAATGTTCACTTTTAGTACGTAAAAAAACTTTCTTAGACAATTTTTAATGACGTTAGTTCCAAACTAAAAGAATTAGATAGTTTCGCAAAAAAAAATTATTTTGCACAGTATGAAATGTCTTGGAAAAATTTTTTTGAAAAGACAATTTTTTTTCAATAATGTTCACTTTTAGTACGTAACAAAACTTCCTTAGATGATTTTTAATGACGTTAGTTCCAAACTAAAAGAATTAGATAGTTTCGCAAAAAAAAAATATTTTTCACTGTATGAAATGTCTTAGAAAAAATTTTGAAAAATTTGTTTGAAAACACAATTTTTTTTCGATAATGTTCACTTTTAGTACGTAAAAAAACTTTCTTAGACAATTTTTAATGACGTTAGTTCCAAACAAAAAGAATTAGATAGTTTCGCAAAAAAAAATTATTTTTCACTGTATGAAATGTCTTGGAAAAATTTTTTTAAAAAGACAATTTTTTTTTCAATAATGTTCACTTTTAGTACGTAAAAAAACTTTCTTAGACAATTTTTAATGACGTTAGTTCCAAACTAAAAGAATTAGATAGTTTCGCAAAAAAAAATTAATTTTACTTTCTTTGGCAATTTTTAATGACGTTAGTTCCAAACTAAACGAATTAGATTGTTTTGCAAAAAAAAAAAGTTTTTCACTGTATGAAATGTTTTTAAAAAATTTGTTTGAAAAGACAATTTTTTTTCAATAATGTTCACTTTTAGTACGTTACAAAACTTCCTTAGACAATTTTTAATGACGTTAGTTCCAAACTAAAAGAATTAGATAGTTTCGCAAAAAAAAATTATTTTTCACTGTATGAAATGTCCTTGAAAAATTTTTAAAAATTTTTTTTGAAAAGACAATTTTTTTTCAATAATGTTCACTTTTAGTACGTAAATAAACTTTCTTAGACAATTTTTAATGACGTTAGTTCCAAACTAAAAGAATTAGATAGTTTCGCAAAAAAAAATTAAGTTTCACTGTATGAAATGTCTTAGAAAAATTTCTGAAAAATTTCTTTGATAAGACAATTTTTTTTCAATAATGTTCACTTTTAGTACGTAAAAAAACTTTCTTAGACAATTTTTAATGACGTTAGTTCCAAACTAAAAGAATTAGATAGTTTTCCAAAAAAAAAAAGTTTTTCACTGTATGAAATGGTTTTGAAAAATTATTTTAAAAAGACAATTTTTTTTCAATAATGTTCACTTTTAGTACGTAACAAAACTTTCTTAGACAATTTTTAATGACGTTCGTTCCAAACTAAAAGAATTAGATAGTTTCGCAAAAAAAAATTATTTTTTACTGTATGAAATGTTTTTGAAAAATTTTTGAAAAATTTTTTTGAAAAGACAATTTTTTTTCAATAATGTTCACTTTTAGTACGTAAATAAACTTTTTTAGACAATTTTTAATGACGTTAGTTCCAAACTAAAAGAATTAGATAGTTTCGCAAAAAAAAATTATTTTTTATAGTATGAAATGTCTTAGAAAAGTTTTTGAAAAATTTTTTTGAAAAGACAATTTTTTTTCAATAATGTTCACTTTTGGTACGTAAAAAAACTTTCTTAGACAAGTTTTAATGACGTTAGTTCCAAACTAAAAGAATTAGATAGTTTCGCAAAAAAAAATTATTTTTCACTGTATGAAATGTCTTAGAAAAATTTCTGAAAAATTTCTTTGAAAAGACAATTTTTTTTCAATAATGTTCACTTTTAGTACGTAAATAAACTTTCTTAGACAATTTTTAATGATGTTAGTACCAAACTAAAAGAATTAGATAGTTTCGCAAAAAAAATTTATTTTTCACTGCATGAAATGTCTTAGAGAAATTTCTGAAAAATTTCTTTGAAAAGACAATTTTTTTTCAATAATGTTCACTTTTTGTACGTAAAAAAACTTTCTTAGACAATTTTTAATGACGTTAGTTCCAAACTAAAGGAATTAGATAGTTTCGCAAAAAAAAATTATTTTTCACTGTATGAAATGTCTTAGAAAAATTTCTGAAAAATTTCTTTG
Organism: Aplidium turbinatum; assembly: GCF_918807975.1. NCBI lineage: Eukaryota > Metazoa > Chordata > Ascidiacea > Aplousobranchia > Polyclinidae > Aplidium > Aplidium turbinatum. The sequence goes on from NC_137475.1 coordinate 19,061,255, forward strand.
AAAAGACAATTTTTTTTCAATAATGTTCACTTTTTGTACGTAAAAAAACTTTCTTAGACAATTTTTAATGACGTTAGTTCCAAACTAAAGGAATTAGATAGTTTCGCAAAAAAAAATTATTTTTCACTGTATGAAATGTCTTAGAAAAATTTCTGAAAAATTTCTTTGAAAAGACAATTTTTTTTCAATAATGTTCACTTTAGTACGTAAAAAAACTTTCTTAGACAATTTTTAATGACGTTAGTTTCAAACTAAAAGAATTAGATTGTTTCGCAAAAAAAAATTATTTTTCACTGTATGAAATGTAAAAAAACTTTCTTAGACAATTTTTAATGACGTTAGTTTCAAACTAAAAGAATTAGATAGTTTTCCAAAAAAAAAAAGTTTTTCACTGTATGAAATGGTTTTGAAAAATTATTTTAAAAAGACAATTTTTTTTCAATAATGTTCACTTTTAGTACGTAACAAAACTTTCTTAGACAATTTTTAATGACGTTCGTTCCAAACTAAAAGAATTAGATAGTTTCGCAAAAAAAAATTATTTTTTACTGTATGAAATGTTTTTGAAAAATTTCTGAAAAATTTCTTTGAAAAGACAATTTTTTTTCAATAATGTTCACTTTTTGTACGTAAAAAAACTTTCTTAGACAATTTTTAATGACGTTAGTTCCAAACTAAAGGAATTAGATAGTTTCGCAAAAAAAAATTATTTTTCACTGTATGAAATGTCTTAGAAAAATTTCTGAAAAATTTCTTTGAAAAGACAATTTTTTTTCAATAATGTTCACTTTAGTACGTAAAAAAACTTTCTTAGACAATTTTTAATGACGTTAGTTTCAAACTAAAAGAATTAGATTGTTTCGCAAAAAAAAATTATTTTTCACTGTATGAAATGTAAAAAAACTTTCTTAGACAATTTTTAATGACGTTAGTTTCAAACTAAAAGAATTAGATAGTTTTCCAAAAAAAAAAAGTTTTTCACTGTATGAAATGGTTTTGAAAAATTATTTTAAAAAGACAATTTTTTTTCAATAATGTTCACTTTTAGTACGTAACAAAACTTTCTTAGACAATTTTTAATGACGTTCGTTCCAAACTAAAAGAATTAGATAGTTTCGCAAAAAAAAATTATTTTTTACTGTATGAAATGTTTTTGAAAAATTTTTGAAAAATTTTTTTGAAAAGACAATTTTTTTTCAATAATGTTCACTTTTAGTACGTAAATAAACTTTCTTAGACAATTTTTAATGACGTTAGTTCCAAACTAAAAGAATTAGATAGTTTCGCAAAAAAAAATTATTTTTCACTGTATGAAATGTCCTTGAAAAATTTTTAAAAATTTTTTTTGAAAAGACAATTTTTTTTCAATAATGTTCACTTTTAGTACGTAAATAAACTTTCTTAGACAATTTTTAATGACGTTAGTTCCAAACTAAAAGAATTAGATAGTTTCGCAAAAAAAAATTAAGTTTCACTGTATGAAATGTCTTAGAAAAATTTCTGAAAAATTTCTTTGATAAGACAATTTTTTTTCAATAATGTTCACTTTTAGTACGTAAAAAAACTTTCTTAGACAATTTTTAATGACGTTAGTTCCAAACTAAAAGAATTAGATAGTTTTCCAAAAAAAAAAAGTTTTTCACTGTATGAAATGGTTTTGAAAAATTATTTTAAAAAGACAATTTTTTTTCAATAATGTTCACTTTTAGTACGTAACAAAACTTTCTTAGACAATTTTTAATGACGTTCGTTCCAAACTAAAAGAATTAGATAGTTTCGCAAAAAAAAATTATTTTTTACTGTATGAAATGTTTTTGAAAAATTTTTGAAAAATTTTTTTGAAAAGACAATTTTTTTTCAATAATGTTCACTTTTAGTACGTAAATAAACTTTCTTAGACAATTTTTAATGATGTTAGTTCCAAACTAAAAGAATTAGATAGTTTTGCAAAAAAAAAAAGTTTTTCACTGTATGAAATGTTTTTGAAAAATTTTTTTGAAAAGACAATTTTTTTTCAATAATGTTCACTTTTAGTACGTAAATAAACTTTCTTAGACAATTTTTAATGACGTTAGTTCCAAACTAAAAGAATTAGATAGTTTCGCAAAAAACAATTATTTTTCACTGTATGAAATGTCTTGGAAAAAGTTTTTGAAAAGACAAGTTTTTTTCAATGATGTTCACTTTTAGTACGTAACAAAACTTTCTTAGACAATTTTTAATGACATTAGTTCCAAACTAAAAGAATTAGATAGTTTCGCAAAAAAAAATTATTTTTCACTCTAAGAAATGTCTTAGAAAAATTTTTGAAAAATTTTTTTGAAAAGACAATTTTTTTTCAATTATGTTCACTTTTAGTACGTAAATAAACTTTCTTAGACAATTTTTAATGACGTTAGTTCCAAACTAAAAGAATTAGATAGTTTCGCAAAAAAAAATTATTTTTCACGGTATGAAATGTCTTGGAAAAAGTTTTTTGAAAAGACAAGTTTTTTTCAATGATGTTCACTTTTAGTACGTAACAAAACTTTCTTAGACAATTTTTAATGACGTTAGTTCCAAACTAAAAGAATTAGATAGTTTCCCAAAAAAAAATTATTTTTTACTGTATGAAATGTCTTAGAAAAATTTTTGAAAAATTTTTTTGAAAAGACAGTTTTTTTTCAATAATGTTCACTTTTAGTACGTAAATAAACTTTCTTAGACAATTTTTAATGACGTTAGTTCCAAACTAAAATAATTAGATAGTTTCGCAAAAAAAAATTATTTTGCACAGTATGACATGTCTTGGAAAAATTTTTTTGAAAAGACAATTTTTTTTCAATAATGTTCACTTTTAGTACGTAACAAAACTTCCTTAGATGATTTTTAATGACGTTAGTTCCAAACAAAAAGAATTAGATGGTTTCGCAAAAAAAAATTATTTTTCACTGTATGAAATGTCTTGGAAAAATTTTTTTAAAAAGACAATTTTTTTTTCAATAATGTTCACTTTTAGTACGTAAATAAACTTTCTTTGGCAATTTTTAATGACGTTAGTTCCAAACTAAACGAATTAGATTGTTTTGCAAAAAAAAAAAGTTTTTCACTGTATGAAATGTTTTTAAAAAATTTGTTTGAAAAGACAATTTTTTTTCAATAATGTTCACTTTTAGTACGTTACAAAACTTCCTTAGACAATTTTTAATGACGTTAGTTCCAAACTAAAAGAATTAGATAGTTTCGCAAAAAAAAATTATTTTTCACTGTATGAAATGTCCTTGAAAAATTTTTAAAAATTTTTTTTGAAAAGACAATTTTTTTTCAATAATGTTCACTTTTAGTACGTAAATAAACTTTCTTAGACAATTTTTAATGACGTTAGTTCCAAACTAAAAGAATTAGATAGTTTCGCAAAAAAAAATTAAGTTTCACTGTATGAAATGTCTTAGAAAAGTTTCTGAAAAATTTCTTTGATAAGACAATTTTTTTTCAATAATGTTCACTTTTAGTACGTAAAAAAACTTTCTTAGACAATTTTTAATGACGTTAGTTCCAAACTAAAAGAATTAGATAGTTTTCCAAAAAAAAAAAGTTTTTCACTGTATGAAATGGTTTTGAAAAATTATTTTAAAAAGACAATTTTTTTTCAATAATGTTCACTTTTAGTACGTAACAAAACTTTCTTAGACAATTTTTAATGACGTTCGTTCCAAACTAAAAGAATTAGATAGTTTCGCAAAAAAAAATTATTTTTTACTGTATGAAATGTTTTTGAAAAATTTTTGAAAAATTTTTTTGAAAAGACAATTTTTTTTCAATAATGTTCACTTTTAGTACGTAAATAAACTTTCTTAGACAATTTTTAATGACGTTAGTTCCAAACTAAAAGAATTAGATAGTTTCGCAAAAAAAAATTATTTTTTACAGTATGAAATGTCTTAGAAAAGTTTTTGAAAAATTTTTTTGAAAAGACAATTTTTTTTCAATAATGTTCACTTTTGGTACGTAAAAAAACTTTCTTAGACAAGTTTTAATGACGTTAGTTCCAAACTAAAAGAACTAGATAGTTTCGCAAAAAAAAATTATTTTTCACTGTATGAAATGTCTTAGAAAAATTTCTGAAAAATTTCTTTGAAAAGACAATTTTTTTTCAATAATGTTCACTTTTAGTACGTAAATAAACTTTCTTAGACAATTTTTAATGACGTTAGTTCCAAACTAAAAGAATTAGATAGTTTCGCAAAAAACAATTATTTTTCACTGTATGAAATGTCTTAGAAAAATTTCTGAAAAATTTCTTTGAAAAGACAATTTTTTTTCAATAATGTTCACTTTTAGTACGTAAATAAACTTTCTTAGACAATTTTTAATGATGTTAGTTCCAAACTAAAAGAATTAGATAGTTTCGCAAAAAAAATTTATTTTTCACTGCATGAAATGTCTTAGAGAAATTTCTGAAAAATTTTTTTGAAAAGACAATTTTTTTTCAATAATGTTCACTTTTAGTACGTAACAAAACTTCCTTAGATGATTTTTAATGACGTTAGTTCCAAACTAAAAGAATTAGATAGTTTCGCAAAAAAAAATTATTTTTCACTGTATGAAATGTCTTAGAAAAAATTTTGAAAAATTTGTTTGAAAACACAATTTTTTTTCGATAATGTTCACTTTTAGTACGTAAAAAAACTTTCTTAGACAATTTTTAATGACGTTAGTTCCAAACAAAAAGAATTAGATAGTTTCGCAAAAAAAAATTATTTTTCACTGTATGAAATGTCTTGGAAAAATTTTTTTAAAAAGACATTTTTTTTTTTCAATAATGTTCACTTTTAGTACGTAAAAAAACTTTCTTAGACAATTTTTAATGACGTTAGTTCCAAACTAAAAGAATTAGATAGTTTCGCAAAAAAAAATTAATTTTCACTGTATGAAATGTCTTAGAAAAATTTCTGAAAAATTTCTTTGATAAGACAACTTTTTTTCAATAATGTTCACTTTTAGTACGTAAAAAAACTTTCTTAGACAATTTTTAATGACGTTAGTTCCAAACTAAAAGAATTAGATAGTTTTCCAAAAAAAAAAAGTTTTTCACTGTATGAAATGGTTTTGAAAAATTTTTTTAAAAAGACAATTTTTTTTCAATAATGTTCACTTTTAGTACGTAACAAAACTTTCTTAGACAATTTTTAATGACGTTCGTTCCAAACTAAAAGAATTAGATAGTTTCGCAAAAAAAAATTAATTTTTACTGTATGAAATGTTTTTGAAAAATTTTTGAAAACTTTTTTTGAAAAGACAATTTTTTTTCAATAATGTTCACTTTTAGTACGTAAATAAACTTTCTTTGGCAATTTTTAATGACGTTAGTTCCAAACTAAAAGAATTAGATAGTTTCGCAAAAAAAAATTATTTTTCACTGTATGAAATGTCTTAGAAAAACTTCTGAAAAATTTCTTTGAAAAGACAATTTTTTTTCAATAATGTTCACTTTTAGTACGTAAATAAACTTTCTTAGACAATTTTTAATGACGTTAGTTCCAAACTAAAAGAATTAGATAGTTTCGCAAAAAAAAATTATTTTTCACTGTATGAAATATCTTAAAAAAATTTCTGAAAAATTTCTTTGAAAAGACAATTTTTTTTCAATAATGTTCACTTTTAGTACGTAAATAAACTTTCTTAGACAATTTTTAATGACGTTAGTTCCAAACTAAAAGAATTAGATAGTTTCGCAAAAAAAAATTATTTTTCACTGTATGAAATGTCTTAGAAAAATTTCTGAAAAATTTCTTTGAAAAGACAATTTTTTTTCAATAATGTTCACTTTTAGTCCGTAAATAAACTTTCTTAGACAATTTTTAATGATGTTAGTTCCAAACTAAAAGAATTAGATAGTTTTGCAAAAAAAAAAAGTTTTTCACTGTATGAAATGTTTTTGAAAAATTTTTTTGAAAAGACAATTTTTTTTCAATAATGTTCACTTTTAGTACGTAAATAAACTTTCTTAGACAATTTTTAATGACGTTAGTTCCAAACTAAAAGAATTAGATAGTTTCGCAAAAAAAAATTATTTTTCACTGTATGAAATGTCTTGGAAAAAGTTTTTGAAAAGACAAGTTTTTTTCAATGATGTTCACTTTTAGTACGTAACAAAACTTTCTTAGACAATTTTTAATGACATTAGTTCCAAACTAAAAGAATTAGATAGTTTCGCAAAAAAAAATTATTTTTCACTCTAAGAAATGTCTTAGAAAAATTTTTGAAAAATTTTTTTGAAAAGACAATTTTTTTTCAATAATGTTCACTTTTAGTTTGTAAATAAACTTTCTTAGACAATTTTTAATAACGTTAGTTCCAAACTAAAAGAATTAGATAGTTTCGCAAAAAAAAATTATTTTTTAATGCATGAAATGTCTTGGAAAAGTTTTTGAAAAACTTTTGAAAAAGACAATTTTTTTCAATAATGTTCACTTTAGTACGTAAAAAAACTTTCTTAGACAATTTTTAATGACGTTAGTTTCAAACTAAAAGAATTAGATTGTTTCGCAAAAAAAAATTATTTTTCACTGTATGAAATGTAAAAAAACTTTCTTAGACAATTTTTAATGACGTTAGTTTCAAACTAAAAGAATTAGATAGTTTTCCAAAAAAAAAAAGTTTTTCACTGTATGAAATGGTTTTGAAAAATTATTTTAAAAAGACAATTTTTTTTCAATAATGTTCACTTTTAGTACGTAACAAAACTTTCTTAGACAATTTTTAATGACGTTCGTTCCAAACTAAAAGAATTAGATAGTTTCGCAAAAAAAAATTATTTTTTACTGTATGAAATGTTTTTGAAAAATTTTTGAAAAATTTTTTTGAAAAGACAATTTTTTTTCAATAATGTTCACTTTTAGTACGTAAATAAACTTTCTTAGACAATTTTTAATGACGTTAGTTCCAAACTAAAAGAATTAGATAGTTTCGCAAAAAAAAATTATTTTTCACTGTATGAAATGTCCTTGAAAAATTTTTAAAATTTTTTTTTGAAAAGACAATTTTTTTTCAATAATGTTCACTTTTAGTACGTAAATAAACTTTCTTAGACAATTTTTAATGACGTTAGTTCCAAACTAAAAGAATTAGATAGTTTCGCAAAAAAAAATTAAGTTTCACTGTATGAAATGTCTTAGGAAAATTTCTGAAAAATTTCTTTGATAAGACAATTTTTTTTCAATAATGTTCACTTTTAGTACGTAAAAAAACTTTCTTAGACAATTTTTAATGACGTTAGTTCCAAACTAAAAGAATTAGATAGTTTTCCAAAAAAAAAAAGTTTTTCACTGTATGAAATGGTTTTGAAAAATTATTTTAAAAAGACAATTTTTTTTCAATAATGTTCACTTTTAGTACGTAACAAAACTTTCTTAGACAATTTTTAATGACGTTCGTTCCAAACTAAAAGAATTAGATAGTTTCGCAAAAAAAAATTATTTTTTACTGTATGAAATGTTTTTGAAAAATTTTTGAAAAATTTTTTTGAAAAGACAATTTTTTTTCAATAATGTTCACTTTTAGTACGTAAATAAACTTTTTTAGACAATTTTTAATGACGTTAGTTCCAAACTAAAAGAATTAGATAGTTTCGCAAAAAAAAATTATTTTTTACAGTATGAAATGTCTTAGAAAAGTTTTTGAAAAATTTTTTTGAAAAGACAATTTTTTTTCAATAATGTTCACTTTTGGTACGTAAAAAAACTTTCTTAGACAAGTTTTAATGACGTTAGTTCCAAACTAAAAGAATTAGATAGTTTCGCAAAAAAAAATTATTTTTCACTGTATGAAATGTCTTAGAAAAATTTCTGAAAAATTTCTTTGAAAAGACAATTTTTTTTCAATAATGTTCACTTTTAGTACGTAAATAAACTTTCTTAGACAATTTTTAATGACGTTAGTTCCAAACTAAAAGAATTAGATAGTTTCGCAAAAAAAAATTATTTTTCACTGTATGAAGTGTCTTAGAAAAATTTCTGAAAAATTTCTTTGAAAAGACAATTTTTTTTCAATAATGTTCACTTTTAGTACGTAAATAAACTTTCTTAGACAATTTTTAATGATGTTAGTTCCAAACTAAAAGAATTAGATAGTTTCGCAAAAAAAATTTATTTTTCACTGCATGAAATGTCTTAGAGAAATTTCTGAAAAATTTCTTTGAAAAGACAATTTTTTTTCAATAATGTTCACTTTTTGTACGTAAAAAAACTTTCTTAGACAATTTTTAATGACGTTAGTTCCAAACTAAAGGAATTAGATAGTTTCGCAAAAAAAAATTATTTTTCACTGTATGAAATGTCTTAGAAAAATTTCTGAAAAATTTCTTTGAAAAGACAATTCTTTTTCAATAATGTTCACTTTTTGTACGTAAATAAACTTTCTTAGACAATTTTTAATGATGTTAGTTCCAAACTAAAAGAATTAGATAGTTTTGCAAAAAAAAAAAGTTTTTCACTGTATGAAATGTTTTTGAAAAATTTTTTTGAAAAGACAATTTTTTTTCAATAATGTTCACTTTTAGTACGTAAATAAACTTTCTTAGACAATTTTTAATGACGTTAGTTCCAAACTAAAAGAATTAGATAGTTTCGCAAAAAAAAATTATTTTTCACCGTATGAAATGTCTTGGAAAAAGTTTTTGAAAAGACAAGTTTTTTTCAATGATGTTCACTTTTAGTACGTAACAAAACTTTCTTAGACAATTTTTAATGACATTAGTTCCAAACTAAAAGAATTAGATAGTTTCGCAAAAAAAAATTATTTTTTACTGTATGAAATGTCTTAGAAAAATTTTTGAAAAATTTTTTTGAAAAGACAATTTTTTTTCAATAATGTTCACTTTTAGTACGTAAATAAACTTTCTTAGACAATTTTTAATGACGTTAGTTCCAAACTAAAAGAATTAGAGAGTTTTGCAAAAAAAATTATTTTTTACTGCATGAAATGTCTTGAAAAAGTTTTTGAGAAACTTTTGAAAAAGACAATTTTTTTCAATAATGTTCACTTTAGTACGTAAAAAAACTTTCTTAGACAATTTTTAATGACGTTAGTTCCAAACTAAAAGAATTAGATAGTTTCGCAAAAAAAAATTATTTTTCACTGTATGAAATATCTTAGAAAAATTTCTGAAAAATTTCTTTGAAAAGACAATTTTTTTTCAATAATGTTCACTTTTAGTACGTAAATAAACTTTCTTAGACAATTTTTAATGATGTTAGTTCCAAACTAAAAGAATTAGATAGTTTCGCAAAAAAAATTTATTTTTCACTGCATGAAATGTCTTAGAGAAATTTCTGAAAAATTTTTTTGAAAAGACAATTTTTTTTCAATAATGTTCACTTTTAGTACGTAAATAAACTTTCTTAGACAATTTTTAATGACGTTAGTTCCAAACTAAAAGAATTAGAGAGTTTTGCAAAAAAAATTATTTTTTACTGCATGAAATGTGTTGAAAAAGTTTTTGAGAAACTTTTGAAAAAGACAATTTTTTTCAATAATGTTCACTTTAGTACGTAAAAAAACTTTCTTAGACAATTTTTAATGACGTTAGTTCCAAACTAAAAGAATTAGATAGTTTCGCAAAAAAAAATTATTTTTCACTGTATGAAATGTCTTAGAAAAATTTCTGAAAAATTTCTTTGAAAAGACAATTTTTTTTCAATAATGTTCACTTTTAGTACGTAAATAAACTTTCTTAGACAATTTTTAATGATGTTAGTTCCAAACTAAAAGAATTAGATAGTTTCGCAAAAAAAATTTATTTTTCACTGCATGAAATGTCTTAGAGAAATTTCTGAAAAATTTTTTTAAAAAGACAATTTTTTTTCAATAATGTTCACTTTTAGTACGTAAATAAACTTTCTTAGACAATTTTTAATGATGTTAGTACCAAACTAAAAGAATTAGATAGTTTCGCAAAAAAAATTTATTTTTCACTGCATGAAATGTCTTAGAGAAATTTCTGAAAAATTTCTTTGAAAAGACAATTTTTTTTCAATAATGTTCACTTTTTGTACGTAAAAAAACTTTCTTAGACAATTTTTAATGACGTTAGTTCCAAACTAAAGGAATTAGATAGTTTCGCAAAAAAAAATTATTTTTCACTGTATGAAATGTCTTAGAAAAATTTCTGAAAAATTTCTTTGAAAAGACAATTTTTTTTCAATAATGTTCACTTTTTGTACGTAAAAAAACTTTCTTAGACAATTTTTAATGACGTTAGTTCCAAACTAAAGGAATTAGATAGTTTCGCAAAAAAAAATTATTTTTCACTGTATGAAATGTCTTAGAAAAATTTCTGAAAAATTTCTTTGAAAAGACAATTTTTTTTCAATAATGTTCACTTTTAGTACGTAAATAAACTTTCTTAGACAATTTTTAATGACGTTAGTTCCAAACTAAAAGAATTAGATAGTTTCGCAAAAAAAAATTATTTTTCACTGTATGAAATGTCTTAGAAAAATTTCTGAAAAATTTCTTTGAAAAGACAATTTTTTTTCAATAATGTTCACTTTTAGTCCGTAAATAAACTTTCTTAGACAATTTTTAATGATGTTAGTTCCAAACTAAAAGAATTAGATAGTTTTGCAAAAAAAAAAAGTTTTTCACTGTATGAAATGTTTTTGAAAAATTTTTTTGAAAAGACAATTTTTTTTCAATAATGTTCACTTTTAGTACGTAAATAAACTTTCTTAGACAATTTTTAATGACGTTAGTTCCAAACTAAAAGAATTAGATAGTTTCGCAAAAAAAAATTATTTTTCACTGTATGAAATGTCTTGAAAAAAGTTTTTGAAAAGACAAGTTTTTTTCAATGATGTTCACTTTTAGTACGTAACAAAACTTTCTTAGACAATTTTTAATGACATTAGTTCCAAACTAAAAGAATTAGATAGTTTCGCAAAAAAAAATTATTTTTCACTCTAAGAAATGTCTTAGAAAAATTTTTGAAAAATTTTTTTGAAAAGACAATTTTTTTTCAATAATGTTCACTTTTAGTTTGTAAATAAACTTTCTTAGACAATTTTTAATAACGTTAGTTCCAAACTAAAAGAATTAGATAGTTTCGCAAAAAAAAATTATTTTTTAATGCATGAAATGTCTTGGAAAAGTTTTTGAAAAACTTTTGAAAAAGACAATTTTTTTCAATAATGTTCACTTTAGTACGTAAAAAAACTTTCTTAGACAATTTTTAATGACGTTAGTTTCAAACTAAAAGAATTAGATTGTTTCGCAAAAAAAAATTATTTTTCACTGTATGAAATGTAAAAAAACTTTCTTAGACAATTTTTAATGACGTTAGTTTCAAACTAAAAGAATTAGATAGTTTTCCAAAAAAAAAAAGTTTTTCACTGTATGAAATGGTTTTGAAAAATTATTTTAAAAAGACAATTTTTTTTCAATAATGTTCACTTTTAGTACGTAACAAAACTTTCTTAGACAATTTTTAATGACGTTCGTTCCAAACTAAAAGAATTAGATAGTTTCGCAAAAAAAAATTAAGTTTCACTGTATGAAATGTCTTAGAAAAATTTCTGAAAAATTTCTTTGATAAGACAATTTTTTTTCAATAATGTTCACTTTTAGTACGTAAAAAAAATTTCTTAGACAATTTTTAATGACGTTAGTTCCAAACTAAAAGAATTAGATAGTTTTCCAAAAAAAAAAAGTTTTTCACTGTATGAAATGGTTTTGAAAAATTATTTTAAAAAGACAATTTTTTTTCAATAATGTTCACTTTTAGTACGTAACAAAACTTTCTTAGACAATTTTTAATGACGTTCGTTCCAAACTAAAAGAATTAGATAGTTTCGCAAAAAAAAATTATTTTTTACTGTATGAAATGTCTTTGAAAAATTTTTGAAAAATTTTTTTGAAAAGACAATTTTTTTTCAATAATGTTCACTTTTAGTACGTAAATAAACTTTTTTAGACAATTTTTAATGACGTTAGTTCCAAACTAAAAGAATTAGATAGTTTCGCAAAAAAAAATTATTTTTTACAGTATGAAATGTCTTAGAAAAGTTTTTGAAAAATTTTTTTGAAAAGACAATTTTTTTTCAATAATGTTCACTTTTGGTACGTAAAAAAACTTTCTTAGACAAGTTTTAATGACGTTAGTTCCAAACTAAAAGAATTAGATAGTTTCGCAAAAAAAAATTATTTTTCACTGTATGAAATGTCTTAGAAAAATTTCTGAAAAATTTCTTTGAAAAGACAATTTTTTTTCAATAATGTTCACTTTTAGTACGTAAATAAACTTTCTTAGACAATTTTTAATGACGTTAGTTCCAAACTAAAAGAATTAGATAGTTTCGCAAAAAAAAATTATTTTTCACTGTATGAAATGTCTTAGAAAAATTTCTGAAAAATTTCTTTGAAAAGACAATTTTTTTTCAATAATGTTCACTTTTAGTACGTAAATAAACTTTCTTAGACAATTTTTAATGATGTTAGTTCCAAACTAAAAGAATTAGATAGTTTCGCAAAAAAAATTTATTTTTCACTGCATGAAATGTCTTAGAGAAATTTCTGAAAAATTTCTTTGAAAAGACAATTTTTTTTCAATAATGTTCACTTTTTGTACGTAAAAAAACTTTCTTAGACAATTTTTAATGACGTTAGTTCCAAACTAAAGGAATTAGATAGTTTCGCAAAAAAAAATTATTTTTCACTGTATGAAATGTCTTAGAAAAATTTCTGAAAAATTTCTTTGAAAAGACAATTTTTTTTCAATAATGTTCACTTTTTGTACGTAAATAAACTTTCTTAGACAATTTTTAATGATGTTAGTTCCAAACTAAAAGAATTAGATAGTTTTGCAAAAAAAAAAAGTTTTTCACTGTATGAAATGTTTTTGAAAAATTTTTTTGAAAAGACAATTTTTTTTCAATAATGTTCACTTTTAGTACGTAAATAAACTTTCTTAGACAATTTTTAATGACGTTAGTTCCAAACTAAAAGAATTAGAGAGTTTTGCAAAAAAAATTATTTTTTACTGCATGAAATGTCTTGAAAAAGTTTTTGAGAAACTTTTGAAAAAGACAATTTTTTTCAATAATGTTCACTTTAGTACGTAAAAAAACTTTCTTAGACAATTTTTAATGACGTTAGTTCCAAACTAAAAGAATTAGATAGTTTCGCAAAAAAAAATTATTTTTCACTGTATGAAATGTCTTAGAAAAATTTCTGAAAAATTTCTTTGAAAAGACAATTTTTTTTCAATAATGTTCACTTTTAGTACGTAAATAAACTTTCTTAGACAATTTTTAATGATGTTAGTTCCAAACTAAAAGAATTAGATAGTTTCGCAAAAAAAATTTATTTTTCACTGCATGAAATGTCTTAGAGAAATTTCTGAAAAATTTTTTTGAAAAGACAATTTTTTTTCAATAATGTTCACTTTTAGTACGTAAATAAACTTTCTTAGACAATTTTTAATGATGTTAGTACCAAACTAAAAGAATTAGATAGTTTCGCAAAAAAAATTTATTTTTCACTGCATGAAATGTCTTAGAGAAATTTCTGAAAAATTTCTTTGAAAAGACAATTTTTTTTCAATAATGTTCACTTTTTGTACGTAAAAAAACTTTCTTAGACAATTTTTAATGACGTTAGTTCCAAACTAAAGGAATTAGATAGTTTCGCAAAAAAAAATTATTTTTCACTGTATGAAATGTCTTAGAAAAATTTCTGAAAAATTTCTTTGAAAAGACAATTTTTTTTCAATAATGTTCACTTTTTGTACGTAAAAAAACTTTCTTAGACAATTTTTAATGACGTTAGTTCCAAACTAAAGGAATTAGATAGTTTCGCAAAAAAAAATTATTTTTCACTGTATGAAATGTCTTAGAAAAATTTCTGAAAAATTTCTTTGAAAAGACAATTTTTTTTCAATAATGTTCACTTTTAGTACGTAAATAAACTTTCTTAGACAATTTTTAATGACGTTAGTTCCAAACTAAAAGAATTAGATAGTTTCGCAAAAAAAAATTATTTTTCACTGTATGAAATGTCTTAGAAAAATTTCTGAAAAATTTCTTTGAAAAGACAATTTTTTTTCAATAATGTTCACTTTTAGTCCGTAAATAAACTTTCTTAGACAATTTTTAATGATGTTAGTTCCAAACTAAAAGAATTAGATAGTTTTGCAAAAAAAAAAAGTTTTTCACTGTATGAAATGTTTTTGAAAAATTTTTTTGAAAAGACAATTTTTTTTCAATAATGTTCACTTTTAGTACGTAAATAAACTTTCTTAGACAATTTTTAATGACGTTAGTTCCAAACTAAAAGAATTAGATAGTTTCGCAAAAAAAAATTATTTTTCACTGTATGAAATGTCATGAAAAAAGTTTTTGAATAGACAAGTTTTTTTCAATGATGTTCACTTTTAGTACGTAACAAAACTTTCTTAGACAATTTTTAATGACATTAGTTCCAAACTAAAAGAATTAGATAGTTTCGCAAAAAAAAATTATTTTTCACTCTAAGAAATGTCTTAGAAAAATTTTTGAAAAATTTTTTTGAAAAGACAATTTTTTTTCAATAATGTTCACTTTTAGTTTGTAAATAAACTTTCTTAGACAATTTTTAATAACGTTAGTTCCAAACTAAAAGAATTAGATAGTTTCGCAAAAAAAAATTATTTTTTAATGCATGAAATGTCTTGGAAAAGTTTTTGAAAAACTTTTGAAAAAGACAATTTTTTTCAATAATGTTCACTTTAGTACGTAAAAAAACTTTCTTAGACAATTTTTAATGACGTTAGTTTCAAACTAAAAGAATTAGATTGTTTCGCAAAAAAAAATTATTTTTCACTGTATGAAATGTAAAAAAACTTTCTTAGACAATTTTTAATGACGTTAGTTTCAAACTAAAAGAATTAGATAGTTTTCCAAAAAAAAAAAGTTTTTCACTGTATGAAATGGTTTTGAAAAATTATTTTAAGAAGACAGTTTTTTTTCAATAATGTTCACTTTTAGTACGTAAATAAACTTTCTTAGACAATTTTTAATGACGTTAGTTCCAAACTAAAAGAATTAGATAGTTTCGCAAAAAAAAATTATTTTTCACTGTATGAAATGTCCTTGAAAAATTTTTAAAAATTTTTTTTGAAAAGACAATTTTTTTTCAATAATGTTCACTTTTAGTACGTAAATAAACTTTCTTAGACAATTTTTAATGACGTTAGTTCCAAACTAAAAGAATTAGATAGTTTCGCAAAAAAAAATTAAGTTTCACTGTATGAAATGTCTTAGAAAAATTTCTGAAAAATTTCTTTGATAAGACAATTTTTTTTCAATAATGTTCACTTTTAGTACGTAAAAAAACTTTCTTAGACAATTTTTAATGACGTTAGTTCCAAACTAAAAGAATTAGATAGTTTTCCAAAAAAAAAAAGTTTTTCACTGTATGAAATGGTTTTGAAAAATTATTTTAAAAAGACAATTTTTTTTCAATAATGTTCACTTTTAGTACGTAACAAAACTTTCTTAGACAATTTTTAATGACGTTCGTTCCAAACTAAAAGAATTAGATAGTTTCGCAAAAAAAAATTATTTTTTACTGTATGAAATGTTTTTGAAAAATTTTTGAAAAATTTTTTTGAAAAGACAATTTTTTTTCAATAATGTTCACTTTTAGTACGTAAATAAACTTTTTTAGACAATTTTTAATGACGTTAGTTCCAAACTAAAAGAATTAGATAGTTTCGCAAAAAAAAATTATTTTTTACAGTATGAAATGTCTTAGAAAAGTTTTTGAAAAATTTTTTTGAAAAGACAATTTTTTTTCAATAATGTTCACTTTTGGTACGTAAAAAAACTTTCTTAGACAAGTTTTAATGACGTTAGTTCCAAACTAAAAGAATTAGATAGTTTCGCAAAAAAAAATTATTTTTCACTGTATGAAATGTCTTAGAAAAATTTCTGAAAAATTTCTTTGAAAAGACAATTTTTTTTCAATAATGTTCACTTTTAGTACGTAAATAAACTTTCTTAGACAATTTTTAATGACGTTAGTTCCAAACTAAAAGAATTAGATAGTTTCGCAAAAAAAAATTATTTTTCACTGTATGAAATGTCTTAGAAAAATTTCTGAAAAATTTCTTTGAAAAGACAATTTTTTTTCAATAATGTTCACTTTTAGTACGTAAATAAACTTTCTTAGACAATTTTTAATGATGTTAGTTCCAAACTAAAAGAATTAGATAGTTTCGCAAAAAAAATTTATTTTTCACTGCATGAAATGTCTTAGAGAAATTTCTGAAAAATTTCTTTGAAAAGACAATTTTTTTTCAATAATGTTCACTTTTTGTACGTAAAAAAACTTTCTTAGACAATTTTTAATGACGTTAGTTCCAAACTAAAGGAATTAGATAGTTTCGCAAAAAAAAATTATTTTTCACTGTATGAAATGTCTTAGAAAAATTTCTGAAAAATTTCTTTGAAAAGACAATTTTTTTTCAATAATGTTCACTTTTTGTACGTAAATAAACTTTCTTAGACAATTTTTAATGATGTTAGTTCCAAACTAAAAGAATTAGATAGTTTTGCAAAAAAAAAAAGTTTTTCACTGTATGAAATGTTTTTGAAAAATTTTTTTGAAAAGACAATTTTTTTTCAATAATGTTCACTTTTAGTACGTAAATAAACTTTCTTAGACAATTTTTAATGACGTTAGTTCCAAACTAAAAGAATTAGAGAGTTTTGCAAAAAAAATTATTTTTTACTGCATGAAATGTCTTGAAAAAGTTTTTGAGAAACTTTTGAAAAAGACAATTTTTTTCAATAATGTTCACTTTAGTACGTAAAAAAACTTTCTTAGACAATTTTTAATGACGTTAGTTCCAAACTAAAAGAATTAGATAGTTTCGCAAAAAGAAATTATTTTTCACTGCATGAAATGTCTTAGAGAAATTTCTGAAAAATTTCTTTGAAAAGACAATTTTTTTTCAATAATGTTCACTTTTTGTACGTAAAAAAACTTTCTTAGACAATTTTTAATGACGTTAGTTCCAAACTAAAGGAATTAGATAGTTTCGCAAAAAAAAATTATTTTTCACTGTATGAAATGTCTTAGAAAAATTTCTGAAAAATTTCTTTGAAAAGACAATTTTTTTTCAATAATGTTCACTTTTTGTACGTAAATAAACTTTCTTAGACAATTTTTAATGATGTTAGTTCCAAACTAAAAGAATTAGATAGTTTTGCAAAAAAAAAAAGTTTTTCACTGTATGAAATGTTTTTGAAAAATTTTTTTGAAAAGACAATTTTTTTTCAATAATGTTCACTTTTAGTACGTAAATAAACTTTCTTAGACAATTTTTAATGACGTTAGTTCCAAACTAAAAGAATTAGAGAGTTTTGCAAAAAAAATTATTTTTTACTGCATGAAATGTCTTGAAAAAGTTTTTGAGAAACTTTTGAAAAAGACAATTTTTTTCAATAATGTTCACTTTAGTACGTAAAAAAACTTTCTTAGACAATTTTTAATGACGTTAGTTCCAAACTAAAAGAATTAGATAGTTTCGCAAAAAAAAATTATTTTTCACTGTATGAAATGTCTTAGAAAAATTTCTGAAAAATTTCTTTGAAAAGACAATTTTTTTTCAATAATGTTCACTTTTAGTACGTAAATAAACTTTCTTAGACAATTTTTAATGATGTTAGTTCCAAACTAAAAGAATTAGATAGTTTCGCAAAAAAAATTTATTTTTCACTGCATGAAATGTCTTAGAGAAATTTCTGAAAAATTTTTTTGAAAAGACAATTTTTTTTCAATAATGTTCACTTTTAGTACGTAAATAAACTTTCTTAGACAATTTTTAATGATGTTAGTACCAAACTAAAAGAATTAGATAGTTTCGCAAAAAAAATTTATTTTTCACTGCATGAAATGTCTTAGAGAAATTTCTGAAAAATTTCTTTGAAAAGACAATTTTTTTTCAATAATGTTCACTTTTTGTACGTAAAAAAACTTTCTTAGACAATTTTTAATGACGTTAGTTCCAAACTAAAGGAATTAGATAGTTTCGCAAAAAAAAATTATTTTTCACTGTATGAAATGTCTTAGAAAAATTTCTGAAAAATTTCTTTGAAAAGACAATTTTTTTTCAATAATGTTCACTTTTTGTACGTAAAAAAACTTTCTTAGACAATTTTTAATGACGTTAGTTCCAAACTAAAGGAATTAGATAGTTTCGCAAAAAAAAATTATTTTTCACTGTATGAAATGTCTTAGAAAAATTTCTGAAAAATTTCTTTGAAAAGACAATTTTTTTTCAATAATGTTCACTTTTAGTACGTAAATAAACTTTCTTAGACAATTTTTAATGACGTTAGTTCCAAACTAAAAGAATTAGATAGTTTCGCAAAAAAAAATTATTTTTCACTGTATGAAATGTCTTAGAAAAATTTCTGAAAAATTTCTTTGAAAAGACAATTTTTTTTCAATAATGTTCACTTTTAGTCCGTAAATAAACTTTCTTAGACAATTTTTAATGATGTTAGTTCCAAACTAAAAGAATTAGATAGTTTTGCAAAAACAAAAAGTTTTTCACTGTATGAAATGTTTTTGAAAAATTTTTTTG
The DNA here is from genome assembly GCF_918807975.1 of Aplidium turbinatum. Lineage (NCBI taxonomy): Eukaryota > Metazoa > Chordata > Ascidiacea > Aplousobranchia > Polyclinidae > Aplidium > Aplidium turbinatum. Next base: position 19,079,862 of record NC_137475.1, read on the forward strand.
AAAAGACAATTTTTTTTCAATAATGTTCACTTTTAGTACGTAAATAAACTTTCTTAGACAATTTTTAATGACGTTAGTTCCAAACTAAAAGAATTAGATAGTTTCGCAAAAAAAAATTATTTTTCACTGTATGAAATGTCATGAAAAAAGTTTTTGAATAGACAAGTTTTTTTCAATGATGTTCACTTTTAGTACGTAACAAAACTTTCTTAGACAATTTTTAATGACATTAGTTCCAAACTAAAAGAATTAGATAGTTTCGCAAAAAAAAATTATTTTTCACTCTAAGAAATGTCTTAGAAGAATTTTTGAAAAATTTTTTTGAAAAGACAATTTTTTTTCAATAATGTTCACTTTTAGTTTGTAAATAAACTTTCTTAGACAATTTTTAATAACGTTAGTTCCAAACTAAAAGAATTAGATAGTTTCGCAAAAAAAAATTATTTTTTAATGCATGAAATGTCTTGGAAAAGTTTTTGAAAAACTTTTGAAAAAGACAATTTTTTTCAATAATGTTCACTTTAGTACGTAAAAAAACTTTCTTAGACAATTTTTAATGACGTTAGTTTCAAACTAAAAGAATTAGATTGTTTCGCAAAAAAAAATTATTTTTCACTGTATGAAATGTAAAAAAACTTTCTTAGACAATTTTTAATGACGTTAGTTTCAAACTAAAAGAATTAGATAGTTTTCCAAAAAAAAAAAGTTTTTCACTGTATGAAATGGTTTTGAAAAATTATTTTAAGAAGACAGTTTTTTTTCAATAATGTTCACTTTTAGTACGTAAATAAACTTTCTTAGACAATTTTTAATGACGTTAGTTCCAAACTAAAAGAATTAGATAGTTTCGCAAAAAAAAATTATTTTTCACTGTATGAAATGTCCTTGAAAAATTTTTAAAAATTTTTTTTGAAAAGACAATTTTTTTTCAATAATGTTCACTTTTAGTACGTAAATAAACTTTCTTAGACAATTTTTAATGACGTTAGTTCCAAACTAAAAGAATTAGATAGTTTCGCAAAAAAAAATTAAGTTTCACTGTATGAAATGTCTTAGAAAAATTTCTGAAAAATTTCTTTGATAAGACAATTTTTTTTCAATAATGTTCACTTTTAGTACGTAAAAAAACTTTCTTAGACAATTTTTAATGACGTTAGTTCCAAACTAAAAGAATTAGATAGTTTTCCAAAAAAAAAAAGTTTTTCACTGTATGAAATGGTTTTGAAAAATTATTTTAAAAAGACAATTTTTTTTCAATAATGTTCACTTTTAGTACGTAACAAAACTTTCTTAGACAATTTTTAATGACGTTCGTTCCAAACTAAAAGAATTAGATAGTTTCGCAAAAAAAAATTATTTTTTACTGTATGAAATGTTTTTGAAAAATTTTTGAAAAATTTTTTTGAAAAGACAATTTTTTTTCAATAATGTTCACTTTTAGTACGTAAATAAACTTTTTTAGACAATTTTTAATGACGTTAGTTCCAAACTAAAAGAATTAGATAGTTTCGCAAAAAAAAATTATTTTTTACAGTATGAAATGTCTTAGAAAAGTTTTTGAAAAATTTTTTTGAAAAGACAATTTTTTTTCAATAATGTTCACTTTTGGTACGTAAAAAAACTTTCTTAGACAAGTTTTAATGACGTTAGTTCCAAACTAAAAGAATTAGATAGTTTCGCAAAAAAAAATTATTTTTCACTGTATGAAATGTCTTAGAAAAATTTCTGAAAAATTTCTTTGAAAAGACAATTTTTTTTCAATAATGTTCACTTTTAGTACGTAAATAAACTTTCTTAGACAATTTTTAATGACGTTAGTTCCAAACTAAAAGAATTAGATAGTTTCGCAAAAAAAAATTATTTTTCACTGTATGAAATGTCTTAGAAAAATTTCTGAAAAATTTCTTTGAAAAGACAATTTTTTTTCAATAATGTTCACTTTTAGTACGTAAATAAACTTTCTTAGACAATTTTTAATGATGTTAGTTCCAAACTAAAAGAATTAGATAGTTTCGCAAAAAAAATTTATTTTTCACTGCATGAAATGTCTTAGAGAAATTTCTGAAAAATTTCTTTGAAAAGACAATTTTTTTTCAATAATGTTCACTTTTTGTACGTAAAAAAACTTTCTTAGACAATTTTTAATGACGTTAGTTCCAAACTAAAGGAATTAGATAGTTTCGCAAAAAAAAATTATTTTTCACTGTATGAAATGTCTTAGAAAAATTTCTGAAAAATTTCTTTGAAAAGACAATTTTTTTCAATAATGTTCACTTTTTGTACGTAAATAAACTTTCTTAGACAATTTTTAATGATGTTAGTTCCAAACTAAAAGAATTAGATAGTTTTGCAAAAAAAAAAAGTTTTTCACTGTATGAAATGTTTTTGAAAAATTTTTTTGAAAAGACAATTTTTTTTCAATAATGTTCACTTTTAGTACGTAAATAAACTTTCTTAGACAATTTTTAATGACGTTAGTTCCAAACTAAAAGAATTAGAGAGTTTTGCAAAAAAAATTATTTTTTACTGCATGAAATGTCTTGAAAAAGTTTTTGAGAAACTTTTGAAAAAGACAATTTTTTTCAATAATGTTCACTTTAGTACGTAAAAAAACTTTCTTAGACAATTTTTAATGACGTTAGTTCCAAACTAAAAGAATTAGATAGTTTCGCAAAAAGAAATTATTTTTCACTGTATGAAATGTCTTAGAAAAATTTCTGAAAAATTTCTTTGAAAAGACAATTTTTTTTCAATAATGTTCACTTTTAGTACGTAAATAAACTTTCTTAGACAATTTTTAATGATGTTAGTTCCAAACTAAAAGAATTAGATAGTTTCGCAAAAAAAATTTATTTTTCACTGCATGAAATGTCTTAGAGAAATTTCTGACAAATTTTTTTGAAAAGACAATTTTTTTTCAATAATGTTCACTTTTAGTACGTAAATAAACTTTCTTAGACAATTTTTAATGACGTTAGTTCCAAACTAAAAGAATTAGAGAGTTTTGCAAAAAAAATTATTTTTTACTGCATGAAATGTGTTGAAAAAGTTTTTGAGAAACTTTTGAAAAAGACAATTTTTTTCAATAATGTTCACTTTAGTACGTAAAAAAACTTTCTTAGACAATTTTTAATGACGTTAGTTCCAAACTAAAAGAATTAGATAGTTTCGCAAAAAAAAATTATTTTTCACTGTATGAAATGTCTTAGAAAAATTTCTGAAAAATTTCTTTGAAAAGACAATTTTTTTTCAATAATGTTCACTTTTAGTACGTAAATAAACTTTCTTAGACAATTTTTAATGATGTTAGTTCCAAACTAAAAGAATTAGATAGTTTCGCAAAAAAAATTTATTTTTCACTGCATGAAATGTCTTAGAGAAATTTCTGAAAAATTTTTTTGAAAAGACAATTTTTTTTCAATAATGTTCACTTTTAGTACGTAAATAAACTTTCTTAGACAATTTTTAATGATGTTAGTACCAAACTAAAAGAATTAGATAGTTTCGCAAAAAAAATTTATTTTTCACTGCATGAAATGTCTTAGAGAAATTTCTGAAAAATTTCTTTGAAAAGACAATTTTTTTTCAATAATGTTCACTTTTTGTACGTAAAAAAACTTTCTTAGACAATTTTTAATGACGTTAGTTCCAAACTAAAGGAATTAGATAGTTTCGCAAAAAAAAAATTATTTTTCACTGTATGAAATGTCTTAGAAAAATTTCTGAAAAATTTCTTTGAAAAGACAATTTTTTTTCAATAATGTTCACTTTTTGTACGTAAAAAAACTTTCTTAGACAATTTTTAATGACGTTAGTTCCAAACTAAAGGAATTAGATAGTTTCGCAAAAAAAAATTATTTTTCACTGTATGAAATGTCTTAGAAAAATTTCTGAAAAATTTCTTTGAAAAGACAATTTTTTTTCAATAATGTTCACTTTTAGTACGTAAATAAACTTTCTTAGACAATTTTTAATGACGTTAGTTCCAAACTAAAAGAATTAGATAGTTTCGCAAAAAAAAATTATTTTTCACTGTATGAAATGTCTTAGAAAAATTTCTGAAAAATTTCTTTGAAAAGACAATTTTTTTTCAATAATGTTCACTTTTAGTCCGTAAATAAACTTTCTTAGACAATTTTTAATGATGTTAGTTCCAAACTAAAAGAATTAGATAGTTTTGCAAAAAAAAAAAGTTTTTCACTGTATGAAATGTTTTTGAAAAATTTTTTTGAAAAGACAATTTTTTTTCAATAATGTTCACTTTTAGTACGTAAATAAACTTTCTTAGACAATTTTTAATGACGTTAGTTCCAAACTAAAAGAATTAGATAGTTTCGCAAAAAAAAATTATTTTTCACTGTATGAAATGTCTTGAAAAAAGTTTTTGAAAAGACAAGTTTTTTTCAATGATGTTCACTTTTAGTACGTAACAAAACTTTCTTAGACAATTTTTAATGACATTAGTTCCAAACTAAAAGAATTAGATAGTTTCGCAAAAAAAAATTATTTTTCACTCTAAGAAATGTCTTAGAAAAATTTTTGAAAAATTTTTTTGAAAAGACAATTTTTTTTCAATAATGTTCACTTTTAGTTTGTAAATAAACTTTCTTAGACAATTTTTAATAACGTTAGTTCCAAACTAAAAGAATTAGATAGTTTCGCAAAAAAAAATTATTTTTTAATGCATGAAATGTCTTGGAAAAGTTTTTGAAAAACTTTTGAAAAAGACAATTTTTTTCAATAATGTTCACTTTAGTACGTAAAAAAACTTTCTTAGACAATTTTTAATGACGTTAGTTTCAAACTAAAAGAATTAGATTGTTTCGCAAAAAAAAATTATTTTTCACTGTATGAAATGTACAAAAACTTTCTTAGACAATTTTTAATGACGTTAGTTTCAAACTAAAAGAATTAGATAGTTTTCCAAAAAAAAAAAGTTTTTCACTGTATGAAATGGTTTTGAAAAGTTATTTTAAAAAGACAATTTTTTTTCAATAATGTTCACTTTTAGTACGTAACAAAACTTTCTTAGACAATTTTTAATGACGTTCGTTCCAAACTAAAAGAATTAGATAGTTTCGCAAAAAAAAATTATTTTTTACTGTATGAAATGTTTTTGAAAAATTTTTGAAAAATTTTTTTGAAAAGACAATTTTTTTTCAATAATGTTCACTTTTAGTACGTAAATAAACTTTCTTAGACAATTTTTAATGACGTTAGTTCCAAACTAAAAGAATTAGATAGTTTCGCAAAAAAAAATTATTTTTCACTGTATGAAATGTCCTTGAAAAATTTTTAAAAATTTTTTTTGAAAAGACAATTTTTTTTCAATAATGTTCACTTTTAGTACGTAAATAAACTTTCTTAGACAATTTTTAATGACGTTAGTTCCAAACTAAAAGAATTAGATAGTTTCGCAAAAAAAAATTAAGTTTCACTGTATGAAATGTCTTAGAAAAATTTCTGAAAAATTTCTTTGATAAGACAATTTTTTTTCAATAATGTTCACTTTTAGTACGTAAAAAAACTTTCTTAGACAATTTTTAATGACGTTAGTTCCAAACTAAAAGAATTAGATAGTTTTCCAAAAAAAAAAAGTTTTTCACTGTATGAAATGGTTTTGAAAAATTATTTTAAAAAGACAATTTTTTTTCAATAATGTTCACTTTTAGTACGTAACAAAACTTTCTTAGACAATTTTTAATGACGTTCGTTCCAAACTAAAAGAATTAGATAGTTTCGCAAAAAAAAATTATTTTTTACTGTATGAAATGTTTTTGAAAAATTTTTGAAAAACTTTTTTGAAAAGACAATTTTTTTTCAATAATGTTCACTTTTAGTACGTAAATAAACTTTTTTAGACAATTTTTAATGACGTTAGTTCCAAACTAAAAGAATTAGATAGTTTCGCAAAAAAAAATTATTTTTTACAGTATGAAATGTCTTAGAAAAGTTTTTGAAAAATTTTTTTGAAAAGACAATTTTTTTTCAATAATGTTCACTTTTGGTACGTAAAAAAACTTTCTTAGACAAGTTTTAATGACGTTAGTTCCAAACTAAAAGAATTAGATAGTTTCGCAAAAAAAATTATTTTTCACTGTATGAAATGTCTTAGAAAAATTTCTGAAAAATTTCTTTGAAAAGACAATTTTTTTTCAATAATGTTCACTTTTAGTACGTAAATAAACTTTCTTAGACAATTTTTAATGACGTTAGTTCCAAACTAAAAGAATTAGATAGTTTCGCAAAAAAAAATTATTTTTCACTGTATGAAATGTCTTAGAAAAATTTCTGAAAAATTTCTTTGAAAAGACAATTTTTTTTCAATAATGTTCACTTTTAGTACGTAAATAAACTTTCTTAGACAATTTTTAATGATGTTAGTTCCAAACTAAAAGAATTAGATAGTTTCGCAAAAAAAATTTATTTTTCACTGCATGAAATGTCTTAGAGAAATTTCTGAAAAATTTCTTTGAAAAGACAATTTTTTTTCAATAATGTTCACTTTTTGTACGTAAAAAAACTTTCTTAGACAATTTTTAATGACGTTAGTTCCAAACTAAAGGAATTAGATAGTTTCGCAAAAAAAAATTATTTTTCACTGTATGAAATGTCTTAGAAAAATTTCTGAAAAATTTCTTTGAAAAGACAATTTTTTTTCAATAATGTTCACTTTTTGTACGTAAATAAACTTTCTTAGACAATTTTTAATGATGTTAGTTCCAAACTAAAAGAATTAGATAGTTTTGCAAAAAAAAAAAGTTTTTCACTGTATGAAATGTTTTTGAAAAATTTTTTTGAAAAGACAATTTTTTTTCAATAATGTTCACTTTTAGTACGTAAATAAACTTTCTTAGACAATTTTTAATGACGTTAGTTCCAAACTAAAAGAATTAGATAGTTTCGCAAAAAAAAATTATTTTTCACTGTATGAAATGTCTTGGAAAAAGTTTTTGAAAAGACAAGTTTTTTTCAATGATGTTCACTTTTAGTACGTAACAAAACTTTCTTAGACAATTTTTAATGACATTAGTTCCAAACTAAAAGAATTAGATAGTTTCGCAAAAAAAAATTATTTTTCACTCTAAGAAATGTCTTAGAAAAATTTTTGAAAAATTTTTTTGAAAAGACAATTTTTTTTCAATTATGTTCACTTTTAGTACGTAAATAAACTTTCTTAGACAATTTTTAATGACGTTAGTTCCAAACTAAAAGAATTAGATAGTTTCGCAAAAAAAAATTATTTTTCACGGTATGAAATGTCTTGGAAAAAGTTTTTTGAAAAGACAAGTTTTTTTCAATGATGTTCACTTTTAGTACGTAACAAAACTTTCTTAGACAATTTTTAATGACGTTAGTTCCAAACTAAAAGAATTAGATAGTTTCGCAAAAAAAAATTATTTTTTACTGTATGAAATGTCTTAGAAAAATTTTTGAAAAATTTTTTTGAAAAGACAATTTTTTTTCAATAATGTTCACTTTTAGTACGTAAATAAACTTTCTTAGACAATTTTTAATGACGTTAGTTCCAAACTAAAATAATTAGATAGTTTCGCAAAAAAAAATTATTTTGCACAGTATGACATGTCTTGGAAAAATTTTTTTGAAAAGACAATTTTTTTTCAATAATGTTCACTTTTAGTACGTAACAAAACTTCCTTAGATGATTTTTAATGACGTTAGTTCCAAACAAAAAGAATTAGATGGTTTCGCAAAAAAAAATTATTTTTCACTGTATGAAATGTCTTGGAAAAATTTTTTTAAAAAGACAATTTTTTTTTCAATAATGTTCACTTTTAGTACGTAAATAAACTTTCTTTGGCAATTTTTAATGACGTTAGTTCCAAACTAAACGAATTAGATTGTTTTGCAAAAAAAAAAAGTTTTTCACTGTATGAAATGTTTTTAAAAAATTTGTTTGAAAAGACAATTTTTTTTCAATAATGTTCACTTTTAGTACGTTACAAAACTTCCTTAGACAATTTTTAATGACGTTAGTTCCAAACTAAAAGAATTAGATAGTTTCGCAAAAAAAAATTATTTTTCACTGTATGAAATGTCCTTGAAAAATTTAAAAAAATTTTTTTTGAAAAGACAATTTTTTTTCAATAATGTTCACTTTTAGTACGTAAATAAACTTTCTTAGACAATTTTTAATGACGTTAGTTCCAAACTAAAAGAATTAGATAGTTTCGCAAAAAAAAATTAAGTTTCACTGTATGAAATGTCTTAGAAAAATTTCTGAAAAATTTCTTTGATAAGACAATTTTTTTTCAATAATGTTCACTTTTAGTACGTAAAAAAACTTTCTTAGACAATTTTTAATGACGTTAGTTCCAAACTAAAAGAATTAGATAGTTTTCCAAAAAAAAAAAGTTTTTCACTGTATGAAATGGTTTTGAAAAATTATTTTAAAAAGACAATTTTTTTTCAATAATGTTCACTTTTAGTACGTAACAAAACTTTCTTAGACAATTTTTAATGACGTTCGTTCCAAACTAAAAGAATTAGATAGTTTCGCAAAAAAAAATTATTTTTTACTGTATGAAATGTTTTTGAAAAATTTTTGAAAAATTTTTTTGAAAAGACAATTTTTTTTCAATAATGTTCACTTTTAGTACGTAAATAAACTTTCTTAGACAATTTTTAATGACGTTAGTTCCAAACTAAAAGAATTAGATAGTTTCGCAAAAAAAAATTATTTTTTACAGTATGAAATGTCTTAGAAAAGTTTTTGAAAAATTTTTTTGAAAAGACAATTTTTTTTCAATAATGTTCACTTTTGGTACGTAAAAAAACTTTCTTAGACAAGTTTTAATGACGTTAGTTCCAAACTAAAAGAACTAGATAGTTTCGCAAAAAAAAATTATTTTTCACTGTATGAAATGTCTTAGAAAAATTTCTGAAAAATTTCTTTGAAAAGACAATTTTTTTTCAATAATGTTCACTTTTAGTACGTAAATAAACTTTCTTAGACAATTTTTAATGACGTTAGTTCCAAACTAAAAGAATTAGATAGTTTCGCAAAAAAAAATTATTTTTCACTGTATGAAATGTCTTAGAAAAATTTCTGAAAAATTTCTTTGAAAAGACAATTTTTTTTCAATAATGTTCACTTTTAGTACGTAAATAAACTTTCTTAGACAATTTTTAATGATGTTAGTTCCAAACTAAAAGAATTAGATAGTTTCGCAAAAAAAATTTATTTTTCACTGCATGAAATGTCTTAGAGAAATTTCTGAAAAATTTTTTTGAAAAGACAATTTTTTTTCAATAATGTTCACTTTTAGTACGTAACAAAACTTCCTTAGATGATTTTTAATGACGTTAGTTCCAAACTAAAAGAATTAGATAGTTTCGCAAAAAAAAATTATTTTTCACTGTATGAAATGTCTTAGAAAAAATTTTGAAAAATTTGTTTGAAAACACAATTTTTTTTCGATAATGTTCACTTTTAGTACGTAAAAAAACTTTCTTAGACAATTTTTAATGACGTTAGTTCCAAACAAAAAGAATTAGATAGTTTCGCAAAAAAAAATTATTTTTCACTGTATGAAATGTCTTGGAAAAATTTTTTTAAAAAGACATTTTTTTTTTTTCAATAATGTTCACTTTTAGTACGTAAAAAAACTTTCTTAGACAATTTTTAATGACGTTAGTTCCAAACTAAAAGAATTAGATAGTTTCGCAAAAAAAAATTAATTTTCACTGTATGAAATGTCTTAGAAAAATTTCTGAAAAATTTCTTTGATAAGACAACTTTTTTTCAATAATGTTCACTTTTAGTACGTAAAAAAACTTTCTTAGACAATTTTTAATGACGTTAGTTCCAAACTAAAAGAATTAGATAGTTTTCCAAAAAAAAAAAGTTTTTCACTGTATGAAATGGTTTTGAAAAATTTTTTTAAAAAGACAATTTTTTTTCAATAATGTTCACTTTTAGTACGTAACAAAACTTTCTTAGACAATTTTTAATGACGTTCGTTCCAAACTAAAAGAATTAGATAGTTTCGCAAAAAAAAATTAATTTTTACTGTATGAAATGTTTTTGAAAAATTTTTGAAAAATTTTTTTGAAAAGACAATTTTTTTTCAATAATGTTCACTTTTAGTACGTAAATAAACTTTCTTTGGCAATTTTTAATGACGTTAGTTCCAAACTAAAAGAATTAGATAGTTTCGCAAAAAAAAATTATTTTTCACTGTATGAAATGTCTTAGAAAAACTTCTGAAAAATTTCTTTGAAAAGACAATTTTTTTTCAATAATGTTCACTTTTAGTACGTAAATAAACTTTCTTAGACAATTTTTAATGACGTTAGTTCCAAACTAAAAGAATTAGATAGTTTCGCAAAAAAAAATTATTTTTCACTGTATGAAATATCTTAAAAAAATTTCTGAAAAATTTCTTTGAAAAGACAATTTTTTTTCAATAATGTTCACTTTTAGTACGTAAATAAACTTTCTTAGACAATTTTTAATGACGTTAGTTCCAAACTAAAAGAATTAGATAGTTTCGCAAAAAAAAATTATTTTTCACTGTATGAAATGTCTTAGAAAAATTTCTGAAAAATTTCTTTGAAAAGACAATTTTTTTTCAATAATGTTCACTTTTAGTCCGTAAATAAACTTTCTTAGACAATTTTTAATGATGTTAGTTCCAAACTAAAAGAATTAGATAGTTTTGCAAAAAAAAAAAGTTTTTCACTGTATGAAATGTTTTTGAAAAATTTTTTTGAAAAGACAATTTTTTTTCAATAATGTTCACTTTTAGTACGTAAATAAACTTTCTTAGACAATCTTTAATGACGTTAGTTCCAAACTAAAAGAATTAGATAGTTTCGCAAAAAAAAATTATTTTTCACTGTATGAAATGTCTTGGAAAAAGTTTTTGAAAAGACAAGTTTTTTTCAATGATGTTCACTTTTAGTACGTAACAAAACTTTCTTAGACAATTTTTAATGACATTAGTTCCAAACTAAAAGAATTAGATAGTTTCGCAAAAAAAAATTATTTTTCACTCTAAGAAATGTCTTAGAAAAATTTTTAAAAAATTTTTTTGAAAAGACAATTTTTTTTCAATAATGTTCACTTTTAGTTTGTAAATAAACTTTCTTAGACAATTTTTAATAACGTTAGTTCCAAACTAAAAGAATTAGATAGTTTCGCAAAAAAAAATTATTTTTTAATGCATGAAATGTCTTGGAAAAGTTTTTGAAAAACTTTTGAAAAAGACAATTTTTTTCAATAATGTTCACTTTAGTACGTAAAAAAACTTTCTTAGACAATTTTTAATGACGTTAGTTTCAAACTAAAAGAATTAGATTGTTTCGCAAAAAAAAATTATTTTTCACTGTATGAAATGTAAAAAAACTTTCTTAGACAATTTTTAATGACGTTAGTTTCAAACTAAAAGAATTAGATAGTTTTCCAAAAAAAAAAAGTTTTTCACTGTATGAAATGGTTTTGAAAAATTATTTTAAAAAGACAATTTTTTTTCAATAATGTTCACTTTTAGTACGTAACAAAACTTTCTTAGACAATTTTTAATGACGTTCGTTCCAAACTAAAAGAATTAGATAGTTTCGCAAAAAAAAATTATTTTTTACTGTATGAAATGTTTTTGAAAAATTTTTGAAAAATTTTTTTGAAAAGACAATTTTTTTTCAATAATGTTCACTTTTAGTACGTAAATAAACTTTCTTAGACAATTTTTAATGACGTTAGTTCCAAACTAAAAGAATTAGATAGTTTCGCAAAAAAAAATTATTTTTCACTGTATGAAATGTCCTTGAAAAATTTTTAAAAATTTTTTTTGAAAAGACAATTTTTTTTCAATAATGTTCACTTTTAGTACGTAAATAAACTTTCTTAGACAATTTTTAATGACGTTAGTTCCAAACTAAAAGAATTAGATAGTTTCGCAAAAAAAAATTAAGTTTCACTGTATGAAATGTCTTAGGAAAATTTCTGAAAAATTTCTTTGATAAGACAATTTTTTTTCAATAATGTTCACTTTTAGTACGTAAAAAAACTTTCTTAGACAATTTTTAATGACGTTAGTTCCAAACTAAAAGAATTAGATAGTTTTCCAAAAAAAAAAAGTTTTTCACTGTATGAAATGGTTTTGAAAAATTATTTTAAAAAGACAATTTTTTTTCAATAATGTTCACTTTTAGTACGTAACAAAACTTTCTTAGACAATTTTTAATGACGTTCGTTCCAAACTAAAAGAATTAGATAGTTTCGCAAAAAAAAATTATTTTTTACTGTATGAAATGTTTTTGAAAAATTTTTGAAAAATTTTTTTGAAAAGACAATTTTTTTTCAATAATGTTCACTTTTAGCACGTAAATAAACTTTTTTAGACAATTTTTAATGACGTTAGTTCCAAACTAAAAGAATTAGATAGTTTCGCAAAAAAAAATTATTTTTTACAGTATGAAATGTCTTAGAAAAGTTTTTGAAAAATTTTTTTGAAAAGACAATTTTTTTTCAATAATGTTCACTTTTGGTACGTAAAAAAACTTTCTTAGACAAGTTTTAATGACGTTAGTTCCAAACTAAAAGAATTAGATAGTTTCGCAAAAAAAATTATTTTTCACTGTATGAAATGTCTTAGAAAAATTTCTGAAAAATTTCTTTGAAAAGACAATTTTTTTTCAATAATGTTCACTTTTAGTACGTAAATAAACTTTCTTAGACAATTTTTAATGACGTTAGTTCCAAACTAAAAGAATTAGATAGTTTCGCAAAAAAAAATTATTTTTCACTGTATGAAATGTCTTAGAAAAATTTCTGAAAAATTTCTTTGAAAAGACAATTTTTTTTCAATAATGTTCACTTTTAGTACGTAAATAAACTTTCTTAGACAATTTTTAATGATGTTAGTTCCAAACTAAAAGAATTAGATAGTTTCGCAAAAAAAATTTATTTTTCACTGCATGAAATGTCTTAGAGAAATTTCTGAAAAATTTCTTTGAAAAGACAATTTTTTTTCAATAATGTTCACTTTTTGTACGTAAAAAAACTTTCTTAGACAATTTTTAATGACGTTAGTTCCAAACTAAAGGAATTAGATAGTTTCGCAAAAAAAAATTATTTTTCACTGTATGAAATGTCTTAGAAAAATTTCTGAAAAATTTCTTTGAAAAGACAATTTTTTTTCAATAATGTTCACTTTTTGTACGTAAATAAACTTTCTTAGACAATTTTTAATGATGTTAGTTCCAAACTAAAAGAATTAGATAGTTTTGCAAAAAAAAAAAGTTTTTCACTGTATGAAATGTTTTTGAAAAATTTTTTTGAAAAGACAATTTTTTTTCAATAATGTTCACTTTTAGTACGTAAATAAACTTTCTTAGACAATTTTTAATGACGTTAGTTCCAAACTAAAAGAATTAGATAGTTTCGCAAAAAAAAATTATTTTTCACCGTATGAAATGTCTTGGAAAAAGTTTTTGAAAAGACAAGTTTTTTTCAATGATGTTCACTTTTAGTACGTAACAAAACTTTCTTAGACAATTTTTAATGACATTAGTTCCAAACTAAAAGAATTAGATAGTTTCGCAAAAAAAAATTATTTTTTACTGTATGAAATGTCTTAGAAAAATTTTTGAAAAATTTTTTTGAAAAGACAATTTTTTTTCAATAATGTTCACTTTTAGTACGTAAATAAACTTTCTTAGACAATTTTTAATGACGTTAGTTCCAAACTAAAAGAATTAGAGAGTTTTGCAAAAAAAATTATTTTTTACTGCATGAAATGTCTTGAAAAAGTTTTTGAGAAACTTTTGAAAAAGACAATTTTTTTCAATAATGTTCACTTTAGTACGTAAAAAAACTTTCTTAGACAATTTTTAATGACGTTAGTTCCAAACTAAAAGAATTAGATAGTTTCGCAAAAAAAAATTATTTTTCACTGTATGAAATGTCTTAGAAAAATTTCTGAAAAATTTTTTTGAAAAGACAATTTTTTTTCAATAATGTTCACTTTTAGTACGTAAATAAACTTTCTTAGACAATTTTTAATGATGTTAGTTCCAAACTAAAAGAATTAGATAGTTTCGCAAAAAAAAATTATTTTTCACTGTATGAAATGTCTTAGAAAAATTTCTGAAAAATTTTTTTGAAAAGACAATTTTTTTTCAATAATGTTCACTTTTAGTACGTAACAAAACTTCCTTAGATGATTTTTAATGACGTTAGTTCCAAACTAAAAGAATTAGATAGTTTCGCAAAAAAAAATTATTTTTCACTGTATGAAATGTCTTAGAAAAAATTTTGAAAAATTTGTTTGAAAACACAATTTTTTTTCGATAATGTTCACTTTTAGTACGTAAAAAAACTTTCTTAGACAATTTTTAATGACGTTAGTTCCAAACAAAAAGAATTAGATAGTTTCGCAAAAAAAAATTATTTTTCACTGTATGAAATGTCTTGGAAAAATTTTTTTAAAAAGACATTTTTTTTTTTCAATAATGTTCACTTTTAGTACGTAAAAAAACTTTCTTAGACAATTTTTAATGACGTTAGTTCCAAACTAAAAGAATTAGATAGTTTCGCAAAAAAAAATTAATTTTCACTGTATGAAATGTCTTAGAAAAATTTCTGAAAAATTTCTTTGATAAGACAACTTTTTTTCAATAATGTTCACTTTTAGTACGTAAAAAAACTTTCTTAGACAATTTTTAATGACGTTAGTTCCAAACTAAAAGAATTAGATAGTTTTCCAAAAAAAAAAAGTTTTTCACTGTATGAAATGGTTTTGAAAAATTTTTTTAAAAAGACAATTTTTTTTCAATAATGTTCACTTTTAGTACGTAACAAAACTTTCTTAGACAATTTTTAATGACGTTCGTTCCAAACTAAAAGAATTAGATAGTTTCGCAAAAAAAAATTAATTTTTACTGTATGAAATGTTTTTGAAAAATTTTTGAAAAATTTTTTTGAAAAGACAATTTTTTTTCAATAATGTTCACTTTTAGTACGTAAATAAACTTTCTTAGACAATTTTTAATGACGTTAGTTCCAAACTAAAAGAATTAGATAGTTTCGCAAAAAAAAATTATTTTTCACTGTATGAAATGTCTTAGAAAAACTTCTGAAAAATTTCTTTGAAAAGACAATTTTTTTTCAATAATGTTCACTTTTAGTACGTAAATAAACTTTCTTAGACAATTTTTAATGACGTTAGTTCCAAACTAAAAGAATTAGATAGTTTCGCAAAAAAAAATTATTTTTCACTGTATGAAATATCTTAAAAAAATTTCTGAAAAATTTCTTTGAAAAGACAATTTTTTTTCAATAATGTTCACTTTTAGTACGTAAATAAACTTTCTTAGACAATTTTTAATGACGTTAGTTCCAAACTAAAAGAATTAGATAGATTCGCAAAAAAAAATTATTTTTCACTGTATGAAATGTCTTAGAAAAATTTCTGAAAAATTTCTTTGAAAAGACAATTTTTTTTCAATAATGTTCACTTTTAGTACGTAAATAAACTTTCTTAGACAATTTTTAATGATGTTAGTTCCAAACTAAAAGAATTAGATAGTTTCGCAAAAAAAATTTATTTTTCACTGTATGAAATGTCTTAGAAAAACTTTTGAAATATTTTTTTGAAAACACAATTTTTTTTCGATAATGTTCACTTTTAGTACGTAAAAAAACTTTCTTAGACAATTTTTAATGACGTTAGTTCCAAACTAAAAGAATTAGATAGTTTTGCAAAAAAAAAAAGTTTTTCACTGTATGAAATGTCTTAGAAAAATTTCTGAAAAATTTCTTTGATAAGACAATTTTTTTTCAATAATGTTCACTTTTAGTACGTAAAAAAACTTTCTTAGACAATTTTTAATGACGTTAGTTCCAAACTAAAAGAATTAGATAGTTTTCCAAAAAAAGAAAGTTTTTCACTGTATGAAATGGTTTTGAAAAATTTTTTTAAAAAGACAATTTTTTTTCAATAATGTTCACTTTTAGTACGTAACAAAACTTTCTTAGACAATTTTTAATGACGTTCGTTCCAAACTAAAAGAATTAGATAGTTTCGCAAAAAAAAATTAATTTTTACTGTATGAAATGTTTTTGAAAAATTTTTGAAAAATTTTTTTGAAAAGACAATTTTTTTTCAATAATGTTCACTTTTAGTACGTAAATAAACTTTCTTAGACAATTTTTAATGACGTTAGTTCCAAACTAAAAGAATTAGATAGTTTCGCAAAAAAAAATTATTTTTCACTGTATGAAATGTCTTAGAAAAACTTCTGAAAAATTTCTTTGAAAAGACAATTTTTTTTCAATAATGTTCACTTTTAGTACGTAAATAAACTTTCATAGACAATTTTTAATGACGTTAGTTCCAAACTAAAAGAATTAGATAGTTTCCTAAAAAAAAATTATTTTTTACTGTATGAAATGTTTTAGAAAAATTTTTGAAAAATTTTTTTGAAAAGACAATTTTTTTTCAATAATGTTCACTTTTAGTTCGTAAATAAACTTTCTTAGACAATTTTTAATGACGTTAGTTCCAAACTAAAAGAATCAGAGAGTTTTGCAAAAAAAATTATTTTTTACTGCATGAAATGTCTTGAAAAAGTTTTTGAGAAACTTTTGAAAAAGACAATTTTTTTCAATAATGTTCACTTTAGTACGTAAAAAAACTTTCCTAGGCAATTTTTAATGACGTTAGTTTCAAACTAAAAGAATTAGATTGTTTCGCAAAAAAAAATTATTTTTCACTGTATGAAATGTCTTAGAAAAGTTTTTGAAAAATTTTTTTGAAAAGGCAATTTTTTTTTAATAATGTTCACTTTTAGTACGTAAATAAACTTTCTTAGACAATTTTTAATGACGTTGGTTTCAAACTAAAAGAATTAGATAGTTTCGCAAAAAAAAATTATTTTTCACTGTATGAAATGTCTTAGAAAAATTTCTGAAAAATTTCTTTGAAAAGACAATTTTTTTTCAATAATGTTCACTTTTAGTGCGTAAATAAACTTTCTTAGACAATTTTTAATGATGTTAGTTCCAAACTAAAAGAATTAGATAGTTTCGCAAAAAAAATTTATTTTTCACTGCATGAAATGTCTTAGAGAAATTTCTGAAAAATTTTTTTGAAAAGACAATTTTTTTTCAATAATGTTCACTTTTAGTACGTAACAAAACTTCCTTAGATGATTTTTAATGACGTTAGTTCCAAACTAAAAGAATTAGATAGTTTCGCAAAAAAAAATTATTTTTCACTGTATGAAATGTCTTAGAAAAAATTTTGAAAAATTTGTTTGAAAACACAATTTTTTTTCGATAATGTTCACTTTTAGTACGTAAAAAAACTTTCTTAGACAATTTTTAATGACGTTAGTTCCAAACAAAAAGAATTAGATAGTTTCGCAAAAAAAAAATTATTTTTCACTGTATGAAATGTCTTGGAAAAATTTTTTTAAAAAGACATTTTTTTTTTTCAATAATGTTCACTTTTAGTCCGTGAAAAAACTTTCTTAGACAATTTTTAATGACGTTAGTTCCAAACTAAAAGAATTAGATAGTTTCGCAAAAAAAAATTAATTTTCACTGTATGAAATGTCTTAGAAAAATTTCTGAAAAATTTCTTTGATAAGACAACTTTTTTTCAATAATGTTCACTTTTAGTACGTAAAAAAACTTTCTTAGACAATTTTTAATGACGTTAGTTCCAAACTAAAAGAATTAGATAGTTTTCCAAAAAAAAAAAGTTTTTCACTGTATGAAATGGTTTTGAAAAATTTTTTTAAAAAGACAATTTTTTTTCAATAATGTTCACTTTTAGTACGTAACAAAACTTTCTTAGACAATTTTTAATGACGTTCGTTCCAAACTAAAAGAATTAGATAGTTTCGCAAAAAAAAATTAATTTTTACTGTATGAAATGTTTTTGAAAAATTTTTGAAAAATTTTTTTGAAAAGACAATTTTTTTTCAATAATGTTCACTTTTAGTACGTAAATAAACTTTCTTAGACAATTTTTAATGACGTTAGTTCCAAACTAAAAGAATTAGATAGTTTCGCAAAAAAAAATTATTTTTCACTGTATGAAATGTCTTAGAAAAACTTCTGAAAAATTTCTTTGAAAAGACAATTTTTTTTCAATAATGTTCACTTTTAGTACGTAAATAAACTTTCTTAGACAATTTTTAATGACGTTAGTTCCAAACTAAAAGAATTAGATAGTTTCGCAAAAAAAAATTATTTTTCACTGTATGAAATGTCTTAGAAAAACTTTTGAAAAATTTTTTTGAAAACACAATTTTTTTTCGATAATGTTCACTTTTAGTACGTAAAAAAACTTTCTTAGACAATTTTTAATGACGTTAGTTCCAAACTAAAAGAATTAGATAGTTTTGCAAAAAAAAAAAGTTTTTCACTGTATGAAATGTTTTTAAAAAATTTTTTTGAAAAGACAATTTTTTTTCAATAATGTTCACTTTTAGTACGTAAATAAACTTTCTTAGACAATTTTTAATGACGTTAGTTCCAAACTAAAAGAATTAGATAGTTTCGCAAAAAAAAATTAATTTTCACTGTATGAAATGTCTTAGAAAAATTTCTGAAAAATTTCTTTGATAAGACAATTTTTTTTCAATAATGTTCACTTTTAGTACGTAAAAAAACTTTCTTAGACAATTTTTAATGACGTTAGTTCCAAACTAAAAGAATTAGATAGTTTTCCAAAAAAAAAAAGTTTTTCACTGTATGAAATGGTTTTGAAAAATTTTTTTAAAAAGACAATTTTTTTTCAATAATGTTCACTTTTAGTACGTAAATAAACTTTCTTAGACAATTTTTAATGACGTTAGTTCCAAACTAAAAGAATTAGATAGTTTCGCAAAAAAAATTTATTTTTCACTGTATGAAATGTCTTAGAAAAACTTTTGAAAAATTTTTTTGAAAACACAATTTTTTTTCGATAATGTTCACTTTTAGTACGTAAAAAAACTTTCTTAGACAATTTTTAATGACGTTAGTTCCAAACTAAAAGAATTAGATAGTTTTGCAAAAAAAAAAAGTTTTTCACTGTATGAAATGTTTTTAAAAAATTTTTTTGAAAAGACAATTTTTTTTCAATAATGTTCACTTTTAGTACGTAAATAAACTTTCTTAGACAATTTTTAATGACGTTAGTTCCAAACTAAAAGAATTAGATAGTTTCGCAAAAAAAAATTAATTTTCACTGTATGAAATGTCTTAGAAAAATTTCTGAAAAATTTCTTTGATAAGACAATTTTTTTTCAATAATGTTCACTTTTAGTACGTAAAAAAACTTTCTTAGACAATTTTTAATGACGTTAGTTCCAAACTAAAAGAATTAGATAGTTTTCCAAAAAAAAAAAGTTTTTCACTGTATGAAATGGTTTTGAAAAATTTTTTAAAAAGACAATTTTTTTTCAATAATGTTCACTTTTAGTACGTAACAAAACTTTCTTAGACAATTTTTAATGACGTTCGTTCCAAACTAAAAGAATTAGATAGTTTCGCAAAAAAAAATTAATTTTTACTGTATGAAATGTTTTTGAAAAATTTTTGAAAAATTTTTTTGAAAAGACAATTTTTTTTCAATAATGTTCACTTTTAGTACGTAAATAAACTTTCTTAGACAATTTTTAATGACGTTAGTTCCAAACTAAAAGAATTAGATAGTTTCGCAAAAAAAAATTATTTTTCACTGTATGAAATGTCTTAGAAAAACTTCTGAAAAATTTCTTTGAAAAGACAATTTTTTTTCAATAATGTTCACTTTTAGTACGTAAATAAACTTTCTTAGACAATTTTTAATGACGTTAGTTCCAAACTAAAAGAATTAGATAGTTTCCTAAAAAAAAATTATTTTTTACTGTATGAAATGTTTTAGAAAAATTTTTGAAAAATTTTTTTGAAAAGACAATTTTTTTTCAATAATGTTCACTTTTAGTTCGTAAATAAACTTTCTTAGACAATTTTTAATGACGTTAGTTCCAAACTAAAAGAATCAGAGAGTTTTGCAAAAAAAATTATTTTTTACTGCATGAAATGTCTTGAAAAAGTTTTTTAAAAAGACATTTTTTTTTTTCAATAATGTTCACTTTTAGTACGTAAAAAAACTTTCTTAGACAATTTTTAATGACGTTAGTTCCAAACTAAAAGAATCAGAGAGTTTTGCAAAAAAAATTATTTTTTACTGCATGAAATGTCTTGAAAAAGTTTTTTAAAAAGACATTTTTTTTTTTCAATAATGTTCACTTTTAGTACGTAAAAAAACTTTCTTAGACAATTTTTAATGACGTTAGTTCCAAACTAAAAGAATTAGATAGTTTTCCAAAAAAAAAAAGTTTTTCACTGTATGAAATGGTTTTGAAAAATTTTTTTAAAAAGACAATTTTTTTTCAATAATGTTCACTTTTAGTACGTAACAAAACTTTCTTAGACAATTTTTAATGACGTTAGTTCCAAACTAAAGGAATTAGATAGTTTCGCAAAAAAAATTTATTTTTCATTGTATGAAATGTCTTAGAAAAACTTTTGAAAAATTTTTTTGAAAACACAATTTTTTTTCGATAATGTTCACTTTTAGTACGTAAAAAAACTTTCTTAGACAATTTTTAATGACGTTAGTTCCAAACTAAAAGAATTAGATAGTTTTGCAAAAAAAAAAAGTTTTTCACTGTATGAAATGTTTTTGAACAATTTTTTTGAAAAGACAATTTTTTTTCAATAATGTTCACTTTTAGTACGTAAATAAACTTTCTTAGACAATTTTTAATGACGTTAGTTCCAAACTAAAAGAATTAGATAGTTTCGCAAAAAAAAATTATTTTTCACTGTATGAAATGTCTTGGAAAAAGTTTTTGAAAAGACAAGTTTTTTTCAATGATGTTCACTTTTAGTACGTAACAAAACTTTCTTAGACAATTTTTAATGACATTAGTTCCAAACTAAAAGAATTAGATAGTTTCGCAAAAAAAAATTATTTTTCACTCTAAGAAATGTCTTAGAAAAATTTTTTTGAAAAGACAATTTTTTTTCAATAATGTTCACTTTTAGTACGTAAATAAACTTTCTTAGACAATTTTTAATGACGTTAGTTCCAAACTAAAAGAATTAGATAGTTTTCCAAAAAAAAAAAGTTTTTCACTGTATGAAATATTTTTGAAAAATTTTTTTAAAAAGACAATTTTTTTTCAATAATGTTCACTTTTAGTACGTAACAAAACTTTCTTAGACAATTTTTAATGACGTTCGTTCCAAACTAAAAGAATTAGATAGTTTCGCAAAAAAAAATTATTTTTTACTGTATGAAATGTTTTTGAAAAATTTTTGAAAAATTTTTTTGAAAAGACAATTTTTTTTCAATAATGTTCACTTTTAGTACGTAAATAAACTTTCTTAGACAATTTTTAATGACGTTAGTTCCAAACTAAAAGAATTAGATAGTTTCGCAAAAAAAAATTATTTTTCACTGTATGAAATGTCTTAGAAAAACTTCTGAAAAATTTCTTTGAAAAGACAATTTTTTTTCAATAATGTTCACTTTTAGTACGTAAATAAACTTTCTTAGACAATGTTTAATGACGTTAGTTCCAAACTAAAAGAATTAGATAGTTTCGCAAAAAAAAATTATTTTTCACTGTATGAAATGTCTTAGAAAAATTTTTGAAAAATTTCTTTGAAAAGACAATTTTTTTTCAATAATGTTCACTTTTAGTACGTAAATAAACTTTCTTAGACAATTTTTAATGACGTTAGTTCCAAACTAAAAGAATTAGATAGTTTCGCAAAAAAAAATTATTTTTCACTGTATGAAATGTCTTAGAAAAATTTCTGAATAATTTCTTTGAAAAGACAATTTTTTTTCAATAATGTTCACTTTTAGTACGTAAATAAACTTTCTTAGACAATTTTTAATGATGTTAGTTCCAAACTAAAAGAATTAGATAGTTTCGCAAAAAAAAATTATTTTTCACTGTATGAAATGTCTTAGAAAAATTTCTGAAAAATTTCTTTGAAAAGACAATTTTTTTTCAATAATGTTCACTTTTAGTACGTAAAAAAACTTTCTTAGACAATTTTTAATGACGTTAGTTCCAAACTAAAAGAATTAGATAGTTTCGCAAAAAAAATTTATTTTTCACTGTATGAAATGTCTTAGAAAAACTTTTGAAAAATTTTTTTGAAAACACAATTTTTTTTCGATAATGTTCACTTTTAGTACGTAAAAAAACTTTCTTAGACAATTTTTAATGACGTTAGTTCCAAACTAAAAGAATTAGATAGTTTTGCAAAAAAAAAAAGTTTTTCACTGTATGAAATGTTTTTGAAAAATTTGTTTGAAAAGACAATTTTTTTTCAATAATGTTCACTTTTAGTACGTAAATAAACTTTCTTAGACAATTTTTAATGACGTTACTTCCAAACTAAAAGAATTAGATAGTTTCGCAAAAAAAAATTATTTTTCACTGTATGAAATGCCTTGGAAAAAGTTTTTGAAAAGACAAGTTTTTTTCAATAATGTTCACTTTTAGTACGTAACAAAACTTTCTTAGACAATTTTTAATGACATTAGTTCCAAACTAAAAGAATTAGATAGTTTCGCAAAAAAAAATTATTTTTCACTCTAAGAAATGTCTTAGAAAAATTTTTTTGAAAAGACAATTTTTTTTCAATAATGTTCACTTTTGGTACGTAAAAAAACTTTCTTAGACAATTTTTAATGACGTTAGTTCCAAACTAAAAGAATTAGATAGTTTTGCAAAAAAAATTATTTTTCACTGTATGAAATGTCTTAGAAAAGTTTTTGAAAATTTTTTTGAAAAGACAATTTTTTTTCAATAATGTTCACTTTTGGTACGTAAAAAAACTTTCTTAGACAATTTTTAATGACATTAGTTCCAAACTAAAAGAATTAGATAGTTTCGCAAAAAAGAAAATTATTTTTCACTGTATGAAATGTCTTGGAAAAATTTTTTTGAAAAGACAATTTTTTTTCAATAATGTTCACTTTTAGTACGTAAAAAAACTTTCTTAGACAATTTTTAATGACGTTAGTTCCAAACTAAAAGAATTAGATAGTTTCGCAAAAAAAAAGTATTTTTCACTGTATGAAATGTCTTGGAAAAAGTTTTTTGAAAAGACAAGTTTTTTTCAATGATGTTCACTTTTAGTACGTAACAAAACTTTCTTAGACAATTTTTAATGACGTTAGTTCCAAACTAAAAGAATTAGATAGTTTCCTAAAAAAAAATTATTTTTTACTGTATGAAATGTCTTAGAAAAATTTTTGAAAAATTTTTTTGAAAAGACAATTTTTTTTCAATAATGTTCACTTTTAGTTCGTAAATAAACTTTCTTAGACAATTTTTAATGACGTTAGTTCCAAACTAAAAGAATTAGAGAGTTTTGCAAAAAAAATTATTTTTTGCTGCATGAAATGTCTTGAAAAAGTTTTTGAGAAACTTTTGAAAAAGACAATTTTTTTCAATAATGTTCACTTTAGTACGTAAAAAAACTTTCTTAGACAATTTTTAATGACGTTAGTTTCAAACTAAAAGAATTAGATTGTTTCGCAAAAAAAAATTATTTTTCACTGTATGAAATGTCTTAGAAAAGTTTTTGAAAAATTTTTTTGAAAACACAATTTTTTTTTAATAATGTTCACTTTTAGTACGTAAAAAAACTTTCTTAGACAATTTTTAATGACGTTAGTTCCAAACTAAAAGAATTAGATAGTTTTGCAAAAAAAAATTATTTTGCACAGTATGAAATGTCTTGGAAAAATTTTTTTGAAAAGACAATTTTTTTTCAATAATGTTCACTTTTAGTACGTAACAAAACTTCCTTAGATGATTTTTAATGACGTTAGTTCCAAACTAAAAGAATTAGATAGTTTCGCAAAAAAAAATTATTTTTCACTGTATGAAATGTCTTAGAAAAAATTTTGAAAAATTTGTTTGAAAACACAATTTTTTTTCGATAATGTTCACTTTTAGTACGTAAAAAAACTTTCTTAGACAATTTTTAATGACGTTAGTTCCAAACAAAAAGAATTAGATAGTTTTCCAAAAAAAAAAAGTTTTTCACTGTATGAAATGGTTTTGAAAAATTATTTTAAAAAGACATTTTTTTTTCAATAATGTTCACTTTTAGTACGTAAAAAAACTTTCTTAGACAATTTTTAATGACGTTAGTTCCAAACTAAAAGAATTAGATAGTTTTCCAAAAAAAAAAAGTTTTTCACTGTATGAAATGGTTTTGAAAAATTATTTTAAAAAGACAATTTTTTTTCAATAATGTTCACTTTTAGTACGTAAAAAAACTTTCTTAGACAATTTTTAATGACGTTAGTTCCAAACTAAAAGAATTAGATAGTTTTCCAAAAAAAAAAAGTTTTTCACTGTATGAAATGGTTTTGAAAAATTATTTTAAAAAGACAATTTTTTTTCAATAATGTTCACTTTTAGTACGTAACAAAACTTTCTTAGACAATTTTTAATGACGTTCATTCCAAACTAAAAGAATTAGATAGTTTCGCAAGAAAAAATTATTTTTCACTGTATGAAATGTTTTTAAAAAATTTTTGAAAAATTTTTTTGAAAACACAATTTTTTTTCAATAATGTTCACTTTTAGTACGTAAATAAACTTTCTTAGACAATTTTTAATGACGTTAGTTCCAAACTAAAAGAATTAGATAGTTTCGCAAAAAAAAATTATTTTTCACTGTATGAAATGTCTTAGAAAAACTTCTGAAAAATTTCTTTGAAAAGACAATTTTTTTTCAATAATGTTCACTTTTAGTACGTAAAAAAGCTTTCTTAGACAATTTTTAATGACGTTAGTTCCAAACTAAAAGAATTAGATAGTTTCGCAAAAAAAAATTATTTTTCACTGTATGAAATGTCTTAGAAAAGTTTTTGAAAATTTTTTTTGAAAAGACAATTTTTTTTCAATAATGTTCACTTTTAGTACGTAAAAAAGCTTTCTTAGACAATTTTTAATGACGTTAGTTCCAAACTAAAAGAATTAGATAGTTTCGCAAAAAAAAATTATTTTTCACGGTATGAAATGTCTTGGAAAAAGTTTTTTGAAAAGACAAGTTTTTTTCAATGATGTTCACTTTTAGTACGTAAAAAAGCTTTCTTAGACAATTTTTAATGACGTTAGTTCCAAACTAAAAGAATTAGAGAGTTTTGCAAAAAAAATTATTTTTTACTGCATGAAATGTCTTAGAAAAATTTTTGAAAAATTTTTTTGAAAAGACAATTTTTTTTCAATAATGTTCACTTTTAGTTCGTAAATAAACTTTCTTAGACAATTTTTAATGACGTTAGTTCCAAACTAAAAGAATTAGAGAGTTTTGCAAAAAAAATTATTTTTTACTGCATGAAATGTCTTGAAGAAGTTTTTGAGAAACTTTTGAAAAAGACAATTTTTTCAATAATGTTCACTTTAGTACGTAAAAAAACTTTCTTAGACAATTTTTAATGACGTTAGTTTCAAACTAAAAGAATTAGATTGTTTCGCAAAAAAAAATTTTTTCACTGTATGAAATGTCATAGAAAAGTTTTTGAAAAATTTTTTTGAAAAGGCAATTTTTTTTTAATAATGTTCACTTTTAGTACGTAAAAAAACTTTCTTAGACAATTTTTAATGACGTTAGTTCCAAACTAAAAGAATTAGATAGTTTCGCAAAAAAAAATTATTTTGCACAGTATGAAATGTCTTGGAAAAATTTTTTTGAAAAGACAATTTTTTTTCAATAATGTTCACTTTTAGTACGTAACAAAACTTCCTTAGATGATTTTTAATGACGTTAGTTCCAAACTAAAAGAATTAGATAGTTTCGCAAAAAAAAAATATTTTTCACTGTATGAAATGTCTTAGAAAAAATTTTGAAAAATTTGTTTGAAAACACAATTTTTTTTCGATAATGTTCACTTTTAGTACGTAAAAAAACTTTCTTAGACAATTTTTAATGACGTTAGTTCCAAACAAAAAGAATTAGATAGTTTCGCAAAAAAAAATTATTTTTCACTGTATGAAATGTCTTGGAAAAATTTTTTTAAAAAGACAATTTTTTTTTCAATAATGTTCACTTTTAGTACGTAAAAAAACTTTCTTAGACAATTTTTAATGACGTTAGTTCCAAACTAAAAGAATTAGATAGTTTCGCAAAAAAAAATTAATTTTCATTGTATGAAATGTCTTAGAAAAATTTCTGAAAAATTTCTTTGATAAGACAATTTTTTTTCAATAATGTTCACTTTTAGTACGTAACAAAACTTTCTTAGACAATTTTTAATGACGTTAGTTCCAAACTAAACGAATTAGATAGTTTTGCAAAAAAAAAAAGTTTTTCACTGTATGAAATGTTTTTAAAAAATTTGTTTGAAAAGACAATTTTTTTTCAATAATGTTCACTTTTAGTACGTTACACAACTTCCTTAGACAATTTTTAATGACGTTAGTTCCAAACTAAAAGAATTAGATAGTTTCGCAAAAAAAAATTATTTTTCACTGTATGAAATGTCCTTGAAAAATTTTTGAAAAATTTTTTTGAAAAGACAATTTTTTTTCAATAATGTTCACTTTTAGTACGTAAATAAACTTTCTTAGACAATTTTTAATGACGTTAGTTCCAAACTAAAAGTATTAGATAGTTTCGCAAAAAAAAATTAATTTTCACTGTATGAAATGTCTTGGAAAAGTTTTTGAAAATTTTTTTGAAAAGACAATTTTTTTTCAATAATGTTCACTTTTAGTACGTAAAAAAGCTTTCTTAGACAATTTTTAATGACGTTAGTTCCAAACTAAAAGAATTAGATAGTTTCGCAAAAAAAAATTATTTTTCACTGTATGAAATGTCTTGGAAAAAGTTTTTTGAAAAGACAAGTTTTTTTCAATGATGTTCACTTTTAGTACGTAACAAAACTTTCTTAGACAATTTTTAATGACGTTAGTTCCAAACTAAAAGAATTAGATAGTTTCCCAAAAAAAAATTATTTTTTACTGTATGAAATGTCTTAGAAAAATTTTTGAAAAATTTTTTTGAAAAGACAATTTTTTTTCAATAATGTTCACTTTTAGTACGTAAATAAACTTTCTTAGACAATTTTCAATGACGTTAGTTCCAAACTAAAAGAATTAGAGAGTTTTGCAAAAAAAATTTTTTTTTACTGCATGAAATGTCTTGAAAAAGTTTTTGAGAAACTTTTGAAAAAGACAATTTTTTTCAATAATGTTCACTTTAGTACGTAAAAAAACTTTCTTAGACAAATTTTAATGACGTTAGTTCCAAACTAAAAGAATTAGATTGTTTCGCAAAAAAAAATTATTTTTCACTGTATGAAATGTCATAGAAAAGTTTTTGAAAAATTTTTTTGAAAAGGCAATTTTTTTTTAATAATGTTCACTTTTAGTACGTAAAAAAACTTTCTTAGACAATTTTTAATGACGTTAGTTCCAAACTAAAATAATTAGATAGTTTCGCAAAAAAAAATTATTTTGCACAGTATGACATGTCTTGGAAAAATTTTTTTGAAAAGACAATTTTTTTTCAATAATGTTCACTTTTAGTACGTAACAAAACTTCCTTAGATGATTTTTAATGACGTTAGTTCCAAACTAAAAGAATTAGATAGTTTCGCAAAAAAAAATTATTTTTCACTGTATGAAATGTCTTAGAAAAAATTTTGAAAAATTTGTTTGAAAACACAATTTTTTTTCGATAATGTTCACTTTTAGTACGTAAAAAAACTTTCTTAGACAATTTTTAATGACGTTAGTTCCAAACAAAAAGAATTAGATGGTTTCGCAAAAAAAAATTATTTTTCACTGTATGAAATGTCTTGGAAAAATTTTTTTAAAAAGACAATTTTTTTTTCAATAATGTTCACTTTTAGTACGTAAATAAACTTTCTTTGGCAATTTTTAATGACGTTAGTTCTAAACTAAACGAATTAGATTGTTTTGCAAAAAAAAAAAGTTTTTCACTGTATGAAATGTTTTTAAAAAATTTGTTTAAAAAGACAATTTTTTTTCAATAATGTTCACTTTTAGTACGTTACAAAACTTCCTTAGACAATTTTTAATGACGTTAGTTCCAAACTAAAAGAATTAGATAGTTTCGCAAAAAAAAATTATTTTTCACTGTATGAAATAACCTTGAAAAATTTTTGAAAATTTTTTTTGAAAAGACAATTTTTTTTCAATAATGTTCACTTTTAGTACGTAAATAAACTTTCTTAGACAATTTTTAATGACGTTAGTTCCAAACTAAAAGAATTAGATAGTTTCGCAAAAAAAAATTAAGTTTCACTGTATGAAATGTCTTAGAAAAATTTCTGAAAAATTTTTTTGATAAGACAATTTTTTTTCAATAATGTTCACTTTTAGTACGTAAAAAAACTTTCTTAGACAATTTTTAATGACGTTAGTTCCAAACTAAAAGAATTAGATAGTTTTCCAAAAAAAAAAAGTTTTTCACTGTATGAAATGGTTTTGAAAAATTATTTTAAAAAGACAATTTTTTTTCAATAATGTTCACTTTTAGTACGTAACAAAACTTTCTTAGACAATTTTTAATGACGTTCGTTCCAAACTAAAAGAATTAGATAGTTTCGCAAAAAAAAATTATTTTTTACTGTATGAAATGTTTTTGAAAAATTTTTGAAAAACTTTTTTGAAAAGACAATTTTTTTTCAATAATGTTCACTTTTAGTACGTAAATAAACTTTCTTAGACAATTTTTAATGACGTTAGTTCCAAACTAAAAGAATTAGATAGTTTCGCAAAAAAAAATTATTTTTTACAGTATGAAATGTCTTAGAAAAGTTTTTGAAAAATTTTTTTGAAAAGACAATTTTTTTTCAATAATGTTCACTTTTGGTACGTAAAAAAACTTTCTTAGACAAGTTTTAATGACGTTCGTTCCAAACTAAAAGAATTAGATAGTTTTGCAAAAAAAAATTATTTTTCACTGTATGAAATGTCTTAGAAAAATTTCTGAAAAATTTCTTTGAAAAGACAATTTTTTTTCAATAATGTTCACTTTTAGTACGTAAATAAACTTTCTTAGACAATTTTTAATGACGTTAGTTCCAAACTAAAAGAATTAGATAGTTTCGCAAAAAAAAATTATTTTTCACTGTATGAAATGTCTTAGAAAAATTTCTGAAAAATTTCTTTGAAAAGACAATTTTTTTTCAATAATGTTCACTTTTAGTACGTAAATAAACTTTCTTAGACAATTTTTAATGACGTTAGTTCCAAACTAAAAGAATTAGATAGTTTCGCAAAAAAAATTTATTTTTCACTGCATGAAATGTCTTAGAGAAATTTCTGAAAAATTTCTTTGAAAAGACAATTTTTTTTCAATAATGTTCACTTTTTGTACGTAAAAAAACTTTCTTAGACAATTTTTAATGACGTTAGTTCCAAACTAAAGGACTTAGATAGTTTCGCAAAAAAAAATTATTTTTCACTGTATGAAATGTCTTAGAAAAATTTCTGAAAAATTTCTTTGAAAAGACAATTTTTTTTCAATAATGTTCACTTTTTGTACGTAAAAAAACTTTCTTAGACAATTTTTAATGACGTTAGTTCCAAACTAAAGGAATTAGATAGTTTCGCAAAAAAAAATTATTTTTCACTGTATGAAATGTCTTAGAAAAACTTCTGAAAAATTTCTTTGAAAAGACAATTTTTTTTCAATAATGTTCACTTTTAGTACGTAAATAAACTTTCTTAGACAATTTTTAATGACGTTAGTTCCAAACTAAAAGAATTAGATAGTTTCGCAAAAAAAAATTATTTTTCACTGTATGAAATGTCTTAGAAAAATTTCTGAAAAATTTCTTTGAAAAGACAATTTTTTTTCAATAATGTTCACTTTTAGTACGTAAATAAACTTTCTTAGACAATTTTTAATGATGTTAGTTCCAAACTAAAAGAATTAGATAGTTTTGCAAAAAAAAAAAGTTTTTCACTGTATGAAATGTTTTTGAAAAATTTTTTTGAAAAGACAATTTTTTTTCAATAATGTTCACTTTTAGTACGTAAATAAACTTTCTTAGACAATTTTTAATGACGTTAGTTCCAAACTAAAAGAATTAGATAGTTTCGCAAAAAAAAATTATTTTTCACGGTATGAAATGTCTTGGAAAAAGTTTTTTGAAAAGACAAGTTTTTTTCAATGATGTTCACTTTTAGTACGTAACAAAACTTTCTTAGACAATTTTTAATGACGTTAGTTCCAAACTAAAAGAATTAGATAGTTTCCCAAAAAAAAATTATTTTTTACTGTATGAAATGTCTTAGAAAAATTTTTGAAAAATTTTTTTGAAAAGACAATTTTTTTTCAATAATGTTCACTTTTAGTACGTAAATAAACTTTCTTAGACAATTTTTAATGACGTTAGTTCCAAACTAAAAGAATTAGAGAGTTTTGCAAAAAAAATTATTTTTTACTGCATGAAATGTCTTGAAAAAGTTTTTGAGAAACTTTTGAAAAAGACAATTTTTTTCAATAATGTTCACTTTAGTACGTAAAAAAACTTTCTTAGACAATTTTTAATGACGCTAGTTCCAAACTAAAAGAATTAGATTGTTTCGCAAAAAAAAATTATTTTTCACTGTATGAAATGTCATAGAAAAATTTTTGAAAAATTTTTTTGAAAAGGCAATTTTTTTTTAATAATGTTCACTTTTAGTACGTAAAAAAACTTTCTTAGACAATTTTTAATGACGTTAGTTCCAAACTAAAATAATTAGATAGTTTCGCAAAAAAAAATTATTTTGCACAGTATGACATGTCTTGGAAAAATTTTTTTGAAAAGACAATTTTTTTTCAATAATGTTCACTTTTAGTACGTAACAAAACTTCCTTAGATGATTTTTAATGACGTTAGTTCCAAACTAAAAGAATTAGATAGTTTCGCAAAAAAAAATTATTTTTCACTGTATGAAATGTCTTAGAAAAAATTTTGAAAAATTTGTTTGAAAACACAATTTTTTTTCGATTATGTTCACTTTTAGTACGTAAAAAAACTTTCTTAGACATTTTTTAATGACGTTAGTTCCAAACTAAAAGAATTAGATGGTTTCGCAAAAAAAAATTATTTTTCACTGTATGAAATGTCTTGGAAAAATTTTTTTAAAAAGACAATTTTTTTTTCAATAATGTTCACTTTTAGTACGTAAATAAACTTTCTTTGGCAATTTTTAATGACGTTAGTTCCAAACTAAACGAATTAGATTGTTTTGCAAAAAAAAAAAGTTTTTCACTGTATGAAATGTTTTTAAAAAATTTGTTTGAAAAGACAATTTTTTTTCAATAATGTTCACTTTTAGTACGTTACAAAACTTCCTTAGACAATTTTTAATGACGTTAGTTCCAAACTAAAAGAATTAGATAGTTTCGCAAAAAAAAATTATTTTTCACTGTATGAAATGTCCTTGAAAAATTTTTAAAAATTTTTTTTGAAAAGACAATTTTTTTTCAATAATGTTCACTTTTAGTACGTAAATAAACTTTCTTAGACAATTTTTAATGACGTTAGTTCCAAACTAAAAGAATTAGATAGTTTCGCAAAAAAAAATTAAGTTTCACTGTATGAAATGTCTTAGAAAAATTTCTTTGATAAGACAATTTTTTTTCAATAATGTTCACTTTTAGTACGTAAAAAAACTTTCTTAGACAATTTTTAATGACGTTAGTTCCAAACTAAAAGAATTAGATAGTTTTCCAAAAAAAAAAAGTTTTTCACTGTATGAAATGGTTTTGAAAAATTATTTTAAAAAGACAATTTTTTTTCAATAATGTTCACTTTTAGTACGTAACAAAACTTTCTTAGACAATTTTTAATGACGTTCGTTCCAAACTAAAAGAATTAGATAGTTTCGCAAAAAAAAATTATTTTTTACTGTATGAAATGTTTTTGAAAAATTTTTGAAAAATTTTTTTGAAAAGACAATTTTTTTTCAATAATGTTCACTTTTAGTACGTAAATAAACTTTTTTAGACAATTTTTAATGACGTTAGTTCCAAACTAAAAGAATTAGATAGTTTCGCAAAAAAAAATTATTTTTTATAGTATGAAATGTCTTAGAAAAGTTTTTGAAAAATTTTTTTGAAAAGACAATTTTTTTTCAATAATGTTCACTTTTGGTACGTAAAAAAACTTTCTTAGACAAGTTTTAATGACGTTAGTTCCAAACTAATAGAATTAGATAGTTTCGCAAAAAAAAATTATTTTTCACTGTATGAAATGTCTTAGAAAAATTTCTGAAAAATTTCTTTGAAAAGACAATTTTTTTTCAATAATGTTCACTTTTAGTACGTAAATAAACTTTCTTAGACAATTTTTAATGACGTTAGTTCCAAACTAAAAGAATTAGATAGTTTCGCAAAAAAAAATTATTTTTCACTGTATGAAATGTCTTAGAAAAATTTCTGAAAAATTTCTTTGAAAAGACAATTTTTTTTCAATAATGTTCACTTTTAGTACGTAAATAAACTTTCTTAGACAATTTTTAATGATGTTAGTTCCAAACTAAAAGAATTAGATAGTTTCGCAAAAAAAATTTATTTTTCACTGCATGAAATGTCTTAGAGAAATTTCTGAAAAATTTCTTTGAAAAGACAATTTTTTTTCAATAATGTTCACTTTTTGTACGTAAAAAAACTTTCTTAGACAATTTTTAATGACGTTAGTTCCAAACTAAAGGAATTAGATAGTTTCGCAAAAAAAAATTATTTTTCACTGTATGAAATGTCTTAGAAAAATTTCTGAAAAATTTCTTTGAAAAGACAATTTTTTTTCAATAATGTTCACTTTTTGTACGTAAAAAAACTTTCTTAGACAATTTTTAATGACGTTAGTTCCAAACTAAAGGAATTAGATAGTTTCGCAAAAAAAAATTATTTTTCACTGTATGAAATGTCTTAGAAAAATTTCTGAAAAATTTCTTTGAAAAGACAATTTTTTTTCAATAATGTTCACTTTTAGTACGTAAATAAACTTTCTTAGACAATTTTTAATGACGTTAGTTCCAAACTAAAAGAATTAGATAGTTTCGCAAAAAAAAATTATTTTTCACTGTATGAAATGTCTTAGAAAAATTTCTGAAAAATTTCTTTGAAAAGACAATTTTTTTTCAATAATGTTCACTTTTAGTCCGTAAATAAACTTTCTTAGACAATTTTTAATGATGTTAGTTCCAAACTAAAAGAATTAGATAGTTTTGCAAAAAAAAAAAGTTTTTCACTGTATGAAATGTTTTTGAAAAATTTTTTTGAAAAGACAATTTTTTTTCAATAATGTTCACTTTTAGTACGTAAATAAACTTTCTTAGACAATTTTTAATGACGTTAGTTCCAAACTAAAAGAATTAGATAGTTTCGCAAAAAAAAATTATTTTTCACTGTATGAAATGTCTTGGAAAAAGTTTTTGAAAAGACAAGTTTTTTTCAATGATGTTCACTTTTAGTACGTAACAAAACTTTCTTAGACAATTTTTAATGACATTAGTTCCAAACTAAAAGAATTAGAGAGTTTTGCAAAAAAAATTATTTTTTGCTGCATGAAATGTCTTGAAAAAGTTTTTGAGAAACTTTTGAAAAAGACAATTTTTTTCAATAATGTTCACTTTAGTACGTAAAAAAACTTTCTTAGACAATTTTTAATGACGTTAGTTTCAAACTAAAAGAATTAGATTGTTTCGCAAAAAAAAATTATTTTTCACTGTATGAAATGTCTTAGAAAAGTTTTTGAAAAATTTTTTTGAAAACACAATTTTTTTTTAATAATGTTCACTTTTAGTACGTAAAAAAACTTTCTTAGACAATTTTTAATGACGTTAGTTCCAAACTAAAAGAATTAGATAGTTTTGCAAAAAAAAATTATTTTGCACAGTATGAAATGTCTTGGAAAAATTTTTTTGAAAAGACAATTTTTTTTCAATAATGTTCACTTTTAGTACGTAACAAAACTTCCTTAGATGATTTTTAATGACGTTAGTTCCAAACTAAAAGAATTAGATAGTTTCGCAAAAAAAAATTATTTTTCACTGTATGAAATGTCTTAGAAAAAATTTTGAAAAATTTGTTTGAAAACACAATTTTTTTTCGATAATGTTCACTTTTAGTACGTAAAAAAACTTTCTTAGACAATTTTTAATGACGTTAGTTCCAAACAAAAAGAATTAGATAGTTTTCCAAAAAAAAAAAGTTTTTCACTGTATGAAATGGTTTTGAAAAATAATTTTAAAAAGACATTTTTTTTTCAATAATGTTCACTTTTAGTACGTAAAAAAACTTTCTTAGACAATTTTTAATGACGTTAGTTCCAAACTAAAAGAATTAGATAGTTTTCCAAAAAAAAAAAGTTTTTCACTGTATGAAATGGTTTTGAAAAATTATTTTAAAAAGACAATTTTTTTTCAATAATGTTCACTTTTAGTACGTAAAAAAACTTTCTTAGACAATTTTTAATGACGTTAGTTCCAAACTAAAAGAATTAGATAGTTTTCCAAAAAAAAAAAGTTTTTCACTGTATGAAATGGTTTTGAAAAATTATTTTAAAAAGACAATTTTTTTTCAATAATGTTCACTTTTAGTACGTAACAAAACTTTCTTAGACAATTTTTAATGACGTTCATTCCAAACTAAAAGAATTAGATAGTTTCGCAAGAAAAAATTATTTTTTACTGTATGAAATGTTTTTAAAAAATTTTTGAAAAATTTTTTTGAAAACACAATTTTTTTTCAATAATGTTCACTTTTAGTACGTAAATAAACTTTCTTAGACAATTTTTAATGACGTTAGTTCCAAACTAAAAGAATTAGATAGTTTCGCAAAAAAAAATTATTTTTCACTGTATGAAATGTCTTAGAAAAACTTCTGAAAAATTTCTTT
The DNA here is from genome assembly GCF_918807975.1 of Aplidium turbinatum. Taxonomy (NCBI): domain Eukaryota; kingdom Metazoa; phylum Chordata; class Ascidiacea; order Aplousobranchia; family Polyclinidae; genus Aplidium; species Aplidium turbinatum. The sequence goes on from NC_137475.1 coordinate 19,114,784, forward strand.
GAAAAGACAATTTTTTTTCAATAATGTTCACTTTTAGTACGTAAAAAAGCTTTCTTAGACAATTTTTAATGACGTTAGTTCCAAACTAAAAGAATTAGATAGTTTCGCAAAAAAAAATTATTTTTCACTGTATGAAATGTCTTAGAAAAGTTTTTGAAAATTTTTTTTGAAAAGACAATTTTTTTTCAATAATGTTCACTTTTAGTACGTAAAAAAGCTTTCTTAGACAATTTTTAATGACGTTAGTTCCAAACTAAAAGAATTAGATAGTTTCGCAAAAAAAAATTATTTTTCACGGTATGAAATGTCTTGGAAAAAGTTTTTTGAAAAGACAAGTTTTTTTCAATGATGTTCACTTTTAGTACGTAAAAAAGCTTTCTTAGACAATTTTTAATGACGTTAGTTCCAAACTAAAAAAATTAGATAGTTTCCCAAAAAAAAATTATTTTTTACTGTATGAAATGTCTTAGAAAAATTTTTGAAAAATTTTTTTGAAAAGACAATTTTTTTTCAATAATGTTCACTTTTAGTTCGTAAATAAACTTTCTTAGACAATTTTTAATGACGTTAGTTCCAAACTAAAAGAATTAGAGAGTTTTGCAAAAAAAATTATTTTTTACTGCATGAAATGTCTTGAAAAAGTTTTTGAGAAACTTTTGAAAAAGACAATTTTTTCAATAATGTTCACTTTAGTACGTAAAAAAACTTTCTTAGACAATTTTTAATGACGTTAGTTTCAAACTAAAAGAATTAGATTGTTTCGCAAAAAAAAATTTTTTCACTGTATGAAATGTCATAGAAAAGTTTTTGAAAAATTTTTTTGAAAAGGCAATTTTTTTTTAATAATGTTCACTTTTAGTACGTAAAAAAACTTTCTTAGACAATTTTTAATGACGTTAGTTCCAAACTAAAAGAATTAGATAGTTTCGCAAAAAAAAATTATTTTGCACAGTATGAAATGTCTTGGAAAAATTTTTTTGAAAAGACAATTTTTTTTCAATAATGTTCACTTTTAGTACGTAACAAAACTTCCTTAGATGATTTTTAATGACGTTAGTTCCAAACTAAAAGAATTAGATAGTTTCGCAAAAAAAAAATATTTTTCACTGTATGAAATGTCTTAGAAAAAATTTTGAAAAATTTGTTTGAAAACACAATTTTTTTTCGATAATGTTCACTTTTAGTACGTAAAAAAACTTTCTTAGACAATTTTTAATGACGTTAGTTCCAAACAAAAAGAATTAGATAGTTTCGCAAAAAAAAATTATTTTTCACTGTATGAAATGTCTTGGAAAAATTTTTTTAAAAAGACAATTTTTTTTTCAATAATGTTCACTTTTAGTACGTAAAAAAACTTTCTTAGACAATTTTTAATGACGTTAGTTCCAAACTAAAAGAATTAGATAGTTTCGCAAAAAAAAATTAATTTTCATTGTATGAAATGTCTTAGAAAAATTTCTGAAAAATTTCTTTGATAAGACAATTTTTTTTCAATAATGTTCACTTTTAGTACGTAACAAAACTTTCTTAGACAATTTTTAATGACGTTAGTTCCAAACTAAACGAATTAGATAGTTTTGCAAAAAAAAAAAGGTTTTCACTGTATGAAATGTTTTTAAAAAATTTGTTTGAAAAGACAATTTTTTTTCAATAATGTTCACTTTTAGTACGTTACACAACTTCCTTAGACAATTTTTAATGACGTTAGTTCCAAACTAAAAGAATTAGATAGTTTCGCAAAAAAAAATTATTTTTCACTGTATGAAATGTCCTTGAAAAATTTTTGAAAAATTTTTTTGAAAAGACAATTTTTTTTCAATAATGTTCACTTTTAGTACGTAAATAAACTTTCTTAGACAATTTTTAATGACGTTAGTTCCAAAATAAAAGAATTAGATAGTTTCGCAAAAAAAAATTAATTTTCACTGTATGAAATGTCTTAGAAAAGTTTTTGAAAATTTTTTTGAAAAGACAATTTTTTTTCAATAATGTTCACTTTTAGTACGTAAAAAAGCTTTCTTAGACAATTTTTAATGACGTTAGTTCCAAACTAAAAGAATTAGATAGTTTCGCAAAAAAAAATTATTTTTCACTGTATGAAATGTCTTGGAAAAAGTTTTTTGAAAAGACAAGTTTTTTTCAATGATGTTCACTTTTAGTACGTAACAAAACTTTCTTAGACAATTTTTAATGACGTTAGTTCCAAACTAAAAGAATTAGATAGTTTCCCAAAAAAAAATTATTTTTTACTGTATGAAATGTCTTAGAAAAATTTTTGAAAAATTTTTTTGAAAAGACAATTTTTTTTCAATAATGTTCACTTTTAGTACGTAAATAAACTTTCTTAGACAATTTTTAATGACGTTAGTTCCAAACTAAAAGAATTAGAGAGTTTTGCAAAAAAAATTTTTTTTTACTGCATGAAATGTCTTGAAAAAGTTTTTGAGAAACTTTTGAAAAAGACAATTTTTTTCAATAATGTTCACTTTAGTACGTAAAAAAACTTTCTTAGACAATTTTTAATGACGTTAGTTCCAAACTAAAAGAATTAGATTGTTTCGCAAAAAAAAATTATTTTTCACTGTATGAAATGTCATAGAAAAGTTTTTGAAAAATTTTTTTGAAAAGGCAATTTTTTTTTAATAATGTTCACTTTTAGTACGTAAAAAAACTTTCTTAGACAATTTTTAATGACGTTAGTTCCAAACTAAAATAATTAGATAGTTTCGCAAAAAAAAATTATTTTGCACAGTATGACATGTCTTGGAAAAATTTTTTTGAAAAGACAATTTTTTTTCAATAATGTTCACTTTTAGTACGTAACAAAACTTCCTTAGATGATTTTTAATGACGTTAGTTCCAAACTAAAAGAATTAGATAGTTTCGCAAAAAAAAATTATTTTTCACTGTATGAAATGTCTTAGAAAAAATTTTGAAAAATTTGTTTGAAAACACAATTTTTTTTCGATTATGTTCACTTTTAGTACGTAAAAAAACTTTCTTAGACAATTTTTAATGACGTTAGTTCCAAACAAAAAGAATTAGATGGTTTCGCAAAAAAAAAAAGTTTTTCACTGTATGAAATGTCTTGGAAAAATTTTTTTAAAAAGACAATTTTTTTTTCAATAATGTTCACTTTTAGTACGTAAATAAACTTTCTTTGGCAATTTTTAATGACGTTAGTTCCAAACTAAACGAATTAGATTGTTTTGCAAAAAAAAAAAGTTTTTCACTGTATGAAATGTTTTTAAAAAATTTGTTTAAAAAGACAATTTTTTTTCAATAATGTTCACTTTTAGTACGTTACAAAACTTCCTTAGACAATTTTTAATGACGTTAGTTCCAAACTAAAAGAATTAGATAGTTTCGCAAAAAAAAATTATTTTTCACTGTATGAAATAACCTTGAAAAATTTTTGAAAATTTTTTTTGAAAAGACAATTTTTTTTCAATAATGTTCACTTTTAGTACGTAAATAAACTTTCTTAGACAATTTTTAATGACGTTAGTTCCAAACTAAAAGAATTAGATAGTTTCGCAAAAAAAAATTAAGTTTCACTGTATGAAATGTCTTAGAAAAATTTCTGAAAAATTTTTTTGATAAGACAATTTTTTTTCAATAATGTTCACTTTTAGTACGTAAAAAAACTTTCTTAGACAATTTTTAATGACGTTAGTTCCAAACTAAAAGAATTAGATAGTTTTCCAAAAAAAAAAAGTTTTTCACTGTATGAAATGGTTTTGAAAAATTATTTTATAAAGACAATTTTTTTTCAATGATGTTCACTTTTAGTACGTAACAAAACTTTCTTAGACAATTTTTAATGACATTAGTTCCAAACTAAAAGAATTAGAGAGTTTTGCAAAAAAAATTATTTTTTGCTGCATGAAATGTCTTGAAAAAGTTTTTGAGAAACTTTTGAAAAAGACAATTTTTTTCAATAATGTTCACTTTAGTACGTAAAAAAACTTTCTTAGACAATTTTTAATGACGTTAGTTTCAAACTAAAAGAATTAGATTGTTTCGCAAAAAAAAATTATTTTTCACTGTATGAAATGTCTTAGAAAAGGTTTTGAAAAATTTTTTTGAAAACACAATTTTTTTTTAATAATGTTCACTTTTAGTACGTAAAAAAACTTTCTTAGACAATTTTTAATGACGTTAGTTCCAAACTAAAAGAATTAGATAGTTTTGCAAAAAAAAATTATTTTGCACAGTATGAAATGTCTTGGAAAAATTTTTTTGAAAAGACAATTTTTTTTCAATAATGTTCACTTTTAGTACGTAAATAAACTTTCTTAGACAATTTTTAATGACGTTAGTTCCAAACTAAAAGAATTAGATAGTTTCGCAAAAAAAAATTATTTTTCACTGTATGAAATGTCTTGGAAAAAGTTTTTGAAAAGACAAGTTTTTTTCAATGATGTTCACTTTTAGTACGTAACAAAACTTTCTTAGACAATTTTTAATGACATTAGTTCCAAACTAAAAGAATTAGAGAGTTTTGCAAAAAAAATTATTTTTTGCTGCATGAAATGTCTTGAAAAAGTTTTTGAGAAACTTTTGAAAAAGACAATTTTTTTCAATAATGTTCACTTTAGTACGTAAAAAAACTTTCTTAGACAATTTTTAATGACGTTAGTTTCAAACTAAAAGAATTAGATTGTTTCGCAAAAAAAAATTATTTTTCACTGTATGAAATGTCTTAGAAAAGTTTTTGAAAAATTTTTTTGAAAACACAATTTTTTTTTAATAATGTTCACTTTTAGTACGTAAAAAAACTTTCTTAGACAATTTTTAATGACGTTAGTTCCAAACTAAAAGAATTAGATAGTTTTGCAAAAAAAAATTATTTTGCACAGTATGAAATGTCTTGGAAAAATTTTTTTGAAAAGACAATTTTTTTTCAATAATGTTCACTTTTAGTACGTAACAAAACTTCCTTAGATGATTTTTAATGACGTTAGTTCCAAACTAAAAGAATTAGATAGTTTCGCAAAAAAAAATTATTTTTCACTGTATGAAATGTCTTAGAAAAAATTTTGAAAAATTTGTTTGAAAACACAATTTTTTTTCGATAATGTTCACTTTTAGTACGTAAAAAAACTTTCTTAGACAATTTTTAATGACGTTAGTTCCAAACAAAAAGAATTAGATAGTTTTCCAAAAAAAAAAAGTTTTTCACTGTATGAAATGGTTTTGAAAAATTATTTTAAAAAGACATTTTTTTTTCAATAATGTTCACTTTTAGTACGTAAAAAAACTTTCTTAGACAATTTTTAATGACGTTAGTTCCAAACTAAAAGAATTAGATAGTTTTCCAAAAAAAAAAAGTTTTTCACTGTATGAAATGGTTTTGAAAAATTATTTTAAAAAGACAATTTTTTTTCAATAATGTTCACTTTTAGTACGTAAAAAAACTTTCTTAGACAATTTTTAATGACGTTAGTTCCAAACTAAAAGAATTAGATAGTTTTCCAAAAAAAAAAAGTTTTTCACTGTATGAAATGGTTTTGAAAAATTATTTTAAAAAGACAATTTTTTTTCAATAATGTTCACTTTTAGTACGTAACAAAACTTTCTTAGACAATTTTTAATGACGTTCATTCCAAACTAAAAGAATTAGATAGTTTCGCAAGAAAAAATTATTTTTTACTGTATGAAATGTTTTTAAAAAATTTTTGAAAAATTTTTTTGAAAACACAATTTTTTTTCAATAATGTTCACTTTTAGTACGTAAATAAACTTTCTTAGACAATTTTTAATGACGTTAGTTCCAAACTAAAAGAATTAGATAGTTTCGCAAAAAAAAATTATTTTTCACTGTATGAAATGTCTTAGAAAAACTTCTGAAAAATTTCTTTGAAAAGACAATTTTTTTTCAATAATGTTCACTTTTAGTACGTAAAAAAGCTTTCTTAGACAATTTTTAATGACGTTAGTTCCAAACTAAAAGAATTAGATAGTTTCGCAAAAAAAAATTATTTTTCACTGTATGAAATGTCTTAGAAAAGTTTTTGAAAATTTTTTTTGAAAAGACAATTTTTTTTCAATAATGTTCACTTTTAGTACGTAAAAAAGCTTTCTTAGACAATTTTTAATGACGTTAGTTCCAAACTAAAAGAATTAGATAGTTTCGCAAAAAAAAATTATTTTTCACGGTATGAAATGTCTTGGAAAAAGTTTTTTGAAAAGACAAGTTTTTTTCAATGATGTTCACTTTTAGTACGTAAAAAAGCTTTCTTAGACAATTTTTAATGACGTTAGTTCCAAACTAAAAAAATTAGATAGTTTCCCAAAAAAAAATTATTTTTTACTGTATGAAATGTCTTAGAAAAATTTTTGAAAAATTTTTTTGAAAAGACAATTTTTTTTCAATAATGTTCACTTTTAGTTCGTAAATAAACTTTCTTAGACAATTTTTAATGACGTTAGTTCCAAACTAAAAGAATTAGAGAGTTTTGCAAAAAAAATTATTTTTTACTGCATGAAATGTCTTGAAAAAGTTTTTGAGAAACTTTTGAAAAAGACAATTTTTTCAATAATGTTCACTTTAGTACGTAAAAAAACTTTCTTAGACAATTTTTAATGACGTTAGTTTCAAACTAAAAGAATTAGATTGTTTCGCAAAAAAAAATTTTTTCACTGTATGAAATGTCATAGAAAAGTTTTTGAAAAATTTTTTTGAAAAGGCAATTTTTTTTTAATAATGTTCACTTTTAGTACGTAAAAAAACTTTCTTAGACAATTTTTAATGACGTTAGTTCCAAACTAAAAGAATTAGATAGTTTCGCAAAAAAAAATTATTTTGCACAGTATGAAATGTCTTGGAAAAATTTTTTTGAAAAGACAATTTTTTTTCAATAATGTTCACTTTTAGTACGTAACAAAACTTCCTTAGATGATTTTTAATGACGTTAGTTCCAAACTAAAAGAATTAGATAGTTTCGCAAAAAAAAAATATTTTTCACTGTATGAAATGTCTTGGAAAAAATTTTGAAAAATTTGTTTGAAAACACAATTTTTTTTCGATAATGTTCACTTTTAGTACGTAAAAAAACTTTCTTAGACAATTTTTAATGACGTTAGTTCCAAACAAAAAGAATTAGATAGTTTCGCAAAAAAAAATTATTTTTCACTGTATGAAATGTCTTGGAAAAATTTTTTTAAAAAGACAATTTTTTTTTCAATAATGTTCACTTTTAGTACGTAAAAAACTTTCTTAGACAATTTTTAATGACGTTAGTTCCAAACTAAAAGAATTAGATAGTTTCGCAAAAAAAAATTAATTTTCATTGTATGAAATGTCTTAGAAAAATTTCTGAAAAATTTCTTTGATAAGACAATTTTTTTTCAATAATGTTCACTTTTAGTACGTAACAAAACTTTCTTAGACAATTTTTAATGACGTTAGTTCCAAACTAAACGAATTAGATAGTTTTGCAAAAAAAAAAAGTTTTTCACTGTATGAAATGTTTTTAAAAAATTTGTTTGAAAAGACAATTTTTTTTCAATAATGTTCACTTTTAGTACGTTACACAACTTCCTTAGACAATTTTTAATGACGTTAGTTCCAAACTAAAAGAATTAGATAGTTTCGCAAAAAAAAATTATTTTTCACTGTATGAAATGTCCTTGAAAAATTTTTGAAAAATTTTTTTGAAAAGACAATTTTTTTTCAATAATGTTCACTTTTAGTACGTAAATAAACTTTCTTAGACAATTTTTAATGACGTTAGTTCCAAACTAAAAGAATTAGATAGTTTCGCAAAAAAAAATTAACTTTCATTGTATGAAATGTCTTAGAAAAGTTTTTGAAAATTTTTTTGAAAAGACAATTTTTTTTCAATAATGTTCACTTTTAGTACGTAAAAAAGCTTTCTTAGACAATTTTTAATGACGTTAGTTCCAAACTAAAAGAATTAGATAGTTTCGCAAAAAAAAATTATTTTTCACTGTATGAAATGTCTTGGAAAAAGTTTTTTGAAAAGACAAGTTTTTTTCAATGATGTTCACTTTTAGTACGTAACAAAACTTTCTTAGACAATTTTTAATGACGTTAGTTCCAAACTAAAAGAATTAGATAGTTTCCCAAAAAAAAATTATTTTTTACTGTATGAAATGTCTTAGAAAAATTTTTGAAAAATTTTTTTGAAAAGACAATTTTTTTTCAATAATGTTCACTTTTAGTACGTAAATAAACTTTCTTAGACAATTTTTAATGACGTTAGTTCCAAACTAAAAGAATTAGAGAGTTTTGCAAAAAAAATTTTTTTTTACTGCATGAAATGTCTTGAAAAAGTTTTTGAGAAACTTTTGAAAAAGACAATTTTTTTCAATAATGTTCACTTTAGTACGTAAAAAAACTTTCTTAGACAATTTTTAATGACGTTAGTTCCAAACTAAAAGAATTAGATTGTTTCGCAAAAAAAAATTATTTTTCACTGTATGAAATGTCATAGAAAAGTTTTTGAAAAATTTTTTTGAAAAGGCAATTTTTTTTTAATAATGTTCACTTTTAGTACGTAAAAAAACTTTCTTAGACAATTTTTAATGACGTTAGTTCCAAACTAAAATAATTAGATAGTTTCGCAAAAAAAAATTATTTTGCACAGTATGACATGTCTTGGAAAAATTTTTTTGAAAAGACAATTTTTTTTCAATAATGTTCACTTTTAGTACGTAACAAAACTTCCTTAGATGATTTTTAATGACGTTAGTTCCAAACTAAAAGAATTAGATAGTTTCGCAAAAAAAAATTATTTTTCACTGTATGAAATGTCTTAGAAAAAATTTTGAAAAATTTGTTTGAAAACACAATTTTTTTTCGATTATGTTCACTTTTAGTACGTAAAAAAACTTTCTTAGACAATTTTTAATGACGTTAGTTCCAAACACAAAGAATTAGATGGTTTCGCAAAAAAAAATTATTTTTCACTGTATGAAATGTCTTGGAAAAATTTTTTTAAAAAGACAATTTTTTTTTCAATAATGTTCACTTTTAGTACGTAAATAAACTTTCTTTGGCAATTTTTAATGACGTTAGTTCCAAACTAAACGAATTAGATTGTTTTGCAAAAAAAAAAAGTTTTTCACTGTATGAAATGTTTTTAAAAATTTTGTTTAAAAAGACAATTTTTTTTCAATAATGTTCACTTTTAGTACGTTACAAAACTTCCTTAGACAATTTTTAATGACGTTAGTTCCAAACTAAAAGAATTAGATAGTTTCGCAAAAAAAAATTATTTTTCACTGTATGAAATAACCTTGAAAAATTTTTGAAAATTTTTTTTGAAAAGACAATTTTTTTTCAATAATGTTCACTTTTAGTACGTAAATAAACTTTCTTAGACAATTTTTAATGACGTTAGTTCCAAACTAAAAGAATTAGATAGTTTCGCAAAAAAAAATTAAGTTTCACTGTATGAAATGTCTTAGAAAAATTTCTGAAAAATTTTTTTGATAAGACAATTTTTTTTCAATAATGTTCACTTTTAGTACGTAAAAAAACTTTCTTAGACAATTTTTAATGACGTTAGTTCCAAACTAAAAGAATTAGATAGTTTTCCAAAAAAAAAAAGTTTTTCACTGTATGAAATGGTTTTGAAAAATTATTTTAAAAAGACAATTTTTTTTCAATAATGTTCACTTTTAGTACGTAACAAAACTTTCTTAGACAATTTTTAATGACGTTCGTTCCAAACTAAAAGAATTAGATAGTTTCGCAAAAAAAAATTATTTTTTACTGTATGAAATGTTTTTGAAAAATTTTTGAAAAATTTTTTTGAAAAGACAATTTTTTTTCAATAATGTTCACTTTTAGTACGTAAATAAACTTTCTTAGACAATTTTTAATGACGTTAGTTCCAAACTAAAAGAATTAGATAGTTTCGCAAAAAAAAATTATTTTTTACAGTATGAAATGTCTTAGAAAAGTTTTTGAAAAATTTTTTTGAAAAGACAATTTTTTTTCAATAATGTTCACTTTTGGTACGTAAAAAAACTTTCTTAGACAAGTTTTAATGACGTTAGTTCCAAACTAAAAGAATTAGATAGTTTCGCAAAAAAAAATTATTTTTCACTGTATGAAATGTCTTAGAAAAATTTCTGAAAAATTTCTTTGAAAAGACAATTTTTTTTCAATAATGTTCACTTTTAGTACGTAAATAAACTTTCTTAGACAATTTTTAATGACGTTAGTTCCAAACTAAAAGAATTAGATAGTTTCGCAAAAAAAAATTATTTTTCACTGTATGAAATGTCTTAGAAAAATTTCTGAAAAATTTCTTTGAAAAGACAATTTTTTTTCAATAATGTTCACTTTTAGTACGTAAATAAACTTTCTTAGACAATTTTTAATGATGTTAGTTCCAAACTAAAAGAATTAGATAGTTTCGCAAAAAAAATTTATTTTTCACTGCATGAAATGTCTTAGAGAAATTTCTGAAAAATTTCTTTGAAAAGACAATTTTTTTTCAATAATGTTCACTTTTTGTACGTAAAAAAACTTTCTTAGACAATTTTTAATGACGTTAGTTCCAAACTAAAGGAATTAGATAGTTTCGCAAAAAAAAATTATTTTTCACTGTATGAAATGTCTTAGAAAAATTTCTGAAAAATTTCTTTGAAAAGACAATTTTTTTTCAATAATGTTCACTTTTTGTACGTAAAAAAACTTTCTTAGACAATTTTTAATGACGTTAGTTCCAAACTAAAGGAATTAGATAGTTTCGCAAAAAAAAATTATTTTTCACTGTATGAAATGTCTTAGAAAAACTTCTGAAAAATTTCTTTGAAAAGACAATTTTTTTTCAATAATGTTCACTTTTAGTACGTAAATAAACTTTCTTAGACAATTTTTAATGACGTTAGTTCCAAACTAAAAGAATTAGATAGTTTCGCAAAAAAAAATTATTTTTCACTGTATGAAATGTCTTAGAAAAATTTCTGAAAAATTTCTTTGAAAAGACAATTTTTTTTCAATAATGTTCACTTTTAGTACGTAAATAAACTTTCTTAGACAATTTTTAATGATGTTAGTTCCAAACTAAAAGAATTAGATAGTTTTGCAAAAAAAAAAAGTTTTTCACTGTATGAAATGTTTTTGAAAAACTTTTTTGAAAAGACAATTTTTTTTCAATAATGTTCACTTTTAGTACGTAAATAAACTTTCTTAGACAATTTTTAATGACGTTAGTTCCAAACTAAAAGAATTAGATTGTTTCGCAAAAAAAAATTATTTTTCACTGTATGAAATGTCTTGGAAAAAGTTTTTTGAAAAGACAAGTTTTTTTCAATGATGTTCACTTTTAGTACGTAACAAAACTTTCTTAGACAATTTTTAATGACGTTAGTTCCAAACTAAAAGAATTAGATAGTTTCCCAAAAAAAAATTATTTTTTACTGTATGAAATGTCTTAGAAAAATTTTTGAAAAATTTTTTTGAAAAGACAATTTTTTTTCAATAATGTTCACTTTTAGTACGTAAATAAACTTTCTTAGACAATTTTTAATGACGTTAGTTCCAAACTAAAAGAATTAGAGAGTTTTGCAAAAAAAATTATTTTTTACTGCATGAAATGTCTTGAAAAAGTTTTTGAGAAACTTTTGAAAAAGACAATTTTTTTCAATAATGTTCACTTTAGTACGTAAAAAAACTTTCTTAGACAATTTTTAATGACGTTAGTTCCAAACTAAAAGAATTAGATTGTTTCGCAAAAAAAAATTATTTTTCACAGTATGAAATGTCATAGAAAAATTTTTGAAAAATTTTTTTGAAAAGGCAATTTTTTTTTAATAATGTTCACTTTTAGTACGTAAAAAAACTTTCTTAGACAATTTTTAATGACGTTAGTTCCAAACTAAAATAATTAGATAGTTTCGCAAAAAAAAATTATTTTGCACAGTATGACATGTCTTGGAAAAATTTTTTTGAAAAGACAATTTTTTTTCAATAATGTTCACTTTTAGTACGTAACAAAACTTCCTTAGATGATTTTTAATGACGTTAGTTCCAAACTAAAAGAATTAGATAGTTTCGCAAAAAAAAATTATTTTTCACTGTATGAAATGTCTTAGAAAAAATTTTGAAAAATTTGTTTGAAAACACAATTTTTTTTCGATTATGTTCACTTTTAGTACGTAAAAAAACTTTCTTAGACATTTTTTAATGACGTTAGTTCCAAACAAAAAGAATTAGATGGTTTCGCAAAAAAAAATTATTTTTCACTGTATGAAATGTCTTGGAAAAATTTTTTTAAAAAGACAATTTTTTTTTCAATAATGTTCACTTTTAGTACGTAAATAAACTTTCTTTGGCAATTTTTAATGACGTTAGTTCCAAACTAAACGAATTAGATTGTTTTGCAAAAAAAAAAAGTTTTTCACTGTATGAAATGTTTTTAAAAAATTTGTTTGAAAAGACAATTTTTTTTCAATAATGTTCACTTTTAGTACGTTACAAAACTTCCTTAGACAATTTTTAATGACGTTAGTTCCAAACTAAAAGAATTAGATAGTTTCGCAAAAAAAAATTATTTTTCACTGTATGAAATGTCCTTGAAAAATTTTTAAAAATTTTTTTTGAAAAGACAATTTTTTTTCAATAATGTTCACTTTTAGTACGTAAATAAACTTTCTTAGACAATTTTTAATGACGTTAGTTCCAAACTAAAAGAATTAGATAGTTTTGCAAAAAAAAATTAAGTTTCACTGTATGAAATGTCTTAGAAAAATTTCTTTGATAAGACAATTTTTTTTCAATAATGTTCACTTTTAGTACGTAAAAAAACTTTCTTAGACAATTTTTAATGACGTTAGTTCCAAACTAAAAGAATTAGATAGTTTTCCAAAAAAAAAAAGTTTTTCACTGTATGAAATGGTTTTGAAAAATTATTTTAAAAAGACAATTTTTTTTCAATAATGTTCACTTTTAGTACGTAACAAAACTTTCTTAGACAATTTTTAATGACGTTCGTTCCAAACTAAAAGAATTAGATAGTTTCGCAAAAAAAAATTATTTTTTACTGTATGAAATGTTTTTGAAAAATTTTTGAAAAATTTTTTTGAAAAGACAATTTTTTTTCAATAATGTTCACTTTTAGTACGTAAATAAACTTTTTTAGACAATTTTTAATGACGTTAGTTCCAAACTAAAAGAATTAGATAGTTTCGCAAAAAAAAATTATTTTTTATAGTATGAAATGTCTTAGAAAAGTTTTTGAAAAATTTTTTTGAAAAGACAATTTTTTTTCAATAATGTTCACTTTTAGTACGTAAATAAACTTTCTTAGACAATTTTTAATGACGTTAGTTCCAAACTAAAAGAATTAGATAGTTTCGCAAAAAAAAATTATTTTTCACTGTATGAAATGTCTTAGAAAAATTTCTGAAAAATTTCTTTGAAAAGACAATTTTTTTTCAATAATGTTCACTTTTAGTACGTAAATAAACTTTCTTAGACAATTTTTAATGATGTTAGTTCCAAACTAAAAGAATTAGATAGTTTCGCAAAAAAAATTTATTTTTCACTGCATGAAATGTCTTAGAGAAATTTCTGAAAAATTTCTTTGAAAAGACAATTTTTTTTCAATAATGTTCACTTTTTGTACGTAAAAAAACTTTCTTAGACAATTTTTAATGACGTTAGTTCCAAACTAAAGGAATTAGATAGTTTCGCAAAAAAAAATTATTTTTCACTGTATGAAATGTCTTAGAAAAATTTCTGAAAAATTTCTTTGAAAAGACAATTTTTTTTCAATAATGTTCACTTTTTGTACGTAAAAAAACTTTCTTAGACAATTTTTAATGACGTTAGTTCCAAACTAAAGGAATTAGATAGTTTCGCAAAAAAAAATTATTTTTCACTGTATGAAATGTCTTAGAAAAATTTCTGAAAAATTTCTTTGAAAAGACAATTTTTTTTCAATAATGTTCACTTTTAGTACGTAAATAAACTTTCTTAGACAATTTTTAATGACGTTAGTTCCAAACTAAAAGAATTAGATAGTTTCGCAAAAAATAATTATTTTTCACTGTATGAAATGTCTTAGAAAAATTTCTGAAAAATTTCTTTGAAAAGACAATTTTTTTTCAATAATGTTCACTTTTAGTCCGTAAATAAACTTTCTTAGACAATTTTTAATGATGTTAGTTCCAAACTAAAAGAATTAGATAGTTTTGCAAAAAAAAAAAGTTTTTCACTGTATGAAATGTTTTTGAAAAATTTTTTTGAAAAGACAATTTTTTTTCAATAATGTTCACTTTTAGTACGTAAATAAACTTTCTTAGACAATTTTTAATGACGTTAGTTCCAAACTAAAAGAATTAGATAGTTTCGCAAAAAAAAATTATTTTTCACTGTATGAAATGTCTTGGAAAAAGTTTTTGAAAAGACAAGTTTTTTTCAATGATGTTCACTTTTAGTACGTAACAAAACTTTCTTAGACAATTTTTAATGACATTAGTTCCAAACTAAAAGAATTAGATAGTTTCGCAAAAAAAAATTATTTTTCACTCTAAGAAATGTCTTAGAAAAATTTTTGAAAAATTTTTTTGAAAAGACAATTTTTTTTCAATAATGTTCACTTTTAGTTTGTAAATAAACTTTCTTAGACAATTTTTAATAACGTTAGTTCCAAACTAAAAGAATTAGATAGTTTCGCAAAAAAAAATTATTTTTTAATGCATGAAATGTCTTGGAAAAGTTTTTGAAAAACTTTTGAAAAAGACAATTTTTTTCAATAATGTTCACTTTAGTACGTAAAAAAACTTTCTTAGACAATTTTTAATGACGTTAGTTTCAAACTAAAAGAATTAGATTGTTTCGCAAAAAAAAATTATTTTTCACTGTATGAAATGTAAAAAAACTTTCTTAGACAATTTTTAATGACGTTAGTTTCAAACTAAAAGAATTAGATAGTTTTCCAAAAAAAAAAAGTTTTTCACTGTATGAAATGGTTTTGAAAAATTATTTTAAAAAGACAATTTTTTTTCAATAATGTTCACTTTTAGTACGTAACAAAACTTTCTTAGACAATTTTTAATGACGTTCGTTCCAAACTAAAAGAATTAGATAGTTTCGCAAAAAAAAATTATTTTTTACTGTATGAAATGTTTTTGAAAAATTTTTGAAAAATTTTTTTGAAAAGACAATTTTTTTTCAATAATGTTCACTTTTAGTACGTAAATAAACTTTCTTAGACAATTTTTAATGACGTTAGTTCCAAACTAAAAGAATTAGATAGTTTCGCAAAAAAAAATTATTTTTCACTGTATGAAATGTCCTTGAAAAATTTTTAAAAATTTTTTTTGAAAAGACAATTTTTTTTCAATAATGTTCACTTTTAGTACGTAAATAAACTTTCTTAGACAATTTTTAATGACGTTAGTTCCAAACTAAAAGAATTAGATAGTTTCGCAAAAAAAAATTAAGTTTCACTGTATGAAATGTCTTAGAAAAATTTCTGAAAAATTTCTTTGATAAGACAATTTTTTTTCAATAATGTTCACTTTTAGTACGTAAAAAAACTTTCTTAGACAATTTTTAATGACGTTAGTTCCAAACTAAAAGAATTAGATAGTTTTCCAAAAAAAAAAAGTTTTTCACTGTATGAAATGGTTTTGAAAAATTATTTTAAAAAGACAATTTTTTTTCAATAATGTTCACTTTTAGTACGTAACAAAACTTTCTTAGACAATTTTTAATGACGTTCGTTCCAAACTAAAAGAATTAGATAGTTTCGCAAAAAAAAATTATTTTTTACTGTATGAAATGTTTTTGAAAAATTTTTGAAAAATTTTTTTGAAAAGACAATTTTTTTTCAATAATGTTCACTTTTAGTACGTAAATAAACTTTTTTAGACAATTTTTAATGACGTTAGTTCCAAACTAAAAGAATTAGATAGTTTCGCAAAAAAAAATTATTTTTTACAGTATGAAATGTCTTAGAAAAGTTTTTGAAAAATTTTTTTGAAAAGACAATTTTTTTTCAATAATGTTCACTTTTGGTACGTAAAAAAACTTTCTTAGACAAGTTTTAATGACGTTAGTTCCAAACTAAAAGAATTAGATAGTTTCGCAAAAAAAAATTATTTTTCACTGTATGAAATGTCTTAGAAAAGTTTCTGAAAAATTTCTTTGAAAAGACAATTTTTTTTCAATAATGTTCACTTTTAGTACGTAAATAAACTTTCTTAGACAATTTTTAATGACGTTAGTTCCAAACTAAAAGAATTAGATAGTTTCGCAAAAAAAAATTATTTTTCACTGTATGAAATGTCTTAGAAAAATTTCTGAAAAATTTCTTTGAAAAGACAATTTTTTTTCAATAATGTTCACTTTTAGTACGTAAATAAACTTTCTTAGACAATTTTTAATGATGTTAGTTCCAAACTAAAAGAATTAGATAGTTTCGCAAAAAAAAATTATTTTTCACTGCATGAAATGTCTTAGAAAAATTTCTGAAAAATTTCTTTGAAAAGACAATTTTTTTTCAATAATGTTCACTTTTAGTCCGTAAATAAACTTTCTTAGACAATTTTTAATGATGTTAGTTCCAAACTAAAAGAATTAGATAGTTTTGCAAAAAAAAAAAGTTTTTCACTGTATGAAATGTTTTTGAAAAATTTTTTTGAAAAGACAATTTTTTTTCAATAATGTTCACTTTTAGTACGTAAATAAACTTTCTTAGACAATTTTTAATGACGTTAGTTCCAAACTAAAAGAATTAGATAGTTTCGCAAAAAAAAATTATTTTTCACTGTATGAAATGTCTTGGAAAAAGTTTTTGAAAAGACAAGTTTTTTTCAATGATGTTCACTTTTAGTACGTAACAAAACTTTCTTAGACAATTTTTAATGACATTAGTTCCAAACTAAAAGAATTAGATAGTTTCGCAAAAAAAAATTATTTTTCACTCTAAGAAATGTCTTAGAAAAATTTTTGAAAAATTTTTTTGAAAAGACAATTTTTTTTCAATAATGTTCACTTTTAGTTTGTAAATAAACTTTCTTAGACAATTTTTAATAACGTTAGTTCCAAACTAAAAGAATTAGATAGTTTCGCAAAAAAAAATTATTTTTTAATGCATGAAATGTCTTGGAAAAGTTTTTGAAAAACTTTTGAAAAAGACAATTTTTTTCAATAATGTTCACTTTAGTACGTAAAAAAACTTTCTTAGACAATTTTTAATGACGTTAGTTTCAAACTAAAAGAATTAGATTGTTTCGCAAAAAAAAATTATTTTTCACTGTATGAAATGTAAAAAAACTTTCTTAGACAATTTTTAATGACGTTAGTTTCAAACTAAAAGAATTAGATAGTTTTCCAAAAAAAAAAAGTTTTTCACTGTATGAAATGGTTTTGAAAAATTATTTTAAAAAGACAATTTTTTTTCAATAATGTTCACTTTTAGTACGTAACAAAACTTTCTTAGACAATTTTTAATGACGTTCGCTCCAAACTAAAAGAATTAGATAGTTTCGCAAAAAAAAATTATTTTTTACTGTATGAAATGTTTTTGAAAAATTTTTGAAAAATTTTTTTGAAAAGACAATTTTTTTTAATAATGTTCACTTTTAGTACGTAAATAAACTTTCTTAGACAATTTTTAATGACGTTAGTTCCAAACTAAAAGAATTAGATAGTTTCGCAAAAAAAAATTATTTTTCACTGTATGAAATGTCCTTGAAAAATTTTTAAAAATTTTTTTTGAAAAGACAATTTTTTTTCAATAATGTTCACTTTTAGTACGTAAATAAACTTTCTTAGACAATTTTTAATGACGTTAGTTCCAAACTAAAAGAATTAGATAGTTTCGCAAAAAAAAATTATTTTTCACTGTATGAAATGTCTTGGAAAAAGTTTTTGAAAAGACAAGTTTTTTTCAATGATGTTCACTTTTAGTACGTAACAAAACTTTCTTAGACAATTTTTAATGACATTAGTTCCAAACTAAAAGAATTAGATAGTTTCGCAAAAAAAAATTATTTTTCACTCTAAGAAATGTCTTAGAAAAATTTTTGAAAAATTTCTTTGAAAAGACAATTTTTTTTCAATAATGTTCACTTTTAGTACGTAAATAAACTTTCTTAGACAATTTTTAATGACGTTAGTTCCAAACTAAAAGAATTAGATAGTTTCGCAAAAAAAAATTATTTTTCACTGTATGAAATGTCTTAGAAAAATTTCTGAAAAATTTCTTTGAAAAGACAATTTTTTTTCAATAATGTTCACTTTTAGTACGTAAATAAACTTTCTTAGACAATTTTTAATGATGTTAGTTCCAAACTAAAAGAATTAGATAGTTTCGCAAAAAAAAATTATTTTTCACTGCATGAAATGTCTTAGAAAAATTTCTGAAAAATTTCTTTGAAAAGACAATTTTTTTTCAATAATGTTCACTTTTAGTCCGTAAATAAACTTTCTTAGACAATTTTTAATGATGTTAGTTCCAAACTAAAAGAATTAGATAGTTTTGCAAAAAAAAAAAGTTTTTCACTGTATGAAATGTTTTTGAAAAATTTTTTTGAAAAGACAATTTTTTTTCAATAATGTTCACTTTTAGTACGTAAATAAACTTTCTTAGACAATTTTTAATGACGTTAGTTCCAAACTAAAAGAATTAGATAGTTTCGCAAAAAAAAATTATTTTTCACTGTATGAAATGTCTTGGAAAAAGTTTTTGAAAAGACAAGTTTTTTTCAATGATGTTCACTTTTAGTACGTAACAAAACTTTCTTAGACAATTTTTAATGACATTAGTTCCAAACTAAAAGAATTAGATAGTTTCGCAAAAAAAAATTATTTTTCACTCTAAGAAATGTCTTAGAAAAATTTTTGAAAAATTTTTTTGAAAAGACAATTTTTTTTCAATAATGTTCACTTTTAGTTTGTAAATAAACTTTCTTAGACAATTTTTAATAACGTTAGTTCCAAACTAAAAGAATTAGATAGTTTCGCAAAAAAAAATTATTTTTTAATGCATGAAATGTCTTGGAAAAGTTTTTGAAAAACTTTTGAAAAAGACAATTTTTTTCAATAATGTTCACTTTAGTACGTAAAAAAACTTTCTTAGACAATTTTTAATGACGTTAGTTTCAAACTAAAAGAATTAGATTGTTTCGCAAAAAAAAATTATTTTTCACTGTATGAAATGTAAAAAAACTTTCTTAGACAATTTTTAATGACGTTAGTTTCAAACTAAAAGAATTAGATAGTTTTCCAAAAAAAAAAAGTTTTTCACTGTATGAAATGGTTTTGAAAAATTATTTTAAAAAGACAATTTTTTTTCAATAATGTTCACTTTTAGTACGTAACAAAACTTTCTTAGACAATTTTTAATGACGTTCGCTCCAAACTAAAAGAATTAGATAGTTTCGCAAAAAAAAATTATTTTTTACTGTATGAAATGTTTTTGAAAAATTTTTGAAAAATTTTTTTGAAAAGACAATTTTTTTTAATAATGTTCACTTTTAGTACGTAAATAAACTTTCTTAGACAATTTTTAATGACGTTAGTTCCAAACTAAAAGAATTAGATAGTTTCGCAAAAAAAAATTATTTTTCACTGTATGAAATGTCCTTGAAAAATTTTTAAAAATTTTTTTTGAAAAGACAATTTTTTTTCAATAATGTTCACTTTTAGTACGTAAATAAACTTTCTTAGACAATTTTTAATGACGTTAGTTCCAAACTAAAAGAATTAGATAGTTTCGCAAAAAAAAATTATTTTTCACTGTATGAAATGTCTTGGAAAAAGTTTTTGAAAAGACAAGTTTTTTTCAATGATGTTCACTTTTAGTACGTAACAAAACTTTCTTAGACAATTTTTAATGACATTAGTTCCAAACTAAAAGAATTAGATAGTTTCGCAAAAAAAAATTATTTTTCACTCTAAGAAATGTCTTAGAAAAATTTTTGAAAAATTTTTTTGAAAAGACAATTTTTTTTCAATTATGTTCACTTTTAGTACGTAAATAAACTTTCTTAGACAATTTTTAATGACGTTAGTTCCAAACTAAAAGAATTAGATAGTTTCGCAAAAAAAAATTATTTTTCACGGTATGAAATGTCTTGGAAAAAGTTTTTTGAAAAGACAAGTTTTTTTCAATGATGTTCACTTTTAGTACGTAACAAAACTTTCTTAGACAATTTTTAATGACGTTAGTTCCAAACTAAAAGAATTAGATAGTTTCCCAAAAAAAAATTATTTTTTACTGTATGAAATGTCTTAGAAAAATTTTTGAAAAATTTTTTTGAAAAGACAATTTTTTTTCAATAATGTTCACTTTTAGTACGTAAATAAACTTTCTTAGACAATTTTTAATCACGTTAGTTCCAAACTAAAAGAATTAGAGAGTTTTGCAAAAAAAATTATTTTTTACTGCATGAAATGTCTTGAAAAAGTTTTTGAGAAACTTTTGAAAAAGACAATTTTTTTCAATAATGTTCACTTTAGTACGTAAAAAAACTTTCTTAGACAATTTTTAATGACGTTAGTTCCAAACTAAAAGAATTAGATTGTTTCGCAAAAAAAAATTATTTTTCACTGTATGAAATGTCATAGAAAAGTTTTTGAAAAATTTTTTTGAAAAGGCAATTTTTTTTTAATAATGTTCACTTTTAGTACGTATAAAAACTTTCTTAGACAATTTTTAATGACGTTTGTTCCAAACTAAAATAATTAGATAGTTTCGCAAAAAAAAATTATTTTGCTCAGTATGACATGTCTTGGAAAAATTTTTTTGAAAAGACAATTTTTTTTCAATAATGTTCACTTTTAGTACGTAACAAAACTTCCTTAGATGATTTTTAATGACGTTAGTTCCAAACAAAAAGAATTAGATGGTTTCGCAAAAAAAAATTATTTTTCACTGTATGAAATGTCTTGGAAAAATTTTTTTAAAAAGACAATTTTTTTTTCAATAATGTTCACTTTTAGTACGTAAATAAACTTTCTTTGGCAATTTTTAATGACGTTAGTTCCAAACTAAACGAATTAGATTGTTTTGCAAAAAAAAAAAGTTTTTCACTGTATGAAATGTTTTTAAAAAATTTGTTTGAAAAGACAATTTTTTTTCAATAATGTTCACTTTTAGTACGTTACAAAACTTCCTTAGACAATTTTTAATGACGTTAGTTCCAAACTAAAAGAATTAGATAGTTTCGCAAAAAAAAATTATTTTTCACTGTATGAAATGTCCTTGAAAAATTTTTAAAAATTTTTTTTGAAAAGACAATTTTTTTTCAATAATGTTCACTTTTAGTACGTAAATAAACTTTCTTAGACAATTTTTAATGACGTTAGTTCCAAACTAAAAGAATTAGATAGTTTCGCAAAAAAAAATTAAGTTTCACTGTATGAAATGTCTTAGAAAAATTTCTGAAAAATTTCTTTGATAAGACAATTTTTTTTCAATAATGTTCACTTTTAGTACGTAAAAAAACTTTCTTAGACAATTTTTAATGACGTTAGTTCCAAACTAAAAGAATTAGATAGTTTTCCAAAAAAAAAAAGTTTTTCACTGTATGAAATGGTTTTGAAAAATTATTTTAAAAAGACAATTTTTTTTCAATAATGTTCACTTTTAGTACGTAACAAAACTTTCTTAGACAATTTTTAATGACGTTCGTTCCAAACTAAAAGAATTAGATAGTTTCGCAAAAAAAAATTATTTTTTACTGTATGAAATGTTTTTGAAAAATTTTTGAAAATTTTTTTTGAAAAGACAATTTTTTTTCAATAATGTTCACTTTTAGTACGTAAATAAACTTTCTTAGACAATTTTTAATGACGTTAGTTCCAAACTAAAAGAATTAGATAGTTTCGCAAAAAAAAATTATTTTTTACAGTATGAAATGTCTTAGAAAAGTTTTTGAAAAATTTTTTTGAAAAGACAATTTTTTTTCAATAATGTTCACTTTTGGTACGTAAAAAAACTTTCTTAGACAAGTTTTAATGACGTTAGTTCCAAACTAAAAGAACTAGATAGTTTCGCAAAAAAAAAATTATTTTTCACTGTATGAAATGTCTTAGAAAAATTTCTGAAAAATTTCTTTGAAAAGACAATTTTTTTTCAATAATGTTCACTTTTAGTACGTAAATAAACTTTCTTAGACAATTTTTAATGACGTTAGTTCCAAACTAAAAGAATTAGATAGTTTCGCAAAAAAAAATTATTTTTCACTGTATGAAATGTCTTAGAAAAATTTCTGAAAAATTTCTTTGAAAAGACAATTTTTTTTCAATAATGTTCACTTTTAGTACGTAAATAAACTTTCTTAGACAATTTTTAATGATGTTAGTTCCAAACTAAAAGAATTAGATAGTTTCGCAAAAAAAATTTATTTTTCACTGCATGAAATGTCTTAGAGAAATTTCTGAAAAATTTTTTTGAAAAGACAATTTTTTTTCAATAATGTTCACTTTTAGTACGTAACAAAACTTCCTTAGATGATTTTTAATGACGTTAGTTCCAAACTAAAAGAATTAGATAGTTTCGCAAAAAAAAATTATTTTTCACTGTATGAAATGTCTTAGAAAAAATTTTGAAAAATTTGTTTGAAAACACAATTTTTTTTCGATAATGTTCACTTTTAGTACGTAAAAAAACTTTCTTAGACAATTTTTAATGACGTTAGTTCCAAACAAAAAGAATTAGATAGTTTCGCAAAAAAAAATTATTTTTCACTGTATGAAATGTCTTGGAAAAATTTTTTTAAAAAGACATTTTTTTTTTTCAATAATGTTCACTTTTAGCACGTAAAAAAACTTTCTTAGACAATTTTTAATGACGTTAGTTCCAAACTAAAAGAATTAGATAGTTTCGCAAAAAAAAATTAATTTTCACTGTATGAAATGTCTTAGAAAAATTTCTGAAAAATTTCTTTGATAAGACAACTTTTTTTCAATAATGTTCACTTTTAGTACGTAAAAAAACTTTCTTAGACAATTTTTAATGACGTTAGTTCCAAACTAAAAGAATTAGATAGTTTTCCAAAAAAAAAAAGTTTTTCACTGTATGAAATGGTTTTGAAAAATTTTTTTAAAAAGACAATTTTTTTTCAATAATGTTCACTTTTAGTACGTAACAAAACTTTCTTAGACAATTTTTAATGACGTTCGTTCCAAACTAAAAGAATTAGATAGTTTCGCAAAAAAAAATTAATTTTTACTGTATGAAATGTTTTTGAAAAATTTTTGAAAAATTTTTTTGAAAAGACAATTTTTTTTCAATAATGTTCACTTTTAGTACGTAAATAAACTTTCTTAGACAATTTTTAATGACGTTAGTTCCAAACTAAAAGAATTAGATAGTTTCGCAAAAAAAAATTATTTTTCACTGTATGAAATGTCTTAGAAAAACTTCTGAAAAATTTCTTTGAAAAGACAATTTTTTTTCAATAATGTTCACTTTTAGTACGTAAATAAACTTTCTTAGACAATTTTTAATGACGTTAGTTCCAAACTAAAAGAATTAGATAGTTTCGCAAAAAAAAATTATTTTTTACTGTATGAAATATCTTAAAAAAATTTCTGAAAAATTTCTTTGAAAAGACAATTTTTTTTCAATAATGTTCACTTTTAGTACGTAAATAAACTTTCTTAGACAATTTTTAATGACGTTAGTTCCAAACTAAAAGAATTAGATAGATTCGCAAAAAAAAATTATTTTTCACTGTATGAAATGTCTTAGAAAAATTTCTGAAAAATTTCTTTGAAAAGACAATTTTTTTTCAATAATGTTCACTTTTAGTACGTAAATAAACTTTCTTAGACAATTTTTAATGATGTTAGTTCCAAACTAAAAGAAATAGATAGTTTCGCAAAAAAAATTTATTTTTCACTGTATGAAATGTCTTAGAAAAACTTTTGAAAAATTTTTTTGAAAACACAATTTTTTTTCGATAATGTTCACTTTTAGTACGTAAAAAAACTTTCTTAGACAATTTTTAATGACGTTAGTTCCAAACTAAAAGAATTAGATAGTTTTGCAAAAAAAAAAAGTTTTTCACTGTATGAAATGTTTTTAAAAAATTTTTTTGAAAAGACAATTTTTTTTCAATAATGTTCACTTTTAGTACGTAAATAAACTTTCTTAGACAATTTTTAATGACGTTAGTTCCAAACTAAAAGAATTAGATAGTTTCGCAAAAAAAAATTAATTTTCACTGTATGAAATGTCTTAGAAAAATTTCTGAAAAATTTCTTTGATAAGACAATTTTTTTTCAATAATGTTCACTTTTAGTACGTAAAAAAACTTTCTTAGACAATTTTTAATGACGTTAGTTCCAAACTAAAGGAATTAGATAGTTTTCCAAAAAAAGAAAGTTTTTCACTGTATGAAATGGTTTTGAAAAATTTTTTTAAAAAGACAATTTTTTTTCAATAATGTTCACTTTTAGTACGTAACAAAACTTTCTTAGACAATTTTTAATGACGTTCGTTCCAAACTAAAAGAATTAGATAGTTTCGCAAAAAAAAATTAATTTTTACTGTATGAAATGTTTTTGAAAAATTTTTAAAAAATTTTTTTGAAAAGACAATTTTTTTTCAATAATGTTCACTTTTAGTACGTAAATAAACTTTCTTAGACAATTTTTAATGACGTTAGTTCCAAACTAAAAGAATTAGATAGTTTCGCAAAAAAAAATTATTTTTCACTGTATGAAATGTCTTAGAAAAACTTCTGAAAAATTTCTTTGAAAAGACAATTTTTTTTCAATAATGTTCACTTTTAGTACGTAAATAAACTTTCTTAGACAATTTTTAATGACGTTAGTTCCAAACTAAAAGAATTAGATAGTTTCCTAAAAAAAAATTATTTTTTACTGTATGAAATGTTTTAGAAAAATTTTTGAAAAATTTTTTTGAAAAGACAATTTTTTTTCAATAATGTTCACTTTTAGTTCGTAAATAAACTTTCTTAGACAATTTTTAATGACGTTAGTTCCAAACTAAAAGAATCAGAGAGTTTTGCAAAAAAAATTATTTTTTACTGCATGAAATGTCTTGAAAAAGTTTTTGAGAAACTTTTGAAAAAGACAATTTTTTTCAATAATGTTCACTTTAGTACGTAAAAAAACTTTCCTAGGCAATTTTTAATGACGTTAGTTTCAAACTAAAAGAATTAGATTGTTTCGCAAAAAAAAATTATTTTTCACTGTATGAAATGTCTTAGAAAAGTTTTTGAAAAATTTTTTTGAAAAGGCAATTTTTTTTTAATAATGTTCACTTTTAGTACGTAAATAAACTTTCTTAGACAATTTTTAATGACGTTAGTTCCAAACTAAAAGAATTAGATAGTTTCGCAAAAAAAAATTATTTTTCACTGTATGAAATGTCTTAGAAAAATTTCTGAAAAATTTCTTTGAAAAGACAATTTTTTTTCAATAATGTTCACTTTTAGTACGTAAATAAACTTTCTTAGACAATTTTTAATGATGTTAGTTCCAAACTAAAAGAATTAGATAGTTTCGCAAAAAAAATTTATTTTTCACTGCATGAAATGTCTTAGAGAAATTTCTGAAAAATTTTTTTGAAAAGACAATTTTTTTTCAATAATGTTCACTTTTAGTACGTAACAAAACTTCCTTAGATGATTTTTAATGACGTTAGTTCCAAACTAAAAGAATTAGATAGTTTCGCAAAAAAAAATTATTTTTCACTGTATGAAATGTCTTAGAAAAAATTTTGAAAAATTTGTTTGAAAACACAATTTTTTTTCGATAATGTTCACTTTTAGTACGTAAAAAAACTTTCTTAGACAATTTTTAATGACGTTAGTTCCAAACAAAAAGAATTAGATAGTTTCGCAAAAAAAAATTATTTTTCACTGTATGAAATGTCTTGGAAAAATTTTTTTAAAAAGACATTTTTTTTTTTCAATAATGTTCACTTTTAGTACGTAAAAAAACTTTCTTAGACAATTTTTAATGACGTTAGTTCCAAACTAAAAGAATTAGATAGTTTCGCAAAAAAAAATTAATTTTCACTGTATGAAATGTCTTAGAAAAATTTCTGAAAAATTTCTTTGATAAGACAACTTTTTTTCAATAATGTTCACTTTTAGTACGTAAAAAAACTTTCTTAGACAATTTTTAATGACGTTAGTTCCAAACTAAAAGAATTAGATAGTTTCCTAAAAAAAAATTATTTTTTACTGTATGAAATGTTTTAGAAAAATTTTTGAAAAATTTTTTTGAAAAGACAATTTTTTTTCAATAATGTTCACTTTTAGTTCGTAAATAAACTTTCTTAGACAATTTTTAATGACGTTAGTTCCAAACTAAAAGAATCAGAGAGTTTTGCAAAAAAAATTATTTTTTACTGCATGAAATGTCTTGAAAAAGTTTTTTAAAAAGACATTTTTTTTTTTCAATAATGTTCACTTTTAGTACGTAAAAAAACTTTCTTAGACAATTTTTAATGACGTTAGTTCCAAACTAAAAGAATCAGAGAGTTTTGCAAAAAAAATTATTTTTTACTGCATGAAATGTCTTGAAAAAGTTTTTTAAAAAGACATTTTTTTTTTTCAATAATGTTCACTTTTAGTACGTAAAAAAACTTTCTTAGACAATTTTTAATGACGTTAGTTCCAAACTAAAAGAATTAGATAGTTTTCCAAAAAAAAAAAGTTTTTCACTGTATGAAATGGTTTTGAAAAATTTTTTTAAAAAGACATTTTTTTTTCAATAATGTTCACTTTTAGTACGTAACAAAACTTTCTTAGACAATTTTTAATGACGTTCGTTCCAAACTAAAAGAATTAGATAGTTTCGCAAAAAAAAATTAATTTTTACTGTATGAAATGTCTTTGAAAAATTTTTGAAAAATTTTTTTGAAAAGACAATTTTTTTTCAATAATGTTCACTTTTAGTACGTAAATAAACTTTCTTAGACAATTTTTAATGACGTTAGTTCCAAACTAAAAGAATTAGATAGTTTCGCAAAAAAAAATTATTTTTCACTGTATGAAATGTCTTAGAAAAACTTCTGAAAAATTTCTTTGAAAAGACAATTTTTTTTCAATAATGTTCACTTTTAGTACGTAAATAAACTTTCTTAGACAATTTTTAATGACGTTAGTTCCAAACTAAAAGAATTAGATAGTTTCCTAAAAAAAAATTATTTTTTACTGTATGAAATGTTTTAGAAAAATTTTTGAAAAATTTTTTTGAAAAGACAATTTTTTTTCAATAATGTTCACTTTTAGTTCGTAAATAAACTTTCTTAGACAATTTTTAATGACGTTAGTTCCAAACTAAAAGAATTAGATAGTTTTCCAAAAAAAAAAAGTTTTTCACTGTATGAAATGGTTTTGAAAAATTTTTTTAAAAAGACAATTTTTTTTCAATAATGTTCACTTTTAGTACGTAACAAAACTTTCTTAGACAATTTTTAATGACGTTCGTTCCAAACTAAAAGAATTAGATAGTTTCGCAAAAAAAAATTAATTTTTACTGTATGAAATGTTTTTGAAAAATTTTTGAAAAATTTGTTTGAAAAGACAATTTTTTTTCAATAATGTTCACTTTTAGTACGTAAATAAACTTTCTTAGACAATTTTTAATGACGTTAGTTCCAAACTAAAAGAATTAGATAGTTTCGCAAAAAAAAATTATTTTTCACTGTATGAAATGTCTTAGAAAAACTTCTGAAAAATTTCTTTGAAAAGACAATTTTTTTTCAATAATGTTCACTTTTAGTACGTAAATAAACTTTCTTAGACAATTTTTAATGACGTTAGTTCCAAACTAAAAGAATTAGATAGTTTCGCAAAAAAAAATTATTTTTCACTGTATGAAATATCTTAAAAAAATTTCTGAAAAATTTCTTTGAAAAGACAATTTTTTTTCAATAATGTTCACTTTTAGTACGTAAATAAACTTTCTTAGACAATTTTTAATGACGTTAGTTCCAAACTAAAAGAATTAGATAGATTCGCAAAAAAAAATTATTTTTCACTGTATGAAATGTCTTAGAAAAATTTCTGAAAAATTTCTTTGAAAAGACAATTTTTCAATAATGTTCACTTTTAGTACGTAAATAAACTTTCTTAGACAATTTTTAATGATGTTAGTTCCAAACTAAAAGAATTAGATAGTTTCGCAAAAAAAATTTATTTTTCACTGTATGAAATGTCTTAGAAAAACTTTTGAAAATTTTTTTGAAAACACAATTTTTTTTCGATAATGTTCACTTTTAGTACGTAAAAAAACTTTCTTAGACAATTTTTAATGACGTTAGTTCCAAACTAAAAGAATTAGATAGTTTTGCAAAAAAAAAAAGTTTTTCACTGTATGAAATGTTTTTAAAAAATTTTTTTGAAAAGACAATTTTTTTTCAATAATGTTCACTTTTAGTACGTAAATAAACTTTCTTAGACAACTTTTAATGACGTTAGTTCCAAACTAAAAGAATTAGATAGTTTCGCAAAAAAAAATTAATTTTCACTGTATGAAATGTCTTAGAAAAATTTCTGAAAAATTTCTTTGATAAGACAATTTTTTTTCAATAATGTTCACTTTTAGTACTTAAAAAAACTTTCTTAGACAATTTTTAATGACGTTAGTTCCAAACTAAAAGAATTAGATAGTTTTCCAAAAAAAAAAAGTTTTTCACTGTATGAAATGGTTTTGAAAAATTTTTTTAAAAAGACAATTTTTTTTCAATAATGTTCACTTTTAGTACGTAACAAAACTTTCTTAGACAATTTTTAATGACGTTCGTTCCAAACTAAAAGAATTAGATAGTTTCGCAAAAAAAAATTAATTTTTACTGTATGAAATGTTTTTGAAAAATTTTTGAAAAATTTTTTTGAAAAGACAATTTTTTTTCAATAATGTTCACTTTTAGTACGTAAATAAACTTTCTTAGACAATTTTTAATGACGTTAGTTCCAAACTAAAAGAATTAGATAGTTTCGCAAAAAAAAATTATTTTTCACTGTATGAAATGTCTTAGAAAAACTTCTGAAAAATTTCTTTGAAAAGACAATTTTTTTTCAATAATGTTCACTTTTAGTACGTAAATAAACTTTCTTAGACAATTTTTAATGACGTTAGTTCCAAACTAAAAGAATTAGATAGTTTCCTAAAAAAAAATTATTTTTTACTGTATGAAATGTTTTAGAAAAATTTTTGAAAAATTTTTTTGAAAAGACAATTTTTTTTCAATAATGTTCACTTTTAGTTCGTAAATAAACTTTCTTAGACAATTTTTAATGACGTTAGTTCCAAACTAAAAGAATCAGAGAGTTTTGCGAAAAAATTATTTTTTACTGCATGAAATGTCTTGAAAAAGTTTTTTAAAAAGACATTTTTTTTTTTCAATAATGTTCACTTTTAGTACGTAAAAAAACTTTCTTAGACAATTTTTAATGACGTTAGTTCCAAACTAAAAGAATCAGAGAGTTTTGCAAAAAAAATTATTTTTTACTGCATGAAATGTCTTGAAAAAGTTTTTTAAAAAGACGTTTTTTTTTTTCAATAATGTTCACTTTTAGTACGTAAAAAAACTTTCTTAGACAATTTTTAATGACGTTAGTTCCAAACTAAAAGAATCAGAGAGTTTTGCAAAAAAAATTATTTTTTACTGCATGAAATGTCTTGAATAAGTTTTTGAGAAACTTTTGAAAAAGACAATTTTTTTCAATAATGTTCACTTTAGTACGTAAAAAAACTTTCCTAGGCAATTTTTAATGACGTTAGTTTCAAACTAAAAGAATTAGATTGTTTCGCAAAAAAAAATTATTTTTCACTGTATGAAATGTCTTAGAAAAGTTTTTGAAAAATTTTTTTGAAAAGGCAATTTTTTTTTAATAATGTTCACTTTTAGTACGTAAATAAACTTTCTTAGACAATTTTTAATGACGTTAGTTCCAAACTAAAAGAATTAGATAGTTTCGCAAAAAAAAATTATTTTTCACTGTATGAAATGTCTTAGAAAAATTTCTGAAAAATTTCTTTGAAAAGACAATTTTTTTTCAATAATGTTCACTTTTAGTACGTAAATAAACTTTCTTAGACAATTTTTAATGATGTTAGTTCCAAACTAAAAGAATTAGATAGTTTCGCAAAAAAAATTTATTTTTCACTGCATGAAATGTCTTAGAGAAATTTCTGAAAAATTTTTTTGAAAAGACAATTTTTTTTCAATAATGTTCACTTTTAGTACGTAACAAAACTTCCTTAGATGATTTTTAATGACGTTAGTTCCAAACTAAAAGAATTAGATAGTTTCGCAAAAAAAAATTATTTTTCACTGTATGAAATGTCTTAGAAAAAATTTTGAAAAATTTGTTTGAAAACACAATTTTTTTTCGATAATGTTCACTTTTAGTACGTAAAAAAACTTTCTTAGACAATTTTTAATGACGTTAGTTCCAAACAAAAAGAATTAGATAGTTTCGCAAAAAAAAATTATTTTTCACTGTATGAAATGTCTTGGAAAAATTTTTTTAAAAAGACATTTTTTTTTTTCAATAATGTTCACTTTTAGTACGTAAAAAAACTTTCTTAGACAATTTTTAATGACGTTAGTTCCAAACTAAAAGAATTAGATAGTTTCGCAAAAAAAAATTAATTTTCACTGTATGAAATGTCTTAGAAAAATTTCTGAAAAATTTCTTTGATAAGACAACTTTTTTTCAATAATGTTCACTTTTAGTACGTAAAAAAACTTTCTTAGACAATTTTTAATGACGTTAGTTCCAAACTAAAAGAATTAGA
Source organism: Aplidium turbinatum (assembly GCF_918807975.1). Taxonomy (NCBI): domain Eukaryota; kingdom Metazoa; phylum Chordata; class Ascidiacea; order Aplousobranchia; family Polyclinidae; genus Aplidium; species Aplidium turbinatum. Next base: position 19,145,517 of record NC_137475.1, read on the forward strand.
TAGTTTTCCAAAAAAAAAAAGTTTTTCACTGTATGAAATGGTTTTGAAAAATTTTTTTAAAAAGACAATTTTTTTTCAATAATGTTCACTTTTAGTACGTAACAAAACTTTCTTAGACAATTTTTAATGACGTTCGTTCCAAACTAAAAGAATTAGATAGTTTCGCAAAAAAAAATTAATTTTTACTGTATGAAATGTTTTTGAAAAATTTTTGAAAAATTTTTTTGAAAAGACAATTTTTTTTCAATAATGTTCACTTTTAGTACGTAAATAAACTTTCTTAGACAATTTTTAATGACGTTAGTTCCAAACTAAAAGAATTAGATAGTTTCGCAAAAAAAAATTATTTTTCACTGTATGAAATGTCTTAGAAAAACTTCTGAAAAATTTCTTTGAAAAGACAATTTTTTTTCAATAATGTTCACTTTTAGTACGTAAATAAACTTTCTTAGACAATTTTTAATGACGTTAGTTCCAAACTAAAAGAATTAGATAGTTTCGCAAAAAAAAATTATTTTTCACTGTATGAAATATCTTAAAAAAATTTCTGAAAAATTTCTTTGAAAAGACAATTTTTTTTCAATAATGTTCACTTTTAGTACGTAAATAAACTTTCTTAGACAATTTTTAATGACGTTAGTTCCAAACTAAAAGAATTAGATAGATTCGCAAAAAAAAATTATTTTTCACTGTATGAAATGTCTTAGAAAAATTTCTGAAAAATTTCTTTGAAAAGACAATTTTTTTTCAATAATGTTCACTTTTAGTACGTAAATAAACTTTCTTAGACAATTTTTAATGATGTTAGTTCCAAACTGAAAGAATTAGATAGTTTCGCAAAAAAAATTTATTTTTCACTGTATGAAATGTCTTAGAAAAACTTTTGAAAAATTTTTTTGAAAACACAATTTTTTTTCGATAATGTTCACTTTTAGTACGTAAAAAAACTTTCTTAGACAATTTTTAATGACGTTAGTTCCAAACTAAAAGAATTAGATAGTTTTGCAAAAAAAAAAAGTTTTTCACTGTATGAAATGTTTTTAAAAAATTTTTTTGAAAAGACAATTTTTTTTCAATAATGTTCACTATTGGTACGTAAAAAAACTTTCTTAGACAATTTTTAATGACATTAGTTCCAAACTAAACGAATTAGATAGTTTCGCAAAAAAAAATTATTTTTCACTGTATGAAATGTCTTGGAAATAGTTTTTTGAAAAGACAATTTTTGTTCAATAATGTTCACTTTTGGTACGTAAAAAAACTTTCTTAGACAATTTTTAATGACGTTAGTTCCAAACTAAAAGAATTAGATAGTTTCGCAAAAAAAATTTATTTTTCACTGTATGAAATGTCTTAGAAAAACTTTTGAAAAATTTTTTTGAAAACACAATTTTTTTTCGATAATGTTCTCTTTTAGTACGTAAAAAAACTTTCTTAGACAATTTTTAATGACGTTAGTTCCAAACTAAAAGAATTAGATAGTTTCGCAAAAAAAAATTATTTTTCACTCTAAGAAATGTCTTAGAAAAATTTTTTTGAAAAGACAATTTTTTTTCAATAATGTTCACTTTTAGTACGTAAATAAACTTTCTTAGACAATTTTTAATGACGTTAGTTCCAAACTAAAAGAATTAGATAGTTTGCCAAAAAAAATTTATTTTTTACTGTATGAAATGTCTTAGAAAAATTTTTGAAAAATTTTTTTGAAAAGACAATTTTTTTTCAATAATGTTCACTTTTAGTTCGTAAATAAACTTTCTTAGACAATTTTTAATAACGTTAGTTCCAAACTAAAAGAATTAGATAGTTTCGCAGAAAAAAATTATTTTTTAATGCATGAAATGTCTTGGAAAAGTTTTTGAAAAACTTTTGAAAAAGACAATTTTTTTCAATAATGTTCACTTTAGTACGTAAAAAAACTTTCTTAGACAATTTTTAATGACGTTAGTTTCAAACTAAAAGAATTAGATTGTTTCGCAAAAAAAATTATTTTTCACTGTATGAAATGTTTTACAAAATTTTTGAAAAATTTTTTTGAAAAGACAATTTTTTTTCAATAATGTTCACTATTGGTACGTAAAAAAACTTTCTTAGACAATTTTTAATGACATTAGTTCCAAACTAAAAGAATTAGATAGTTTCGCAAAAAAAAATTATTTTTCACTGTATGAAATGTCTTGGAAATAGTTTTTTAAAAAGACAATTTTTTTTCGATAGTGTTCACTTTTAGTACGTAAAAAAACTTTCTTAGACAATTTTTAATGACGTTAGTTCCAAACAAAAAGAATTAGATAGTTTCGCAAAAAAAAATTATTTTTCACTGTATGAAATGTCTTGGAAAAATTTTTTTAAAAAGACATTTTTTTTTTTCAATAATGTTCACTTTTAGTACGTAAAAAAACTTTCTTAGACAATTTTTAATGACGTTAGTTCCAAACTAAAAGAATTAGATAGTTTCGCAAAAAAAAATTAATTTTCACTGTATGAAATGTCTTAGAAAAATTTCTGAAAAATTTCTTTGATAAGACAACTTTTTTTCAATAATGTTCACTTTTAGTACGTAAAAAAACTTTCTTAGACAATTTTTAATGACGTTAGTTCCAAACTAAAAGAATTAGATAGTTTTCCAAAAAAAAAAAGTTTTTCACTGTATGAAATGGTTTTGAAAAATTTTTTTAAAAAGACAATTTTTTTTCAATAATGTTCACTTTTAGTACGTAACAAAACTTTCTTAGACAATTTTTAATGACGTTCGTTCCAAACTAAAAGAATTAGATAGTTTCGCAAAAAAAAATTATTTTTTACTGTATGAAATGTTTTTGAAAAATTTTTGAAAAATTTTTTTGAAAAGACAAGTTTTTTTCAATAATGTTCACTTTTAGTACGTAAATAAACTTTCTTAGACAATTTTTAATGACGTTAGTTCCAAACTAAAAGAATTAGATAGTTTCGCAAAAAAAATTATTTTTCACTGTATGAAATGTCTTAGAAAAACTACTGAAAAATTTCTTTGAAAAGACAATTTTTTTTCAATAATGTTCACTTTTAGTACGTAAATAAACTTTCTTAGACAATTTTTAATGACGTTAGTTCCAAACTAAAAGAATTAGATAGTTTCGCAAAAAAAAATTATTTTTCACTGTATGAAATGTCTTAGAAAAATTTCTGAAAAATTTCTTTGAAAAGACAATTTTTTTTCAATAATGTTCACTTTTAGTACGTAAATAAACTTTCTTAGACAATTTTTAATGACGTTAGTTCCAAACTAAAAGAATTAGATAGTTTCGCAAAAAAAAATTATTTTTCACTGTATGAAATGTCTTAGAAAAATTTCTGAAAAATTTCTTTGAAAAGACAATTTTTTTTCAATAATGTTCACTTTTAATACGTAAATAAACTTTCTTAGACAATTTTTAATGATGTTAGTTCCAAACTAAAAGAATTAGATAGTTTCGCAAAAAAAAATTACTTTTCACTGTATGAAATGTCTTAGAAAAATTTCTGAAAAATTTCTTTGAAAAGACAATTTTTTTTCAATAATGTTCACTTTTAGTACGTAAAAAAACTTTCTTAGACAATTTTTAATGACGTTAGTTCCAAACTAAAGGAATTAGATAGTTTCGCAAAAAAAAATTATTTTTCACTGTATGAAATGTCTTAGAAAAACTTTTGAAAAATTTTTTTGAAAACACAATTCTTTTTCGATAATGTTCACTTTTAGTACGTAAAAAAACTTTCTTAGACAATTTTTAATGACGTTAGTTCCAAACTAAAAGAATTAGATAGTTTTGCAAAAAAAAAAAGTTTTTCACTGTATGAAATGTTTTTGAAAAATTTTTTGGAAAAGACAATTTTTTTTCAATAATGTTCACTTTTAGTACGTAAATAAACTTTCTTAGACAATTTTTAATGACGTTAGTTCCAAACTAAAAGAATTAGATAGTTTCGCAAAAAAAAATTATTTTTCACTGTATGAAATGTCTTGGAAAAAGTTTTTGAAAAGACAAGTTTTTTTCAATGATGTTCACTTTTAGTACGTAACAAAACTTTCTTAGACAATTTTTAATGACATTAGTTCCAAACTAAAAGAATTAGATAGTTTCGCAAAAAAAAATTATTTTTCACTCTAAGAAATGTCTTAGAAAAATTTTTTTGAAAAGACAATTTTTTTTCAATAATGTTCACTTTTAGTACGTAAATAAACTTTCTTAGACAATTTTTAATGACGTTAGTTCCAAACTAAAAGAATTAGATAGTTTGCCAAAAAAAATTTATTTTTTACTGTATGAAATGTCTTAGAAAAATTTTTGAAAAATTTTTTTGAAAAGACAATTTTTTTTCAATAATGTTCACTTTTAGTTCGTAAATAAACTTTCTTAGACAATTTTTAATAACGTTAGTTCCAAACTAAAAGAATTAGATAGTTTCGCAGAAAAAAACTATTTTTTAATGCATGAAATGTCTTGGAAAAGTTTTTGAAAAACTTTTGAAAAAGACAATTTTTTTCAATAATGTTCACTTTAGTACGTAAAAAAACTTTCTTAGACAATTTTTAATGACGTTAGTTTCAAACTAAAAGAATTAGATTGTTTCGCAAAAAAAATTATTTTTCACTGTATGAAATGTTTTACAAAATTTTTGAAAAATTTTTTTGAAAAGACTATTTTTTTTCAATAATGTTCACTATTGGTACGTAAAAAAACTTTCTTAGACAATTTTTAATGACATTAGTTCCAAACTAAAAGAATTAGATAGTTTCGCAAAAAAAAATTATTTTTCACTGTATGAAATGTCTTGGAAATAGTTTTTTGAAAAGACAATTTTTGTTCAATAATGTTCACTTTTGGTACGTAAAAAAACTTTCTTAGACAATTTTTAATGACGTTAGTTCCAAACTAAAAGAATTACATAGTTTCGCAAAAAAAATTTATTTTTCACTGTATGAAATGTCTTAGAAAAACTTTTGAAAAATTTTTTTGAAAACACAATTTTTTTTCGATAATGTTCACTTTTAGTACGTAAAAAAACTTTCTTAGACAATTTTTAATGACGTTAGTTCCAAACTAAAAGAATTAGATAGTTTTGCAAAAAAAAAAAGTTTTTCACTGTATGAAATGTTTTGGAAAAATTTTTTTGAAAAGACAATTTTTTTTCAATAATGTTCACTTTTAGTACGTTACAAAACTTCCTTAGACAATTTTTAATGACGTTAGTTCCAAACTAAAAGAATTAGATAGTTTCGCAAAAAAAAATTATTTTTCACTGTATGAAATGTCTTAGAAAAATTTCTGAAAAATTTCTTTGATAAGACAATTTTTTTTCAATAATGTTCACTTTTAGTACGTAAATAAACTTTCTTAGACAATTTTTAATGACGTTAGTTCCAAACTAAAAGAATTAGATAGTTTCGCAAAAAAAAATTATTTTTCACTGTATGAAATGTCTTAGAAAAATTTCTGAAAAATTTCTTTGAAAAGACAATTTTTTTTCAATAATGTTCACTTTTAGTACGTAAATAAACTTTCTTAGACAATTTTTAATGACGTTAGTTCCAAACTAAAAGAATTAGATAGTTTTGCAAAAAAAAATTATTTTTCACTGTATGAAATGTCTTAGAAAAGTTTTTGAAAAATTTTTTTGAAAAGACAATTTTTTTTCAATAATGTTCACTTTTGGTACGTAAAAAAACTTTCTTAGACAATTTTTAATGACGTTAGTTCCAAACTAAAAGAATTAGATAGTTTTGCAAAAAAAATTATTTTTCACTGTATGAAATGTCTTAGAAAAGTTTTTGAAAAATTTTTTTGAAAAGACAATTTTTTTTCAATAATGTTCACTTTTGGTACGTAAAAAAACTTTCTTAGACAATTTTTAATGACATTAGTTCCAAACTAAAAGAATTAGATAGTTTCGCAAAAAAAAAATTATTTTTCACTGTATGAAATGTCTTGGAAAATTTTTTTTGAAAAGACAATTTTTTTTCAATAATGTTCACTTTTAGTACGTAAAAAAACTTTCTTAGACAATTTTTAATGACGTTAGTTCCAAACTAAAAGAATTAGATAGTTTCGCAAAAAAAAATTATTTTTCACTGTATGAAATGTCTTGGAAAAAGTTTTTTGAAAAGACAAGTTTTTTTCAATGATGTTCACTTTTAGTACGTAACAAAACTTTCTTAGACAATTGTTAATGACGTTAGTTCCAAACTAAAAGAATTAGATAGTTTCCTAAAAAAAAATTATTTTTTACTGTATGAAATGTCTTAGAAAAATTTTTGAAAAATTTTTTTGAAAAGACAATTTTTTTTCAATAATGTTCACTTTTAGTTCGTAAATAAACTTTCTTAGACAATTTTTAATGACGTTAGTTCCAAACTAAAAGAATTAGAGAGTTTTGCAAAAAAAATTATTTTTTACTGCATGAAATGTCTTGAAAAAGTTTTTGAGAAACTTTTGAAAAAGACAATTTTTTTCAATAATGTTCACTTTAGTACGTAAAAAAACTTTCTTAGACAATTTTTAATGACGTTAGTTTCAAACTAAAAGAATTAGATTGTTTCGCAAAAAAAAATTATTTTTCACTGTATGAAATGTCTTAGAAAAGTTTTTGAAAAATTTTTTTGAAAAGGCAATTTTTTTTTAATAATGTTCACTTTTAGTACGTAAAAAAACTTTCTTAGACAATTTTTAATGACGTTAGTTCCAAACTAAAAGAATTAGATAGTTTCGCAAAAAAAAATTATTTTGCACAGTATGAAATGTCTTGGAAAAATTTTTTTGAAAAGACAATTTTTTTTCAATAATGTTCACTTTTAGTTCGTAAATAAACTTTCTTAGACAATTTTTAATAACGTTAGTTCCAAACTAAAAGAATTAGATAGTTTCGCAGAAAAAAGTTATTTTTTAATGCATGAAATGTCTTGGAAAAGTTTTTGAAAAACTTTTGAAAAAGACAATTTTTTTCAATAATGTTCACTTTAGTACGTAAAAAAACTTTCTTAGACAATTTTTAATGACGTTAGTTTCAAACTAAAAGAATTAGATTGTTTCGCAAAAAAAAATTATTTTTCACTGTATGAAATGTTTTACAAAATTTTTGAAAAATTTTTTTGAAAAGACAATTTTTTTTCAATAATGTTCACTATTGGTACGTAAAAAAACTTTCTTAGACAATTTTTAATGACATTAGTTCCAAACTAAAAGAATTAGATAGTTTCGCAAAAAAAAATTATTTTTCACTGTATGAAATGTCTTGGAAATAGTTTTTTGAAAAGACAATTTTTGTTCAATAATGTTCACTTTTGGTACGTAAAAAAACTTTCTTAGACAATTTTTAATGACGTTAGTTCCAAACTAAAAGAATTAGATAGTTTCGCAAAAAAAATTTATTTTTCACTGTATGAAATGTCTTAGAAAAACTTTTGAAAAATTTTTTTGAAAACACAATTTTTTTTCGATAATGTTCACTTTTAGTACGTAAAAAAACTTTCTTAGACAATTTTTAATGACGTTAGTTCCAAACTAAAAGAATTAGATAGTTTTGCAAAAAAAAAAAGTTTTTCACTGTATGAAATGTTTTGGAAAAATTTTTTTGAAAAGACAATTTTTTTTCAATAATGTTCACTTTTAGTACGTTACAAAACTTCCTTAGACAATTTTTAATGACGTTAGTTCCAAACTAAAAGAATTAGATAGTTTCGCAAAAAAAAATTATTTTTCACTGTATGAAATGTCTTAGAAAAATTTCTGAAAAATTTCTTTGATAAGACAATTTTTTTTCAATAATGTTCACTTTTAATACGTAAATAAACTTTCTTAGACAATTTTTAATGACGTTAGTTCCAAACTAAAAGAATTAGATAGTTTCGCAAAAAAAAATTATTTTTCACTGTATGAAATGTCTTAGAAAAATTTCTGAAAAATTTCTTTGAAAAGACAATTTTTTTTCAATAATGTTCACTTTTAGTACGTAAATAAACTTTCTTAGACAATTTTTAATGACGTTAGTTCCAAACTAAAAGAATTAGATAGTTTCGCAAAAAAAATTATTTTTCACTGTATGAAATGTCTTGGAAATAGTTTTTTGAAAAGACAATTTTTTTTCAATAATGTTCACTTTTGGTACGTAAAAAAACTTTCTTAGACAATTTTTAATGACGTTAGTTCCAAACTAAAAGAATTAGATAGTTTTGCAAAAAAAATTATTTTTCACTGTATGAAATGTCTTAGAAAAGTTTTTGAAAAATTTTTTTGAAAAGACAATTTTTTTTCAATAATGTTCACTTTTGGTACGTAAAAAAACTTTCTTAGACAATTTTTAATGACATTAGTTCCAAACTAAAAGAATTAGATAGTTTCGCAAAAAAAAAAATTATTTTTCACTGTATGAAATGTCTTGGAAAAATTTTTTTGAAAAGACAATTTTTTTTCAATAATGTTCACTTTTAGTACGTAAAAAAACTTTCTTAGACAATTTTTAATGACGTTAGTTCCAAACTAAAAGAATTAGATAGTTTCGCAAAAAAAAATTATTTTTCACGGTATGAAATGTCTTGGAAAAAGTTTTTTGAAAAGACAAGTTTTTTTCAATGATGTTCACTTTTAGTACGTAACAAAACTTTCTTAGACAATTTTTAATGACGTTAGTTCCAAACTAAAAGAATTAGATAGTTTCCTAAAAAAAAATTATTTTTTACTGTATGAAATGTCTTAGAAAAATTTTTGAAAAATTTTTTTGAAAAGACAATTTTTTTTCAATAATGTTCACTTTTAGTTCGTAAATAAACTTTCTTAGACAATTTTTAATGACGTTAGTTCCAAACTAAAAGAATTAGAGAGTTTTGCAAAAAAAATTATTTTTTACTGCATGAAATGTCTTGAAAAAGTTTTTGAGAAACTTTTGAAAAAGACAATTTTTTTCAATAATGTTCACTTTAGTACGTAAAAAAACTTTCTTAGACAATTTTTAATGACGTTAGTTTCAAACTAAAAGAATTAGATTGTTTCGCAAAAAAAAATTATTTTTCACTGTATGAAATGTCTTAGAAAAGTTTTTGAAAAATTTTTTTGAAAAGGCAATTTTTTTTTAATAATGTTCACTTTTAGTACGTAAAAAAACTTTCTTAGACAATTTTTAATGACGTTAGTTCCAAACTAAAAGAATTAGATAGTTTCGCAAAAAAAAATTATTTTGCACAGTATGAAATGTCTTGGAAAAATTTTTTTGAAAAGACAATTTTTTTTCAATAATGTTCACTTTTAGTACGTAACAAAACTTCCTTAGATGATTTTTAATGACGTTAGTTCCAAACTAAAAGAATTAGATAGTTTCGCAAAAAAAAATTATTTTTCACTGTATGAAATGTCTTAGAAAAAATTTTGAAAAATTTGTTTGAAAACACAATTTTTTTTCGATAATGTTCACTTTTAGTACGTAAAAAAACTTTCTTAGACAATTTTTATTGACGTTAGTTCCAAACAAAAAGAATTAGATAGTTTCGCAAAAAAATTATTTTTCACTGTATGAAATGTCTTGGAAAAATTTTTTTAAAAAGACATTTTTTTTTTTCAATAATGTTCACTTTTAGTACGTAAAAAAACTTTCTTAGACAATTTTTAATGACGTCAATTCCAAACTAAAAGAATTAGATAGTTTCGCAAAAAAAATTAATTTTCACTGTATGAAATGTCTTAGAAAAATTTCTGAAAAATTTCTTTGATAAGACAACTTTTTTTCAATAATGTTCACTTTTAGTACGTAAAAAAACTTTCTTAGACAATTTTTAATGACGTTAGTTCCAAACTAAAAGAATTAGATAGTTTTCCAAAAAAAAAAAGTTTTTCACTGTATGAAATGGTTTTGAAAAATTTTTTTAAAAAGACAATTTTTTTTCAATAATGTTCACTTCTAGTACGTAACAAAACTTTCTTAGACAATTTTTAATGACGTTCGTTCCAAACTAAAAGAATTAGATAGTTTCGCAAAAAAAAATTATTTTTTACTGTATGAAATGTTTTTGAAAAATTTTTGAAAATTTTTTTTGAAAAGACAATTTTTTTTCAATAATGTTCACTTTTAGTACGTAAATAAACTTTCTTAGACAATTTTTAATGACGTTAGTTCCAAACTAAAAGAATTAGATAGTTTCGCAAAAAAAAATTATTTTTTACTGTATGAAATGTCTTAGAAAAACTTCTGAAAAATATCTTTGAAAAGACAATTTTTTTTCAATAATGTTCACTTTTAGTACGTAAATAAACTTTCTTAGACAATTTTTAATGACGTTAGTTCCAAACTAAAAGAATTAGATAGTTTCGCAAAAAAAAATTATTTTTCACTGTATGAAATGTCTTAGAAAAATTTCTGAAAAATTTCTTTGAAAAGACAATTTTTTTTCAATAATGTTCACTTTTAGTACGTAAATAAACTTTCTTAGACAATTTTTAATGACGTTAGTTCCAAACTAAAAGAATTAGATAGATTCGCAAAAAAAAATTATTTTTCACTGTATGAAATGTCTTAGAAAAATTTCTGAAAAATTTCTTTGAAAAGACAATTTTTTTTCAATAATGTTCACTTTTAGTACGTTACAAGACTTCCTTAGACAATTTTTAATGACGTTAGTTCCAAACTAAAAGAATTAGATAGTTTCGCAAAAAAAAATTAATTTTCACTGTATGAAATGTCTTAGAAAAGTTTTTGAAAAATTTTTTTGAAAAGACAATTTTTTTTCAATAATGTTCACTTTTGGTACGTAAAAAAACTTTCTTAGACAATTTTTAATGACGTTAGTTCCAAACTAAAAGAATTAGATAGTTTTGCAAAAAAAATTATTTTTCACTGTATGAAATGTCTTAGAAAAGTTTTTGAAAAATTTTTTTGAAAAGACAATTTTTTTTCAATAATGTTCACTTTTAGTACGTAAATAAACTTTCTTAGACAATTTTTAATGACGTTAGTTCCAAACTAAAAGAATTAGATAGTTTCGCAAAAAAAAATTATTTTTCACTGTATGAAATGTCTTAGAAAAATTTCTGAAAAATTTCTTTGAAAAGACAATTTTTTTTCAATAATGTTCACTTTTAGTACGTAAATAAACTTTCTTAGACAATTTTTAATGATGTTAGTTCCAAACTAAAAGAATTAGATAGTTTCGCAAAAAAAAATTATTTTTCACTGTATGAAATGTCTTAGAAAAATTTCTGAAAAATTTCTTTGAAAAGACAATTTTTTTTCAATAATGTTCACTTTTAGTACGTAAAAAAACTTTCTTAGACAATTTTTAATGACGTTAGTTCCAAACTAAAAGAATTAGATAGTTTCGCAAAAAAAATTTATTTTTCACTGTATGAAATGTCTTAGAAAAACTTTTGAAAAATTTTTTTGAAAACACAATTCTTTTTCGATAATGTTCACTTTTAGTACGTAAAAAAACTTTCTTAGACAATTTTTAATGACGTTAGTTCTAAACTAAAAGAATTAGATAGTTTTGCAAAAAAAAAAAGTTTTTCACTGTATGAAATGTTTTTGAAAAATTTTTTGGAAAAGACAATTTTTTTTCAATAATGTTCACTTTTAGTACGTAAATAAACTTTCTTAGACAATTTTTAATGACGTTAGTTCCAAACTAAAAGAATTAGATAGTTTCGCAAAAAAAAATTATTTTTCACTGTATGAAATGTCTTGGAAAAAGTTTTTGAAAAGACAAGTTTTTTTCAATGATGTTCACTTTTAGTACGTAACAAAACTTTCTTAGACAATTTTTAATGACATTAGTTCCAAACTAAAAGAATTAGATAGTTTCGCAAAAAAAAATTATTTTTCACTCTAAGAAATGTCTTAGAAAAATTTTTTTGAAAAGACAATTTTTTTTCAATAATGTTCACTTTTAGTACGTAAATAAACTTTCTTAGACAATTTTTAATGACGTTAGTTCCAAACTAAAAGAATTAGATAGTTTGCCAAAAAAAATTTATTTTTTACTGTATGAAATGTCTTAGAAAAATTTTTGAAAAATTTTTTTGAAAGACAATTTTTTTTCAATAATGTTCACTTTTAGTTCGTAAATAAACTTTCTTAGACAATTTTTAATAACGTTAGTTCCAAACTAAAAGAATTAGATAGTTTCGCAGAAAAAAATTATTTTTTAATGCATGAAATGTCTTGGAAAAGTTTTTGAAAAACTTTTGAAAAAGACAATTTTTTTCAATAATGTTCACTTTAGTACGTAAAAAAACTTTCTTAGACAATTTTTAATGACGTTAGTTTCAAACTAAAAGAATTAGATTGTTTCGCAAAAAAAAATTATTTTTCACTGTATGAAATGTTTTACAAAATTTTTGAAAAATTTTTTTGAAAAGACAATTTTTTTTCAATAATGTTCACTATTGGTACGTAAAAAAACTTTCTTAGACAATTTTTAATGACATTAGTTCCAAACTAAAAGAATTAGATAGTTTCGCAAAAAAAAATTATTTTTCACTGTATGAAATGTCTTGGAAATAGTTTTTTGAAAAGACAATTTTTGTTCAATAATGTTCACTTTTGGTACGTAAAAAAACTTTCTTAGACAATTTTTAATGACGTTAGTTCCAAACTAAAAGAATTAGATAGTTTCGCAAAAAAAATTTATTTTTCACTGTATGAAATGTCTTAGAAAAACTTTTGAAAAATTTTTTTGAAAACACAATTTTTTTTCAATAATGTTCACTTTTAGTACGTAAAAAAACTTTCTTAGACAATTTTTAATGACGTTAGTTCCAAACTAAAAGAATTAGATAGTTTTGCAAAAAAAAAAAGTTTTTCACTGTATGAAATGTTTTGGAAAAATTTTTTTTAAAAGACAATTTTTTTTCAATAATGTTCACTTTTAGTACGTTACAAAACTTCCTTAGACAATTTTTAATGACGTTAGTTCCAAACTAAAAGAATTAGATAGTTTCGCAAAAAAAAATTATTTTTCACTGTATGAAATGTCTTAGAAAAATTTCTGAAAAATTTCTTTGAAAAGACAATTTTTTTTCAATAATGTTCACTTTTAGTACGTAAATAAACTTTCTTAGACAATTTTTAATGACGTTAGTTCCAAACTAAAAGAATTAGATAGATTCGCAAAAAAAATTATTTTTCACTGTATGAAATGTCTTAGAAAAATTTCTGAAAAATTTCTTTGAAAAGACAATTTTTTTTCAATAATGTTCACTTTTAGTACGTAAAAAAACTTTCTTAGACAATTTTTAATGACGTTAGTTCCAAACTAAAGGAATTAGATAGTTTCGCAAAAAAAATTTATTTTTCACTGTATGAAATGTCTTAGAAAAACTTTTGAAAAATTTTTTTGAAAACACAATTTTTTTTCGATAATGTTCACTTTTAGTACGTAAAAAAACTTTCTTAGACAATTTTTAATGACGTTAGTTCCAAACTAAAAGAATTAGAGAGTTTTGCAAAAAAAAAAAGTTTTTCACTGTATGAAATGTTTTTGAAAAATTTTTTTGAAAAGACAATTTTTTTTCAATAATGTTCACTTTTAGTACGTAAATAAACTTTCTTAGACAATTTTTAATGACGTTAGTTCCAAACTAAAAGAATTAGATAGTTTGCCAAAAAAAATTTATTTTTTACTGTATGAAATGTCTTAGAAAAATTTTTGAAAAATTTTTTTGAAAAGACAATTTTTTTTCAATAATGTTCACTTTTAGTTCGTAAATAAACTTTCTTAGACAATTTTTAATAACGTTAGTTCCAAACTAAAAGAATTAGATAGTTTCGCAGAAAAAAATTATTTTTTAATGCATGAAATGTCTTGGAAAAGTTTTTGAAAAACTTTTGAAAAAAACAATTTTTTTCAATAATGTTCACTTTAGTACGTAAAAAAACTTTCTTAGACAATTTTTAATGACGTTAGTTTCAAACTAAAAGAATTAGATTGTTTCGCAAAAAAAAATTATTTTTCACTGTATGAAATGTTTTACAAAATTTTTGAAAAATTTTTTTGAAAAGACAATTTTTTTTCAATAATGTTCACTATTGGTACGTAAAAAAACTTTCTTAGACAATTTTTAATGACATTAGTTCCAAACTAAAAGAATTAGATAGTTTCGCAAAAAAAAATTATTTTTCACTGTATGAAATGTCTTGGAAATAGTTTTTTGAAAAGACAATTTTTGTTCAATAATGTTCACTTTTGGTACGTAAAAAAACTTTCTTAGACAATTTTTAATGACGTTAGTTCCAAACTAAAAGAATTAGATAGTTTCGCAAAAAAAATTTATTTTTCACTGTATGAAATGTCTTAGAAAAGCTTTTGAAAAATTTTTTTGAAAACACAATTTTTTTTCGATAATGTTCTCTTTTAGTACGTTTCTTAGACAATTTTTAATGACATTAGTTCCAAACTAAAAGAATTAGATAGTTTCGCAAAAAAAAATTATTTTTCACTCTAAGAAATGTCTTAGAAAAATTTTTTTGAAAAGACAATTTTTTTTCAATAATGTTCACTTTTAGTACGTAAATAAACTTTCTTAGACAATTTTTAATGACGTTAGTTCCAAACTAAAAGAATTAGATAGTTTGCCAAAAAAAATTTTTTTTTTACTGTATGAAATGTCTTAGAAAAATTTTTGAAAAATTTTTTTGAAAAGACAATTTTTTTTCAATAATGTTCACCTTTAGTTCGTAAATAAACTTTCTTAGACAATTTTTAATAACGTTAGTTCCAAACTAAAAGAATTAGATAGTTTCGCAGAAAAAAATTACTTTTTAATGCATGAAATGTCTTGGAAATGTTTTTGAAAAATTTTTTTGAAAACACAAATTTTTTTCGATAATGTTCACTTTTAGTACGTAAAAAAACTTTCTTAGACAATTTTTAATGACGTTAGTTCCAAACAAAAAGAATTAGATAGTTTCGCAAAAAAAATTATTTTTCACTGTATGAAATGTCTTGGAAAAATTTTTTTGAAAATTCAATTTTTTTTAATAATGTTCACTTTTAGTACGTAAATAAACTTTCTTAGACAATTTTCAATGACGTTAGTTCCAAACTAAAAGAATTAGATAGTTTCGCAAAAAAAAATGATTTTTCACTGTATGAAATGTCTTGGAAAAAGTTTTTTGAAAAGACAAGTTTTTTTCAATGATGTTCACTTTTAGTACGTAAAAAAACTTTCTTAGACAATTTTTAATGACATTAGTTCCAAACTAAAAGAATTAGATAGTTTCGCAAAAAAAAACTATTTTTCACTTTATGAAATGTCTTGGAAAAATTTTTTTGAAAAGACAATTTTTTTTCAATAATGTTCACTTTTAGTACGTAACAAAACTTCCTTAGACAATTTTTAATGACGTTAGTTCCAAACTAAAAGAATTAGATAGTTTCGCAAAAAAAAATTATTTTTCACTGTATGAAATGTCTTAGAAAGGTTTTTGAAAAATTTTTTTGAAAAGACAATTTTTTTTCAATAATGTTCACTTTTAGTACGTAAAAGAACTTTCTTAGACAATTTTTAATGACGTTAGTTCCAAACTAAAAGAATTAGATAGTTTCGCAAAAAAAATTATTTTTCACTGTATGAAATGTCTTGGAAATAGTTTTTTGAAAAGACAATTTTTTTTCAATAATGTTCACTTTTGGTACGTAAATAAACTTTCTTAGACAATTTTTAATGACGTTAGTTCCAAACTAAAAGAATTAGATAGTTTTGCAAAAAAAAATTTTTTTTCACTGTATGAAATGTCTTAGAAAAGTTTTTGAAAAATTTTTTTGAAAAGACAATTTTTTTTCAATAATGTTCACTTTTGGTACGTAAAAAAACTTTCTTAGACAATTTTTAATGACGTTAGTTCCAAACTAAAAGAATTAGATAGTTTCGCAAAAAAAAATTATTTTGCACTGTATGAAATGTCTTAGAAAAGTTTTTGAAAAATTTTTTTGAAAAGACAATTTTTTTTCAATAATGTTCACTTTTGGTACGTAAAAAAACTTTCTTAGACAATTTTTAATGACATTAGTTCCAAACTAAAAGAATTAGATAGTTTCGCAAAAAAATTATTTTTCACTGTATGAAATGTCTTGGAAAAATTTTTTTAAAAAGACATTTTTTTTTTTCAATAATGTTCACTTTTAGTACGTAAAAAAACTTTCTTAGACAATTTTTAATGACGTCAATTCCAAACTAAAAGAATTAGATAGTTTCGCAAAAAAAATTAATTTTCACTGTATGAAATGTCTTAGAAAAATTTCTGAAAAATTTCTTTGATAAGACAACTTTTTTTCAATAATGTTCACTTTTAGTACGTAAAAAAACTTTCTTAGACAATTTTTAATGACGTTAGTTCCAAACTAAAAGAATTAGATAGTTTTCCAAAAAAAAAAAGTTTTTCACTGTATGAAATGGTTTTGAAAAATTTTTTTAAAAAGACAATTTTTTTTCAATAATGTTCACTTCTAGTACGTAACAAAACTTTCTTAGACAATTTTTAATGACGTTCGTTCCAAACTAAAAGAATTAGATAGTTTCGCAAAAAAAAATTATTTTTTACTGTATGAAATGTTTTTGAAAAATTTTTGAAAATTTTTTTTGAAAAGACAATTTTTTTTCAATAATGTTCACTTTTAGTACGTAAATAAACTTTCTTAGACAATTTTTAATGACGTTAGTTCCAAACTAAAAGAATTAGATAGTTTCGCAAAAAAAAATTATTTTTTACTGTATGAAATGTCTTAGAAAAACTTCTGAAAAATATCTTTGAAAAGACAATTTTTTTTCAATAATGTTCACTTTTAGTACGTAAATAAACTTTCTTAGACAATTTTTAATGACGTTAGTTCCAAACTAAAAGAATTAGATAGTTTCGCAAAAAAAAATTATTTTTCACTGTATGAAATGTCTTAGAAAAATTTCTGAAAAATTTCTTTGAAAAGACAATTTTTTTTCAATAATGTTCACTTTTAGTACGTAAATAAACTTTCTTAGACAATTTTTAATGACGTTAGTTTCAAACTAAAAGAATTAGATAGATTCGCAAAAAAAAATTATTTTTCACTGTATGAAATGTCTTAGAAAAATTTCTGAAAAATTTCTTTGAAAAGACAATTTTTTTTCAATAATGTTCACTTTTAGTACGTTACAAGACTTCCTTAGACAATTTTTAATGACGTTAGTTCCAAACTAAAAGAATTAGATAGTTTCGCAAAAAAAAATTAATTTTCACTGTATGAAATGTCTTAGAAAAGTTTTTGATAAAATTTTTTTGAAAAGACAATTTTTTTTCAATAATGTTCACTTTTGGTACGTAAAAAAACTTTCTTAGACAATTTTTAATGACGTTAGTTCCAAACTAAAAGAATTAGATAGTTTTGCAAAAAAAATTATTTTTCACTGTATGAAATGTCTTAGAAAAGTTTTTGAAAAATTGTTTTGAAAAGACAATTTTTTTTCAATAATGTTCACTTTTAGTACGTAAATAAACTTTCTTAGACAATTTTTAATGACGTTAGTTCCAAACTAAAAGAATTAGATAGTTTCGCAAAAAAAAATTATTTTTCACTGTATGAAATGTCTTAGAAAAATTTCTGAAAAATTTCTTTGAAAAGACAATTTTTTTTCAATAATGTTCACTTTTAGTACGTAAATAAACTTTCTTAGACAATTTTTAATGATGTTAGTTCCAAACTAAAAGAATTAGATAGTTTCGCAAAAAAAAATTATTTTTCACTGTATGAAATGTCTTAGAAAAATTTCTGAAAAATTTCTTTGAAAAGACAATTTTTTTTCAATAATGTTCACTTTTAGTACGTAAAAAAACTTTCTTAGACAATTTTTAATGACGTTAGTTCCAAACTAAAAGAATTAGATAGTTTCGCAAAAAAAATTTATTTTTCACTGTATGAAATGTCTTAGAAAAACTTTTGAAAAATTTTTTTGAAAACACAATTCTTTTTCGATAATGTTCACTTTTAGTACGTAAAAAAACTTTCTTAGACAATTTTTAATGACGTTAGTTCTAAACTAAAAGAATTAGATAGTTTTGCAAAAAAAAAAAGTTTTTCACTGTATGAAATGTTTTTGAAAAATTTTTTGGAAAAGACAATTTTTTTTCAATAATGTTCACTTTTAGTACGTAAATAAACTTTCTTAGACAATTTTTAATGACGTTAGTTCCAAACTAAAAGAATTAGATAGTTTCGCAAAAAAAAATTATTTTTCACTGTATGAAATGTCTTGGAAAAAGTTTTTGAAAAGACAAGTTTTTTTCAATGATGTTCACTTTTAGTACGTAACAAAACTTTCTTAGACAATTTTTAATGACATTAGTTCCAAACTAAAAGAATTAGATAGTTTCGCAAAAAAAAATTATTTTTCACTCTAAGAAATGTCTTAGAAAAATTTTTTTGAAAAGACAATTTTTTTTCAATAATGTTCACTTTTAGTACGTAAATAAACTTTCTTAGACAATTTTTAATGACGTTAGTTCCAAACTAAAAGAATTAGATAGTTTGCCAAAAAAAATTTATTTTTTACTGTATGAAATGTCTTAGAAAAATTTTTGAAAAATTTTTTTGAAAGACAATTTTTTTTCAATAATGTTCACTTTTAGTTCGTAAATAAACTTTCTTAGACAATTTTTAATAACGTTAGTTCCAAACTAAAAGAATTAGATAGTTTCGCAGAAAAAAATTATTTTTTAATGCATGAAATGTCTTGGAAAAGTTTTTGAAAAACTTTTGAAAAAGACAATTTTTTTCAATAATGTTCACTTTAGTACGTAAAAAAACTTTCTTAGACAATTTTTAATGACGTTAGTTTCAAACTAAAAGAATTAGATTGTTTCGCAAAAAAAAATTATTTTTCACTGTATGAAATGTTTTACAAAATTTTTGAAAAATTTTTTTGAAAAGACAATTTTTTTTCAATAATGTTCACTATTGGTACGTAAAAAAACTTTCTTAGACAATTTTTAATGACATTAGTTCCAAACTAAAAGAATTAGATAGTTTCGCAAAAAAAAATTATTTTTCACTGTATGAAATGTCTTGGAAATAGTTTTTTGAAAAGACAATTTTTGTTCAATAATGTTCACTTTTGGTACGTAAAAAAACTTTCTTAGACAATTTTTAATGACGTTAGTTCCAAACTAAAAGAATTAGATATTTTCGCAAAAAAAATTTATTTTTCACTGTATGAAATGTCTTAGAAAAACTTTTGAAAAATTTTTTTGAAAACACAATTTTTTTTCAATAATGTTCACTTTTAGTACGTAAAAAAACTTTCTTAGACAATTTTTAATGACGTTAGTTCCAAACTAAAAGAATTAGATAGTTTTGCAAAAAAAAAAAGTTTTTCACTGTATGAAATGTTTTGGAAAAATTTTTTTTAAAAGACAATTTTTTTTCAATAATGTTCACTTTTAGTACGTTACAAAACTTCCTTAGACAATTTTTAATGACGTTAGTTCCAAACTAAAAGAATTAGATAGTTTCGCAAAAAAAAATTATTTTTCACTGTATGAAATGTCTTAGAAAAATTTCTGAAAAATTTCTTTGAAAAGACAATTTTTTTTCAATAATGTTCACTTTTAGTACGTAAATAAACTTTCTTAGACAATTTTTAATGACGTTAGTTCCAAACTAAAAGAATTAGATAGTTTCGCAAAAAAAATTATTTTTCACTGTATGAAATGTCTTAGAAAAATTTCTGAAAAATTTCTTTGAAAAGACAATTTTTTTTCAATAATGTTCACTTTTAGTACGTAAAAAAACTTTCTTAGACAATTTTTAATGACGTTAGTTCCAAACTAAAGGAATTAGATAGTTTCGCAAAAAAAATTTATTTTTCACTGTATGAAATGTCTTAGAAAAACTTTTGAAAAATTTTTTTGAAAACACAATTTTTTTTCGATAATGTTCACTTTTAGTACGTAAAAAAACTTTCTTAGACAATTTTTAATGACGTTAGTTCCAAACTAAAAGAATTAGAGAGTTTTGCAAAAAAAAAAAGTTTTTCACTGTATGAAATGTTTTTGAAAAATTTTTTTGAAAAGACAATTTTTTTTCAATAATGTTCACTTTTAGTACGTAAATAAACTTTCTTAGACAATTTTTAATGACGTTAGTTCCAAACTAAAAGAATTAGATAGTTTGCCAAAAAAAATTTATTTTTTACTGTATGAAATGTCTTAGAAAAATTTTTGAAAAATTTTTTTGAAAAGACAATTTTTTTTCAATAATGTTCACTTTTAGTTCGTAAATAAACTTTCTTAGACAATTTTTAATAACGTTAGTTCCAAACTAAAAGAATTAGATAGTTTCGCAGAAAAAAATTATTTTTTAATGCATGAAATGTCTTGGAAAAGTTTTTGAAAAACTTTTGAAAAAAACAATTTTTTTCAATAATGTTCACTTTAGTACGTAAAAAAACTTTCTTAGACAATTTTTAATGACGTTAGTTTCAAACTAAAAGAATTAGATTGTTTCGCAAAAAAAAATTATTTTTCACTGTATGAAATGTTTTACAAAATTTTTGAAAAATTTTTTTGAAAAGACAATTTTTTTTCAATAATGTTCACTATTGGTACGTAAAAAAACTTTCTTAGACAATTTTTAATGACATTAGTTCCAAACTAAAAGAATTAGATAGTTTCGCAAAAAAAAATTATTTTTCACTGTATGAAATGTCTTGGAAATAGTTTTTTGAAAAGACAATTTTTGTTCAATAATGTTCACTTTTGGTACGTAAAAAAACTTTCTTAGACAATTTTTAATGACGTTAGTTCCAAACTAAAAGAATTAGATAGTTTCGCAAAAAAAATTTATTTTTCACTGTATGAAATGTCTTAGAAAAGCTTTTGAAAAATTTTTTTGAAAACACAATTTTTTTTCGATAATGTTCTCTTTTAGTACGTTTCTTAGACAATTTTTAATGACATTAGTTCCAAACTAAAAGAATTAGATAGTTTCGCAAAAAAAAATTATTTTTCACTCTAAGAAATGTCTTAGAAAAATTTTTTTGAAAAGACAATTTTTTTTCAATAATGTTCACTTTTAGTACGTAAATAAACTTTCTTAGACAATTTTTAATGACGTTAGTTCCAAACTAAAAGAATTAGATAGTTTGCCAAAAAAAATTTATTTTTTACTGTATGAAATGTCTTAGAAAAATTTTTGAAAAATTTTTTTGAAAAGACAATTTTTTTTCAATAATGTTCACCTTTAGTTCGTAAATAAACTTTCTTAGACAATTTTTAATAACGTTAGTTCCAAACTAAAAGAATTAGATAGTTTCGCAGAAAAAAATTACTTTTTAATGCATGAAATGTCTTGGAAATGTTTTTGAAAAATTTTTTTGAAAACACAAATTTTTTTCGATAATGTTCACTTTTAGTACGTAAAAAAACTTTCTTAGACAATTTTTAATGACGTTAGTTCCAAACAAAAAGAATTAGATAGTTTCGCAAAAAAAATTATTTTTCACTGTATGAAATGTCTTGGAAAAATTTTTTTGAAAATTCAATTTTTTTTAATAATGTTCACTTTTAGTACGTAAATAAACTTTCTTAGACAATTTTCAATGACGTTAGTTCCAAACTAAAAGAATTAGATAGTTTCGCAAAAAAAAAATGATTTTTCACTGTATGAAATGTCTTGGAAAAAGTTTTTTGAAAAGACAAGTTTTTTTCAATGATGTTCACTTTTAGTACGTAAAAAAACTTTCTTAGACAATTTTTAATGACATTAGTTCCAAACTAAAAGAATTAGATAGTTTCGCAAAAAAAAACTATTTTTCACTCTATGAAATGTCTTGGAAAAATTTTTTTGAAAAGACAATTTTTTTTCAATAATGTTCACTTTTAGTACGTAACAAAACTTCCTTAGACAATTTTTAATGACGTTAGTTCCAAACTAAAAGAATTAGATAGTTTCGCAAAAAAAAATTATTTTTCACTGTATGAAATGTCTTAGAAAGGTTTTTGAAAAATTTTTTTGAAAAGACAATTTTTTTTCAATAATGTTCACTTTTAGTACGTAAAAGAACTTTCTTAGACAATTTTTAATGACGTTAGTTCCAAACTAAAAGAATTAGATAGTTTCGCAAAAAAAATTATTTTTCACTGTATGAAATGTCTTGGAAATAGTTTTTTGAAAAGACAATTTTTTTTCAATAATGTTCACTTTTGGTACGTAAATAAACTTTCTTAGACAATTTTTAATGACGTTAGTTCCAAACTAAAAGAATTAGATAGTTTTGCAAAAAAAAATTTTTTTTCACTGTATGAAATGTCTTAGAAAAACTTCTGAAAAATTTCTTTGAAAAGACAATTTTTTTTCAATAATGTTCACTTTTAGTACGTAAATAAACTTTCTTAGACAATTTTTAATGACGTTAGTTCCAAACTAAAAGAATTAGATAGTTTCCCAAAAAAAAATTATTTTTCACGGTATGAAATGTCTTGGAAAAAGTTTTTTGAAAAGACAAGTTTTTTTCAATGATGTTCACTTTTAGTACGTAACAAAACTTTCTTAGACAATTTTTAATGACGTTAGTTCCAAACTAAAAGAATTAGATAGTTTCGCAAAAAAAATTATTTTTCACTGTATGAAATGTCTTGGAAAAAGTTTTTTGAAAAGACAAGTTTTTTTCAATGATGTTCACTTTTAGTACGTAACAAAACTTTCTTAGACAATTTTTAATGACGTTAGTTCCAAACTAAAAGAATTAGATAGTTTCCTAAAAAAAAATTATTTTTTACTGTATGAAATGTCTTAGAAAAATTTTTGAAAAATTTTTTTGAAAAGACAATTTTTTTTCAATAATGTTCACTTTTAGTTCGTAAATAAACTTTCTTAGACAATTTTTAATGACGTTAGTTCCAAACTAAAAGAATTAGAGAGTTTTGCAAAAAAAATTATTTTTTACTGCATGAAATGTCTTGAAAAAGTTTTTGAGAAACTTTTGAAAAAGACAATTTTTTTCAATAATGTTCACTTTAGTACGTAAAAAAACTTTCTTAGACAATTTTTAATGACGTTAGTTTCAAACTAAAAGAATTAGATTGTTTCGCAAAAAAAAATTATTTTTCACTGTATGAAATGTCTTAGAAAAGTTTTTGAAAAATTTTTTTGAAAAGGCAATTTTTTTTCAATAATGTTCACTTTTAGTACGTAAAAAAACTTTCTTAGACAATTTTTAATGACGTTAGTTCCAAACTAAAAGAATTAGAGAGTTTTGCAAAAAAAATTATTTTTTACTGCATGAAATGTCTTGAAAAAGTTTTTGAGAAACTTTTGAAAAAGACAATTTTTTTCAATAATGTTCACTTTAGTATGTAAAAAAACTTTCTTAGACAATTTTTAATGACGTTAGTTTCAAACTAAAAGAATTAGATTGTTTCGCAAAAAAAAATTATTTTTCACTGTATGAAATGTCTTAGAAAAGTTTTTGAAAAATTTTTTTGAAAAGGCAATTTTTTTTTAATAATGTTCACTTTTAGTACGTAAAAAAACTTTCTTAGACAATTTTTAATGACGTTAGTTCCAAACTAAAAGAATTAGATAGTTTCGCAAAAAAAAATTATTTTGCACAGTATGAAATGTCTTGGAAAAATTTTTTTGAAAAGACAATTTTTTTTCAATAATGTTCACTTTTAGTACGTAACAAAACTTCCTTAGATGATTTTTAATGACGTTAGTTCCAAACTAAAAGAATTAGATAGTTTCGCAAAAAAAAATTATTTTTCACTTAATGAAATGTCTTAGAAAAAATTTTGAAAAATTTGTTTGAAAACACAATTTTTTTTCGATAATGTTCACTTTTAGTACGTAAAAAAACTTTCTTAGACAATTTTTATTGACGTTAGTTCCAAACAAAAAGAATTAGATAGTTTCGCAAAAAAAAATTATTTTTCACTGTATGAAATGTCTTGGAAAAATTTTTTTAAAAAGACATTTTTTTTTTTCAATAATGTTCACTTTTAGTACGTAAAAAAACTTTCTTAGACAATTTTTAATGACGTCAATTCCAAACTAAAAGAATTAGATAGTTTCGCAAAAAAAATTAATTTTCACTGTATGAAATGTCTTAGAAAAATTTCTGAAAAATTTCTTTGATAAGACAACTTTTTTTCAATAATGTTCACTTTTAGAACGTAAAAAAACTTTCTTAGACAATTTTTAATGACGTTAGTTCCAAACTAAAAGAATTAGATAGTTTTCCAAAAAAAAAAAGTTTTTCACTGTATGAAATGGTTTTGAAAAATTTTTTTAAAAAGACAATTTTTTTTCAATAATGTTCACTTTTAGTACGTAACAAAACTTTCTTAGACAATTTTTAATGACGTTCGTTCCAAACTAAAAGAATTAGATAGTTTCGCAAAAAAAAATTATTTTTTACTGTATGAAATGTTTTTGAAAAATTTTTGAAAAATTTTTTTGAAAAGACAATTTTTTTTCAATAATGTTCACTTTTAGTACGTAAATAAACTTTCTTAGACAATTTTTAATGACGTTAGTTCCAAACTAAAAGAATTAGATAGTTTCGCAAAAAAAAATTATTTTTCACTGTATGAAATGTCTTAGAAAAACTTCTGAAAAATATCTTTGAAAAGACAATTTTTTTTCAATAATGTTCACTTTTAGTACGTAAATAAACTTTCTTAGACAATTTTTAATGACGTTAGTTCCAAACTAAAAGAATTAGATAGTTTCGCAAAAAAAAATTATTTTTCACTGTATGAAATGTCTTAGAAAAATTTCTGAAAAATTTCTTTGAAAAGACAATTTTTTTTCAATAATGTTCACTTTTAGTACGTAAATAAACTTTCTTAGACAATTTTTAATGACGTTAGTTCCAAACTAAAAGAATTAGATAGATTCGCAAAAAAAAATTATTTTTCACTGTATGAAATGTCTTAGAAAAATTTCTGAAAAATTTCTTTGAAAAGACAATTTTTTTTCAATAATGTTCACTTTTAGTACGTTACAAGACTTCCTTAGACAATTTTTAATGACGTTAGTTCCAAACTAAAAGAATTAGATAGTTTCGCAAAAAAAAATTAATTTTCACTGTATGAAATGTCTTAGAATAATTTCTGAAAAATTTCTTTGATAAGACAATTTTTTTTCAATAATGTTCACTTTTAGTACGTAAAAAAACTTTCTTAGACAATTTTTAATGACGTTAGTTCCAAACTAAAAGAATTAGATAGTTTTCCAAAAAAAAAAAGTTTTTCACTGTATGAAATGGTTTTGAAAAATTTTTTTAAAAAGACAATTTTTTTTCAATAATGTTCACTTTTAGTACGTAACAAAACTTTCTTAGACAATTTTTAATGACGTTCGTTCCAAACTAAAAGAATTAGATAGTTTCGCAAAAAAAAATTATTTTTTACTGTATGAAATGTTTTTGAAAAATTTTTGAAAAATTTTTTTGAAAAGACAATTTTTTTTCAATAATGTTCACTTTTAGTACGTAAATAAACTTTCTTAGACAATTTTTAATGACGTTAGTTCCAAACTAAAAGAATTAGATAGTTTCGCAAAAAAAAATTATTTTTCACTGTATGAAATGTCTTAGAAAAATTTCTGAAAAATTTCTTTGAAAAGACAATTTTTTTCAATAATGTTCACTTTTAGTACGTAAATAAACTTTCTTAGACAATTTTTAATGACGTTAGTTCCAAACTAAAAGAATTAGATAGTTTCCCAAAAAAAAATTATTTTTCACTGTATGAAATGTCTTAGAAAAACTTCTGAAAAATTTCTTTGAAAAGACAATTTTTTTTCAATAATGTTCACTTTTAGTACGTAAAAAAACTTTCTTAGACAATTTTTAATGACGTTAGTTCCAAACTAAAAGAATTAGATAGTTTTCCAAAAAAAAAAAGTTTTTCACTGTATGAAATGGTTTTGAAAAATTTTTTTAAAAGACAATTTTTTTTCAATAATGTTCACTTTTAGTACGTAACAAAACTTTCTTAGACAATTTTTAATGACGTTCGTTCCAAACTAAAAGAATTAGATAGTTTCGCAAAAAAAAATTATTTTTTACTGTATGAAATGTTTTTGAAAAATTTTTGAAAAATTTTTTTGAAAAGACAATTTTTTTTCAATAATGTTCACTTTTAGTACGTAAATAAACTTTCTTAGACAATTTTTAATGACGTTAGTTCCAAACTAAAAGAATTAGATAGTTTCCCAAAAAAAAATTATTTTTCACTGTATGAAATGTCTTAGAAAAACTTCTGAAAAATTTCTTTGAAAAGACAATTTTTTTTCAATAATGTTCACTTTTAGTACGTAAAAAAACTTTCTTAGACAATTTTTAATGACGTTAGTTCCAAACTAAAAGAATTAGATAGTTTTCCAAAAAAAAATTATTTTTCACTGTATGAAATGGTTTTGAAAAATTTTTTTAAAAGACAATTTTTTTTCAATAATGTTCACTTTTAGTACGTAACAAAACTTTCTTAGACAATTTTTAATGACGTTCGTTCCAAACTAAAAGAATTAGATAGTTTCGCAAAAAAAAATTATTTTTTACTGTATGAAATGTTTTTGAAAAATTTTTGAAAAATTTTTTTGAAAAGACAATTTTTTTTCAATAATGTTCACTTTTAGTACGTAAATAAACTTTCTTAGACAATTTTTAATGACGTTAGTTCCAAACTAAAAGAATTAGATAGTTTGCAAAAAAAAATTTATTTTTTACTGTATGAAATGTCTTAGAAAAATTTTTGAAAAATTTATTTGAAAAGACAATTTTTTTTCAATAATGTTCACCTTTAGTTCGTAAATAAACTTTCTTAGACAATTTTTAATAACGTTAGTTCCAAACTAAAAGAATTAGATAGTTTCGCAGAAAAAAATTACTTTTTAATGCATGAAATGTCTTGGAAATGTTTTTGAAAAATTTTTTTGAAAACACAAATTTTTTTCGATAATGTTCACTTTTAGTACGTAAAAAAACTTTCTTAGACAATTTTTAATGACGTTAGTTCCAAACAAAAAGAATTAGATAGTTTCGCAAAAAAAATTATTTTTCACTGTATGAAATGTCTTGGAAAAATTTTTTTAAAAATTCAATTTTTTTTAATAATGTTCACTTTTAGTACGTAAATAAACTTTCTTAGACAATTTTCAATGACGTTAGTTCCAAACTAAAAGAATTAGATAGTTTCGCAAAAAAAAAATGATTTTTCACTGTATGAAATGTCTTGGAAAAAGTTTTTTGAAAAGACAAGTTTTTTTCAATGATGTTCACTTTTAGTACGTAAAAAAACTTTCTTAGACAATTTTTAATGACATTAGTTCCAAACTAAAAGAATTAGATAGTTTCGCAAAAAAAAACTATTTTTCACTCTATGAAATGTCTTGGAAAAATTTTTTTGAAAAGACAATTTTTTTTCAATAATGTTCACTTTTAGTACGTAACAAAACTTCCTTAGACAATTTTTAATGACGTTAGTTCCAAACTAAAAGAATTAGATAGTTTCGCAAAAAAAAATTATTTTTCACTGTATGAAATGTCTTAGAAAGGTTTTTGAAAAATTTTTTTGAAAAGACAATTTTTTTTCAATAATGTTCACTTTTAGTACGTAAAAGAACTTTCTTAGACAATTTTTAATGACGTTAGTTCCAAACTAAAAGAATTAGATAGTTTCGCAAAAAAAATTATTTTTCACTGTATGAAATGTCTTGGAAATAGTTTTTTGAAAAGACAATTTTTTTTCAATAATGTTCACTTTTGGTACGTAAATAAACTTTCTTAGACAATTTTTAATGACGTTAGTTCCAAACTAAAAGAATTAGATAGTTTTGCAAAAAAAAATTTTTTTTCCTTGTATGAAATGTCTTAGAAAAGTTTTTGAAAAATTTTTTTGAAAAGACAATTTTTTTTCAATAATGTTCACTTTTGGTACGTAAAAAAACTTTCTTAGACAATTTTTAATGACGTTAGTTCCAAACTAAAAGAATTAGATAGTTTCGCAAAAAAAAATTATTTTTCACTGTATGAAATGTCTTAGAAAAGTTTTTGAAAAATTTTTTTGAAAAGACAATTTTTTTTCAATAATGTTCACTTTTGGTACGTAAAAAAACTTTCTTAGACAATTTTTAATGACATTAGTTCCAAACTAAAAGAATTAGATAGTTTCGCAAAAAAAAAAATTATCTTTCACTGTATGAAATGTCTTGGAAAAATTTTTTTGAAAAGACAATTTTTTTTCAATAATGTTCACTTTTAGTACGTAAAAAAACTTTCTTAGACAATTTTTAATGACGTTAGTTCCAAACTAAAAGAATTAGATAGTTTCGCAAAAAAAAATTATTTTTCACGGTATGAAATGTCTTGGAAAAAGTTTTTTGAAAAGACAAGTTTTTTTCAATGATGTTCACTTTTAGTACGTAACAAAACTTTCTTAGACAATTTTTAATGACGTTAGTTCCAAACTAAAAGAATTAGATAGTTTCCTAAAAAAAATTATTTTTTACTGTATGAAATGTCTTAGAAAAATTTTTGAAAAATTTTTTTGAAAAGACAATTTTTTTTCAATAATGTTCACTTTTAGTTCGTAAATAAACTTTCTTAGACAATTTTTAATGACGTTAGTTCCAAACTAAAAGAATTAGAGAGTTTTGCAAAAAAAATTATTTTTTACTGCATGAAATGTCTTGAAAAAGTTTTTGAGAAACTTTTGAAAAAGACAATTTTTTTCAATAATGTTCACTTTAGTACGTAAAAAAACTTTCTTAGACAATTTTTAATGACGTTAGTTTCAAACTAAAAGAATTAGATTGTTTCGCAAAAAAAAATTATTTTTCACTGTATGAAATGTCTTAGAAAAGTTTTTGAAAAATTTTTTTGAAAAGGCAATTTTTTTTTAATAATGTTCACTTTTAGTACGTAAAAAAACTTTCTTAGACAATTTTTAATGACGTTAGTTCCAAACTAAAAGAGTTAGATAGTTTCGCAAAAAAAAATTATTTTGCACAGTATGAAATGTCTTGGAAAAATTTTTTTGAAAAGACAATTTTTTTTCAATAATGTTCACTTTTAGTACGTAACAAAACTTCCTTAGATGATTTTTAATGACGTTAGTTCCAAACTAAAAGAATTAGATAGTTTCGCAAAAAAAAATTATTTTTCACTGTATGAAATGTCTTGGAAAAATTTTTTTAAAAAGACATTTTTTTTTTTCAATAATGTTCACTTTTAGTACGTAAAAAAACTTTCTTAGACAATTTTTAATGACGTCAATTCCAAACTAAAAGAATTAGATAGTTTCGCAAAAAAAATTAATTTTCACTGTATGAAATGTCTTAGAAAAATTTCTGAAAAATTTCTTTGATAAGACAATTTTTTTTCAATAATGTTCACTTTTAGTACGTAACAAAACTTTCTTAGACAATTTTTAATGACGTTCGTTCCAAACTAAAAGAATTAGATAGTTTCGCAAAAAAAAATTATTTTTTACTGTATGAAATGTTTTTGAAAAATTTTTGAAAAATTTTTTTGAAAAGACAATTTTTTTTCAATAATGTTCACTTTTAGTACGTAAATAAACTTTCTTAGACAATTTTTAATGACGTTAGTTCCAAACTAAAAGAATTAGATAGTTTCGCAAAAAAAATGATTTTTCACTGTATGAAATGTCTTAGAAAAACTTCTGAAAAATATCTTTGAAAAGACAATTTTTTTTCAATAATGTTCACTTTTAGTACGTAAATAAACTTTCTTAGACAATTTTTAATGACGTTAGTTCCAAACTAAAAGAATTAGATAGTTTCGCAAAAAAAAATTATTTTTCACTGTATGAAATGTCTTAGAAAAATTTCTGAAAAATTTCTTTGAAAAGACAATTTTTTTTCAATAATTTTCACTTTTAGTACGTAAATAAACTTTCTTAGACAATTTTTAATGACGTTAGTTCCAAACTAAAAGAATTAGATAGATTCGCAAAAAAAAATTATTTTTCACTGTATGAAATGTCTTAGAAAAATTTCTGAAAAATTTCTTTGAAAAGACAATTTTTTTTCAATAATGTTCACTTTTAGTACGTAAATAAACTTTCTTAGACAATTTTTAATGACGTTAGTTCCAAACTAAAAGAATTAGATAGTTTCGCAAAAAAAAATTATTTTTCACTGTATGAAATGTCTTAGAAAAACTTCTGAAAAATTTCTTTGAAAAGACAAGTTTTTTTCAATAATGTTCACTTTTAGTACGTAAATAAACTTTCTTAGACAATTTTTAATGACGTTAGTTCCAAACTAAAAGAATTAGATAGTTTCCCAAAAAAAAATTATTTTTCACGGTATGAAATGTCTTGGAAAAAGTTTTTTGAAAAGACAAGTTTTTTTCAATGATGTTCACTTTTAGTACGTAACAAAACTTTCTTAGACAATTTTTAATGACGTTAGTTCCAAACTAAAAGAATTAGATAGTTTCGCAAAAAAAAATTATTTTTCACTGTATGAAATGTCTTAGAAAAATTTCTGAAAAATTTCTTTGAAAAGACAATTTTTTTTCAATAATGTTCACTTTTAGTACGTAAATAAACTTTCTTAGACAATTTTTAATGACGTTAGTTCCAAACTAAAAGAATTAGATAGTTTCGCAAAAAAAAATTATTTTTCACTGTATGAAATGTCTTAGAAAAACTTCTGAAAAATTTCTTTGAAAAGACAATTTTTTTTCAATAATGTTCACTTTTAGTACGTAAATAAACTTTCTTAGACAATTTTTAATGACGTTAGTTCCAAACTAAAAGAATTAGATAGTTTCCCAAAAAAAAATTATTTTTCACGGTATGAAATGTCTTGGAAAAAGTTTTTTGAAAAGACAAGTTTTTTTCAATGATGTTCACTTTTAGTACGTAAATAAACTTTCTTAGACAATTTTTAATGACGTTAGTTCCAAACTAAAAGAATTAGATAGTTTCGCAAAAAAAAATTATTTTTCACTGTATGAAATGTCTTAGAAAAACTTCTGAAAAATTTCTTTGAAAAGACAATTTTTTTTCAATAATGTTCACTTTTAGTACGTAAATAAACTTTCTTAGACAATTTTTAATGACGTTAGTTCCAAACTAAAAGAATTAGATAGTTTGCAAAAAAAAATTTATTTTTTACTGTATGAAATGTCTTAGAAAAATTTTTGAAAAATTTATTTGAAAAGACAATTTTTTTTCAATAATGTTCACCTTTAGTTCGTAAATAAACTTTCTTAGACAATTTTTAATAACGTTAGTTCCAAACTAAAAGAATTAGATAGTTTCGCAGAAAAAAATTACTTTTTAATGCATGAAATGTCTTGGAAATGTTTTTGAAAAATTTTTTTGAAAACACAAATTTTTTTCGATAATGTTCACTTTTAGTACGTAAAAAAACTTTCTTAGACAATTTTTAATGACGTTAGTTCCAAACAAAAAGAATTAGATAGTTTCGCAAAAAAAATTATTTTTCACTGTATGAAATGTCTTGGAAAAATTTTTTTAAAAATTCAATTTTTTTTAATAATGTTCACTTTTAGTACGTAAATAAACTTTCTTAGACAATTTTCAATGACGTTAGTTCCAAACTAAAAGAATTAGATAGTTTCGCAAAAAAAAAAATGATTTTTCACTGTATGAAATGTCTTGGAAAAAGTTTTTTGAAAAGACAAGTTTTTTTCAATGATGTTCACTTTTAGTACGTAAAAAAACTTTCTTAGACAATTTTTAATGACATTAGTTCCAAACTAAAAGAATTAGATAGTTTCGCAAAAAAAAACTATTTTTCACTCTATGAAATGTCTTGGAAAAATTTTTTTGAAAAGACAATTTTTTTTCAATAATGTTCACTTTTAGTACGTAACAAAACTTCCTTAGACAATTTTTAATGACGTTAGTTCCAAACTAAAAGAATTAGATAGTTTCGCAAAAAAAAATTATTTTTCACTGTATGAAATGTCTTAGAAAGGTTTTTGAAAAATTTTTTTGAAAAGACAATTTTTTTTCAATAATGTTCACTTTTAGTACGTAAAAGAACTTTCTTAGACAATTTTTAATGACGTTAGTTCCAAACTAAAAGAATTAGATAGTTTCGCAAAAAAAATTATTTTTCACTGTATGAAATGTCTTGGAAATAGTTTTTTGAAAAGACAATTTTTTTTCAATAATGTTCACTTTTGGTACGTAAATAAACTTTCTTAGACAATTTTTAATGACGTTAGTTCCAAACTAAAAGAATTAGATAGTTTTGCAAAAAAAAATTTTTTTTCCTTGTATGAAATGTCTTAGAAAAGTTTTTGAAAAATTTTTTTGAAAAGACAATTTTTTTTCAATAATGTTCACTTTTGGTACGTAAAAAAACTTTCTTAGACAATTTTTAATGACGTTAGTTCCAAACTAAAAGAATTAGATAGTTTCGCAAAAAAAAATTATTTTTCACTGTATGAAATGTCTTAGAAAAGTTTTTGAAAAATTTTTTTGAAAAGACAATTTTTTTTCAATAATGTTCACTTTTGGTACGTAAAAAAACTTTCTTAGACAATTTTTAATGACATTAGTTCCAAACTAAAAGAATTAGATAGTTTCGCAAAAAAAAAAATTATCTTTCACTGTATGAAATGTCTTGGAAAAATTTTTTTGAAAAGACAATTTTTTTTCAATAATGTTCACTTTTAGTACGTAAAAAAACTTTCTTAGACAATTTTTAATGACGTTAGTTCCAAACTAAAAGAATTAGATAGTTTCGCAAAAAAAAATTATTTTTCACGGTATGAAATGTCTTGGAAAAAGTTTTTTGAAAAGACAAGTTTTTTTCAATGATGTTCACTTTTAGTACGTAACAAAACTTTCTTAGACAATTTTTAATGACGTTAGTTCCAAACTAAAAGAATTAGATAGTTTCCTAAAAAAAATTATTTTTTACTGTATGAAATGTCTTAGAAAAATTTTTGAAAAATTTTTTTGAAAAGACAATTTTTTTTCAATAATGTTCACTTTTAGTTCGTAAATAAACTTTCTTAGACAATTTTTAATGACGTTAGTTCCAAACTAAAAGAATTAGAGAGTTTTGCAAAAAAAATTATTTTTTACTGCATGAAATGTCTTGAAAAAGTTTTTGAGAAACTTTTGAAAAAGACAATTTTTTTCAATAATGTTCACTTTAGTACGTAAAAAAACTTTCTTAGACAATTTTTAATGACGTTAGTTTCAAACTAAAAGAATTAGATTGTTTCGCAAAAAAAAATTATTTTTCACTGTATGAAATGTCTTAGAAAAGTTTTTGAAAAATTTTTTTGAAAAGGCAATTTTTTTTTAATAATGTTCACTTTTAGTACGTAAAAAAACTTTCTTAGACAATTTTTAATGACGTTAGTTCCAAACTAAAAGAGTTAGATAGTTTCGCAAAAAAAAATTATTTTGCACAGTATGAAATGTCTTGGAAAAATTTTTTTGAAAAGACAATTTTTTTTCAATAATGTTCACTTTTAGTACGTAACAAAACTTCCTTAGATGATTTTTAATGACGTTAGTTCCAAACTAAAAGAATTAGATAGTTTCGCAAAAAAAAATTATTTTTCACTGTATGAAATGTCTTGGAAAAATTTTTTTAAAAAGACATTTTTTTTTTTCAATAATGTTCACTTTTAGTACGTAAAAAAACTTTCTTAGACAATTTTTAATGACGTCAATTCCAAACTAAAAGAATTAGATAGTTTCGCAAAAAAAATTAATTTTCACTGTATGAAATGTCTTAGAAAAATTTCTGAAAAATTTCTTTGATAAGACAATTTTTTTTCAATAATGTTCACTTTTAGTACGTAACAAAACTTTCTTAGACAATTTTTAATGACGTTCGTTCCAAACTAAAAGAATTAGATAGTTTCGCAAAAAAAAATTATTTTTTACTGTATGAAATGTTTTTGAAAAATTTTTGAAAAATTTTTTTGAAAAGACAATTTTTTTTCAATAATGTTCACTTTTAGTACGTAAATAAACTTTCTTAGACAATTTTTAATGACGTTAGTTCCAAACTAAAAGAATTAGATAGTTTCGCAAAAAAAATGATTTTTCACTGTATGAAATGTCTTAGAAAAACTTCTGAAAAATATCTTTGAAAAGACAATTTTTTTTCAATAATGTTCACTTTTAGTACGTAAATAAACTTTCTTAGACAATTTTTAATGACGTTAGTTCCAAACTAAAAGAATTAGATAGTTTCGCAAAAAAAAATTATTTTTCACTGTATGAAATGTCTTAGAAAAATTTCTGAAAAATTTCTTTGAAAAGACAATTTTTTTTCAATAATTTTCACTTTTAGTACGTAAATAAACTTTCTTAGACAATTTTTAATGACGTTAGTTCCAAACTAAAAGAATTAGATAGATTCGCAAAAAAAAATTATTTTTCACTGTATGAAATGTCTTAGAAAAATTTCTGAAAAATTTCTTTGAAAAGACAATTTTTTTTCAATAATGTTCACTTTTAGTACGTAAATAAACTTTCTTAGACAATTTTTAATGACGTTAGTTCCAAACTAAAAGAATTAGATAGTTTCGCAAAAAAAAATTATTTTTCACTGTATGAAATGTCTTAGAAAAACTTCTGAAAAATTTCTTTGAAAAGACAATTTTTTTTCAATAATGTTCACTTTTAGTACGTAAATAAACTTTCTTAGACAATTTTTAATGACGTTAGTTCCAAACTAAAAGAATTAGATAGTTTCCCAAAAAAAAATTATTTTTCACGGTATGAAATGTCTTGGAAAAAGTTTTTTGAAAAGACAAGTTTTTTTCAATGATGTTCACTTTTAGTACGTAACAAAACTTTCTTAGACAATTTTTAATGACGTTAGTTCCAAACTAAAAGAATTAGATAGTTTCGCAAAAAAAAATTATTTTTCACTGTATGAAATGTCTTAGAAAAATTTCTGAAAAATTTCTTTGAAAAGACAATTTTTTTTCAATAATGTTCACTTTTAGTACGTAAATAAACTTTCTTAGACAATTTTTAATGACGTTAGTTCCAAACTAAAAGAATTAGATAGTTTCGCAAAAAAAAATTATTTTTCACTGTATGAAATGTCTTAGAAAAACTTCTGAAAAATTTCTTTGAAAAGACAATTTTTTTTCAATAATGTTCACTTTTAGTACGTAAATAAACTTTCTTAGACAATTTTTAATGACGTTAGTTCCAAACTAAAAGAATTAGATAGTTTCCCAAAAAAAAATTATTTTTCACGGTATGAAATGTCTTGGAAAAAGTTTTTTGAAAAGACAAGTTTTTTTCAATGATGTTCACTTTTAGTACGTAAATAAACTTTCTTAGACAATTTTTAATGACGTTAGTTCCAAACTAAAAGAATTAGATAGTTTCGCAAAAAAAAATTATTTTTCACTGTATGAAATGTCTTAGAAAAACTTCTGAAAAATTTCTTTGAAAAGACAATTTTTTTTCAATAATGTTCACTTTTAGTACGTAAATAAACTTTCTTAGACAATTTTTAATGACGTTAGTTCCAAACTAAAAGAATTAGATAGTTTCCCAAAAAAAAATTATTTTTCACGGTATGAAATGTCTTGGAAAAAGTTTTTTGAAAAGACAAGTTTTTTTCAATGATGTTCACTTTTAGTACGTAACAAAACTTTCTTAGACAATTTTTAATGACGTTAGTTCCAAACTAAAAGAATTAGATAGTTTCGCAAAAAAAAATTATTTTTCACTGTATGAAATGTCTTGGAAAAAGTTTTTTGAAAAGACAAGTTTTTTTCAATGATGTTCACTTTTAGTACGTAACAAAACTTTCTTAGACAATTTTTAATGACGTTAGTTCCAAACTAAAAGAATTAGATAGTTTCCTAAAAAAAAATTATTTTTTACTGTATGAAATGTCTTAGAAAAATTTTTGAAAAATTTTTTTGAAAAGACAATTTTTTTTCAATAATGTTCACTTTTAGTTCGTAAATAAACTTTCTTAGACAATTTTTAATGACGTTAGTTCCAAACTAAAAGAATTAGAGAGTTTTGCAAAAAAAATTATTTTTTACTGCATGAAATGTCTTGAAAAAGTTTTTGAGAAACTTTTGAAAAAGACAATTTTTTTCAATAATGTTCACTTTTAGTACGTAAATAAACTTTCTTAGACAATTTTTAATGACGTTAGTTCCAAACTAAAAGAATTAGATAGTTTCCCAAAAAAAAATTATTTTTCACGGTATGAAATGTCTTGGAAAAAGTTTTTTGAAAAGACAAGTTTTTTTCAATGATGTTCACTTTTAGTACGTAAATAAACTTTCTTAGACAATTTTTAATGACGTTAGTTCCAAACTAAAAGAATTAGATAGTTTCGCAAAAAAAAATTATTTTTCACTGTATGAAATGTCTTAGAAAAACTTCTGAAAAATTTCTTTGAAAAGACAATTTTTTTTCAATAATGTTCACTTTTAGTACGTAAATAAACTTTCTTAGACAATTTTTAATGACGTTAGTTCCAAACTAAAAGAATTAGATAGTTTCCCAAAAAAAAATTATTTTTCACGGTATGAAATGTCTTGGAAAAAGTTTTTTGAAAAGACAAGTTTTTTTCAATGATGTTCACTTTTAGTACGTAACAAAACTTTCTTAGACAATTTTTAATGACGTTAGTTCCAAACTAAAAGAATTAGATAGTTTCGCAAAAAAAAATTATTTTTCACTGTATGAAATGTCTTGGAAAAAGTTTTTTGAAAAGACAAGTTTTTTTCAATGATGTTCACTTTTAGTACGTAACAAAACTTTCTTAGACAATTTTTAATGACGTTAGTTCCAAACTAAAAGAATTAGATAGTTTCCTAAAAAAAAATTATTTTTTACTGTATGAAATGTCTTAGAAAAATTTTTGAAAAATTTTTTTGAAAAGACAATTTTTTTTCAATAATGTTCACTTTTAGTTCGTAAATAAACTTTCTTAGACAATTTTTAATGACGTTAGTTCCAAACTAAAAGAATTAGAGAGTTTTGCAAAAAAAATTATTTTTTACTGCATGAAATGTCTTGAAAAAGTTTTTGAGAAACTTTTGAAAAAGACAATTTTTTTCAATAATGTTCACTTTAGTACGTAAAAAAACTTTCTTAGACAATTTTTAATGACGTTAGTTTCAAACTAAAAGAATTAGATTGTTTCGCAAAAAAAAATTATTTTTCACTGTATGAAATGTCTTAGAAAAGTTTTTGAAAAATTTTTTTGAAAAGGCAATTTTTTTTCAATAATGTTCACTTTTAGTACGTAAAAAAACTTTCTTAGACAATTTTTAATGACGTTAGTTCCAAACTAAAAGAATTAGAGAGTTTTGCAAAAAAAATTATTTTTTACTGCATGAAATGTCTTGAAAAAGTTTTTGAGAAACTTTTGAAAAAGACAATTTTTTTCAATAATGTTCACTTTAGTATGTAAAAAAACTTTCTTAGACAATTTTTAATGACGTTAGTTTCAAACTAAAAGAATTAGATTGTTTCGCAAAAAAAAATTATTTTTCACTGTATGAAATGTCTTAGAAAAGTTTTTGAAAAATTTTTTTGAAAAGGCAATTTTTTTTTAATAATGTTCACTTTTAGTACGTAAAAAAACTTTCTTAGACAATTTTTAATGACGTTAGTTCCAAACTAAAAGAATTAGATAGTTTCGCAAAAAAAAATTATTTTGCACAGTATGAAATGTCTTGGAAAAATTTTTTTGAAAAGACAATTTTTTTTCAATAATGTTCACTTTTAGTACGTAACAAAACTTCCTTAGATGATTTTTAAAGACGTTAGTTCCAAACTAAAAGAATTAGATAGTTTCGCAAAAAAAAATTATTTTTCACTTAATGAAATGTCTTAGAAAAAATTTTGAAAAATTTGTTTGAAAACACAATTTTTTTTCGATAATGTTCACTTTTAGTACGTAAAAAAACTTTCTTAGACAATTTTTATTGACGTTAGTTCCAAACAAAAAGAATTAGATAGTTTCGCAAAAAAAAATTATTTTTCACTGTATGAAATGTCTTGGAAAAATTTTTTTAAAAAGACATTTTTTTTTTTCAATAATGTTCACTTTTAGTACGTAAAAAAACTTTCTTAGACAATTTTTAATGACGTCAATTCCAAACTAAAAGAATTAGATAGTTTCGCAAAAAAAATTAATTTTCACTGTATGAAATGTCTTAGAAAAATTTCTGAAAAATTTCTTTGATAAGACAACTTTTTTTCAATAATGTTCACTTTTAGAACGTAAAAAAACTTTCTTAGACAATTTTTAATGACGTTAGTTCCAAACTAAAAGAATTAGATAGTTTTCCAAAAAAAAAAAGTTTTTCACTGTATGAAATGGTTTTGAAAAATTTTTTTAAAAAGACAATTTTTTTTCAATAATGTTCACTTTTAGTACGTAACAAAACTTTCTTAGACAATTTTTAATGACGTTCGTTCCAAACTAAAAGAATTAGATAGTTTCGCAAAAAAAAATTATTTTTTACTGTATGAAATGTTTTTGAAAAATTTTTGAAAAATTTTTTTGAAAAGACAATTTTTTTTCAATAATGTTCACTTTTAGTACGTAAATAAACTTTCTTAGACAATTTTTAATGACGTTAGTTCCAAACTAAAAGAATTAGATAGTTTCGCAAAAAAAAATTATTTTTCACTGTATGAAATGTCTTAGAAAAACTTCTGAAAAATATCTTTGAAAAGACAATTTTTTTTCAATAATGTTCACTTTTAGTACGTAAATAAACTTTCTTAGACAATTTTTAATGACGTTAGTTCCAAACTAAAAGAATTAGATAGTTTCGCAAAAAAAAATTATTTTTCACTGTATGAAATGTCTTAGAAAAATTTCTGAAAAATTTCTTTGAAAAGACAATTTTTTTTCAATAATGTTCACTTTTAGTACGTAAATAAACTTTCTTAGACAATTTTTAATGACGTTAGTTCCAAACTAAAAGAATTAGATAGATTCGCAAAAAAAAATTATTTTTCACTGTATGAAATGTCTTAGAAAAATTTCTGAAAAATTTCTTTGAAAAGACAATTTTTTTTCAATAATGTTCACTTTTAGTACGTTACAAGACTTCCTTAGACAATTTTTAATGACGTTAGTTCCAAACTAAAAGAATTAGATAGTTTCGCAAAAAAAAATTAATTTTCACTGTATGAAATGTCTTAGAATAATTTCTGAAAAATTTCTTTGATAAGACAATTTTTTTTCAATAATGTTCACTTTTAGTACGTAAAAAAACTTTCTTAGACAATTTTTAATGACGTTAGTTCCAAACTAAAAGAATTAGATAGTTTTCCAAAAAAAAAAAGTTTTTCACTGTATGAAATGGTTTTGAAAAATTTTTTTAAAAAGACAATTTTTTTTCAATAATGTTCACTTTTAGTACGTAACAAAACTTTCTTAGACAATTTTTAATGACGTTCGTTCCAAACTAAAAGAATTAGATAGTTTCGCAAAAAAAAATTATTTTTTACTGTATGAAATGTTTTTGAAAAATTTTTGAAAAATTTTTTTGAAAAGACAATTTTTTTTCAATAATGTTCACTTTTAGTACGTAAATAAACTTTCTTAGACAATTTTTAATGACGTTAGTTCCAAACTAAAAGAATTAGATAGTTTCGCAAAAAAAAATTATTTTTCACTGTATGAAATGTCTTAGAAAAATTTCTGAAAAATTTCTTTGAAAAGACAATTTTTTTCAATAATGTTCACTTTTAGTACGTAAATAAACTTTCTTAGACAATTTTTAATGACGTTAGTTCCAAACTAAAAGAATTAGATAGTTTCCCAAAAAAAAATTATTTTTCACTGTATGAAATGTCTTAGAAAAACTTCTGAAAAATTTCTTTGAAAAGACAATTTTTTTTCAATAATGTTCACTTTTAGTACGTAAAAAAACTTTCTTAGACAATTTTTAATGACGTTAGTTCCAAACTAAAAGAATTAGATAGTTTTCCAAAAAAAAAAAGTTTTTCACTGTATGAAATGGTTTTGAAAAATTTTTTTAAAAGACAATTTTTTTTCAATAATGTTCACTTTTAGTACGTAACAAAACTTTCTTAGACAATTTTTAATGACGTTCGTTCCAAACTAAAAGAATTAGATAGTTTCGCAAAAAAAAATTATTTTTTACTGTATGAAATGTTTTTGAAAAATTTTTGAAAAATTTTTTTAAAAAGACAATTTTTTTTCAATAATGTTCACTTTTAGTACGTAAATAAACTTTCTTAGACAATTTTTAATGACGTTAGTTCCAAACTAAAAGAATTAGATAGTTTCGCAAAAAAAAATTATTTTTCACTGTATGAAATGTCTTAGAAAAACTTCTGAAAAATTTCTTTGAAAAGACAATTTTTTTTCAATAATGTTCACTTTTAGTACGTAAATAAACTTTCTTAGACAATTTTTAATGACGTTAGTTCCAAACTAAAAGAATTAGATAGTTTCCCAAAAAAAAATTATTTTTCACGGTATGAAATGTCTTGGAAAAAGTTTTTTGAAAAGACAAGTTTTTTTCAATGATGTTCACTTTTAGTACGTAACAAAACTTTCTTAGACAATTTTTAATGACGTTAGTTCCAAACTAAAAGAATTAGATAGTTTCGCAAAAAAAAATTATTTTTTACTGTATGAAATGTCTTAGAAAAATTTTTGAAAAATTTTTTTGAAAAGACAATTTTTTTTCAATAATGTTCACTTTTAGTTCGTAAATAAACTTTCTTAGACAATTTTTAATGACGTTAGTTCCAAACTAAAAGAATTAGAGAGTTTTGCAAAAAAAATTATTTTTTACTGCATGAAATGTCTTGAAAAAGTTTTTGAGAAACTTTTGAAAAAGACAATTTTTTTCAATAATGTTCACTTTAGTACGTAAAAAAACTTTCTTAGACAATTTTTAATGACGTTAGTTTCAAACTAAAAGAATTAGATTGTTTCCCAAAAAAAAATTATTTTTCACTGTATGAAATGTCTTAGAAAAGTTTTTGAAAAATTTTTTTGAAAAGGCAATTTTTTTTCAATAATGTTCACTTTTAGTACGTAAAAAAACTTTCTTAGACAATTTTTAATGACGTTAGTTCCAAACTAAAAGAATTAGATAGTTTCGCAAAAAAAAATTATTTTGCACAGTATGAAATGTCTTGGAAAAATTTTTTTGAAAAGACAATTTTTTTTCAATAATGTTCACTTTTAGTACGTAACAAAACTTCCTTAGATGATTTTTAATGACGTTAGTTCCAAACTAAAAGAATTAGATAGTTTCGCAAAAAAAAATTATTTTTCACTGTATGAAATGTTTTTGAAAAATTTTTGAAAAATTTTTTTGAAAAGACAATTTGTTTTCAATAATGTTCACTTTTAGTACGTAAATAAACTTTCTTAGACAATTTTTAATGACGTTAGTTCCAAACTAAAAGAATTAGATAGTTTCGCAAAAAAAAATTATTTTTCACTGTATGAAATGTCTTAGAAAAACTTCTGAAAAATTTCTTTGAAAAGACAATTTTTTTTCAATAATGTTTACTTTTAGTACGTAAATAAACTTTCTTAGACAATTTTTAATGACGTTAGTTCCAAACTAAAAGAATTAGATAGTTTCCCAAAAAAAAATTATTTTTCACGGTATGAAATGTCTTGGAAAAAGTTTTTTGAAAAGACAAGTTTTTTTCAATGATGTTCACTTTTAGTACGTAACAAAACTTTCTTAGACAATTTTTAATGACGTTAGTTCCAAACTAAAAGAATTAGATAGTTTCGCAAAAAAAAATTATTTTTTACTGTATGAAATGTCTTAGAAAAATTTTTGAAAAATTTTTTTGAAAAGACAATTTTTTTTCAATAATGTTCACTTTTAGTTCGTAAATAAACTTTCTTAGACAATTTTTAATGACGTTAGTTCCAAACTAAAAGAATTAGAGAGTTTTGCAAAAAAAATTATTTTTTACTGCATGAAATGTGTTGAAAAAGTTTTTGAGAAACTTTTGAAAAAGACAATTTTTTTCAATAATGTTCACTTTAGTACGTAAAAAAACTTTCTTAGACAATTTTTAATGACGTTAGTTCCAAACTAAAAGAATTAGATAGTTTCGCAAAAAAAAATTATTTTGCACAGTATGAAATGTCTTGGAAAAATTTTTTTGAAAAGACAATTTTTTTTCAATAATGTTCACTTTTAGTACGTAACAAAACTTCCTTAGATGATTTTTAATGACGTTAGTTCCAAACTAAAAGAATTAGATAGTTTCGCAAAAAAAAATTATTTTTCACTGTATGAAATGTTTTTGAAAAATTTTTGAAAAATTTTTTTGAAAAGACAATTTGTTTTCAATAATGTTCATTTTTAGTACGTAAATAAACTTTCTTAGACAATTTTTAATGACGTTAGTCCCAAACTAAAAGAATTAGATAGTTTCGCAAAAAAAAATTATTTTTCACAGTATGAAATGTCTTAGAAAAACTTCTGAAAAATATCTTTGAAAAGACAATTTTTTTTCAATTATGTTCACTTTTAGTACGTAAATAAACTTTCTTAGACAATTTTTAATGACGTTAGTTCCAAACTAAAAGAATTAGTTAGTTTCGCAAAAAAAAATTATTTTTCACTGTATGAAATGTCTTAGAAAAATTTCTGAAAAATTTCTTTGAAAAGACAATTTTTTTTCAATAATGTTCACTTTTAGTACGTAAATAAACTTTCTTAGACAATTTTTAATGACGTTAGTTCCAAACTAAAAGAATTAGATAGTTTCGCAAAAAAAATTTATTTTTCACTGTATGAAATGTCTTAGAAAAGCTTTTGAAAAATTTTTTTGAAAACACAATTTCTTTTCGATAATGTTCTCTTTTAGTACGTTTCTTAGACAATTTTTAATGACATTAGTTCCAAACTAAAAGAATTAGATAGTTTCGCAAAAAAAAATTATTTTTCACTCTAAGAAATGTCTTAGAAAAATTTTTTTGAAAAGACAATTTTTTTTCAATAATGTTCACTTTTAGTACGTAAATAAACTTTCTTAGACAATTTTTAATGACGTTAGTTCCAAACTAAAAGAATTAGATAGTTTGCCAAAAAAAATTTATTTTTTACTGTATGAAATGTCTTAGAAAAATTTTTGAAAAATTTTTTTGAAAAGACAATTTTTTTTCAATAATGTTCACCTTTAGTTCGTAAATAAACTTTCTTAGACAATTTTTAATAACGTTAGTTCCAAACTAAAAGAATTAGATAGTTTCGCAGAAAAAAATTACTTTTTAATGCATGAAATGTCTTGGAAATGTTTTTGAAAAATTTTTTTGAAAACACAAATTTTTTTCGATAATGTTCACTTTTAGTACGTAAAAAAACTTTCTTAGACAATTTTTAATGACGTTAGTTCCAAACAAAAAGAATTAGATAGTTTCGCAAAAAAAATTATTTTTCACTGTATGAAATGTCTTGGAAAAATTTTTTTAAAAATTCAATTTTTTTTAATAATGTTCACTTTTAGTACGTAAATAAACTTTCTTAGACAATTTTCAATGACGTTAGTTCCAAACTAAAAGAATTAGATAGTTTCGCAAAAAAAAAATGATTTTTCACTGTATGAAATGTCTTGGAAAAAGTTTTTTGAAAAGACAAGTTTTTTTCAATGATGTTCACTTTTAGTACGTAAAAAAACTTTCTTAGACAATTTTTAATGACATTAGTTCCAAACTAAAAGAATTAGATAGTTTCGCAAAAAAAAACTATTTTTCACTCTATGAAATGTCTTGGAAAAATTTTTTTGAAAAGACAATTTTTTTTCAATAATGTTCACTTTTAGTACGTAACAAAACTTCCTTAGACAATTTTTAATGACGTTAGTTCCAAACTAAAAGAATTAGATAGTTTCGCAAAAAAAAATTATTTTTCACTGTATGAAATGTCTTAGAAAGGTTTTTGAAAAATTTTTTTGAAAAGACAATTTTTTTTCAATAATGTTCACTTTTAGTACGTAAAAGAACTTTCTTAGACAATTTTTAATGACGTTAGTTCCAAACTAAAAGAATTAGATAGTTTTGCAAAAAAAATTATTTTTCACTGTATGAAATGTCTTGGAAATAGTTTTTTGAAAAGACAATTTTTTTTCAATAATGTTCACTTTTGGTACGTAAATAAACTTTCTTAGACAATTTTTAATGACGTTAGTTCCAAACTAAAAGAATTAGATAGTTTTGCAAAAAAAAATTATTTTTCACTGTATGAAATGTCTTAGAAAAGTTTTTGAAAAATTTTTTTGAAAAGACAATTTTTTTTCAATAATGTTCACTTTTGGTACGTAAAAAAACTTTCTTAGACAATTTTTAATGACGTTAGTTCCAAACTAAAAGAATTAGATAGTTTCGCAAAAAAAAATTATTTTTCACTGTATGAAATGTCTTAGAAAAGTTTTTGAAAAATTTTTTTGAAAAGACAATTTT
Source organism: Aplidium turbinatum (assembly GCF_918807975.1). NCBI lineage: Eukaryota > Metazoa > Chordata > Ascidiacea > Aplousobranchia > Polyclinidae > Aplidium > Aplidium turbinatum. The sequence continues at coordinate 19,189,951 of NC_137475.1, forward strand.
TTTTCAATAATGTTCAGTTTTGGTACGTAAAAAAACTTTCTTAGACAATTTTTAATGACATTAGTTCCAAACTAAAAGAATTAGATAGTTTCGCAAAAAAAAAAATTATCTTTCACTGTATGAAATGTCTTGGAAAAATTTTTTTGAAAAGACAATTTTTTTTCAATAATGTTCACTTTTAGTACGTAAAAAAACTTTCTTAGACAATTTTTAATGACGTTAGTTCCAAACTAAAAGAATTAGATAGTTTCGCAAAAAAAAATTATTTTTCACGGTATGAAATGTCTTGGAAAAAGTTTTTTGAAAAGACAAGTTTTTTTCAATGATGTTCACTTTTAGTACGTAACAAAACTTTCTTAGACAATTTTTAATGACGTTAGTTCCAAACTAAAAGAATTAGATAGTTTCCTAAAAAAAAATTATTTTTTACTGTATGAAATGTCTTAGAAAAATTTTTGAAAAATTTTTTTGAAAAGACAATTTTTTTTCAATAATGTTCACTTTTAGTTCGTAAATAAACTTTCTTAGACAATTTTTAATGACGTTAGTTCCAAACTAAAAGAATTAGAGAGTTTTGCAAAAAAAATTATTTTTTACTGCATGAAATGTCTTGAAAAAGTTTTTGAGAAACTTTTGAAAAAGACAATTTTTTTCAATAATGTTCACTTTAGTACGTAAAAAAACTTTCTTAGACAATTTTTAATGACGTTAGTTCCAAACTAAAAGAATTAGATAGTTTCGCAAAAAAAAATTATTTTTCACGGTATGAAATGTCTTGGAAAAAGTTTTTTGAAAAGACAAGTTTTTTTCAATGATGTTCACTTTTAGTACGTAACAAAACTTTCTTAGACAATTTTTAATGACGTTAGTTCCAAACTAAAAGAATTAGATAGTTTCGCAAAAAAAAATTATTTTTCACTGTATGAAATGTCTTAGAAAAATTTCTGAAAAATTTCTTTGAAAAGACAATTTTTTTTCAATAATGTTCACTTTTAGTACGTAAATAAACTTTCTTAGACAATTTTTAATGACGTTAGTTCCAAACTAAAAGAATTAGATAGTTTCGCAAAAAAAAATTATTTTTCACTGTATGAAATGTCTTAGAAAAACTTCTGAAAAATTTCTTTGAAAAGACAATTTTTTTTCAATAATGTTCACTTTTAGTACGTAAATAAACTTTCTTAGACAATTTTTAATGACGTTAGTTCCAAACTAAAAGAATTAGATAGTTTCCCAAAAAAGAATTATTTTTCACGGTATGAAATGTCTTGGAAAAAGTTTTTTGAAAAGACAAGTTTTTTTCAATGATGTTCACTTTTAGTACGTAAATAAACTTTCTTAGACAATTTTTAATGACGTTAGTTCCAAACTAAAAGAATTAGATAGTTTCGCAAAAAAAAATTATTTTTCACTGTATGAAATGTCTTAGAAAAACTTCTGAAAAATTTCTTTGAAAAGACAATTTTTTTTCAATAATGTTCACTTTTAGTACGTAAATAAACTTTCTTAGACAATTTTTAATGACGTTAGTTCCAAACTAAAAGAATTAGATAGTTTCCCAAAAAAAAATTATTTTTCACGGTATGAAATGTCTTGGAAAAAGTTTTTTGAAAAGACAAGTTTTTTTCAATGATGTTCACTTTTAGTACGTAACAAAACTTTCTTAGACAATTTTTAATGACGTTAGTTCCAAACTAAAAGAATTAGATAGTTTCGCAAAAAAAAATTATTTTTCACTGTATGAAATGTCTTGGAAAAAGTTTTTTGAAAAGACAAGTTTTTTTCAATGATGTTCACTTTTAGTACGTAACAAAACTTTCTTAGACAATTTTTAATGACGTTAGTTCCAAACTAAAAGAATTAGATAGTTTCCTAAAAAAAAATTATTTTTTACTGTATGAAATGTCTTAGAAAAATTTTTGAAAAATTTTTTTGAAAAGACAATTTTTTTTCAATAATGTTCACTTTTAGTTCGTAAATAAACTTTCTTAGACAATTTTTAATGACGTTAGTTCCAAACTAAAAGAATTAGAGAGTTTTGCAAAAAAAATTATTTTTTACTGCATGAAATGTCTTGAAAAAGTTTTTGAGAAACTTTTGAAAAAGACAATTTTTTTCAATAATGTTCACTTTAGTACGTAAAAAAACTTTCTTAGACAATTTTTAATGACGTTAGTTTCAAACTAAAAGAATTAGATTGTTTCGCAAAAAAAAATTATTTTTCACTGTATGAAATGTCTTAGAAAAGTTTTTGAAAAATTTTTTTGAAAAGGCAATTTTTTTTCAATAATGTTCACTTTTAGTACGTAAAAAAACTTTCTTAGACAATTTTTAATGACGTTAGTTCCAAACTAAAAGAATTAGAGAGTTTTGCAAAAAAAATTATTTTTTACTGCATGAAATGTCTTGAAAAAGTTTTTGAGAAACTTTTGAAAAAGACAATTTTTTTCAATAATGTTCACTTTAGTATGTAAAAAAACTTTCTTAGACAATTTTTAATGACGTTAGTTTCAAACTAAAAGAATTAGATTGTTTCGCAAAAAAAAATTATTTTTCACTGTATGAAATGTCTTAGAAAAGTTTTTGAAAAATTTTTTTGAAAAGGCAATTTTTTTTTAATAATGTTCACTTTTAGTACGTAAAAAAACTTTCTTAGACAATTTTTAATGACGTTAGTTCCAAACTAAAAGAATTAGATAGTTTCGCAAAAAAAAATTATTTTGCACAGTATGAAATGTCTTGGAAAAATTTTTTTGAAAAGACAATTTTTTTTCAATAATGTTCACTTTTAGTACGTAACAAAACTTCCTTAGATGATTTTTAAAGACGTTAGTTCCAAACTAAAAGAATTAGATAGTTTCGCAAAAAAAAATTATTTTTCACTTAATGAAATGTCTTAGAAAAAATTTTGAAAAATTTGTTTGAAAACACAATTTTTTTTCGATAATGTTCACTTTTAGTACGTAAAAAAACTTTCTTAGACAATTTTTATTGACGTTAGTTCCAAACAAAAAGAATTAGATAGTTTCGCAAAAAAAAATTATTTTTCACTGTATGAAATGTCTTGGAAAAATTTTTTTAAAAAGACATTTTTTTTTTTCAATAATGTTCACTTTTAGTACGTAAAAAAACTTTCTTAGACAATTTTTAATGACGTCAATTCCAAACTAAAAGAATTAGATAGTTTCGCAAAAAAAATTAATTTTCACTGTATGAAATGTCTTAGAAAAATTTCTGAAAAATTTCTTTGATAAGACAACTTTTTTTCAATAATGTTCACTTTTAGAACGTAAAAAAACTTTCTTAGACAATTTTTAATGACGTTAGTTCCAAACTAAAAGAATTAGATAGTTTTCCAAAAAAAAAAAGTTTTTCACTGTATGAAATGGTTTTGAAAAATTTTTTTAAAAAGACAATTTTTTTTCAATAATGTTCACTTTTAGTACGTAACAAAACTTTCTTAGACAATTTTTAATGACGTTCGTTCCAAACTAAAAGAATTAGATAGTTTCGCAAAAAAAAATTATTTTTTACTGTATGAAATGTTTTTGAAAAATTTTTGAAAAATTTTTTTGAAAAGACAATTTTTTTTCAATAATGTTCACTTTTAGTACGTAAATAAACTTTCTTAGACAATTTTTAATGACGTTAGTTCCAAACTAAAAGAATTAGATAGTTTCGCAAAAAAAAATTATTTTTCACTGTATGAAATGTCTTAGAAAAACTTCTGAAAAATATCTTTGAAAAGACAATTTTTTTTCAATAATGTTCACTTTTAGTACGTAAATAAACTTTCTTAGACAATTTTTAATGACGTTAGTTCCAAACTAAAAGAATTAGATAGTTTCGCAAAAAAAAATTATTTTTCACTGTATGAAATGTCTTAGAAAAATTTCTGAAAAATTTCTTTGAAAAGACAATTTTTTTTCAATAATGTTCACTTTTAGTACGTAAATAAACTTTCTTAGACAATTTTTAATGACGTTAGTTCCAAACTAAAAGAATTAGATAGATTCGCAAAAAAAAATTATTTTTCACTGTATGAAATGTCTTAGAAAAATTTCTGAAAAATTTCTTTGAAAAGACAATTTTTTTTCAATAATGTTCACTTTTAGTACGTTACAAGACTTCCTTAGACAATTTTTAATGACGTTAGTTCCAAACTAAAAGAATTAGATAGTTTCGCAAAAAAAAATTAATTTTCACTGTATGAAATGTCTTAGAATAATTTCTGAAAAATTTCTTTGATAAGACAATTTTTTTTCAATAATGTTCACTTTTAGTACGTAAAAAAACTTTCTTAGACAATTTTTAATGACGTTAGTTCCAAACTAAAAGAATTAGATAGTTTTCCAAAAAAAAAAAGTTTTTCACTGTATGAAATGGTTTTGAAAAATTTTTTTAAAAAGACAATTTTTTTTCAATAATGTTCACTTTTAGTACGTAACAAAACTTTCTTAGACAATTTTTAATGACGTTCGTTCCAAACTAAAAGAATTAGATAGTTTCGCAAAAAAAAATTATTTTTTACTGTATGAAATGTTTTTGAAAAATTTTTGAAAAATTTTTTTGAAAAGACAATTTTTTTTCAATAATGTTCACTTTTAGTACGTAAATAAACTTTCTTAGACAATTTTTAATGACGTTAGTTCCAAACTAAAAGAATTAGATAGTTTCGCAAAAAAAAATTATTTTTCACTGTATGAAATGTCTTAGAAAAATTTCTGAAAAATTTCTTTGAAAAGACAATTTTTTTCAATAATGTTCACTTTTAGTACGTAAATAAACTTTCTTAGACAATTTTTAATGACGTTAGTTCCAAACTAAAAGAATTAGATAGTTTCCCAAAAAAAAATTATTTTTCACTGTATGAAATGTCTTAGAAAAACTTCTGAAAAATTTCTTTGAAAAGACAATTTTTTTTCAATAATGTTCACTTTTAGTACGTAAAAAAACTTTCTTAGACAATTTTTAATGACGTTAGTTCCAAACTAAAAGAATTAGATAGTTTTCCAAAAAAAAAAAGTTTTTCACTGTATGAAATGGTTTTGAAAAATTTTTTTAAAAGACAATTTTTTTTCAATAATGTTCACTTTTAGTACGTAACAAAACTTTCTTAGACAATTTTTAATGACGTTCGTTCCAAACTAAAAGAATTAGATAGTTTCGCAAAAAAAAATTATTTTTTACTGTATGAAATGTTTTTGAAAAATTTTTGAAAAATTTTTTTAAAAAGACAATTTTTTTTCAATAATGTTCACTTTTAGTACGTAAATAAACTTTCTTAGACAATTTTTAATGACGTTAGTTCCAAACTAAAAGAATTAGATAGTTTCGCAAAAAAAAATTATTTTTCACTGTATGAAATGTCTTAGAAAAACTTCTGAAAAATTTCTTTGAAAAGACAATTTTTTTTCAATAATGTTCACTTTTAGTACGTAAATAAACTTTCTTAGACAATTTTTAATGACGTTAGTTCCAAACTAAAAGAATTAGATAGTTTCCCAAAAAAAAATTATTTTTCACGGTATGAAATGTCTTGGAAAAAGTTTTTTGAAAAGACAAGTTTTTTTCAATGATGTTCACTTTTAGTACGTAACAAAACTTTCTTAGACAATTTTTAATGACGTTAGTTCCAAACTAAAAGAATTAGATAGTTTCGCAAAAAAAAATTATTTTTTACTGTATGAAATGTCTTAGAAAAATTTTTGAAAAATTTTTTTGAAAAGACAATTTTTTTTCAATAATGTTCACTTTTAGTTCGTAAATAAACTTTCTTAGACAATTTTTAATGACGTTAGTTCCAAACTAAAAGAATTAGAGAGTTTTGCAAAAAAAATTATTTTTTACTGCATGAAATGTCTTGAAAAAGTTTTTGAGAAACTTTTGAAAAAGACAATTTTTTTCAATAATGTTCACTTTAGTACGTAAAAAAACTTTCTTAGACAATTTTTAATGACGTTAGTTTCAAACTAAAAGAATTAGATTGTTTCGCAAAAAAAAATTATTTTTCACTGTATGAAATGTCTTAGAAAAGTTTTTGAAAAATTTTTTTGAAAAGGCAATTTTTTTTCAATAATGTTCACTTTTAGTACGTAAAAAAACTTTCTTAGACAATTTTTAATGACGTTAGTTCCAAACTAAAAGAATTAGATAGTTTCGCAAAAAAAAATTATTTTGCACAGTATGAAATGTCTTGGAAAAATTTTTTTGAAAAGACAATTTTTTTTCAATAATGTTCACTTTTAGTACGTAACAAAACTTCCTTAGATGATTTTTAATGACGTTAGTTCCAAACTAAAAGAATTAGATAGTTTCGCAAAAAAAAATTATTTTTCACTGTATGAAATGTTTTTGAAAAATTTTTGAAAAATTTTTTTGAAAAGACAATTTGTTTTCAATAATGTTCACTTTTAGTACGTAAATAAACTTTCTTAGACAATTTTTAATGACGTTAGTTCCAAACTAAAAGAATTAGATAGTTTCGCAAAAAAAAATTATTTTTCACTGTATGAAATGTCTTAGAAAAACTTCTGAAAAATTTCTTTGAAAAGACAATTTTTTTTCAATAATGTTTACTTTTAGTACGTAAATAAACTTTCTTAGACAATTTTTAATGACGTTAGTTCCAAACTAAAAGAATTAGATAGTTTCCCAAAAAAAAATTATTTTTCACGGTATGAAATGTCTTGGAAAAAGTTTTTTGAAAAGACAAGTTTTTTTCAATGATGTTCACTTTTAGTACGTAACAAAACTTTCTTAGACAATTTTTAATGACGTTAGTTCCAAACTAAAAGAATTAGATAGTTTCGCAAAAAAAAATTATTTTTTACTGTATGAAATGTCTTAGAAAAATTTTTGAAAAATTTTTTTGAAAAGACAATTTTTTTTCAATAATGTTCACTTTTAGTTCGTAAATAAACTTTCTTAGACAATTTTTAATGACGTTAGTTCCAAACTAAAAGAATTAGAGAGTTTTGCAAAAAAAATTATTTTTTACTGCATGAAATGTGTTGAAAAAGTTTTTGAGAAACTTTTGAAAAAGACAATTTTTTTCAATAATGTTCACTTTAGTACGTCAAAAAACTTTCTTAGACAATTTTTAATGACGTTAGTTCCAAACTAAAAGAATTAGATAGTTTCGCAAAAAAAAATTATTTTGCACAGTATGAAATGTCTTGGAAAAATTTTTTTGAAAAGACAATTTTTTTTCAATAATGTTCACTTTTAGTACGTAACAAAACTTCCTTAGATGATTTTTAATGACGTTAGTTCCAAACTAAAAGAATTAGATAGTTTCGCAAAAAAAAATTATTTTTCACTGTATGAAATGTTTTTGAAAAATTTTTGAAAAATTTTTTTGAAAAGACAATTTGTTTTCAATAATGTTCATTTTTAGTACGTAAATAAACTTTCTTAGACAATTTTTAATGACGTTAGTCCCAAACTAAAAGAATTAGATAGTTTCGCAAAAAAAAATTATTTTTCACAGTATGAAATGTCTTAGAAAAACTTCTGAAAAATATCTTTGAAAAGACAATTTTTTTTCAATTATGTTCACTTTTAGTACGTAAATAAACTTTCTTAGACAATTTTTAATGACGTTAGTTCCAAACTAAAAGAATTAGTTAGTTTCGCAAAAAAAAATTATTTTTCACTGTATGAAATGTCTTAGAAAAATTTCTGAAAAATTTCTTTGAAAAGACAATTTTTTTTCAATAATGTTCACTTTTAGTACGTAAATAAACTTTCTTAGACAATTTTTAATGACGTTAGTTCCAAACTAAAAGAATTAGATAGTTTCGCAAAAAAAATTTATTTTTCACTGTATGAAATGTCTTAGAAAAGCTTTTGAAAAATTTTTTTGAAAACACAATTTCTTTTCGATAATGTTCTCTTTTAGTACGTTTCTTAGACAATTTTTAATGACATTAGTTCCAAACTAAAAGAATTAGATAGTTTCGCAAAAAAAAATTATTTTTCACTCTAAGAAATGTCTTAGAAAAATTTTTTTGAAAAGACAATTTTTTTTCAATAATGTTCACTTTTAGTACGTAAATAAACTTTCTTAGACAATTTTTAATGACGTTTGTTCCAAACTAAAAGAATTAGATAGTTTGCCAAAAAAAATTTATTTTTTACTGTATGAAATGTCTTAGAAAAATTTTTGAAAAATTTTTTTGAAAAGACAATTTTTTTTCAATAATGTTCACCTTTAGTTCGTAAATAAACTTTCTTAGACAATTTTTAATAACGTTAGTTCCAAACTAAAAGAATTAGATAGTTTCGCAGAAAAAAATTACTTTTTAATGCATGAAATGTCTTGGAAATGTTTTTGAAAAATTTTTTTGAAAACACAAATTTTTTTCGATAATGTTCACTTTTAGTACGTAAAAAAACTTTCTTAGACAATTTTTAATGACGTTAGTTCCAAACAAAAAGAATTAGATAGTTTCGCAAAAAAAATTATTTTTCACTGTATGAAATGTCTTGGAAAAATTTTTTTAAAAATTCAATTTTTTTTAATAATGTTCACTTTTAGTACGTAAATAAACTTTCTTAGACAATTTTCAATGACGTTAGTTCCAAACTAAAAGAATTAGATAGTTTCGCAAAAAAAAAATGATTTTTCACTGTATGAAATGTCTTGGAAAAAGTTTTTTGAAAAGACAAGTTTTTTTCAATGATGTTCACTTTTAGTACGTAAAAAAACTTTCTTAGACAATTTTTAATGACATTAGTTCCAAACTAAAAGAATTAGATAGTTTCGCAAAAAAAAACTATTTTTCACTCTATGAAATGTCTTGGAAAAATTTTTTTGAAAAGACAATTTTTTTTCAATAATGTTCACTTTTAGTACGTAACAAAACTTCCTTAGACAATTTTTAATGACGTTAGTTCCAAACTAAAAGAATTAGATAGTTTCGCAAAAAAAAATTATTTTTCACTGTATGAAATGTCTTAGAAAGGTTTTTGAAAAATTTTTTTGAAAAGACAATTTTTTTTCAATAATGTTCACTTTTAGTACGTAAAAGAACTTTCTTAGACAATTTTTAATGACGTTAGTTCCAAACTAAAAGAATTAGATAGTTTTGCAAAAAAAATTATTTTTCACTGTATGAAATGTCTTGGAAATAGTTTTTTGAAAAGACAATTTTTTTTCAATAATGTTCACTTTTGGTACGTAAATAAACTTTCTTAGACAATTTTTAATGACGTTAGTTCCAAACTAAAAGAATTAGATAGTTTTGCAAAAAAAAATTATTTTTCACTGTATGAAATGTCTTAGAAAAGTTTTTGAAAAATTTTTTTGAAAAGACAATTTTTTTTCAATAATGTTCACTTTTGGTACGTAAAAAAACTTTCTTAGACAATTTTTAATGACGTTAGTTCCAAACTAAAAGAATTAGATAGTTTCGCAAAAAAAAATTATTTTTCACTGTATGAAATGTCTTAGAAAAGTTTTTGAAAAATTTTTTTGAAAAGACAATTTTTTTTCAATAATGTTCAGTTTTGGTACGTAAAAAAACTTTCTTAGACAATTTTTAATGACATTAGTTCCAAACTAAAAGAATTAGATAGTTTCGCAAAAAAAAAAATTATCTTTCACTGTATGAAATGTCTTGGAAAAATTTTTTTGAAAAGACAATTTTTTTTCAATAATGTTCACTTTTAGTACGTAAAAAAACTTTCTTAGACAATTTTTAATGACGTTAGTTCCAAACTAAAAGAATTAGATAGTTTCGCAAAAAAAAATTATTTTTCACGGTATGAAATGTCTTGGAAAAAGTTTTTTGAAAAGACAAGTTTTTTTCAATGATGTTCACTTTTAGTACGTAACAAAACTTTCTTAGACAATTTTTAATGACGTTAGTTCCAAACTAAAAGAATTAGATAGTTTCCTAAAAAAAAATTATTTTTTACTGTATGAAATGTCTTAGAAAAATTTTTGAAAAATTTTTTTGAAAAGACAATTTTTTTTCAATAATGTTCACTTTTAGTTCGTAAATAAACTTTCTTAGACAATTTTTAATGACGTTAGTTCCAAACTAAAAGAATTAGAGAGTTTTGCAAAAAAAATTATTTTTTACTGCATGAAATGTCTTGAAAAAGTTTTTGAGAAACTTTTGAAAAAGACAATTTTTTTCAATAATGTTCACTTTAGTACGTAAAAAAACTTTCTTAGACAATTTTTAATGACGTTAGTTTCAAACTAAAAGAATTAGATTGTTTCGCAAAAAAAAATTATTTTTCACTGTATGAAATGTCTTAGAAAATTTTTGAAAAATTTTTTTGAAAAGGCAATTTTTTTTTAATAATGTTCACTTTTAGTACGTAAAAAAACTTTCTTAGACAATTTTTAATGACGTTAGTTCCAAACTAAAAGAATTAGATAGTTTCGCAAAAAAAAATTATTTTGCACAGTATGAAATGTCTTGGAAAAATTTTTTTGAAAAGACAATTTTTTTTCAATAATGTTCACTTTTAGTACGTAACAAAACTTCCTTAGATGATTTTTAATGACGTTAGTTCCAAACTAAAAGAATTAGATAGTTTCGCAAAAAAAAATTATTTTTCACTGTATGAAATGTCTTGGAAAAATTTTTTTAAAAAGACATTTTTTTTTTTCAATAATGTTCACTTTTAGTACGTAAAAAAACTTTCTTAGACAATTTTTATTGACGTCAATTCCAAACTAAAAGAATTAGATAGTTTCGCAAAAAAAATTAATTTTCACTGTATGAAATGTCTTAGAAAAATTTCTGAAAAATTTCTTTGATAAGACAACTTTTTTTCAATAATGTTCACTTTTAGTACGTAAAAAAACTTTCTTAGACAATTTTTAATGACGTTAGTTCCAAACTAAAAGAATTAGATAGTTTTCCAAAAAAAAAAAGTTTTTCACTGTATGAAATGGTTTTGAAAAATTTTTTTAAAAAGACAATTTTTTTTCAATAATGTTCACTTTTAGTACGTAACAAAACTTTCTTAGACAATTTTTAATGACGTTCGTTCCAAACTAAAAGAATTAGATAGTTTCGCAAAAAAAAATTATTTTTTACTGTATGAAATGTTTTTGAAAAATTTTTGAAAAATTTTTTTGAAAAGACAATTTTTTTTCAATAATGTTCACTTTTAGTACGTAAATAAACTTTCTTAGACAATTTTTAATGACGTTAGTTCCAAACTAAAAGAATTAGATAGTTTCGCAAAAAAAATGATTTTTCACTGTATGAAATGTCTTAGAAAAACTTCTGAAAAATATCTTTGAAAAGACAATTTTTTTTCAATAATGTTCACTTTTAGTACGTAAATAAACTTTCTTAGACAATTTTTAATGACGTTAGTTCCAAACTAAAAGAATTAGATAGTTTCGCAAAAAAAAATTATTTTTCACTGTATGAAATGTCTTAGAAAAATTTCTGAAAAATTTCTTTGAAAAGACAATTTTTTTTCAATAATTTTCACTTTTAGTACGTAAATAAACTTTCTTAGACAATTTTTAATGACGTTAGTTCCAAACTAAAAGAATTAGATAGATTCGCAAAAAAAAATTATTTTTCACTGTATGAAATGTCTTAGAAAAATTTCTGAAAAATTTCTTTGAAAAGACAATTTTTTTTCAATAATGTTCACTTTTAGTACGTTACAAGACTTCCTTAGACAATTTTTAATGACGTTAGTTCCAAACTAAAAGAATTAGATAGTTTCGCAAAAAAAAATTAATTTTCACTGTATGAAATGTCTTAGAAAAATTTCTGAAAAATTTCTTTGAAAAGACAATTTTTTTTCAATAATGTTCACTTTTAGTACGTTACAAGACTTCCTTAGACAATTTTTAATGACGTTAGTTCCAAACTAAAAGAATTAGATAGTTTCGCAAAAAAAAATTAATTTTCACTGTATGAAATGTCTTAGAAAAATTTCTGAAAAATTTCTTTGATAAGACAATTTTTTTTCAATAATGTTCACTTTTAGTACGTAAAAAAACTTTCTTAGACAATTTTTAATGACGTTAGTTCCAAACTAAAAGAATTAGATAGTTTCGCAAAAAAAAATTATTTTTCACTGTATGAAATGTCTTAGAAAAACTTCTGAAAAATTTCTTTGAAAAGACAATTTTTTTTCAATAATGTTCACTTTTAGTACGTAAATAAACTTTCTTAGACAATTTTTAATGACGTTAGTTCCAAACTAAAAGAATTAGATAGTTTCCCAAAAAAAAATTATTTTTCACGGTATGAAATGTCTTGGAAAAAGTTTTTTGAAAAGACAAGTTTTTTTCAATGATGTTCACTTTTAGTACGTAACAAAACTTTCTTAGACAATTTTTAATGACGTTAGTTCCAAACTAAAAGAATTAGATAGTTTCGCAAAAAAAAATTATTTTTTACTGTATGAAATGTCTTAGAAAAATTTTTGAAAAATTTTTTTGAAAAGACAATTTTTTTTCAATAATGTTCACTTTTAGTTCGTAAATAAACTTTCTTAGACAATTTTTAATGACGTTAGTTCCAAACTAAAAGAATTAGAGAGTTTTGCAAAAAAAATTATTTTTTACTGCATGAAATGTCTTGAAAAAGTTTTTGAGAAACTTTTGAAAAAGACAATTTTTTTCAATAATGTTCACTTTAGTACGTAAAAAAACTTTCTTAGACAATTTTTAATGACGTTAGTTTCAAACTAAAAGAATTAGATTGTTTCGCAAAAAAAAATTATTTTTCACTGTATGAAATGTCTTAGAAAAGTTTTTGAAAAATTTTTTTGAAAAGGCAATTTTTTTTCAATAATGTTCACTTTTAGTACGTAAAAAAACTTTCTTAGACAATTTTTAATGACGTTAGTTCCAAACTAAAAGAATTAGATAGTTTCGCAAAAAAAAATTATTTTGCACAGTATGAAATGTCTTGGAAAAATTTTTTTGAAAAGACAATTTTTTTTCAATAATGTTCACTTTTAGTACGTAACAAAACTTCCTTAGATGATTTTTAATGACGTTAGTTCCAAACTAAAAGAATTAGATAGTTTCGCAAAAAAAAATTATTTTTCACTGTATGAAATGTTTTTGAAAAATTTTTGAAAAATTTTTTTGAAAAGACAATTTGTTTTCAATAATGTTCACTTTTAGTACGTAAATAAACTTTCTTAGACAATTTTTAATGACGTTAGTTCCAAACTAAAAGAATTAGATAGTTTCGCAAAAAAAAATTATTTTTCACTGTATGAAATGTCTTAGAAAAACTTCTGAAAAATTTCTTTGAAAAGACAATTTTTTTTCAATAATGTTTACTTTTAGTACGTAAATAAACTTTCTTAGACAATTTTTAATGACGTTAGTTCCAAACTAAAAGAATTAGATAGTTTCCCAAAAAAAAATTATTTTTCACGGTATGAAATGTCTTGGAAAAAGTTTTTTGAAAAGACAAGTTTTTTTCAATGATGTTCACTTTTAGTACGTAACAAAACTTTCTTAGACAATTTTTAATGACGTTAGTTCCAAACTAAAAGAATTAGATAGTTTCGCAAAAAAAAATTATTTTTTACTGTATGAAATGTCTTAGAAAAATTTTTGAAAAATTTTTTTGAAAAGACAATTTTTTTTCAATAATGTTCACTTTTAGTTCGTAAATAAACTTTCTTAGACAATTTTTAATGACGTTAGTTCCAAACTAAAAGAATTAGAGAGTTTTGCAAAAAAAATTATTTTTTACTGCATGAAATGTGTTGAAAAAGTTTTTGAGAAACTTTTGAAAAAGACAATTTTTTTCAATAATGTTCACTTTAGTACGTCAAAAAACTTTCTTAGACAATTTTTAATGACGTTAGTTCCAAACTAAAAGAATTAGATAGTTTCGCAAAAAAAAATTATTTTGCACAGTATGAAATGTCTTGGAAAAATTTTTTTGAAAAGACAATTTTTTTTCAATAATGTTCACTTTTAGTACGTAACAAAACTTCCTTAGATGATTTTTAATGACGTTAGTTCCAAACTAAAAGAATTAGATAGTTTCGCAAAAAAAAATTATTTTTCACTGTATGAAATGTTTTTGAAAAATTTTTGAAAAATTTTTTTGAAAAGACAATTTGTTTTCAATAATGTTCATTTTTAGTACGTAAATAAACTTTCTTAGACAATTTTTAATGACGTTAGTCCCAAACTAAAAGAATTAGATAGTTTCGCAAAAAAAAATTATTTTTCACAGTATGAAATGTCTTAGAAAAACTTCTGAAAAATATCTTTGAAAAGACAATTTTTTTTCAATTATGTTCACTTTTAGTACGTAAATAAACTTTCTTAGACAATTTTTAATGACGTTAGTTCCAAACTAAAAGAATTAGTTAGTTTCGCAAAAAAAAATTATTTTTCACTGTATGAAATGTCTTAGAAAAATTTCTGAAAAATTTCTTTGAAAAGACAATTTTTTTTCAATAATGTTCACTTTTAGTACGTAAATAAACTTTCTTAGACAATTTTTAATGACGTTAGTTCCAAACTAAAAGAATTAGATAGTTTCGCAAAAAAAATTTATTTTTCACTGTATGAAATGTCTTAGAAAAGCTTTTGAAAAATTTTTTTGAAAACACAATTTCTTTTCGATAATGTTCTCTTTTAGTACGTTTCTTAGACAATTTTTAATGACATTAGTTCCAAACTAAAAGAATTAGATAGTTTCGCAAAAAAAAATTATTTTTCACTCTAAGAAATGTCTTAGAAAAATTTTTTTGAAAAGACAATTTTTTTTCAATAATGTTCACTTTTAGTACGTAAATAAACTTTCTTAGACAATTTTTAATGACGTTTGTTCCAAACTAAAAGAATTAGATAGTTTGCCAAAAAAAATTTATTTTTTACTGTATGAAATGTCTTAGAAAAATTTTTGAAAAATTTTTTTGAAAAGACAATTTTTTTTCAATAATGTTCACCTTTAGTTCGTAAATAAACTTTCTTAGACAATTTTTAATAACGTTAGTTCCAAACTAAAAGAATTAGATAGTTTCGCAGAAAAAAATTACTTTTTAATGCATGAAATGTCTTGGAAATGTTTTTGAAAAATTTTTTTGAAAACACAAATTTTTTTCGATAATGTTCACTTTTAGTACGTAAAAAAACTTTCTTAGACAATTTTTAATGACGTTAGTTCCAAACAAAAAGAATTAGATAGTTTCGCAAAAAAAATTATTTTTCACTGTATGAAATGTCTTGGAAAAATTTTTTTAAAAATTCAATTTTTTTTAATAATGTTCACTTTTAGTACGTAAATAAACTTTCTTAGACAATTTTCAATGACGTTAGTTCCAAACTAAAAGAATTAGATAGTTTCGCAAAAAAAAAATGATTTTTCACTGTATGAAATGTCTTGGAAAAAGTTTTTTGAAAAGACAAGTTTTTTTCAATGATGTTCACTTTTAGTACGTAAAAAAACTTTCTTAGACAATTTTTAATGACATTAGTTCCAAACTAAAAGAATTAGATAGTTTCGCAAAAAAAAACTATTTTTCACTCTATGAAATGTCTTGGAAAAATTTTTTTGAAAAGACAATTTTTTTTCAATAATGTTCACTTTTAGTACGTAACAAAACTTCCTTAGACAATTTTTAATGACGTTAGTTCCAAACTAAAAGAATTAGATAGTTTCGCAAAAAAAAATTATTTTTCACTGTATGAAATGTCTTAGAAAGGTTTTTGAAAAATTTTTTTGAAAAGACAATTTTTTTTCAATAATGTTCACTTTTAGTACGTAAAAGAACTTTCTTAGACAATTTTTAATGACGTTAGTTCCAAACTAAAAGAATTAGATAGTTTTGCAAAAAAAATTATTTTTCACTGTATGAAATGTCTTGGAAATAGTTTTTTGAAAAGACAATTTTTTTTCAATAATGTTCACTTTTGGTACGTAAATAAACTTTCTTAGACAATTTTTAATGACGTTAGTTCCAAACTAAAAGAATTAGATAGTTTTGCAAAAAAAAATTATTTTTCACTGTATGAAATGTCTTAGAAAAGTTTTTGAAAAATTTTTTTGAAAAGACAATTTTTTTTCAATAATGTTCACTTTTGGTACGTAAAAAAACTTTCTTAGACAATTTTTAATGACGTTAGTTCCAAACTAAAAGAATTAGATAGTTTCGCAAAAAAAAATTATTTTTCACTGTATGAAATGTCTTAGAAAAGTTTTTGAAAAATTTTTTTGAAAAGACAATTTTTTTTCAATAATGTTCAGTTTTGGTACGTAAAAAAACTTTCTTAGACAATTTTTAATGACATTAGTTCCAAACTAAAAGAATTAGATAGTTTCGCAAAAAAAAAAATTATCTTTCACTGTATGAAATGTCTTGGAAAAATTTTTTTGAAAAGACAATTTTTTTTCAATAATGTTCACTTTTAGTACGTAAAAAAACTTTCTTAGACAATTTTTAATGACGTTAGTTCCAAACTAAAAGAATTAGATAGTTTCGCAAAAAAAAATTATTTTTCACGGTATGAAATGTCTTGGAAAAAGTTTTTTGAAAAGACAAGTTTTTTTCAATGATGTTCACTTTTAGTACGTAACAAAACTTTCTTAGACAATTTTTAATGACGTTAGTTCCAAACTAAAAGAATTAGATAGTTTCCTAAAAAAAAATTATTTTTTACTGTATGAAATGTCTTAGAAAAATTTTTGAAAAATTTTTTTGAAAAGACAATTTTTTTTCAATAATGTTCACTTTTAGTTCGTAAATAAACTTTCTTAGACAATTTTTAATGACGTTAGTTCCAAACTAAAAGAATTAGAGAGTTTTGCAAAAAAAATTATTTTTTACTGCATGAAATGTCTTGAAAAAGTTTTTGAGAAACTTTTGAAAAAGACAATTTTTTTCAATAATGTTCACTTTAGTACGTAAAAAAACTTTCTTAGACAATTTTTAATGACGTTAGTTTCAAACTAAAAGAATTAGATTGTTTCGCAAAAAAAAATTATTTTTCACTGTATGAAATGTCTTAGAAAATTTTTGAAAAATTTTTTTGAAAAGGCAATTTTTTTTTAATAATGTTCACTTTTAGTACGTAAAAAAACTTTCTTAGACAATTTTTAATGACGTTAGTTCCAAACTAAAAGAATTAGATAGTTTCGCAAAAAAAAATTATTTTGCACAGTATGAAATGTCTTGGAAAAATTTTTTTGAAAAGACAATTTTTTTTCAATAATGTTCACTTTTAGTACGTAACAAAACTTCCTTAGATGATTTTTAATGACGTTAGTTCCAAACTAAAAGAATTAGATAGTTTCGCAAAAAAAAATTATTTTTCACTGTATGAAATGTCTTGGAAAAATTTTTTTAAAAAGACATTTTTTTTTTTCAATAATGTTCACTTTTAGTACGTAAAAAAACTTTCTTAGACAATTTTTATTGACGTCAATTCCAAACTAAAAGAATTAGATAGTTTCGCAAAAAAAATTAATTTTCACTGTATGAAATGTCTTAGAAAAATTTCTGAAAAATTTCTTTGATAAGACAACTTTTTTTCAATAATGTTCACTTTTAGTACGTAAAAAAACTTTCTTAGACAATTTTTAATGACGTTAGTTCCAAACTAAAAGAATTAGATAGTTTTCCAAAAAAAAAAAGTTTTTCACTGTATGAAATGGTTTTGAAAAATTTTTTTAAAAAGACAATTTTTTTTCAATAATGTTCACTTTTAGTACGTAACAAAACTTTCTTAGACAATTTTTAATGACGTTCGTTCCAAACTAAAAGAATTAGATAGTTTCGCAAAAAAAAATTATTTTTTACTGTATGAAATGTTTTTGAAAAATTTTTGAAAAATTTTTTTGAAAAGACAATTTTTTTTCAATAATGTTCACTTTTAGTACGTAAATAAACTTTCTTAGACAATTTTTAATGACGTTAGTTCCAAACTAAAAGAATTAGATAGTTTCGCAAAAAAAATGATTTTTCACTGTATGAAATGTCTTAGAAAAACTTCTGAAAAATATCTTTGAAAAGACAATTTTTTTTCAATAATGTTCACTTTTAGTACGTAAATAAACTTTCTTAGACAATTTTTAATGACGTTAGTTCCAAACTAAAAGAATTAGATAGTTTCGCAAAAAAAAATTATTTTTCACTGTATGAAATGTCTTAGAAAAATTTCTGAAAAATTTCTTTGAAAAGACAATTTTTTTTCAATAATTTTCACTTTTAGTACGTAAATAAACTTTCTTAGACAATTTTTAATGACGTTAGTTCCAAACTAAAAGAATTAGATAGATTCGCAAAAAAAAATTATTTTTCACTGTATGAAATGTCTTAGAAAAATTTCTGAAAAATTTCTTTGAAAAGACAATTTTTTTTCAATAATGTTCACTTTTAGTACGTTACAAGACTTCCTTAGACAATTTTTAATGACGTTAGTTCCAAACTAAAAGAATTAGATAGTTTCGCAAAAAAAAATTAATTTTCACTGTATGAAATGTCTTAGAAAAATTTCTGAAAAATTTCTTTGATAAGACAATTTTTTTTCAATAATGTTCACTTTTAGTACGTAAAAAAACTTTCTTAGACAATTTTTAATGACGTTAGTTCCAAACTAAAAGAATTAGATAGTTTTCCAAAAAAAAAAAGTTTTTCACTGTATGAAATGGTTTTGAAAAATTTTTTTAAAAAGACAATTTTTTTTCAATAATGTTCACTTTTAGTACGTAACAAAACTTTCTTAGACAATTTTTAATGACGTTCGTTCCAAACTAAAAGAATTAGATAGTTTCGCAAAAAAAAATTATTTTTTACTGTATGAAATGTTTTTGAAAAATTTTTGAAAAATTTTTTTGAAAAGACAATTTTTTTTCAATAATGTTCACTTTTAGTACGTAAATAAACTTTCTTAGACAATTTTTAATGACGTTAGTTCCAAACTAAAAGAATTAGATAGTTTCGCAAAAAAAAATTATTTTTCACTGTATGAAATGTCTTAGAAAAACTTCTGAAAAATTTCTTTGAAAAGACAATTTTTTTTCAATAATGTTCACTTTTAGTACGTAAATAAACTTTCTTAGACAATTTTTAATGACGTTAGTTCCAAACTAAAAGAATTAGATAGTTTCCCAAAAAAAAATTATTTTTCACGGTATGAAATGTCTTGGAAAAAGTTTTTTGAAAAGACAAGTTTTTTTCAATGATGTTCACTTTTAGTACGTAACAAAACTTTCTTAGACAATTTTTAATGACGTTAGTTCCAAACTAAAAGAATTAGATAGTTTCGCAAAAAAAAATTATTTTTCACTGTATGAAATGTCTTGGAAAAAGTTTTTTGAAAAGACAAGTTTTTTTCAATGATGTTCACTTTTAGTACGTAACAAAACTTTCTTAGACAATTTTTAATGACGTTAGTTCCAAACTAAAAGAATTAGATAGTTTCCTAAAAAAAAATTATTTTTTACTGTATGAAATGTCTTAGAAAAATTTTTGAAAAATTTTTTTGAAAAGACAATTTTTTTTCAATAATGTTCACTTTTAGTTCGTAAATAAACTTTCTTAGACAATTTTTAATGACGTTAGTTCCAAACTAAAAGAATTAGAGAGTTTTGCAAAAAAAATTATTTTTTACTGCATGAAATGTCTTGAAAAAGTTTTTGAGAAACTTTTGAAAAAGACAATTTTTTTCAATAATGTTCACTTTAGTACGTAAAAAAACTTTCTTAGACAATTTTTAATGACGTTAGTTTCAAACTAAAAGAATTAGATTGTTTCGCAAAAAAAAATTATTTTTCACTGTATGAAATGTCTTAGAAAAGTTTTTGAAAAATTTTTTTGAAAAGGCAATTTTTTTTCAATAATGTTCACTTTTAGTACGTAAAAAAACTTTCTTAGACAATTTTTAATGACGTTAGTTCCAAACTAAAAGAATTAGAGAGTTTTGCAAAAAAAATTATTTTTTACTGCATGAAATGTCTTGAAAAAGTTTTTGAGAAACTTTTGAAAAAGACAATTTTTTTCAATAATGTTCACTTTAGTACGTAAAAAAACTTTCTTAGACAATTTTTAATGACGTTAGTTTCAAACTAAAAGAATTAGATTGTTTCGCAAAAAAAAATTATTTTTCACTGTATGAAATGTCTTAGAAAAGTTTTTGAAAAATTTTTTTGAAAAGGCAGTTTTTTTTTAATAATGTTCACTTTTAGTACGTAAAAAAACTTTCTTAGACAATTTTTAATGACGTTAGTTCCAAACTAAAAGAATTAGATAGTTTCGCAAAAAAAAATTATTTTGCACAGTATGAAATGTCTTGGAAAAATTTTTTTGAAAAGACAATTTTTTTTCAATAATGTTCACTTTTAGTACGTAACAAAACTTCCTTAGATGATTTTTAATGACGTTAGTTCCAAACTAAAAGAATTAGATAGTTTCGCAAAAAAAAATTATTTTTCACTTAATGAAATGTCTTAGAAAAAATTTTGAAAAATTTGTTTGAAAACACAATTTTTTTTCGATAATGTTCACTTTTAGTACGTAAAAAAACTTTCTTAGACAATTTTTATTGACGTTAGTTCCAAACAAAAAGAATTAGATAGTTTCGCAAAAAAAAATTATTTTTCACTGTATGAAATGTCTTGGAAAAATTTTTTTAAAAAGACATTTTTTTTTTTCAATAATGTTCACTTTTAGTACGTAAAAAAACTTTCTTAGACAATTTTTAATGACGTCAATTCCAAACTAAAAGAATTAGATAGTTTCGCAAAAAAAATTAATTTTCACTGTATGAAATGTCTTAGAAAAATTTCTGAAAAATTTCTTTGATAAGACAACTTTTTTTCAATAATGTTCACTTTTAGAACGTAAAAAAACTTTCTTAGACAATTTTTAATGACGTTAGTTCCAAACTAAAAGAATTAGATAGTTTTCCAAAAAAAAAAGTTTTTCACTGTATGAAATGGTTTTGAAAAATTTTTTTAAAAAGACAATTTTTTTTCAATAATGTTCACTTTTAGTACGTAACAAAACTTTCTTAGACAATTTTTAATGACGTTCGTTCCAAACTAAAAGAATTAGATAGTTTCGCAAAAAAAAATTATTTTTTACTGTATGAAATGTTTTTAAAAAATTTTTGAAAAATTTTTTTGAAAAGACAATTTTTTTTCAATAATGTTCACTTTTAGTACGTAAATAAACTTTCTTAGACAATTTTTAATGACGTTAGTTCCAAACTAAAAGAATTAGATAGTTTCGCAAAAAAAAATTATTTTTCACTGTATGAAATGTCTTAGAAAAACTTCTGAAAAATATCTTTGAAAAGACAATTTTTTTTCAATAATGTTCACTTTTAGTACGTAAATAAACTTTCTTAGACAATTTTTAATGACGTTAGTTCCAAACTAAAAGAATTAGATAGTTTCGCAAAAAAAAAATTTTTTTCACTGTATGAAATGTCTTAGAAAAATTTCTGAAAAATTTCTTTGAAAAGACAATTTTTTTTCAATAATGTTCACTTTTAGTACGTAAATAAACTTTCTTAGACAATTTTTAATGACGTTAGTTCCAAACTAAAAGAATTAGATAGATTCGCAAAAAAAAATTATTTTTCACTGTATGAAATGTCTTAGAAAAATTTCTGAAAAATTTCTTTGAAAAGACAATTTTTTTTCAATAATGTTCACTTTTAGTACGTTACAAGACTTCCTTAGACAATTTTTAATGACGTTAGTTCCAAACTAAAAGAATTAGATAGTTTCGCAAAAAAAAATTAATTTTCACTGTATGAAATGTCTTAGAATAATTTCTGAAAAATTTCTTTGATAAGACAATTTTTTTTCAATAATGTTCACTTTTAGTACGTAAAAAAACTTTCTTAGACAATTTTTAATGACGTTAGTTCCAAACTAAAAGAATTAGATAGTTTTCCAAAAAAAAAAAGTTTTTCACTGTATGAAATGGTTTTGAAAAATTTTTTTAAAAAGACAATTTATTTTCAATAATGTTCACTTTTAGTACGTAACAAAACTTTCTTAGACAATTTTTAATGACGTTCGTTCCAAACTAAAAGAATTAGATAGTTTCGCAAAAAAAAATTATTTTTTACTGTATGAAATGTTTTTGAAAAATTTTTGAAAAATTTTTTTGAAAAGACAATTTTTTTTCAATAATGTTCACTTTTAGTACGTAAATAAACTTTCTTAGACAATTTTTAATGACGTTAGTTCCAAACTAAAAGAATTAGATAGTTTCGCAAAAAAAAATTATTTTTCACTGTATGAAATGTCTTAGAAAAATTTCTGAAAAATTTCTTTGAAAAGACAATTTTTTTCAATAATGTTCACTTTTAGTACGTAAAAAAACTTTCTTAGACAATTTTTAATGACGTTAGTTCCAAACTAAAAGAATTAGATAGTTTTCCAAAAAAAAAAAGTTTTTCACTGTATGAAATGGTTTTGAAAAATTTTTTTAAAAAGACAATTTTTTTTCAATAATGTTCACTTTTAGTACGTAACAAAACTTTCTTAGACAATTTTTAATGACGTTCGTTCCAAACTAAAAGAATTAGATAGTTTCGCAAAAAAAAATTATTTTTTACTGTATGAAATGTTTTTGAAAAATTTTTGAAAAATTTTTTTGAAAAGACAATTTTTTTCAATAATGTTCACTTTTAGTACGTAACAAAACTTTCTTAGACAATTTTTAATGACGTTCGTTCCAAACTAAAAGAATTAGATAGTTTTCCAAAAAAAAAAGTTTTTCACTGTATGAAATGGTTTTGAAAAATTTTTTTAAAAAGACAATTTTTTTCAATAATGTTCACTTTTAGTACGTAACAAAACTTTCTTAGACAATTTTTAATGACGTTCGTTCCAAACTAAAAGAATTAGATAGTTTCGCAAAAAAAAATTATTTTTTACTGTATGAAATGTTTTTGAAAAATTTTTGAAAAATTTTTTTGAAAAGACAATTTTTTTTCAATAATGTTCACTTTTAGTACGTAAATAAACTTTCTTAGACAATTTTTAATGACGTTAGTTCCAAACTAAAAGAATTAGATAGTTTCGCAAAAAAAAATTATTTTTCACTGTATGAAATGTCTTAGAAAAACTTCTGAAAAATTTCTTTGAAAAGACAATTTTTTTTCAATAATGTTCACTTTTAGTACGTAAATAAACTTTCTTAGACAATTTTTAATGACGTTAGTTCCAAACTAAAAGAATTAGATAGTTTCCCAAAAAAAAATTATTTTTCACGGTATGAAATGTCTTGGAAAAAGTTTTTTGAAAAGACAAGTTTTTTTCAATGATGTTCACTTTTAGTACGTAACAAAACTTTCTTAGACAATTTTTAATGACGTTAGTTCCAAACTAAAAGAATTAGATAGTTTCCTAAAAAAAAATTATTTTTTACTGTATGAAATGTCTTAGAAAAATTTTTGAAAAATTTTTTTGAAAAGACAATTTTTTTTCAATAATGTTCACTTTTAGTTCGTAAATAAACTTTCTTAGACAATTTTTAATGACGTTAGTTCCAAACTAAAAGAATTAGAGAGTTTTGCAAAAAAAATTATTTTTTACTGCATGAAATGTCTTGAAAAAGTTTTTGAGAAACTTTTGAAAAAGACAATTTTTTTCAATAATGTTCACTTTAGTACGTAAAAAAACTTTCTTAGACAATTTTTAATGACGTTAGTTTCAAACTAAAAGAATTAGATTGTTTCGCAAAAAAAAATTATTTTTCACTGTATGAAATGTCTTAGAAAAGTTTTTGAAAAATTTTTTTGAAAAGGCAATTTTTTTTCAATAATGTTCACTTTTAGTACGTAAAAAAACTTTCTTAGACAATTTTTAATGACGTTAGTTCCAAACTAAAAGAATTAGATAGTTTCGCAAAAAAAAATTATTTTGCACAGTATGAAATGTCTTGGAAAAATTTTTTTGAAAAGACAATTTTTTTTCAATAATGTTCACTTTTAGTACGTAACAAAACTTCCTTAGATGATTTTTAATGACGTTAGTTCCAAACTAAAAGAATTAGATAGTTTCGCAAAAAAAAATTATTTTTCACTGTATGAAATGTTTTTGAAAAATTTTTGACATTTTTTTGACAAAAAAGACAATTTTTTTTCAATAATGTTCACTTTTAGTACGTAAATAAACTTTCTTAGACAATTTTTAATGACGTTAGTTCCAAACTAAAAGAATTAGATAGTTTCGCAAAAAAAAATTATTTTTCACTGTATGAAATGTCTTAGAAAAACTTCTGAAAAATTTCTTTGAAAAGACAATTTTTTTTCAATAATGTTCACTTTTAGTACGTAAATAAACTTTCTTAGACAATTTTTAATGACGTTAGTTCCAAACTAAAAGAATTAGATAGTTTCGCAAAAAAAAATTATTTTTCACTGTATGAAATGTCTTAGAAAAATTTCTGAAAAATTTCTTTGAAAAGACAATTTTTTTTCAATAATGTTCACTTTTAGTACGTAAATAAACTTTCTTAGACAATTTTTAATGACGTTAGTTCCAAACTAAAAGAATTAGATAGATTCGCAAAAAAAATTATTTTTCACTGTATGAAATGTCTTAGAAAAATTTCTGAAAAATTTCTTTGAAAAGACAATTTTTTTTCAATAATGTTCACTTTTAGTACGTTACAAGACTTCCTTAGACAATTTTTAATGACGTTAGTTCCAAACTAAAAGAATTAGATAGTTTCGCAAAAAAAAATTAATTTTCACTGTATGAAATGTCTTAGAATAATTTCTGAAAAATTTCTTTGATAAGACAATTTTTTTTCAATAATGTTCACTTTTAGTACGTAAAAAAACTTTCTTAGACAATTTTTAATGACGTTAGTTCCAAACTAAAAGAATTAGATAGTTTTCCAAAAAAAAAAAGTTTTTCACTGTATGAAATGGTTTTGAAAGTTTTTTTAAAAAGACAATTTTTTTTCAATAATGTTCACTTTTAGTACGTAACAAAACTTTCTTAGACAATTTTTAATGACGTTCGTTCCAAACTAAAAGAATTAGATAGTTTCGCAAAAAAAAATTATTTTTTACTGTATGAAATGTTTTTGAAAAATTTTTGAAAAATTTTTTTGAAAAGACAATTTTTTTTCAATAATGTTCACTTTTAGTACGTAAATAAACTTTCTTAGACAATTTTTAATGACGTTAGTTCCAAACTAAAAGAATTAGATAGTTTCGCAAAAAAAAATTATTTTTCACTGTATGAAATGTCTTAGAAAAACTTCTGAAAAATTTCTTTGAAAAGACAATTTTTTTTCAATAATGTTCACTTTTAGTACGTAAATAAACTTTCTTAGACAATTTTTAATGACGTTAGTTCCAAACTAAAAGAATTAGATAGTTTCCCAAAAAAAAATTATTTTTCACGGTATGAAATGTCTTGGAAAAAGTTTTTTGAAAAGACAAGTTTTTTTCAATGATGTTCACTTTTAGTACGTAACAAAACTTTCTTAGACAATTTTTAATGACGTTAGTTCCAAACTAAAAGAATTAGATAGTTTCGCAAAAAAAAATTATTTTTCACTGTATGAAATGTCTTGGAAAAAGTTTTTTGAAAAGACAAGTTTTTTTCAATGATGTTCACTTTTAGTACGTAACAAAACTTTCTTAGACAATTTTTAATGACGTTAGTTCCAAACTAAAAGAATTAGATAGTTTCCTAAAAAAAAATTATTTTTTACTGTATGAAATGTCTTAGAAAAATTTTTGAAAAATTTTTTTGAAAAGACAATTTTTTTTCAATAATGTTCACTTTTAGTTCGTAAATAAACTTTCTTAGACAATTTTTAATGACGTTAGTTCCAAACTAAAAGAATTAGAGAGTTTTGCAAAAAAAATTATTTTTTACTGCATGAAATGTCTTGAAAAAGTTTTTGAGAAACTTTTGAAAAAGACAATTTTTTTCAATAATGTTCACTTTAGTACGTAAAAAAACTTTCTTAGACAATTTTTAATGACGTTAGTTTCAAACTAAAAGAATTAGATTGTTTCGCAAAAAAAAATTATTTTTCACTGTATGAAATGTCTTAGAAAAGTTTTTGAAAAATTTTTTTGAAAAGGCAATTTTTTTTCAATAATGTTCACTTTTAGTACGTAAAAAAACTTTCTTAGACAATTTTTAATGACGTTAGTTCCAAACTAAAAGAATTAGAGAGTTTTGCAAAAAAAATTATTTTTTACTGCATGAAATGTCTTGAAAAAGTTTTTGAGAAACTTTTGAAAAAGACAATTTTTTTCAATAATGTTCACTTTAGTACGTAAAAAAACTTTCTTAGACAATTTTTAATGACGTTAGTTTCAAACTAAAAGAATTAGATTGTTTCGCAAAAAAAAATTATTTTTCACTGTATGAAATGTCTTAGAAAAGTTTTTGAAAAATTTTTTTGAAAAGGCAGTTTTTTTTTAATAATGTTCACTTTTAGTACGTAAAAAAACTTTCTTAGACAATTTTTAATGACGTTAGTTCCAAACTAAAAGAATTAGATAGTTTCGCAAAAAAAAATTATTTTGCACAGTATGAAATGTCTTGGAAAAATTTTTTTGAAAAGACAATTTTTTTTCAATAATGTTCACTTTTAGTACGTAACAAAACTTCCTTAGATGATTTTTAATGACGTTAGTTCCAAACTAAAAGAATTAGATAGTTTCGCAAAAAAAAATTATTTTTCACTTAATGAAATGTCTTAGAAAAAATTTTGAAAAATTTGTTTGAAAACACAATTTTTTTTCGATAATGTTCACTTTTAGTACGTAAAAAAACTTTCTTAGACAATTTTTATTGACGTTAGTTCCAAACAAAAAGAATTAGATAGTTTCGCAAAAAAAAATTATTTTTCACTGTATGAAATGTCTTGGAAAAATTTTTTTAAAAAGACATTTTTTTTTTTCAATAATGTTCACTTTTAGTACGTAAAAAAACTTTCTTAGACAATTTTTAATGACGTCAATTCCAAACTAAAAGAATTAGATAGTTTCGCAAAAAAAATTAATTTTCACTGTATGAAATGTCTTAGAAAAATTTCTGAAAAATTTCTTTGATAAGACAACTTTTTTTCAATAATGTTCACTTTTAGAACGTAAAAAAACTTTCTTAGACAATTTTTAATGACGTTAGTTCCAAACTAAAAGAATTAGATAGTTTTCCAAAAAAAAAAGTTTTTCACTGTATGAAATGGTTTTGAAAAATTTTTTTAAAAAGACAATTTTTTTTCAATAATGTTCACTTTTAGTACGTAACAAAACTTTCTTAGACAATTTTTAATGACGTTCGTTCCAAACTAAAAGAATTAGATAGTTTCGCAAAAAAAAATTATTTTTTACTGTATGAAATGTTTTTAAAAAATTTTTGAAAAATTTTTTTGAAAAGACAATTTTTTTTCAATAATGTTCACTTTTAGTACGTAAATAAACTTTCTTAGACAATTTTTAATGACGTTAGTTCCAAACTAAAAGAATTAGATAGTTTCGCAAAAAAAAATTATTTTTCACTGTATGAAATGTCTTAGAAAAACTTCTGAAAAATATCTTTGAAAAGACAATTTTTTTTCAATAATGTTCACTTTTAGTACGTAAATAAACTTTCTTAGACAATTTTTAATGACGTTAGTTCCAAACTAAAAGAATTAGATAGTTTCGCAAAAAAAAAATTTTTTTCACTGTATGAAATGTCTTAGAAAAATTTCTGAAAAATTTCTTTGAAAAGACAATTTTTTTTCAATAATGTTCACTTTTAGTACGTAAATAAACTTTCTTAGACAATTTTTAATGACGTTAGTTCCAAACTAAAAGAATTAGATAGATTCGCAAAAAAAAATTATTTTTCACTGTATGAAATGTCTTAGAAAAATTTCTGAAAAATTTCTTTGAAAAGACAATTTTTTTTCAATAATGTTCACTTTTAGTACGTTACAAGACTTCCTTAGACAATTTTTAATGACGTTAGTTCCAAACTAAAAGAATTAGATAGTTTCGCAAAAAAAAATTAATTTTCACTGTATGAAATGTCTTAGAATAATTTCTGAAAAATTTCTTTGATAAGACAATTTTTTTTCAATAATGTTCACTTTTAGTACGTAAAAAAACTTTCTTAGACAATTTTTAATGACGTTAGTTCCAAACTAAAAGAATTAGATAGTTTTCCAAAAAAAAAAAGTTTTTCACTGTATGAAATGGTTTTGAAAAATTTTTTTAAAAAGACAATTTATTTTCAATAATGTTCACTTTTAGTACGTAACAAAACTTTCTTAGACAATTTTTAATGACGTTCGTTCCAAACTAAAAGAATTAGATAGTTTCGCAAAAAAAAATTATTTTTTACTGTATGAAATGTTTTTGAAAAATTTTTGAAAAATTTTTTTGAAAAGACAATTTTTTTTCAATAATGTTCACTTTTAGTACGTAAATAAACTTTCTTAGACAATTTTTAATGACGTTAGTTCCAAACTAAAAGAATTAGATAGTTTCGCAAAAAAAAATTATTTTTCACTGTATGAAATGTCTTAGAAAAATTTCTGAAAAATTTCTTTGAAAAGACAATTTTTTTCAATAATGTTCACTTTTAGTACGTAAAAAAACTTTCTTAGACAATTTTTAATGACGTTAGTTCCAAACTAAAAGAATTAGATAGTTTTCCAAAAAAAAAAAGTTTTTCACTGTATGAAATGGTTTTGAAAAATTTTTTTAAAAAGACAATTTTTTTTCAATAATGTTCACTTTTAGTACGTAACAAAACTTTCTTAGACAATTTTTAATGACGTTCGTTCCAAACTAAAAGAATTAGATAGTTTCGCAAAAAAAAATTATTTTTTACTGTATGAAATGTTTTTGAAAAATTTTTGAAAAATTTTTTTGAAAAGACAATTTTTTTCAATAATGTTCACTTTTAGTACGTAACAAAACTTTCTTAGACAATTTTTAATGACGTTCGTTCCAAACTAAAAGAATTAGATAGTTTTCCAAAAAAAAAAGTTTTTCACTGTATGAAATGGTTTTGAAAAATTTTTTTAAAAAGACAATTTTTTTCAATAATGTTCACTTTTAGTACGTAACAAAACTTTCTTAGACAATTTTTAATGACGTTCGTTCCAAACTAAAAGAATTAGATAGTTTCGCAAAAAAAAATTATTTTTTACTGTATGAAATGTTTTTGAAAAATTTTTGAAAAATTTTTTTGAAAAGACAATTTTTTTTCAATAATGTTCACTTTTAGTACGTAAATAAACTTTCTTAGACAATTTTTAATGACGTTAGTTCCAAACTAAAAGAATTAGATAGTTTCGCAAAAAAAAATTATTTTTCACTGTATGAAATGTCTTAGAAAAACTTCTGAAAAATTTCTTTGAAAAGACAATTTTTTTTCAATAATGTTCACTTTTAGTACGTAAATAAACTTTCTTAGACAATTTTTAATGACGTTAGTTCCAAACTAAAAGAATTAGATAGTTTCCCAAAAAAAAATTATTTTTCACGGTATGAAATGTCTTGGAAAAAGTTTTTTGAAAAGACAAGTTTTTTTCAATGATGTTCACTTTTAGTACGTAACAAAACTTTCTTAGACAATTTTTAATGACGTTAGTTCCAAACTAAAAGAATTAGATAGTTTCCTAAAAAAAAATTATTTTTTACTGTATGAAATGTCTTAGAAAAATTTTTGAAAAATTTTTTTGAAAAGACAATTTTTTTTCAATAATGTTCACTTTTAGTTCGTAAATAAACTTTCTTAGACAATTTTTAATGACGTTAGTTCCAAACTAAAAGAATTAGAGAGTTTTGCAAAAAAAATTATTTTTTACTGCATGAAATGTCTTGAAAAAGTTTTTGAGAAACTTTTGAAAAAGACAATTTTTTTCAATAATGTTCACTTTAGTACGTAAAAAAACTTTCTTAGACAATTTTTAATGACGTTAGTTTCAAACTAAAAGAATTAGATTGTTTCGCAAAAAAAAATTATTTTTCACTGTATGAAATGTCTTAGAAAAGTTTTTGAAAAATTTTTTTGAAAAGGCAATTTTTTTTCAATAATGTTCACTTTTAGTACGTAAAAAAACTTTCTTAGACAATTTTTAATGACGTTAGTTCCAAACTAAAAGAATTAGATAGTTTCGCAAAAAAAAATTATTTTGCACAGTATGAAATGTCTTGGAAAAATTTTTTTGAAAAGACAATTTTTTTTCAATAATGTTCACTTTTAGTACGTAACAAAACTTCCTTAGATGATTTTTAATGACGTTAGTTCCAAACTAAAAGAATTAGATAGTTTCGCAAAAAAAAATTATTTTTCACTGTATGAAATGTTTTTGAAAAATTTTTGACATTTTTTTGACAAAAAAGACAATTTTTTTTCAATAATGTTCACTTTTAGTACGTAAATAAACTTTCTTAGACAATTTTTAATGACGTTAGTTCCAAACTAAAAGAATTAGATAGTTTCGCAAAAAAAAATTATTTTTCACTGTATGAAATGTCTTAGAAAAACTTCTGAAAAATATCTTTGAAAAGACAATTTTTTTTCAATAATGTTCACTTTTAGTACGTAAATAAACTTTCTTAGACAATTTTTAATGACGTTAGTTCCAAACTAAAAGAATTAGATAGTTTCGCAAAAAAAAATTATTTTTCACTGTATGAAATGTCTTAGAAAAATTTCTGAAAAATTTCTTTGAAAAGACAATTTTTTTTCAATAATGTTCACTTTTAGTACGTAAATAAACTTTCTTAGACAATTTTTAATGACGTTAGTTCCAAACTAAAAGAATTAGATAGATTCGCAAAAAAAATTATTTTTCACTGTATGAAATGTCTTAGAAAAATTTCTGAAAAATTTCTTTGAAAAGACAATTTTTTTTCAATAATGTTCACTTTTAGTACGTTACAAGACTTCCTTAGACAATTTTTAATGACGTTAGTTCCAAACTAAAAGAATTAGATAGTTTCGCAAAAAAAAATTAATTTTCACTGTATGAAATGTCTTAGAAAAATTTCTGAAAAATTTCTTTGATAAGACAATTTTTTTTCAATAATGTTCACTTTTAGTACGTAAAAAAACTTTCTTAGACAATTTTTAATGACGTTAGTTCCAAACTAAAAGAATTAGATAGTTTTCCAAAAAAAAAAAGTTTTTCACTGTATGAAATGGTTTTGAAAATTTTTTTAAAAAGACAATTTTTTTTCAATAATGTTCACTTTTAGTACGTAACAAAACTTTCTTAGACAATTTTTAATGACGTTCGTTCCAAACTAAAAGAATTAGATAGTTTCGCAAAAAAAAATTATTTTTTACTGTATGAAATGTTTTTGAAAAATTTTTGAAAAATTTTTTTGAAAAGACAATTTTTTTTCAATAATGTTCACTTTTAGTACGTAAATAAACTTTCTTAGACAATTTTTAATGACGTTAGTTCCAAACTAAAAGAATTAGATAGTTTCGCAAAAAAAAATTATTTTTCACTGTATGAAATGTCTTAGAAAAACTTCTGAAAAATTTCTTTGAAAAGACAATTTTTTTTCAATAATGTTCACTTTTAGTACGTAAATAAACTTTCTTAGATGATTTTTAATGACGTTAGTTCCAAACTAAAAGAATTAGATAATTTCCCAAAAAAAATTATTTTTCACGGTATGAAATGTCTTGGAAAAAGTTTTTTGAAAAGACAAGTTTTTTTCAATGATGTTCACTTTTAGTACGTAACAAAACTTTCTTAGACAATTTTTAATGACGTTAGTTCCAAACTAAAAGAATTAGATAGTTTCCTAAAAAAAAATTATTTTTTACTGTATGAAATGTCTTAGAAAAATTTTTGAAAAATTTTTTTGAAAAGACAATTTTTTTTCAATAATGTTCACTTTTAGTTCGTAAATAAACTTTCTTAGACAATTTTTAATGACGTTAGTTCCAAACTAAAAGAATTAGAGAGTTTTGCAAAAAAAATTATTTTTTACTGCATGAAATGTCTTGAAAAAGTTTTTGAGAAACTTTTGAAAAAGACAATTTTTTTCAATAATGTTCACTTTAGTACGTAAAAAAACTTTCTTAGACAATTTTTAATGACGTTAGTTTCAAACTAAAAGAATTAGATTGTTTCGCAAAAAAAAATTATTTTTCACTGTATGAAATGTCTTAGAAAAGTTTTTGAAAAATTTTTTTGAAAAGGCAATTTTTTTTCAATAATGTTCACTTTTAGTACGTAAAAAAACTTTCTTAGACAATTTTTAATGACGTTAGTTCCAAACTAAAAGAATTAGATAGTTTCGCAAAAAAAAATTATTTTGCACAGTATGAAATGTCTTGGAAAAATTTTTTTGAAAAGACAATTTTTTTTCAATAATGTTCACTTTTAGTACGTAACAAAACTTCCTTAGATGATTTTTAATGACGTTAGTTCCAAACTAAAAGAATTAGATAGTTTCGCAAAAAAAAATTATTTTTCACTGTATGAAATGTTTTTGAAAAATTTTTGACATTTTTTTGACAAAAAAGACAATTTTTTTTCAATAATGTTCACTTTTAGTACGTAAATAAACTTTCTTAGACAATTTTTAATGACGTTAGTTCCAAACTAAAAGAATTAGATAGTTTCGCAAAAAAAAATTATTTTTCACTGTATGAAATGTCTTAGAAAAACTTCTGAAAAATATCTTTGAAAAGACAATTTTTTTTCAATAATGTTCACTTTTAGTACGTAAATAAACTTTCTTAGACAATTTTTAATGACGTTAGTTCCAAACTAAAAGAATTAGATAGTTTCGCAAAAAAAAATTATTTTTCACTGTATGAAATGTCTTAGAAAAATTTCTGAAAAATTTCTTTGAAAAGACAATTTTTTTTCAATAATGTTCACTTTTAGTACGTAAATAAACTTTCTTAGACAATTTTTAATGACGTTAGTTCCAAACTAAAAGAATTAGATAGATTCGCAAAAAAAAATTATTTTTCACTGTATGAAATGTCTTAGAAAAATTTCTGAAAAATTTCTTTGAAAAGACAATTTTTTTTCAATAATGTTCACTTTTAGTACGTAAATAAACTTTCTTAGACAATTTTTAATGACGTTAGTTCCAAACTAAAAGAATTAGATAATTTCCCAAAAAAAAATTATTTTTCACTGTATGAAATGTCTTGGAAAAAGTTTTTTGAAAAGACAAGTTTTTTTCAATGATGTTCACTTTTAGTACGTAACAAAACTTTCTTAGACAATTTTTAATGACGTTAGTTCCAAACTAAAAGAATTAGATAGTTTCCTAAAAAAAAATTATTTTTTACTGTATGAAATGTCTTAGAAAAATTTTTGAAAAATTTTTTTGAAAAGACAATTTTTTTTCAATAATGTTCACTTTTAGTTCGTAAATAAACTTTCTTAGACAATTTTTAATGACGTTAGTTCCAAACTAAAAGAATTAGAGAGTTTTGCAAAAAAAATTATTTTTTACTGCATGAAATGTCTTGAAAAAGTTTTTGAGAAACTTTTGAAAAAGACAATTTTTTTCAATAATGTTCACTTTAGTACGTAAAAAAACTTTCTTAGACAATTTTTAATGACGTTAGTTTCAAACTAAAAGAATTAGATTGTTTCGCAAAAAAAAATTATTTTTCACTGTATGAAATGTCTTAGAAAAGTTTTTGAAAAATTTTTTTGAAAAGGCAATTTTTTTTCAATAATGTTCACTTTTAGTACGTAAAAAAACTTTCTTAGACAATTTTTAATGACGTTAGTTCCAAACTAAAAGAATTAGATAGTTTCGCAAAAAAAAATTATTTTGCACAGTATGAAATGTCTTGGAAAAATTTTTTTGAAAAGACAATTTTTTTTCAATAATGTTCACTTTTAGTACGTAACAAAACTTCCTTAGATGATTTTTAATGACGTTAGTTCCAAACTAAAAGAATTAGATAGTTTCGCAAAAAAAAATTATTTTTCACTGTATGAAATGTTTTTGAAAAATTTTTGACATTTTTTTGACAAAAAAGACAATTTTTTTTCAATAATGTTCACTTTTAGTACGTAAATAAACTTTCTTAGACAATTTTTAATGACGTTAGTTCCAAACTAAAAGAATTAGATAGTTTCGCAAAAAAAAAGTATTTTTCACTGTATGAAATGTCTTAGAAAAACTTCTGAAAAATATCTTTGAAAAGACAATTTTTTTTCAATAATGTTCACTTTTAGTACGTAAATAAACTTTCTTAGACAATTTTTAATGACGTTAGTTCCAAACTAAAAGAATTAGATAGTTTCGCAAAAAAAAATTATTTTTCACTGTATGAAATGTCTTAGAAAAATTTCTGAAAAATTTCTTTGAAAAGACAATTTTTTTTCAATAATGTTCACTTTTAGTACGTAAATAAACTTTCTTAGACAATTTTTAATGACGTTAGTTCCAAACTAAAAGAATTAGATAGATTCGCAAAAAAAAATTATTTTTCACTGTATGAATAGTCTTAGAAAAATTTCTGAAAAATTTCTTTGAAAAGACAATTTTTTTTCAATAATGTTCACTTTTAGTACGTTACAAGACTTCCTTAGACAATTTTTAATGACGTTAGTTCCAAACTAAAAGAATTAGATAGTTTCGCAAAAAAAAATTAATTTTCACTGTATGAAATGTCTTAGAAAAATTTCTGAAAAATTTCTTTGATAAGACAATTTTTTTTCAATAATGTTCACTTTTAGTACGTAAAAAAACTTTCTTAGACAATTTTTAATGACGTTAGTTCCAAACTAAAAGAATTAGATAGTTTTCCAAAAAAAAAAAGTTTTTCACTGTATGAAATGGTTTTGAAAAATTTTTTTAAAAAGACAATTTTTTTTCAATAATGTTCACTTTTAGTACGTAACAAAACTTTCTTAGACAATTTTTAATGACGTTCGTTCCAAACTAAAAGAATTAGATAGTTTCGCAAAAAAAAATTATTTTTTACTGTATGAAATGTTTTTGAAAAATTTTTGAAAAATTTTTTTGAAAAGACAATTTTTTTTCAATAATGTTCACTTTTAGTACGTAAATAAACTTTCTTAGACAATTTTTAATGACGTTAGTTCCAAACTAAAAGAATTAGATAGTTTCGCAAAAAAAAATTATTTTTCACTGTATGAAATGTCTTAGAAAAACTTCTGAAAAATTTCTTTGAAAAGACAATTTTTTTCAATAATGTTCACTTTTAGTACGTAAATAAACTTTCTTAGACAATTTTTAATGACGTTAGTTCCAAACTAAAAGAATTAGATAGTTTCGCAAAAAAAAATTAATTTTCACTGTATGAAATGTCTTAGAAAAATTTCTGAAAAATTTCTTTGATAAGACAATTTTTTTTCAATAATGTTCACTTTTAGTACGTAAAAAAACTTTCTTAGACAATTTTTAATGACGTTAGTTCCAAACTAAAAGAATTAGATAGTTTTCCAAAAAAAAAAAGTTTTTCACTGTATGAAATGGTTTTGAAAAATTTTTTTAAAAAGACAATTTTTTTTCAATAATGTTCACTTTTAGTACGTAACAAAACTTTCTTAGACAATTTTTAATGACGTTCGTTCCAAACTAAAAGAATTAGATAGTTTCGCAAAAAAAAATTATTTTTTACTGTATGAAATGTTTTTGAAAAATTTTTGAAAAATTTTTTTGAAAAGACAATTTTTTTTCAATAATGTTCACTTTTAGTACGTAAATAAACTTTCTTAGACAATTTTTAATGACGTTAGTTCCAAACTAAAAGAATTAGATAGTTTCGCAAAAAAAAATTATTTTGCACAGTATGAAATGTCTTGGAAAAATTTTTTTGAAAAGACAATTTTTTTTCAATAATGTTCACTTTTAGTACGTAACAAAACTTCCTTAGATGATTTTTAATGACGTTAGTTCCAAACTAAAAGAATTAGATAGTTTCGCAAAAAAAAATTATTTTTCACTGTATGAAATGTTTTTGAAAAATTTTTGACATTTTTTTGACAAAAAAGACAATTTTTTTTCAATAATGTTCACTTTTAGTACGTAAATAAACTTTCTTAGACAATTTTTAATGACGTTAGTTCCAAACTAAAAGAATTAGATAGTTTCGCAAAAAAAAATTATTTTTCACTGTATGAAATGTCTTAGAAAAACTTCTGAAAAATATCTTTGAAAAGACAATTTTTTTTCAATAATGTTCACTTTTAGTACGTAAATAAACTTTCTTAGACAATTTTTAATGACGTTAGTTCCAAACTAAAAGAATTAGATAGTTTCGCAAAAAAAAATTATTTTTCACCGTATGAAATGTCTTAGAAAAATTTCTGAAAAATTTCTTTGAAAAGACAATTTTTTTTCAATAATGTTCACTTTTAGTACGTAAATAAACTTTCTTAGACAATTTTTAATGACGTTAGTTCCAAACTAAAAGAATTAGATAGATTCGCAAAAAAAAATTATTTTTCACTGTATGAAATGTCTTAGAAAAATTTCTGAAAAATTTCTTTGAAAAGACAATTTTTTTTCAATAATGTTCACTTTTAGTACGTAAATAAAGTTTCTTAGACAATTTTTAATGACGTTAGTTCCAAACTAAAAGAATTAGATAATTTCCCAAAAAAAAATTATTTTTCACGGTATGAAATGTCTTGGAAAAAGTTTTTTGAAAAGACAAGTTTTTTTCAATGATGTTCACTTTTAGTACGTAACAAAACTTTCTTAGACAATTTTTAATGACGTTAGTTCCAAACTAAAAGAATTAGATAGTTTCCTAAAAAAAAATTATTTTTTACTGTATGAAATGTCTTAGAAAAATTTTTGAAAAATTTTTTTGAAAAGACAATTTTTTTTCAATAATGTTCACTTTTAGTTCGTAAATAAACTTTCTTAGACAATTTTTAATGACGTTAGTTCCAAACTAAAAGAATTAGAGAGTTTTGCAAAAAAAATTATTTTTTACTGCATGAAATGTCTTGAAAAAGTTTTTGAGAAACTTTTGAAAAAGACAATTTTTTTCAATAATGTTCACTTTAGTACGTAAAAAAACTTTCTTAGACAATTTTTAATGACGTTAGTTTCAAACTAAAAGAATTAGATTGTTTCGCAAAAAAAAATTATTTTTCACTGTATGAAATGTCTTAGAAAAGTTTTTGAAAAATTTTTTTGAAAAGGCAATTTTTTTTCAATAATGTTCACTTTTAGTACGTAAAAAAACTTTCTTAGACAATTTTTAATGACGTTAGTTCCAAACTAAAAGAATTA
This sequence comes from Aplidium turbinatum, assembly GCF_918807975.1. Classification (NCBI taxonomy): domain Eukaryota; kingdom Metazoa; phylum Chordata; class Ascidiacea; order Aplousobranchia; family Polyclinidae; genus Aplidium; species Aplidium turbinatum. Next base: position 19,227,137 of record NC_137475.1, read on the forward strand.
GATAGTTTCGCAAAAAAAAATTATTTTGCACAGTATGAAATGTCTTGGAAAAATTTTTTTGAAAAGACAATTTTTTTTCAATAATGTTCACTTTTAGTACGTAACAAAACTTCCTTAGATGATTTTTAATGACGTTAGTTCCAAACTAAAAGAATTAGATAGTTTCGCAAAAAAAAATTATTTTTCACTGTATGAAATGTTTTTGAAAAATTTTTGACATTTTTTTGACAAAAAAGACAATTTTTTTTCAATAATGTTCACTTTTAGTACGTAAATAAACTTTCTTAGACAATTTTTAATGACGTTAGTTCCAAACTAAAAGAATTAGATAGTTTCGCAAAAAAAAAGTATTTTTCACTGTATGAAATGTCTTAGAAAAACTTCTGAAAAATATCTTTGAAAAGACAATTTTTTTTCAATAATGTTCACTTTTAGTACGTAAATAAACTTTCTTAGACAATTTTTAATGACGTTAGTTCCAAACTAAAAGAATTAGATAGTTTCGCAAAAAAAAATTATTTTTCACTGTATGAAATGTCTTAGAAAAATTTCTGAAAAATTTCTTTGAAAAGACAATTTTTTTTCAATAATGTTCACTTTTAGTACGTAAATAAACTTTCTTAGACAATTTTTAATGACGTTAGTTCCAAACTAAAAGAATTAGATAGATTCGCAAAAAAAAATTATTTTTCACTGTATGAATAGTCTTAGAAAAATTTCTGAAAAATTTCTTTGAAAAGACAATTTTTTTTCAATAATGTTCACTTTTAGTACGTTACAAGACTTCCTTAGACAATTTTTAATGACGTTAGTTCCAAACTAAAAGAATTAGATAGTTTCGCAAAAAAAAATTAATTTTCACTGTATGAAATGTCTTAGAAAAATTTCTGAAAAATTTCTTTGATAAGACAATTTTTTTTCAATAATGTTCACTTTTAGTACGTAAAAAAACTTTCTTAGACAATTTTTAATGACGTTAGTTCCAAACTAAAAGAATTAGATAGTTTTCCAAAAAAAAAAAGTTTTTCACTGTATGAAATGGTTTTGAAAAATTTTTTTAAAAAGACAATTTTTTTTCAATAATGTTCACTTTTAGTACGTAACAAAACTTTCTTAGACAATTTTTAATGACGTTCGTTCCAAACTAAAAGAATTAGATAGTTTCGCAAAAAAAAATTATTTTTTACTGTATGAAATGTTTTTGAAAAATTTTTGAAAAATTTTTTTGAAAAGACAATTTTTTTTCAATAATGTTCACTTTTAGTACGTAAATAAACTTTCTTAGACAATTTTTAATGACGTTAGTTCCAAACTAAAAGAATTAGATAGTTTCGCAAAAAAAAATTATTTTTCACTGTATGAAATGTCTTAGAAAAACTTCTGAAAAATTTCTTTGAAAAGACAATTTTTTTCAATAATGTTCACTTTTAGTACGTAAATAAACTTTCTTAGACAATTTTTAATGACGTTAGTTCCAAACTAAAAGAATTAGATAGTTTCGCAAAAAAAAATTAATTTTCACTGTATGAAATGTCTTAGAAAAATTTCTGAAAAATTTCTTTGATAAGACAATTTTTTTTCAATAATGTTCACTTTTAGTACGTAAAAAAACTTTCTTAGACAATTTTTAATGACGTTAGTTCCAAACTAAAAGAATTAGATAGTTTTCCAAAAAAAAAAAGTTTTTCACTGTATGAAATGGTTTTGAAAAATTTTTTTAAAAAGACAATTTTTTTTCAATAATGTTCACTTTTAGTACGTAACAAAACTTTCTTAGACAATTTTTAATGACGTTCGTTCCAAACTAAAAGAATTAGATAGTTTCGCAAAAAAAAATTATTTTTTACTGTATGAAATGTTTTTGAAAAATTTTTGAAAAATTTTTTTGAAAAGACAATTTTTTTTCAATAATGTTCACTTTTAGTACGTAAATAAACTTTCTTAGACAATTTTTAATGACGTTAGTTCCAAACTAAAAGAATTAGATAGTTTCGCAAAAAAAAATTATTTTTCACTGTATGAAATGTCTTAGAAAAACTTCTGAAAAATTTCTTTGAAAAGACAATTTTTTTTCAATAATGTTCACTTTTAGTACGTAAATAAACTTTCTTAGACAATTTTTAATGACGTTAGTTCCAAACTAAAAGAATTAGATAGTTTCCCAAAAAAAAATTATTTTTCACGGTATGAAATGTCTTGGAAAAAGTTTTTTGAAAAGACAAGTTTTTTTCAATGATGTTCACTTTTAGTACGTAACAAAACTTTCTTAGACAATTTTTAATGACGTTAGTTCCAAACTAAAAGAATTAGATAGTTTCGCAAAAAAAAATTATTTTTCACTGTATGAAATGTCTTAGAAAATCTTCTGAAAAATTTCTTTGAAAAGACAATTTTTTTTCAATAATGTTCACTTTTAGTACGTAAATAAACTTTCTTAGACAATTTTTAATGACGTTAGTTCCAAACTAAAAGAATTAGATAGTTTCCCAAAAAAAAATTATTTTTCACGGTATGAAATGTTTTGGAAAAAGTTTTTTGAAAAGACAAGTTTTTTTCAATGATGTTCACTTTTAGTACGTAACAAAACTTTCTTAGACAATTTTTAATGACGTTAGTTCCAAACTAAAAGAATTAGATAGTTTCGCAAAAAAAAATTATTTTTCACTGTATGAAATGTCTTGGAAAAAGTTTTTTGAAAAGACAAGTTTTTTTCAATGATGTTCACTTTTAGTACGTAACAAAACTTTCTTAGACAATTTTTAATGACGTTAGTTCCAAACTAAAAGAATTAGATAGTTTCCTAAAAAAAAATTATTTTTTACTGTATGAAATGTCTTAGAAAAATTTTTGAAAAATTTTTTTGAAAAGACAATTTTTTTTCAATAATGTTCACTTTTAGTTCGTAAATAAAGTTTCTTAGACAATTTTTAATGACGTTAGTTCCAAACTAAAAGAATTAGAGAGTTTTGCAAAAAAAATTATTTTTTACTGCATGAAATGTCTTGAAAAAGTTTTTGAGAAACTTTTGAAAAAGACAATTTTTTTCAATGATGTTCACTTTAGTACGTAAAAAAACTTTCTTAGACAATTTTTAATGACGTTAGTTTCAAACTAAAAGAATTAGATTGTTTCGCAAAAAAAAATTATTTTTCACTGTATGAAATGTCTTAGAAAAGTTTTTGAAAAATTTTTTTGAAAAGGCAATTTTTTTTTAATAATGTTCACTTTTAGTACGTAAAAAAACTTTCTTAGACAATTTTTAATGACGTTAGTTCCAAACTAAAAGAATTAGGTAGTTTCGAAAAAAAAAATTATTTTGCACAGTATGAAATGTCTTGGAAAAATTTTTTTGAAAAGACAATTTTTTTTCAATAATGTTCACTTTTAGTACGTAACAAAACTTCCTTAGATGATTTTTAATGACGTTAGTTCCAAACTAAAAGAATTAGATAGTTTCGCAAAAAAAAATTATTTTTCACTGTATGAAATGTCTTAGAAAAAATTTTGAAAAATTTGTTTGAAAACACAATTTTTTTTCGATAATGTTCACTTTTAGTACGTAAAAAAACTTTCTTAGACAATTTTTATTGACGTTAGTTCCAAACAAAAAGAATTAGATAGTTTCGCAAAAAAAAATTATTTTTCACTGTATGAAATGTCTTGGAAAAATTTTTTTAAAAAGACATTTTTTTTTTTCAATAATGTTCACTTTTAGTACGTAAAAAAACTTTCTTAGACAATTTTTAATGACGTCAATTCCAAACTAAAAGAATTAGATAGTTTTGCAAAAAAAATTATTTTTCACTGTATGAAATGTCTTAGAAAAATTTTTGAAAAATTTCTTTGATAAGACAACTTTTTTTCAATAATGTTCACTTTTAGAACGTAAAAAAACTTTCTTAGACAATTTTTAATGACGTTAGTTCCAAACTAAAAGAATTAGATAGTTTTCCAAAAAAAAAAAGTTTTTCACTGTATGAAATGGTTTTGAAAAATTTTTTTAAAAAGACAATTTTTTTTCAATAATGTTCACTTTTAGTACGTAACAAAACTTTCTTAGACAATTTTTAATGACGTTCGTTCCAAACTAAAAGAATTAGATAGTTTCGCAAAAAAAAATTATTTTTTACTGTATGAAATGTTTTTGAAAAATTTTTGAAAAATTTTTTTGAAAAGACAATTTTTTTTCAATAATGTTCACTTTTAGTACGTAAATAAACTTTCTTAGACAATTTTTAATGACGTTAGTTCCAAACTAAAAGAATTAGATAGTTTCGCAAAAAAAAATTATTTTTCACTGTATGAAATGTCTTGGAAAAAGTTTTTTGAAAAGACAAGTTTTTTTCAATGATGTTCACTTTTAGTACGTAACAAAACTTTCTTAGACAATTTTTAATGACGTTAGTTCCAAACTAAAAGAATTAGATAGTTTCCTAAAAAAAAATTATTTTTTACTGTATGAAATGTCTTAGAAAAATTTTTGAAAAATTTTTTTGAAAAGACAATTTTTTTTCAATAATGTTCACTTTTAGTTCGTAAATAAACTTTCTTAGACAATTTTTAATGACGTTAGTTCCAAACTAAAAGAATTAGAGAGTTTTGCAAAAAAAATTATTTTTTACTGCATGAAATGTCTTGAAAAAGTTTTTGAGAAACTTTTGAAAAAGACAATTTTTTTCAATAATGTTCACTTTAGTACGTAAAAAAACTTTCTTAGACAATTTTTAATGACGTTAGTTTCAAACTAAAAGAATTAGATTGTTTCGCAAAAAAAAATTATTTTTCACTGTATGAAATGTCTTAGAAAAGTTTTTGAAAAATTTTTTTGAAAAGGCAATTTTTTTTCAATAATGTTCACTTTTAGTACGTAAAAAAACTTTCTTAGACAATTTTTAATGACGTTAGTTCCAAACTAAAAGAATTAGAGAGTTTTGCAAAAAAAATTATTTTTTACTGCATGAAATGTCTTGAAAAAGTTTTTGAGAAACTTTTGAAAAAGACAATTTTTTTCAATAATGTTCACTTTAGTACGTAAAAAAACTTTCTTAGACAATTTTTAATGACGTTAGTTTCAAACTAAAAGAATTAGATTGTTTCGCAAAAAAAAATTATTTTTCACTGTATGAAATGTCTTAGAAAAGTTTTTGAAAAATTTTTTTGAAAAGGCAATTTTTTTTTAATAATGTTCACTTTTAGTACGTAAAAAAACTTTCTTAGACAATTTTTAATGACGTTAGTTCCAAACTAAAAGAATTAGATAGTTTCGCAAAAAAAAATTATTTTGCACAGTATGAAATGTCTTGGAAAAATTTTTTTGAAAAGACAATTTTTTTTCAATAATGTTCACTTTTAGTACGTAACAAAACTTCCTTAGATGATTTTTAATGACGTTAGTTCCAAACTAAAAGAATTAGATAGTTTCGCAAAAAAAAATTATTTTTCACTGTATGAAATGTCTTAGAAAAAATTTTGAAAAATTTGTTTGAAAACACAATTTTTTTTCGATAATGTTCACTTTTAGTACGTAAAAAAACTTTCTTAGACAATTTTTATTGACGTTAGTTCCAAACAAAAAGAATTAGATAGTTTCGCAAAAAAAAATTATTTTTCACTGTATGAAATGTCTTGGAAAAATTTTTTTAAAAAGACATTTTTTTTTTTCAATAATGTTCACTTTTAGTACGTAAAAAAACTTTCTTAGACAATTTTTAATGACGTCAATTCCAAACTAAAAGAATTAGATAGTTTTGCAAAAAAAATTATTTTTCACTGTATGAAATGTCTTAGAAAAATTTCTGAAAAATTTCTTTGATAAGACAACTTTTTTTCAATAATGTTCACTTTTAGAACGTAAAAAAACTTTCTTAGACAATTTTTAATGACGTTAGTTCCAAACTAAAAGAATTAGATAGTTTTCCAAAAAAAAAAAGTTTTTCACTGTATGAAATGGTTTTGAAAAATTTTTTTAAAAAGACAATTTTTTTTCAATAATGTTCACTTTTAGTACGTAACAAAACTTTCTTAGACAATTTTTAATGACGTTCGTTCCAAACTAAAAGAATTAGATAGTTTCGCAAAAAAAAATTATTTTTTACTGTATGAAATGTTTTTGAAAAATTTTTGAAAAATTTTTTTGAAAAGACAATTTTTTTTCAATAATATTCACTTTTAGTACGTAAATAAACTTTCTTAGACAATTTTTAATGACGTTAGTTCCAAACTAAAAGAATTAGATAGTTTCGCAAAAAAAAATTATTTTTCACTGTATGAAATGTCTTAGAAAAACTTCTGAAAAATATCTTTGAAAAGACAATTTTTTTTCAATAATGTTCACTTTTAGTACGTAAATAAACTTTCTTAGACAATTTTTAATGACGTTAGTTCCAAACTAAAAGAATTAGATAGTTTCGCAAAAAAAAATTATTTTTCACTGTATGAAATGTCTTAGAAAAATTTCTTAAAAATTTCTTTGAAAAGACAATTTTTTTTCAATAATGTTCACTTTTAGTACGTAAATAAACTTTCTTAGACAATTTTTAATGACGTTAGTTCCAAACTAAAAGAATTAGATAGATTCGCAAAAAAAAATTATTTTTCACTGTATGAAATGTCTTAGAAAAATTTCTGAAAAATTTCTTTGAAAAGACAATTTTTTTTCAATAATGTTCACTTTTAGTACGTTACAAGACTTCCTTAGACAATTTTTAATGACGTTAGTTCCAAACTAAAAGAATTAGATAGTTTCGCAAAAAAAAATTAATTTTCACTGTATGAAATGTCTTAGAAAAATTTCTGAAAAATTTCTTTGATAAGACAATTTTTTTTCAATAATGTTCACTTTTAGTACGTAAAAAAACTTTCTTAGACAATTTTTAATGACGTTAGTTCCAAACTAAAAGAATTAGATAGTTTTCCAAAAAAAAAAAGTTTTTCACTGTATGAAATGGTTTTGAAAAATTTTTTTAAAAAGACAATTTTTTTCAATAATGTTCACTTTTAGTACGTAACAAAACTTTCTTAGACAATTTTTAATGACGTTCGTTCCAAACTAAAAGAATTAGATAGTTTCGCAAAAAAAAATTATTTTTCACTGTATGAAATGTCTTAGAAAAACTTCTGAAAAATTTCTTTGAAAAGACAATTTTTTTTCAATAATGTTCACTTTTAGTACGTAAATAAACTTTCTTAGACAATTTTTAATGACGTTAGTTCCAAACTAAAAGAATTAGATAGTTTCCCAAAAAAAAATTATTTTTCACGGTATGAAATGTCTTGGAAAAATTTTTTTGAAAAGACAAGTTTTTTTCAATGATGTTCACTTTTAGTACGTAACAAAACTTTCTTAGACAATTTTTAATGACGTTAGTTCCAAACTAAAAGAATTAGATAGTTTCCTAAAAAAAAATTATTTTTTACTGTATGAAATGTCTTAGAAAAATTTTTGAAAAATTTTTTTGAAAAGACAATTTTTTTTCAATAATGTTCAATTTTAGTTCGTAAATAAACTTTCTTAGACAATTTTTAATGACGTTAGTTCCAAACTAAAAGAATTAGAGAGTTTTGCAAAAAAAATTATTTTTTACTGCATGAAATGTCTTGAAAAAGTTTTTGAGAAACTTTTGAAAAAGACAATTTTTTTCAATAATGTTCACTTTAGTACGTAAAAAAACTTTCTTAGACAATTTTTAATGACGTTAGTTTCAAACTAAAAGAATTAGATTGTTTCGCAAAAAAAAATTATTTTTCACTGTATGAAATGTCTTAGAAAAGTTTTTGAAAAATTTTTTTGAAAAGGCAATTTTTTTTTAATAATGTTCACTTTTAGTACGTAAAAAAACTTTCTTAGACAATTTTTAATGACGTTAGTTCCAAACTAAAAGAATTAGATAGTTTCGCAAAAAAAAATTATTTTGCACAGTATGAAATGTCTTGGAAAAATTTTTTTGAAAAGACAATTTTTTTTCAATAATGTTCACTTTTAGTACGTAACAAAACTTCCTTAGATGATTTTTAATGACGTTAGTTCCAAACTAAAAGAATTAGATAGTTTCGCAAAAAAAAATTATTTTTCACTGTATGAAATGTCTTAGAAAAAATTTTGAAAAATTTGTTTGAAAACACAATTTTTTTTCGATAATGTTCACTTTTAGTACGTAAAAAAACTTTCTTAGACAATTTTTATTGACGTTAGTTCCAAACAAAAAGAATTAGATAGTTTCGCAAAAAAAAATTATTTTTCACTGTATGAAATGTCTTGGAAAAATTTTTTTAAAAAGACATTTTTTTTTTTCAATAATGTTCACTTTTAGTACGTAAAAAAACTTTCTTAGACAATTTTTAATGACGTCAATTCCAAACTAAAAGAATTAGATAGTTTTCCAAAAAAAAAATTATTTTTCACTGTATGAAATGGTTTTGAAAAATTTTTTTAAAAAGACAATTTTTTTCAATAATGTTCACTTTTAGTACGTAACAAAACTTTCTTAGACAATTTTTAATGACGTTCGTTCCAAACTAAAAGAATTAGATAGTTTCGCAAAAAAAAATTATTTTTCACTGTATGAAATGTCTTAGAAAAACTTCTGAAAAATTTCTTTGAAAAGACAATTTTTTTTCAATAATGTTCACTTTTAGTACGTAAATAAACTTTCTTAGACAATTTTTAATGACGTTAGTTCCAAACTAAAAGAATTAGATAGTTTCCCAAAAAAAAATTATTTTTCACGGTATGAAATGTCTTGGAAAAATTTTTTTGAAAAGACAAGTTTTTTTCAATGATGTTCACTTTTAGTACGTAACAAAACTTTCTTAGACAATTTTTAATGACGTTAGTTCCAAACTAAAAGAATTAGATAGTTTCCTAAAAAAAAATTATTTTTTACTGTATGAAATGTCTTAGAAAAATTTTTGAAAAATTTTTTTGAAAAGACAATTTTTTTTCAATAATGTTCAATTTTAGTTCGTAAATAAACTTTCTTAGACAATTTTTAATGACGTTAGTTCCAAACTAAAAGAATTAGAGAGTTTTGCAAAAAAAATTATTTTTTACTGCATGAAATGTCTTGAAAAAGTTTTTGAGAAACTTTTGAAAAAGACAATTTTTTTCAATAATGTTCACTTTAGTACGTAAAAAAACTTTCTTAGACAATTTTTAATGACGTTAGTTTCAAACTAAAAGAATTAGATTGTTTCGCAAAAAAAAATTATTTTTCACTGTATGAAATGTCTTAGAAAAGTTTTTGAAAAATTTTTTTGAAAAGGCAATTTTTTTTTAATAATGTTCACTTTTAGTACGTAAAAAAACTTTCTTAGACAATTTTTAATGACGTTAGTTCCAAACTAAAAGAATTAGATAGTTTCGCAAAAAAAAATTATTTTGCACAGTATGAAATGTCTTGGAAAAATTTTTTTGAAAAGACAATTTTTTTTCAATAATGTTCACTTTTAGTACGTAACAAAACTTCCTTAGATGATTTTTAATGACGTTAGTTCCAAACTAAAAGAATTAGATAGTTTCGCAAAAAAAAATTATTTTTCACTGTATGAAATGTCTTAGAAAAAATTTGAAAAATTTGTTTGAAAACACAATTTTTTTTCGATAATGTTCACTTTTAGTACGTAAAAAAACTTTCTTAGACAATTTTTATTGACGTTAGTTCCAAACAAAAAGAATTAGATAGTTTCGCAAAAAAAAATTATTTTTCACTGTATGAAATGTCTTGGAAAAATTTTTTTAAAAAGACATTTTTTTTTTTCAATAATGTTCACTTTTAGTACGTAAAAAAACTTTCTTAGACAATTTTTAATGACGTCAATTCCAAACTAAAAGAATTAGATAGTTTTGCAAAAAAAATTATTTTTCACTGTATGAAATGTCTTAGAAAAATTTCTGAAAAATTTCTTTGATAAGACAACTTTTTTTCAATAATGTTCACTTTTAGAACGTAAAAAAACTTTCTTAGACAATTTTTAATGACGTTAGTTCCAAACTAAAAGAATTAGATAGTTTTCCAAAAAAAAAAAGTTTTTCACTGTATGAAATGGTTTTGAAAAATTTTTTTAAAAAGACAATTTTTTTTCAATAATGTTCACTTTTAGTACGTAACAAAACTTTCTTAGACAATTTTTAATGACGTTCGTTCCAAACTAAAAGAATTAGATAGTTTCGCAAAAAAAAATTATTTTTTACTGTATGAAATGTTTTTGAAAAATTTTTGAAAAATTTTTTTGAAAAGACAATTTTTTTTCAATAATGTTCACTTTTAGTACGTAAATAAACTTTCTTAGACAATTTTTAATGACGTTAGTTCCAAACTAAAAGAATTAGATAGTTTCGCAAAAAAAAATTATTTTTCACTGTATGAAATGTCTTGGAAAAAGTTTTTTGAAAAGACAAGTTTTTTTCAATGATGTTCACTTTTAGTACGTAACAAAACTTTCTTAGACAATTTTTAATGACGTTAGTTCCAAACTAAAAGAATTAGATAGTTTCCTAAAAAAAAATTATTTTTTACTGTATGAAATGTCTTAGAAAAATTTTTGAAAAATTTTTTTGAAAAGACAATTTTTTTTCAATAATGTTCACTTTTAGTTCGTAAATAAACTTTCTTAGACAATTTTTAATGACGTTAGTTCCAAACTAAAAGAATTAGAGAGTTTTGCAAAAAAAATTATTTTTTACTGCATGAAATGTCTTGAAAAAGTTTTTGAGAAACTTTTGAAAAAGACAATTTTTTTCAATAATGTTCACTTTAGTACGTAAAAAAACTTTCTTAGACAATTTTTAATGACGTTAGTTTCAAACTAAAAGAATTAGATTGTTTCGCAAAAAAAAATTATTTTTCACTGTATGAAATGTCTTAGAAAAGTTTTTGAAAAATTTTTTTGAAAAGGCAATTTTTTTTCAATAATGTTCACTTTTAGTACGTAAAAAAACTTTCTTAGACAATTTTTAATGACGTTAGTTCCAAACTAAAAGAATTAGAGAGTTTTGCAAAAAAAATTATTTTTTACTGCATGAAATGTCTTGAAAAAGTTTTTGAGAAACTTTTGAAAAAGACAATTTTTTTCAATAATGTTCACTTTAGTACGTAAAAAAACTTTCTTAGACAATTTTTAATGACGTTAGTTTCAAACTAAAAGAATTAGATTGTTTCGCAAAAAAAAATTATTTTTCACTGTATGAAATGTCTTAGAAAAGTTTTTGAAAAATTTTTTTGAAAAGGCAATTTTTTTTTAATAATGTTCACTTTTAGTACGTAAAAAAACTTTCTTAGACAATTTTTAATGACGTTAGTTCCAAACTAAAAGAATTAGATAGTTTCGCAAAAAAAAATTATTTTGCACAGTATGAAATGTCTTGGAAAAATTTTTTTGAAAAGACAATTTTTTTTCAATAATGTTCACTTTTAGTACGTAACAAAACTTCCTTAGATGATTTTTAATGACGTTAGTTCCAAACTAAAAGAATTAGATAGTTTCGCAAAAAAAAATTATTTTTCACTGTATGAAATGTCTTAGAAAAAATTTTGAAAAATTTGTTTGAAAACACAATTTTTTTTCGATAATGTTCACTTTTAGTACGTAAAAAAACTTTCTTAGACAATTTTTATTGACGTTAGTTCCAAACAAAAAGAATTAGATAGTTTCGCAAAAAAAAATTATTTTTCACTGTATGAAATGTCTTGGAAAAATTTTTTTAAAAAGACATTTTTTTTTTTCAATAATGTTCACTTTTAGTACGTAAAAAAACTTTCTTAGACAATTTTTAATGACGTCAATTCCAAACTAAAAGAATTAGATAGTTTTGCAAAAAAAATTATTTTTCACTGTATGAAATGTCTTAGAAAAATTTCTGAAAAATTTCTTTGATAAGACAACTTTTTTTCAATAATGTTCACTTTTAGAACGTAAAAAAACTTTCTTAGACAATTTTTAATGACGTTAGTTCCAAACTAAAAGAATTAGATAGTTTTCCAAAAAAAAAAAGTTTTTCACTGTATGAAATGGTTTTGAAAAATTTTTTTAAAAAGACAATTTTTTTTCAATAATGTTCACTTTTAGTACGTAACAAAACTTTCTTAGACAATTTTTAATGACGTTCGTTCCAAACTAAAAGAATTAGATAGTTTCGCAAAAAAAAATTATTTTTTACTGTATGAAATGTTTTTGAAAAATTTTTGAAAAATTTTTTTGAAAAGACAATTTTTTTTCAATAATGTTCACTTTTAGTACGTAAATAAACTTTCTTAGACAATTTTTAATGACGTTAGTTCCAAACTAAAAGAATTAGATAGTTTCGCAAAAAAAAATTATTTTTCACTGTATGAAATGTCTTAGAAAAACTTCTGAAAAATATCTTTGAAAAGACAATTTTTTTTCAATAATGTTCACTTTTAGTACGTAAATAAACTTTCTTAGACAATTTTTAATGACGTTAGTTCCAAACTAAAAGAATTAGATAGTTTCGCAAAAAAAAATTATTTTTCACTGTATGAAATGTCTTAGAAAAATTTCTTAAAAATTTCTTTGAAAAGACAATTTTTTTTCAATAATGTTCACTTTTAGTACGTAAATAAACTTTCTTAGACAATTTTTAATGACGTTAGTTCCAAACTAAAAGAATTAGATAGATTCGCAAAAAAAAATTATTTTTCACTGTATGAAATGTCTTAGAAAAATTTCTGAAAAATTTCTTTGAAAAGACAATTTTTTTTCAATAATGTTCACTTTTAGTACGTTACAAGACTTCCTTAGACAATTTTTAATGACGTTAGTTCCAAACTAAAAGAATTAGATAGTTTCGCAAAAAAAAATTAATTTTCACTGTATGAAATGTCTTAGAAAAATTTCTGAAAAATTTCTTTGATAAGACAATTTTTTTTCAATAATGTTCACTTTTAGTACGTAAAAAAACTTTCTTAGACAATTTTTAATGACGTTAGTTCCAAACTAAAAGAATTAGATAGTTTTCCAAAAAAAAAAAGTTTTTCACTGTATGAAATGGTTTTGAAAAATTTTTTTAAAAAGACAATTTTTTTCAATAATGTTCACTTTTAGTACGTAACAAAACTTTCTTAGACAATTTTTAATGACGTTCGTTCCAAACTAAAAGAATTAGATAGTTTCGCAAAAAAAAATTATTTTTCACTGTATGAAATGTCTTAGAAAAACTTCTGAAAAATTTCTTTGAAAAGACAAGTTTTTTTCAATGATGTTCACTTTTAGTACGTAACAAAACTTTCTTAGACAATTTTTAATGACGTTAGTTCCAAACTAAAAGAATTAGATAGTTTCCTAAAAAAAAATTATTTTTTACTGTATGAAATGTCTTAGAAAAATTTTTGAAAAATTTTTTTGAAAAGACAATTTTTTTTCAATAATGTTCAATTTTAGTTCGTAAATAAACTTTCTTAGACAATTTTTAATGACGTTAGTTCCAAACTAAAAGAATTAGAGAGTTTTGCAAAAAAAATTATTTTTTACTGCATGAAATGTCTTGAAAAAGTTTTTGAGAAACTTTTGAAAAAGACAATTTTTTTCAATAATGTTCACTTTAGTACGTAAAAAAACTTTCTTAGACAATTTTTAATGACGTTAGTTTCAAACTAAAAGAATTAGATTGTTTCGCAAAAAAAAAATTATTTTTCACTGTATGAAATGTCTTAGAAAAGTTTTTGAAAAATTTTTTTGAAAAGGCAATTTTTTTTCAATAATGTTCACTTTTAGTACGTAAAAAAACTTTCTTAGACAATTTTTAATGACGTTAGTTCCAAACTAAAAGAATTAGATAGTTTCGCAAAAAAAAATTATTTTGCACAGTATGAAATGTCTTGGAAAAATTTTTTTGAAAAGACAATTTTTTTTCAATAATGTTCACTTTTAGTACGTAACAAAACTTCCTTAGATGATTTTTAATGACGTTAGTTCCAAACTAAAAGAATTAGATAGTTTCGCAAAAAAAAATTATTTTTCACTGTATGAAATGTTTTTGAAAAATTTTTGACAATTTTTTGACAAAAAAGACAATTTTTTTTCAATAATGTTCACTTTTAGTACGTAAATAAACTTTCTTAGACAATTTTTAATGACGTTAGTTCCAAACTAAAAGAATTAGATAGTTTCGCAAAAAAAAATTATTTTTCACTGTATGAAATGTCTTAGAAAAACTTCTGAAAAAACATCTTTGAAAAGACAATTTTTTTTCAATAATGTTCACTTTTAGTACGTAAATAAACTTTCTTAGACAATTTTTAATGACGTTAGTTCCAAACTAAAAGAATTAGATAGTTTCGCAAAAAAAAATTATTTTTCACTGTATGAAATGTCTTAGAAAAACTTCTGAAAAATTTCTTTGAAAAGACAATTTTTTTTCAATAATGTTCACTTTTAGTACGTAAATAAACTTTCTTAGACAATTTTTAATGACGTTAGTTCCAAACTAAAAGAATTAGATAGATTCGCAAAAAAAAATTATTTTTCACTGTATGAAATGTCTTAGAAAAATTTCTGAAAAATTTCTTTGAAAAGACAATTTTTTTTCAATAATGTTCACTTTTAGTACGTTACAAGACTTCCTTAGACAATTTTTAATGACGTTAGTTCCAAACTAAAAGAATTAGATAGTTTCGCAAAAAAAAATTAATTTTCACTGTATGAAATGTCTTAGAAAAATTTCTGAAAAATTTCTTTGATAAGACAATTTTTTTTCAATAATGTTCACTTTTAGTACGTAAAAAAACTTTCTTAGACAATTTTTAATGACGTTAGTTCCAAACTAAAAGAATTAGATAGTTTTCCAAAAAAAAAAAGTTTTTCACTGTATGAAATGGTTTTGAAAAATTTTTTTAAAAAGACAATTTTTTTTCAATAATGTTCACTTTTAGTACGTAAAAAAACTTTCTTAGACAATTTTTAATGACGTTCGTTCCAAACTAAAAGAATTAGATAGTTTCGCAAAAAAAAATTATTTTTTACTGTATGAAATGTTTTTGAAAAATTTTTGAAAAATTTTTTTGAAAAGACAATTTTTTTTCAATAATGTTCACTTTTAGTACGTAAATAAACTTTCTTAGACAATTTTTAATGACGTTAGTTCCAAACTAAAAGAATTAGATAGTTTCGCAAAAAAAAATTATTTTTCACTGTATGAAATGTCTTAGAAAAACTTCTGAAAAGTTTCTTTGAAAAGACAATTTTTTTCAATAATGTTCACTTTTAGTACGTAAATAAACTTTCTTAGACAATTTTTAATGACGTTAGTTCCAAACTAAAAGAATTAGATAGTTTCCCAAAAAAAAATTATTTTTCACGGTATGAAATGTCTTAGAAAAACTTCTGAAAAATTTCTTTGAAAAGACAATTTTTTTTCAATAATGTTCACTTTTAGTACGTAAAAAAACTTTCTTAGACAATTTTTAATGACGTTAGTTCCAAACTAAAAGAATTAGATAGTTTTCCAAAAAAAAAAAGTTTTTCACTGTATGAAATGGTTTTGAAAAATTTTTTTAAAAAGACAATTTTTTTTCAATAATGTTCACTTTTAGTACGTAACAAAACTTTCTTAGACAATTTTTAATGACGTTCGTTCCAAACTAAAAGAATTAGATAGTTTCGCAAAAAAAAATTATTTTTTACTGTATGAAATGTTTTTGAAAAATTTTTGAAAAATTTTTTTGAAAAGACAATTTTTTTTCAATAATGTTCACTTTTAGTACGTAAATAAACTTTCTTAGACAATTTTTAATGACGTTAGTTCCAAACTAAAAGAATTAGATAGTTTCGCAAAAAAAAATTATTTTTCACTGTATGAAATGTCTTAGAAAAACTTCTGAAAAATTTCTTTGAAAAGACAATTTTTTTTCAATAATGTTCACTTTTAGTACGTAAATAAACTTTCTTAGACAATTTTTAATGACGTTAGTTCCAAACTAAAAGAATTAGATAGTTTCCCAAAAAAAAATTATTTTTCACGGTATGAAATGTCTTGGAAAAAGTTTTTTGAAAAGACAAGTTTTTTTCAATGATGTTCACTTTTAGTACGTAACAAAACTTTCTTAGACAATTTTTAATGACATTAGTTCCAAACTAAAAGAATTAGATAGTTTCCTAAAAAAAAATTATTTTTTACTGTATGAAATGTCTTAGAAAAATTTTTGAAAAATTTTTTTGAAAAGACAATTTTTTTTCAATAATGTTCACTTTTAGTTCGTAAATAAACTTTCTTAGACAATTTTTAATGACGTTAGTTCCAAACTAAAAGAATTAGAGAGTTTTGCAAAAAAAATTATTTTTTACTGCATGAAATGTCTTGAAAAAGTTTTTGAGAAACTTTTGAAAAAGACAATTTTTTTCAATAATGTTCACTTTAGTACGTAAAAAAACTTTCTTAGACAATTTTTAATGACGTTAGTTTCAAACTAAAAGAATTAGATTGTTTCGCAAAAAAAAATTATTTTTCACAGTATGAAATGTCTTAGAAAAGTTTTTGAAAACTTTTTTTGAAAAGGCAATTTTTTTTCAATAATGTTCACTTTTAGTACGTAAAAAAACTTTCTTAGACAATTTTTAATGACGTTAGTTCCAAACTAAAAGAATTAGATAGTTTCGCAAAAAAAAATTAAGTTTCACTGTATGAAATGTCTTAGAAAAATTTCTGAAAAATTTCTTTGATAAGACAATTTTTTTTCAATAATGTTCACTTTTAGTACGTAAAAAAACTTTCTTAGACAATTTTTAATGACGTTAGTTCCAAACTAAAAGAATTAGATAGTTTTCCAAAAAAAAAAAGTTTTTCACTGTATGAAATGGTTTTGAAAAATTATTTTAAAAAGACAATTTTTTTTCAATAATGTTCACTTTTAGTACGTAACAAAACTTTCTTAGACAATTTTTAATGACGTTCGTTCCAAACTAAAAGAATTAGATAGTTTCGCAAAAAAAAATTATTTTTTACTGTATGAAATGTTTTTGAAAAATTTTTGAAAAATTTTTTTGAAAAGACAATTTTTTTTCAATAATGTTCACTTTTAGTACGTAAATAAACTTTCTTAGACAATTTTTAATGACGTTAGTTCCAAACTAAAAGAATTAGATAGTTTCGCAAAAAAAAATTATTTTTTACAGTATGAAATGTCTTAGAAAAGTTTTTGAAAAATTTTTTTGAAAAGACAATTTTTTTTCAATAATGTTCACTTTTGGTACGTAAAAAAACTTTCTTAGACAAGTTTTAATGACGTTAGTTCCAAACTAAAAGAACTAGATAGTTTCGCAAAAAAAAATTATTTTTCACTGTATGAAATGTCTTAGAAAAATTTCTGAAAAATTTCTTTGAAAAGACAATTTTTTTTCAATAATGTTCACTTTTAGTACGTAAATAAACTTTCTTAGACAATTTTTAATGATGTTAGTTCCAAACTAAAAGAATTAGATAGTTTCGCAAAAAAAATTTATTTTTCACTGCATGAAATGTCTTAGAGAAATTTCTGAAAAATTTTTTTGAAAAGACAATTTTTTTTCAATAATGTTCACTTTTAGTACGTAACAAAACTTCCTTAGATGATTTTTAATGACGTTAGTTCCAAACTAAAAGAATTAGATAGTTTCGCAAAAAAAAATTATTTTTCACTGTATGAAATGTCTTAGAAAAAATTTTGAAAAATTTGTTTGAAAACACAATTTTTTTTCGATAATGTTCACTTTTAGTACGTAAAAAAACTTTCTTAGACAATTTTTAATGACGTTAGTTCCAAACAAAAAGAATTAGATAGTTTCGCAAAAAAAAATTATTTTTCACTGTATGAAATGTCTTGGAAAAATTTTTTTAAAAAGACATTTTTTTTTTTCAATAATGTTCACTTTTAGTACGTAAAAAAACTTTCTTAGACAATTTTTAATGACGTTAGTTCCAAACTAAAAGAATTAGATAGTTTCGCAAAAAAAAATTAATTTTCACTGTATGAAATGTCTTAGAAAAATTTCTGAAAAATTTCTTTGATAAGACAACTTTTTTTCAATAATGTTCACTTTTAGTACGTAAAAAAACTTTCTTAGACAATTTTTAATGACGTTAGTTCCAAACTAAAAGAATTAGATAGTTTTCCAAAAAAAAAAAGTTTTTCACTGTATGAAATGGTTTTGAAAAATTTTTTTAAAAAGACAATTTTTTTTCAATAATGTTCACTTTTAGTACGTAACAAAACTTTCTTAGACAATTTTTAATGACGTTCGTTCCAAACTAAAAGAATTAGATAGTTTCGCAAAAAAAAATTAATTTTTACTGTATGAAATGTTTTTGAAAAATTTTTGAAAAATTTTTTTGAAAAGACAATTTTTTTTCAATAATGTTCACTTTTAGTACGTAAATAAACTTTCTTAGACAATTTTTAATGACGTTAGTTCCAAACTAAAAGAATTAGATAGTTTCGCAAAAAAAAATTATTTTTCACTGTATGAAATGTCTTAGAAAAACTTCTGAAAAATTTCTTTGAAAAGACAATTTTTTTTCAATAATGTTCACTTTTAGTACGTAAATAAACTTTCTTAGACAATTTTTAATGACGTTAGTTCCAAACTAAAAGAATTAGATAGTTTCGCAAAAAAAATTATTTTTCACTGTATGAAATATCTTAAAAAAATTTCTGAAAAATTTCTTTAAAAAGACAATTTTTTTTCAATAATGTTCACTTTTAGTACGTAAATAAACTTTCTTAGACAATTTTTAATGACGTTAGTTCCAAACTAAAAGAATTAGATAGATTCGCAAAAAAAAATTATTTTTCACTGTATGAAATGTCTTAGAAAAATTTCTGAAAAATTTCTTTGAAAAGACAATTTTTTTTCAATAATGTTCACTTTTAGTACGTAAATAAACTTTCTTAGACAATTTTTAATGATGTTAGTTCCAAACTAAAAGAATTAGATAGTTTCGCAAAAAAAATTAATTTTTCACTGTATGAAATGTCTTAGAAAAACTTTTGAAAAATTTTTTTGAAAACACAATTTTTTTTCGATAATGTTCACTTTTAGTACGTAAAAAAACTTTCTTAGACAATTTTTAATGACGTTAGTTCCAAACTAAAAGAATTAGATAGTTTTGCAAAAAAAAAAAGTTTTTCACTGTATGAAATGTTTTTAAAAAATTTTTTTGAAAAGACAATTTTTTTTCAATAATGTTCACTTTTAGTACGTAAATAAACTTTCTTAGACAATTTTTAATGACGTTAGTTCCAAACTAAAAGAATTAGATAGTTTCGCAAAAAAAAATTAATTTTCACTGTATGAAATGTCTTAGAAAAATTTCTGAAAAATTTCTTTGATAAGACAATTTTTTTTCAATAATGTTCACTTTTAGTACGTAAAAAAACTTTCTTAGACAATTTTTAATGACGTTAGTTCCAAACTAAAAGAATTAGATAGTTTTCCAAAAAAAGAAAGTTTTTCACTGTATGAAATGGTTTTGAAAAATTTTTTTAAAAAGACAATTTTTTTTCAATAATGTTCACTTTTAGTACGTAACAAAACTTTCTTAGACAATTTTTAATGACGTTCGTTCCAAACTAAAAGAATTAGATAGTTTCGCAAAAAAAAATTAATTTTTACTGTATGAAATGTTTTTGAAAAATTTTTGAAAAATTTATTTGAAAAGACAATTTTTTTTCAATAATGTTCACTTTTAGTACGTAAATAAACTTTCTTAGACAATTTTTAATGACGTTAGTTCCAAACTAAAAGAATTAGATAGTTTCGCAAAAAAAAATTATTTTTCACTGTATGAAATGTCTTAGAAAAACTTCTGAAAAATTTCTTTGAAAAGACAATTTTTTTTCAATAATGTTCACTTTTAGTACGTAAATAAACTTTCTTAGACAATTTTTAATGACGTTAGTTCCAAACTAAAAGAATTAGATAGTTTCCTAAAAAAAAATTATTTTTTACTGTATGAAATGTTTTAGAAAAATTTTTGAAAAATTTTTTTGAAAAGACAATTTTTTTTCAATAATGTTCACTTTTAGTTCGTAAATAAACTTTCTTAGACAATTTTTAATGACGTTAGTTCCAAACTAAAAGAATCAGAGAGTTTTGCAAAAAAAATTATTTTTTACTGCATGAAATGTCTTGAAAAAGTTTTTGAGAAACTTTTGAAAAAGACAATTTTTTTCAATAATGTTCACTTTAGTACGTAAAAAAACTTTCCTAGGCAATTTTTAATGACGTTAGTTTCAAACTAAAAGAATTAGATTGTTTCGCAAAAAAAAATTATTTTTCACTGTATGAAATGTCTTAGAAAAGTTTTTGAAAAATTTTTTTGAAAAGGCAATTTTTTTTTAATAATGTTCACTTTTAGTACGTAAATAAACTTTCTTAGACAATTTTTAATGACGTTAGTTCCAAACTAAAAGAATTAGATAGTTTCGCAAAAAAAAATTATTTTTCACTGTATGAAATGTCTTAGAAAAACTTCTGAAAAATTTCTTTGAAAAGACAATTTTTTTTCAATAATGTTCACTTTTAGTACGTAAATAAACTTTCTTAGACAATTTTTAATGACGTTAGTTCCAAACTAAAAGAATTAGATAGATTCGCAAAAAAAAATTATTTTTCACTGTATGAAATGTCTTAGAAAAATTTCTGAAAAATTTCTTTGAAAAGACAATTTTTTTTCAATAATGTTCACTTTTAGTACGTTACAAGACTTCCTTAGACAATTTTTAATGACGTTAGTTCCAAACTAAAAGAATTAGATAGTTTCGCAAAAAAAAATTAATTTTCACTGTATGAAATGTCTTAGAAAAATTTCTGAAAAATTTCTTTGATAAGACAATTTTTTTTCAATAATGTTCACTTTTAGTACGTAAAAAAACTTTCTTAGACAATTTTTAATGACGTTAGTTCCAAACTAAAAGAATTAGATAGTTTTCCAAAAAAAAAAAGTTTTTCACTGTATGAAATGGTTTTGAAAAATTTTTTTAAAAAGACAATTTTTTTTCAATAATGTTCACTTTTAGTACGTAAAAAAACTTTCTTAGACAATTTTTAATGACGTTCGTTCCAAACTAAAAGAATTAGATAGTTTCGCAAAAAAAAATTATTTTTTACTGTATGAAATGTTTTTGAAAAATTTTTGAAAAATTTTTTTGAAAAGACAATTTTTTTTCAATAATGTTCACTTTTAGTACGTAAATAAACTTTCTTAGACAATTTTTAATGACGTTAGTTCCAAACTAAAAGAATTAGATAGTTTCGCAAAAAAAAATTATTTTTCACTGTATGAAATGTCTTAGAAAAACTTCTGAAAAGTTTCTTTGAAAAGACAATTTTTTTCAATAATGTTCACTTTTAGTACGTAAATAAACTTTCTTAGACAATTTTTAATGACGTTAGTTCCAAACTAAAAGAATTAGATAGTTTCCCAAAAAAAAATTATTTTTCACGGTATGAAATGTCTTAGAAAAACTTCTGAAAAATTTCTTTGAAAAGACAATTTTTTTTCAATAATGTTCACTTTTAGTACGTAAAAAAACTTTCTTAGACAATTTTTAATGACGTTAGTTCCAAACTAAAAGAATTAGATAGTTTTCCAAAAAAAAAAAGTTTTTCACTGTATGAAATGGTTTTGAAAAATTTTTTTAAAAAGACAATTTTTTTTCAATAATGTTCACTTTTAGTACGTAACAAAACTTTCTTAGACAATTTTTAATGACGTTCGTTCCAAACTAAAAGAATTAGATAGTTTCGCAAAAAAAAATTATTTTTTACTGTATGAAATGTTTTTGAAAAATTTTTGAAAAATTTTTTTGAAAAGACAATTTTTTTTCAATAATGTTCACTTTTAGTACGTAAATAAACTTTCTTAGACAATTTTTAATGACGTTAGTTCCAAACTAAAAGAATTAGATAGTTTCGCAAAAAAAAATTATTTTTCACTGTATGAAATGTCTTAGAAAAACTTCTGAAAAATTTCTTTGAAAAGACAATTTTTTTTCAATAATGTTCACTTTTAGTACGTAAATAAACTTTCTTAGACAATTTTTAATGACGTTAGTTCCAAACTAAAAGAATTAGATAGTTTCCCAAAAAAAAATTATTTTTCACTGTATGAAATGTCTTGGAAAAAGTTTTTTGAAAAGACAAGTTTTTTTCAATGATGTTCACTTTTAGTACGTAACAAAACTTTCTTAGACAATTTTTAATGACGTTAGTTCCAAACTAAAAGAATTAGATAGTTTCCTAAAAAAAAATTATTTTTTACTGTATGAAATGTCTTAGAAAAATTTTTGAAAAATTTTTTTGAAAAGACAATTTTTTTTCAATAATGTTCACTTTTAGTTCGTAAATAAACTTTCTTAGACAATTTTTAATGACGTTAGTTCCAAACTAAAAGAATTAGAGAGTTTTGCAAAAAAAATTATTTTTTACTGCATGAAATGTCTTGAAAAAGTTTTTGAGAAACTTTTGAAAAAGACAATTTTTTTCAATAATGTTCACTTTAGTACGTAAAAAAACTTTCTTAGACAATTTTTAATGACGTTAGTTTCAAACTAAAAGAATTAGATTGTTTCGCAAAAAAAAATTATTTTTCACAGTATGAAATGTCTTAGAAAAGTTTTTGAAAACTTTTTTTGAAAAGGCAATTTTTTTTCAATAATGTTCACTTTTAGTACGTAAAAAAACTTTCTTAGACAATTTTTAATGACGTTAGTTCCAAACTAAAAGAATTAGATAGTTTCGCAAAAAAAAATTAAGTTTCACTGTATGAAATGTCTTAGAAAAATTTCTGAAAAATTTCTTTGATAAGACAATTTTTTTTCAATAATGTTCACTTTTAGTACGTAAAAAAACTTTCTTAGACAATTTTTAATGACGTTAGTTCCAAACTAAAAGAATTAGATAGTTTTCCAAAAAAAAAAAGTTTTTCACTGTATGAAATGGTTTTGAAAAATTATTTTAAAAAGACAATTTTTTTTCAATAATGTTCACTTTTAGTACGTAACAAAACTTTCTTAGACAATTTTTAATGACGTTCGTTCCAAACTAAAAGAATTAGATAGTTTCGCAAAAAAAAATTATTTTTTACTGTATGAAATGTTTTTGAAAAATTTTTGAAAAATTTTTTTGAAAAGACAATTTTTTTTCAATAATGTTCACTTTTAGTACGTAAATAAACTTTCTTAGACAATTTTTAATGACGTTAGTTCCAAACTAAAAGAATTAGATAGTTTCGCAAAAAAAAATTATTTTTTACAGTATGAAATGTCTTAGAAAAGTTTTTGAAAAATTTTTTTGAAAAGACAATTTTTTTTCAATAATGTTCACTTTTGGTACGTAAAAAAACTTTCTTAGACAAGTTTTAATGACGTTAGTTCCAAACTAAAAGAACTAGATAGTTTCGCAAAAAAAAATTATTTTTCACTGTATGAAATGTCTTAGAAAAATTTCTGAAAAATTTCTTTGAAAAGACAATTTTTTTTCAATAATGTTCACTTTTAGTACGTAAATAAACTTTCTTAGACAATTTTTAATGATGTTAGTTCCAAACTAAAAGAATTAGATAGTTTCGCAAAAAAAATTTATTTTTCACTGCATGAAATGTCTTAGAGAAATTTCTGAAAAATTTTTTTGAAAAGACAATTTTTTTTCAATAATGTTCACTTTTAGTACGTAACAAAACTTCCTTAGATGATTTTTAATGACGTTAGTTCCAAACTAAAAGAATTAGATAGTTTCGCAAAAAAAAATTATTTTTCACTGTATGAAATGTCTTAGAAAAAATTTTGAAAAATTTGTTTGAAAACACAATTTTTTTTCGATAATGTTCACTTTTAGTACGTAAAAAAACTTTCTTAGACAATTTTTAATGACGTTAGTTCCAAACAAAAAGAATTAGATAGTTTCGCAAAAAAAAATTATTTTTCACTGTATGAAATGTCTTGGAAAAATTTTTTTAAAAAGACATTTTTTTTTTTCAATAATGTTCACTTTTAGTACGTAAAAAAACTTTCTTAGACAATTTTTAATGACGTTAGTTCCAAACTAAAAGAATTAGATAGTTTCGCAAAAAAAAATTAATTTTCACTGTATGAAATGTCTTAGAAAAATTTCTGAAAAATTTCTTTGATAAGACAACTTTTTTTCAATAATGTTCACTTTTAGTACGTAAAAAAACTTTCTTAGACAATTTTTAATGACGTTAGTTCCAAACTAAAAGAATTAGATAGTTTTCCAAAAAAAAAAAGTTTTTCACTGTATGAAATGGTTTTGAAAAATTTTTTTAAAAAGACAATTTTTTTTCAATAATGTTCACTTTTAGTACGTAACAAAACTTTCTTAGACAATTTTTAATGACGTTCGTTCCAAACTAAAAGAATTAGATAGTTTCGCAAAAAAAAATTAATTTTTACTGTATGAAATGTTTTTGAAAAATTTTTGAAAAATTTTTTTGAAAAGACAATTTTTTTTCAATAATGTTCACTTTTAGTACGTAAATAAACTTTCTTAGACAATTTTTAATGACGTTAGTTCCAAACTAAAAGAATTAGATAGTTTCGCAAAAAAAAATTATTTTTCACTGTATGAAATGTCTTAGAAAAACTTCTGAAAAATTTCTTTGAAAAGACAATTTTTTTTCAATAATGTTCACTTTTAGTACGTAAATAAACTTTCTTAGACAATTTTTAATGACGTTAGTTCCAAACTAAAAGAATTAGATAGTTTCGCAAAAAAAATTATTTTTCACTGTATGAAATATCTTAAAAAAATTTCTGAAAAATTTCTTTAAAAAGACAATTTTTTTTCAATAATGTTCACTTTTAGTACGTAAATAAACTTTCTTAGACAATTTTTAATGACGTTAGTTCCAAACTAAAAGAATTAGATAGATTCGCAAAAAAAAATTATTTTTCACTGTATGAAATGTCTTAGAAAAATTTCTGAAAAATTTCTTTGAAAAGACAATTTTTTTTCAATAATGTTCACTTTTAGTACGTAAATAAACTTTCTTAGACAATTTTTAATGATGTTAGTTCCAAACTAAAAGAATTAGATAGTTTCGCAAAAAAAATTAATTTTTCACTGTATGAAATGTCTTAGAAAAACTTTTGAAAAATTTTTTTGAAAACACAATTTTTTTTCGATAATGTTCACTTTTAGTACGTAAAAAAACTTTCTTAGACAATTTTTAATGACGTTAGTTCCAAACTAAAAGAATTAGATAGTTTTGCAAAAAAAAAAAGTTTTTCACTGTATGAAATGTTTTTAAAAAATTTTTTTGAAAAGACAATTTTTTTTCAATAATGTTCACTTTTAGTACGTAAATAAACTTTCTTAGACAATTTTTAATGACGTTAGTTCCAAACTAAAAGAATTAGATAGTTTCGCAAAAAAAAATTAATTTTCACTGTATGAAATGTCTTAGAAAAATTTCTGAAAAATTTCTTTGATAAGACAATTTTTTTTCAATAATGTTCACTTTTAGTACGTAAAAAAACTTTCTTAGACAATTTTTAATGACGTTAGTTCCAAACTAAAAGAATTAGATAGTTTTCCAAAAAAAGAAAGTTTTTCACTGTATGAAATGGTTTTGAAAAATTTTTTTAAAAAGACAATTTTTTTTCAATAATGTTCACTTTTAGTACGTAACAAAACTTTCTTAGACAATTTTTAATGACGTTCGTTCCAAACTAAAAGAATTAGATAGTTTCGCAAAAAAAAATTAATTTTTACTGTATGAAATGTTTTTGAAAAATTTTTGAAAAATTTTTTTGAAAAGACAATTTTTTTTCAATAATGTTCACTTTTAGTACGTAAATAAACTTTCTTAGACAATTTTTAATGACGTTAGTTCCAAACTAAAAGAATTAGATAGTTTCGCAAAAAAAAATTATTTTTCACTGTATGAAATGTCTTAGAAAAACTTCTGAAAAATTTCTTTGAAAAGACAATTTTTTTTCAATAATGTTCACTTTTAGTACGTAAATAAACTTTCTTAGACAATTTTTAATGACGTTAGTTCCAAACTAAAAGAATTAGATAGTTTCCTAAAAAAAAATTATTTTTTACTGTATGAAATGTTTTAGAAAAATTTTTGAAAAATTTTTTTGAAAAGACAATTTTTTTTCAATAATGTTCACTTTTAGTTCGTAAATAAACTTTCTTAGACAATTTTTAATGACGTTAGTTCCAAACTAAAAGAATCAGAGAGTTTTGCAAAAAAAATTATTTTTTACTGCATGAAATGTCTTGAAAAAGTTTTTGAGAAACTTTTGAAAAAGACAATTTTTTTCAATAATGTTCACTTTAGTACGTAAAAAAACTTTCCTAGGCAATTTTTAATGACGTTAGTTTCAAACTAAAAGAATTAGATTGTTTCGCAAAAAAAAATTATTTTTCACTGTATGAAATGTCTTAGAAAAGTTTTTGAAAAATTTTTTTGAAAAGGCAATTTTTTTTTAATAATGTTCACTTTTAGTACGTAAATAAACTTTCTTAGACAATTTTTAATGACGTTAGTTCCAAACTAAAAGAATTAGATAGTTTCGCAAAAAAAAATTATTTTTCACTGTATGAAATGTCTTAGAAAAATTTCTGAAAAATTTCTTTGAAAAGACAATTTTTTTTCAATAATGTTCACTTTTAGTACGTAAATAAACTTTCTTAGACAATTTTTAATGATGTTAGTTCCAAACTAAAAGAATTAGATAGTTTCGCAAAAAAAATTTATTTTTCACTGCATGAAATGTCTTAGAGAAATTTCTGAAAAATTTTTTTGAAAAGACAATTTTTTTTCAATAATGTTCACTTTTAGTACGTAACAAAACTTCCTTAGATGATTTTTAATGACGTTAGTTCCAAACTAAAAGAATTAGATAGTTTCGCAAAAAAAAATTATTTTTCACTGTATGAAATGTCTTAGAAAAAATTTTGAAAAATTTGTTTGAAAACACAATTTTTTTTCGATAATGTTCACTTTTAGTACGTAAAAAAACTTTCTTAGACAATTTTTAATGACGTTAGTTCCAAACAAAAAGAATTAGATAGTTTCGCAAAAAAAAATTATTTTTCACTGTATGAAATGTCTTGGAAAAATTTTTTTAAAAAGACATTTTTTTTTTTCAATAATGTTCACTTTTAGTACGTAAAAAAACTTTCTTAGACAATTTTTAATGACGTTAGTTCCAAACTAAAAGAATTAGATAGTTTCGCAAAAAAAATTAATTTTCACTGTATGAAATGTCTTAGAAAAATTTCTGAAAAATTTCTTTGATAAGACAACTTTTTTTCAATAATGTTCACTTTTAGTACGTAAAAAAACTTTCTTAGACAATTTTTAATGACGTTAGTTCCAAACTAAAAGAATTAGATAGTTTCCTAAAAAAAAATTATTTTTTACTGTATGAAATGTTTTAGAAAAATTTTTGAAAAATTTTTTTGAAAAGACAATTTTTTTTCAATAATGTTCACTTTTAGTTCGTAAATAAACTTTCTTAGACAATTTTTAATGACGTTAGTTCCAAACTAAAAGAATCAGAGAGTTTTGCAAAAAAAATTATTTTTTACTGCATGAAATGTCTTGAAAAAGTTTTTTAAAAAGACATTTTTTTTTTCAATAATGTTCACTTTTAGTACGTAAAAAAACTTTCTTAGACAATTTTTAATGACGTTAGTTCCAAACTAAAAGAATCAGAGAGTTTTGCAAAAAAAATTATTTTTTACCGCATGAAATGTCTTGAAAAAGTTTTTTAAAAAGACATTTTTTTTTTTCAATAATGTTCACTTTTAGTACGTAAAAAAACTTTCTTAGACAATTTTTAATGACGTTAGTTCCAAACTAAAAGAATTAGATAGTTTTCCAAAAAAAAAAAGTTTTTCACTGTATGAAATGGTTTTGAAAAATTTTTTTAAAAAGACAATTTTTTTTCAATAATGTTCACTTTTAGTACGTAACAAAACTTTCTTAGACAATTTTTAATGACGTTCGTTCCAAACTAAAAGAATTAGATAGTTTCGCAAAAAAAAATTAATTTTTACTGTATGAAATGTCTTTGAAAAATTTTTGAAAAATTTTTTTGAAAAGACAATTTTTTTTCAATAATGTTCACTTTTAGTACGTAAATAAACTTTCTTAGACAATTTTTAATGACGTTAGTTCCAAACTAAAAGAATTAGATAGTTTCGCAAAAAAAAATTATTTTTCACTGTATGAAATGTCTTAGAAAAACTTCTGAAAAATTTCTTTGAAAAGACAATTTTTTTTCAATAATGTTCACTTTTAGTACGTAAATAAACTTTCTTAGACAATTTTTAATGACGTTAGTTCCAAACTAAAAGAATTAGATAGTTTCCTAAAAAAAAATTATTTTTTACTGTATGAAATGTTTTAGAAAAATTTTTGAAAAATTTTTTTGAAAAGACAATTTTTTTTCAATAATGTTCACTTTTAGTTCGTAAATAAACTTTCTTAGACAATTTTTAATGACGTTAGTTCCAAACTAAAAGAATCAGAGAGTTTTGCAAAAAAAATTATTTTTTACTGCATGAAATGTCTTGAAAAAGTTTTTGAGAAATTTTTGAAAAAGACAATTTTTTTCAATAATGTTCACTTTAGTACGTAAAAAAACTTTCCTAGGCAATTTTTAATGACGTTAGTTTCAAACTAAAAGAATTAGATTGTTTCGCAAAAAAAAATTATTTTTCACTGTATGAAATGTCTTAGAAAAGTTTTTGAAAAATTTTTTTGAAAAGACAATTTTTTTTTAATAATGTTCACTTTTAGTACGTAAATAAACTTTCTTAGACAATTTTTAATGACGTTAGTTCCAAACTAAAAGAATTAGATAGTTTCGCAAAAAAAAATTATTTTTCACTGTATGAAATGTTTTAGAAAAATTTCTGAAAAATTTCTTTGAAAAGACAATTTTTTTTCAATAATGTTCACTTTTAGTACGTAAATAAACTTTCTTAGACAATTTTTAATGATGTTAGTTCCAAACTAAAAGAATTAGATAGTTTCGCAAAAAAAATTTATTTTTCACTGCATGAAATGTCTTAGAGAAATTTCTGAAAAATTTTTTTGAAAAGACAATTTTTTTTCAATAATGTTCACTTTTAG
Organism: Aplidium turbinatum; assembly: GCF_918807975.1. NCBI lineage: Eukaryota > Metazoa > Chordata > Ascidiacea > Aplousobranchia > Polyclinidae > Aplidium > Aplidium turbinatum. The sequence continues at coordinate 19,256,241 of NC_137475.1, forward strand.
TACGTAACAAAACTTCCTTAGATGATTTTTAATGACGTTAGTTCCAAACTAAAAGAATTAGATAGTTTCGCAAAAAAAAATTATTTTTCACTGTATGAAATGTCTTAGAAAAAATTTTGAAAAATTTGTTTGAAAACACAATTTTTTTTCGATAATGTTCACTTTTAGTACGTAAAAAAACTTTCTTAGACAATTTTTAATGACGTTAGTTCCAAACAAAAAGAATTAGATAGTTTCGCAAAAAAAAATTATTTTTCACTGTATGAAATGTCTTGGAAAAATTTTTTTAAAAAGACATTTTTTTTTTTCAATAATGTTCACTTTTAGTACGTAAAAAAACTTTCTTAGACAATTTTTAATGACGTTAGTTCCAAACTAAAAGAATTAGACAGTTTCGCAAAAAAAAATTAATTTTCACTGTATGAAATGTCTTAGAAAAATTTCTGAAAAATTTCTTTGATAAGACAACTTTTTTTCAATAATGTTCACTTTTAGTACGTAAAAAAACTTTCTTAGACAATTTTTAATGACGTTAGTTCCAAACTAAAAGAATTAGATAGTTTTCCAAAAAAAAAAAGTTTTTCACTGTATGAAATGGTTTTGAAAAATTTTTTTAAAAAGACAATTTTTTTTCAATAATGTTCACTTTTAGTACGTAACAAAACTTTCTTAGACAATTTTTAATGACGTTCGTTCCAAACTAAAAGAATTAGATAGTTTCGCAAAAAAAAATTAATTTTTACTGTATGAAATGTTTTTGAAAAATTTTTGAAAAATTTTTTTGAAAAGACAATTTTTTTTCAATAATGTTCACTTTTAGTACGTAAATAAACTTTCTTAGACAATTTTTAATGACGTTAGTTCCAAACTAAAAGAATTAGATAGTTTCGCAAAAAAAAATTATTTTTCACTGTATGAAATGTCTTAGAAAAACTTCTGAAAAATTTCTTTGAAAAGACAATTTTTTTTCAATAATGTTCACTTTTAGTACGTAAATAAACTTTCTTAGACAATTTTTAATGACGTTAGTTCCAAACTAAAAGAATTAGATAGTTTCGCAAAAAAAAATTATTTTTCACTGTATGAAATATCTTAAAAAAATTTCTGAAAAATTTCTTTGAAAAGACAATTTTTTTTCAATAATGTTCACTTTTAGTACGTAAATAAACTTTCTTAGACAATTTTTAATGACGTTAGTTCCAAACTAAAAGAATTAGATAGATTCGCAAAAAAAAATTATTTTTCACTGTATGAAATGTCTTAGAAAAATTTCTGAAAAATTTCTTTGAAAAGACAATTTTTTTTCAATAATGTTCACTTTTAGTACGTAAATAAACTTTCTTAGACAATTTTTAATGACGTTAGTTCCAAACTAAAAGAATCAGAGAGTTTTGCAAAAAAAATTATTTTTTACTGCATGAAATGTCTTGAAAAAGTTTTTGAGAAACTTTTGAAAAAGACAATTTTTTTCAATAATGTTCACTTTAGTACGTAAAAAAACTTTCCTAGGCAATTTTTAATGACGTTAGTTTCAAACTAAAAGAATTAGATTGTTTCGCAAAAAAAAATTATTTTTCACTGTATGAAATGTCTTAGAAAAGTTTTTGAAAAATTTTTTTGAAAAGGCAATTTTTTTTTAATAATGTTCACTTTTAGTACGTAAATAAACTTTCTTAGACAATTTTTAATGACGTTAGTTCCAAACTAAAAGAATTAGATAGTTTCGCAAAAAAAAATTATTTTTCACTGTATGAAATGTCTTAGAAAAACTTCTGAAAAATTTCTTTGAAAAGACAATTTTTTTTCAATAATGTTCACTTTTAGTACGTAAATAAACTTTCTTAGACAATTTTTAATGACGTTAGTTCCAAACTAAAAGAATTAGATAGATTCGCAAAAAAAAATTATTTTTCACTGTATGAAATGTCTTAGAAAAATTTCTGAAAAATTTCTTTGAAAAGACAATTTTTTTTCAATAATGTTCACTTTTAGTACGTTACAAGACTTCCTTAGACAATTTTTAATGACGTTAGTTCCAAACTAAAAGAATTAGATAGTTTCGCAAAAAAAAATTAATTTTCACTGTATGAAATGTCTTAGAAAAATTTCTGAAAAATTTCTTTGATAAGACAATTTTTTTTCAATAATGTTCACTTTTAGTACGTAAAAAAACTTTCTTAGACAATTTTTAATGACGTTAGTTCCAAACTAAAAGAATTAGATAGTTTTCCAAAAAAAAAAAGTTTTTCACTGTATGAAATGGTTTTGAAAAATTTTTTTAAAAAGACAATTTTTTTTCAATAATGTTCACTTTTAGTACGTAAAAAAACTTTCTTAGACAATTTTTAATGACGTTCGTTCCAAACTAAAAGAATTAGATAGTTTCGCAAAAAAAAATTATTTTTTACTGTATGAAATGTTTTTGAAAAATTTTTGAAAAATTTTTTTGAAAAGACAATTTTTTTTCAATAATGTTCACTTTTAGTACGTAAATAAACTTTCTTAGACAATTTTTAATGACGTTAGTTCCAAACTAAAAGAATTAGATAGTTTCGCAAAAAAAAATTATTTTTCACTGTATGAAATGTCTTAGAAAAACTTCTGAAAAGTTTCTTTGAAAAGACAATTTTTTTCAATAATGTTCACTTTTAGTACGTAAATAAACTTTCTTAGACAATTTTTAATGACGTTAGTTCCAAACTAAAAGAATTAGATAGTTTCCCAAAAAAAAATTATTTTTCACGGTATGAAATGTCTTAGAAAAACTTCTGAAAAATTTCTTTGAAAAGACAATTTTTTTTCAATAATGTTCACTTTTAGTACGTAAAAAAACTTTCTTAGACAATTTTTAATGACGTTAGTTCCAAACTAAAAGAATTAGATAGTTTTCCAAAAAAAAAAAGTTTTTCACTGTATGAAATGGTTTTGAAAAATTTTTTTAAAAAGACAATTTTTTTTCAATAATGTTCACTTTTAGTACGTAACAAAACTTTCTTAGACAATTTTTAATGACGTTCGTTCCAAACTAAAAGAATTAGATAGTTTCGCAAAAAAAAATTATTTTTTACTGTATGAAATGTTTTTGAAAAATTTTTGAAAAATTTTTTTGAAAAGACAATTTTTTTTCAATAATGTTCACTTTTAGTACGTAAATAAACTTTCTTAGACAATTTTTAATGACGTTAGTTCCAAACTAAAAGAATTAGATAGTTTCGCAAAAAAAAATTATTTTTCACTGTATGAAATGTCTTAGAAAAACTTCTGAAAAATTTCTTTGAAAAGACAATTTTTTTTCAATAATGTTCACTTTTAGTACGTAAATAAACTTTCTTAGACAATTTTTAATGACGTTAGTTCCAAACTAAAAGAATTAGATAGTTTCCCAAAAAAAAATTATTTTTCACGGTATGAAATGTCTTGGAAAAAGTTTTTTGAAAAGACAAGTTTTTTTCAATGATGTTCACTTTTAGTACGTAACAAAACTTTCTTAGACAATTTTTAATGACGTTAGTTCCAAACTAAAAGAATTAGATAGTTTCCTAAAAAAAAATTATTTTTTACTGTATGAAATGTCTTAGAAAAATTTTTGAAAAATTTTTTTGAAAAGACAATTTTTTTTCAATAATGTTCACTTTTAGTTCGTAAATAAACTTTCTTAGACAATTTTTAATGACGTTAGTTCCAAACTAAAAGAATTAGAGAGTTTTGCAAAAAAAATTATTTTTTACTGCATGAAATGTCTTGAAAAAGTTTTTGAGAAACTTTTGAAAAAGACAATTTTTTTCAATAATGTTCACTTTAGTACGTAAAAAAACTTTCTTAGACAATTTTTAATGACGTTAGTTTCAAACTAAAAGAATTAGATTGTTTCGCAAAAAAAAATTATTTTTCACAGTATGAAATGTCTTAGAAAAGTTTTTGAAAACTTTTTTTGAAAAGGCAATTTTTTTTCAATAATGTTCACTTTTAGTACGTAAAAAAACTTTCTTAGACAATTTTTAATGACGTTAGTTCCAAACTAAAAGAATTAGATAGTTTCGCAAAAAAAAATTAAGTTTCACTGTATGAAATGTCTTAGAAAAATTTCTGAAAAATTTCTTTGATAAGACAATTTTTTTTCAATAATGTTCACTTTTAGTACGTAAAAAAACTTTCTTAGACAATTTTTAATGACGTTAGTTCCAAACTAAAAGAATTAGATAGTTTTCCAAAAAAAAAAAGTTTTTCACTGTATGAAATGGTTTTGAAAAATTATTTTAAAAAGACAATTTTTTTTCAATAATGTTCACTTTTAGTACGTAACAAAACTTTCTTAGACAATTTTTAATGACGTTCGTTCCAAACTAAAAGAATTAGATAGTTTCGCAAAAAAAAATTATTTTTTACTGTATGAAATGTTTTTGAAAAATTTTTGAAAAATTTTTTTGAAAAGACAATTTTTTTTCAATAATGTTCACTTTTAGTACGTAAATAAACTTTCTTAGACAATTTTTAATGACGTTAGTTCCAAACTAAAAGAATTAGATAGTTTCGCAAAAAAAAATTATTTTTTACAGTATGAAATGTCTTAGAAAAGTTTTTGAAAAATTTTTTTGAAAAGACAATTTTTTTTCAATAATGTTCACTTTTGGTACGTAAAAAAACTTTCTTAGACAAGTTTTAATGACGTTAGTTCCAAACTAAAAGAACTAGATAGTTTCGCAAAAAAAAATTATTTTTCACTGTATGAAATGTCTTAGAAAAATTTCTGAAAAATTTCTTTGAAAAGACAATTTTTTTTCAATAATGTTCACTTTTAGTACGTAAATAAACTTTCTTAGACAATTTTTAATGATGTTAGTTCCAAACTAAAAGAATTAGATAGTTTCGCAAAAAAAATTTATTTTTCACTGCATGAAATGTCTTAGAGAAATTTCTGAAAAATTTTTTTGAAAAGACAATTTTTTTTCAATAATGTTCACTTTTAGTACGTAACAAAACTTCCTTAGATGATTTTTAATGACGTTAGTTCCAAACTAAAAGAATTAGATAGTTTCGCAAAAAAAAATTATTTTTCACTGTATGAAATGTCTTAGAAAAAATTTTGAAAAATTTGTTTGAAAACACAATTTTTTTTCGATAATGTTCACTTTTAGTACGTAAAAAAACTTTCTTAGACAATTTTTAATGACGTTAGTTCCAAACAAAAAGAATTAGATAGTTTCGCAAAAAAAAATTATTTTTCACTGTATGAAATGTCTTGGAAAAATTTTTTTAAAAAGACATTTTTTTTTTTCAATAATGTTCACTTTTAGTACGTAAAAAAACTTTCTTAGACAATTTTTAATGACGTTAGTTCCAAACTAAAAGAATTAGATAGTTTCGCAAAAAAAAATTAATTTTCACTGTATGAAATGTCTTAGAAAAATTTCTGAAAAATTTCTTTGATAAGACAACTTTTTTTCAATAATGTTCACTTTTAGTACGTAAAAAAACTTTCTTAGACAATTTTTAATGACGTTAGTTCCAAACTAAAAGAATTAGATAGTTTTCCAAAAAAAAAAAGTTTTTCACTGTATGAAATGGTTTTGAAAAATTTTTTTAAAAAGACAATTTTTTTTCAATAATGTTCACTTTTAGTACGTAACAAAACTTTCTTAGACAATTTTTAATGACGTTCGTTCCAAACTAAAAGAATTAGATAGTTTCGCAAAAAAAAATTAATTTTTACTGTATGAAATGTTTTTGAAAAATTTTTGAAAAATTTTTTTGAAAAGACAATTTTTTTTCAATAATGTTCACTTTTAGTACGTAAATAAACTTTCTTAGACAATTTTTAATGACGTTAGTTCCAAACTAAAAGAATTAGATAGTTTCGCAAAAAAAAATTATTTTTCACTGTATGAAATGTCTTAGAAAAACTTCTGAAAAATTTCTTTGAAAAGACAATTTTTTTTCAATAATGTTCACTTTTAGTACGTAAATAAACTTTCTTAGACAATTTTTAATGACGTTAGTTCCAAACTAAAAGAATTAGATAGTTTCGCAAAAAAAATTATTTTTCACTGTATGAAATATCTTAAAAAAATTTCTGAAAAATTTCTTTAAAAAGACAATTTTTTTTCAATAATGTTCACTTTTAGTACGTAAATAAACTTTCTTAGACAATTTTTAATGACGTTAGTTCCAAACTAAAAGAATTAGATAGATTCGCAAAAAAAAATTATTTTTCACTGTATGAAATGTCTTAGAAAAATTTCTGAAAAATTTCTTTGAAAAGACAATTTTTTTTCAATAATGTTCACTTTTAGTACGTAAATAAACTTTCTTAGACAATTTTTAATGATGTTAGTTCCAAACTAAAAGAATTAGATAGTTTCGCAAAAAAAATTAATTTTTCACTGTATGAAATGTCTTAGAAAAACTTTTGAAAAATTTTTTTGAAAACACAATTTTTTTTCGATAATGTTCACTTTTAGTACGTAAAAAAACTTTCTTAGACAATTTTTAATGACGTTAGTTCCAAACTAAAAGAATTAGATAGTTTTGCAAAAAAAAAAAGTTTTTCACTGTATGAAATGTTTTTAAAAAATTTTTTTGAAAAGACAATTTTTTTTCAATAATGTTCACTTTTAGTACGTAAATAAACTTTCTTAGACAATTTTTAATGACGTTAGTTCCAAACTAAAAGAATTAGATAGTTTCGCAAAAAAAAATTAATTTTCACTGTATGAAATGTCTTAGAAAAATTTCTGAAAAATTTCTTTGATAAGACAATTTTTTTTCAATAATGTTCACTTTTAGTACGTAAAAAAACTTTCTTAGACAATTTTTAATGACGTTAGTTCCAAACTAAAAGAATTAGATAGTTTTCCAAAAAAAGAAAGTTTTTCACTGTATGAAATGGTTTTGAAAAATTTTTTTAAAAAGACAATTTTTTTTCAATAATGTTCACTTTTAGTACGTAACAAAACTTTCTTAGACAATTTTTAATGACGTTCGTTCCAAACTAAAAGAATTAGATAGTTTCGCAAAAAAAAATTAATTTTTACTGTATGAAATGTTTTTGAAAAATTTTTGAAAAATTTTTTTGAAAAGACAATTTTTTTTCAATAATGTTCACTTTTAGTACGTAAATAAACTTTCTTAGACAATTTTTAATGACGTTAGTTCCAAACTAAAAGAATTAGATAGTTTCGCAAAAAAAAATTATTTTTCACTGTATGAAATGTCTTAGAAAAACTTCTGAAAAATTTCTTTGAAAAGACAATTTTTTTTCAATAATGTTCACTTTTAGTACGTAAATAAACTTTCTTAGACAATTTTTAATGACGTTAGTTCCAAACTAAAAGAATTAGATAGTTTCCTAAAAAAAAATTATTTTTTACTGTATGAAATGTTTTAGAAAAATTTTTGAAAAATTTTTTTGAAAAGACAATTTTTTTTCAATAATGTTCACTTTTAGTTCGTAAATAAACTTTCTTAGACAATTTTTAATGACGTTAGTTCCAAACTAAAAGAATCAGAGAGTTTTGCAAAAAAAATTATTTTTTACTGCATGAAATGTCTTGAAAAAGTTTTTGAGAAACTTTTGAAAAAGACAATTTTTTTCAATAATGTTCACTTTAGTACGTAAAAAAACTTTCCTAGGCAATTTTTAATGACGTTAGTTTCAAACTAAAAGAATTAGATTGTTTCGCAAAAAAAAATTATTTTTCACTGTATGAAATGTCTTAGAAAAGTTTTTGAAAAATTTTTTTGAAAAGGCAATTTTTTTTTAATAATGTTCACTTTTAGTACGTAAATAAACTTTCTTAGACAATTTTTAATGACGTTAGTTCCAAACTAAAAGAATTAGATAGTTTCGCAAAAAAAAATTATTTTTCACTGTATGAAATGTCTTAGAAAAATTTCTGAAAAATTTCTTTGAAAAGACAATTTTTTTTCAATAATGTTCACTTTTAGTACGTAAATAAACTTTCTTAGACAATTTTTAATGATGTTAGTTCCAAACTAAAAGAATTAGATAGTTTCGCAAAAAAAATTTATTTTTCACTGCATGAAATGTCTTAGAGAAATTTCTGAAAAATTTTTTTGAAAAGACAATTTTTTTTCAATAATGTTCACTTTTAGTACGTAACAAAACTTCCTTAGATGATTTTTAATGACGTTAGTTCCAAACTAAAAGAATTAGATAGTTTCGCAAAAAAAAATTATTTTTCACTGTATGAAATGTCTTAGAAAAAATTTTGAAAAATTTGTTTGAAAACACAATTTTTTTTCGATAATGTTCACTTTTAGTACGTAAAAAAACTTTCTTAGACAATTTTTAATGACGTTAGTTCCAAACAAAAAGAATTAGATAGTTTCGCAAAAAAAAATTATTTTTCACTGTATGAAATGTCTTGGAAAAATTTTTTTAAAAAGACATTTTTTTTTTTCAATAATGTTCACTTTTAGTACGTAAAAAAACTTTCTTAGACAATTTTTAATGACGTTAGTTCCAAACTAAAAGAATTAGATAGTTTCGCAAAAAAAATTAATTTTCACTGTATGAAATGTCTTAGAAAAATTTCTGAAAAATTTCTTTGATAAGACAACTTTTTTTCAATAATGTTCACTTTTAGTACGTAAAAAAACTTTCTTAGACAATTTTTAATGACGTTAGTTCCAAACTAAAAGAATTAGATAGTTTCCTAAAAAAAAATTATTTTTTACTGTATGAAATGTTTTAGAAAAATTTTTGAAAAATTTTTTTGAAAAGACAATTTTTTTTCAATAATGTTCACTTTTAGTTCGTAAATAAACTTTCTTAGACAATTTTTAATGACGTTAGTTCCAAACTAAAAGAATCAGAGAGTTTTGCAAAAAAAATTATATTTTACTGCATGAAATGTCTTGAAAAAGTTTTTTAAAAAGACATTTTTTTTTTCAATAATGTTCACTTTTAGTACGTAAAAAAACTTTCTTAGACAATTTTTAATGACGTTAGTTCCAAACTAAAAGAATCAGAGAGTTTTGCAAAAAAAATTATTTTTTACCGCATGAAATGTCTTGAAAAAGTTTTTTAAAAAGACATTTTTTTTTTTCAATAATGTTCACTTTTAGTACGTAAAAAAACTTTCTTAGACAATTTTTAATGACGTTAGTTCCAAACTAAAAGAATTAGATAGTTTTCCAAAAAAAAAAAGTTTTTCACTGTATGAAATGGTTTTGAAAAATTTTTTTAAAAAGACAATTTTTTTTCAATAATGTTCACTTTTAGTACGTAACAAAACTTTCTTAGACAATTTTTAATGACGTTCGTTCCAAACTAAAAGAATTAGATAGTTTCGCAAAAAAAAATTAATTTTTACTGTATGAAATGTCTTTGAAAAATTTTTGAAAAATTTTTTTGAAAAGACAATTTTTTTTCAATAATGTTCACTTTTAGTACGTAAATAAACTTTCTTAGACAATTTTTAATGACGTTAGTTCCAAACTAAAAGAATTAGATAGTTTCGCAAAAAAAAATTATTTTTCACTGTATGAAATGTCTTAGAAAAACTTCTGAAAAATTTCTTTGAAAAGACAATTTTTTTTCAATAATGTTCACTTTTAGTACGTAAATAAACTTTCTTAGACAATTTTTAATGACGTTAGTTCCAAACTAAAAGAATTAGATAGTTTCCTAAAAAAAAATTATTTTTTACTGTATGAAATGTTTTAGAAAAATTTTTGAAAAATTTTTTTGAAAAGACAATTTTTTTTCAATAATGTTCACTTTTAGTTCGTAAATAAACTTTCTTAGACAATTTTTAATGACGTTAGTTCCAAACTAAAAGAATCAGAGAGTTTTGCAAAAAAAATTATTTTTTACTGCATGAAATGTCTTGAAAAAGTTTTTGAGAAATTTTTGAAAAAGACAATTTTTTTCAATAATGTTCACTTTAGTACGTAAAAAAACTTTCCTAGGCAATTTTTAATGACGTTAGTTTCAAACTAAAAGAATTAGATTGTTTCGCAAAAAAAAATTATTTTTCACTGTATGAAATGTCTTAGAATAGTGTTTGAAAAATTTTTTTGAAAAGGCAATTTTTTTTTAATAATGTTCACTTTTAGTACGTAAATAAACTTTCTTAGACAATTTTTAATGACGTTAGTTCCAAACTAAAAGAATTAGATAGTTTCGCAAAAAAAAATTATTTTTCACTGTATGAAATGTTTTAGAAAAATTTCTGAAAAATTTCTTTGAAAAGACAATTTTTTTTCAATAATGTTCACTTTTAGTACGTAAATAAACTTTCTTAGACAATTTTTAATGATGTTAGTTCCAAACTAAAAGAATTAGATAGTTTCGCAAAAAAAATTTATTTTTCACTGCATGAAATGTCTTAGAGAAATTTCTGAAAAATTTTTTTGAAAAGACAATTTTTTTTCAATAATGTTCACTTTTAGTACGTAACAAAACTTCCTTAGATGATTTTTAATGACGTTAGTTCCAAACTAAAAGAATTAGATAGTTTCGCAAAAAAAAATTATTTTTCACTGTATGAAATGTCTTAGAAAAAATTTTGAAAAATTTGTTTGAAAACACAATTTTTTTTCGATAATGTTCACTTTTAGTACGTAAAAAAACTTTCTTAGACAATTTTTAATGACGTTAGTTCCAAACAAAAAGAATTAGATAGTTTCGCAAAAAAAAATTATTTTTCACTGTATGAAATGTCTTGGAAAAATTTTTTTAAAAAGACATTTTTTTTTTTCAATAATGTTCACTTTTAGTACGTAAAAAAACTTTCTTAGACAATTTTTAATGACGTTAGTTCCAAACTAAAAGAATTAGACAGTTTCGCAAAAAAAAATTAATTTTCACTGTATGAAATGTCTTAGAAAAATTTCTGAAAAATTTCTTTGATAAGACAACTTTTTTTCAATAATGTTCACTTTTAGTACGTAAAAAAACTTTCTTAGACAATTTTTAATGACGTTAGTTCCAAACTAAAAGAATTAGATAGTTTTCCAAAAAAAAAAAGTTTTTCACTGTATGAAATGGTTTTGAAAAATTTTTTTAAAAAGACAATTTTTTTTCAATAATGTTCACTTTTAGTACGTAACAAAACTTTCTTAGACAATTTTTAATGACGTTCGTTCCAAACTAAAAGAATTAGATAGTTTCGCAAAAAAAAATTAATTTTTACTGTATGAAATGTTTTTGAAAAATTTTTGAAAAATTTTTTTGAAAAGACAATTTTTTTTCAATAATGTTCACTTTTAGTACGTAAATAAACTTTCTTAGACAATTTTTAATGACGTTAGTTCCAAACTAAAAGAATTAGATAGTTTCGCAAAAAAAAATTATTTTTCACTGTATGAAATGTCTTAGAAAAACTTCTGAAAAATTTCTTTGAAAAGACAATTTTTTTTCAATAATGTTCACTTTTAGTACGTAAATAAACTTTCTTAGACAATTTTTAATGACGTTAGTTCCAAACTAAAAGAATTAGATAGTTTCGCAAAAAAAAATTATTTTTCACTGTATGAAATATCTTAAAAAAATTTCTGAAAAATTTCTTTGAAAAGACAATTTTTTTTCAATAATGTTCACTTTTAGTACGTAAATAAACTTTCTTAGACAATTTTTAATGACGTTAGTTCCAAACTAAAAGAATTAGATAGATTCGCAAAAAAAAATTATTTTTCACTGTATGAAATGTCTTAGAAAAATTTCTGAAAAATTTCTTTGAAAAGACAATTTTTTTTCAATAATGTTCACTTTTAGTACGTAAATAAACTTTCTTAGACAATTTTTAATGATGTTAGTTCCAAACTAAAAGAATTAGATAGTTTCGCAAAAAAAATTTATTTTTCACTGTATGAAATGTCTTAGAAAAACTTTTGAAAATTTTTTTGAAAACACAATTTTTTTTCGATAATGTTCACTTTTAGTACGTAAAAAAACTTTCTTAGACAATTTTTAATGACGTTAGTTCCAAACTAAAAGAATTAGATAGTTTTGCAAAAAAAAAAAGTTTTTCACTGTATGAAATGTTTTTAAAAAATTTTTTTGAAAAGACAATTTTTTTTCAATAATGTTCACTTTTAGTACGTAAATAAACTTTCTTAGACAATTTTTAATGACGTTAGTTCCAAACTAAAAGAATTAGATAGTTTCGCAAAAAAAAATTAATTTTCACTGTATGAAATGTCTTAGAAAAATTTCTGAAAAATTTCTTTGATAAGACAATTTTTTTTCAATAATGTTCACTTTTAGTACGTAAAAAAACTTTCTTAGACAATTTTTAATGACGTTAGTTCCAAACTAAAAGAATTAGATAGTTTTCCAAAAAAAAAAAGTTTTTCACTGTATGAAATGGTTTTGAAAAATTTTTTTAAAAAGACAATTTTTTTTCAATAATGTTCACTTTTAGTACGTAACAAAACTTTCTTAGACAATTTTTAATGACGTTCGTTCCAAACTAAAAGAATTAGATAGTTTCGCAAAAAAAAATTAATTTTTACTGTATGAAATGTTTTTGAAAAATTTTTGAAAAATTTTTTTGAAAAGACAATTTTTTTTCAATAATGTTCACTTTTAGTACGTAAATAAACTTTCTTAGACAATTTTTAATGACGTTAGTTCCAAACTAAAAGAATTAGATAGTTTCGCAAAAAAAAATTATTTTTCACTGTATGAAATGTCTTAGAAAAACTTCTGAAAAATTTCTTTGAAAAGACAATTTTTTTTCAATAATGTTCACTTTTAGTACGTAAATAAACTTTCTTAGACAATTTTTAATGACGTTAGTTCCAAACTAAAAGAATTAGATAGTTTCCTAAAAAAAAATTATTTTTTACTGTATGAAATGTTTTAGAAAAATTTTTGAAAAATTTTTTTGAAAAGACAATTTTTTTTCAATAATGTTCACTTTTAGTTCGTAAATAAACTTTCTTAGACAATTTTAATGACGTTAGTTCCAAACTAAAAGAATCAGAGAGTTTTGCAAAAAAAATTATTTTTTACTGCATGAAATGTCTTGAAAAAGTTTTTTAAAAAGACATTTTTTTTTTTCAATAATGTTCACTTTTAGTACGTAAAAAAACTTTCTTAGACAATTTTTAATGACGTTAGTTCCAAACTAAAAGAATCAGAGAGTTTTGCAAAAAAAATTATTTTTTACTGCATGAAATGTCTTGAAAAAGTTTTTTAAAAAGACATTTTTTTTTTTCAATAATGTTCACTTTTAGTACGTAAAAAAACTTTCTTAGACAATTTTTAATGACGTTAGTTCCAAACTAAAAGAATCAGAGAGTTTTGCAAAAAAAATTATTTTTTACTGCATGAAATGTCTTGAAAAAGTTTTTGAGAAACTTTTGAAAAAGACAATTTTTTTCAATAATGTTCACTTTAGTACGTAAAAAAACTTTCCTAGGCAATTTTTAATGACGTTAGTTTCAAACTAAAAGAATTAGATTGTTTCGCAAAAAAAAATTATTTTTCACTGTATGAAATGTCTTAGAAAAGTTTTTGAAAAATTTTTTTGAAAAAGCAATTTTTTTTTAATAATGTTCACTTTTAGTACGTAAATAAACTTTCTTAGACAATTTTTAATGACGTTAGTTCCAAACTAAAAGAATTAGATAGTTTCGCAAAAAAAAATTATTTTTCACTGTATGAAATGTCTTAGAAAAATTTCTGAAAAATTTTTTTGAAAAGACAATTTTTTTTCAATAATGTTCACTTTTAGTACGTAAATAAACTTTCTTAGACAATTTTTAATGATGTTAGTTCCAAACTAAAAGAATTAGATAGTTTCGCAAAAAAAATTTATTTTTCACTGCATGAAATGTCTTAGAGAAATTTCTGAAAAGTTTTTTTGAAAAGACAATTTTTTTTCAATAATGTTCACTTTTAGTACGTAACAAAACTTCCTTAGATGATTTTTAATGACGTTAGTTCCAAACTAAAAGAATTAGATAGTTTCGCAAAAAAAAATTATTTTTCACTGTATGAAATGTCTTGGAAATAGTTTTTTGAAAAGACAATTTTTGTTCAATAATGTTCACTTTTGGTACGTAAAAAAACTTTCTTAGACAATTTTTAATGACGTTAGTTCCAAACTAAAAGAATTAGATAGTTTTCCAAAAAAAAAAAGTTTTTCACTGTATGAAATGGTTTTGAAAAATTTTTTTAAAAAGACAATTTTTTTTCAATAATGTTCACTTTTAGTACGTAACAAAACTTTCTTAGACAATTTTTAATGACGTTCGTTCCAAACTAAAAGAATTAGATAGTTTCGCAAAAAAAATTATTTTTCACTGTATGAAATGTTTTTGAAAAATTTTTGAAAAGACAATTTTTTTTCAATAATGTTCACTTTTAGTACGTAACAAAACTTCCTTAGATGATTTTTAATGACGTTAGTTCCAAACTAAAAGAATTAGATAGTTTCGCAAAAAAAAATTATTTTTCACTGTATGAAATGTCTTAGAAAAAATTTTGAAAAATTTGTTTGAAAACACAATTTTTTTTCGATAATGTTCACTTTTAGTACGTAAAAAAACTTTCTTAGACAATTTTTAATGACGTTAGTTCCAAACAAAAAGAATTAGATAGTTTCGCAAAAAAAAATTATTTTTCACTGTATGAAATGTCTTGGAAAAATTTTTTTAAAAAGACATTTTTTTTTTTCAATAATGTTCACTTTTAGTACGTAAAAAAACTTTCTTAGACAATTTTTAATGACGTTAGTTCCAAACTAAAAGAATTAGACAGTTTCGCAAAAAAAAATTAATTTTCACTGTATGAAATGTCTTAGAAAAATTTCTGAAAAATTTCTTTGATAAGACAACTTTTTTTCAATAATGTTCACTTTTAGTACGTAAAAAAACTTTCTTAGACAATTTTTAATGACGTTAGTTCCAAACTAAAAGAATTAGATAGTTTTCCAAAAAAAAAAAGTTTTTCACTGTATGAAATGGTTTTGAAAAATTTTTTTAAAAAGACAATTTTTTTTCAATAATGTTCACTTTTAGTACGTAACAAAACTTTCTTAGACAATTTTTAATGACGTTCGTTCCAAACTAAAAGAATTAGATAGTTTCGCAAAAAAAAATTAATTTTTACTGTATGAAATGTTTTTGAAAAACTTTTGAAAAATTTTTTTGAAAAGACAATTTTTTTTCAATAATGTTCACTTTTAGTACGTAAATAAACTTTCTTAGACAATTTTTAATGACGTTAGTTCCAAACTAAAAGAATTAGATAGTTTCGCAAAAAAAAATTATTTTTCACTGTATGAAATGTCTTAGAAAAACTTCTGAAAAATTTCTTTGAAAAGACAATTTTTTTTCAATAATGTTCACTTTTAGTACGTAAATAAACTTTCTTAGACAATTTTTAATGACGTTAGTTCCAAACTAAAAGAATTAGATAGTTTCGCAAAAAAAAATTATTTTTCACTGTATGAAATATCTTAAAAAAATTTCTGAAAAATTTCTTTGAAAAGACAATTTTTTTTCAATAATGTTCACTTTTAGTACGTAAATAAACTTTCTTAGACAATTTTTAATGACGTTAGTTCCAAACTAAAAGAATTAGATAGATTCGCAAAAAAAAATTATTTTTCACTGTATGAAATGTCTTAGAAAAATTTCTGAAAAATTTCTTTGAAAAGACAATTTTTTTTCAATAATGTTCACTTTTAGTACGTAAATAAACTTTCTTAGACAATTTTTAATGATGTTAGTTCCAAACTAAAAGAATTAGATAGTTTCGCAAAAAAAATTTATTTTTCACTGTATGAAATGTCTTAGAAAAACTTTTGAAAATTTTTTTGAAAACACAATTTTTTTTCGATAATGTTCACTTTTAGTACGTAAAAAAACTTTCTTAGACAATTTTTAATGACGTTAGTTCCAAACTAAAAGAATTAGATAGTTTTGCAAAAAAAAAAAGTTTTTCACTGTATGAAATGTTTTTAAAAAATTTTTTTGAAAAGACAATTTTTTTTCAATAATGTTCACTTTTAGTACGTAAATAAACTTTCTTAGACAATTTTTAATGACGTTAGTTCCAAACTAAAAGAATTAGATAGTTTCGCAAAAAAAAATTAATTTTCACTGTATGAAATGTCTTAGAAAAATTTCTGAAAAATTTCTTTGATAAGACAATTTTTTTTCAATAATGTTCACTTTTAGTACGTAAAAAAACTTTCTTAGACAATTTTTAATGACGTTAGTTCCAAACTAAAAGAATTAGATAGTTTTCCAAAAAAAAAAAGTTTTTCACTGTATGAAATGGTTTTGAAAAATTTTTTTAAAAAGACAATTTTTTTTCAATAATGTTCACTTTTAGTACGTAACAAAACTTTCTTAGACAATTTTTAATGACGTTCGTTCCAAACTAAAAGAATTAGATAGTTTCGCAAAAAAAAATTAATTTTTACTGTATGAAATGTTTTTGAAAAATTTTTGAAAAATTTTTTTGAAAAGACAATTTTTTTTCAATAATGTTCACTTTTAGTACGTAAATAAACTTTCTTAGACAATTTTTAATGACGTTAGTTCCAAACTAAAAGAATTAGATAGTTTCGCAAAAAAAAATTATTTTTCACTGTATGAAATGTCTTAGAAAAACTTCTGAAAAATTTCTTTGAAAAGACAATTTTTTTTCAATAATGTTCACTTTTAGTACGTAAATAAACTTTCTTAGACAATTTTTAATGACGTTAGTTCCAAACTAAAAGAATTAGATAGTTTCCTAAAAAAAAATTATTTTTTACTGTATGAAATGTTTTAGAAAAATTTTTGAAAAATTTTTTTGAAAAGACAATTTTTTTTCAATAATGTTCACTTTTAGTTCGTAAATAAACTTTCTTAGACAATTTTAATGACGTTAGTTCCAAACTAAAAGAATCAGAGAGTTTTGCAAAAAAAATTATTTTTTACTGCATGAAATGTCTTGAAAAAGTTTTTTAAAAAGACATTTTTTTTTTTCAATAATGTTCACTTTTAGTACGTAAAAAAACTTTCTTAGACAATTTTTAATGACGTTAGTTCCAAACTAAAAGAATCAGAGAGTTTTGCAAAAAAAATTATTTTTTACTGCATGAAATGTCTTGAAAAAGTTTTTGAGAAACTTTTGAAAAAGACAATTTTTTTCAATAATGTTCACTTTAGTACGTAAAAAAACTTTCCTAGGCAATTTTTAATGACGTTAGTTTCAAACTAAAAGAATTAGATTGTTTCGCAAAAAAAAATTATTTTTCACTGTATGAAATGTCTTAGAAAAGTTTTTGAAAAATTTTTTTGAAAAGGCAATTTTTTTTTAATAATGTTCACTTTTAGTACGTAAATAAACTTTCTTAGACAATTTTTAATGACGTTAGTTCCAAACTAAAAGAATTAGATAGTTTCGCAAAAAAAAATTATTTTTCACTGTATGAAATGTCTTAGAAAAATTTCTGAAAAATTTTTTTGAAAAGACAATTTTTTTTCAATAATGTTCACTTTTAGTACGTAAATAAACTTTCTTAGACAATTTTTAATGATGTTAGTTCCAAACTAAAAGAATTAGATAGTTTCGCAAAAAAAATTTATTTTTCACTGCATGAAATGTCTTAGAGAAATTTCTGAAAAGTTTTTTTGAAAAGACAATTTTTTTTCAATAATGTTCACTTTTAGTACGTAACAAAACTTCCTTAGATGATTTTTAATGACGTTAGTTCCAAACTAAAAGAATTAGATAGTTTCGCAAAAAAAAATTATTTTTCACTGTATGAAATGTCTTGGAAATAGTTTTTTGAAAAGACAATTTTTGTTCAATAATGTTCACTTTTGGTACGTAAAAAAACTTTCTTAGACAATTTTTAATGACGTTAGTTCCAAACTAAAAGAATTAGATAGTTTTCCAAAAAAAAAAAGTTTTTCACTGTATGAAATGGTTTTGAAAAATTTTTTTAAAAAGACAATTTTTTTTCAATAATGTTCACTTTTAGTACGTAACAAAACTTTCTTAGACAATTTTTAATGACGTTCGTTCCAAACTAAAAGAATTAGATAGTTTCGCAAAAAAAAATTAATTTTTACTGTATGAGATGTTTTTGAAAAATTTTTGAAAAATTTTTTTGAAAAGACAATTTTTTTTCAATAATGTTCACTTTTAGTACGTAACAAAACTTCCTTAGATGATTTTTAATGACGTTAGTTCCAAACTAAAAGAATTAGATAGTTTCGCAAAAAAAAATTATTTTTCACTGTATGAAATGTCTTAGAAAAAATTTTGAAAAATTTGTTTGAAAACACAATTTTTTTTCGATAATGTTCACTTTTAGTACGTAAAAAAACTTTCTTAGACAATTTTTAATGACGTTAGTTCCAAACAAAAAGAATTAGATAGTTTCGCAAAAAAAAATTATTTTTCACTGTATGAAATGTCTTGGAAAAATTTTTTTAAAAAGACATTTTTTTTTTTCAATAATGTTCACTTTTAGTACGTAAAAAAACTTTCTTAGACAATTTTTAATGACGTTAGTTCCAAACTAAAAGAATTAGATAGTTTCGCAAAAAAAAATTAATTTTCACTGTATGAAATGTCTTAGAAAAATTTCTGAAAAATTTCTTTGATAAGACAACTTTTTTTCAATAATGTTCACTTTTAGTACGTAAAAAAACTTTCTTAGACAATTTTTAATGACGTTAGTTCCAAACTAAAAGAATTAGATAGTTTTCCAAAAAAAAAAAGTTTTTCACTGTATGAAATGGTTTTGAAAAATTTTTTTAAAAAGACAATTTTTTTTCAATAATGTTCACTTTTAGTACGTAACAAAACTTTCTTAGACAATTTTTAATGACGTTCGTTCCAAACTAAAAGAATTAGATAGTTTCGCAAAAAAAAATTAATTTTTACTGTATGAAATGTTTTTGAAAAATTTTTGAAAAATTTTTTTGAAAAGACAATTTTTTTTCAATAATGTTCAATTTTAGTACGTAAATAAACTTTCTTAGACAATTTTTAATGACGTTAGTTCCAAACTAAAAGAATTAGATAGTTTCGCAAAAAAAAATTATTTTTCACTGTATGAAATGTCTTAGAAAAACTTCTGAAAAATTTCTTTAAAAAGACAATTTTTTTTCAATAATGTTCACTTTTAGTACGTAAATAAACTTTCTTAGACAATTTTTAATGACGTTAGTTCCAAACTAAAAGAATTAGATAGTTTCGCAAAAAAAAATTATTTTTCACTGTATGAAATATCTTAAAAAAATTTCTGAAAAATTTCTTTGAAAAGACAATTTTTTTTCAATAATGTTCACTTTTAGTACGTAAATAAACTTTCTTAGACAATTTTTAATGACGTTAGTTCCAAACTAAAAGAATTAGATAGATTCGCAAAAAAAAATTATTTTTCACTGTATGAAATGTCTTAGAAAAATTTCTGAAAAATTTCTTTGAAAAGACAATTTTTTTTCAATAATGTTCACTTTTAGTACGTAAATAAACTTTCTTAGACAATTTTTAATGATGTTAGTTCCAAACTAAAAGAATTAGATAGTTTCGCAAAAAAAATTTATTTTTCACTGTATGAAATGTCTTAGAAAAACTTTTGAAAATTTTTTTGAAAACACAATTTTTTTTCGATAATGTTCACTTTTAGTACGTAAAAATACTTTCTTAGACAATTTTTAATGACGTTAGTTCCAAACTAAAAGAATTAGATAGTTTTGCAAAAAAAAAAAGTTTTTCACTGTATGAAATGTTTTTAAAAAATTTTTTTGAAAAGACAATTTTTTTTCAATAATGTTCACTTTTAGTACGTAAATAAACTTTCTTAGACAATTTTTAATGACGTTAGTTCCAAACTAAAAGAATTAGATAGTTTCGCAAAAAAAAATTAATTTTCACTGTATGAAATGTCTTAGAAAAATTTCTGAAAAATTTCTTTGATAAGACAATTTTTTTTCAATAATGTTCACTTTTAGTACGTAAAAAAACTTTCTTAGACAATTTTTAATGACGTTAGTTCCAAACTAAAAGAATTAGATAGTTTTCCAAAAAAAAAAAGTTTTTCACTGTATGAAATGGTTTTGAAAAATTTTTTTAAAAAGACAATTTTTTTTCAATAATGTTCACTTTTAGTACGTAACAAAACTTTCTTAGACAATTTTTAATGACGTTCGTTCCAAACTAAAAGAATTAGATAGTTTCGCAAAAAAAAATTAATTTTTACTGTATGAAATGTTTTTGAAAAATTTTTGAAAAATTTTTTTGAAAAGACAATTTTTTTTCAATAATGTTCACTTTTAGAACGTAAATAAACTTTCTTAGACAATTTTTAATGACGTTAGTTCCAAACTAAAAGAATTAGATAGTTTCGCAAAAAAAAATTATTTTTCACTGTATGAAATGTCTTAGAAAAACTTCTGAAAAATTTCTTTGAAAAGACAATTTTTTTTCAATAATGTTCACTTTTAGTACGTAAATAAACTTTCTTAGACAATTTTTAATGACGTTAGTTCCAAACTAAAAGAATTAGATAGTTTCCTAAAAAAAAATTATTTTTTACTGTATGAAATGTTTTAGAAAAATTTTTGAAAAATTTTTTTGAAAAGACAATTTTTTTTCAATAATGTTCACTTTTAGTTCGTAAATAAACTTTCTTAGACAATTTTTAATGACGTTAGTTCCAAACTAAAAGAATCAGAGAGTTTTGCAAAAAAAATTATTTTTTACTGCATGAAATGTCTTGAAAAAGTTTTTTAAAAAGACATTTTTTTTTTTCAATAATGTTCACTTTTAGTACGTAAAAAAACTTTCTTAGACAATTTTTAATGACGTTAGTTCCAAACTAAAAGAATCAGAGAGTTTTGCAAAAAAAATTATTTTTTACTGCATGAAATGTCTTGAAAAAGTTTTTTAAAAAGACATTTTTTTTTTTCAATAATGTTCACTTTTAGTACGTAAAAAAACTTTCTTAGACAATTTTTAATGACGTTAGTTCCAAACTAAAAGAATCAGAGAGTTTTGCAAAAAAAATTATTTTTTACTGCATGAAATGTCTTGAAAAAGTTTTTGAGAAACTTTTGAAAAAGACAATTTTTTTCAATAATGTTCACTTTAGTACGTAAAAAAACTTTCCTAGGCAATTTTTAATGACGTTAGTTTCAAACTAAAAGAATTAGATTGTTTCGCAAAAAAAAATTATTTTTCACTGTATGAAATGTCTTAGAAAAGTTTTTGAAAAATTTTTTTGAAAAGGCAATTTTTTTTTAATAATGTTCACTTTTAGTACGTAAATAAACTTTCTTAGACAATTTTTAATGACGTTAGTTCCAAACTAAAAGAATTAGATAGTTTCGCAAAAAAAAATTATTTTTCACTGTATGAAATGTCTTAGAAAAATTTCTGAAAAATTTCTTTGAAAAGACAATTTTTTTTCAATAATGTTCACTTTTAGTACGTAAATAAACTTTCTTAGACAATTTTTAATGATGTTAGTTCCAAACTAAAAGAATTAGATAGTTTCGCAAAAAAAATTTATTTTTCACTGCATGAAATGTCTTAGAGAAATTTCTGAAAAATTTTTTTGAAAAGACAATTTTTTTTCAATAATGTTCACTTTTAGTACGTAACAAAACTTCCTTAGATGATTTTTAATGACGTTAGTTCCAAACTAAAAGAATTAGATAGTTTCGCAAAAAAAAATTATTTTTCACTGTATGAAATGTCTTAGAAAAAATTTTGAAAAATTTGTTTGAAAACACAATTTTTTTTCGATAATGTTCACTTTTAGTACGTAAAAAAACTTTCTTAGACAATTTTTAATGACGTTAGTTCCAAACAAAAAGAATTAGATAGTTTCGCAAAAAAAAATTATTTTTCACTGTATGAAATGTCTTGGAAAAATTTTTTTAAAAAGACATTTTTTTTTTTCAATAATGTTCACTTTTAGTACGTAAAAAAACTTTCTTAGACAATTTTTAATGACGTTAGTTCCAAACTAAAAGAATTAGATAGTTTCGCAAAAAAAAAATTAATTTTCACTGTATGAAATGTCTTAGAAAAATTTCTGAAAAATTTCTTTGATAAGACAACTTTTTTTCAATAATGTTCACTTTTAGTACGTAAAAAAACTTTCTTAGACAATTTTTAATGACGTTAGTTCCAAACTAAAAGAATTAGATAGTTTTCCAAAAAAAAAAAGTTTTTCACTGTATGAAATGGTTTTGAAAAATTTTTTTAAAAAGACAATTTTTTTTCAATAATGTTCACTTTTAGTACGTAACAAAACTTTCTTAGACAATTTTTAATGACGTTCGTTCCAAACTAAAAGAATTAGATAGTTTCGCAAAAAAAAATTAATTTTTACTGTATGAAATGTTTTTGAAAAATTTTTGAAAAATTTTTTTGAAAAGACAATTTTTTTTCAATAATGTTCACTTTTAGTACGTAAATAAACTTTCTTAGACAATTTTTAATGACGTTAGTTCCAAACTAAAAGAATTAGATAGTTTCGCAAAAAAAAATTATTTTTCACTGTATGAAATGTCTTAGAAAAACTTCTGAAAAACTTCTTTGAAAAGACAATTTTTTTTCAATAATGTTCACTTTTAGTACGTAAATAAACTTTCTTAGACAATTTTTAATGACGTTAGTTCCAAACTAAAAGAATTAGATAGTTTTCCAAAAAAAAAAAGTTTTTCACTGTATGAAATGGTTTTGAAAAATTTTTTTAAAAAGACAATTTATTTTCAATAATGTTCACTTTTAGTACGTAACAAAACTTTCTTAGACAATTTTTAATGACGTTCGTTCCAAACTAAAAGAATTAGATAGTTTCGCAAAAAAAAATTATTTTTTACTGTATGAAATGTTTTTGAAAAATTTTTGAAAAATTTTTTTGAAAAGACAATTTTTTTTCAATAATGTTCACTTTTAGTACGTAAATAAACTTTCTTAGACAATTTTTAATGACGTTAGTTCCAAACTAAAAGAATTAGATAGTTTCGCAAAAAAAAATTATTTTTCACTGTATGAAATGTCTTAGAAAAATTTCTGAAAAATTTCTTTGAAAAGACAATTTTTTTCAATAATGTTCACTTTTAGTACGTAAAAAAACTTTCTTAGACAATTTTTAATGACGTTAGTTCCAAACTAAAAGAATTAGATAGTTTTCCAAAAAAAAAAAGTTTTTCACTGTATGAAATGGTTTTGAAAAATTTTTTTAAAAAGACAATTTTTTTTCAATAATGTTCACTTTTAGTACGTAACAAAACTTTCTTAGACAATTTTTAATGACGTTCGTTCCAAACTAAAAGAATTAGATAGTTTCGCAAAAAAAAATTATTTTTTACTGTATGAAATGTTTTTGAAAAATTTTTGAAAAATTTTTTTGAAAAGACAATTTTTTTCAATAATGTTCACTTTTAGTACGTAACAAAACTTTCTTAGACAATTTTTAATGACGTTCGTTCCAAACTAAAAGAATTAGATAGTTTTCCAAAAAAAAAAGTTTTTCACTGTATGAAATGGTTTTGAAAAATTTTTTTAAAAAGACAATTTTTTTCAATAATGTTCACTTTTAGTACGTAACAAAACTTTCTTAGACAATTTTTAATGACGTTCGTTCCAAACTAAAAGAATTAGATAGTTTCGCAAAAAAAAATTATTTTTTACTGTATGAAATGTTTTTGAAAAATTTTTGAAAAATTTTTTTGAAAAGACAATTTTTTTTCAATAATGTTCACTTTTAGTACGTAAATAAACTTTCTTAGACAATTTTTAATGACGTTAGTTCCAAACTAAAAGAATTAGATAGTTTCGCAAAAAAAAATTATTTTTCACTGTATGAAATGTCTTAGAAAAACTTCTGAAAAATTTCTTTGAAAAGACAATTTTTTTTCAATAATGTTCACTTTTAGTACGTAAATAAACTTTCTTAGACAATTTTTAATGACGTTAGTTCCAAACTAAAAGAATTAGATAGTTTCCCAAAAAAAAATTATTTTTCACGGTATGAAATGTCTTGGAAAAAGTTTTTTGAAAAGACAAGTTTTTTTCAATGATGTTCACTTTTAGTACGTAACAAAACTTTCTTAGACAATTTTTAATGACGTTAGTTCCAAACTAAAAGAATTAGATAGTTTCCTAAAAAAAAATTATTTTTTACTGTATGAAATGTCTTAGAAAAATTTTTGAAAAATTTTTTTGAAAAGACAATTTTTTTTCAATAATGTTCACTTTTAGTTCGTAAATAAACTTTCTTAGACAATTTTTAATGACGTTAGTTCCAAACTAAAAGAATTAGAGAGTTTTGCAAAAAAAATTATTTTTTACTGCATGAAATGTCTTGAAAAAGTTTTTGAGAAACTTTTGAAAAAGACAATTTTTTTCAATAATGTTCACTTTAGTACGTAAAAAAACTTTCTTAGACAATTTTTAATGACGTTAGTTTCAAACTAAAAGAATTAGATTGTTTCGCAAAAAAAAATTATTTTTCACTGTATGAAATGTCTTAGAAAAGTTTTTGAAAAATTTTTTTGAAAAGGCAATTTTTTTTCAATAATGTTCACTTTTAGTACGTAAAAAAACTTTCTTAGACAATTTTTAATGACGTTAGTTCCAAACTAAAAGAATTAGATAGTTTCGCAAAAAAAAATTATTTTGCACAGTATGAAATGTCTTGGAAAAATTTTTTTGAAAAGACAATTTTTTTTCAATAATGTTCACTTTTAGTACGTAACAAAACTTCCTTAGATGATTTTTAATGACGTTAGTTCCAAACTAAAAGAATTAGATAGTTTCGCAAAAAAAAATTATTTTTCACTGTATGAAATGTTTTTGAAAAATTTTTGACATTTTTTTGACAAAAAAGACAATTTTTTTTCAATAATGTTCACTTTTAGTACGTAAATAAACTTTCTTAGACAATTTTTAATGACGTTAGTTCCAAACTAAAAGAATTAGATAGTTTCGCAAAAAAAAATTATTTTTCACTGTATGAAATGTCTTAGAAAAACTTCTGAAAAATATCTTTGAAAAGACAATTTTTTTTCAATAATGTTCACTTTTAGTACGTAAATAAACTTTCTTAGACAATTTTTAATGACGTTAGTTCCAAACTAAAAGAATTAGATAGTTTCGCAAAAAAAAATTATTTTTCACTGTATGAAATGTCTTAGAAAAATTTCTGAAAAATTTCTTTGAAAAGACAATTTTTTTTCAATAATGTTCACTTTTAGTACGTAAATAAACTTTCTTAGACAATTTTTAATGACGTTAGTTCCAAACTAAAAGAATTAGATAGATTCGCAAAAAAAATTATTTTTCACTGTATGAAATGTCTTAGAAAAATTTCTGAAAAATTTCTTTGAAAAGACAATTTTTTTTCAATAATGTTCACTTTTAGTACGTTACAAGACTTCCTTAGACAATTTTTAATGACGTTAGTTCCAAACTAAAAGAATTAGATAGTTTCGCAAAAAAAAATTAATTTTCACTGTATGAAATGTCTTAGAATAATTTCTGAAAAATTTCTTTGATAAGACAATTTTTTTTCAATAATGTTCACTTTTAGTACGTAAAAAAACTTTCTTAGACAATTTTTAATGACGTTAGTTCCAAACTAAAAGAATTAGATAGTTTTCCAAAAAAAAAAAGTTTTTCACTGTATGAAATGGTTTTGAAAATTTTTTTAAAAAGACAATTTTTTTTCAATAATGTTCACTTTTAGTACGTAACAAAACTTTTTTAGACAATTTTTAATGACGTTCGTTCCAAACTAAAAGAATTAGATAGTTTCGCAAAAAAAAATTATTTTTTACTGTATGAAATGTTTTTGAAAAATTTTTGAAAAATTTTTTTGAAAAGACAATTTTTTTTCAATAATGTTCACTTTTAGTACGTAAATAAACTTTCTTAGACAATTTTTAATGACGTTAGTTCCAAACTAAAAGAATTAGATAGTTTCGCAAAAAAAAATTATTTTTCACTGTATGAAATGTCTTAGAAAAACTTCTGAAAAATTTCTTTGAAAAGACAATTTTTTTTCAATAATGTTCACTTTTAGTACGTAAATAAACTTTCTTAGATGATTTTTAATGACGTTAGTTCCAAACTAAAAGAATTAGATAATTTCCCAAAAAAAAATTATTTTTCACGGTATGAAATGTCTTGGAAAAAGTTTTTTGAAAAGACAAGTTTTTTTCAATGATGTTCACTTTTAGTACGTAACAAAACTTTCTTAGACAATTTTTAATGACGTTAGTTCCAAACTAAAAGAATTAGATAGTTTCCTAAAAAAAAATTATTTTTTACTGTATGAAATGTCTTAGAAAAATTTTTGAAAAATTTTTTTGAAAAGACAATTTTTTTTCAATAATGTTCACTTTTAGTTCGTAAATAAACTTTCTTAGACAATTTTTAATGACGTTAGTTCCAAACTAAAAGAATTAGAGAGTTTTGCAAAAAAAATTATTTTTTACTGCATGAAATGTCTTGAAAAAGTTTTTGAGAAACTTTTGAAAAAGACAATTTTTTTCAATAATGTTCACTTTAGTACGTAAAAAAACTTTCTTAGACAATTTTTAATGACGTTAGTTTCAAACTAAAAGAATTAGATTGTTTCGCAAAAAAAAATTATTTTTCACTGTATGAAATGTCTTAGAAAAGTTTTTGAAAAATTTTTTTGAAAAGGCAATTTTTTTTCAATAATGTTCACTTTTAGTACGTAAAAAAACTTTCTTAGACAATTTTTAATGACGTTAGTTCCAAACTAAAAGAATTAGATAGTTTCGCAAAAAAAAATTATTTTGCACAGTATGAAATGTCTTGGAAAAATTTTTTTGAAAAGACAATTTTTTTTCAATAATGTTCACTTTTAGTACGTAACAAAACTTCCTTAGATGATTTTTAATGACGTTAGTTCCAAACTAAAAGAATTAGATAGTTTCGCAAAAAAAAATTATTTTTCACTGTATGAAATGTTTTTGAAAAATTTTTGACATTTTTTTGACAAAAAAGACAATTTTTTTTCAATAATGTTCACTTTTAGTACGTAAATAAACTTTCTTAGACAATTTTTAATGACGTTAGTTCCAAACTAAAAGAATTAGATAGTTTCGCAAAAAAAAATTATTTTTCACTGTATGAAATGTCTTAGAAAAACTTCTGAAAAATATCTTTGAAAAGACAATTTTTTTTCAATAATGTTCACTTTTAGTACGTAAATAAACTTTCTTAGACAATTTTTAATGACGTTAGTTCCAAACTAAAAGAATTAGATAGTTTCGCAAAAAAAAATTATTTTTCACTGTATGAAATGTCTTAGAAAAATTTCTGAAAAATTTCTTTGAAAAGACAATTTTTTTTCAATAATGTTCACTTTTAGTACGTAAATAAACTTTCTTAGACAATTTTTAATGACGTTAGTTCCAAACTAAAAGAATTAGATAGATTCGCAAAAAAAAATTATTTTTCACTGTATGAAATGTCTTAGAAAAATTTCTGAAAAATTTCTTTGAAAAGACAATTTTTTTTCAATAATGTTCACTTTTAGTACGTAAATAAACTTTCTTAGACAATTTTTAATGACGTTAGTTCCAAACTAAAAGAATTAGATAATTTCCCAAAAAAAAATTATTTTTCACGGTATGAAATGTCTTGGAAAAAGTTTTTTGAAAAGACAAGTTTTTTTCAATGATGTTCACTTTTAGTACGTAACAAAACTTTCTTAGACAATTTTTAATGACGTTAGTTCCAAACTAAAAGAATTAGATAGTTTCCTAAAAAAAAATTATTTTTTACTGTATGAAATGTCTTAGAAAAATTTTTGAAAAATTTTTTTGAAAAGACAATTTTTTTTCAATAATGTTCACTTTTAGTTCGTAAATAAACTTTCTTAGACAATTTTTAATGACGTTAGTTCCAAACTAAAAGAATTAGAGAGTTTTGCAAAAAAAATTATTTTTTACTGCATGAAATGTCTTGAAAAAGTTTTTGAGAAACTTTTGAAAAAGACAATTTTTTTCAATAATGTTCACTTTAGTACGTAAAAAAACTTTCTTAGACAATTTTTAATGACGTTAGTTTCAAACTAAAAGAATTAGATTGTTTCGCAAAAAAAAATTATTTTTCACTGTATGAAATGTCTTAGAAAAGTTTTTGAAAAATTTTTTTGAAAAGGCAATTTTTTTTCAATAATGTTCACTTTTAGTACGTAAAAAAACTTTCTTAGACAATTTTTAATGACGTTAGTTCCAAACTAAAAGAATTAGATAGTTTCGCAAAAAAAAATTATTTTGCACAGTATGAAATGTCTTGGAAAAATTTTTTTGAAAAGACAATTTTTTTTCAATAATGTTCACTTTTAGTACGTAACAAAACTTCCTTAGATGATTTTTAATGACGTTAGTTCCAAACTAAAAGAATTAGATAGTTTCGCAAAAAAAAATTATTTTTCACTGTATGAAATGTTTTTGAAAAATTTTTGACATTTTTTTGACAAAAAAGACAATTTTTTTTCAATAATGTTCACTTTTAGTACGTAAATAAACTTTCTTAGACAATTTTTAATGACGTTAGTTCCAAACTAAAAGAATTAGATAGTTTCGCAAAAAAAAAGTATTTTTCACTGTATGAAATGTCTTAGAAAAACTTCTGAAAAATATCTTTGAAAAGACAATTTTTTTTCAATAATGTTCACTTTTAGTACGTAAATAAACTTTCTTAGACAATTTTTAATGACGTTAGTTCCAAACTAAAAGAATTAGATAGTTCCGCAAAAAAAAATTATTTTTCACTGTATGAAATGTCTTAGAAAAATTTCTGAAAAATTTCTTTGAAAAGACAATTTTTTTTCAATAATGTTCACTTTTAGTACGTAAATAAACTTTCTTAGACAATTTTTAATGACGTTAGTTCCAAACTAAAAGAATTAGATAGATTCGCAAAAAAAAATTATTTTTCACTGTATGAATAGTCTTAGAAAAATTTCTGAAAAATTTCTTTGAAAAGACAATTTTTTTTCAATAATGTTCACTTTTAGTACGTTACAAGACTTCCTTAGACAATTTTTAATGACGTTAGTTCCAAACTAAAAGAATTAGATAGTTTCGCAAAAAAAAATTAATTTTCACTGTATGAAATGTCTTAGAAAAATTTCTGAAAAATTTCTTTGATAAGACAATTTTTTTTCAATAATGTTCACTTTTAGTACGTAAAAAAACTTTCTTAGACAATTTTTAATGACGTTAGTTCCAAACTAAAAGAATTAGATAGTTTTCCAAAAAAAAAAAGTTTTTCACTGTATGAAATGGTTTTGAAAAATTTTTTTAAAAAGACAATTTTTTTTCAATAATGTTCACTTTTAGTACGTAACAAAACTTTCTTAGACAATTTTTAATGACGTTCGTTCCAAACTAAAAGAATTAGATAGTTTCGCAAAAAAAAATTATTTTTTACTGTATGAAATGTTTTTGAAAAATTTTTGAAAAATTTTTTTGAAAAGACAATTTTTTTTCAATAATGTTCACTTTTAGTACGTAAATAAACTTTCTTAGACAATTTTTAATGACGTTAGTTCCAAACTAAAAGAATTAGATAGTTTCGCAAAAAAAAATTATTTTTCACTGTATGAAATGTCTTAGAAAAACTTCTGAAAAATTTCTTTGAAAAGACAATTTTTTTCAATAATGTTCACTTTTAGTACGTAAATAAACTTTCTTAGACAATTTTTAATGACGTTAGTTCCAAACTAAAAGAATTAGATAGTTTCGCAAAAAAAAATTAATTTTCACTGTATGAAATGTCTTAGAAAAATTTCTGAAAAATTTCTTTGATAAGACAATTTTTTTTCAATAATGTTCACTTTTAGTACGTAAAAAAACTTTCTTAGACAATTTTTAATGACGTTAGTTCCAAACTAAAAGAATTAGATAGTTTTCCAAAAAAAAAAAGTTTTTCACTGTATGAAATGGTTTTGAAAAATTTTTTTAAAAAGACAATTTTTTTTCAATAATGTTCACTTTTAGTACGTAACAAAACTTTCTTAGACAATTTTTAATGACGTTCGTTCCAAACTAAAAGAATTAGATAGTTTCGCAAAAAAAAATTATTTTTTACTGTATGAAATGTTTTTGAAAAATTTTTGAAAAATTTTTTTGAAAAGACAATTTTTTTTCAATAATGTTCACTTTTAGTACGTAAATAAACTTTCTTAGACAATTTTTAATGACGTTAGTTCCAAACTAAAAGAATTAGATAGTTTCGCAAAAAAAAATTATTTTTCACTGTATGAAATGTCTTAGAAAAACTTCTGAAAAATTTCTTTGAAAAGACAATTTTTTTTCAATAATGTTCACTTTTAGTACGTAAATAAACTTTCTTAGACAATTTTTAATGACGTTAGTTCCAAACTAAAAGAATTAGATAGTTTCCCAAAAAAAAATTATTTTTCACGGTATGAAATGTCTTGGAAAAAGTTTTTTGAAAAGACAAGTTTTTTTCAATGATGTTCACTTTTAGTACGTAACAAAACTTTCTTAGACAATTTTTAATGACGTTAGTTCCAAACTAAAAGAATTAGATAGTTTCGCAAAAAAAAATTATTTTTCACTGTATGAAATGTCTTAGAAAATCTTCTGAAAAATTTCTTTGAAAAGACAATTTTTTTTCAATAATGTTCACTTTTAGTACGTAAATAAACTTTCTTAGACAATTTTTAATGACGTTAGTTCCAAACTAAAAGAATTAGATAGTTTCGCAAAAAAAAATTATTTTTCACGGTATGAAATGTTTTGGAAAAAGTTTTTTGAAAAGACAAGTTTTTTTCAATGATGTTCACTTTTAGTACGTAACAAAACTTTCTTAGACAATTTTTAATGACGTTAGTTCCAAACTAAAAGAATTAGATAGTTTCGCAAAAAAAAATTATTTTTCACTGTATGAAATGTCTTGGAAAAAGTTTTTTGAAAAGACAAGTTTTTTTCAATGATGTTCACTTTTAGTACGTAACAAAACTTTCTTAGACAATTTTTAATGACGTTAGTTCCAAACTAAAAGAATTAGATAGTTTCCTAAAAAAAAATTATTTTTTACTGTATGAAATGTCTTAGAAAAATTTTTGAAAAATTTTTTTGAAAAGACAATTTTTTTTCAATAATGTTCACTTTTAGTTCGTAAATAAAGTTTCTTAGACAATTTTTAATGACGTTAGTTCCAAACTAAAAGAATTAGAGAGTTTTGCAAAAAAAATTATTTTTTACTGCATGAAATGTCTTGAAAAAGTTTTTGAGAAACTTTTGAAAAAGACAATTTTTTTCAATGATGTTCACTTTAGTACGTAAAAAAACTTTCTTAGACAATTTTTAATGACGTTAGTTTCAAACTAAAAGAATTAGATTGTTTCGCAAAAAAAAATTAAGTTTCACTGTATGAAATGTCTTAGAAAAGTTTTTGAAAAATTTTTTTGAAAAGGCAATTTTTTTTTAATAATGTTCACTTTTAGTACGTAAAAAAACTTTCTTAGACAATTTTTAATGACGTTAGTTCCAAACTAAAAGAATTAGATAGTTTCGAAAAAAAAAATTATTTTGCACAGTATGAAATGTCTTGGAAAAATTTTTTTGAAAAGACAATTTTTTTTCAATAATGTTCACTTTTAGTACGTAACAAAACTTCCTTAGATGATTTTTAATGACGTTAGTTCCAAACTAAAAGAATTAGATAGTTTCGCAAAAAAAAATTATTTTTCACTGTATGAAATGTCTTAGAAAAAATTTTGAAAAATTTGTTTGAAAACACAATTTTTTTTCGATAATGTTCACTTTTAGTACGTAAAAAAACTTTCTTAGACAATTTTTATTGACGTTAGTTCCAAACAAAAAGAATTAGATAGTTTCGCAAAAAAAAATTATTTTTCACTGTATGAAATGTCTTGGAAAAATTTTTTTAAAAAGACATTTTTTTTTTTCAATAATGTTCACTTTTAGTACGTAAAAAAACTTTCTTAGACAATTTTTAATGACGTCAATTCCAAACTAAAAGAATTAGATAGTTTTGCAAAAAAAATTATTTTTCACTGTATGAAATGTCTTAGAAAAATTTTTGAAAAATTTCTTTGATAAGACAACTTTTTTTCAATAATGTTCACTTTTAGAACGTAAAAAAACTTTCTTAGACAATTTTTAATGACGTTAGTTCCAAACTAAAAGAATTAGATAGTTTTCCAAAAAAAAAAAGTTTTTCACTGTATGAAATGGTTTTGAAAAATTTTTTTAAAAAGACAATTTTTTTTCAATAATGTTCACTTTTAGTACGTAACAAAACTTTCTTAGACAATTTTTAATGACGTTCGTTCCAAACTAAAAGAATTAGATAGTTTCGCAAAAAAAAATTATTTTTTACTGTATGAAATGTTTTTGAAAAATTTTTGAAAAATTTTTTTGAAAAGACAATTTTTTTTCAATAATGTTCACTTTTAGTACGTAAATAAACTTTCTTAGACAATTTTTAATGACGTTAGTTCCAAACTAAAAGAATTAGATAGTTTCGCAAAAAAAAATTATTTTTCACTGTATGAAATGTCTTGGAAAAAGTTTTTTGAAAAGACAAGTTTTTTTCAATGATGTTCACTTTTAGTACGTAACAAAACTTTCTTAGACAATTTTTAATGACGTTAGTTCCAAACTAAAAGAATTAGATAGTTTCCTAAAAAAAAATTATTTTTTACTGTATGAAATGTCTTAGAAAAATTTTTGAAAAATTTTTTTGAAAAGACAATTTTTTTTCAATAATGTTCACTTTTAGTTCGTAAATAAACTTTCTTAGACAATTTTTAATGACGTTAGTTCCAAACTAAAAGAATTAGAGAGTTTTGCAAAAAAAATTATTTTTTACTGCATGAAATGTCTTGAAAAAGTTTTTGAGAAACTTTTGAAAAAGACAATTTTTTTCAATAATGTTCACTTTAGTACGTAAAAAAACTTTCTTAGACAATTTTTAATGACGTTAGTTTCAAACTAAAAGAATTAGATTGTTTCGCAAAAAAAAATTATTTTTCACTGTATGAAATGTCTTAGAAAAGTTTTTGAAAAATTTTTTTGAAAAGGCAATTTTTTTTCAATAATGTTCACTTTTAGTACGTAAAAAAACTTTCTTAGACAATTTTTAATGACGTTAGTTCCAAACTAAAAGAATTAGAGAGTTTTGCAAAAAAAATTATTTTTTACTGCATGAAATGTCTTGAAAAAGTTTTTGAGAAACTTTTGAAAAAGACAATTTTTTTCAATAATGTTCACTTTAGTACGTAAAAAAACTTTCTTAGACAATTTTTAATGACGTTAGTTTCAAACTAAAAGAATTAGATTGTTTCGCAAAAAAAAATTATTTTTCACTGTATGAAATGTCTTAGAAAAGTTTTTGAAAAATTTTTTTGAAAAGGCAATTTTTTTTTAATAATGTTCACTTTTAGTACGTAAAAAAACTTTCTTAGACAATTTTTAATGACGTTAGTTCCAAACTAAAAGAATTAGATAGTTTCGCAAAAAAAAATTATTTTGCACAGTATGAAATGTCTTGGAAAAATTTTTTTGAAAAGACAATTTTTTTTCAATAATGTTCACTTTTAGTACGTAACAAAACTTCCTTAGATGATTTTTAATGACGTTAGTTCCAAACTAAAAGAATTAGATAGTTTCGCAAAAAAAAATTATTTTTCACTGTATGAAATGTCTTAGAAAAAATTTTGAAAAATTTGTTTGAAAACACAATTTTTTTTCGATAATGTTCACTTTTAGTACGTAAAAAAACTTTCTTAGACAATTTTTATTGACGTTAGTTCCAAACAAAAAGAATTAGATAGTTTCGCAAAAAAAAATTATTTTTCACTGTATGAAATGTCTTGGAAAAATTTTTTTAAAAAGACATTTTTTTTTTTCAATAATGTTCACTTTTAGTACGTAAAAAAACTTTCTTAGACAATTTTTAATGACGTCAATTCCAAACTAAAAGAATTAGATAGTTTTGCAAAAAAAATTATTTTTCACTGTATGAAATGTCTTAGAAAAATTTCTGAAAAATTTCTTTGATAAGACAACTTTTTTTCAATAATGTTCACTTTTAGAACGTAAAAAAACTTTCTTAGACAATTTTTAATGACGTTAGTTCCAAACTAAAAGAATTAGATAGTTTTCCAAAAAAAAAAAGTTTTTCACTGTATGAAATGGTTTTGAAAAATTTTTTTAAAAAGACAATTTTTTTTCAATAATGTTCACTTTTAGTACGTAACAAAACTTTCTTAGACAATTTTTAATGACGTTCGTTCCAAACTAAAAGAATTAGATAGTTTCGCAAAAAAAAATTATTTTTTACTGTATGAAATGTTTTTGAAAAATTTTTGAAAAATTTTTTTGAAAAGACAATTTTTTTTCAATAATATTCACTTTTAGTACGTAAATAAACTTTCTTAGACAATTTTTAATGACGTTAGTTCCAAACTAAAAGAATTAGATAGTTTCGCAAAAAAAAATTATTTTTCACTGTATGAAATGTCTTAGAAAAACTTCTGAAAAATATCTTTGAAAAGACAATTTTTTTTCAATAATGTTCACTTTTAGTACGTAAATAAACTTTCTTAGACAATTTTTAATGACGTTAGTTCCAAACTAAAAGAATTAGATAGTTTCGCAAAAAAAAATTATTTTTCACTGTATGAAATGTCTTAGAAAAATTTCTTAAAAATTTCTTTGAAAAGACAATTTTTTTTCAATAATGTTCACTTTTAGTACGTAAATAAACTTTCTTAGACAATTTTTAATGACGTTAGTTCCAAACTAAAAGAATTAGATAGATTCGCAAAAAAAAATTATTTTTCACTGTATGAAATGTCTTAGAAAAATTTCTGAAAAATTTCTTTGAAAAGACAATTTTTTTTCAATAATGTTCACTTTTAGTACGTTACAAGACTTCCTTAGACAATTTTTAATGACGTTAGTTCCAAACTAAAAGAATTAGATAGTTTCGCAAAAAAAAATTAATTTTCACTGTATGAAATGTCTTAGAAAAATTTCTGAAAAATTTCTTTGATAAGACAATTTTTTTTCAATAATGTTCACTTTTAGTACGTAAAAAAACTTTCTTAGACAATTTTTAATGACGTTAGTTCCAAACTAAAAGAATTAGATAGTTTTCCAAAAAAAAAAAATTTTTCACTGTATGAAATGGTTTTGAAAAATTTTTTTAAAAAGACAATTTTTTTCAATAATGTTCACTTTTAGTACGTAACAAAACTTTCTTAGACAATTTTTAATGACGTTCGTTCCAAACTAAAAGAATTAGATAGTTTCGCAAAAAAAAATTATTTTTCACTGTATGAAATGTCTTAGAAAAACTTCTGAAAAATTTCTTTGAAAAGACAATTTTTTTTCAATAATGTTCACTTTTAGTACGTAAATAAACTTTCTTAGACAATTTTTAATGACGTTAGTTCCAAACTAAAAGAATTAGATAGTTTCCCAAAAAAAAATTATTTTTCACTGTATGAAATGTCTTGGAAAAATTTTTTTGAAAAGACAAGTTTTTTTCAATGATGTTCACTTTTAGTACGTAACAAAACTTTCTTAGACAATTTTTAATGACGTTAGTTCCAAACTAAAAGAATTAGATAGTTTCCTAAAAAAAAATTATTTTTTACTGTATGAAATGTCTTAGAAAAATTTTTGAAAAATTTTTTTGAAAAGACAATTTTTTTTCAATAATGTTCAATTTTAGTTCGTAAATAAACTTTCTTAGACAATTTTTAATGACGTTAGTTCCAAACTAAAAGAATTAGAGAGTTTTGCAAAAAAAATTATTTTTTACTGCATGAAATGTCTTGAAAAAGTTTTTGAGAAACTTTTGAAAAAGACAATTTTTTTCAATAATGTTCACTTTAGTACGTAAAAAAACTTTCTTAGACAATTTTTAATGACGTTAGTTTCAAACTAAAAGAATTAGATTGTTTCGCAAAAAAAAATTATTTTTCACTGTATGAAATGTCTTAGAAAAGTTTTTGAAAAATTTTTTTGAAAAGGCAATTTTTTTTTAATAATGTTCACTTTTAGTACGTAAAAAAACTTTCTTAGACAATTTTTAATGACGTTAGTTCCAAACTAAAAGAATTAGATAGTTTCGCAAAAAAAAATTATTTTGCACAGTATGAAATGTCTTGGAAAAATTTTTTTGAAAAGACAATTTTTTTTCAATAATGTTCACTTTTAGTACGTAACAAAACTTCCTTAGATGATTTTTAATGACGTTAGTTCCAAACTAAAAGAATTAGATAGTTTCGCAAAAAAAAATTATTTTTCACTGTATGAAATGTCTTAGAAAAAATTTTGAAAAATTTGTTTGAAAACACAATTTTTTTTCGATAATGTTCACTTTTAGTACGTAAAAAAACTTTCTTAGACAATTTTTATTGACGTTAGTTCCAAACAAAAAGAATTAGATAGTTTCGCAAAAAAAAATTATTTTTCACTGTATGAAATGTCTTGGAAAAATTTTTTTAAAAAGACATTTTTTTTTTTCAATAATGTTCACTTTTAGTACGTAAAAAAACTTTCTTAGACAATTTTTAATGACGTCAATTCCAAACTAAAAGAATTAGATAGTTTTCCAAAAAAAAAATTATTTTTCACTGTATGAAATGGTTTTGAAAAATTTTTTTAAAAAGACAATTTTTTTCAATAATGTTCACTTTTAGTACGTAACAAAACTTTCTTAGACAATTTTTAATGACGTTCGTTCCAAACTAAAAGAATTAGATAGTTTCGCAAAAAAAAATTATTTTTCACTGTATGAAATGTCTTAGAAAAACTTCTGAAAAATTTCTTTGAAAAGACAATTTTTTTTCAATAATGTTCACTTTTAGTACGTAAATAAACTTTCTTAGACAATTTTTAATGACGTTAGTTCCAAACTAAAAGAATTAGATAGTTTCCCAAAAAAAAATTATTTTTCACGGTATGAAATGTCTTGGAAAAATTTTTTTGAAAAGACAAGTTTTTTTCAATGATGTTCACTTTTAGTACGTAACAAAACTTTCTTAGACAATTTTTAATGACGTTAGTTCCAAACTAAAAGAATTAGATAGTTTCCTAAAAAAAAATTATTTTTTACTGTATGAAATGTCTTAGAAAAATTTTTGAAAAATTTTTTTGAAAAGACAATTTTTTTTCAATAATGTTCAATTTTAGTTCGTAAATAAACTTTCTTAGACAATTTTTAATGACGTTAGTTCCAAACTAAAAGAATTAGAGAGTTTTGCAAAAAAAATTATTTTTTACTGCATGAAATGTCTTGAAAAAGTTTTTGAGAAACTTTTGAAAAAGACAATTTTTTTCAATAATGTTCACTTTAGTACGTAAAAAAACTTTCTTAGACAATTTTTAATGACGTTAGTTTCAAACTAAAAGAATTAGATTGTTTCGCAAAAAAAAATTATTTTTCACTGTATGAAATGTCTTAGAAAAGTTTTTGAAAAATTTTTTTGAAAAGGCAATTTTTTTTTAATAATGTTCACTTTTAGTACGTAAAAAAACTTTCTTAGACAATTTTTAATGACGTTAGTTCCAAACTAAAAGAATTAGATAGTTTCGCAAAAAAAAATTATTTTGCACAGTATGAAATGTCTTGGAAAAATTTTTTTGAAAAGACAATTTTTTTTCAATAATGTTCACTTTTAGTACGTAACAAAACTTCCTTAGATGATTTTTAATGACGTTAGTTCCAAACTAAAAGAATTAGATAGTTTCGCAAAAAAAAATTATTTTTCACTGTATGAAATGTCTTAGAAAAAATTTGAAAAATTTGTTTGAAAACACAATTTTTTTTCGATAATGTTCACTTTTAGTACGTAAAAAAACTTTCTTAGACAATTTTTATTGACGTTAGTTCCAAACAAAAAGAATTAGATAGTTTCGCAAAAAAAAATTATTTTTCACTGTATGAAATGTCTTGGAAAAATTTTTTTAAAAAGACATTTTTTTTTTTCAATAATGTTCACTTTTAGTACGTAAAAAAACTTTCTTAGACAATTTTTAATGACGTCAATTCCAAACTAAAAGAATTAGATAGTTTTGCAAAAAAAATTATTTTTCACTGTATGAAATGTCTTAGAAAAATTTCTGAAAAATTTCTTTGATAAGACAACTTTTTTTCAATAATGTTCACTTTTAGAACGTAAAAAAACTTTCTTAGACAATTTTTAATGACGTTAGTTCCAAACTAAAAGAATTAGATAGTTTTCCAAAAAAAAAAAGTTTTTCACTGTATGAAATGGTTTTGAAAAATTTTTTTAAAAAGACAATTTTTTTTCAATAATGTTCACTTTTAGTACGTAACAAAACTTTCTTAGACAATTTTTAATGACGTTCGTTCCAAACTAAAAGAATTAGATAGTTTCGCAAAAAAAAATTATTTTTTACTGTATGAAATGTTTTTGAAAAATTTTTGAAAAATTTTTTTGAAAAGACAATTTTTTTTCAATAATGTTCACTTTTAGTACGTAAATAAACTTTCTTAGACAATTTTTAATGACGTTAGTTCCAAACTAAAAGAATTAGATAGTTTCGCAAAAAAAAATTATTTTTCACTGTATGAAATGTCTTGGAAAAAGTTTTTTGAAAAGACAAGTTTTTTTCAATGATGTTCACTTTTAGTACGTAACAAAACTTTCTTAGACAATTTTTAATGACGTTAGTTCCAAACTAAAAGAATTAGATAGTTTCCTAAAAAAAAATTATTTTTTACTGTATGAAATGTCTTAGAAAAATTTTTGAAAAATTTTTTTGAAAAGACAATTTTTTTTCAATAATGTTCACTTTTAGTTCGTAAATAAACTTTCTTAGACAATTTTTAATGACGTTAGTTCCAAACTAAAAGAATTAGAGAGTTTTGCAAAAAAAATTATTTTTTACTGCATGAAATGTCTTGAAAAAGTTTTTGAGAAACTTTTGAAAAAGACAATTTTTTTCAATAATGTTCACTTTAGTACGTAAAAAAACTTTCTTAGACAATTTTTAATGACGTTAGTTTCAAACTAAAAGAATTAGATTGTTTCGCAAAAAAAAATTATTTTTCACTGTATGAAATGTCTTAGAAAAGTTTTTGAAAAATTTTTTTGAAAAGGCAATTTTTTTTCAATAATGTTCACTTTTAGTACGTAAAAAAACTTTCTTAGACAATTTTTAATGACGTTAGTTCCAAACTAAAAGAATTAGAGAGTTTTGCAAAAAAAATTATTTTTTACTGCATGAAATGTCTTGAAAAAGTTTTTGAGAAACTTTTGAAAAAGACAATTTTTTTCAATAATGTTCACTTTAGTACGTAAAAAAACTTTCTTAGACAATTTTTAATGACGTTAGTTTCAAACTAAAAGAATTAGATTGTTTCGCAAAAAAAAATTATTTTTCACTGTATGAAATGTCTTAGAAAAGTTTTTGAAAAATTTTTTTGAAAAGGCAATTTTTTTTTAATAATGTTCACTTTTAGTACGTAAAAAAACTTTCTTAGACAATTTTTAATGACGTTAGTTCCAAACTAAAAGAATTAGATAGTTTCGCAAAAAAAAATTATTTTGCACAGTATGAAATGTCTTGGAAAAATTTTTTTGAAAAGACAATTTTTTTTCAATAATGTTCACTTTTAGTACGTAACAAAACTTCCTTAGATGATTTTTAATGACGTTAGTTCCAAACTAAAAGAATTAGATAGTTTCGCAAAAAAAAATTATTTTTCACTGTATGAAATGTCTTAGAAAAAATTTTGAAAAATTTGTTTGAAAACACAATTTTTTTTCGATAATGTTCACTTTTAGTACGTAAAAAAACTTTCTTAGACAATTTTTATTGACGTTAGTTCCAAACAAAAAGAATTAGATAGTTTCGCAAAAAAAAATTATTTTTCACTGTATGAAATGTCTTGGAAAAATTTTTTTAAAAAGACATTTTTTTTTTTCAATAATGTTCACTTTTAGTACGTAAAAAAACTTTCTTAGACAATTTTTAATGACGTCAATTCCAAACTAAAAGAATTAGATAGTTTTGCAAAAAAAATTATTTTTCACTGTATGAAATGTCTTAGAAAAATTTCTGAAAAATTTCTTTGATAAGACAACTTTTTTTCAATAATGTTCACTTTTAGAACGTAAAAAAACTTTCTTAGACAATTTTTAATGACGTTAGTTCCAAACTAAAAGAATTAGATAGTTTTCCAAAAAAAAAAAGTTTTTCACTGTATGAAATGGTTTTGAAAAATTTTTTTAAAAAGACAATTTTTTTTCAATAATGTTCACTTTTAGTACGTAACAAAACTTTCTTAGACAATTTTTAATGACGTTCGTTCCAAACTAAAAGAATTAGATAGTTTCGCAAAAAAAAATTATTTTTTACTGTATGAAATGTTTTTGAAAAATTTTTGAAAAATTTTTTTGAAAAGACAATTTTTTTTCAATAATGTTCACTTTTAGTACGTAAATAAACTTTCTTAGACAATTTTTAATGACGTTAGTTCCAAACTAAAAGAATTAGATAGTTTCGCAAAAAAAAATTATTTTTCACTGTATGAAATGTCTTGGAAAAAGTTTTTTGAAAAGACAAGTTTTTTTCAATGATGTTCACTTTTAGTACGTAACAAAACTTTCTTAGACAATTTTTAATGACGTTAGTTCCAAACTAAAAGAATTAGATAGTTTCCTAAAAAAAAATTATTTTTTACTGTATGAAATGTCTTAGAAAAATTTTTGAAAAATTTTTTTGAAAAGACAATTTTTTTTCAATAATGTTCACTTTTAGTTCGTAAATAAACTTTCTTAGACAATTTTTAATGACGTTAGTTCCAAACTAAAAGAATTAGAGAGTTTTGCAAAAAAAATTATTTTTTACTGCATGAAATGTCTTGAAAAAGTTTTTGAGAAACTTTTGAAAAAGACAATTTTTTTCAATAATGTTCACTTTAGTACGTAAAAAAACTTTCTTAGACAATTTTTAATGACGTTAGTTTCAAACTAAAAGAATTAGATTGTTTCGCAAAAAAAAATTATTTTTCACTGTATGAAATGTCTTAGAAAAGTTTTTGAAAAATTTTTTTGAAAAGGCAATTTTTTTTCAATAATGTTCACTTTTAGTACGTAAAAAAACTTTCTTAGACAATTTTTAATGACGTTAGTTCCAAACTAAAAGAATTAGAGAGTTTTGCAAAAAAAATTATTTTTTACTGCATGAAATGTCTTGAAAAAGTTTTTGAGAAACTTTTGAAAAAGACAATTTTTTTCAATAATGTTCACTTTAGTACGTAAAAAAACTTTCTTAGACAATTTTTAATGACGTTAGTTTCAAACTAAAAGAATTAGATTGTTTCGCAAAAAAAAATTATTTTTCACTGTATGAAATGTCTTAGAAAAGTTTTTGAAAAATTTTTTTGAAAAGGCAATTTTTTTTTAATAATGTTCACTTTTAGTACGTAAAAAAACTTTCTTAGACAATTTTTAATGACGTTAGTTCCAAACTAAAAGAATTAGATAGTTTCGCAAAAAAAAATTATTTTGCACAGTATGAAATGTCTTGGAAAAATTTTTTTGAAAAGACAATTTTTTTTCAATAATGTTCACTTTTAGTACGTAACAAAACTTCCTTAGATGATTTTTAATGACGTTAGTTCCAAACTAAAAGAATTAGATAGTTTCGCAAAAAAAAATTATTTTTCACTGTATGAAATGTCTTAGAAAAAATTTTGAAAAATTTGTTTGAAAACACAATTTTTTTTCGATAATGTTCACTTTTAGTACGTAAAAAAACTTTCTTAGACAATTTTTATTGACGTTAGTTCCAAACAAAAAGAATTAGATAGTTTCGCAAAAAAAAATTATTTTTCACTGTATGAAATGTCTTGGAAAAATTTTTTTAAAAAGACATTTTTTTTTTTCAATAATGTTCACTTTTAGTACGTAAAAAAACTTTCTTAGACAATTTTTAATGACGTCAATTCCAAACTAAAAGAATTAGATAGTTTTGCAAAAAAAATTATTTTTCACTGTATGAAATGTCTTAGAAAAATTTCTGAAAAATTTCTTTGATAAGACAACTTTTTTTCAATAATGTTCACTTTTAGAACGTAAAAAAACTTTCTTAGACAATTTTTAATGACGTTAGTTCCAAACTAAAAGAATTAGATAGTTTTCCAAAAAAAAAAAGTTTTTCACTGTATGAAATGGTTTTGAAAAATTTTTTTAAAAAGACAATTTTTTTTCAATAATGTTCACTTTTAGTACGTAACAAAACTTTCTTAGACAATTTTTAATGACGTTCGTTCCAAACTAAAAGAATTAGATAGTTTCGCAAAAAAAAATTATTTTTTACTGTATGAAATGTTTTTGAAAAATTTTTGAAAAATTTTTTTGAAAAGACAATTTTTTTTCAATAATGTTCACTTTTAGTACGTAAATAAACTTTCTTAGACAATTTTTAATGACGTTAGTTCCAAACTAAAAGAATTAGATAGTTTCGCAAAAAAAAATTATTTTTCACTGTATGAAATGTCTTAGAAAAACTTCTGAAAAATATCTTTGAAAAGACAATTTTTTTTCAATAATGTTCACTTTTAGTACGTAAATAAACTTTCTTAGACAATTTTTAATGACGTTAGTTCCAAACTAAAAGAATTAGATAGTTTCGCAAAAAAAAATTATTTTTCACTGTATGAAATGTCTTAGAAAAATTTCTTAAAAATTTCTTT
This sequence comes from Aplidium turbinatum, assembly GCF_918807975.1. Lineage (NCBI taxonomy): Eukaryota > Metazoa > Chordata > Ascidiacea > Aplousobranchia > Polyclinidae > Aplidium > Aplidium turbinatum. The sequence goes on from NC_137475.1 coordinate 19,298,968, forward strand.
GAAAAGACAATTTTTTTTCAATAATGTTCACTTTTAGTACGTAAATAAACTTTCTTAGACAATTTTTAATGACGTTAGTTCCAAACTAAAAGAATTAGATAGATTCGCAAAAAAAAATTATTTTTCACTGTATGAAATGTCTTAGAAAAATTTCTGAAAAATTTCTTTGAAAAGACAATTTTTTTTCAATAATGTTCACTTTTAGTACGTTACAAGACTTCCTTAGACAATTTTTAATGACGTTAGTTCCAAACTAAAAGAATTAGATAGTTTCGCAAAAAAAAATTAATTTTCACTGTATGAAATGTCTTAGAAAAATTTCTGAAAAATTTCTTTGATAAGACAATTTTTTTTCAATAATGTTCACTTTTAGTACGTAAAAAAACTTTCTTAGACAATTTTTAATGACGTTAGTTCCAAACTAAAAGAATTAGATAGTTTTCCAAAAAAAAAAAGTTTTTCACTGTATGAAATGGTTTTGAAAAATTTTTTTAAAAAGACAATTTTTTTCAATAATGTTCACTTTTAGTACGTAACAAAACTTTCTTAGACAATTTTTAATGACGTTCGTTCCAAACTAAAAGAATTAGATAGTTTCGCAAAAAAAAATTATTTTTCACTGTATGAAATGTCTTAGAAAAACTTCTGAAAAATTTCTTTGAAAAGACAATTTTTTTTCAATAATGTTCACTTTTAGTACGTAAATAAACTTTCTTAGACAATTTTTAATGACGTTAGTTCCAAACTAAAAGAATTAGATAGTTTCCCAAAAAAAAATTATTTTTCACGGTATGAAATGTCTTGGAAAAATTTTTTTGAAAAGACAAGTTTTTTTCAATGATGTTCACTTTTAGTACGTAACAAAACTTTCTTAGACAATTTTTAATGACGTTAGTTCCAAACTAAAAGAATTAGATAGTTTCCTAAAAAAAAATTATTTTTTACTGTATGAAATGTCTTAGAAAAATTTTTGAAAAATTTTTTTGAAAAGACAATTTTTTTTCAATAATGTTCAATTTTAGTTCGTAAATAAACTTTCTTAGACAATTTTTAATGACGTTAGTTCCAAACTAAAAGAATTAGAGAGTTTTGCAAAAAAAATTATTTTTTACTGCATGAAATGTCTTGAAAAAGTTTTTGAGAAACTTTTGAAAAAGACAATTTTTTTCAATAATGTTCACTTTAGTACGTAAAAAAACTTTCTTAGACAATTTTTAATGACGTTAGTTTCAAACTAAAAGAATTAGATTGTTTCGCAAAAAAAAATTATTTTTCACTGTATGAAATGTCTTAGAAAAGTTTTTGAAAAATTTTTTTGAAAAGGCAATTTTTTTTCAATAATGTTCACTTTTAGTACGTAAAAAAACTTTCTTAGACAATTTTTAATGACGTTAGTTCCAAACTAAAAGAATTAGATAGTTTCGCAAAAAAAAATTATTTTGCACAGTATGAAATGTCTTGGAAAAATTTTTTTGAAAAGACAATTTTTTTTCAATAATGTTCACTTTTAGTACGTAACAAAACTTCCTTAGATGATTTTTAATGACGTTAGTTCCAAACTAAAAGAATTAGATAGTTTCGCAAAAAAAAATTATTTTTCACTGTATGAAATGTTTTTGAAAAATTTTTGACAATTTTTTGACAAAAAAGACAATTTTTTTTCAATAATGTTCACTTTTAGTACGTAAATAAACTTTCTTAGACAATTTTTAATGACGTTAGTTCCAAACTAAAAGAATTAGATAGTTTCGCAAAAAAAAATTATTTTTCACTGTATGAAATGTCTTAGAAAAACTTCTGAAAAAACATCTTTGAAAAGACAATTTTTTTTCAATAATGTTCACTTTTAGTACGTAAATAAACTTTCTTAGACAATTTTTAATGACGTTAGTTCCAAACTAAAAGAATTAGATAGTTTCGCAAAAAAAAATTATTTTTCACTGTATGAAATGTCTTAGAAAAACTTCTGAAAAATTTCTTTGAAAAGACAATTTTTTTTCAATAATGTTCACTTTTAGTACGTAAATAAACTTTCTTAGACAATTTTTAATGACGTTAGTTCCAAACTAAAAGAATTAGATAGATTCGCAAAAAAAAATTATTTTTCACTGTATGAAATGTCTTAGAAAAATTTCTGAAAAATTTCTTTGAAAAGACAATTTTTTTTCAATAATGTTCACTTTTAGTACGTTACAAGACTTCCTTAGACAATTTTTAATGACGTTAGTTCCAAACTAAAAGAATTAGATAGTTTCGCAAAAAAAAATTAATTTTCACTGTATGAAATGTCTTAGAAAAATTTCTGAAAAATTTCTTTGATAAGACAATTTTTTTTCAATAATGTTCACTTTTAGTACGTAAAAAAACTTTCTTAGACAATTTTTAATGACGTTAGTTCCAAACTAAAAGAATTAGATAGTTTTCCAAAAAAAAAAAGTTTTTCACTGTATGAAATGGTTTTGAAAAATTTTTTTAAAAAGACAATTTTTTTTCAATAATGTTCACTTTTAGTACGTAAAAAAACTTTCTTAGACAATTTTTAATGACGTTCGTTCCAAACTAAAAGAATTAGATAGTTTCGCAAAAAAAAATTATTTTTTACTGTATGAAATGTTTTTGAAAAATTTTTGAAAAATTTTTTTGAAAAGACAATTTTTTTTCAATAATGTTCACTTTTAGTACGTAAATAAACTTTCTTAGACAATTTTTAATGACGTTAGTTCCAAACTAAAAGAATTAGATAGTTTCGCAAAAAAAAATTATTTTTCACTGTATGAAATGTCTTAGAAAAACTTCTGAAAAGTTTCTTTGAAAAGACAATTTTTTTCAATAATGTTCACTTTTAGTACGTAAATAAACTTTCTTAGACAATTTTTAATGACGTTAGTTCCAAACTAAAAGAATTAGATAGTTTCCCAAAAAAAAATTATTTTTCACGGTATGAAATGTCTTAGAAAAACTTCTGAAAAATTTCTTTGAAAAGACAATTTTTTTTCAATAATGTTCACTTTTAGTACGTAAAAAAACTTTCTTAGACAATTTTTAATGACGTTAGTTCCAAACTAAAAGAATTAGATAGTTTTCCAAAAAAAAAAAGTTTTTCACTGTATGAAATGGTTTTGAAAAATTTTTTTAAAAAGACAATTTTTTTTCAATAATGTTCACTTTTAGTACGTAACAAAACTTTCTTAGACAATTTTTAATGACGTTCGTTCCAAACTAAAAGAATTAGATAGTTTCGCAAAAAAAAATTATTTTTTACTGTATGAAATGTTTTTGAAAAATTTTTGAAAAATTTTTTTGAAAAGACAATTTTTTTTCAATAATGTTCACTTTTAGTACGTAAATAAACTTTCTTAGACAATTTTTAATGACGTTAGTTCCAAACTAAAAGAATTAGATAGTTTCGCAAAAAAAAATTATTTTTCACTGTATGAAATGTCTTAGAAAAACTTCTGAAAAATTTCTTTGAAAAGACAATTTTTTTTCAATAATGTTCACTTTTAGTACGTAAATAAACTTTCTTAGACAATTTTTAATGACGTTAGTTCCAAACTAAAAGAATTAGATAGTTTCCCAAAAAAAAATTATTTTTCACGGTATGAAATGTCTTGGAAAAAGTTTTTTGAAAAGACAAGTTTTTTTCAATGATGTTCACTTTTAGTACGTAACAAAACTTTCTTAGACAATTTTTAATGACATTAGTTCCAAACTAAAAGAATTAGATAGTTTCCTAAAAAAAAATTATTTTTTACTGTATGAAATGTCTTAGAAAAATTTTTGAAAAATTTTTTTGAAAAGACAATTTTTTTTCAATAATGTTCACTTTTAGTTCGTAAATAAACTTTCTTAGACAATTTTTAATGACGTTAGTTCCAAACTAAAAGAATTAGAGAGTTTTGCAAAAAAAATTATTTTTTACTGCATGAAATGTCTTGAAAAAGTTTTTGAGAAACTTTTGAAAAAGACAATTTTTTTCAATAATGTTCACTTTAGTACGTAAAAAAACTTTCTTAGACAATTTTTAATGACGTTAGTTTCAAACTAAAAGAATTAGATTGTTTCGCAAAAAAAAATTATTTTTCACAGTATGAAATGTCTTAGAAAAGTTTTTGAAAACTTTTTTTGAAAAGGCAATTTTTTTTCAATAATGTTCACTTTTAGTACGTAAAAAAACTTTCTTAGACAATTTTTAATGACGTTAGTTCCAAACTAAAAGAATTAGATAGTTTCGCAAAAAAAAATTAAGTTTCACTGTATGAAATGTCTTAGAAAAATTTCTGAAAAATTTCTTTGATAAGACAATTTTTTTTCAATAATGTTCACTTTTAGTACGTAAAAAAACTTTCTTAGACAATTTTTAATGACGTTAGTTCCAAACTAAAAGAATTAGATAGTTTTCCAAAAAAAAAAAGTTTTTCACTGTATGAAATGGTTTTGAAAAATTATTTTAAAAAGACAATTTTTTTTCAATAATGTTCACTTTTAGTACGTAACAAAACTTTCTTAGACAATTTTTAATGACGTTCGTTCCAAACTAAAAGAATTAGATAGTTTCGCAAAAAAAAATTATTTTTTACTGTATGAAATGTTTTTGAAAAATTTTTGAAAAATTTTTTTGAAAAGACAATTTTTTTTCAATAATGTTCACTTTTAGTACGTAAATAAACTTTCTTAGACAATTTTTAATGACGTTAGTTCCAAACTAAAAGAATTAGATAGTTTCGCAAAAAAAAATTATTTTTTACAGTATGAAATGTCTTAGAAAAGTTTTTGAAAAATTTTTTTGAAAAGACAATTTTTTTTCAATAATGTTCACTTTTGGTACGTAAAAAAACTTTCTTAGACAAGTTTTAATGACGTTAGTTCCAAACTAAAAGAACTAGATAGTTTCGCAAAAAAAAATTATTTTTCACTGTATGAAATGTCTTAGAAAAATTTCTGAAAAATTTCTTTGAAAAGACAATTTTTTTTCAATAATGTTCACTTTTAGTACGTAAATAAACTTTCTTAGACAATTTTTAATGATGTTAGTTCCAAACTAAAAGAATTAGATAGTTTCGCAAAAAAAATTTATTTTTCACTGCATGAAATGTCTTAGAGAAATTTCTGAAAAATTTTTTTGAAAAGACAATTTTTTTTCAATAATGTTCACTTTTAGTACGTAACAAAACTTCCTTAGATGATTTTTAATGACGTTAGTTCCAAACTAAAAGAATTAGATAGTTTCGCAAAAAAAAATTATTTTTCACTGTATGAAATGTCTTAGAAAAAATTTTGAAAAATTTGTTTGAAAACACAATTTTTTTTCGATAATGTTCACTTTTAGTACGTAAAAAAACTTTCTTAGACAATTTTTAATGACGTTAGTTCCAAACAAAAAGAATTAGATAGTTTCGCAAAAAAAAATTATTTTTCACTGTATGAAATGTCTTGGAAAAATTTTTTTAAAAAGACATTTTTTTTTTTCAATAATGTTCACTTTTAGTACGTAAAAAAACTTTCTTAGACAATTTTTAATGACGTTAGTTCCAAACTAAAAGAATTAGATAGTTTCGCAAAAAAAAATTAATTTTCACTGTATGAAATGTCTTAGAAAAATTTCTGAAAAATTTCTTTGATAAGACAACTTTTTTTCAATAATGTTCACTTTTAGTACGTAAAAAAACTTTCTTAGACAATTTTTAATGACGTTAGTTCCAAACTAAAAGAATTAGATAGTTTTCCAAAAAAAAAAAGTTTTTCACTGTATGAAATGGTTTTGAAAAATTTTTTTAAAAAGACAATTTTTTTTCAATAATGTTCACTTTTAGTACGTAACAAAACTTTCTTAGACAATTTTTAATGACGTTCGTTCCAAACTAAAAGAATTAGATAGTTTCGCAAAAAAAAATTAATTTTTACTGTATGAAATGTTTTTGAAAAATTTTTGAAAAATTTTTTTGAAAAGACAATTTTTTTTCAATAATGTTCACTTTTAGTACGTAAATAAACTTTCTTAGACAATTTTTAATGACGTTAGTTCCAAACTAAAAGAATTAGATAGTTTCGCAAAAAAAAATTATTTTTCACTGTATGAAATGTCTTAGAAAAACTTCTGAAAAATTTCTTTGAAAAGACAATTTTTTTTCAATAATGTTCACTTTTAGTACGTAAATAAACTTTCTTAGACAATTTTTAATGACGTTAGTTCCAAACTAAAAGAATTAGATAGTTTCGCAAAAAAAATTATTTTTCACTGTATGAAATATCTTAAAAAAATTTCTGAAAAATTTCTTTAAAAAGACAATTTTTTTTCAATAATGTTCACTTTTAGTACGTAAATAAACTTTCTTAGACAATTTTTAATGACGTTAGTTCCAAACTAAAAGAATTAGATAGATTCGCAAAAAAAAATTATTTTTCACTGTATGAAATGTCTTAGAAAAATTTCTGAAAAATTTCTTTGAAAAGACAATTTTTTTTCAATAATGTTCACTTTTAGTACGTAAATAAACTTTCTTAGACAATTTTTAATGATGTTAGTTCCAAACTAAAAGAATTAGATAGTTTCGCAAAAAAAATTAATTTTTCACTGTATGAAATGTCTTAGAAAAACTTTTGAAAAATTTTTTTGAAAACACAATTTTTTTTCGATAATGTTCACTTTTAGTACGTAAAAAAACTTTCTTAGACAATTTTTAATGACGTTAGTTCCAAACTAAAAGAATTAGATAGTTTTGCAAAAAAAAAAAGTTTTTCACTGTATGAAATGTTTTTAAAAAATTTTTTTGAAAAGACAATTTTTTTTCAATAATGTTCACTTTTAGTACGTAAATAAACTTTCTTAGACAATTTTTAATGACGTTAGTTCCAAACTAAAAGAATTAGATAGTTTCGCAAAAAAAAATTAATTTTCACTGTATGAAATGTCTTAGAAAAATTTCTGAAAAATTTCTTTGATAAGACAATTTTTTTTCAATAATGTTCACTTTTAGTACGTAAAAAAACTTTCTTAGACAATTTTTAATGACGTTAGTTCCAAACTAAAAGAATTAGATAGTTTTCCAAAAAAAGAAAGTTTTTCACTGTATGAAATGGTTTTGAAAAATTTTTTTAAAAAGACAATTTTTTTTCAATAATGTTCACTTTTAGTACGTAACAAAACTTTCTTAGACAATTTTTAATGACGTTCGTTCCAAACTAAAAGAATTAGATAGTTTCGCAAAAAAAAATTAATTTTTACTGTATGAAATGTTTTTGAAAAATTTTTGAAAAATTTATTTTAAAAGACAATTTTTTTTCAATAATGTTCACTTTTAGTACGTAAATAAACTTTCTTAGACAATTTTTAATGACGTTAGTTCCAAACTAAAAGAATTAGATAGTTTCGCAAAAAAAAATTATTTTTCACTGTATGAAATGTCTTAGAAAAACTTCTGAAAAATTTCTTTGAAAAGACAATTTTTTTTCAATAATGTTCACTTTTAGTACGTAAATAAACTTTCTTAGACAATTTTTAATGACGTTAGTTCCAAACTAAAAGAATTAGATAGTTTCCTAAAAAAAAATTATTTTTTACTGTATGAAATGTTTTAGAAAAATTTTTGAAAAATTTTTTTGAAAAGACAATTTTTTTTCAATAATGTTCACTTTTAGTTCGTAAATAAACTTTCTTAGACAATTTTTAATGACGTTAGTTCCAAACTAAAAGAATCAGAGAGTTTTGCAAAAAAAATTATTTTTTACTGCATGAAATGTCTTGAAAAAGTTTTTGAGAAACTTTTGAAAAAGACAATTTTTTTCAATAATGTTCACTTTAGTACGTAAAAAAACTTTCCTAGGCAATTTTTAATGACGTTAGTTTCAAACTAAAAGAATTAGATTGTTTCGCAAAAAAAAATTATTTTTCACTGTATGAAATGTCTTAGAAAAGTTTTTGAAAAATTTTTTTGAAAAGGCAATTTTTTTTTAATAATGTTCACTTTTAGTACGTAAATAAACTTTCTTAGACAATTTTTAATGACGTTAGTTCCAAACTAAAAGAATTAGATAGTTTCGCAAAAAAAAATTATTTTTCACTGTATGAAATGTCTTAGAAAAACTTCTGAAAAATTTCTTTGAAAAGACAATTTTTTTTCAATAATGTTCACTTTTAGTACGTAAATAAACTTTCTTAGACAATTTTTAATGACGTTAGTTCCAAACTAAAAGAATTAGATAGATTCGCAAAAAAAAATTATTTTTCACTGTATGAAATGTCTTAGAAAAATTTCTGAAAAATTTCTTTGAAAAGACAATTTTTTTTCAATAATGTTCACTTTTAGTACGTTACAAGACTTCCTTAGACAATTTTTAATGACGTTAGTTCCAAACTAAAAGAATTAGATAGTTTCGCAAAAAAAAATTAATTTTCACTGTATGAAATGTCTTAGAAAAATTTCTGAAAAATTTCTTTGATAAGACAATTTTTTTTCAATAATGTTCACTTTTAGTACGTAAAAAAACTTTCTTAGACAATTTTTAATGACGTTAGTTCCAAACTAAAAGAATTAGATAGTTTTCCAAAAAAAAAAAGTTTTTCACTGTATGAAATGGTTTTGAAAAATTTTTTTAAAAAGACAATTTTTTTTCAATAATGTTCACTTTTAGTACGTAAAAAAACTTTCTTAGACAATTTTTAATGACGTTCGTTCCAAACTAAAAGAATTAGATAGTTTCGCAAAAAAAAATTATTTTTTACTGTATGAAATGTTTTTGAAAAATTTTTGAAAAATTTTTTTGAAAAGACAATTTTTTTTCAATAATGTTCACTTTTAGTACGTAAATAAACTTTCTTAGACAATTTTTAATGACGTTAGTTCCAAACTAAAAGAATTAGATAGTTTCGCAAAAAAAAATTATTTTTCACTGTATGAAATGTCTTAGAAAAACTTCTGAAAAGTTTCTTTGAAAAGACAATTTTTTTCAATAATGTTCACTTTTAGTACGTAAATAAACTTTCTTAGACAATTTTTAATGACGTTAGTTCCAAACTAAAAGAATTAGATAGTTTCCCAAAAAAAAATTATTTTTCACTGTATGAAATGTCTTAGAAAAACTTCTGAAAAATTTCTTTGAAAAGACAATTTTTTTTCAATAATGTTCACTTTTAGTACGTAAAAAAACTTTCTTAGACAATTTTTAATGACGTTAGTTCCAAACTAAAAGAATTAGATAGTTTTCCAAAAAAAAAAAGTTTTTCACTGTATGAAATGGTTTTGAAAAATTTTTTTAAAAAGACAATTTTTTTTCAATAATGTTCACTTTTAGTACGTAACAAAACTTTCTTAGACAATTTTTAATGACGTTCGTTCCAAACTAAAAGAATTAGATAGTTTCGCAAAAAAAAATTATTTTTTACTGTATGAAATGTTTTTGAAAAATTTTTGAAAAATTTTTTTGAAAAGACAATTTTTTTTCAATAATGTTCACTTTTAGTACGTAAATAAACTTTCTTAGACAATTTTTAATGACGTTAGTTCCAAACTAAAAGAATTAGATAGTTTCGCAAAAACAAATTATTTTTCACTGTATGAAATGTCTTAGAAAAACTTCTGAAAAATTTCTTTGAAAAGACAATTTTTTTTCAATAATGTTCACTTTTAGTACGTAAATAAACTTTCTTAGACAATTTTTAATGACGTTAGTTCCAAACTAAAAGAATTAGATAGTTTCCCAAAAAAAAATTATTTTTCACTGTATGAAATGTCTTGGAAAAAGTTTTTTGAAAAGACAAGTTTTTTTCAATGATGTTCACTTTTAGTACGTAACAAAACTTTCTTAGACAATTTTTAATGACGTTAGTTCCAAACTAAAAGAATTAGATAGTTTCCTAAAAAAAAATTATTTTTTACTGTATGAAATGTCTTAGAAAAATTTTTGAAAAATTTTTTTGAAAAGACAATTTTTTTTCAATAATGTTCACTTTTAGTTCGTAAATAAACTTTCTTAGACAATTTTTAATGACGTTAGTTCCAAACTAAAAGAATTAGAGAGTTTTGCAAAAAAAATTATTTTTTACTGCATGAAATGTCTTGAAAAAGTTTTTGAGAAACTTTTGAAAAAGACAATTTTTTTCAATAATGTTCACTTTAGTACGTAAAAAAACTTTCTTAGACAATTTTTAATGACGTTAGTTTCAAACTAAAAGAATTAGATTGTTTCGCAAAAAAAAATTATTTTTCACAGTATGAAATGTCTTAGAAAAGTTTTTGAAAACTTTTTTTGAAAAGGCAATTTTTTTTCAATAATGTTCACTTTTAGTACGTAAAAAAACTTTCTTAGACAATTTTTAATGACGTTAGTTCCAAACTAAAAGAATTAGATAGTTTCGCAAAAAAAAATTAAGTTTCACTGTATGAAATGTCTTAGAAAAATTTCTGAAAAATTTCTTTGATAAGACAATTTTTTTTCAATAATGTTCACTTTTAGTACGTAAAAAAACTTTCTTAGACAATTTTTAATGACGTTAGTTCCAAACTAAAAGAATTAGATAGTTTTCCAAAAAAAAAAAGTTTTTCACTGTATGAAATGGTTTTGAAAAATTATTTTAAAAAGACAATTTTTTTTCAATAATGTTCACTTTTAGTACGTAACAAAACTTTCTTAGACAATTTTTAATGACGTTCGTTCCAAACTAAAAGAATTAGATAGTTTCGCAAAAAAAAATTATTTTTTACTGTATGAAATGTTTTTGAAAAATTTTTGAAAAATTTTTTTGAAAAGACAATTTTTTTTCAATAATGTTCACTTTTAGTACGTAAATAAACTTTCTTAGACAATTTTTAATGACGTTAGTTCCAAACTAAAAGAATTAGATAGTTTCGCAAAAAAAAATTATTTTTTACAGTATGAAATGTCTTAGAAAAGTTTTTGAAAAATTTTTTTGAAAAGACAATTTTTTTTCAATAATGTTCACTTTTGGTACGTAAAAAAACTTTCTTAGACAAGTTTTAATGACGTTAGTTCCAAACTAAAAGAACTAGATAGTTTCGCAAAAAAAAATTATTTTTCACTGTATGAAATGTCTTAGAAAAATTTCTGAAAAATTTCTTTGAAAAGACAATTTTTTTTCAATAATGTTCACTTTTAGTACGTAAATAAACTTTCTTAGACAATTTTTAATGATGTTAGTTCCAAACTAAAAGAATTAGATAGTTTCGCAAAAAAAATTTATTTTTCACTGCATGAAATGTCTTAGAGAAATTTCTGAAAAATTTTTTTGAAAAGACAATTTTTTTTCAATAATGTTCACTTTTAGTACGTAACAAAACTTCCTTAGATGATTTTTAATGACGTTAGTTCCAAACTAAAAGAATTAGATAGTTTCGCAAAAAAAAATTATTTTTCACTGTATGAAATGTCTTAGAAAAAATTTTGAAAAATTTGTTTGAAAACACAATTTTTTTTCGATAATGTTCACTTTTAGTACGTAAAAAAACTTTCTTAGACAATTTTTAATGACGTTAGTTCCAAACAAAAAGAATTAGATAGTTTCGCAAAAAAAAATTATTTTTCACTGTATGAAATGTCTTGGAAAAATTTTTTTAAAAAGACATTTTTTTTTTTCAATAATGTTCACTTTTAGTACGTAAAAAAACTTTCTTAGACAATTTTTAATGACGTTAGTTCCAAACTAAAAGAATTAGATAGTTTCGCAAAAAAAAATTAATTTTCACTGTATGAAATGTCTTAGAAAAATTTCTGAAAAATTTCTTTGATAAGACAACTTTTTTTCAATAATGTTCACTTTTAGTACGTAAAAAAACTTTCTTAGACAATTTTTAATGACGTTAGTTCCAAACTAAAAGAATTAGATAGTTTTCCAAAAAAAAAAAGTTTTTCACTGTATGAAATGGTTTTGAAAAATTTTTTTAAAAAGACAATTTTTTTTCAATAATGTTCACTTTTAGTACGTAACAAAACTTTCTTAGACAATTTTTAATGACGTTCGTTCCAAACTAAAAGAATTAGATAGTTTCGCAAAAAAAAATTAATTTTTACTGTATGAAATGTTTTTGAAAAATTTTTGAAAAATTTTTTTGAAAAGACAATTTTTTTTCAATAATGTTCACTTTTAGTACGTAAATAAACTTTCTTAGACAATTTTTAATGACGTTAGTTCCAAACTAAAAGAATTAGATAGTTTCGCAAAAAAAAATTATTTTTCACTGTATGAAATGTCTTAGAAAAACTTCTGAAAAATTTCTTTGAAAAGACAATTTTTTTTCAATAATGTTCACTTTTAGTACGTAAATAAACTTTCTTAGACAATTTTTAATGACGTTAGTTCCAAACTAAAAGAATTAGATAGTTTCGCAAAAAAAATTATTTTTCACTGTATGAAATATCTTAAAAAAATTTCTGAAAAATTTCTTTAAAAAGACAATTTTTTTTCAATAATGTTCACTTTTAGTACGTAAATAAACTTTCTTAGACAATTTTTAATGACGTTAGTTCCAAACTAAAAGAATTAGATAGATTCGCAAAAAAAAATTATTTTTCACTGTATGAAATGTCTTAGAAAAATTTCTGAAAAATTTCTTTGAAAAGACAATTTTTTTTCAATAATGTTCACTTTTAGTACGTAAATAAACTTTCTTAGACAATTTTTAATGATGTTAGTTCCAAACTAAAAGAATTAGATAGTTTCGCAAAAAAAATTAATTTTTCACTGTATGAAATGTCTTAGAAAAACTTTTGAAAAATTTTTTTGAAAACACAATTTTTTTTCGATAATGTTCACTTTTAGTACGTAAAAAAACTTTCTTAGACAATTTTTAATGACGTTAGTTCCAAACTAAAAGAATTAGATAGTTTTGCAAAAAAAAAAAGTTTTTCACTGTATGAAATGTTTTTAAAAAATTTTTTTGAAAAGACAATTTTTTTTCAATAATGTTCACTTTTAGTACGTAAATAAACTTTCTTAGACAATTTTTAATGACGTTAGTTCCAAACTAAAAGAATTAGATAGTTTCGCAAAAAAAAATTAATTTTCACTGTATGAAATGTCTTAGAAAAATTTCTGAAAAATTTCTTTGATAAGACAATTTTTTTTCAATAATGTTCACTTTTAGTACGTAAAAAAACTTTCTTAGACAATTTTTAATGACGTTAGTTCCAAACTAAAAGAATTAGATAGTTTTCCAAAAAAAGAAAGTTTTTCACTGTATGAAATGGTTTTGAAAAATTTTTTTAAAAAGACAATTTTTTTTCAATAATGTTCACTTTTAGTACGTAACAAAACTTTCTTAGACAATTTTTAATGACGTTCGTTCCAAACTAAAAGAATTAGATAGTTTCGCAAAAAAAAATTAATTTTTACTGTATGAAATGTTTTTGAAAAATTTTTGAAAAATTTTTTTGAAAAGACAATTTTTTTTCAATAATGTTCACTTTTAGTACGTAAATAAACTTTCTTAGACAATTTTTAATGACGTTAGTTCCAAACTAAAAGAATTAGATAGTTTCGCAAAAAAAAATTATTTTTCACTGTATGAAATGTCTTAGAAAAACTTCTGAAAAATTTCTTTGAAAAGACAATTTTTTTTCAATAATGTTCACTTTTAGTACGTAAATAAACTTTCTTAGACAATTTTTAATGACGTTAGTTCCAAACTAAAAGAATTAGATAGTTTCCTAAAAAAAAATTATTTTTTACTGTATGAAATGTTTTAGAAAAATTTTTGAAAAATTTTTTTGAAAAGACAATTTTTTTTCAATAATGTTCACTTTTAGTTCGTAAATAAACTTTCTTAGACAATTTTTAATGACGTTAGTTCCAAACTAAAAGAATCAGAGAGTTTTGCAAAAAAAATTATTTTTTACTGCATGAAATGTCTTGAAAAAGTTTTTGAGAAACTTTTGAAAAAGACAATTTTTTTCAATAATGTTCACTTTTAGTACGTAAAAAAACTTTCTTAGACAATTTTTAATGACGTTAGTTCCAAACAAAAAGAATTAGATAGTTTCGCAAAAAAAAATTATTTTTCACTGTATGAAATGTCTTGGAAAAATTTTTTTAAAAAGACATTTTTTTTTTTCAATAATGTTCACTTTTAGTACGTAAAAAAACTTTCTTAGACAATTTTTAATGACGTTAGTTCCAAACTAAAAGAATTAGATAGTTTCGCAAAAAAAATTAATTTTCACTGTATGAAATGTCTTAGAAAAATTTCTGAAAAATTTCTTTGATAAGACAACTTTTTTTCAATAATGTTCACTTTTAGTACGTAAAAAAACTTTCTTAGACAATTTTTAATGACGTTAGTTCCAAACTAAAAGAATTAGATAGTTTCCTAAAAAAAAATTATTTTTTACTGTATGAAATGTTTTAGAAAAATTTTTGAAAAATTTTTTTGAAAAGACAATTTTTTTTCAATAATGTTCACTTTTAGTTCGTAAATAAACTTTCTTAGACAATTTTTAATGACGTTAGTTCCAAACTAAAAGAATCAGAGAGTTTTGCAAAAAAAATTATTTTTTACTGCATGAAATGTCTTGAAAAAGTTTTTTAAAAAGACATTTTTTTTTTCAATAATGTTCACTTTTAGTACGTAAAAAAACTTTCTTAGACAATTTTTAATGACGTTAGTTCCAAACTAAAAGAATCAGAGAGTTTTGCAAAAAAAATTATTTTTTACCGCATGAAATGTCTTGAAAAAGTTTTTTAAAAAGACATTTTTTTTTTTCAATAATGTTCACTTTTAGTACGTAAAAAAACTTTCTTAGACAATTTTTAATGACGTTAGTTCCAAACTAAAAGAATTAGATAGTTTTCCAAAAAAAAAAAGTTTTTCACTGTATGAAATGGTTTTGAAAAATTTTTTTAAAAAGACAATTTTTTTTCAATAATGTTCACTTTTAGTACGTAACAAAACTTTCTTAGACAATTTTTAATGACGTTCGTTCCAAACTAAAAGAATTAGATAGTTTCGCAAAAAAAAATTAATTTTTACTGTATGAAATGTCTTTGAAAAATTTTTGAAAAATTTTTTTGAAAAGACAATTTTTTTTCAATAATGTTCACTTTTAGTACGTAAATAAACTTTCTTAGACAATTTTTAATGACGTTAGTTCCAAACTAAAAGAATTAGATAGTTTCGCAAAAAAAAATTATTTTTCACTGTATGAAATGTCTTAGAAAAACTTCTGAAAAATTTCTTTGAAAAGACAATTTTTTTTCAATAATGTTCACTTTTAGTACGTAAATAAACTTTCTTAGACAATTTTTAATGACGTTAGTTCCAAACTAAAAGAATTAGATAGTTTCCTAAAAAAAAATTATTTTTTACTGTATGAAATGTTTTAGAAAAATTTTTGAAAAATTTTTTTGAAAAGACAATTTTTTTTCAATAATGTTCACTTTTAGTTCGTAAATAAACTTTCTTAGACAATTTTTAATGACGTTAGTTCCAAACTAAAAGAATCAGAGAGTTTTGCAAAAAAAATTATTTTTTACTGCATGAAATGTCTTGAAAAAGTTTTTGAGAAATTTTTGAAAAAGACAATTTTTTTCAATAATGTTCACTTTAGTACGTAAAAAAACTTTCCTAGGCAATTTTTAATGACGTTAGTTTCAAACTAAAAGAATTAGATTGTTTCGCAAAAAAAAATTATTTTTCACTGTATGAAATGTCTTAGAAAAGTTTTTGAAAAATTTTTTTGAAAAGACAATTTTTTTTTAATAATGTTCACTTTTAGTACGTAAATAAACTTTCTTAGACAATTTTTAATGACGTTAGTTCCAAACTAAAAGAATTAGATAGTTTCGCAAAAAAAAATTATTTTTCACTGTATGAAATGTTTTAGAAAAATTTCTGAAAAATTTCTTTGAAAAGACAATTTTTTTTCAATAATGTTCACTTTTAGTACGTAAATAAACTTTCTTAGACAATTTTTAATGATGTTAGTTCCAAACTAAAAGAATTAGATAGTTTCGCAAAAAAAATTTATTTTTCACTGCATGAAATGTCTTAGAGAAATTTCTGAAAAATTTTTTTGAAAAGACAATTTTTTTTCAATAATGTTCACTTTTAGTACGTAACAAAACTTCCTTAGATGATTTTTAATGACGTTAGTTCCAAACTAAAAGAATTAGATAGTTTCGCAAAAAAAAATTATTTTTCACTGTATGAAATGTCTTAGAAAAAATTTTGAAAAATTTGTTTGAAAACACAATTTTTTTTCGATAATGTTCACTTTTAGTACGTAAAAAAACTTTCTTAGACAATTTTTAATGACGTTAGTTCCAAACAAAAAGAATTAGATAGTTTCGCAAAAAAAAATTATTTTTCACTGTATGAAATGTCTTGGAAAAATTTTTTTAAAAAGACATTTTTTTTTTTCAATAATGTTCACTTTTAGTACGTAAAAAAACTTTCTTAGACAATTTTTAATGACGTTAGTTCCAAACTAAAAGAATTAGACAGTTTCGCAAAAAAAAATTAATTTTCACTGTATGAAATGTCTTAGAAAAATTTCTGAAAAATTTCTTTGATAAGACAACTTTTTTTCAATAATGTTCACTTTTAGTACGTAAAAAAACTTTCTTAGACAATTTTTAATGACGTTAGTTCCAAACTAAAAGAATTAGATAGTTTTCCAAAAAAAAAAAGTTTTTCACTGTATGAAATGGTTTTGAAAAATTTTTTTAAAAAGACAATTTTTTTTCAATAATGTTCACTTTTAGTACGTAACAAAACTTTCTTAGACAATTTTTAATGACGTTCGTTCCAAACTAAAAGAATTAGATAGTTTCGCAAAAAAAAATTAATTTTTACTGTATGAAATGTTTTTGAAAAATTTTTGAAAAATTTTTTTGAAAAGACAATTTTTTTTCAATAATGTTCACTTTTAGTACGTAAATAAACTTTCTTAGACAATTTTTAATGACGTTAGTTCCAAACTAAAAGAATTAGATAGTTTCGCAAAAAAAAATTATTTTTCACTGTATGAAATGTCTTAGAAAAACTTCTGAAAAATTTCTTTGAAAAGACAATTTTTTTTCAATAATGTTCACTTTTAGTACGTAAATAAACTTTCTTAGACAATTTTTAATGACGTTAGTTCCAAACTAAAAGAATTAGATAGTTTCGCAAAAAAAAATTATTTTTCACTGTATGAAATATCTTAAAAAAATTTCTGAAAAATTTCTTTGAAAAGACAATTTTTTTTCAATAATGTTCACTTTTAGTACGTAAATAAACTTTCTTAGACAATTTTTAATGACGTTAGTTCCAAACTAAAAGAATTAGATAGATTCGCAAAAAAAAATTATTTTTCACTGTATGAAATGTCTTAGAAAAATTTCTGAAAAATTTCTTTGAAAAGACAATTTTTTTTCAATAATGTTCACTTTTAGTACGTAAATAAACTTTCTTAGACAATTTTTAATGACGTTAGTTCCAAACTAAAAGAATCAGAGAGTTTTGCAAAAAAAATTATTTTTTACTGCATGAAATGTCTTGAAAAAGTTTTTGAGAAACTTTTGAAAAAGACAATTTTTTTCAATAATGTTCACTTTAGTACGTAAAAAAACTTTCCTAGGCAATTTTTAATGACGTTAGTTTCAAACTAAAAGAATTAGATTGTTTCGCAAAAAAAAATTATTTTTCACTGTATGAAATGTCTTAGAAAAGTTTTTGAAAAATTTTTTTGAAAAGGCAATTTTTTTTTAATAATGTTCACTTTTAGTACGTAAATAAACTTTCTTAGACAATTTTTAATGACGTTAGTTCCAAACTAAAAGAATTAGATAGTTTCGCAAAAAAAAATTATTTTTCACTGTATGAAATGTCTTAGAAAAACTTCTGAAAAATTTCTTTGAAAAGACAATTTTTTTTCAATAATGTTCACTTTTAGTACGTAAATAAACTTTCTTAGACAATTTTTAATGACGTTAGTTCCAAACTAAAAGAATTAGATAGATTCGCAAAAAAAAATTATTTTTCACTGTATGAAATGTCTTAGAAAAATTTCTGAAAAATTTCTTTGAAAAGACAATTTTTTTTCAATAATGTTCACTTTTAGTACGTTACAAGACTTCCTTAGACAATTTTTAATGACGTTAGTTCCAAACTAAAAGAATTAGATAGTTTCGCAAAAAAAAATTAATTTTCACTGTATGAAATGTCTTAGAAAAATTTCTGAAAAATTTCTTTGATAAGACAATTTTTTTTCAATAATGTTCACTTTTAGTACGTAAAAAAACTTTCTTAGACAATTTTTAATGACGTTAGTTCCAAACTAAAAGAATTAGATAGTTTTCCAAAAAAAAAAAGTTTTTCACTGTATGAAATGGTTTTGAAAAATTTTTTTAAAAAGACAATTTTTTTTCAATAATGTTCACTTTTAGTACGTAAAAAAACTTTCTTAGACAATTTTTAATGACGTTCGTTCCAAACTAAAAGAATTAGATAGTTTCGCAAAAAAAAATTATTTTTTACTGTATGAAATGTTTTTGAAAAATTTTTGAAAAATTTTTTTGAAAAGACAATTTTTTTTCAATAATGTTCACTTTTAGTACGTAAATAAACTTTCTTAGACAATTTTTAATGACGTTAGTTCCAAACTAAAAGAATTAGATAGTTTCGCAAAAAAAAATTATTTTTCACTGTATGAAATGTCTTAGAAAAACTTCTGAAAAGTTTCTTTGAAAAGACAATTTTTTTCAATAATGTTCACTTTTAGTACGTAAATAAACTTTCTTAGACAATTTTTAATGACGTTAGTTCCAAACTAAAAGAATTAGATAGTTTCCCAAAAAAAAATTATTTTTCACGGTATGAAATGTCTTAGAAAAACTTCTGAAAAATTTCTTTGAAAAGACAATTTTTTTTCAATAATGTTCACTTTTAGTACGTAAAAAAACTTTCTTAGACAATTTTTAATGACGTTAGTTCCAAACTAAAAGAATTAGATAGTTTTCCAAAAAAAAAAAGTTTTTCACTGTATGAAATGGTTTTGAAAAATTTTTTTAAAAAGACAATTTTTTTTCAATAATGTTCACTTTTAGTACGTAACAAAACTTTCTTAGACAATTTTTAATGACGTTCGTTCCAAACTAAAAGAATTAGATAGTTTCGCAAAAAAAAATTATTTTTTACTGTATGAAATGTTTTTGAAAAATTTTTGAAAAATTTTTTTGAAAAGACAATTTTTTTTCAATAATGTTCACTTTTAGTACGTAAATAAACTTTCTTAGACAATTTTTAATGACGTTAGTTCCAAACTAAAAGAATTAGATAGTTTCGCAAAAAAAAATTATTTTTCACTGTATGAAATGTCTTAGAAAAACTTCTGAAAAATTTCTTTGAAAAGACAATTTTTTTTCAATAATGTTCACTTTTAGTACGTAAATAAACTTTCTTAGACAATTTTTAATGACGTTAGTTCCAAACTAAAAGAATTAGATAGTTTCCCAAAAAAAAATTATTTTTCACGGTATGAAATGTCTTGGAAAAAGTTTTTTGAAAAGACAAGTTTTTTTCAATGATGTTCACTTTTAGTACGTAACAAAACTTTCTTAGACAATTTTTAATGACGTTAGTTCCAAACTAAAAGAATTAGATAGTTTCCTAAAAAAAAATTATTTTTTACTGTATGAAATGTCTTAGAAAAATTTTTGAAAAATTTTTTTGAAAAGACAATTTTTTTTCAATAATGTTCACTTTTAGTTCGTAAATAAACTTTCTTAGACAATTTTTAATGACGTTAGTTCCAAACTAAAAGAATTAGAGAGTTTTGCAAAAAAAATTATTTTTTACTGCATGAAATGTCTTGAAAAAGTTTTTGAGAAACTTTTGAAAAAGACAATTTTTTTCAATAATGTTCACTTTAGTACGTAAAAAAACTTTCTTAGACAATTTTTAATGACGTTAGTTTCAAACTAAAAGAATTAGATTGTTTCGCAAAAAAAAATTATTTTTCACAGTATGAAATGTCTTAGAAAAGTTTTTGAAAACTTTTTTTGAAAAGGCAATTTTTTTTCAATAATGTTCACTTTTAGTACGTAAAAAAACTTTCTTAGACAATTTTTAATGACGTTAGTTCCAAACTAAAAGAATTAGATAGTTTCGCAAAAAAAAATTAAGTTTCACTGTATGAAATGTCTTAGAAAAATTTCTGAAAAATTTCTTTGATAAGACAATTTTTTTTCAATAATGTTCACTTTTAGTACGTAAAAAAACTTTCTTAGACAATTTTTAATGACGTTAGTTCCAAACTAAAAGAATTAGATAGTTTTCCAAAAAAAAAAAGTTTTTCACTGTATGAAATGGTTTTGAAAAATTATTTTAAAAAGACAATTTTTTTTCAATAATGTTCACTTTTAGTACGTAACAAAACTTTCTTAGACAATTTTTAATGACGTTCGTTCCAAACTAAAAGAATTAGATAGTTTCGCAAAAAAAAATTAATTTTTACTGTATGAAATGTTTTTGAAAAATTTTTGAAAAATTTTTTTGAAAAGACAATTTTTTTTCAATAATGTTCACTTTTAGTACGTAAATAAACTTTCTTAGACAATTTTTAATGACGTTAGTTCCAAACTAAAAGAATTAGATAGTTTCGCAAAAAAAAATTATTTTTCACTGTATGAAATGTCTTAGAAAAACTTCTGAAAAATTTCTTTGAAAAGACAATTTTTTTTCAATAATGTTCACTTTTAGTACGTAAATAAACTTTCTTAGACAATTTTTAATGACGTTAGTTCCAAACTAAAAGAATTAGATAGTTTCCTAAAAAAAAATTATTTTTTACTGTATGAAATGTTTTAGAAAAATTTTTGAAAAATTTTTTTGAAAAGACAATTTTTTTTCAATAATGTTCACTTTTAGTTCGTAAATAAACTTTCTTAGACAATTTTTAATGACGTTAGTTCCAAACTAAAAGAATCAGAGAGTTTTGCAAAAAAAATTATTTTTTACTGCATGAAATGTCTTGAAAAAGTTTTTGAGAAATTTTTGAAAAAGACAATTTTTTTCAATAATGTTCACTTTAGTACGTAAAAAAACTTTCCTAGGCAATTTTTAATGACGTTAGTTTCAAACTAAAAGAATTAGATTGTTTCGCAAAAAAAAATTATTTTTCACTGTATGAAATGTCTTAGAAAAGTTTTTGAAAAATTTTTTTGAAAAGGCAATTTTTTTTTAATAATGTTCACTTTTAGTACGTAAATAAACTTTCTTAGACAATTTTTAATGACGTTAGTTCCAAACTAAAAGAATTAGATAGTTTCGCAAAAAAAAATTATTTTTCACTGTATGAAATGTCTTAGAAAAATTTCTGAAAAATTTCTTTGAAAAGACAATTTTTTTTCAATAATGTTCACTTTTAGTACGTAAATAAACTTTCTTAGACAATTTTTAATGATGTTAGTTCCAAACTAAAAGAATTAGATAGTTTCGCAAAAAAAATTTATTTTTCACTGCATGAAATGTCTTAGAGAAATTTCTGAAAAATTTTTTTGAAAAGACAATTTTTTTTCAATAATGTTCACTTTTAGTACGTAACAAAACTTCCTTAGATGATTTTTAATGACGTTAGTTCCAAACTAAAAGAATTAGATAGTTTCGCAAAAAAAAATTATTTTTCACTGTATGAAATGTCTTAGAAAAAATTTTGAAAAATTTGTTTGAAAACACAATTTTTTTTCGATAATGTTCACTTTTAGTACGTAAAAAAACTTTCTTAGACAATTTTTAATGACGTTAGTTCCAAACAAAAAGAATTAGATAGTTTCGCAAAAAAAAATTATTTTTCACTGTATGAAATGTCTTGGAAAAATTTTTTTAAAAAGACATTTTTTTTTTTCAATAATGTTCACTTTTAGTACGTAAAAAAACTTTCTTAGACAATTTTTAATGACGTTAGTTCCAAACTAAAAGAATTAGATAGTTTCGCAAAAAAAATTAATTTTCACTGTATGAAATGTCTTAGAAAAATTTCTGAAAAATTTCTTTGATAAGACAACTTTTTTTCAATAATGTTCACTTTTAGTACGTAAAAAAACTTTCTTAGACAATTTTTAATGACGTTAGTTCCAAACTAAAAGAATTAGATAGTTTCCTAAAAAAAAATTATTTTTTACTGTATGAAATGTTTTAGAAAAATTTTTGAAAAATTTTTTTGAAAAGACAATTTTTTTTCAATAATGTTCACTTTTAGTTCGTAAATAAACTTTCTTAGACAATTTTTAATGACGTTAGTTCCAAACTAAAAGAATCAGAGAGTTTTGCAAAAAAAATTATTTTTTACTGCATGAAATGTCTTGAAAAAGTTTTTTAAAAAGACATTTTTTTTTTCAATAATGTTCACTTTTAGTACGTAAAAAAACTTTCTTAGACAATTTTTAATGACGTTAGTTCCAAACTAAAAGAATCAGAGAGTTTTGCAAAAAAAATTATTTTTTACCGCATGAAATGTCTTGAAAAAGTTTTTTAAAAAGACATTTTTTTTTTTCAATAATGTTCACTTTTAGTACGTAAAAAAACTTTCTTAGACAATTTTTAATGACGTTAGTTCCAAACTAAAAGAATTAGATAGTTTTCCAAAAAAAAAAAGTTTTTCACTGTATGAAATGGTTTTGAAAAATTTTTTTAAAAAGACAATTTTTTTTCAATAATGTTCACTTTTAGTACGTAACAAAACTTTCTTAGACAATTTTTAATGACGTTCGTTCCAAACTAAAAGAATTAGATAGTTTCGCAAAAAAAAATTAATTTTTACTGTATGAAATGTCTTTGAAAAATTTTTGAAAAATTTTTTTGAAAAGACAATTTTTTTTCAATAATGTTCACTTTTAGTACGTAAATAAACTTTCTTAGACAATTTTTAATGACGTTAGTTCCAAACTAAAAGAATTAGATAGTTTCGCAAAAAAAAATTATTTTTCACTGTATGAAATGTCTTAGAAAAACTTCTGAAAAATTTCTTTGAAAAGACAATTTTTTTTCAATAATGTTCACTTTTAGTACGTAAATAAACTTTCTTAGACAATTTTTAATGACGTTAGTTCCAAACTAAAAGAATTAGATAGTTTCCTAAAAAAAAATTATTTTTTACTGTATGAAATGTTTTAGAAAAATTTTTGAAAAATTTTTTTGAAAAGACAATTTTTTTTCAATAATGTTCACTTTTAGTTCGTAAATAAACTTTCTTAGACAATTTTTAATGACGTTAGTTCCAAACTAAAAGAATCAGAGAGTTTTGCAAAAAAAATTATTTTTTACTGCATGAAATGTCTTGAAAAAGTTTTTGAGAAATTTTTGAAAAAGACAATTTTTTTCAATAATGTTCACTTTAGTACGTAAAAAAACTTTCCTAGGCAATTTTTAATGACGTTAGTTTCAAACTAAAAGAATTAGATTGTTTCGCAAAAAAAAATTATTTTTCACTGTATGAAATGTCTTAGAAAAGTTTTTGAAAAATTTTTTTGAAAAGACAATTTTTTTTTAATAATGTTCACTTTTAGTACGTAAATAAACTTTCTTAGACAATTTTTAATGACGTTAGTTCCAAACTAAAAGAATTAGATAGTTTCGCAAAAAAAAATTATTTTTCACTGTATGAAATGTTTTAGAAAAATTTCTGAAAAATTTCTTTGAAAAGACAATTTTTTTTCAATAATGTTCACTTTTAGTACGTAAATAAACTTTCTTAGACAATTTTTAATGATGTTAGTTCCAAACTAAAAGAATTAGATAGTTTCGCAAAAAAAATTTATTTTTCACTGCATGAAATGTCTTAGAGAAATTTCTGAAAAATTTTTTTGAAAAGACAATTTTTTTTCAATAATGTTCACTTTTAGTACGTAACAAAACTTCCTTAGATGATTTTTAATGACGTTAGTTCCAAACTAAAAGAATTAGATAGTTTCGCAAAAAAAAATTATTTTTCACTGTATGAAATGTCTTAGAAAAAATTTTGAAAAATTTGTTTGAAAACACAATTTTTTTTCGATAATGTTCACTTTTAGTACGTAAAAAAACTTTCTTAGACAATTTTTAATGACGTTAGTTCCAAACAAAAAGAATTAGATAGTTTCGCAAAAAAAAATTATTTTTCACTGTATGAAATGTCTTGGAAAAATTTTTTTAAAAAGACATTTTTTTTTTTCAATAATGTTCACTTTTAGTACGTAAAAAAACTTTCTTAGACAATTTTTAATGACGTTAGTTCCAAACTAAAAGAATTAGACAGTTTCGCAAAAAAAAATTAATTTTCACTGTATGAAATGTCTTAGAAAAATTTCTGAAAAATTTCTTTGATAAGACAACTTTTTTTCAATAATGTTCACTTTTAGTACGTAAAAAAACTTTCTTAGACAATTTTTAATGACGTTAGTTCCAAACTAAAAGAATTAGATAGTTTTCCAAAAAAAAAAGTTTTTCACTGTATGAAATGGTTTTGAAAAATTTTTTTAAAAAGACAATTTTTTTTCAATAATGTTCACTTTTAGTACGTAACAAAACTTTCTTAGACAATTTTTAATGACGTTCGTTCCAAACTAAAAGAATTAGATAGTTTCGCAAAAAAAAATTATTTTTTACTGTATGAAATGTTTTTGAAAAATTTTTGAAAAATTTTTTTGAAAAGACAATTTTTTTTCAATAATGTTCACTTTTAGTACGTAAATAAACTTTCTTAGACAATTTTTAATGACGTTAGTTCCAAACTAAAAGAATTAGATAGTTTCGCAAAAAAAAATTATTTTTCACTGTATGAAATGTCTTAGAAAAACTTCTGAAAAATTTCTTTGAAAAGACAATTTTTTTTCAATAATGTTCACTTTTAGTACGTAAATAAACTTTCTTAGACAATTTTTAATGACGTTAGTTCCAAACTAAAAGAATTAGATAGTTTCGCAAAAAAAAATTATTTTTCACTGTATGAAATATCTTAAAAAAATTTCTGAAAAATTTCTTTGAAAAGACAATTTTTTTTCAATAATGTTCACTTTTAGTACGTAAATAAACTTTCTTAGACAATTTTTAATGACGTTAGTTCCAAACTAAAAGAATTAGATAGATTCGCAAAAAAAAATTATTTTTCACTGTATGAAATGTCTTAGAAAAATTTCTGAAAAATTTCTTTGAAAAGACAATTTTTTTTCAATAATGTTCACTTTTAGTACGTAAATAAACTTTCTTAGACAATTTTTAATGACGTTAGTTCCAAACTAAAAGAATCAGAGAGTTTTGCAAAAAAAATTATTTTTTACTGCATGAAATGTCTTGAAAAAGTTTTTGAGAAACTTTTGAAAAAGACAATTTTTTTCAATAATGTTCACTTTAGTACGTAAAAAAACTTTCCTAGGCAATTTTTAATGACGTTAGTTTCAAACTAAAAGAATTAGATTGTTTCGCAAAAAAAAATTATTTTTCACTGTATGAAATGTCTTAGAAAAGTTTTTGAAAAATTTTTTTGAAAAGGCAATTTTTTTTTAATAATGTTCACTTTTAGTACGTAAATAAACTTTCTTAGACAATTTTTAATGACGTTAGTTCCAAACTAAAAGAATTAGATAGTTTCGCAAAAAAAAATTATTTTTCACTGTATGAAATGTCTTAGAAAAACTTCTGAAAAATTTCTTTGAAAAGACAATTTTTTTTCAATAATGTTCACTTTTAGTACGTAAATAAACTTTCTTAGACAATTTTTAATGACGTTAGTTCCAAACTAAAAGAATTAGATAGATTCGCAAAAAAAAATTATTTTTCACTGTATGAAATGTCTTAGAAAAATTTCTGAAAAATTTCTTTGAAAAGACAATTTTTTTTCAATAATGTTCACTTTTAGTACGTTACAAGACTTCCTTAGACAATTTTTAATGACGTTAGTTCCAAACTAAAAGAATTAGATAGTTTCGCAAAAAAAAATTAATTTTCACTGTATGAAATGTCTTAGAAAAATTTCTGAAAAATTTCTTTGATAAGACAATTTTTTTTCAATAATGTTCACTTTTAGTACGTAAAAAAACTTTCTTAGACAATTTTTAATGACGTTAGTTCCAAACTAAAAGAATTAGATAGTTTTCCAAAAAAAAAAAGTTTTTCACTGTATGAAATGGTTTTGAAAAATTTTTTTAAAAAGACAATTTTTTTTCAATAATGTTCACTTTTAGTACGTAAAAAAACTTTCTTAGACAATTTTTAATGACGTTCGTTCCAAACTAAAAGAATTAGATAGTTTCGCAAAAAAAAATTATTTTTTACTGTATGAAATGTTTTTGAAAAATTTTTGAAAAATTTTTTTGAAAAGACAATTTTTTTTCAATAATGTTCACTTTTAGTACGTAAATAAACTTTCTTAGACAATTTTTAATGACATTAGTTCCAAACTAAAAGAATTAGATAGTTTCGCAAAAAAAAATTATTTTTCACTGTATGAAATGTCTTAGAAAAACTTCTGAAAAGTTTCTTTGAAAAGACAATTTTTTTCAATAATGTTCACTTTTAGTACGTAAATAAACTTTCTTAGACAATTTTTAATGACGTTAGTTCCAAACTAAAAGAATTAGATAGTTTCCCAAAAAAAAATTATTTTTCACGGTATGAAATGTCTTAGAAAAACTTCTGAAAAATTTCTTTGAAAAGACAATTTTTTTTCAATAATGTTCACTTTTAGTACGTAAAAAAACTTTCTTAGACAATTTTTAATGACGTTAGTTCCAAACTAAAAGAATTAGATAGTTTTCCAAAAAAAAAAAGTTTTTCACTGTATGAAATGGTTTTGAAAAATTTTTTTAAAAAGACAATTTTTTTTCAATAATGTTCACTTTTAGTACGTAACAAAACTTTCTTAGACAATTTTTAATGACGTTCGTTCCAAACTAAAAGAATTAGATAGTTTCGCAAAAAAAAATTATTTTTTACTGTATGAAATGTTTTTGAAAAATTTTTGAAAAATTTTTTTGAAAAGACAATTTTTTTTCAATAATGTTCACTTTTAGTACGTAAATAAACTTTCTTAGACAATTTTTAATGACGTTAGTTCCAAACTAAAAGAATTAGATAGTTTCGCAAAAAAAAATTATTTTTCACTGTATGAAATGTCTTAGAAAAACTTCTGAAAAATTTCTTTGAAAAGACAATTTTTTTTCAATAATGTTCACTTTTAGTACGTAAATAAACTTTCTTAGACAATTTTTAATGACGTTAGTTCCAAACTAAAAGAATTAGATAGTTTCCCAAAAAAAAATTATTTTTCACGGTATGAAATGTCTTGGAAAAAGTTTTTTGAAAAGACAAGTTTTTTTCAATGATGTTCACTTTTAGTACGTAACAAAACTTTCTTAGACAATTTTTAATGACGTTAGTTCCAAACTAAAAGAATTAGATAGTTTCCTAAAAAAAAATTATTTTTTACTGTATGAAATGTCTTAGAAAAATTTTTGAAAAATTTTTTTGAAAAGACAATTTTTTTTCAATAATGTTCACTTTTAGTTCGTAAATAAACTTTCTTAGACAATTTTTAATGACGTTAGTTCCAAACTAAAAGAATTAGAGAGTTTTGCAAAAAAAATTATTTTTTACTGCATGAAATGTCTTGAAAAAGTTTTTGAGAAACTTTTGAAAAAGACAATTTTTTTCAATAATGTTCACTTTAGTACGTAAAAAAACTTTCTTAGACAATTTTTAATGACGTTAGTTTCAAACTAAAAGAATTAGATTGTTTCGCAAAAAAAAATTATTTTTCACAGTATGAAATGTCTTAGAAAAGTTTTTGAAAACTTTTTTTGAAAAGGCAATTTTTTTTCAATAATGTTCACTTTTAGTACGTAAAAAAACTTTCTTAGACAATTTTTAATGACGTTAGTTCCAAACTAAAAGAATTAGATAGTTTCGCAAAAAAAAATTAAGTTTCACTGTATGAAATGTCTTAGAAAAATTTCTGAAAAATTTCTTTGATAAGACAATTTTTTTTCAATAATGTTCACTTTTAGTACGTAAAAAAACTTTCTTAGACAATTTTTAATGACGTTAGTTCCAAACTAAAAGAATTAGATAGTTTTCCAAAAAAAAAAAGTTTTTCACTGTATGAAATGGTTTTGAAAAATTATTTTAAAAAGACAATTTTTTTTCAATAATGTTCACTTTTAGTACGTAACAAAACTTTCTTAGACAATTTTTAATGACGTTCGTTCCAAACTAAAAGAATTAGATAGTTTCGCAAAAAAAAATTATTTTTTACTGTATGAAATGTTTTTGAAAAATTTTTGAAAAATTTTTTTGAAAAGACAATTTTTTTTCAATAATGTTCACTTTTAGTACGTAAATAAACTTTCTTAGACAATTTTTAATGACGTTAGTTCCAAACTAAAAGAATTAGATAGTTTCGCAAAAAAAAATTATTTTTTACAGTATGAAATGTCTTAGAAAAGTTTTTGAAAAATTTTTTTGAAAAGACAATTTTTTTTCAATAATGTTCACTTTTGGTACGTAAAAAAACTTTCTTAGACAAGTTTTAATGACGTTAGTTCCAAACTAAAAGAACTAGATAGTTTCGCAAAAAAAAATTATTTTTCACTGTATGAAATGTCTTAGAAAAATTTCTGAAAAATTTCTTTGAAAAGACAATTTTTTTTCAATAATGTTCACTTTTAGTACGTAAATAAACTTTCTTAGACAATTTTTAATGATGTTAGTTCCAAACTAAAAGAATTAGATAGTTTCGCAAAAAAAATTTATTTTTCACTGCATGAAATGTCTTAGAGAAATTTCTGAAAAATTTTTTTGAAAAGACAATTTTTTTTCAATAATGTTCACTTTTAGTACGTAACAAAACTTCCTTAGATGATTTTTAATGACGTTAGTTCCAAACTAAAAGAATTAGATAGTTTCGCAAAAAAAAATTATTTTTCACTGTATGAAATGTCTTAGAAAAAATTTTGAAAAATTTGTTTGAAAACACAATTTTTTTTCGATAATGTTCACTTTTAGTACGTAAAAAAACTTTCTTAGACAATTTTTAATGACGTTAGTTCCAAACAAAAAGAATTAGATAGTTTCGCAAAAAAAAATTATTTTTCACTGTATGAAATGTCTTGGAAAAATTTTTTTAAAAAGACATTTTTTTTTTTCAATAATGTTCACTTTTAGTACGTAAAAAAACTTTCTTAGACAATTTTTAATGACGTTAGTTCCAAACTAAAAGAATTAGATAGTTTCGCAAAAAAAAATTAATTTTCACTGTATGAAATGTCTTAGAAAAATTTCTGAAAAATTTCTTTGATAAGACAACTTTTTTTCAATAATGTTCACTTTTAGTACGTAAAAAAACTTTCTTAGACAATTTTTAATGACGTTAGTTCCAAACTAAAAGAATTAGATAGTTTTCCAAAAAAAAAAAGTTTTTCACTGTATGAAATGGTTTTGAAAAATTTTTTTAAAAAGACAATTTTTTTTCAATAATGTTCACTTTTAGTACGTAACAAAACTTTCTTAGACAATTTTTAATGACGTTCGTTCCAAACTAAAAGAATTAGATAGTTTCGCAAAAAAAAATTAATTTTTACTGTATGAAATGTTTTTGAAAAATTTTTGAAAAATTTTTTTGAAAAGACAATTTTTTTTCAATAATGTTCACTTTTAGTACGTAAATAAACTTTCTTAGACAATTTTTAATGACGTTAGTTCCAAACTAAAAGAATTAGATAGTTTCGCAAAAAAAAATTATTTTTCACTCTATGAAATGTCTTAGAAAAACTTCTGAAAAATTTCTTTGAAAAGACAATTTTTTTTCAATAATGTTCACTTTTAGTACGTAAATAAACTTTCTTAGACAATTTTTAATGACGTTAGTTCCAAACTAAAAGAATTAGATAGTTTCGCAAAAAAAATTATTTTTCACTGTATGAAATATCTTAAAAAAATTTCTGAAAAATTTCTTTAAAAAGACAATTTTTTTTCAATAATGTTCACTTTTAGTACGTAAATAAACTTTCTTAGACAATTTTTAATGACGTTAGTTCCAAACTAAAAGAATTAGATAGATTCGCAAAAAAAAATTATTTTTCACTGTATGAAATGTCTTAGAAAAATTTCTGAAAAATTTCTTTGAAAAGACAATTTTTTTTCAATAATGTTCACTTTTAGTACGTAAATAAACTTTCTTAGACAATTTTTAATGATGTTAGTTCCAAACTAAAAGAATTAGATAGTTTCGCAAAAAAAATTAATTTTTCACTGTATGAAATGTCTTAGAAAAACTTTTGAAAAATTTTTTTGAAAACACAATTTTTTTTCGATAATGTTCACTTTTAGTACGTAAAAAAACTTTCTTAGACAATTTTTAATGACGTTAGTTCCAAACTAAAAGAATTAGATAGTTTTGCAAAAAAAAAAAGTTTTTCACTGTATGAAATGTTTTTAAAAAATTTTTTTGAAAAGACAATTTTTTTTCAATAATGTTCACTTTTAGTACGTAAATAAACTTTCTTAGACAATTTTTAATGACGTTAGTTCCAAACTAAAAGAATTAGATAGTTTCGCAAAAAAAAATTAATTTTCACTGTATGAAATGTCTTAGAAAAATTTCTGAAAAATTTCTTTGATAAGACAATTTTTTTTCAATAATGTTCACTTTTAGTACGTAAAAAAACTTTCTTAGACAATTTTTAATGACGTTAGTTCCAAACTAAAAGAATTAGATAGTTTTCCAAAAAAAGAAAGTTTTTCACTGTATGAAATGGTTTTGAAAAATTTTTTTAAAAAGACAATTTTTTTTCAATAATGTTCACTTTTAGTACGTAACAAAACTTTCTTAGACAATTTTTAATGACGTTCGTTCCAAACTAAAAGAATTAGATAGTTTCGCAAAAAAAAATTAATTTTTACTGTATGAAATGTTTTTGAAAAATTTTTGAAAAATTTTTTTGAAAAGACAATTTTTTTTCAATAATGTTCACTTTTAGTACGTAAATAAACTTTCTTAGACAATTTTTAATGACGTTAGTTCCAAACTAAAAGAATTAGATAGTTTCGCAAAAAAAAATTATTTTTCACTGTATGAAATGTCTTAGAAAAACTTCTGAAAAATTTCTTTGAAAAGACAATTTTTTTTCAATAATGTTCACTTTTAGTACGTAAATAAACTTTCTTAGACAATTTTTAATGACGTTAGTTCCAAACTAAAAGAATTAGATAGTTTCCTAAAAAAAAATTATTTTTTACTGTATGAAATGTTTTAGAAAAATTTTTGAAAAATTTTTTTGAAAAGACAATTTTTTTTCAATAATGTTCACTTTTAGTTCGTAAATAAACTTTCTTAGACAATTTTTAATGACGTTAGTTCCAAACTAAAAGAATCAGAGAGTTTTGCAAAAAAAATTATTTTTTACTGCATGAAATGTCTTGAAAAAGTTTTTGAGAAACTTTTGAAAAAGACAATTTTTTTCAATAATGTTCACTTTAGTACGTAAAAAAACTTTCCTAGGCAATTTTTAATGACGTTAGTTTCAAACTAAAAGAATTAGATTGTTTCGCAAAAAAAAATTATTTTTCACTGTATGAAATGTCTTAGAAAAGTTTTTGAAAAATTTTTTTGAAAAGGCAATTTTTTTTTAATAATGTTCACTTTTAGTACGTAAATAAACTTTCTTAGACAATTTTTAATGACGTTAGTTCCAAACTAAAAGAATTAGATAGTTTCGCAAAAAAAAATTATTTTTCACTGTATGAAATGTCTTAGAAAAATTTCTGAAAAATTTCTTTGAAAAGACAATTTTTTTTCAATAATGTTCACTTTTAGTACGTAAATAAACTTTCTTAGACAATTTTTAATGATGTTAGTTCCAAACTAAAAGAATTAGATAGTTTCGCAAAAAAAATTTATTTTTCACTGCATGAAATGTCTTAGAGAAATTTCTGAAAAATTTTTTTGAAAAGACAATTTTTTTTCAATAATGTTCACTTTTAGTACGTAACAAAACTTCCTTAGATGATTTTTAATGACGTTAGTTCCAAACTAAAAGAATTAGATAGTTTCGCAAAAAAAAATTATTTTTCACTGTATGAAATGTCTTAGAAAAAATTTTGAAAAATTTGTTTGAAAACACAATTTTTTTTCGATAATGTTCACTTTTAGTACGTAAAAAAACTTTCTTAGACAATTTTTAATGACGTTAGTTCCAAACAAAAAGAATTAGATAGTTTCGCAAAAAAAAATTATTTTTCACTGTATGAAATGTCTTGGAAAAATTTTTTTAAAAAGACATTTTTTTTTTTCAATAATGTTCACTTTTAGTACGTAAAAAAACTTTCTTAGACAATTTTTAATGACGTTAGTTCCAAACTAAAAGAATTAGATAGTTTCGCAAAAAAAATTAATTTTCACTGTATGAAATGTCTTAGAAAAATTTCTGAAAAATTTCTTTGATAAGACAACTTTTTTTCAATAATGTTCACTTTTAGTACGTAAAAAAACTTTCTTAGACAATTTTTAATGACGTTAGTTCCAAACTAAAAGAATTAGATAGTTTCCTAAAAAAAAATTATTTTTTACTGTATGAAATGTTTTAGAAAAATTTTTGAAAAATTTTTTTGAAAAGACAATTTTTTTTCAATAATGTTCACTTTTAGTTCGTAAATAAACTTTCTTAGACAATTTTTAATGACGTTAGTTCCAAACTAAAAGAATCAGAGAGTTTTGCAAAAAAAATTATATTTTACTGCATGAAATGTCTTGAAAAAGTTTTTTAAAAAGACATTTTTTTTTTCAATAATGTTCACTTTTAGTACGTAAAAAAACTTTCTTAGACAATTTTTAATGACGTTAGTTCCAAACTAAAAGAATCAGAGAGTTTTGCAAAAAAAATTATTTTTTACCGCATGAAATGTCTTGAAAAAGTTTTTTAAAAAGACATTTTTTTTTTTCAATAATGTTCACTTTTAGTACGTAAAAAAACTTTCTTAGACAATTTTTAATGACGTTAGTTCCAAACTAAAAGAATTAGATAGTTTTCCAAAAAAAAAAAGTTTTTCACTGTATGAAATGGTTTTGAAAAATTTTTTTAAAAAGACAATTTTTTTTCAATAATGTTCACTTTTAGTACGTAACAAAACTTTCTTAGACAATTTTTAATGACGTTCGTTCCAAACTAAAAGAATTAGATAGTTTCGCAAAAAAAAATTAATTTTTACTGTATGAAATGTCTTTGAAAAATTTTTGAAAAATTTTTTTGAAAAGACAATTTTTTTTCAATAATGTTCACTTTTAGTACGTAAATAAACTTTCTTAGACAATTTTTAATGACGTTAGTTCCAAACTAAAAGAATTAGATAGTTTCGCAAAAAAAAATTATTTTTCACTGTATGAAATGTCTTAGAAAAACTTCTGAAAAATTTCTTTGAAAAGACAATTTTTTTTCAATAATGTTCACTTTTAGTACGTAAATAAACTTTCTTAGACAATTTTTAATGACGTTAGTTCCAAACTAAAAGAATTAGATAGTTTCCTAAAAAAAAATTATTTTTTACTGTATGAAATGTTTTAGAAAAATTTTTGAAAAATTTTTTTGAAAAGACAATTTTTTTTCAATAATGTTCACTTTTAGTTCGTAAATAAACTTTCTTAGACAATTTTTAATGACGTTAGTTCCAAACTAAAAGAATCAGAGAGTTTTGCAAAAAAAATTATTTTTTACTGCATGAAATGTCTTGAAAAAGTTTTTGAGAAATTTTTGAAAAAGACAATTTTTTTCAATAATGTTCACTTTAGTACGTAAAAAAACTTTCCTAGGCAATTTTTAATGACGTTAGTTTCAAACTAAAAGAATTAGATTGTTTCGCAAAAAAAAATTATTTTTCACTGTATGAAATGTCTTAGAATAGTTTTTGAAAAATTTTTTTGAAAAGGCAATTTTTTTTTAATAATGTTCACTTTTAGTACGTAAATAAACTTTCTTAGACAATTTTTAATGACGTTAGTTCCAAACTAAAAGAATTAGATAGTTTCGCAAAAAAAAATTATTTTTCACTGTATGAAATGTTTTAGAAAAATTTCTGAAAAATTTCTTTGAAAAGACAATTTTTTTTCAATAATGTTCACTTTTAGTACGTAAATAAACTTTCTTAGACAATTTTTAATGATGTTAGTTCCAAACTAAAAGAATTAGATAGTTTCGCAAAAAAAATTTATTTTTCACTGCATGAAATGTCTTAGAGAAATTTCTGAAAAATTTTTTTGAAAAGACAATTTTTTTTCAATAATGTTCACTTTTAGTACGTAACTAAACTTCCTTAGATTATTTTTAATGACGTTAGTTCCAAACTAAAAGAATTAGATAGTTTCGCAAAAAAAAATTATTTTTCACTGTATGAAATGTCTTAGAAAAAATTTTGAAAAATTTGTTTGAAAACACAATTTTTTTTCGATAATGTTCACTTTTAGTACGTAAAAAAACTTTCTTAGACAATTTTTAATGACGTTAGTTCCAAACAAAAAGAATTAGATAGTTTCGCAAAAAAAAATTATTTTTCACTGTATGAAATGTCTTGGAAAAATTTTTTTAAAAAGACATTTTTTTTTTTCAATAATGTTCACTTTTAGTACGTAAAAAAACTTTCTTAGACAATTTTTAATGACGTTAGTTCCAAACTAAAAGAATTAGACAGTTTCGCAAAAAAAAATTAATTTTCACTGTATGAAATGTCTTAGAAAAATTTCTGAAAAATTTCTTTGATAAGACAACTTTTTTTCAATAATGTTCACTTTTAGTACGTAAAAAAACTTTCTTAGACAATTTTTAATGACGTTAGTTCCAAACTAAAAGAATTAGATAGTTTTCCAAAAAAAAAAAGTTTTTCACTGTATGAAATGGTTTTGAAAAATTTTTTTAAAAAGACAATTTTTTTTCAATAATGTTCACTTTTAGTACGTAACAAAACTTTCTTAGACAATTTTTAATGACGTTCGTTCCAAACTAAAAGAATTAGATAGTTTCGCAAAAAAAAATTAATTTTTACTGTATGAAATGTTTTTGAAAAATTTTTGAAAAATTTTTTTGAAAAGACAATTTTTTTTCAATAATGTTCACTTTTAGTACGTAAATAAACTTTCTTAGACAATTTTTAATGACGTTAGTTCCAAACTAAAAGAATTAGATAGTTTCGCAAAAAAAAATTATTTTTCACTGTATGAAATGTCTTAGAAAAACTTCTGAAAAATTTCTTTGAAAAGACAATTTTTTTTCAATAATGTTCACTTTTAGTACGTAAATAAACTTTCTTAGACAATTTTTAATGACGTTAGTTCCAAACTAAAAGAATTAGATAGTTTCGCAAAAAAAAATTATTTTTCACTGTATGAAATATCTTAAAAAAATTTCTGAAAAATTTCTTTGAAAAGACAATTTTTTTTCAATAATGTTCACTTTTAGTACGTAAATAAACTTTCTTAGACAATTTTTAATGACGTTAGTTCCAAACTAAAAGAATTAGATAGATTCGCAAAAAAAAATTATTTTTCACTGTATGAAATGTCTTAGAAAAATTTCTGAAAAATTTCTTTGAAAAGACAATTTTTTTTCAATAATGTTCACTTTTAGTACGTAAATAAACTTTCTTAGACAATTTTTAATGATGTTAGTTCCAAACTAAAAGAATTAGATAGTTTCGCAAAAAAAATTTATTTTTCACTGTATGAAATGTCTTAGAAAAACTTTTGAAAATTTTTTTGAAAACACAATTTTTTTTCGATAATGTTCACTTTTAGTACGTAAAAAAACTTTCTTAGACAATTTTTAATGACGTTAGTTCCAAACTAAAAGAATTAGATAGTTTTGCAAAAAAAAAAAGTTTTTCACTGTATGAAATGTTTTTAAAAAATTTTTTTGAAAAGACAATTTTTTTTCAATAATGTTCACTTTTAGTACGTAAATAAACTTTCTTAGACAATTTTTAATGACGTTAGTTCCAAACTAAAAGAATTAGATAGTTTCGCAAAAAAAAATTAATTTTCACTGTATGAAATGTCTTAGAAAAATTTCTGAAAAATTTCTTTGATAAGACAATTTTTTTTCAATAATGTTCACTTTTAGTACGTAAAAAAACTTTCTTAGACAATTTTTAATGACGTTAGTTCCAAACTAAAAGAATTAGATAGTTTTCCAAAAAAAAAAAGTTTTTCACTGTATGAAATGGTTTTGAAAAATTTTTTTAAAAAGACAATTTTTTTTCAATAATGTTCACTTTTAGTACGTAACAAAACTTTCTTAGACAATTTTTAATGACGTTCGTTCCAAACTAAAAGAATTAGATAGTTTCGCAAAAAAAAATTAATTTTTACTGTATGAAATGTTTTTGAAAAATTTTTGAAAAATTTTTTTGAAAAGACAATTTTTTTTCAATAATGTTCACTTTTAGTACGTAAATAAACTTTCTTAGACAATTTTTAATGACGTTAGTTCCAAACTAAAAGAATTAGATAGTTTCGCAAAAAAAAATTATTTTTCACTGTATGAAATGTCTTAGAAAAACTTCTGAAAAATTTCTTTGAAAAGACAATTTTTTTTCAATAATGTTCACTTTTAGTACGTAAATAAACTTTCTTAGACAATTTTTAATGACGTTAGTTCCAAACTAAAAGAATTAGATAGTTTCCTAAAAAAAAATTATTTTTTACTGTATGAAATGTTTTAGAAAAATTTTTGAAAAATTTTTTTGAAAAGACAATTTTTTTTCAATAATGTTCACTTTTAGTTCGTAAATAAACTTTCTTAGACAATTTTAATGACGTTAGTTCCAAACTAAAAGAATCAGAGAGTTTTGCAAAAAAAATTATTTTTTACTGCATGAAATGTCTTGAAAAAGTTTTTTAAAAAGACATTTTTTTTTTTCAATAATGTTCACTTTTAGTACGTAAAAAAACTTTCTTAGACAATTTTTAATGACGTTAGTTCCAAACTAAAAGAATCAGAGAGTTTTGCAAAAAAAATTATTTTTTACTGCATGAAATGTCTTGAAAAAGTTTTTTAAAAAGACATTTTTTTTTTTCAATAATGTTCACTTTTAGTACGTAAAAAAACTTTCTTAGACAATTTTTAATGACGTTAGTTCCAAACTAAAAGAATCAGAGAGTTTTGCAAAAAAAATTATTTTTTACTGCATGAAATGTCTTGAAAAAGTTTTTGAGAAACTTTTGAAAAAGACAATTTTTTTCAATAATGTTCACTTTAGTACGTAAAAAAACTTTCCTAGGCAATTTTTAATGACGTTAGTTTCAAACTAAAAGAATTAGATTGTTTCGCAAAAAAAAATTATTTTTCACTGTATGAAATGTCTTAGAAAAGTTTTTGAAAAATTTTTTTGAAAAAGCAATTTTTTTTTAATAATGTTCACTTTTAGTACGTAAATAAACTTTCTTAGACAATTTTTAATGACGTTAGTTCCAAACTAAAAGAATTAGATAGTTTCGCAAAAAAAAATTATTTTTCACTGTATGAAATGTCTTAGAAAAATTTCTGAAAAATTTTTTTGAAAAGACAATTTTTTTTCAATAATGTTCACTTTTAGTACGTAAATAAACTTTCTTAGACAATTTTTAATGATGTTAGTTCCAAACTAAAAGAATTAGATAGTTTCGCAAAAAAAATTTATTTTTCACTGCATGAAATGTCTTAGAGAAATTTCTGAAAAGTTTTTTTGAAAAGACAATTTTTTTTCAATAATGTTCACTTTTAGTACGTAACAAAACTTCCTTAGATGATTTTTAATGACGTTAGTTCCAAACTAAAAGAATTAGATAGTTTCGCAAAAAAAAATTATTTTTCACTGTATGAAATGTCTTGGAAATAGTTTTTTGAAAAGACAATTTTTGTTCAATAATGTTCACTTTTGGTACGTAAAAAAACTTTCTTAGACAATTTTTAATGACGTTAGTTCCAAACTAAAAGAATTAGATAGTTTTCCAAAAAAAAAAAGTTTTTCACTGTATGAAATGGTTTTGAAAAATTTTTTTAAAAAGACAATTTTTTTTCAATAATGTTCACTTTTAGTACGTAACAAAACTTTCTTAGACAATTTTTAATGACGTTCGTTCCAAACTAAAAGAATTAGATAGTTTCGCAAAAAAAAATTAATTTTTACTGTATGAAATGTTTTTGAAAAATTTTTGAAAAATTTTTTTGAAAAGACAATTTTTTTTCAATAATGTTCACTTTTAGTACGTAACAAAACTTCCTTAGATGATTTTTAATGACGTTAGTTCCAAACTAAAAGAATTAGATAGTTTCGCAAAAAAAAATTATTTTTCACTGTATGAAATGTCTTAGAAAAAATTTTGAAAAATTTGTTTGAAAACACAATTTTTTTTCGATAATGTTCACTTTTAGTACGTAAAAAAACTTTCTTAGACAATTTTTAATGACGTTAGTTCCAAACAAAAAGAATTAGATAGTTTCGCAAAAAAAAATTATTTTTCACTGTATGAAATGTCTTGGAAAATTTTTTTTAAAAAGACATTTTTTTTTTTCAATAATGTTCACTTTTAGTACGTAAAAAAACTTTCTTAGACAATTTTTAATGACGTTAGTTCCAAACTAAAAGAATTAGACAGTTTCGCAAAAAAAAATTAATTTTCACTGTATGAAATGTCTTAGAAAAATTTCTGAAAAATTTCTTTGATAAGACAACTTTTTTTCAATAATGTTCACTTTTAGTACGTAAAAAAACTTTCTTAGACAATTTTTAATGACGTTAGTTCCAAACTAAAAGAATTAGATAGTTTTCCAAAAAAAAAAAGTTTTTCACTGTATGAAATGGTTTTGAAAAATTTTTTTAAAAAGACAATTTTTTTTCAATAATGTTCACTTTTAGTACGTAACAAAACTTTCTTAGACAATTTTTAATGACGTTCGTTCCAAACTAAAAGAATTAGATAGTTTCGCAAAAAAAAATTAATTTTTACTGTATGAAATGTTTTTGAAAAACTTTTGAAAAATTTTTTTGAAAAGACAATTTTTTTTCAATAATGTTCACTTTTAGTACGTAAATAAACTTTCTTAGACAATTTTTAATGACGTTAGTTCCAAACTAAAAGAATTAGATAGTTTCGCAAAAAAAAATTATTTTTCACTGTATGAAATGTCTTAGAAAAACTTCTGAAAAATTTCTTTGAAAAGACAATTTTTTTTCAATAATGTTCACTTTTAGTACGTAAATAAACTTTCTTAGACAATTTTTAATGACGTTAGTTCCAAACTAAAAGAATTAGATAGTTTCGCAAAAAAAAATTATTTTTCACTGTATGAAATATCTTAAAAAAATTTCTGAAAAATTTCTTTGAAAAGACAATTTTTTTTCAATAATGTTCACTTTTAGTACGTAAATAAACTTTCTTAGACAATTTTTAATGACGTTAGTTCCAAACTAAAAGAATTAGATAGATTCGCAAAAAAAAATTATTTTTCACTGTATGAAATGTCTTAGAAAAATTTCTGAAAAATTTCTTTGAAAAGACAATTTTTTTTCAATAATGTTCACTTTTAGTACGTAAATAAACTTTCTTAGACAATTTTTAATGATGTTAGTTCCAAACTAAAAGAATTAGATAGTTTCGCAAAAAAAATTTATTTTTCACTGTATGAAATGTCTTAGAAAAACTTTTGAAAATTTTTTTGAAAACACAATTTTTTTTCGATAATGTTCACTTTTAGTACGTAAAAAAACTTTCTTAGACAATTTTTAATGACGTTAGTTCCAAACTAAAAGAATTAGATAGTTTTGCAAAAAAAAAAAGTTTTTCACTGTATGAAATGTTTTTAAAAAATTTTTTTGAAAAGACAATTTTTTTTCAATAATGTTCACTTTTAGTACGTAAATAAACTTTCTTAGACAATTTTTAATGACGTTAGTTCCAAACTAAAAGAATTAGATAGTTTCGCAAAAAAAAATTAATTTTCACTGTATGAAATGTCTTAGAAAAATTTCTGAAAAATTTCTTTGATAAGACAATTTTTTTTCAATAATGTTCACTTTTAGTACGTAAAAAAACTTTCTTAGACAATTTTTAATGACGTTAGTTCCAAACTAAAAGAATTAGATAGTTTTCCAAAAAAAAAAAGTTTTTCACTGTATGAAATGGTTTTGAAAAATTTTTTTAAAAAGACAATTTTTTTTCAATAATGTTCACTTTTAGTACGTAACAAAACTTTCTTAGACAATTTTTAATGACGTTCGTTCCAAACTAAAAGAATTAGATAGTTTCGCAAAAAAAAATTAATTTTTACTGTATGAAATGTTTTTGAAAAATTTTTGAAAAATTTTTTTGAAAAGACAATTTTTTTTCAATAATGTTCACTTTTAGTACGTAAATAAACTTTCTTAGACAATTTTTAATGACGTTAGTTCCAAACTAAAAGAATTAGATAGTTTCGCAAAAAAAAATTATTTTTCACTGTATGAAATGTCTTAGAAAAACTTCTGAAAAATTTCTTTGAAAAGACAATTTTTTTTCAATAATGTTCACTTTTAGTACGTAAATAAACTTTCTTAGACAATTTTTAATGACGTTAGTTCCAAACTAAAAGAATTAGATAGTTTCCTAAAAAAAAATTATTTTTTACTGTATGAAATGTTTTAGAAAAATTTTTGAAAAATTTTTTTGAAAAGACAATTTTTTTTCAATAATGTTCACTTTTAGTTCGTAAATAAACTTTCTTAGACAATTTTAATGACGTTAGTTCCAAACTAAAAGAATCAGAGAGTTTTGCAAAAAAAATTATTTTTTACTGCATGAAATGTCTTGAAAAAGTTTTTTAAAAAGACATTTTTTTTTTTCAATAATGTTCACTTTTAGTACGTAAAAAAACTTTCTTAGACAATTTTTAATAACGTTAGTTCCAAACTAAAAGAATCAGAGAGTTTTGCAAAAAAAATTATTTTTTACTGCATGAAATGTCTTGAAAAAGTTTTTGAGAAACTTTTGAAAAAGACAATTTTTTTCAATAATGTTCACTTTAGTACGTAAAAAAACTTTCCTAGGCAATTTTTAATGACGTTAGTTTCAAACTAAAAGAATTAGATTGTTTCGCAAAAAAAAATTATTTTTCACTGTATGAAATGTCTTAGAAAAGTTTTTGAAAAATTTTTTTGAAAAGGCAATTTTTTTTTAATAATGTTCACTTTTAGTACGTAAATAAACTTTCTTAGACAATTTTTAATGACGTTAGTTCCAAACTAAAAGAATTAGATAGTTTCGCAAAAAAAAATTATTTTTCACTGTATGAAATGTCTTAGAAAAATTTCTGAAAAATTTTTTTGAAAAGACAATTTTTTTTCAATAATGTTCACTTTTAGTACGTAAATAAACTTTCTTAGACAATTTTTAATGATGTTAGTTCCAAACTAAAAGAATTAGATAGTTTCGCAAAAAAAATTTATTTTTCACTGCATGAAATGTCTTAGAGAAATTTCTGAAAAGTTTTTTTGAAAAGACAATTTTTTTTCAATAATGTTCACTTTTAGTACGTAACAAAACTTCCTTAGATGATTTTTAATGACGTTAGTTCCAAACTAAAAGAATTAGATAGTTTCGCAAAAAAAAATTATTTTTCAC
The DNA here is from genome assembly GCF_918807975.1 of Aplidium turbinatum. NCBI lineage: Eukaryota > Metazoa > Chordata > Ascidiacea > Aplousobranchia > Polyclinidae > Aplidium > Aplidium turbinatum. The sequence continues at coordinate 19,340,545 of NC_137475.1, forward strand.
TGTATGAAATGTCTTGGAAATAGTTTTTTGAAAAGACAATTTTTGTTCAATAATGTTCACTTTTGGTACGTAAAAAAACTTTCTTAGACAATTTTTAATGACGTTAGTTCCAAACTAAAAGAATTAGATAGTTTTCCAAAAAAAAAAAGTTTTTCACTGTATGAAATGGTTTTGAAAAATTTTTTTAAAAAGACAATTTTTTTTCAATAATGTTCACTTTTAGTACGTAACAAAACTTTCTTAGACAATTTTTAATGACGTTCGTTCCAAACTAAAAGAATTAGATAGTTTCGCAAAAAAAAATTAATTTTTACTGTATGAAATGTTTTTGAAAAATTTTTGAAAAATTTTTTTGAAAAGACAATTTTTTTTCAATAATGTTCACTTTTAGTACGTAACAAAACTTCCTTAGATGATTTTTAATGACGTTAGTTCCAAACTAAAAGAATTAGATAGTTTCGCAAAAAAAAATTATTTTTCACTGTATGAAATGTCTTAGAAAAAATTTTGAAAAATTTGTTTGAAAACACAATTTTTTTTCGATAATGTTCACTTTTAGTACGTAAAAAAACTTTCTTAGACAATTTTTAATGACGTTAGTTCCAAACAAAAAGAATTAGATAGTTTCGCAAAAAAAAATTATTTTTCACTGTATGAAATGTCTTGGAAAAATTTTTTTAAAAAGACATTTTTTTTTTTCAATAATGTTCACTTTTAGTACGTAAAAAAACTTTCTTAGACAATTTTTAATGACGTTAGTTCCAAACTAAAAGAATTAGATAGTTTCGCAAAAAAAAATTAATTTTCACTGTATGAAATGTCTTAGAAAAATTTCTGAAAAATTTCTTTGATAAGACAACTTTTTTTCAATAATGTTCACTTTTAGTACGTAAAAAAACTTTCTTAGACAATTTTTAATGACGTTAGTTCCAAACTAAAAGAATTAGATAGTTTTCCAAAAAAAAAAAGTTTTTCACTGTATGAAATGGTTTTGAAAAATTTTTTTAAAAAGACAATTTTTTTTCAATAATGTTCACTTTTAGTACGTAACAAAACTTTCTTAGACAATTTTTAATGACGTTCGTTCCAAACTAAAAGAATTAGATAGTTTCGCAAAAAAAAATTAATTTTTACTGTATGAAATGTTTTTGAAAAATTTTTGAAAAATTTTTTTGAAAAGACAATTTTTTTTCAATAATGTTCACTTTTAGTACGTAAATAAACTTTCTTAGACAATTTTTAATGACGTTAGTTCCAAACTAAAAGAATTAGATAGTTTCGCAAAAAAAAATTATTTTTCACTGTATGAAATGTCTTAGAAAAACTTCTGAAAAATTTCTTTGAAAAGACAATTTTTTTTCAATAATGTTCACTTTTAGTACGTAAATAAACTTTCTTAGACAATTTTTAATGACGTTAGTTCCAAACTAAAAGAATTAGATAGTTTCGCAAAAAAAAATTATTTTTCACTGTATGAAATATCTTAAAAAAATTTCTGAAAAATTTCTTTGAAAAGACAATTTTTTTTCAATAATGTTCACTTTTAGTACGTAAATAAACTTTCTTAGACAATTTTTAATGACGTTAGTTCCAAACTAAAAGAATTAGATAGATTCGCAAAAAAAAATTATTTTTCACTGTATGAAATGTCTTAGAAAAATTTCTGAAAAATTTCTTTGAAAAGACAATTTTTTTTCAATAATGTTCACTTTTAGTACGTAAATAAACTTTCTTAGACAATTTTTAATGATGTTAGTTCCAAACTGAAAGAATTAGATAGTTTCGCAAAAAAAATTTATTTTTCACTGTATGAAATGTCTTAGAAAAACTTTTGAAAAATTTTTTTGAAAACACAATTTTTTTTCGATAATGTTCACTTTTAGTACGTAAAAAAACTTTCTTAGACAATTTTTAATGACGTTAGTTCCAAACTAAAAGAATTAGATAGTTTTGCAAAAAAAAAAAGTTTTTCACTGTATGAAATGTTTTTAAAAAATTTTTTTGAAAAGACAATTTTTTTTCAATAATGTTCACTTTTAGTACGTAAATAAACTTTCTTAGACAATTTTTAATGACGTTAGTTCCAAACTAAAAGAATTAGATAGTTTCGCAAAAAAAAATTAATTTTCACTGTATGAAATGTCTTAGAAAAATTTCTGAAAAATTTCTTTGATAAGACAATTTTTTTTCAATAATGTTCACTTTTAGTACGTAAAAAAACTTTCTTAGACAATTTTTAATGACGTTAGTTCCAAACTAAAAGAATTAGATAGTTTTCCAAAAAAAAAAAGTTTTTCACTGTATGAAATGGTTTTGAAAAATTTTTTTAAAAAGACAATTTTTTTTCAATAATGTTCACTTTTAGTACGTAACAAAACTTTCTTAGACAATTTTTAATGACGTTCGTTCCAAACTAAAAGAATTAGATAGTTTCGCAAAAAAAAATTAATTTTTACTGTATGAAATGTTTTTGAAAAATTTTTGAAAAATTTTTTTGAAAAGACAATTTTTTTTCAATAATGTTCACTTTTAGTACGTAAATAAACTTTCTTAGACAATTTTTAATGACGTTAGTTCCAAACTAAAAGAATTAGATAGTTTCGCAAAAAAAAATTATTTTTCACTGTATGAAATGTTTTAGAAAAACTTCTGAAAAATTTCTTTGAAAAGACAATTTTTTTTCAATAATGTTCACTTTTAGTACGTAAATAAACTTTCTTAGACAATTTTTAATGACGTTAGTTCCAAACTAAAAGAATTAGATAGTTTCCTAAAAAAAAATTATTTTTTACTGTATGAAATGTTTTAGAAAAATTTTTGAAAAATTTTTTTGAAAAGACAATTTTTTTTCAATAATGTTCACTTTTAGTTCGTAAATAAACTTTCTTAGACAATTTTTAATGACGTTAGTTCCAAACTAAAAGAATCAGAGAGTTTTGCAAAAAAAATTATTTTTTACTGCATGAAATGTCTTAGAAAAATTTCTGAAAAATTTCTTTGAAAACACAATTTTTTTTCAATAATGTTCACTTTTAGTACGTAAATAAACTTTCTTAGACAATTTTTTATGATGTTAGTTCCAAACTAAAAGAATTAGATAGTTTCGCAAAAAAAAATTATTTTTCACTGTATGAAATGTCTTAGAAAAATTTCTGAAAAATTTCTTTGAAAAGACAATTTTTTTTCAATAATGTTCACTTTTAGTACGTAAAAAAACTTTCTTAGACAATTTTTAATGACGTTAGTTCCTAACTAAAGGAATTAGATAGTTTCGCAAAAAAAATTTATTTTTCACTGTATGAAATGTCTTAGAAAAACTTTTGAAAAATTTTTTTGAAAACACAATTTTTTTTCGATACTGTTCACTTTTAGTACGTAAAAAAACTTTCTTAGACAATTTTTAATGACGTTAGTTCCAAACTAAAAGAATTAGATAGTTTTGCAAAAAAAAAAAGTTTTTCACTGTATGAAATGTTTTTGAAAAATTTTTTTGAAAAGACAATTTTTTTTCAATAATGTTCACTTTTAGTACGTAAATAAACTTTCTTAGACAATTTTTAATGACGTTAGTTCCAAACTAAAAGAATTAGATAGTTTCGCAAAAAAAAATTATTTTTCACTCTAAGAAATGTCTTAGAAAAATTTTTTTGAAAAGACAATTTTTTTTCAATAATGTTCACTTTTAGTACGTAAATAAACTTTCTTAGACAATTTTTAATGACGTTAGTTCCAAACTAAAAGAATTAGATAGTTTGCCAAAAAAGATTTATTTTTTACTGTATGAAATGTCTTAGAAAAATTTTTGAAAAATTTTTTTGAAAAGACAATTTTTTTTCAATAATGTTCACTTTTAGTTCGTAAATAAACTTTCTTAGACAATTTTTAATAACGGTAGTTCCAAACTAAAAGAATTAGATAGTTTCGCAGAAAAAAATTATTTTTTAATGCATGAAATGTCTTGGAAAAGTTTTTGAAAAACTTTTGAAAAAGACAATTTTTTTCAATAATGTTCACTTTAGTACGTAAAAAAACTTTCTTAGACAATTTTTAATGACGTTAGTTTCAAACTAAAAGAATTAGATTGTTTCGCAAAAAAAAATTATTTTTCACTGTATGAAATGTTTTACAAAATTTTTGAAAAATTTTTTTGAAAAGACAATTTTTTTTCAATAATGTTCACTATTGGTACGTAAAAAAACTTTCTTAGACAATTTTTAATGACATCAGTTCCAAACTAAAAGAATTAGATAGTTTCGCAAAAAAAAATTATTTTTCACTGTATGAAATGTCTTGGAAATAGTTTTTTGAAAAGACAATTTTTTTTCGATAATGTTCACTTTTAGTACGTAAAAAAACTTTCTTAGACAATTTTTAATGACGTTAGTTCCAAACAAAAAGAATTAGATAGTTTCGCAAAAAAAAATTATTTTTCACTGTATGAAATGTCCTTGAAAAATTTTTTTAAAAAGACATTTTTTTTTTTCAATAATGTTCACTTTTAGTACGTAAAAAAACTTTCTTAGACAATTTTTAATGACGTTAGTTCCAAACTAAAAGAATTAGATAGTTTCGCAAAAAAAATTAATTTTCACTGTATGAAATGTCTTAGAAAAATTTCTGAAAAATTTCTTTGATAAGACAACTTTTTTTCAATAATATTCACTTTTAGTACGTAAAAAAACTTTCTTAGACAATTTTTAATGACGTTTGTTCCAAACTAAAAGAATTAGATAGTTTTCCAAAAAAAAAAAGTTTTTCACTGTATGAAATGGTTTTGAAAAATTTTTTTAAAAAGACAATTTTTTTTCAATAATGTTCACTTTTAGTACGTAAATAAACTTTCTTAGACAATTTTTAATGACGTTCGTTCCAAACTAATAGAATTAGATAGTTTCGCAAAAAAAAATTATTTTTTACTGTATGAAATGTTTTTGAAAAATTTTTGAAAAATTTTTTTGAAAAGACAATTTTTTTTCAATAATGTTCACTTTTAGTACGTAAATAAACTTTCTTAGACAATTTTTAATGACGTTAGTTCCAAACTAAAAGAATTAGATAGTTTCGCAAAAAAAAATTATTTTTCACTGTATGAAATGTCTTAGAAAAACTTCTGAAAAATTTCTTTGAAAAGACAATTTTTTTTCAATAATGTTCACTTTTAGTACGTAAATAAACTTTCTTAGACAATTTTTAATGACGTTAGTTCCAAACTAAAAGAATTAGATAGTTTCGCAAAAAAAAATTATTTTTCACTGTATGAAATGTCTTAGAAAAATTTCTGAAAAATTTCTTTGAAAAGACAATTTTTTTTCAATAATGTTCACTTTTAGTACGTAAATAAACTTTCTTAGACAATTTTTAATGACGTTAGTTCCAAACTAAAAGAATTAGATAGTTTCGCAAAAAAAAATTAATTTTCACTGTATGAAATGTCTTAGAAAAATTTCTGAAAAATTTCTTTGAAAAGACAATTTTTTTTCAATAATGTTCACTTTTAGTACGTAAATAAACTTTCTTAGACAATTTTTAATGATGTTAGTTCCAAACTAAAAGAATTAGATAGTTTCGCAAAAAAAATTATTTTTCACTGTATGAAATGTCTTAGAAAAATTTCTGAAAAATTTCTTTGAAAAGACAATTTTTTTTCAATAATGTTCACTTTTAGTACGTAAAAAAACTTTCTTAGACAATTTTTAATGACGTTAGTTCCAAACTAAAGGAATTAGATAGTTTCGCAAAAAAAAATTATTTTTCACTGTATGAAATGTCTTAGAAAAACTTTTGAAAAATTTTTTTGAAAACACAATTCTTTTTCGATAATGTTCACTTTTAGTACGTAAAAAAACTTTCTTAGACAATTTTTAATGACGTTAGTTCCAAACTAAAAGAATTAGATAGTTTTGCAAAAAAAGAAAGTTTTTCACTGTATGAAATGTTTTTGAAAAATTTTTTTGAAAAGACAATTTGTTTTCAATAATGTTCACTTTTAGTACGTAAATAAACTTTCTTAGACAATTTTTAATGACGTTAGTTCCAAACTAAAAGAATTAGATAGTTTCGCAAAAAAAAATTATTTTTCACTGTATGAAATGGTTTGGAAAAAGTTTTTGAAAAGACAAGTTTTTTTCAATGATGTTCACTTTTAGTACGTAACAAAACTTTCTTAGACAATTTTTAATGACATTAGTTCCAAACTAAAAGAATTATATAGTTTCGCAAAAAAAAATTATTTTTCACTCTAAGAAATGTCTTAGAAAATTTTTTTTGAAAAGACAATTTTTTTTCAATAATGTTCACTTTTAGTACGTAAATAAACTTTCTTAGACAATTTTTAATGACGTTAGTTCCAAACTAAAAGAATTAGATAGTTTGCCAAAAAAAATTATTTTTTACTGTATGAAATGTCTTAGAAAAATTTTTGAAAAATTTTTTTGAAAAGACAATTTTTTTTCAATAATGTTCACTTTTAGTTCGTAAATAAACTTTCTTAGACAATTTTTAATAACGTTAGTTCCAAACTAAAAGAATTAGATAGTTTCGCAGAAAAAAATTATTTTTTAATGCATGAAATGTCTTGGAAAAGTTTTTGAAAAACTTTTGAAAAAGACAATTTTTTTCAATAATGTTCACTTTAGTACGTAAAAAAACTTTCTTAGACAATTTTTAATGACGTTAGATTCAAACTAAAAGAATTAGATTGTTTCGCAAAAAAAAATTATTTTTCACTGTATGAAATGTTTTACAAAATTTTTGAAAAATTTTTTTGAAAAGACAATTTTTTTTCAATAATGTTCACTATTGGTACGTAAAAAAACTTTCTTAGACAATTTTTAATGACATTAGTTCCAAACTAAACGAATTAGATAGTTTCGCAAAAAAAAATTATTTTTCACTGTATGAAATGTCTTGGAAATAGTTTTTTGAAAAGACAATTTTTGTTCAATAATGTTCACTTTTGGTACGTAAAAAAACTTTCTTAGACAATTTTTAATGACGTTAGTTCCAAACTAAAAGAATTAGATAGTTTCGCAAAAAAAATTTATTTTTCACTGTATGAAATGTCTTAGAAAAACTTTTGAAAAATTTTTTTGAAAACACAATTTTTTTTCGATAATGTTCTCTTTTAGTACGTAAAAAAACTTTCTTAGACAATTTTTAATGACGTTAGTTCCAAACTAAAAGAATTAGATAGTTTCGCAAAAAAAATTTATTTTTCACTCTAAGAAATGTCTTAGAAAAATTTTTTTGAAAAGACAATTTTTTTTCAATAATGTTCACTTTTAGTACGTAAATAAACTTTCTTAGACAATTTTCAATGACGTTAGTTCCAAACTAAAAGAATTAGATAGTTTGCCAAAAAAAATTTATTTTTTACTGTATGAAATGTCTTAGAAAAATTTTTGAAAAATTTTTTTGAAAAGACAATTTTTTTTCAATAATGTTCACTTTTAGTTCGTAAATAAACTTTCTTAGACAATTTTTAATAACGTTAGTTCCAAACTAAAAGAATTAGATAGTTTCGCAGAAAAAAATTATTTTTTAATGCATGAAATGTCTTGGAAAAGTTTTTGAAAAACTTTTGAAAAAGACAATTTTTTTCAATAATGTTCACTTTAGTACGTAAAAAAACTTTCTTAGACAATTTTTAATGACGTTAGTTTCAAACTAAAAGAATTAGATTGTTTCGCAAAAAAAAATTATTTTTCACTGTATGAAATGTTTTACAAAATTTTTGAAAAATTTTTTTGAAAAGACAATTTTTTTTCAATAATGTTCACTATTGGTACGTAAAAAAACTTTCTTAGACAATTTTTAATGACATTAGTTCCAAACTAAAAGAATTAGATAGTTTCGCAAAAAAAAATTATTTTTCACTGTATGAAATGTCTTGGAAATAGTTTTTTAAAAAGACAATTTTTTTTCGATAATGTTCACTTTTAGTACGTAAAAAAACTTTCTTAGACAATTTTTAATGACGTTAGTTCCAAACAAAAAGAATTAGATAGTTTCGCAAAAAAAAATTATTTTTCACTGTATGAAATGTCTTGGAAAAATTTTTTTAAAAAGACATTTTTTTTTTTCAATAATGTTCACTTTTAGTACGTAAAAAAACTTTCTTAGACAATTTTTAATGACGTTAGTTCCAAACTAAAAGAATTAGATAGTTTCGCAAAAAAAAATTAATTTTCACTGTATGAAATGTCTTAGAAAAATTTCTGAAAAATTTCTTTGATAAGACAACTTTTTTTCAATAATGTTCACTTTTAGTACGTAAAAAAACTTTCTTAGACAATTTTTAATGACGTTAGTTCCAAACTAAAAGAATTAGATAGTTTTCCAAAAAAAAAAAGTTTTTCACTGTATGAAATGGTTTTGAAAAATTTTTTTAAAAAGACAATTTTTTTTCAATAATGTTCACTTTTAGTACGTAACAAAACTTTCTTAGACAATTTTTAATGACGTTCGTTCCAAACTAAAAGAATTAGATAGTTTCGCAAAAAAAAATTATTTTTTACTGTATGAAATGTTTTTGAAAAATTTTTGAAAAATTTTTTTGAAAAGACAAGTTTTTTTCAATAATGTTCACTTTTAGTACGTAAATAAACTTTCTTAGACAATTTTTAATGACGTTAGTTCCAAACTAAAAGAATTAGATAGTTTCGCAAAAAAAATTATTTTTCACTGTATGAAATGTCTTAGAAAAACTACTGAAAAATTTCTTTGAAAAGACAATTTTTTTTCAATAATGTTCACTTTTAGTACGTAAATAAACTTTCTTAGACAATTTTTAATGACGTTAGTTCCAAACTAAAAGAATTAGATAGTTTCGCAAAAAAAAATTATTTTTCACTGTATGAAATGTCTTAGAAAAATTTCTGAAAAATTTCTTTGAAAAGACAATTTTTTTTCAATAATGTTCACTTTTAGTACGTAAATAAACTTTCTTAGACAATTTTTAATGACGTTAGTTCCAAACTAAAAGAATTAGATAGTTTCGCAAAAAAAAATTATTTTTCACTGTATGAAATGTCTTAGAAAAACTTCTGAAAAATTTCTTTGAAAAGACAATTTTTTTTCAATAATGTTCACTTTTAGTACGTAAATAAACTTTCTTAGACAATTTTTAATGATGTTAGTTCCAAACTGAAAGAATTAGATAGTTTCGCAAAAAAAATTTATTTTTCACTGTATGAAATGTCTTAGAAAAACTTTTGAAAAATTTTTTTGAAAACACAATTTTTTTCGATAATGTTCACTTTTAGTACGTAAAAAAACTTTCTTAGACAATTTTTAATGACGTTAGTTCCAAACTAAAAGAATTAGATAGTTTTGCAAAAAAAAAAAGTTTTTCACTGTATGAAATGTTTTTAAAGAATTTTTTTGAAAAGACAATTTTTTTTCAATAATGTTCACTTTTAGTACGTAAATAAACTTTCTTAGACAATTTTTAATGACGTTAGTTCCAAACTAAAAGAATTAGATAGTTTCGCAAAAAAAAATTAATTTTCACTGTATGAAATGTCTTAGAAAAATTTCTGAAAAATTTCTTTGATAAGACAATTTTTTTTCAATAATGTTCACTTTTAGTACGTAAAAAAACTTTCTTAGACAATTTTTAATGACGTTAGTTCCAAACTAAAAGAATTAGATAGTTTTCCAAAAAAAAAAAGTTTTTCACTGTATGAAATGGTTTTGAAAAATTTTTTTAAAAAGACAATTTTTTTTCAATAATGTTCACTTTTAGTACGTAACAAAACTTTCTTAGACAATTTTTAATGACGTTCGTTCCAAACTAAAAGAATTAGATAGTTTCGCAAAAAAAAATTAATTTTTACTGTATGAAATGTTTTTGAAAAATTTTTGAAAAATTTTTTTGAAAAGACAATTTTTTTTCAATAATGTTCACTTTTAGTACGTAAATAAACTTTCTTAGACAATTTTTAATGACGTTAGTTCCAAACTAAAAGAATTAGATAGTTTCGCAAAAAAAAATTATTTTTCACTGTATGAAATGTCTTAGAAAAACTTCTGAAAAATTTCTTTGAAAAGACAATTTTTTTTCAATAATGTTCACTTTTAGTACGTAAATAAACTTTCTTAGACAATTTTTAATGACGTTAGTTCCAAACTAAAAGAATTAGATAGTTTCCTAAAAAAAAATTATTTTTTACTGTATGAAATGTTTTAGAAAAATTTTTGAAAAATTTTTTTGAAAAGACAATTTTTTTTCAATAATGTTCACTTTTAGTTCGTAAATAAACTTTCTTAGACAATTTTTAATGACGTTAGTTCCAAACTAAAAGAATCAGAGAGTTTTGCAAAAAAAATTATTTTTTACTGCATGAAATGTCTTAGAAAAATTTCTGAAAAATTTCTTTGAAAACACAATTTTTTTTCAATAATGTTCACTTTTAGTACGTAAATAAACTTTCTTAGACAATTTTTTATGATGTTAGTTCCAAACTAAAAGAATTAGATAGTTTCGCAAAAAAAAATTATTTTTCACTGTATGAAATGTCTTAGAAAAATTTCTGAAAAATTTCTTTGAAAAGACAATTTTTTTTCAATAATGTTCACTTTTAGTACGTAAAAAAACTTTCTTAGACAATTTTTAATGACGTTAGTTCCAAACTAAAGGAATTAGATAGTTTCGCAAAAAAAATTTATTTTTCACTGTATGAAATGTCTTAGAAAAACTTTTGAAAAATTTTTTTGAAAACACAATTTTTTTTCGATAATGTTCACTTTTAGTACGTAAAAAAACTTTCTTAGACAATTTTTAATGACGTTAGTTCCAAACTAAAAGAATTAGATAGTTTTGCAAAAAAAAAAAGTTTTTCACTGTATGAAATGTTTTTGAAAAATTTTTTTGAAAAGACAATTTTTTTTCAATAATGTTCACTTTTAGTACGTAAATAAACTTTCTTAGACAATTTTTAATGACGTTAGTTCCAAACTAAAAGAATTAGATAGTTTGCCTAAAAAAATTTATTTTTTACTGTATGAAATGTCTTAGAAAAATTTTTGAAAAATTTTTTTGAAAAGACAATTTTTTTTCAATAATGTTCACTTTTAGTTCGTAAATAAACTTTCTTAGACAATTTTTAATAACGTTAGTTCCAAACTAAAAGAATTAGATAGTTTCGCAGAAAAAAATTATTTTTTAATGCATGAAATGTCTTGGAAAAGTTTTTGAAAAACTTTTGAAAAAGACAATTTTTTTCAATAATGTTCACTTTAGTACGTAAAAAAACTTTCTTAGACAATTTTTAATGACGTTAGTTTCAAACTAAAAGAATTAGATTGTTTCGCAAAAAAAAATTATTTTTCACTGTATGAAATGTTTTACAAAATTTTTGAAAAATTTTTTTGAAAAGACAATTTTTTTTCAATAATGTTCACTATTGGTACGTAAAAAAACTTTCTTAGACAATTTTTAATGACATTAGTTCCAAACTAAAAGAATTAGATAGTTTCGCAAAAAAAAATTATTTTTCACTGTATGAAATGTCTTGGAAATAGTTTTTTGAAAAGACAATTTTTTTTCGATAATGTTCACTTTTAGTACGTAAAAAAACTTTCTTAGACAATTTTTAATGACGTTAGTTCCAAACAAAAAGAATTAGATAGTTTCGCAAAAAAAAATTATTTTTCACTGTATGAAATGTCCTTGAAAAATTTTTTTAAAAAGACATTTTTTTTTTTCAATAATGTTCACTTTTAGTACGTAAAAAAACTTTCTTAGACAATTTTTAATGACGTTAGTTCCAAACTAAAAGAATTAGATAGTTTCGCAAAAAAAATTAATTTTCACTGTATGAAATGTCTTAGAAAAATTTCTGAAAAATTTCTTTGATAAGACAACTTTTTTTCAATAATATTCACTTTTAGTACGTAAAAAAACTTTCTTAGACAATTTTTAATGACGTTTGTTCCAAACTAAAAGAATTAGATAGTTTTCCAAAAAAAAAAAGTTTTTCACTGTATGAAATGGTTTTGAAAAATTTTTTTAAAAAGACAATTTTTTTTCAATAATGTTCACTTTTAGTACGTAACAAAACTTTCTTAGACAATTTTCAATGACGTTCGTTCCAAACTAATAGAATTAGATAGTTTCGCAAAAAAAAATTATTTTTTACTGTATGAAATGTTTTTGAAAAATTTTTGAAAAATTTTTTTGAAAAGACAATTTTTTTTCAATAATGTTCACTTTTAGTACGTAAATAAACTTTCTTAGACAATTTTTAATGACGTTAGTTCCAAACTAAAAGAATTAGATAGTTTCGCAAAAAAAAATTATTTTTCACTGTATGAAATGTCTTAGAAAAACTTCTGAAAAATTTCTTTGAAAAGACAATTTTTTTTCAATAATGTTCACTTTTAGTACGTAAATAAACTTTCTTAGACAATTTTTAATGACGTTAGTTCCAAACTAAAAGAATTAGATAGTTTCGCAAAAAAAAATTATTTTTCACTGTATGAAATGTCTTAGAAAAATTTCTGAAAAATTTCTTTGAAAAGACAATTTTTTTTCAATAATGTTCACTTTTAGTACGTAAATAAACTTTCTTAGACAATTTTTAATGACGTTAGTTCCAAACTAAAAGAATTAGATAGTTTCGCAAAAAAAAATTATTTTTCACTGTATGAAATGTCTTAGAAAAATTTCTGAAAAATTTCTTTGAAAAGACAATTTTTTTTCAATAATGTTCACTTTTAGTACGTAAATAAACTTTCTTAGACAATTTTTAATGATGTTAGTTCCAAACTAAAAGAATTAGATAGTTTCGCAAAAAAAAATTATTTTTCACTGTATGAAATGTCTTAGAAAAATTTCTGAAAAATTTCTTTGAAAAGACAATTTTTTTTCAATAATGTTCACTTTTAGTACGTAAAAAAACTTTCTTAGACAATTTTTAATGACGTTAGTTCCAAACTAAAGGAATTAGATAGTTTCGCAAAAAAAAATTATTTTTCACTGTATGAAATGTCTTAGAAAAACTTTTGAAAAATTTTTTTGAAAACACAATTCTTTTTCGATAATGTTCACTTTTAGTACGTAAAAAAACTTTCTTAGACAATTTTTAATGACGTTAGTTCCAAACTAAAAGAATTAGATAGTTTTGCAAAAAAAAAAAGTTTTTCACTGTATGAAATGTTTTTGAAAAATTTTTTTGAAAAGACAATTTGTTTTCAATAATGTTCACTTTTAGTACGTAAATAAACTTTCTTAGACAATTTTTAATGACGTTAGTTCCAAACTAAAAGAATTAGATAGTTTCGCAAAAAAAAATTATTTTTCACTGTATGAAATGTCTTGGAAAAAGTTTTTGAAAAGACAAGTTTTTTTCAATGATGTTCACTTTTAGTACGTAACAAAACTTTCTTAGACAATTTTTAATGACATTAGTTCCAAACTAAAAGAATTAGATAGTTTCGCAAAAAAAAATTATTTTTCACTCTAAGAAATGTCTTAGAAAATTTTTTTTGAAAAGACAATTTTTTTTCAATAATGTTCACTTTTAGTACGTAAATAAACTTTCTTAGACAATTTTTAATGGCGTTAGTTCCAAACTAAAAGAATTAGATAGTTTGCCAAAAAAAATTATTTTTTACTGTATGAAATGTCTTAGAAAAATTTTTGAAAAATTTTTTTGAAAAGACAATTTTTTTTCAATAATGTTCACTTTTAGTTCGTAAATAAACTTTCTTAGACAATTTTTAATAACGTTAGTTCCAAACTAAAAGAATTAGATAGTTTCGCAGAAAAAAATTATTTTTTAATGCATGAAATGTCTTGGAAAAGTTTTTGAAAAACTTTTGAAAAAGACAATTTTTTTCAATAATGTTCACTTTAGTACGTAAAAAAACTTTCTTAGACAATTTTTAATGACGTTAGTTTCAAACTAAAAGAATTAGATTGTTTCGCAAAAAAAAATTATTTTTCACTGTATGAAATGTTTTACAAAATTTTTGAAAAATTTTTTTGAAAAGACAATTTTTTTTCAATAATGTTCACTATTGGTACGTAAAAAAACTTTCTTAGACAATTTTTAATGACATTAGTTCCAAACTAAACGAATTAGATAGTTTCGCAAAAAAAAATTATTTTTCACTGTATGAAATGTCTTGGAAATAGTTTTTTGAAAAGACAATTTTTGTTCAATAATGTTCACTTTTGGTACGTAAAAAAACTTTCTTAGACAATTTTTAATGACGTTAGTTCCAAACTAAAAGAATTAGATAGTTTCGCAAAAAAAATTTATTTTTCACTGTATGAAATGTCTTAGAAAAACTTTTGAAAAATTTTTTTGAAAACACAATTTTTTTTCGATAATGTTCTTTTTTAGTACGTAAAAAAACTTTCTTAGACAATTTTTAATGACGTTAGTTCCAAACTAAAAGAATTAGATAGTTTCGCAAAAAAAAATTATTTTTCACTCTAAGAAATGTCTTAGAAAAATTTTTTTGAAAAGACAATTTTTTTTCAATAATGTTCACTTTTAGTACGTAAATAAACTTTCTTAGACAATTTTCAATGACGTTAGTTCCAAACTAAAAGAATTAGATAGTTTGCCAAAAAAAATTTATTTTTTACTGTATGAAATGTCTTAGAAAAATTTTTGAAAAATTTTTTTGAAAAGACAATTTTTTTTCAATAATGTTCACTTTTAGTTCGTAAATAAACTTTCTTAGACAATTTTTAATAACGTTAGTTCCAAACTAAAAGAATTAGATAGTTTCGCAGAAAAAAATTATTTTTTAATGCATGAAATGTCTTGGAAAAGTTTTTGAAAAACTTTTGAAAAAGACAATTTTTTTCAATAATGTTCACTTTAGTACGTAAAAAAACTTTCTTAGACAATTTTTAATGACGTTAGTTTCAAACTAAAAGAATTAGATTGTTTCGCAAAAAAAAATTATTTTTCACTGTATGAAATGTTTTACAAAATTTTTGAAAAATTCTTTTGAAAAGACAATTTTTTTCAATAATGTTCACTATTGGTACGTAAAAAAACTTTCTTAGACAATTTTTAATGACATTAGTTCCAAACTAAAAGAATTAGATAGTTTCGCAAAAAAAAATTATTTTTCACTGTATGAAATGTCTTGGAAATAGTTTTTTAAAAAGACAATTTTTTTTCGATAATGTTCACTTTTAGTACGTAAAAAAACTTTCTTAGACAATTTTTAATGACGTTAGTTCCAAACAAAAAGAATTAGATAGTTTCGCAAAAAAAAATTATTTTTCACTGTATGAAATGTCTTGGAAAATATTTTTTAAAAAGACATTTTTTTTTTTCAATAATGTTCACTTTTAGTACGTAAAAAAACTTTCTTAGACAATTTTTAATGACGTTAGTTCCAAACTAAAAGAATTAGATAGTTTCGCAAAAAAAAATTATTTTTCACTGTATGAAATGTCTTAGAAAAATTTCTGAAAAATTTCTTTGATAAGACAACTTTTTTTCAATAATGTTCACTTTTAGTACGTAAAAAAACTTTCTTAGACAATTTTTAATGACGTTAGTTCCAAACTAAAAGAATTAGATAGTTTTCCAAAAAAAAAAAGTTTTTCACTGTATGAAATGGTTTTGAAAAATTTTTTTAAAAAGACAATTTTTTTTCAATAATGTTCACTTTTAGTACGTAACAAAACTTTCTTAGACAATTTTTAATGACGTTCGTTCCAAACTAAAAGAATTAGATAGTTTCGCAAAAAAAAATTATTTTTTACTGTATGAAATGTTTTTGAAAAATTTTTGAAAAATTTTTTTGAAAAGACAAGTTTTTTTCAATAATGTTCACTTTTAGTACGTAAATAAACTTTCTTAGACAATTTTTAATGACGTTAGTTCCAAACTAAAAGAATTAGATAGTTTCGCAAAAAAAATTATTTTTCACTGTATGAAATGTCTTAGAAAAACTACTGAAAAATTTCTTTGAAAAGACAATTTTTTTTCAATAATGTTCACTTTTAGTACGTAAATAAACTTTCTTAGACAATTTTTAATGACGTTAGTTCCAAACTAAAAGAATTAGATAGTTTCGCAAAAAAAAATTATTTTTCACTGTATGAAATGTCTTAGAAAAATTTCTGAAAAATTTCTTTGAAAAGACAATTTTTTTTCAATAATGTTCACTTTTAGTACGTAAATAAACTTTCTTAGACAATTTTTAATGACGTTAGTTCCAAACTAAAAGAATTAGATAGTTTCGCAAAAAAAAATTATTTTTCACTGTATGAAATGTCTTAGAAAAATTTCTGAAAAATTTCTTTGAAAAGACAATTTTTTTTCAATAATGTTCACTTTTAGTACGTAAATAAACTTTCTTAGACAATTTTTAATGATGTTAGTTCCAAACTAAAAGAATTAGATAGTTTCGCAAAAAAAAATTATTTTTCACTGTATGAAATGTCTTAGAAAAATTTCTGAAAAATTTCTTTGAAAAGACAATTTTTTTTCAATAATGTTCACTTTTAGTACGTAAAAAAACTTTCTTAGACAATTTTTAATGACGTTAGTTCCAAACTAAAGGAATTAGATAGTTTCGCAAAAAAAAATTATTTTTCACTGTATGAAATGTCTTAGAAAAACTTTTGAAAAATTTTTTTGAAAACACAATTCTTTTTCGATAATGTTCACTTTTAGTACGTAAAAAAACTTTCTTAGACAATTTTTAATGACGTTAGTTCCAAACTAAAAGAATTAGATAGTTTTGCAAAAAAAAAAAGTTTTTCACTGTATGAAATGTTTTTGAAAAATTTTTTGGAAAAGACAATTTTTTTTCAATAATGTTCACTTTTAGTACGTAAATAAACTTTCTTAGACAATTTTTAATGACGTTAGTTCCAAACTAAAAGAATTAGATAGTTTCGCAAAAAAAAATTATTTTTCACTGTATGAAATGTCTTGGAAAAAGTTTTTGAAAAGACAAGTTTTTTTCAATGATGTTCACTTTTAGTACGTAACAAAACTTTCTTAGACAATTTTTAATGACATTAGTTCCAAACTAAAAGAATTAGATAGTTTCGCAAAAAAAAATTATTTTTCACTCTAAGAAATGTCTTAGAAAAATTTTTTTGAAAAGACAATTTTTTTTCAATAATGTTCACTTTTAGTACGTAAATAAACTTTCTTAGACAATTTTTAATGACGTTAGTTCCAAACTAAAAGAATTAGATAGTTTGCCAAAAAAAATTTATTTTTTACTGTATGAAATGTCTTAGAAAAATTTTTGAAAAATTTTTTTGAAAAGACAATTTTTTTTCAATAATGTTCACTTTTAGTTCGTAAATAAACTTTCTTAGACAATTTTTAATAACGTTAGTTCCAAACTAAAAGAATTAGATAGTTTCGCAGAAAAAAATTATTTTTTAATGCATGAAATGTCTTGGAAAAGTTTTTCAAAAACTTTTGAAAAAGACAATTTTTTTCAATAATGTTCACTTTAGTACGTAAAAAAACTTTCTTAGACAATTTTTAATGACGTTAGTTTCAAACTAAAAGAATTAGATTGTTTCGCAAAAAAAAATTATTTTTCACTGTATGAAATGTTTTACAAAATTTTTGAAAAATTTTTTTGAAAAGACAATTTTTTTTCAATAATGTTCACTATTGGTACGTAAAAAAACTTTCTTAGACAATTTTTAATGACATTAGTTCCAAACTAAAAGAATTAGATAGTTTCGCAAAAAAAAATTATTTTTCACTGTATGAAATGTCTTGGAAATAGTTTTTTGAAAAGACAATTTTTGTTCAATAATGTTCACTTTTGGTACGTAAAAAAACTTTCTTAGACAATTTTTAATGACGTTAGTTCCAAACTAAAAGAATTAGATAGTTTCGCAAAAAAAAATTATTTTTCACTGTATGAAATGTCTTAGAAAAACTTTTGAAAAATTTTTTTGAAAACACAATTTTTTTTCGATAATGTTCACTTTTAGTACGTAAAAAAACTTTCTTAGACAATTTTTAATGACGTTAGTTCCAAACTAAAAGAATTAGATAGTTTTGCAAAAAAAAAAAGTTTTTCACTGTATGAAATGTTTTGGAAAAATTTTTTTGAAAAGACAATTTTTTTTCAATAATGTTCACTTTTAGTACGTTACAAAACTTCCTTAGACAATTTTTAATGACGTTAGTTCCAAACTAAAAGAATTAGATAGTTTCGCAAAAAAAAATTATTTTTCACTGTATGAAATGTCTTAGAAAAATTTCTGAAAAATTTCTTTGATAAGACAATTTTTTTTCAATAATGTTCACTTTTAGTACGTAAATAAACTTTCTTAGACAATTTTTAATGACGTTAGTTCCAAACTAAAAGAATTAGATAGTTTCGCAAAAAAAAATTATTTTTCACTGTATGAAATGTCTTAGAAAAATTTCTGAAAAATTTCTTTGAAAAGACAATTTTTTTTCAATAATGTTCACTTTTAGTACGTAAATAAACTTTCTTAGACAATTTTTAATGACGTTAGTTCCAAACTAAAAGAATTAGATAGTTTTGCAAAAAAAAATTATTTTTCACTGTATGAAATGTCTTAGAAAAGTTTTTGAAAAATTTTTTTGAAAAGACAATTTTTTTTCAATAATGTTCACTTTTGGTACGTAAAAAAACTTTCTTAGACAATTTTTAATGACGTTAGTTCCAAACTAAAAGAATTAGATAGTTTTGCAAAAAAAATTATTTTTCACTGTATGAAATGTCTTAGAAAAGTTTTTGAAAAATTTTTTTGAAAAGACAATTTTTTTTCAATAATGTTCACTTTTGGTACGTAAAAAAACTTTCTTAGACAATTTTTAATGACATTAGTTCCAAACTAAAAGAATTAGATAGTTTCGCAAAAAAAAAAATTATTTTTCACTGTATGAAATGTCTTGGAAAATTTTTTTTGAAAAGACAATTTTTTTTCAATAATGTTCACTTTTAGTACGTAAAAAAACTTTCTTAGACAATTTTTAATGACGTTAGTTCCAAACTAAAAGAATTAGATAGTTTCGCAAAAAAAAATTATTTTTCACGGTATGAAATGTCTTGGAAAAAGTTTTTTGAAAAGACAAGTTTTTTTCAATGATGTTCACTTTTAGTACGTAACAAAACTTTCTTAGACAATTGTTAATGACGTTAGTTCCAAACTAAAAGAATTAGATAGTTTCCTAAAAAAAAATTATTTTTTACTGTATGAAATGTCTTAGAAAAATTTTTGAAAAATTTTTTTGAAAAGACAATTTTTTTTCAATAATGTTCACTTTTAGTTCGTAAATAAACTTTCTTAGACAATTTTTAATGACGTTAGTTCCAAACTAAAAGAATTAGAGAGTTTTGCAAAAAAAATTATTTTTTACTGCATGAAATGTCTTGAAAAAGTTTTTGAGAAACTTTTGAAAAAGACAATTTTTTTCAATAATGTTCACTTTAGTACGTAAAAAAACTTTCTTAGACAATTTTTAATGACGTTAGTTTCAAACTAAAAGAATTAGATTGTTTCGCAAAAAAAAATTATTTTTCACTGTATGAAATGTCTTAGAAAAGTTTTTGAAAAATTTTTTTGAAAAGGCAATTTTTTTTTAATAATGTTCACTTTTAGTACGTAAAAAAACTTTCTTAGACAATTTTTAATGACGTTAGTTCCAAACTAAAAGAATTAGATAGTTTCGCAAAAAAAAACTATTTTGCACAGTATGAAATGTCTTGGAAAAATTTTTTTGAAAAGACAATTTTTTTTCAATAATGTTCACTTTTAGTTCGTAAATAAACTTTCTTAGACAATTTTTAATAACGTTAGTTCCAAACTAAAAGAATTAGATAGTTTCGCAAAAAAAATTTATTTTTCACTGTATGAAATGTCTTAGAAAAACTTTTGAAAAATTTTTTTGAAAACACAATTTTTTTTCGATAATGTTCACTTTTAGTACGTAAAAAAACTTTCTTAGACAATTTTTAATGACGTTAGTTCCAAACTAAAAGAATTAGATAGTTTTGCAAAAAAAAAAAGTTTTTCACTGTATGAAATGTTTTGGAAAAATTTTTTTGAAAAGACAATTTTTTTTCAATAATGTTCACTTTTAGTACGTTACAAAACTTCCTTAGACAATTTTTAATGACGTTAGTTCCAAACTAAAAGAATTAGATAGTTTCGCAAAAAAAAATTATTTTTCACTGTATGAAATGTCTTAGAAAAATTTCTGAAAAATTTCTTTGATAAGACAATTTTTTTTCAATAATGTTCACTTTTAGTACGTAAATAAACTTTCTTAGACAATTTTTAATGACGTTAGTTCCAAACTAAAAGAATTAGATAGTTTCGCAAAAAAAAATTATTTTTCACTGTATGAAATGTCTTAGAAAAATTTCTGAAAAATTTTTTTGAAAAGACAATTTTTTTTCAATAATGTTCACTTTTAGTACGTAAATAAACTTTCTTAGACAATTTTTAATGACGTTAGTTCCAAACTAAAAGAATTAGATAGTTTCGCAAAAAAAATTATTTTTCACTGTATGAAATGTCTTGGAAATAGTTTTTTGAAAAGACAATTTTTTTTCAATAATGTTCACTTTTGGTACGTAAAAAAACTTTCTTAGACAATTTTTAATGACGTTAGTTCCAAACTAAAAGAATTAGATAGTTTTGCAAAAAAAATTATTTTTCACTGTATGAAATGTCTTAGAAAAGTTTTTGAAAAATTTTTTTGAAAAGACAATTTTTTTTCAATAATGTTCACTTTTGGTACGTAAAAAAACTTTCTTAGACAATTTTTAATGACATTAGTTCCAAACTAAAAGAATTAGATAGTTTCGCAAAAAAAAAAATTATTTTTCACTGTATGAAATGTCTTGGAAAAATTTTTTTGAAAAGACAATTTTTTTTCAATAATGTTCACTTTTAGTACGTAAAAAAACTTTCTTAGACAATTTTTAATGACGTTAGTTCCAAACTAAAAGAATTAGATAGTTTCGCAAAAAAAAATTATTTTTCACTGTATGAAATGTCTTGGAAAAAGTTTTTTGAAAAGACAAGTTTTTTTCAATGATGTTCACTTTTAGTACGTAACAAAACTTTCTTAGACAATTTTTAATGACGTTAGTTCCAAACTAAAAGAATTAGATAGTTTCCTAAAAAAAAATTATTTTTTACTGTATGAAATGTCTTAGAAAAATTTTTGAAAAATTTTTTTGAAAAGACAATTTTTTTTCAATAATGTTCACTTTTAGTTCGTAAATAAACTTTCTTAGACAATTTTTAATGACGTTAGTTCCAAACTAAAAGAATTAAAGAGTTTTGCAAAAAAAATTATTTTTTACTGCATGAAATGTCTTGAAAAAGTTTTTGAGAAACTTTTGAAAAAGACAATTTTTTTCAATAATGTTCACTTTAGTACGTAAAAAAACTTTCTTAGACAATTTTTAATGACGTTAGTTTCAAACTAAAAGAATTAGATTGTTTCGCAAAAAAAAATTATTTTTCACTGTATGAAATGTCTTAGAAAAGTTTTTGAAAAATTTTTTTGAAAAGGCAATTTTTTTTTAATAATGTTCACTTTTAGTACGTAAAAAAACTTTCTTAGACAATTTTTAATGACGTTAGTTCCAAACTAAAAGAATTAGATAGTTTCGCAAAAAAAAATTATTTTGCACAGTATGAAATGTCTTGGAAAAATTTTTTTGAAAAGACAATTTTTTTTCAATAATGTTCACTTTTAGTACGTAACAAAACTTCCTTAGATGATTTTTAATGACGTTAGTTCCAAACTAAAAGAATTAGATAGTTTCGCAAAAAAAAATTATTTTTCACTGTATGAAATGTCTTAGAAAAAATTTTGAAAAATTTGTTTGAAAACACAATTTTTTTTCGATAATGTTCACTTTTAGTACGTAAAAAAACTTTCTTAGACAATTTTTATTGACGTTAGTTCCAAACAAAAAGAATTAGATAGTTTCGCAAAAAAATTATTTTTCACTGTATGAAATGTCTTGGAAAAATTTTTTTAAAAAGACATTTTTTTTTTTCAATAATGTTCACTTTTAGTACGTAAATAAACTTTCTTAGACAATTTTTAATGACGTCAATTCCAAACTAAAAGAATTAGATAGTTTCGCAAAAAAAATTAATTTTCACTGTATGAAATGTCTTAGAAAAATTTCTGAAAAATTTCTTTGATAAGACAACTTTTTTTCAATAATGTTCACTTTTAGTACGTAAAAAAACTTTCTTAGACAATTTTTAATGACGTTAGTTCCAAACTAAAAGAATTAGATAGTTTTCCAAAAAAAAAAAGTTTTTCACTGTATGAAATGGTTTTGAAAAATTTTTTTAAAAAGACAATTTTTTTTCAATAATGTTCACTTCTAGTACGTAACAAAACTTTCTTAGACAATTTTTAATGACGTTCGTTCCAAACTAAAAGAATTAGATAGTTTCGCAAAAAAAAATTATTTTTTACTGTATGAAATGTTTTTGAAAAATTTTTGAAAATTTTTTTTGAAAAGACAATTTTTTTTCAATAATGTTCACTTTTAGTACGTAAATAAACTTTCTTAGACAATTTTTAATGACGTTAGTTCCAAACTAAAAGAATTAGATAGTTTTGCAAAAAAAATTATTTTTCACTGTATGAAATGTCTTAGAAAAGTTTTTGAAAAATTGTTTTGAAAAGACAATTTTTTTTCAATAATGTTCACTTTTAGTACGTAAATAAACTTTCTTAGACAATTTTTAATGACGTTAGTTCCAAACTAAAAGAATTAGATAGTTTCGCAAAAAAAAATTATTTTTCACTGTATGAAATGTCTTAGAAAAATTTCTGAAAAATTTCTTTGAAAAGACAATTTTTTTTCAATAATGTTCACTTTTAGTACGTAAATAAACTTTCTTAGACAATTTTTAATGATGTTAGTTCCAAACTAAAAGAATTAGATAGTTTCGCAAAAAAAAATTATTTTTCACTGTATGAAATGTCTTAGAAAAATTTCTGAAAAATTTCTTTGAAAAGACAATTTTTTTTCAATAATGTTCACTTTTAGTACGTAAAAAAACTTTCTTAGACAATTTTTAATGACGTTAGTTCCAAACTAAAAGAATTAGATAGTTTCGCAAAAAAAATTTATTTTTCACTGTATGAAATGTCTTAGAAAAACTTTTGAAAAATTTTTTTGAAAACACAATTCTTTTTCGATAATGTTCACTTTTAGTACGTAAAAAAACTTTCTTAGACAATTTTTAATGACGTTAGTTCCAAACTAAAAGAATTAGATAGTTTTGCAAAAAAAAAAAGTTTTTCACTGTATGAAATGTTTTTGAAAAATTTTTTGGAAAAGACAATTTTTTTTCAATAATGTTCACTTTTAGTACGTAAATAAACTTTCTTAGACAATTTTTAATGACGTTAGTTCCAAACTAAAAGAATTAGATAGTTTCGCAAAAAAAAATTATTTTTCACTGTATGAAATGTCTTGGAAAAAGTTTTTGAAAAGACAAGTTTTTTTCAATGATGTTCACTTTTAGTACGTAACAAAACTTTCTTAGACAATTTTTAATGACATTAGTTCCAAACTAAAAGAATTAGATAGTTTCGCAAAAAAAAATTATTTTTCACTCTAAGAAATGTCTTAGAAAAATTTTTTTGAAAAGACAATTTTTTTTCAATAATGTTCACTTTTAGTACGTAAATAAACTTTCTTAGACAATTTTTAATGACGTTAGTTCCAAACTAAAAGAATTAGATAGTTTCGCAGAAAAAAATTATTTTTTAATGCATGAAATGTCTTGGAAAAGTTTTTGAAAAACTTTTGAAAAAGACAATTTTTTTCAATAATGTTCACTTTAGTACGTAAAAAAACTTTCTTAGACAATTTTTAATGACGTTAGTTTCAAACTAAAAGAATTAGATTGTTTCGCAAAAAAAAATTATTTTTCACTGTATGAAATGTTTTACAAAATTTTTGAAAAATTTTTTTGAAAAGACAATTTTTTTTCAATAATGTTCACTATTGGTACGTAAAAAAACTTTCTTAGACAATTTTTAATGACATTAGTTCCAAACTAAAAGAATTAGATAGTTTCGCAAAAAAAAATTATTTTTCACTGTATGAAATGTCTTGGAAATAGTTTTTTGAAAAGACAATTTTTGTTCAATAATGTTCACTTTTGGTACGTAAAAAAACTTTCTTAGACAATTTTTAATGACGTTAGTTCCAAACTAAAAGAATTAGATAGTTTCGCAAAAAAAATTTATTTTTCACTGTATGAAATGTCTTAGAAAAACTTTTGAAAAATTTTTTTGAAAACACAATTTTTTTTCAATAATGTTCACTTTTAGTACGTAAAAAAACTTTCTTAGACAATTTTTAATGACGTTAGTTCCAAACTAAAAGAATTAGATAGTTTTGCAAAAAAAAAAAGTTTTTCACTGTATGAAATGTTTTGGAAAAGTTTTTTTTAAAAGACAATTTTTTTTCAATAATGTTCACTTTTAGTACGTTACAAAACTTCCTTAGACAATTTTTAATGACGTTAGTTCCAAACTAAAAGAATTAGATAGTTTCGCAAAAAAAAATTATTTTTCACTGTATGAAATGTCTTAGAAAAATTTCTGAAAAATTTCTTTGAAAAGACAATTTTTTTTCAATAATGTTCACTTTTAGTACGTAAATAAACTTTCTTAGACAATTTTTAATGACGTTAGTTCCAAACTAAAAGAATTAGATAGTTTCGCAAAAAAAATTATTTTTCACTGTATGAAATGTCTTAGAAAAATTTCTGAAAAATTTCTTTGAAAAGACAATTTTTTTTCAATAATGTTCACTTTTAGTACGTAAAAAAACTTTCTTAGACAATTTTTAATGACGTTAGTTCCAAACTAAAGGAATTAGATAGTTTCGCAAAAAAAATTTATTTTTCACTGTATGAAATGTCTTAGAAAAACTTTTGAAAAATTTTTTTGAAAACACAATTTTTTTTCGATAATGTTCACTTTTAGTACGTAAAAAAACTTTCTTAGACAATTTTTAATGACGTTAGTTCCAAACTAAAAGAATTAGAGAGTTTTGCAAAAAAAAAAGTTTTTAACTGTATGAAATGTTTTTGAAAAATTTTTTTGAAAAGACAATTTTTTTTCAATAATGTTCACTTTTAGTACGTAAATAAACTTTCTTAGACAATTTTTAATGACGTTAGTTCCAAACTAAAAGAATTAGATAGTTTGCCAAAAAAAATTTATTTTTTACTGTATGAAATGTCTTAGAAAAATTTTTGAAAAATTTTTTTGAAAAGACAATTTTTTTTCAATAATGTTCACTTTTAGTTCGTAAATAAACTTTCTTAGACAATTTTTAATAACGTTAGTTCCAAACTAAAAGAATTAGATAGTTTCGCAGAAAAAAATTATTTTTTAATGCATGAAATGTCTTGGAAAAGTTTTTGAAAAACTTTTGAAAAAAACAATTTTTTTCAATAATGTTCACTTTAGTACGTAAAAAAACTTTCTTAGACAATTTTTAATGACGTTAGTTTCAAACTAAAAGAATTAGATTGTTTCGCAAAAAAAAATTATTTTTCACTGTATGAAATGTTTTACAAAATTTTTGAAAAATTTTTTTGAAAAGACAATTTTTTTTCAATAATGTTCACTATTGGTACGTAAAAAAACTTTCTTAGACAATTTTTAATGACATTAGTTCCAAACTAAACGAATTAGATAGTTTCGCAAAAAAAAATTATTTTTCACTGTATGAAATGTCTTGGAAATAGTTTTTTGAAAAGACAATTTTTGTTCAATAATGTTCACTTTTGGTACGTAAAAAAACTTTCTTAGACAATTTTTAATGACGTTAGTTCCAAACTAAAAGAATTAGATAGTTTCGCAAAAAAAATTTATTTTTCACTGTATGAAATGTCTTAGAAAAGCTTTTGAAAAATTTTTTTGAAAACACAATTTTTTTTCGATAATGTTCTCTTTTAGTACGTTTCTTAGACAATTTTTAATGACATTAGTTCCAAACTAAAAGAATTAGATAGTTTCGCAAAAAAAAATTATTTTTCACTCTAAGAAATGTCTTAGAAAAATTTTTTTGAAAAGACAATTTTTTTTCAATAATGTTCACTTTTAGTACGTAAATAAACTTTCTTAGACAATTTTTAATGACGTTAGTTCCAAACTAAAAGAATTAGATAGTTTGCCAAAAAAAATTTATTTTTTACTGTATGAAATGTCTTAGAAAAATTTTTGAAAAATTTTTTTGAAAAGACAATTTTTTTTCAATAATGTTCACCTTTAGTTCGTAAATAAACTTTCTTAGACAATTTTTAATAACGTTAGTTCCAAACTAAAAGAATTAGATAGTTTCGCAGAAAAAAATTACTTTTTAATGCATGAAATGTCTTGGAAATGTTTTTGAAAAATTTTTTTGAAAACACAAATTTTTTTCGATAATGTTCACTTTTAGTACGTAAAAAAACTTTCTTAGACAATTTTTAATGACGTTAGTTCCAAACAAAAAGAATTAGATAGTTTCGCAAAAAAAATTATTTTTCACTGTATGAAATGTCTTGGAAAAATTTTTTTAAAAATTCAATTTTTTTTAATAATGTTCACTTTTAGTACGTAAATAAACTTTCTTAGACAATTTTCAATGACGTTAGTTCCAAACTAAAAGAATTAGATAGTTTCGCAAAAAAAAATTATTTTTCACTGTATGAAATGTCTTAGAAAAATTTCTGAAAAATTTCTTTGATAAGACAATTTTTTTTCAATAATGTTCACTTTTAGTACGTAAATAAACTTTCTTAGACAATTTTTAATGACGTTAGTTCCAAACTAAAAGAATTAGATAGTTTCGCAAAAAAAAATTATTTTTCACTGTATGAAATGTCTTAGAAAAATTTCTGAAAAATTTCTTTGAAAAGACAATTTTTTTTCAATAATGTTCACTTTTAGTACGTAAATAAACTTTCTTAGACAATTTTTAATGACGTTAGTTCCAAACTAAAAGAATTAGATAGTTTCGCAAAAAAAATTATTTTTCACTGTATGAAATGTCTTGGAAATAGTTTTTTGAAAAGACAATTTTTTTTCAATAATGTTCACTTTTGGTACGTAAAAAAACTTTCTTAGACAATTTTTAATGACGTTAGTTCCAAACTAAAAGAATTAGATAGTTTTGCAAAAAAAATTATTTTTCACTGTATGAAATGTCTTAGAAAAGTTTTTGAAAAATTTTTTTGAAAAGACAATTTTTTTTCAATAATGTTCACTTTTGGTACGTAAAAAAACTTTCTTAGACAATTTTTAATGACATTAGTTCCAAACTAAAAGAATTAGATAGTTTCGCAAAAAAAAAAATTATTTTTCACTGTATGAAATGTCTTGGAAAAATTTTTTTGAAAAGACAATTTTTTTTCAATAATGTTCACTTTTAGTACGTAAAAAAACTTTCTTAGACAATTTTTAATGACGTTAGTTCCAAACTAAAAGAATTAGATAGTTTCGCAAAAAAAAATTATTTTTCACGGTATGAAATGTCTTGGAAAAAGTTTTTTGAAAAAACAAGTTTTTTTCAATGATGTTCACTTTTAGTACGTAACAAAACTTTCTTAGACAATTTTTAATGACGTTAGTTCCAAACTAAAAGAATTAGATAGTTTCCTAAAAAAAAATTATTTTTTACTGTATGAAATGTCTTAGAAAAATTTTTGAAAAATTTTTTTGAAAAGACAATTTTTTTTCAATAATGTTCACTTTTAGTTCGTAAATAAACTTTCTTAGACAATTTTTAATGACGTTAGTTCCAAACTAAAAGAATTAGAGAGTTTTGCAAAAAAAATTATTTTTTACTGCATGAAATGTCTTGAAAAAGTTTTTGAGAAACTTTTGAAAAAGACAATTTTTTTCAATAATGTTCACTTTAGTACGTAAAAAAACTTTCTTAGACAATTTTTAATGACGTTAGTTTCAAACTAAAAGAATTAGATTGTTTCGCAAAAAAAAATTATTTTTCACTGTATGAAATGTCTTAGAAAAGTTTTTGAAAAATTTTTTTGAAAAGGCAATTTTTTTTTAATAATGTTCACTTTTAGTACGTAAAAAAACTTTCTTAGACAATTTTTAATGACGTTAGTTCCAAACTAAAAGAATTAGATAGTTTCGCAAAAAAAAATTATTTTGCACAGTATGAAATGTCTTGGAAAAATTTTTTTGAAAAGACAATTTTTTTTCAATAATGTTCACTTTTAGTACGTAACAAAACTTCCTTAGATGATTTTTAATGACGTTAGTTCCAAACTAAAAGAATTAGATAGTTTCGCAAAAAAAAATTATTTTTCACTGTATGAAATGTCTTAGAAAAAATTTTGAAAAATTTGTTTGAAAACACAATTTTTTTTCGATAATGTTCACTTTTAGTACGTAAAAAAACTTTCTTAGACAATTTTTATTGACGTTAGTTCCAAACAAAAAGAATTAGATAGTTTCGCAAAAAAATTATTTTTCACTGTATGAAATGTCTTGGAAAAATTTTTTTAAAAAGACATTTTTTTTTTTCAATAATGTTCACTTTTAGTACGTAAAAAAACTTTCTTAGACAATTTTTAATGACGTCAATTCCAAACTAAAAGAATTAGATAGTTTCGCAAAAAAAATTAATTTTCACTGTATGAAATGTCTTAGAAAAATTTCTGAAAAATTTCTTTGATAAGACAACTTTTTTTCAATAATGTTCACTTTTAGTACGTAAAAAAACTTTCTTAGACAATTTTTAATGACGTTAGTTCCAAACTAAAAGAATTAGATAGTTTTCCAAAAAAAAAAAGTTTTTCACTGTATGAAATGGTTTTGAAAAATTTTTTTAAAAAGACAATTTTTTTTCAATAATGTTCACTTCTAGTACGTAACAAAACTTTCTTAGACAATTTTTAATGACGTTCGTTCCAAACTAAAAGAATTAGATAGTTTCGCAAAAAAAAATTATTTTTTACTGTATGAAATGTTTTTGAAAAATTTTTGAAAATTTTTTTTGAAAAGACAATTTTTTTTCAATAATGTTCACTTTTAGTACGTAAATAAACTTTCTTAGACAATTTTTAATGACGTTAGTTCCAAACTAAAAGAATTAGATAGTTTCGCAAAAAAAAATTATTTTTTACTGTATGAAATGTCTTAGAAAAACTTCTGAAAAATATCTTTGAAAAGACAATTTTTTTTCAATAATGTTCACTTTTAGTACGTAAATAAACTTTCTTAGACAATTTTTAATGACGTTAGTTCCAAACTAAAAGAATTAGATAGTTTCGCAAAAAAAAATTATTTTTCACTGTATGAAATGTCTTAGAAAAATTTCTGAAAAATTTCTTTGAAAAGACAATTTTTTTTCAATAATGTTCACTTTTAGTACGTAAATAAACTTTCTTAGACAATTTTTAATGACGTTAGTTCCAAACTAAAAGAATTAGATAGATTCGCAAAAAAAAATTATTTTTCACTGTATGAAATGTCTTAGAAAAATTTCTGAAAAATTTCTTTGAAAAGACAATTTTTTTTCAATAATGTTCACTTTTAGTACGTTACAAGACTTCCTTAGACAATTTTTAATGACGTTAGTTCCAAACTAAAAGAATTAGATAGTTTCGCAAAAAAAAATTAATTTTCACTGTATGAAATGTCTTAGAAAAGTTTTTGAAAAATTTTTTTGAAAAGACAATTTTTTTTCAATAATGTTCACTTTTGGTACGTAAAAAAACTTTCTTAGACAATTTTTAATGACGTTAGTTCCAAACTAAAAGAATTAGATAGTTTTGCAAAAAAAATTATTTTTCACTGTATGAAATGTCTTAGAAAAGTTTTTGAAAAATTGTTTTGAAAAGACAATTTTTTTTCAATAATGTTCACTTTTAGTACGTAAATAAACTTTCTTAGACAATTTTTAATGACGTTAGTTCCAAACTAAAAGAATTAGATAGTTTCGCAAAAAAAAATTATTTTTCACTGTATGAAATGTCTTAGAAAAACTTTTGAAAAATTTTTTTGAAAACACAATTTTTTTTCGATAATGTTCACTTTTAGTACGTAAAAAAACTTTCTTAGACAATTTTTAATGACGTTAGTTCCAAACTAAAAGAATTAGAGAGTTTTGCAAAAAAAAAAAGTTTTTAACTGTATGAAATGTTTTTGAAAAATTTTTTTGAAAAGACAATTTTTTTTCAATAATGTTCACTTTTAGTACGTAAATAAACTTTCTTAGACAATTTTTAATGACGTTAGTTCCAAACTAAAAGAATTAGATAGTTTGCCAAAAAAAATTTATTTTTTACTGTATGAAATGTCTTAGAAAAATTTTTGAAAAATTTTTTTGAAAAGACAATTTTTTTTCAATAATGTTCACTTTTAGTTCGTAAATAAACTTTCTTAGACAATTTTTAATAACGTTAGTTCCAAACTAAAAGAATTAGATAGTTTCGCAGAAAAAAATTATTTTTTAATGCATGAAATGTCTTGGAAAAGTTTTTGAAAAACTTTTGAAAAAAACAATTTTTTTCAATAATGTTCACTTTAGTACGTAAAAAAACTTTCTTAGACAATTTTTAATGACGTTAGTTTCAAACTAAAAGAATTAGATTGTTTCGCAAAAAAAAATTATTTTTCACTGTATGAAATGTTTTACAAAATTTTTGAAAAATTTTTTTGAAAAGACAATTTTTTTTCAATAATGTTCACTATTGGTACGTAAAAAAACTTTCTTAGACAATTTTTAATGACATTAGTTCCAAACTAAACGAATTAGATAGTTTCGCAAAAAAAAATTATTTTTCACTGTATGAAATGTCTTGGAAATAGTTTTTTGAAAAGACAATTTTTGTTCAATAATGTTCACTTTTGGTACGTAAAAAAACTTTCTTAGACAATTTTTAATGACGTTAGTTCCAAACTAAAAGAATTAGATAGTTTCGCAAAAAAAATTTATTTTTCACTGTATGAAATGTCTTAGAAAAGCTTTTGAAAAATTTTTTTGAAAACACAATTTTTTTTCGATAATGTTCTCTTTTAGTACGTTTCTTAGACAATTTTTAATGACATTAGTTCCAAACTAAAAGAATTAGATAGTTTCGCAAAAAAAAATTATTTTTCACTCTAAGAAATGTCTTAGAAAAATTTTTTTGAAAAGACAATTTTTTTTCAATAATGTTCACTTTTAGTACGTAAATAAACTTTCTTAGACAATTTTTAATGACGTTAGTTCCAAACTAAAAGAATTAGATAGTTTGCCAAAAAAAATTTATTTTTTACTGTATGAAATGTCTTAGAAAAATTTTTGAAAAATTTTTTTGAAAAGACAATTTTTTTTCAATAATGTTCACCTTTAGTTCGTAAATAAACTTTCTTAGACAATTTTTAATAACGTTAGTTCCAAACTAAAAGAATTAGATAGTTTCGCAGAAAAAAATTACTTTTTAATGCATGAAATGTCTTGGAAATGTTTTTGAAAAATTTTTTTGAAAACACAAATTTTTTTCGATAATGTTCACTTTTAGTACGTAAAAAAACTTTCTTAGACAATTTTTAATGACGTTAGTTCCAAACAAAAAGAATTAGATAGTTTCGCAAAAAAAATTATTTTTCACTGTATGAAATGTCTTGGAAAAATTTTTTTAAAAATTCAATTTTTTTTAATAATGTTCACTTTTAGTACGTAAATAAACTTTCTTAGACAATTTTCAATGACGTTAGTTCCAAACTAAAAGAATTAGATAGTTTCGCAAAAAAAAATTATTTTTCACTGTATGAAATGTCTTAGAAAAATTTCTGAAAAATTTCTTTGATAAGACAATTTTTTTTCAATAATGTTCACTTTTAGTACGTAAATAAACTTTCTTAGACAATTTTTAATGACGTTAGTTCCAAACTAAAAGAATTAGATAGTTTCGCAAAAAAAAATTATTTTTCACTGTATGAAATGTCTTAGAAAAATTTCTGAAAAATTTCTTTGAAAAGACAATTTTTTTTCAATAATGTTCACTTTTAGTACGTAAATAAACTTTCTTAGACAATTTTTAATGACGTTTGTTCCAAACTAAAAGAATTAGATAGTTTCGCAAAAAAAATTATTTTTCACTGTATGAAATGTCTTAGAAAAGTTTTTGAAAAATTTTTTTGAAAAGACAATTTTTTTTCAATAATGTTCACTTTTGGTACGTAAAAAAACTTTCTTAGACAATTTTTAATGACATTAGTTCCAAACTAAAAGAATTAGATAGTTTCGCAAAAAAAAAAATTATTTTTCATTGTATGAAATGTCTTGGAAAAATTTTTTTGAAAAGACAATTTTTTTTCAATAATGTTCACTTTTAGTACGTAAAAAAACTTTCTTAGACAATTTTTAATGACGTTAGTTCCAAACTAAAAGAATTAGATAGTTTCGCAAAAAAAAATTATTTTTCACGGTATGAAATGTCTTGGAAAAAGTTTTTTGAAAAAACAAGTTTTTTTCAATGATGTTCACTTTTAGTACGTAACAAAACTTTCTTAGACAATTTTTAATGACGTTAGTTCTAAACTAAAAGAATTAGATAGTTTCCTAAAAAAAAATTATTTTTTACTGTATGAAATGTCTTAGAAAAATTTTTGAAAAATTTTTTTGAAAAGACAATTTTTTTTCAATAATGTTCACTTTTAGTTCGTAAATAAACTTTCTTAGACAATTTTTAATGACGTTAGTTCCAAACTAAAAGAATTAGAGAGTTTTGCAAAAAAAATTATTTTTTACTGCATGAAATGTCTTGAAAAAGTTTTTGAGAAACTTTTGAAAAAGACAATTTTTTTCAATAATGTTCACTTTAGTACGTAAAAAAACTTTCTTAGACAATTTTTAATGACGTTAGTTTCAAACTAAAAGAATTAGATTGTTTCGCAAAAAAAAATTATTTTTCACTGTATGAAATGTCTTAGAAAAGTTTTTGAAAAATTTTTTTGAAAAGGCAATTTTTTTTTAATAATGTTCACTTTTAGTACGTAAAAAAACTTTCTTAGACAATTTTTAATGACGTTAGTTCCAAACTAAAAGAATTAGATAGTTTCGCAAAAAAAAATTATTTTGCACAGTATGAAATGTCTTGGAAAAATTTTTTTGAAAAGACAATTTTTTTTCAATAATGTTCACTTTTAGTACGTAACAAAACTTCCTTAGATGATTTTTAATGACGTTAGTTCCAAACTAAAAGAATTAGATAGTTTCGCAAAAAAAAATTATTTTTCACTGTATGAAATGTCTTAGAAAAAATTTTGAAAAATTTGTTTGAAAACACAATTTTTTTTCGATAATGTTCACTTTTAGTACGTAAAAAAACTTTCTTAGACAATTTTTATTGACGTTAGTTCCAAACAAAAAGAATTAGATAGTTTCGCAAAAAAATTATTTTTCACTGTATGAAATGTCTTGGAAAAATTTTTTTAAAAAGACATTTTTTTTTTTCAATAATGTTCACTTTTAGTACGTAAAAAAACTTTCTTAGACAATTTTTAATGACGTCAATTCCAAACTAAAAGAATTAGATAGTTTCGCAAAAAAAATTAATTTTCACTGTATGAAATGTCTTAGAAAAATTTCTGAAAAATTTCTTTGATAAGACAACTTTTTTTCAATAATGTTCACTTTTAGTACGTAAAAAAACTTTCTTAGACAATTTTTAATGACGTTAGTTCCAAACTAAAAGAATTAGATAGTTTTCCAAAAAAAAAAAGTTTTTCACTGTATGAAATGGTTTTGAAAAATTTTTTTAAAAAGACAATTTTTTTTCAATAATGTTCACTTCTAGTACGTAACAAAACTTTCTTAGACAATTTTTAATGACGTTCGTTCCAAACTAAAAGAATTAGATAGTTTCGCAAAAAAAAATTATTTTTTACTGTATGAAATGTTTTTGAAAAATTTTTGAAAATTTTTTTTGAAAAGACAATTTTTTTTCAATAATGTTCACTTTTAGTACGTAAATAAACTTTCTTAGACAATTTTTAATGACGTTAGTTCCAAACTAAAAGAATTAGATAGTTTCGCAAAAAAAAATTATTTTTTACTGTATGAAATGTCTTAGAAAAACTTCTGAAAAATATCTTTGAAAAGACAATTTTTTTTCAATAATGTTCACTTTTAGTACGTAAATAAACTTTCTTAGACAATTTTTAATGACGTTAGTTCCAAACTAAAAGAATTAGATAGTTTCGCAAAAAAAAATTATTTTTCACTGTATGAAATGTCTTAGAAAAATTTCTGAAAAATTTCTTTGAAAAGACAATTTTTTTTCAATAATGTTCACTTTTAGTACGTAAATAAACTTTCTTAGACAATTTTTAATGACGTTAGTTCCAAACTAAAAGAATTAGATAGATTCGCAAAAAAAAATTATTTTTCACTGTATGAAATGTCTTAGAAAAATTTCTGAAAAATTTCTTTGAAAAGACAATTTTTTTTCAATAATGTTCACTTTTAGTACGTTACAAGACTTCCTTAGACAATTTTTAATGACGTTAGTTCCAAACTAAAAGAATTAGATAGTTTCGCAAAAAAAAATTAATTTTCACTGTATGAAATGTCTTAGAAAAGTTTTTGAAAAATTTTTTTGAAAAGACAATTTTTTTTCAATAATGTTCACTTTTGGTACGTAAAAAAACTTTCTTAGACAATTTTTAATGACGTTAGTTCCAAACTAAAAGAATTAGATAGTTTTGCAAAAAAAATTATTTTTCACTGTATGAAATGTCTTAGAAAAAATTTTGAAAAATTTGTTTGAAAACACAATTTTTTTTCGATAATGTTCACTTTTAGTACGTAAAAAAACTTTCTTAGACAATTTTTATTGACGTTAGTTCCAAACAAAAAGAATTAGATAGTTTCGCAAAAAAATTATTTTTCACTGTATGAAATGTCTTGGAAAAATTTTTTTAAAAAGACATTTTTTTTTTTCAATAATGTTCACTTTTAGTACGTAAAAAAACTTTCTTAGACAATTTTTAATGACGTCAATTCCAAACTAAAAGAATTAGATAGTTTCGCAAAAAAAATTAATTTTCACTGTATGAAATGTCTTAGAAAAATTTCTGAAAAATTTCTTTGATAAGACAACTTTTTTTCAATAATGTTCACTTTTAGTACGTAAAAAAACTTTCTTAGACAATTTTTAATGACGTTAGTTCCAAACTAAAAGAATTAGATAGTTTTCCAAAAAAAAAAAGTTTTTCACTGTATGAAATGGTTTTGAAAAATTTTTTTAAAAAGACAATTTTTTTTCAATAATGTTCACTTCTAGTACGTAACAAAACTTTCTTAGACAATTTTTAATGACGTTCGTTCCAAACTAAAAGAATTAGATAGTTTCGCAAAAAAAAATTATTTTTTACTGTATGAAATGTTTTTGAAAAATTTTTGAAAATTTTTTTTGAAAAGACAATTTTTTTTCAATAATGTTCACTTTTAGTACGTAAATAAACTTTCTTAGACAATTTTTAATGACGTTAGTTCCAAACTAAAAGAATTAGATAGTTTCGCAAAAAAAAATTATTTTTTACTGTATGAAATGTCTTAGAAAAACTTCTGAAAAATATCTTTGAAAAGACAATTTTTTTTCAATAATGTTCACTTTTAGTACGTAAATAAACTTTCTTAGACAATTTTTAATGACGTTAGTTCCAAACTAAAAGAATTAGATAGTTTCGCAAAAAAAAATTATTTTTCACTGTATGAAATGTCTTAGAAAAATTTCTGAAAAATTTCTTTGAAAAGACAATTTTTTTTCAATAATGTTCACTTTTAGTACGTAAATAAACTTTCTTAGACAATTTTTAATGACGTTAGTTCCAAACTAAAAGAATTAGATAGATTCGCAAAAAAAAATTATTTTTCACTGTATGAAATGTCTTAGAAAAATTTCTGAAAAATTTCTTTGAAAAGACAATTTTTTTTCAATAATGTTCACTTTTAGTACGTTACAAGACTTCCTTAGACAATTTTTAATGACGTTAGTTCCAAACTAAAAGAATTAGATAGTTTCGCAAAAAAAAATTAATTTTCACTGTATGAAATGTCTTAGAAAAGTTTTTGAAAAATTTTTTTGAAAAGACAATTTTTTTTCAATAATGTTCACTTTTGGTACGTAAAAAAACTTTCTTAGACAATTTTTAATGACGTTAGTTCCAAACTAAAAGAATTAGATAGTTTTGCAAAAAAAATTATTTTTCACTGTATGAAATGTCTTAGAAAAGTTTTTGAAAAATTGTTTTGAAAAGACAATTTTTTTTCAATAATGTTCACTTTTAGTACGTAAATAAACTTTCTTAGACAATTTTTAATGACGTTAGTTCCAAACTAAAAGAATTAGATAGTTTCGCAAAAAAAATTATTTTTCACTGTATGAAATGTCTTAGAAAAATTTCTGAAAAATTTCTTTGAAAAGACAATTTTTTTTCAATAATGTTCACTTTTAGTACGTAAATAAACTTTCTTAGACAATTTTTAATGATGTTAGTTCCAAACTAAAAGAATTAGATAGTTTCGCAAAAAAAAATTATTTTTCACTGTATGAAATGTCTTAGAAAAATTTCTGAAAAATTTCTTTGAAAAGACAATTTTTTTTCAATAATGTTCACTTTTAGTACGTAAAAAAACTTTCTTAGACAATTTTTAATGACGTTAGTTCCAAACTAAAAGAATTAGATAGTTTCGCAAAAAAAATTTATTTTTCACTGTATGAAATGTCTTAGAAAAACTTTTGAAAAATTTTTTTGAAAACACAATTCTTTTTCGATAATGTTCACTTTTAGTACGTAAAAAAACTTTCTTAGACAATTTTTAATGACGTTAGTTCCAAACTAAAAGAATTAGATAGTTTTGCAAAAAAAAAAAGTTTTTCACTGTATGAAATGTTTTTGAAAAATTTTTTGGAAAAGACAATTTTTTTTCAATAATGTTCACTTTTAGTACGTAAATAAACTTTCTTAGACAATTTTTAATGACGTTAGTTCCAAACTAAAAGAATTAGATAGTTTCGCAAAAAAAAATTATTTTTCACTGTATGAAATATCTTGGAAAAAGTTTTTGAAAAGACAAGTTTTTTTCAATGATGTTCACTTTTAGTACGTAACAAAACTTTCTTAGACAATTTTTAATGACATTAGTTCCAAACTAAAAGAATTAGATAGTTTCGGAAAAAAAAATTATTTTTCACTCTAAGAAATGTCTTAGAAAAATTTTTTTGAAAAGACAATTTTTTTTCAATAATGTTCACTTTTAGTACGTAAATAAACTTTCTTAGACAATTTTTAATGACGTTAGTTCCAAACTAAAAGATTTAGATAGTTTCGCAGAAAAAAATTATTTTTTAATGCATGAAATGTCTTGGAAAAGTTTTTGAAAAACTTTTGAAAAAGACAATTTTTTTCAATAATGTTCACTTTAGTACGTAAAAAAACTTTCTTAGACAATTTTTAATGACGTTAGTTTCAAACTAAAAGAATTAGATTGTTTCGCAAAAAAAAATTATTTTTCACTGTATGAAATGTTTTACAAAATTTTTGAAAAATTTTTTTGAAAAGACAATTTTTTTTCAATAATGTTCACTATTGGTACGTAAAAAAACTTTCTTAGACAATTTTTAATGACATTAGTTCCAAACTAAAAGAATTAGATAGTTTCGCAAAAAAAAATTATTTTTCACTGTATGAAATGTCTTGGAAATAGTTTTTTGAAAAGACAATTTTTGTTCAATAATGTTCACTTTTGGTACGTAAAAAAACTTTCTTAGACAATTTTTAATGACGTTAGTTCCAAACTAAAAGAATTAGATAGTTTCGCAAAAAAAATTTATTTTTCACTGTATGAAATGTCTTAGAAAAACTTTTGAAAAATTTTTTTGAAAACACAATTTTTTTTCAATAATGTTCACTTTTAGTACGTAAAAAAACTTTCTTAGACAATTTTTAATGACGTTAGTTCCAAACTAAAAGAATTAGATAGTTTTGCAAAAAAAAAAAGTTTTTCACTGTATGAAATGTTTTGGAAAAATTTTTTTTAAAAGACAATTTTTTTTCAATAATGTTCACTTTTAGTACGTTACAAAACTTCCTTAGACAATTTTTAATGACGTTAGTTCCAAACTAAAAGAATTAGATAGTTTCGCAAAAAAAAATTATTTTTCACTGTATGAAATGTCTTAGAAAAATTTCTGAAAAATTTCTTTGAAAAGACAATTTTTTTTCAATAATGTTCACTTTTAGTACGTAAATAAACTTTCTTAGACAATTTTTAATGACGTTAGTTCCAAACTAAAAGAATTAGATAGTTTCGCAAAAAAAATTATTTTTCACTGTATGAAATGTCTTAGAAAAATTTCTGAAAAATTTCTTTGAAAAGACAATTTTTTTTCAATAATGTTCACTTTTAGTACGTAAAAAAACTTTCTTAGACAATTTTTAATGACGTTAGTTCCAAACTAAAGGAATTAGATAGTTTCGCAAAAAAAATTTATTTTTCACTGTATGAAATGTCTTAGAAAAACTTTTGAAAAATTTTTTTGAAAACACAATTTTTTTTCGATAATGTTCACTTTTAGTACGTAAAAAAACTTTCTTAGACAATTTTTAATGACGTTAGTTCCAAACTAAAAGAATTAGAGAGTTTTGCAAAAAAAAAAAGTTTTTCACTGTATGAAATGTTTTTGAAAAATTTTTTTGAAAAGACAATTTTTTTTCAATAATGTTCACTTTTAGTACGTAAATAAACTTTCTTAGACAATTTTTAATGACGTTAGTTCCAAACTAAAAGAATTAGATAGTTTGCCAAAAAAAATTTATTTTTTACTGTATGAAATGTCTTAGAAAAATTTTTGAAAAATTTTTTTGAAAAGACAATTTTTTTTCAATAATGTTCACTTTTAGTTCGTAAATAAACTTTCTTAGACAATTTTTAATAACGTTAGTTCCAAACTAAAAGAATTAGATAGTTTCGCAGAAAAAAATTATTTTTTAATGCATGAAATGTCTTGGAAAAGTTTTTGAAAAACTTTTGAAAAAAACAATTTTTTTCAATAATGTTCACTTTAGTACGTAAAAAAACTTTCTTAGACAATTTTTAATGACGTTAGTTTCAAACTAAAAAAATTAGATTGTTTCGCAAAAAAAAATTATTTTTCACTGTATGAAATGTTTTACAAAATTTTTGAAAAATTTTTTTGAAAAGACAATTTTTTTTCAATAATGTTCACTATTGGTACGTAAAAAAACTTTCTTAGACAATTTTTAATGACATTAGTTCCAAACTAAACGAATTAGATAGTTTCGCAAAAAAAAATTATTTTTCACTGTATGAAATGTCTTGGAAATAGTTTTTTGAAAAGACAATTTTTGTTCAATAATGTTCACTTTTGGTACGTAAAAAAACTTTCTTAGACAATTTTTAATGACGTTAGTTCCAAACTAAAAGAATTAGATAGTTTCGCAAAAAAAATTTATTTTTCACTGTATGAAATGTCTTAGAAAAGCTTTTGAAAAATTTTTTTGAAAACACAATTTTTTTTCGATAATGTTCTCTTTTAGTACGTTTCTTAGACAATTTTTAATGACATTAGTTCCAAACTAAAAGAATTAGATAGTTTCGCAAAAAAAAATTATTTTTCACTCTAAGAAATGTCTTAGAAAAATTTTTTTGAAAAGACAATTTTTTTTCAATAATGTTCACTTTTAGTACGTAAATAAACTTTCTTAGACAATTTTTAATGACGTTAGTTCCAAACTAAAAGAATTAGATAGTTTGCCAAAAAAAATTTATTTTTTACTGTATGAAATGTCTTAGAAAAATTTTTGAAAAATTTTTTTGAAAAGACAATTTTTTTTCAATAATGTTCACCTTTAGTTCGTAAATAAACTTTCTTAGACAATTTTTAATAACGTTAGTTCCAAACTAAAAGAATTAGATAGTTTCGCAGAAAAAAATTACTTTTTAATGCATGAAATGTCTTGGAAATGTTTTTGAAAAATTTTTTTGAAAACACAAATTTTTTTCGATAATGTTCACTTTTAGTACGTAAAAAAACTTTCTTAGACAATTTTTAATGACGTTAGTTCCAAACAAAAAGAATTAGATAGTTTCGCAAAAAAAATTATTTTTCACTGTATGAAATGTCTTGGAAAAATTTTTTTAAAAATTCAATTTTTTTTAATAATGTTCACTTTTAGTACGTAAATAAACTTTCTTAGACAATTTTCAATGACGTTAGTTCCAAACTAAAAGAATTAGATAGTTTCGCAAAAAAAAAATGATTTTTCACTGTATGAAATGTCTTGGAAAAAGTTTTTTGAAAAGACAAGTTTTTTTCAATGATGTTCACTTTTAGTACGTAAAAAAACTTTCTTAGACAATTTTTAATGACATTAGTTCCAAACTAAAAGAATTAGATAGTTTCGCAAAAAAAAACTATTTTTCACTCTATGAAATGTCTTGGAAAAATTTTTTTGAAAAGACAATTTTTT
The DNA here is from genome assembly GCF_918807975.1 of Aplidium turbinatum. Taxonomy (NCBI): domain Eukaryota; kingdom Metazoa; phylum Chordata; class Ascidiacea; order Aplousobranchia; family Polyclinidae; genus Aplidium; species Aplidium turbinatum. Next base: position 19,381,050 of record NC_137475.1, read on the forward strand.
TTCAATAATGTTCACTTTTAGTACGTAACAAAACTTCCTTAGACAATTTTTAATGACGTTAGTTCCAAACTAAAAGAATTAGATAGTTTCGCAAAAAAAAATTATTTTTCACTGTATGAAATGTCTTAGAAAGGTTTTTGAAAAATTTTTTTGAAAAGACAATTTTTTTTCAATAATGTTCACTTTTAGTACGTAAAAGAACTTTCTTAGACAATTTTTAATGACGTTAGTTCCAAACTAAAAGAATTAGATAGTTTCGCAAAAAAAATTATTTTTCACTGTATGAAATGTCTTGGAAATAGTTTTTTGAAAAGACAATTTTTTTTCAATAATGTTCACTTTTGGTACGTAAATAAACTTTCTTAGACAATTTTTAATGACGTTAGTTCCAAACTAAAAGAATTAGATAGTTTTGCAAAAAAAAATTATTTTTCACTGTATGAAATGTCTTAGAAAAGTTTTTGAAAAATTTTTTTGAAAAGACAATTTTTTTTCAATAATGTTCACTTTTGGTACGTAAAAAAACTTTCTTAGACAATTTTTAATGACGTTAGTTCCAAACTAAAAGAATTAGATAGTTTCGCAAAAAAAAATTATTTTTCACAGTATGAAATGTCTTAGAAAAGTTTTTGAAAAATTTTTTTGAAAAGACAATTTTTTTTCAATAATGTTCACTTTTGGTACGTAAAAAAACTTTCTTAGACAATTTTTAATGACATTAGTTCCAAACTAAAAGAATTAGATAGTTTCGCAAAAAAAAAAATTATCTTTCACTGTATGAAATGTCTTGGAAAAATTTTTTTGAAAAGACAATTTTTTTTCAATAATGTTCACTTTTAGTACGTAAAAAAACTTTCTTAGACATTTTTTAATGACGTTAGTTCCAAACTAAAAGAATTAGATAGTTTCGCAAAAAAAAATTATTTTTCACGGTATGAAATGTCTTGGAAAAAGTTTTTTGAAAAGACAAGTTTTTTTCAATGATGTTCACTTTTAGTACGTAACAAAACTTTCTTAGACAATTTTTAATGACGTTAGTTCCAAACTAAAAGAATTAGATAGTTTCCTAAAAAAAAATTATTTTTTACTGTATGAAATGTCTTAGAAAAATTTTTGAAAAATTTTTTTGAAAAGACAATTTTTTTTCAATAATGTTCACTTTTAGTTCGTAAATAAACTTTCTTAGACAATTTTTAATGACGTTAGTTCCAAACTAAAAGAATTAGAGAGTTTTGCAAAAAAAATTATTTTTTACTGCATGAAATGTCTTGAAAAAGTTTTTGAGGAACTTTTGAAAAAGACAATTTTTTTCAATAATGTTCACTTTAGTACGTAAAAAAACTTTCTTAGACAATTTTTAATGACGTTAGTTTCAAACTAAAAGAATTAGATTGTTTCGCAAAAAAAAATTATTTTTCACTGTATGAAATGTCTTAGAAAAGTTTTTGAAAAATTTTTTTGAAAAGGCAATTTTTTTTTAATAATGTTCACTTTTAGTACGTAAAAAAACTTTCTTAGACAATTTTTAATGACGTTAGTTCCAAACTAAAAGAATTAGATAGTTTCGCAAAAAAAAATTATTTTGCACAGTATGAAATGTCTTGGAAAAATTTTTTTGAAAAGACAATTTTTTTTCAATAATGTTCACTTTTAGTACGTAACAAAACTTCCTTAGATGATTTTTAATGACGTTAGTTCCAAACTAAAAGAATTAGATAGTTTCGCAAAAAAAAATTATTTTTCACTGTATGAAATGTCTTGGAAAAATTTTTTTAAAAAGACATTTTTTTTTTTCAATAATGTTCACTTTTAGTACGTAAAAAAACTTTCTTAGACAATTTTTAATGACGTCAATTCCAAACTAAAAGAATTAGATAGTTTCGCAAAAAAAATTAATTTTCACTGTATGAAATGTCTTAGAAAAATTTCTGAAAAATTTCTTTGATAAGACAATTTTTTTTCAATAATGTTCACTTTTAGTACGTAACAAAACTTTCTTAGACAATTTTTAATGACGTTCGTTCCAAACTAAAAGAATTAGATAGTTTCGCAAAAAAAAATTATTTTTTACTGTATGAAATGTTTTTGAAAAATTTTTGAAAAATTTTTTTGAAAAGACAATTTTTTTTCAATAATGTTCACTTTTAGTACGTAAATAAACTTTCTTAGACAATTTTTAATGACGTTAGTTCCAAACTAAAAGAATTAGATAGTTTCGCAAAAAAAATGATTTTTCACTGTATGAAATGTCTTAGAAAAACTTCTGAAAAATATCTTTGAAAAGACAATTTTTTTTCAATAATGTTCACTTTTAGTACGTAAATAAACTTTCTTAGACAATTTTTAATGACGTTAGTTCCAAACTAAAAGAATTAGATAGTTTCGCAAAAAAAAATTATTTTTCACTGTATGAAATGTCTTAGAAAAATTTCTGAAAAATTTCTTTGAAAAGACAATTTTTTTTCAATAATTTTCACTTTTAGTACGTAAATAAACTTTCTTAGACAATTTTTAATGACGTTAGTTCCAAACTAAAAGAATTAGATAGATTCGCAAAAAAAAATTATTTTTCACTGTATGAAATGTCTTAGAAAAATTTCTGAAAAATTTTTTTGAAAAGGCAATTTTTTTTCAATAATGTTCACTTTTAGTACGTAAAAAAACTTTCTTAGACAATTTTTAATGACGTTAGTTCCAAACTAAAAGAATTAGAGAGTTTTGCAAAAAAAATTATTTTTTACTGCTTGAAATGTCTTGAAAAAGTTTTTGAGAAACTTTTGAAAAAGACAATTTTTTTCAATAATGTTCACTTTAGTATGTAAAAAAACTTTCTTAGACAATTTTTAATGACGTTAGTTTCAAACTAAAAGAATTAGATTGTTTCGCAAAAAAAAATTATTTTTCACTGTATGAAATGTCTTAGAAAAAATTTTGAAAAATTTGTTTGAAAACACAATTTTTTTTCGATAATGTTCACTTTTAGTACGTAAAAAAACTTTCTTAGACAATTTTTATTGACGTTAGTTCCAAACAAAAAGAATTAGATAGTTTCGCAAAAAAAAATTATTTTTCACTGTATGAAATGTCTTGGAAAAATTTTTTTAAAAAGACATTTTTTTTTTTCAATAATGTTCACTTTTAGTACGTAAAAAAACTTTCTTAGACAATTTTTAATGACGTCAATTCCAAACTAAAAGAATTAGATAGTTTCGCAAAAAAAATTAATTTTCACTGTATGAAATGTCTTAGAAAAATTTCTGAAAAATTTCTTTGATAAGACAACTTTTTTTCAATAATGTTCACTTTTAGAACGTAAAAAAACTTTCTTAGACAATTTTTAATGACGTTAGTTCCAAACTAAAAGAATTAGATAGTTTTCCAAAAAAAAAAAGTTTTTCACTGTATGAAATGGTTTTGAAAAATTTTTTTAAAAAGACAATTTTTTTTCAATAATGTTCACTTTTAGTACGTAACAAAACTTTCTTAGACAATTTTTAATGACGTTCGTTCCAAACTAAAAGAATTAGATAGTTTCGCAAAAAAAAATTATTTTTTACTGTATGAAATGTTTTTGAAAAATTTTTGAAAAATTTTTTTGAAAAGACAATTTTTTTTCAATAATGTTCACTTTTAGTACGTAAATAAACTTTCTTAGACAATTTTTAATGACGTTAGTTCCAAACTAAAAGAATTAGATAGTTTCGCAAAAAAAAATTATTTTTCACTGTATGAAATGTCTTAGAAAAACTTCTGAAAAATATCTTTGAAAAGACAATTTTTTTTCAATAATGTTCACTTTTAGTACGTAAATAAACTTTCTTAGACAATTTTTAATGACGTTAGTTCCAAACTAAAAGAATTAGATAGTTTCGCAAAAAAAAATTATTTTTCACTGTATGAAATGTCTTAGAAAAATTTCTGAAAAATTTCTTTGAAAAGACAATTTTTTTTCAATAATGTTCACTTTTAGTACGTAAATAAACTTTCTTAGACAATTTTTAATGACGTTAGTTCCAAACTAAAAGAATTAGATAGATTCGCAAAAAAAAATTATTTTTCACTGTATGAAATGTCTTAGAAAAATTTCTGAAAAATTTCTTTGAAAAGACAATTTTTTTTCAATAATGTTCACTTTTAGTACGTTACAAGACTTCCTTAGACAATTTTTAATGACGTTAGTTCCAAACTAAAAGAATTAGATAGTTTCGCAAAAAAAAATTAATTTTCACTGTATGAAATGTCTTAGAATAATTTCTGAAAAATTTCTTTGATAAGACAATTTTTTTTCAATAATGTTCACTTTTAGTACGTAAAAAAACTTTCTTAGACAATTTTTAATGACGTTAGTTCCAAACTAAAAGAATTAGATAGTTTTCCAAAAAAAACAAGTTTTTCACTGTATGAAATGGTTTTGAAAAATTTTTTTAAAAAGACAATTTTTTTTCAATAATGTTCACTTTTAGTACGTAACAAAACTTTCTTAGACAATTTTTAATGACGTTCGTTCCAAACTAAAAGAATTAGATAGTTTCGCAAAAAAAAATTATTTTTTACTGTATGAAATGTTTTTGAAAAATTTTTGAAAAATTTTTTTGAAAAGACAATTTTTTTTCAATAATGTTCACTTTTAGTACGTAAATAAACTTTCTTAGACAATTTTTAATGACGTTAGTTCCAAACTAAAAGAATTAGATAGTTTCGCAAAAAAAAATTATTTTTCACTGTATGAAATGTCTTAGAAAAATTTCTGAAAAATTTCTTTGAAAAGACAATTTTTTTCAATAATGTTCACTTTTAGTACGTAAATAAACTTTCTTAGACAATTTTTAATGACGTTAGTTCCAAACTAAAAGAATTAGATAGTTTCCCAAAAAAAAATTATTTTTCACTGTATGAAATGTCTTAGAAAAACTTCTGAAAAATTTCTTTGAAAAGACAATTTTTTTTCAATAATGTTCACTTTTAGTACGTAAAAAAACTTTCTTAGACAATTTTTAATGACGTTAGTTCCAAACTAAAAGAATTAGATAGTTTTCCAAAAAAAAAAAGTTTTTCACTGTATGAAATGGTTTTGAAAAATTTTTTTAAAAGACAATTTTTTTTCAATAATGTTCACTTTTAGTACGTAACAAAACTTTCTTAGACAATTTTTAATGACGTTCGTTCCAAACTAAAAGAATTAGATAGTTTCGCAAAAAAAAATTATTTTTTACTGTATGAAATGTTTTTGAAAAATTTTTGAAAAATTTTTTTGAAAAGACAATTTTTTTTCAATAATGTTCACTTTTAGTACGTAAATAAACTTTCTTAGACAATTTTTAATGACGTTAGTTCCAAACTAAAAGAATTAGATAGTTTCGCAAAAAAAAATTATTTTTCACTGTATGAAATGTCTTAGAAAAACTTCTGAAAAATTTCTTTGAAAAGACAATTTTTTTTCAATAATGTTCACTTTTAGTACGTAAATAAACTTTCTTAGACAATTTTTAATGACGTTAGTTCCAAACTAAAAGAATTAGATAGTTTCCCAAAAAAAAATTATTTTTCACGGTATGAAATGTCTTGGAAAAAGTTTTTTGAAAAGACAAGTTTTTTTCAATGATGTTCACTTTTAGTACGTAACAAAACTTTCTTAGACAATTTTTAATGACGTTAGTTCCAAACTAAAAGAATTAGATAGTTTCGCAAAAAAAAATTATTTTTTACTGTATGAAATGTCTTAGAAAAATTTTTGAAAAATTTTTTTGAAAAGACAATTTTTTTTCAATAATGTTCACTTTTAGTTCGTAAATAAACTTTCTTAGACAATTTTTAATGACGTTAGTTCCAAACTAAAAGAATTAGAGAGTTTTGCAAAAAAAATTATTTTTTACTGCATGAAATGTCTTGAAAAAGTTTTTGAGAAACTTTTGAAAAAGACAATTTTTTTCAATAATGTTCACTTTAGTACGTAAAAAAACTTTCTTAGACAATTTTTAATGACGTTAGTTTCAAACTAAAAGAATTAGATTGTTTCGCAAAAAAAAATTATTTTTCACTGTATGAAATGTCTTAGAAAAGTTTTTGAAAAATTTTTTTGAAAAGGCAATTTTTTTTCAATAATGTTCACTTTTAGTACGTAAAAAAACTTTCTTAGACAATTTTTAATGACGTTAGTTCCAAACTAAAAGAATTAGATAGTTTCGCAAAAAAAAATTATTTTGCACAGTATGAAATGTCTTGGAAAAATTTTTTTGAAAAGACAATTTTTTTTCAATAATGTTCACTTTTAGTACGTAACAAAACTTCCTTAGATGATTTTTAATGACGTTAGTTCCAAACTAAAAGAATTAGATAGTTTCGCAAAAAAAAATTATTTTTCACTGTATGAAATGTTTTTGAAAAATTTTTGAAAAATTTTTTTGAAAAGACAATTTGTTTTCAATAATGTTCACTTTTAGTACGTAAATAAACTTTCTTAGACAATTTTTAATGACGTTAGTTCCAAACTAAAAGAATTAGATAGTTTCGCAAAAAAAAATTATTTTTCACTGTATGAAATGTCTTAGAAAAATTTCTGAAAAATTTCTTTGAAAAGACAATTTTTTTTCAATAATGTTCACTTTTAGTACGTAAATAAACTTTCTTAGACAATTTTTAATGACGTTAGTTCCAAACTAAAAGAATTAGATAGATTCGCAAAAAAAAATTATTTTTCACTGTATGAAATGTCTTAGAAAAATTTCTGAAAAATTTCTTTGAAAAGACAATTTTTTTTCAATAATGTTCACTTTTAGTACGTTACAAGACTTCCTTAGACAATTTTTAATGACGTTAGTTCCAAACTAAAAGAATTAGATAGTTTCGCAAAAAAAAATTAATTTTCACTGTATGAAATGTCTTAGAATAATTTCTGAAAAATTTCTTTGATAAGACAATTTTTTTTCAATAATGTTCACTTTTAGTACGTAAAAAAACTTTCTTAGACAATTTTTAATGACGTTAGTTCCAAACTAAAAGAATTAGATAGTTTTCCAAAAAAAAAAAGTTTTTCACTGTATGAAATGGTTTTGAAAAATTTTTTTAAAAAGACAATTTTTTTTCAATAATGTTCACTTTTAGTACGTAACAAAACTTTCTTAGACAATTTTTAATGACGTTCGTTCCAAACTAAAAGAATTAGATAGTTTCGCAAAAAAAAATTATTTTTTACTGTATGAAATGTTTTTGAAAAATTTTTGAAAAATTTTTTTGAAAAGACAATTTTTTTTCAATAATGTTCACTTTTAGTACGTAAATAAACTTTCTTAGACAATTATTAATGACGTTAGTTCCAAACTAAAAGAATTAGATAGTTTCGCAAAAAAAAATTATTTTTCACTGTATGAAATGTCTTAGAAAAATTTCTGAAAAATTTCTTTGAAAAGACAATGTTTTTCAATAATGTTCACTTTTAGTACGTAAATAAACTTTCTTAGACAATTTTTAATGACGTTAGTTCCAAACTAAAAGAATTAGATAGTTTCCCAAAAAAAAATTATTTTTCACTGTATGAAATGTTTTAGAAAAACTTCTGAAAAATTTCTTTGAAAAGACAATTTTTTTTCAATAATGTTCACTTTTAGTACGTAAAAAAACTTTCTTAGACAATTTTTAATGACGTTAGTTCCAAACTAAAAGAATTAGATAGTTTTCCAAAAAAAAAAAGTTTTTCACTGTATGAAATGGTTTTGAAAAATTTTTTTAAAAGACAATTTTTTTTCAATAATGTTCACTTTTAGTACGTAACAAAACTTTCTTAGACAATTTTTAATGACGTTCGTTCCAAACTAAAAGAATTAGATAGTTTCGCAAAAAAAAATTATTTTTTACTGTATGAAATGTTTTTGAAAAATTTTTGAAAAATTTTTTTGAAAAGACAATTTTTTTTCAATAATGTTCACTTTTAGTACGTAAATAAACTTTCTTAGACAATTTTTAATGACGTTAGTTCCAAACTAAAAGAATTAGATAGTTTCGCAAAAAAAATTTATTTTTCACTGTATGAAATGTCTTAGAAAAATTTCTGAAAAATTTCTTTGAAAAGACAATTTTTTTTCAATAATGTTCACTTTTAGTACGTAAATAAACTTTCTTAGACAATTTTTAATGACGTTAGTTCCAAACTAAAAGAATTAGATAGATTCGCAAAAAAAAATTATTTTTCACTGTATGAAATGTCTTAGAAAAATTTCTGAAAAATTTCTTTGAAAAGACAATTTTTTTTCAATAATGTTCACTTTTAGTACGTTACAAGACTTCCTTAGACAATTTTTAATGACGTTAGTTCCAAACTAAAAGAATTAGATAGTTTCGCAAAAAAAAATTAATTTTCACTGTATGAAATGTCTTAGAATAATTTCTGAAAAATTTCTTTGATAAGACAATTTTTTTTCAATAATGTTCACTTTTAGTACGTAAATAAACTTTCTTAGACAATTTTTAATGACGTTAGTTCCAAACTAAAAGAATTAGATAGTTTTCCAAAAAAAAAAAGTTTTTCACTGTATGAAATGGTTTTGAAAAATTTTTTTAAAAAGACAATTTTTTTTCAATAATGTTCACTTTTAGTACGTAACAAAACTTTCTTAGACAATTTTTAATGACGTTCGTTCCAAACTAAAAGAATTAGATAGTTTCGCAAAAAAAAATTATTTTTTACTGTATGAAATGTTTTTGAAAAATTTTTGAAAAATTTTTTTGAAAAGACAATTTTTTTTCAATAATGTTCACTTTTAGTACGTAAATAAACTTTCTTAGACAATTTTTAATGACGTTAGTTCCAAACTAAAAGAATTAGATAGTTTCGCAAAAAAAAATTATTTTTCACTGTATGAAATGTCTTAGAAAAATTTCTGAAAAATTTCTTTGAAAAGACAATGTTTTTCAATAATGTTCACTTTTAGTACGTAAATAAACTTTCTTAGACAATTTTTAATGACGTTAGTTCCAAACTAAAAGAATTAGATAGTTTCCCAAAAAAAAATTATTTTTCACTGTATGAAATGTTTTAGAAAAACTTCTGAAAAATTTCTTTGAAAAGACAATTTTTTTTCAATAATGTTCACTTTTAGTACGTAAAAAAACTTTCTTAGACAATTTTTAATGACGTTAGTTCCAAACTAAAAGAATTAGATAGTTTTCCAAAAAAAAAAAGTTTTTCACTGTATGAAATGGTTTTGAAAAATTTTTTTAAAAGACAATTTTTTTTCAATAATGTTCACTTTTAGTACGTAACAAAACTTTCTTAGACAATTTTTAATGACGTTCGTTCCAAACTAAAAGAATTAGATAGTTTCGCAAAAAAAAATTATTTTTTACTGTATGAAATGTTTTTGAAAAATTTTTGAAAAATTTTTTTGAAAAGACAATTTTTTTTCAATAATGTTCACTTTTAGTACGTAAATAAACTTTCTTAGACAATTTTTAATGACGTTAGTTCCAAACTAAAAGAATTAGATAGTTTCGCAAAAAAAAATTATTTTTCACTGTATGAAATGTCTTAGAAAAACTTCTGAAAAATTTCTTTGAAAAGACAATTTTTTTTCAATAATGTTCACTTTTAGTACGTAAATAAACTTTCTTAGACAATTTTTAATGACGTTAGTTCCAAACTAAAAGAATTAGATAGTTTCCCAAAAAAAATTATTTTTCACGGTATGAAATGTCTTGGAAAAAGTTTTTTGAAAAGACAAGTTTTTTTCAATGATGTTCACTTTTAGTACGTAACAAAACTTTCTTAGACAATTTTTAATGACGTTAGTTCCAAACTAAAAGAATTAGATAGTTTCGCAAAAAAAAATTATTTTTTACTGTATGAAATGTCTTAGAAAAATTTTTGAAAAATTTTTTTGAAAAGACAATTTTTTTTCAATAATGTTCACTTTTAGTTCGTAAATAAACTTTCTTAGACAATTTTTAATGACGTTAGTTCCAAACTAAAAGAATTAGAGAGTTTTGCAAAAAAAATTATTTTTTACTGCATGAAATGTCTTGAAAAAGTTTTTGAGAAACTTTTGAAAAAGACAATTTTTTTCAATAATGTTCACTTTAGTACGTAAAAAAACTTTCTTAGACAATTTTTAATGACGTTAGTTTCAAACTAAAAGAATTAGATTGTTTCGCAAAAAAAAATTATTTTTCACTGTATGAAATGTCTTAGAAAAGTTTTTGAAAAATTTTTTTGAAAAGGCAATTTTTTTTCAATAATGTTCACTTTTAGTACGTAAAAAAACTTTCTTAGACAATTTTTAATGACGTTAGTTCCAAACTAAAAGAATTAGATAGTTTCGCAAAAAAAAATTATTTTGCACAGTATGAAATGTCTTGGAAAAATTTTTTTGAAAAGACAATTTTTTTTCAATAATGTTCACTTTTAGTACGTAACAAAACTTCCTTAGATGATTTTTAATGACGTTAGTTCCAAACTAAAAGAATTAGATAGTTTCGCAAAAAAAAATTATTTTTCACTGTATGAAATGTTTTTGAAAAATTTTTGAAAAATTTTTTTGAAAAGACAATTTGTTTTCAATAATGTTCACTTTTAGTACGTAAATAAACTTTCTTAGACAATTTTTAATGACGTTAGTTCCAAACTAAAAGAATTAGATAGTTTCGCAAAAAAAAATTATTTTTCACTGTATGAAATGTCTTAGAAAAACTTCTGAAAAATTTCTTTGAAAAGACAATTTTTTTTCAATAATGTTCACTTTTAGTACGTAAATAAACTTTCTTAGACAATTTTTAATGACGTTAGTTCCAAACTAAAAGAATTAGATAGTTTCCCAAAAAAAAATTATTTTTCACGGTATGAAATGTCTTGGAAAAAGTTTTTTGAAAAGACAAGTTTTTTTCAATGATGTTCACTTTTAGTACGTAACAAAACTTTCTTAGACAATTTTTAATGACGTTAGTTCCAAACTAAAAGAATTAGATAGTTTCGCAAAAAAAAATTATTTTTTACTGTATGAAATGTCTTAGAAAAATTTTTGAAAAATTTTTTTGAAAAGACAATTTTTTTTTAATAATGTTCACTTTTAGTTCGTAAATAAACTTTCTTAGACAATTTTTAATGACGTTAGTTCCAAACTAAAAGAATTAGAGAGTTTTGCAAAAAAAATTATTTTTTACTGCATGAAATGTCTTGAAAAAGTTTTTGAGAAACTTTTGAAAAAGACAATTTTTTTCAATAATGTTCACTTTAGTACGTAAAAAAACTTTCTTAGACAATTTTTAATGACGTTAGTTTCAAACTAAAAGAATTAGATTGTTTCGCAAAAAAAAATTATTTTTCACTGTATGAAATGTCTTAGAAAAGTTTTTGAAAAATTTTTTTGAAAAGGCAATTTTTTTTCAATAATGTTCACTTTTAGTACGTAAAAAAACTTTCTTAGACAATTTTTAATGACGTTAGTTCCAAACTAAAAGAATTAGATAGTTTCGCAAAAAAAAATTATTTTGCACAGTATGAAATGTCTTGGAAAAATTTTTTTGAAAAGACAATTTTTTTTCAATAATGTTCACTTTTAGTACGTAACAAAACTTCCTTAGATGATTTTTAATGACGTTAGTTCCAAACTAAAAGAATTAGATAGTTTCGCAAAAAAAAATTATTTTTTACTGTATGAAATGTTTTTGAAAAATTTTTGAAAAATTTTTTTGAAAAGACAATTTGTTTTCAATAATGTTCACTTTTAGTACGTAAATAAACTTTCTTAGACAATTTTTAATGACGTTAGTCCCAAACTAAAAGAATTAGATAGTTTCGCAAAAAAAAATTATTTTTCACAGTATGAAATGTCTTAGAAAAACTTCTGAAAAATATCTTTGAAAAGACAATTTTTTTTCAATTATGTTCACTTTTAGTACGTAAATAAACTTTCTTAGACAATTTTTAATGACGTTAGTTCCAAACTAAAAGAATTAGATAGTTTCGCAAAAAAAAATTATTTTTCACTGTATGAAATGTCTTAGAAAAATTTCTGAAAAATTTCTTTGAAAAGACAATTTTTTTTCAATAATGTTCACTTTTAGTACGTAAATAAACTTTCTTAGACAATTTTTAATGACGTTAGTTCCAAACTAAAAGAATTAGATAGTTTCGCAAAAAAAATTTATTTTTCACTGTATGAAATGTCTTAGAAAAGCTTTTGAAAAATTTTTTTGAAAACACAATTTTTTTTCGATAATGTTCTCTTTTAGTACGTTTCTTAGACAATTTTTAATGACATTAGTTCCAAACTAAAAGAATTAGATAGTTTCGCAAAAAAAAATTATTTTTCACTCTAAGAAATGTCTTAGAAAAATTTTTTTGAAAAGACAATTTTTTTTCAATAATGTTCACTTTTAGTACGTAAATAAACTTTCTTAGACAATTTTTAATGACGTTAGTTCCAAACTAAAAGAATTAGATAGTTTGCCAAAAAAAATTTATTTTTTACTGTATGAAATGTCTTAGAAAAATTTTTGAAAAATTTTTTTGAAAAGACAATTTTTTTTCAATAATGTTCACTTTTAGTTCGTAAATAAACTTTCTTAGACAATTTTTAATGACGTTAGTTCCAAACTAAAAGAATTAGATAGATTCGCAAAAAAAAATTATTTTTCACTGTATGAAATGTCTTAGAAAAATTTCTGAAAAATTTCTTTGAAAAGACAATTTTTTTTCAATAATGTTCACTTTTAGTACGTTACAAGACTTCCTTAGACAATTTTTAATGACGTTAGTTCCAAACTAAAAGAATTAGATAGTTTCGCAAAAAAAAATTAATTTTCACTGTATGAAATGTCTTAGAATAATTTCTGAAAAATTTCTTTGATAAGACAATTTTTTTTCAATAATGTTCACTTTTAGTACGTAAAAAAACTTTCTTAGACAATTTTTAATGACGTTAGTTCCAAACTAAAAGAATTAGATAGTTTTCCAAAAAAAACAAGTTTTTCACTGTATGAAATGGTTTTGAAAAATTTTTGACATTTTTTTGACAAAAAAGACAATTTTTTTTCAATAATGTTCACTTTTAGTACGTAAATAAACTTTCTTAGACAATTTTTAATGACGTTAGTTCCAAACTAAAAGAATTAGATAGTTTCGCAAAAAAAAATTATTTTTCACTCTAAGAAATGTCTTAGAAAAATTTTTTTGAAAAGACAATTTTTTTTCAATAATGTTCACTTTTAGTACGTAAATAAACTTTCTTAGACAATTTTTAATGACGTTAGTTCCAAACTAAAAGAATTAGATAGTTTGCCAAAAAAAATTTATTTTTTACTGTATGAAATGTCTTAGAAAAATTTTTGAAAAATTTTTTTGAAAAGACAATTTTTTTTTCAATAATGTTCACCTTTAGTTCGTAAATAAACTTTCTTAGACAATTTTTAATGACGTTAGTTCCAAACTAAAAGAATTAGATAGATTCGCAAAAAAAAATTATTTTTCACTGTATGAAATGTCTTAGAAAAATTTCTGAAAAATTTCTTTGAAAAGACAATTTTTTTTCAATAATGTTCACTTTTAGTACGTTACAAGACTTCCTTAGACAATTTTTAATGACGTTAGTTCCAAACTAAAAGAATTAGATAGTTTCGCAAAAAAAAATTAATTTTCACTGTATGAAATGTCTTAGAATAATTTCTGAAAAATTTCTTTGATAAGACAATTTTTTTTCAATAATGTTCACTTTTAGTACGTAAAAAAACTTTCTTAGACAATTTTTAATGACGTTAGTTCCAAACTAAAAGAATTAGATAGTTTTCCAAAAAAAACAAGTTTTTCACTGTATGAAATGGTTTTGAAAAATTTTTTTAAAAAGACAATTTTTTTTCAATAATGTTCACTTTTAGTACGTAACAAAACTTTCTTAGACAATTTTTAATGACGTTCGTTCCAAACTAAAAGAATTAGATAGTTTCGCAAAAAAAAATTATTTTTTACTGTATGAAATGTTTTTGAAAAATTTTTGAAAAATTTTTTTGAAAAGACAATTTTTTTTCAATAATGTTCACTTTTAGTACGTAAATAAACTTTCTTAGACAATTTTTAATGACGTTAGTTCCAAACTAAAAGAATTAGATAGTTTCGCAAAAAAAAATTATTTTTCACTGTATGAAATGTCTTAGAAAAGTTTTTGAAAAATTTCTTTGAAAAGACAATTTTTTTCAATAATGTTCACTTTTAGTACGTAAATAAACTTTCTTAGACAATTTTTAATGACGTTAGTTCCAAACTAAAAGAATTAGATAGTTTCGCAAAAAAAAATTATTTTTCACTGTATGAAATGTCTTAGAAAAACTTCTGAAAAATTTCTTTGAAAAGACAATTTTTTTTCAATAATGTTCACTTTTAGTACGTAAAAAAACTTTCTTAGACAATTTTTAATGACGTTAGTTCCAAACTAAAAGAATTAGATAGTTTTCCAAAAAAAAAAAGTTTTTCACTGTATGAAATGGTTTTGAAAAATTTTTTTAAAAGACAATTTTTTTTCAATAATGTTCACTTTTAGTACGTAACAAAACTTTCTTAGACAATTTTTAATGACGTTCGTTCCAAACTAAAAGAATTAGATAGTTTCGCAAAAAAAAATTATTTTTTACTGTATGAAATGTTTTTGAAAAATTTTTGAAAAATTTTTTTGAAAAGACAATTTTTTTTCAATAATGTTCACTTTTAGTACGTAAATAAACTTTCTTAGACAATTTTTAATGACGTTAGTTCCAAACTAAAAGAATTAGATAGTTTCGCAAAAAAAAATTATTTTTCACTGTATGAAATGTCTTAGAAAAACTTCTGAAAAATTTCTTTGAAAAGACAATTTTTTTTCAATAATGTTCACTTTTAGTACGTAAATAAACTTTCTTAGACAATTTTTAATGACGTTAGTTCCAAACTAAAAGAATTAGATAGTTTCCCAAAAAAAAATTATTTTTCACGGTATGAAATGTCTTGGAAAAAGTTTTTTGAAAAGACAAGTTTTTTTCAATGATGTTCACTTTTAGTACGTAACAAAACTTCCTTAGACAATTTTTAATGACGTTAGTTCCAAACTAAAAGAATTAGATAGTTTCGCAAAAAAAAATTATTTTTTACTGTATGAAATGTCTTAGAAAAATTTTTGAAAAATTTTTTTGAAAAGACAATTTTTTTTCAATAATGTTCACTTTTAGTTCGTAAATAAACTTTCTTAGACAATTTTTAATGACGTTAGTTCCAAACTAAAAGAATTAGAGAGTTTTGCAAAAAAAATTATTTTTTACTGCATGAAATGTCTTGAAAAAGTTTTTGAGAAACTTTTGAAAAAGACAATTTTTTTCAATAATGTTCACTTTAGTACGTAAAAAAACTTTCTTAGACAATTTTTAATGACGTTAGTTTCAAACTAA
Organism: Aplidium turbinatum; assembly: GCF_918807975.1. Lineage (NCBI taxonomy): Eukaryota > Metazoa > Chordata > Ascidiacea > Aplousobranchia > Polyclinidae > Aplidium > Aplidium turbinatum. The sequence continues at coordinate 19,396,446 of NC_137475.1, forward strand.
AAGAATTAGATTGTTTCGCAAAAAAAAATTATTTTTCACTGTATGAAATGTCTTAGAAAAGTTTTTGAAAAATTTTTTTGAAAAGGCAATTTTTTTTCAATAATGTTCACTTTTAGTACGTAAAAAAACTTTCTTAGACAATTTTTAATGACGTTAGTTCCAAACTAAAAGAATTAGATAGTTTCGCAAAAAAAAATTATTTTGCACAGTATGAAATGTCTTGGAAAAATTTTTTTGAAAAGACAATTTTTTTTCAATAATGTTCACTTTTAGTACGTAACAAAACTTCCTTAGATGATTTTTAATGACGTTAGTTCCAAACTAAAAGAATTAGATAGTTTCGCAAAAAAAAATTATTTTTCACTGTATGAAATGTTTTTGAAAAATTTTTGAAAAATTTTTTTGAAAAGACAATTTGTTTTCAATAATGTTCACTTTTAGTACGTAAATAAACTTTCTTAGACAATTTTTAATGACGTTAGTTCCAAACTAAAAGAATTAGATAGTTTCGCAAAAAAAAATTATTTTTCACTGTATGAAATGTCTTAGAAAAATTTCTGAAAAATTTCTTTGAAAAGACAATTTTTTTTCAATAATGTTCACTTTTAGTACGTAAATAAACTTTCTTAGACAATTTTTAATGACGTTAGTTCCAAACTAAAAGAATTAGATAGATTCGCAAAAAAAAATTATTTTTCACTGTATGAAATGTCTTAGAAAAATTTCTGAAAAATTTCTTTGAAAAGACAATTTTTTTTCAATAATGTTCACTTTTAGTACGTTACAAGACTTCCTTAGACAATTTTTAATGACGTTAGTTCCAAACTAAAAGAATTAGATAGTTTCGCAAAAAAAAATTAATTTTCACTGTATGAAATGTCTTAGAATAATTTCTGAAAAATTTCTTTGATAAGACAATTTTTTTTCAATAATGTTCACTTTTAGTACGTAAAAAAACTTTCTTAGACAATTTTTAATGACGTTAGTTCCAAACTAAAAGAATTAGATAGTTTTCCAAAAAAAAAAAGTTTTTCACTGTATGAAATGGTTTTGAAAAATTTTTTTAAAAAGACAATTTTTTTTCAATAATGTTCACTTTTAGTACGTAACAAAACTTTCTTAGACAATTTTTAATGACGTTCGTTCCAAACTAAAAGAATTAGATAGTTTCGCAAAAAAAAATTATTTTTTACTGTATGAAATGTTTTTGAAAAATTTTTGAAAAATTTTTTTGAAAAGACAATTCTTTTCAATAATGTTCACTTTTAGTACGTAAATAAACTTTCTTAGACAATTTTTAATGACGTTAGTTCCAAACTAAAAGAATTAGATAGTTTCGCAAAAAAAAATTATTTTTCACTCTATGAAATGTCTTAGAAAAATTTCTGAAAAATTTCTTTGAAAAGACAATGTTTTTCAATAATGTTCACTTTTAGTACGTAAATAAACTTTCTTAGACAATTTTTAATGACGTTAGTTCCAAACTAAAAGAATTAGATAGTTTCCCAAAAAAAAATTATTTTTCACTGTATGAAATGTTTTAGAAAAACTTCTGAAAAATTTCTTTGAAAAGACAATTTTTTTTCAATAATGTTCACTTTTAGTACGTAAAAAAACTTTCTTAGACAATTTTTAATGACGTTAGTTCCAAACTAAAAGAATTAGATAGTTTTCCAAAAAAAAAAAGTTTTTCACTGTATGAAATGGTTTTGAAAAATTTTTTTAAAAGACAATTTTTTTTCAATAATGTTCACTTTTAGTACGTAACAAAACTTTCTTAGACAATTTTTAATGACGTTCGTTCCAAACTAAAAGAATTAGATAGTTTCGCAAAAAAAAATTATTTTTTACTGTATGAAATGTTTTTGAAAAATTTTTGAAAAATTTTTTGAAAAGACAATTTTTTTTCAATAATGTTCACTTTTAGTACGTAAATAAACTTTCTTAGACAATTTTTAATGACGTTAGTTCCAAACTAAAAGAATTAGATAGTTTCGCAAAAAAAAATTATTTTTCACTGTATGAAATGTCTTAGAAAAACTTCTGAAAAATTTCTTTGAAAAGACAATTTTTTTTCAATAATGTTCACTTTTAGTACGTAAATAAACTTTCTTAGACAATTTTTAATGACGTTAGTTCCAAACTAAAAGAATTAGATAGTTTCCCAAAAAAAAATTATTTTTCACGGTATGAAATGTCTTGGAAAAAGTTTTTTGAAAAGACAAGTTTTTTTCAATGATGTTCACTTTTAGTACGTAACAAAACTTTCTTAGACAATTTTTAATGACGTTAGTTCCAAACTAAAAGAATTAGATAGTTTCGCAAAAAAAAATTATTTTTTACTGTATGAAATGTCTTAGAAAAATTTTTGAAAAATTTTTTTGAAAAGACAATTTTTTTTCAATAATGTTCACTTTTAGTTCGTAAATAAACTTTCTTAGACAATTTTTAATGACGTTAGTTCCAAACTAAAAGAATTAGAGAGTTTTGCAAAAAAAATTATTTTTTACTGCATGAAATGTCTTGAAAAAGTTTTTGAGAAACTTTTGAAAAAGACAATTTTTTTCAATAATGTTCACTTTAGTACGTAAAAAAACTTTCTTAGACAATTTTTAATGACGTTAGTTTCAAACTAAAAGAATTAGATTGTTTCGCAAAAAAAAATTATTTTTCACTGTATGAAATGTCTTAGAAAAGTTTTTGAAAAATTTTTTTGAAAAGGCAATTTTTTTTCAATAATGTTCACTTTTAGTACGTAAAAAAACTTTCTTAGACAATTTTTAATGACGTTAGTTCCAAACTAAAAGAATTAGATAGTTTCGCAAAAAAAAATTATTTTGCACAGTATGAAATGTCTTGGAAAAATTTTTTTGAAAAGACAATTTTTTTTCAATAATGTTCACTTTTAGTACGTAACAAAACTTCCTTAGATGATTTTTAATGACGTTAGTTCCAAACTAAAAGAATTAGATAGTTTCGCAAAAAAAAATTATTTTTCACTGTATGAAATGTTTTTGAAAAATTTTTGAAAAATTTTTTTGAAAAGACAATTTGTTTTCAATAATGTTCACTTTTAGTACGTAAATAAACTTTCTTAGACAATTTTTAATGACGTTAGTTCCAAACTAAAAGAATTAGATAGTTTCGCAAAAAAAAATTATTTTTCACTGTATGAAATGTCTTAGAAAAACTTCTGAAAAATTTCTTTGAAAAGACAATTTTTTTTCAATAATGTTCACTTTTAGTACGTAAATAAACTTTCTTAGACAATTTGTAATGACGTTAGTTCCAAACTAAAAGAATTAGATAGTTTCCCAAAAAAAAATTATTTTTCACGGTATGAAATGTCTTGGAAAAAGTTTTTTGAAAAGACAAGTTTTTTTCAATGATGTTCACTTTTAGTACGTAACAAAACTTTCTTAGACAATTTTTAATGACGTTAGTTCCAAACTAAAAGAATTAGATAGTTTCGCAAAAAAAAATTATTTTTTACTGTATGAAATGTCTTAGAAAAATTTTTGAAAAATTTTTTTGAAAAGACAATTTTTTTTCAATAATGTTCACTTTTAGTTCGTAAATAAACTTTCTTAGACAATTTTTAATGACGTTAGTTCCAAACTAAAAGAATTAGAGAGTTTTGCAAAAAAAATTATTTTTTACTGCATGAAATGTCTTGAAAAAGTTTTTGAGAAACTTTTGAAAAAGACAATTTTTTTCAATAATGTTCACTTTAGTACGTAAAAAAACTTTCTTAGACAATTTTTAATGACGTTAGTTTCAAACTAAAAGAATTAGATAGTTTCGCAAAAAAAAATTATTTTTCACTGTATGAAATGTCTTAGAAAAGTTTTTGAAAAATTTTTTTGAAAAGGCAATTTTTTTTCAATAATGTTCACTTTTAGTACGTAAAAAAACTTTCTTAGACAATTTTTAATGACGTTAGTTCCAAACTAAAAGAATTAGATAGTTTCGCAAAAAAAAATTATTTTGCACAGTATGAAATGTCTTGGAAAAATTTTTTTGAAAAGACAATTTTTTTTCAATAATGTTCACTTTTAGTACGTAACAAAACTTCCTTAGATGATTTTTAATGACGTTAGTTCCAAACTAAAAGAATTAGATAGTTTCGCAAAAAAAAATTATTTTTCACTGTATGAAATGTTTTTGAAAAATTTTTGAAAAATTTTTTTGAAAAGACAATTTGTTTTCAATAATGTTCACTTTTAGTACGTAAATAAACTTTCTTAGACAATTTTTAATGACGTTAGTCCCAAACTAAAAGAATTAGATAGTTTCGCAAAAAAAAATTATTTTTCACAGTATGAAATGTCTTAGAAAAACTTCTGAAAAATATCTTTGAAAAGACAATTTTTTTTCAATTATGTTCACTTTTAGTACGTAAATAAACTTTCTTAGACAATTTTTAATGACGTTAGTTCCAAACTAAAAGAATTAGATAGTTTCGCAAAAAAAAATTATTTTTCACTGTATGAAATGTCTTAGAAAAATTTCTGAAAAATTTCTTTGAAAAGACAATTTTTTTTCAATAATGTTCACTTTTAGTACGTAAATAAACTTTCTTAGACAATTTTTAATGACGTTAGTTCCAAACTAAAAGAATTAGATAGTTTCGCAAAAAAAATTTATTTTTCACTGTATGAAATGTCTTAGAAAAGCTTTTGAAAAATTTTTTTAAAAACACAATTTTTTTTCGATAATGTTCTCTTTTAGTACGTTTCTTAGACAATTTTTAATGACATTAGTTCCAAACTAAAAGAATTAGATAGTTTCGCAAAAAAAAATTATTTTTCACTCTAAGAAATGTCTTAGAAAAATTTTTTTGAAAAGACAATTTTTTTTCAATAATGTTCACTTTTAGTACGTAAATAAACTTTCTTAGACAATTTTTAATGACGTTAGTTCCAAACTAAAAGAATTAGATAGTTTGCCAAAAAAAATTTATTTTTTACTGTATGAAATGTCTTAGAAAAATTTTTGAAAAATTTTTTTGAAAAGACAATTTTTTTTCAATAATGTTCACCTTTAGTTCGTAAATAAACTTTCTTAGACAATTTTTAATAACGTTAGTTCCAAACTAAAAGAATTAGATAGTTTCGCAGAAAAAAATTACTTTTTAATGCATGAAATGTCTTGGAAATGTTTTTGAAAAATTTTTTTGAAAACACAAATTTTTTTCGATAATGTTCACTTTTAGTACGTAAAAAAACTTTCTTAGACAATTTTTAATGACGTTAGTTCCAAACAAAAAGAATTAGATAGTTTCGCAAAAAAAATTATTTTTCACTGTATGAAATGTCTTGGAAAAATTTTTTTAAAAATTCAATTTTTTTTAATAATGTTCACTTTTAGTACGTAAATAAACTTTCTTAGACAATTTTCAATGACGTTAGTTCCAAACTAAAAGAATTAGATAGTTTCGCAAAAAAAAAATGATTTTTCACTGTATGAAATGTCTTGGAAAAAGTTTTTTGAAAAGACAAGTTTTTTTCAATGATGTTCACTTTTAGTACGTAAAAAAACTTTCTTAGACAATTTTTAATGACATTAGTTCCAAACTAAAAGAATTAGATAGTTTCGCAAAAAAAAACTATTTTTCACTCTATGAAATGTCTTGGAAAAATTTTTTTGAAAAGACAATTTTTTTTCAATAATGTTCACTTTTAGTACGTAACAAAACTTCCTTAGACAATTTTTAATGACGTTAGTTCCAAACTAAAAGAATTAGATAGTTTCGCAAAAAAAAATTATTTTTCACTGTATGAAATGTCTTAGAAAGGTTTTTGAAAAATTTTTTTGAAAAGACAATTTTTTTTCAATAATGTTCACTTTTAGTACGTAAAAGAACTTTCTTAGACAATTTTTAATGACGTTAGTTCCAAACTAAAAGAATTAGATAGTTTCGCAAAAAAAATTATTTTTCACTGTATGAAATGTCTTGGAAATAGTTTTTTGAAAAGACAATTTTTTTTCAATAATGTTCACTTTTGGTACGTAAATAAACTTTCTTAGACAATTTTTAATGACGTTAGTTCCAAACTAAAAGAATTAGATAGTTTCCTAAAAAAAAATTATTTTTTACTGTATGAAATGTCTTAGAAAAATTTTTGAAAAATTTTTTTGAAAAGACAATTTTTTTTCAATAATGTTCACTTTTAGTTCGTAAATAAACTTTCTTAGACAATTTTTAATGACATTAGTTCCAAACTAAAAGAATTAGAGAGTTTTGCAAAAAAAATTATTTTTTACTGCATGAAATGTCTTGAAAAAGTTTTTGAGAAACTTTTGAAAAAGACAATTTTTTTCAATAATGTTCACTTTAGTACGTAAAAAAACTTTCTTAGACAATTTTTAATGACGTTAGTTTCAAACTAAAAGAATTAGATTGTTTCGCAAAAAAAAATTATTTTTCACTGTATGAAATGTCTTAGAACAGTTTTTGAAAAATTTTTTTGAAAAGGCAATTTTTTTTTAATAATGTTCACTTTTAGTACGTAAAAAAACTTTCTTAGACAATTTTTAATGACGTTAGTTCCAAACTAAAAGAATTAGATAGTTTCGCAAAAAAAAATTATTTTGCACAGTATGAAATGTCTTGGAAAAGTTTTTTTGAAAAGACAATTTTTTTTCAATAATGTTCACTTTTAGTACGTAACAAAACTTCCTTAGATGATTTTTAATGACGTTAGTTCCAAACTAAAAGAATTAGATAGTTTCGCAAAAAAAAATTATTTTTCACTGTATGAAATGTCTTGGAAAAATTTTTTTAAAAAGACATTTTTTTTTTTCAATAATGTTCACTTTTAGTACGTAAATAAACTTTCTTAGACAATTTTTATTGACGTCAATTCCAAACTAAAAGAATTAGATAGTTTCGCAAAAAAAATTAATTTTCACTGTATGAAATGTCTTAGAAAAATTTCTGAAAAATTTCTTTGATAAGACAACTTTTTTTCAATAATGTTCACTTTTAGTACGTAAAAAAACTTTCTTAGACAATTTTTAATGACGTTAGTTCCAAACTAAAAGAATTAGATAGTTTTCCAAAAAAAAAAAGTTTTTCACTGTATGAAATGGTTTTGAAAAATTTTTTTAAAAAGACAATTTTTTTTCAATAATGTTCACTTTTAGTACGTAACAAAACTTTCTTAGACAATTTTTAATGACGTTCGTTCCAAACTAAAAGAATTAGATAGTTTCGCAAAAAAAAATTATTTTTTACTGTATGAAATGTTTTTGAAAAATTTTTGAAAAATTTTTTTAAAAAGACAATTTTTTTTCAATAATGTTCACTTTTAGTACGTAAATAAACTTTCTTAGACAATTTTTAATGACGTTAGTTCCAAACTAAAAGAATTAGATAGTTTCGCAAAAAAAATGATTTTTCACTGTATGAAATGTCTTAGAAAAACTTCTGAAAAATATCTTTGAAAAGACAATTTTTTTTCAATAATGTTCACTTTTAGTACGTAAATAAACTTTCTTAGACAATTTTTAATGACGTTAGTTCCAAACTAAAAGAATTAGATAGTTTCGCAAAAAAAAATTATTTTTCACTGTATGAAATGTCTTAGAAAAATTTCTGAAAAATTTCTTTGAAAAGACAATTTTTTTTCAATAATTTTCACTTTTAGTACGTAAATAAACTTTCTTAGACAATTTTTAATGACGTTAGTTCCAAACTAAAAGAATTAGATAGATTCGCAAAAAAAAATTATTTTTCACTGTATGAAATGTCTTAGAAAAATTTCTGAAAAATTTCTTTGAAAAGACAATTTTTTTTCAATAATGTTCACTTTTAGTACGTTACAAGACTTCCTTAGACAATTTTTATTGACGTTAGTTCCAAACTAAAAGAATTAGATAGTTTCGCAAAAAAAAATTAATTTTCACTGTATGAAATGTCTTAGAAAAATTTCTGAAAAATTTCTTTGATAAGACAATTTTTTTTCAATAATGTTCACTTTTAGTACGTAAAAAAACTTTCTTAGACAATTTTTAATGACGTTAGTTCCAAACTAAAAGAATTAGATAGTTTTCCAAAAAAAAAAAGTTTTTCACTGTATGAAATGGTTTTGAAAAATTTTTTTAAAAAGACAATTTTTTTTCAATAATGTTCACTTTTAGTACGTAACAAAACTTTCTTAGACAATTTTTAATGACGTTCGTTCCAAACTAAAAGAATTAGATAGTTTCGCAAAAAAAAATTATTTTTTACTGTATGAAATGTTTTTGAAAAATTTTTGAAAAATTTTTTTGAAAAGACAATTTTTTTTCAATAATGTTCACTTTTAGTACGTAAATAAACTTTCTTAGACAATTTTTAATGACGTTAGTTCCAAACTAAAAGAATTAGATAGTTTCGCAAAAAAAAATTATTTTTCACTGTATGAAATGTCTTAGAAAAACTTCTGAAAAATTTCTTTGAAAAGACAATTTTTTTTCAATAATGTTCACTTTTAGTACGTAAATAAACTTTCTTAGACAATTTTTAATGACGTTAGTTCCAAACTAAAAGAATTAGATAGTTTCCCAAAAAAAAATTATTTTTCACGGTATGAAATGTCTTGGAAAAAGTTTTTTGAAAAGACAAGTTTTTTTCAATGATGTTCACTTTTAGTACGTAACAAAACTTTCTTAGACAATTTTTAATGACGTTAGTTCCAAACTAAAAGAATTAGATAGTTTCGCAAAAAAAAATTATTTTTCACTGTATGAAATGTCTTGGAAAAAGTTTTTTGAAAAGACAAGTTTTTTTCAATGATGTTCACTTTTAGTACGTAACAAAACTTTCTTAGACAATTTTTAATGACGTTAGTTCCAAACTAAAAGAATTAGATAGTTTCCTAAAAAAAAATTATTTTTTACTGTATGAAATGTCTTGAAAAAGTTTTTGAGAAACTTTTGAAAAAGACAATTTTTTTCAATAATGTTCACTTTAGTACGTAAAAAAACTTTCTTAGACAATTTTTAATGACGTTAGTTTCAAACTAAAAGAATTAGATTGTTTCGCAAAAAAAAATTATTTTTCACTGTATGAAATGTCTTAGAAAAGTTTTTGAAAAATTTTTTTGAAAAGGCAATTTTTTTTTAATAATGTTCACTTTTAGTACGTAAAAAAACTTTCTTAGACAATTTTTAATGACGTTAGTTCCAAACTAAAAGAATTAGATAGTTTCGCAAAAAAAAATTATTTTGCACAGTATGAAATGTCTTGGAAAAATTTTTTTGAAAAGACAATTTTTTTTCAATAATGTTCACTTTTAGTACGTAACAAAACTTCCTTAGATGATTTTTAATGACGTTAGTTCCAAACTAAAAGAATTAGATAGTTTCGCAAAAAAAAATTATTTTTCACTGTATGAAATGTCTTGGAAAAATTTTTTTAAAAAGACATTTTTTTTTTTCAATAATGTTCACTTTTAGTACGTAAAAAAACTTTCTTAGACAATTTTTATTGACGTCAATTCCAAACTAAAAGAATTAGATAGTTTCGCAAAAAAAATTAATTTTCACTGTATGAAATGTCTTAGAAAAATTTCTGAAAAATTTCTTTGATAAGACAACTTTTTTTCAATAATGTTCACTTTTAGTACGTAAAAAAACTTTCTTAGACAATTTTTAATGACGTTAGTTCCAAACTAAAAGAATTAGATAGTTTTCCAAAAAAAAAAAGTTTTTCACTGTATGAAATGGTTTTGAAAAATTTTTTTAAAAAGACAATTTTTTTTCAATAATGTTCACTTTTAGTACGTAACAAAACTTTCTTAGACAATTTTTAATGACGTTCGTTCCAAACTAAAAGAATTAGATAGTTTCGCAAAAAAAAATTATTTTTTATTGTATGAAATGTTTTTGAAAAATTTTTGAAAAATTTTTTTGAAAAGACAATTTTTTTTCAATAATGTTCACTTTTAGTACGTAAATAAACTTTCTTAGACAATTTTTAATGACGTTAGTTCCAAACTAAAAGAATTAGATAGTTTCGCAAAAAAAATGATTTTTCACTGTATGAAATGTCTTAGAAAAACTTCTGAAAAATATCTTTGAAAAGACAATTTTTTTTCAATAATGTTCACTTTTAGTACGTAAATAAACTTTCTTAGACAATTTTTAATGACGTTAGTTCCAAACTAAAAGAATTAGATAGTTTCGCAAAAAAAAATTATTTTTCACTGTATGAAATGTCTTAGAAAAATTTCTGAAAAATTTCTTTGAAAAGACAATTTTTTTTCAATAATTTTCACTTTTAGTACGTAAATAAACTTTCTTAGACAATTTTTAATGACGTTAGTTCCAAACTAAAAGAATTAGATAGATTCGCAAAAAAAAATTATTTTTCACGGTATGAAATGTCTTAGAAAAATTTCTGAAAAATTTCTTTGAAAAGACAATTTTTTTTCAATAATGTTCACTTTTAGTACGTTACAAGACTTCCTTAGACAATTTTTAATGACGTTAGTTCCAAACTAAAAGAATTAGATAGTTTCGCAAAAAAAAATTAATTTTCACTGTATGAAATGTCTTAGAAAAATTTCTGAACAATTTCTTTGATAAGACAATTTTTTTTCAATAATGTTCACTTTTAGTACGTAAAAAAACTTTCTTAGACAATTTTTAATGACGTTAGTTCCAAACTAAAAGAATTAGATAGTTTTCCAAAAAAAAAAAGTTTTTCACTGTATGAAATGGTTTTGAAAAATTTTTTTAAAAAGACAATTTTTTTTCAATAATGTTCACTTTTAGTACGTAACAAAACTTTCTTAGACAATTTTTAATGACGTTCGTTCCAAACTAAAAGAATTAGATAGTTTCGCAAAAAAAAATTATTTTTTACTGTATGAAATGTTTTTGAAAAATTTTTGAAAAATTTTTTTGAAAAGACAATTTTTTTTCAATAATGTTCACTTTTAGTACGTAAATAAACTTTCTTAGACAATTTTTAATGACGTTAGTTCCAAACTAAAAGAATTAGATAGTTTCGCAAAAAAAAATTATTTTTCACTGTATGAAATGTCTTAGAAAAACTTCTGAAAAATTTCTTTGAAAAGACAATTTTTTTTCAATAATGTTCACTTTTAGTACGTAAATAAACTTTCTTAGACAATTTTTAATGACGTTAGTTCCAAACTAAAAGAATTAGATAGTTTCCCAAAAAAAAATTATTTTTCACGGTATGAAATGTCTTGGAAAAAGTTTTTTGAAAAGACAAGTTTTTTTCAATGATGTTCACTTTTAGTACGTAACAAAACTTTCTTAGACAATTTTTAATGACGTTAGTTCCAAACTAAAAGAATTAGATAGTTTCGCAAAAAAAAATTATTTTTCACTGTATGAAATGTCTTGGAAAAAGTTTTTTGAAAAGACAAGTTTTTTTCAATGATGTTCACTTTTAGTACGTAACAAAACTTTCTTAGACAATTTTTAATGACGTTAGTTCCAAACTAAAAGAATTAGATAGTTTCCTAAAAAAAAATTATTTTTTACTGTATGAAATGTCTTAGAAAAATTTTTAAAAAATTTTTTTGAAAAGACAATTTTTTTTCAATAATGTTCAACTTTCTTAGACAATTTTTAATGACGTTAGTTCCAAACTAAAAGAATTAGAGAGTTTTGCAAAAAAAATTATTTTTTACTGCATGAAATGTCTTGAAAAAGTTTTTGAGAAACTTTTGAAAAAGACAATTTTTTTCAATAATGTTCACTTTAGTACGTAAAAAAACTTTCTTAGACAATTTTTAATGACGTTAGTTTCAAACTAAAAGAATTAGATTGTTTTGCAAAAAAAAATTATTTTTCACTGTATGAAATGTCTTAGAAAAGTTTTTGAAAAATTTTTTTGAAAAGGCAATTTTTTTTCAATAATGTTCACTTTTAGTACGTAAAAAAACTTTCTTAGACAATTTTTAATGACGTTAGTTCCAAACTAAAAGAATTAGAGAGTTTTGCAAAAAAAATTATTTTTTACTGCATGAAATGTCTTGAAAAAGTTTTTGAGAAACTTTTGAAAAAGACAATTTTTTTCAATAATGTTCACTTTAGTACGTAAAAAAACTTTCTTAGACAATTTTTAATGACGTTAGTTTCAAACTAAAAGAATTAGATTGTTTCGCAAAAAAAAATTATTTTTCACTGTATGAAATGTCTTAGAAAAGTTTTTGAAAAAATTTTTTGAAAAGGCAATTTTTTTTTAATAATGTTCACTTTTAGTACGTAAAAAAACTTTCTTAGACAATTTTTAATGACGTTAGTTCCAAACTAAAAGAATTAGATAGTTTCGCAAAAAAAAATTATTTTGCACAGTATGAAATGTCTTGGAAAAATTTTTTTGAAAAGACAATTTTTTTTCAATAATGTTCACTTTTAGTACGTAACAAAACTTCCTTAGATGATTTTTTATGACGTTAGTTCCAAACTAAAAGAATTAGATAGTTTCGCAAAAAAAAATTATTTTTCACTTAATGAAATGTCTTAGAAAAAATTTTGAAAAATTTGTTTGAAAACACAATTTTTTTTCGATAATGTTCACTTTTAGTACGTAAAAAAACTTTCTTAGACAATTTTTATTGACGTTAGTTCCAAACAAAAAGAATTAGATAGTTTCGCAAAAAAAAATTATTTTTCACTGTATGAAATGTCTTGGAAAAATTTTTTTAAAAAGACATTTTTTTTTTTCAATAATGTTCACTTTTAGTACGTAAAAAAACTTTCTTAGACAATTTTTAATGACGTCAATTCCAAACTAAAAGAATTAGATAGTTTCGCAAAAAAAATTAATTTTCACTGTATGAAATGTCTTAGAAAAATTTCTGAAAAATTTCTTTGATAAGACAACTTTTTTTCAATAATGTTCACTTTTAGAACGTAAAAAAACTTTCTTAGACAATTTTTAATGACGTTAGTTCCAAACTAAAAGAATTAGATAGTTTTCCAAAAAAAAAAAGTTTTTCACTGTATGAAATGGTTTTGAAAAATTTTTTTAAAAAGACAATTTTTTTTCAATAATGTTCACTTTTAGTACGTAACAAAACTTTCTTAGACAATTTTTAATGACGTTCGTTCCAAACTAAAAGAATTAGATAGTTTCGCAAAAAAAAATTATTTTTTACTGTATGAAATGTTTTTGAAAAATTTTTGAAAGACAATTTTTTTTCAATAATGTTCACTTTTAGTACGTAAATAAACTTTCTTAGACAATTTTTAATGACGTTAGTTCCAAACTAAAAGAATTAGATAGTTTCGCAAAAAAAAATTATTTTTCACTGTATGAAATGTCTTAGAAAAACTTCTGAAAAATATCTTTGAAAAGACAATTTTTTTTCAATAATGTTCACTTTTAGTACGTAAATAAACTTTCTTAGACAATTTTTAATGACGTTAGTTCCAAACTAAAAGAATTAGATAGTTTCGCAAAAAAAAATTATTTTTCACTGTATGAAATGTCTTAGAAAAATTTCTGAAAAATTTCTTTGAAAAGACAATTTTTTTTCAATAATGTTCACTTTTAGTACGTAAATAAACTTTCTTAGACAATTTTTAATGACGTTAGTTCCAAACTAAAAGAATTAGATAGATTCGCAAAAAAAAATTATTTTTCACTGTATGAAATGTCTTAGAAAAATTTCTGAAAAATTTCTTTGAAAAGACAATTTTTTTTCAATAATGTTCACTTTTAGTACGTTACAAGACTTCCTTAGACAATTTTTAATGACGTTAGTTCCAAACTAAAAGAATTAGATAGTTTCGCAAAAAAAAATTAATTTTCACTGTATGAAATGTCTTAGAATAATTTCTGAAAAATTTCTTTGATAAGACAATTTTTTTTCAATAATGTTCACTTTTAGTACGTAAAAAAACTTTCTTAGACAATTTTTAATGACGTTAGTTCCAAACTAAAAGAATTAGATAGTTTTCCAAAAAAAAAAAGTTTTTCACTGTATGAAATGGTTTTGAAAAATTTTTTTAAAAAGACAATTTTTTTTCAATAATGTTCACTTTTAGTACGTAACAAAACTTTCTTAGACAATTTTTAATGACGTTCGTTCCAAACTAAAAGAATTAGATAGTTTCGCAAAAAAAAATTATTTTTTACTGTATGAAATGTTTTTGAAAAATTTTTGAAAAATTTTTTTGAAAAGACAATTTTTTTTCAATAATGTTCACTTTTAGTACGTAAATAAACTTTCTTAGACAATTTTTAATGACGTTAGTTCCAAACTAAAAGAATTAGATAGTTTCGCAAAAAAAAATTATTTTTCACTGTATGAAATGTCTTAGAAAAATTTCTGAAAAATTTCTTTGAAAAGACAATTTTTTTCAATAATGTTCACTTTTAGTACGTAAATAAACTTTCTTAGACAATTTTTAATGACGTTAGTTCCAAACTAAAAGAATTAGATAGTTTCCCAAAAAAAAATTATTTTTCACTGTATGAAATGTCTTAGAAAAACTTCTGAAAAATTTCTTTGAAAAGACAATTTTTTTTCAATAATGTTCACTTTTAGTACGTAAAAAAACTTTCTTAGACAATTTTTAATGACGTTAGTTCCAAACTAAAAGAATTAGATAGTTTTCCAAAAAAAAAAAGTTTTTCACTGTATGAAATGGTTTTGAAAAATTTTTTTAAAAGACAATTTTTTTTCAATAATGTTCACTTTTAGTACGTAACAAAACTTTCTTAGACAATTTTTAATGACGTTCGTTCCAAACTAAAAGAATTAGATAGTTTCGCAAAAAAAAATTATTTTTTACTGTATGAAATGTTTTTGAAAAATTTTTGAAAAATTTTTTTGAAAAGACAATTTTTTTTCAATAATGTTCACTTTTAGTACGTAAATAAACTTTTTTAGACAATTTTTAATGACGTTAGTTCCAAACTAAAAGAATTAGATAGTTTCGCAAAAAAAAATTATTTTTCACTGTATGAAATGTCTTAGAAAAACTTCTGAAAAATTTCTTTGAAAAGACAATTTTTTTTCAATAATGTTCACTTTTAGTACGTAAATAAACTTTCTTAGACAATTTTTAATGACGTTAGTTCCAAACTAAAAGAATTAGATAGTTTCCCAAAAAAAAATTATTTTTCACTGTATGAAATGTCTTGGAAAAAGTTTTTTGAAAAGACAAGTTTTTTTCAATGATGTTCACTTTTAGTACGTAACAAAACTTTCTTAGACAATTTTTAATGACGTTAGTTCCAAACTAAAAGAATTAGATAGTTTCGCAAAAAAAAATTATTTTTTACTGTATGAAATGTCTTAGAAAAATTTTTGAAAAATTTTTTTGAAAAGACAATTTTTTTTCAATAATGTTCACTTTTAGTTCGTAAATAAACTTTCTTAGACAATTTTTAATGACGTTAGTTCCAAACTAAAAGAATTAGAGAGTTTTGCAAAAAAAATTATTTTTTACTGCATGAAATGTCTTGAAAAAGTTTTTGAGAAACTTTTGAAAAAGACAATTTTTTTCAATAATGTTCACTTTAGTACGTAAAAAAACTTTCTTAGACAATTTTTAATGACGTTAGTTTCAAACTAAAAGAATTAGATTGTTTCGCAAAAAAAAATTATTTTTCACTGTATGAAATGTCTTAGAAAAGTTTTTGAAAAATTTTTTTGAAAAGGCAATTTTTTTTCAATAATGTTCACTTTTAGTACGTAAAAAAACTTTCTTAGACAATTTTTAATGACGTTAGTTCCAAACTAAAAGAATTAGATAGTTTCGCAAAAAAAAATTATTTTGCACAGTATGAAATGTCTTGGAAAAATTTTTTTGAAAAGACAATTTTTTTTCAATAATGTTCACTTTTAGTACGTAACAAAACTTCCTTAGATGATTTTTAATGACGTTAGTTCCAAACTAAAAGAATTTGATAGTTTCGCAAAAAAAAATTATTTTTCACTGTATGAAATGTTTTTGAAAAATTTTTGAGAAATTTTTTTGAAAAGACAATTTGTTTTCAATAATGTTCACTTTTAGTACGTAAATAAACTTTCTTAGACAATTTTTAATGACGTTAGTTCCAAACTAAAAGAATTAGATAGTTTCGCAAAAAAAAATTATTTTTCACGGTATGAAATGTCTTAGAAAAACTTCTGAAAAATTTCTTTGAAAAGACAATTTTTTTTCAATAATGTTCACTTTTAGTACGTAAATAAACTTTCTTAGACAATTTTTAATGACGTTAGTTCCAAACTAAAAGAATTAGATAGTTTCCCAAAAAAAAATTATTTTTCACGGTATGAAATGTCTTGGAAAAAGTTTTTTGAAAAGACAAGTTTTTTTCAATGATGTTCACTTTTAGTACGTAACAAAACTTTCTTAGACAATTTTTAATGACGTTAGTTCCAAACTAAAAGAATTAGATAGTTTCGCAAAAAAAAATTATTTTTTACTGTATGAAATGTCTTAGAAAAATTTTTGAAAAATTTTTTTGAAAAGACAATTTTTTTTCAATAATGTTCACTTTTAGTTCGTAAATAAACTTTCTTAGACAATTTTTAATGACGTTAGTTCCAAACTAAAAGAATTAGAGAGTTTTGCAAAAAAAATTATTTTTTACTGCATGAAATGTCTTGAAAAAGTTTTTGAGAAACTTTTGAAAAAGACAATTTTTTTCAATAATGTTCACTTTAGTACGTAAAAAAACTTTCTTAGACAATTTTTAATGACGTTAGTTTCAAACTAAAAGAATTAGATTGTTTCGCAAAAAAAAATTATTTTTCACTGTATGAAATGTCTTAGAAAAGTTTTTGAAAAATTTTTTTGAAAAGGCAATTTTTTTTCAATAATGTTCACTTTTAGTACGTAAAAAAACTTTCTTAGACAATTTTTAATGACGTTAGTTCCAAACTAAAAGAATTAGATAGTTTCGCAAAAAAAAATTATTTTGCACAGTATGAAATGTCTTGGAAAAATTTTTTTGAAAAGACAATTTTTTTTCAATAATGTTCACTTTTAGTACGTAACAAAACTTCCTTAGATGATTTTTAATGACGTTAGTTCCAAACTAAAAGAATTAGATAGTTTCGCAAAAAAAAATTATTTTTCACTGTATGAAATGTTTTTGAAAAATTTTTGAAAAATTTTTTTGAAAAGACAATTTGTTTTCAATAATGTTCACTTTTAGTACGTAAATAAACTTTCTTAGACAATTTTTAATGACGTTAGTTCCAAACTAAAAGAATTAGATAGTTTCGCAAAAAAAAATTATTTTTCACTGTATGAAATGTCTTAGAAAAATTTCTGAAAAATTTCTTTGAAAAGACAATTTTTTTTCAATAATGTTCACTTTTAGTACGTAAATAAACTTTCTTAGACAATTTTTAATGACGTTAGTTCCAAACTAAAAGAATTAGATAGATTCGCAAAAAAAAATTATTTTTCACTGTATGAAATGTCTTAGAAAAATTTCTGAAAAATTTTTTTGAAAAGACAATTTTTTTTCAATAATGTTCACTTTTAGTACGTTACAAGACTTCCTTAGACAATTTTTAATGACGTTAGTTCCAAACTAAAAGAATTAGATAGTTTCGCAAAAAAAAATTAATTTTCACTGTATGAAATGTCTTAGAAAAATTTCTGAAAAATTTCTTTGATAAGACAATTTTTTTTCAATAATGTTCACTTTTAGTACGTAAAAAAACTTTCTTAGACAATTTTTAATGACGTTAGTTCCAAACTAAAAGAATTATATATTTTTCCAAAAAAAAAAAGTTTTTCACTGTATGAAATGGTTTTGAAAAATTTTTTTAAAAGACAATTTTTTTTCAATAATGTTCACTTTTAGTACGTAACAAAACTTTCTTAGACAATTTTTAATGACGTTCGTTCCAAACTAAAAGAATTAGATAGTTTCGCAAAAAAAAATTATTTTTTACTGTATGAAATGTTTTTGAAAAATTTTTGAAAAATTTTTTTGAAAAGACAATTTTTTTTCAATAATGTTCACTTTTAGTACGTAAATAAACTTTCTTAGACAATTTTTAATGACGTTAGTTCCAAACTAAAAGAATTAGATAGTTTCGCAAAAAAAAATTATTTTTCACTGTATGAAATGTCTTAGAAAAACTTTTGAAAAATTTCTTTGAAAAGACAATTTTTTTTCAATAATGTTCACTTTTAGTACGTAAATAAACTTTCTTAGACAATTTTTAATGACGTTAGTTCCAAACTAAAAGAATTAGATAGTTTCCCAAAAAAAAATTATTTTTCACTGTATGAAATGTCTTGGAAAAAGTTTTTTGAAAAGACAAGTTTTTTTCAATGATGTTCACTTTTAGTACGTAACAAAACTTTCTTAGACAATTTTTAATGACGTTAGTTCCAAACTAAAAGAATTAGATAGTTTCGCAAAAAAAAATTATTTTTTACTGTATGAAATGTCTTAGAAAAATTTTTGAAAAATTTTTTTGAAAAGACAATTTTTTTTCAATAATGTTCACTTTTAGTTCGTAAATAAACTTTCTTAGACAATTTTTAATGACGTTAGTTCCAAACTAAAAGAATTAGAGAGTTTTGCAAAAAAAATTATTTTTTACTGCATGAAATGTCTTGAAAAAGTTTTTGAGAAACTTTTGAAAAAGACAATTTTTTTCAATAATGTTCACTTTAGTACGTAAAAAAACTTTCTTAGACAATTTTTAATGACGTTAGTTTCAAACTAAAAGAATTAGATTGTTT
The DNA here is from genome assembly GCF_918807975.1 of Aplidium turbinatum. Classification (NCBI taxonomy): domain Eukaryota; kingdom Metazoa; phylum Chordata; class Ascidiacea; order Aplousobranchia; family Polyclinidae; genus Aplidium; species Aplidium turbinatum. The sequence goes on from NC_137475.1 coordinate 19,415,145, forward strand.
CGCAAAAAAAAATTATTTTTCACTGTATGAAATGTCTTAGAAAAGTTTTTGAAAAATTTTTTTGAAAAGGCAATTTTTTTTCAATAATGTTCACTTTTAGTACGTAAAAAAACTTTCTTAGACAATTTTTAATGACGTTAGTTCCAAACTAAAAGAATTAGATAGTTTCGCAAAAAAAAGTTATTTTGCACAGTATGAAATGTCTTGGAAAAATTTTTTTGAAAAGACAATTTTTTTTCAATAATGTTCACTTTTAGTACGTAACAAAACTTCCTTAGATGATTTTTAATGACGTTAGTTCCAAACTAAAAGAATTAGATAGTTTCGCAAAAAAAAATTATTTTTCACTGTATGAAATGTTTTTGAAAAATTTTTGAAAAATTTTTTTGAAAAGACAATTTGTTTTCAATAATGTTCACTTTTAGTACGTAAATAAACTTTCTTAGACAATTTTTAATGACGTTAGTTCCAAACTAAAAGAATTAGATAGTTTCGCAAAAAAAAATTATTTTTCACTGTATGAAATGTCTTAGAAAAACTTCTGAAAAATTTCTTTGAAAAGACAATTTTTTTTCAATAATGTTCACTTTTAGTACGTAAATAAACTTTCTTAGACAATTTTTAATGACGTTAGTTCCAAACTAAAAGAATTAGATAGTTTCCCAAAAAAAAATTATTTTTCACGGTATGAAATGTCTTGGAAAAAGTTTTTTGAAAAGACAAGTTTTTTTCAATAATGTTCACTTTTAGTACGTAACAAAACTTTCTTAGACAATTTTTAATGACGTTCGTTCCAAACTAAAAGAATTAGATAGTTTCGCAAAAAAAAATTATTTTTTACTGTATGAAATGTTTTTGAAAAATTTTTGAAAAATTTTTTTGAAAAGACAATTTTTTTTCAATAATGTTCACTTTTAGTACGTAAATAAACTTTCTTAGACAATTTTTAATGACGTTAGTTCCAAACTAAAAGAATTAGATAGTTTCGCAAAAAAAAATTATTTTTCACTGTATGAAATGTCTTAGAAAAATTTCTGAAAAATTTCTTTGAAAAGACAATTTTTTTCAATAATGTTCACTTTTAGTACGTAAATAAACTTTCTTAGACAATTTTTAATGACGTTAGTTCCAAACTAAAAGAATTAGATAGTTTCCCAAAAAAAAATTATTTTTCACTGTATGAAATGTCTTAGAAAAACTTCTGAAAAATTTCTTTGAAAAGACAATTTTTTTTCAATAATGTTCACTTTTAGTACGTAAAAAAACTTTCTTAGACAATTTTTAATGACGTTAGTTCCAAACTAAAAGAATTAGATAGTTTTCCAAAAAAAAAAAGTTTTTCACTGTATGAAATGGTTTTGAAAAATTTTTTTAAAAGACAATTTTTTTTCAATAATGTTCACTTTTAGTACGTAACAAAACTTTCTTAGACAATTTTTAATGACGTTCGTTCCAAACTAAAAGAATTAGATAGTTTCGCAAAAAAAAATTATTTTTTACTGTATGAAATGTTTTTGAAAAATTTTTGAAAAATTTTTTTGAAAAGACAATTTTTTTTCAATAATGTTCACTTTTAGTACGTAAATAAACTTTTTTAGACAATTTTTAATGACGTTAGTTCCAAACTAAAAGAATTAGATAGTTTCGCAAAAAAAAATTATTTTTCACTGTATGAAATGTCTTAGAAAAACTTCTGAAAAATTTCTTTGAAAAGACAATTTTTTTTCAATAATGTTCACTTTTAGTACGTAAATAAACTTTCTTAGACAATTTTTAATGACGTTAGTTCCAAACTAAAAGAATTAGATAGTTTCCCAAAAAAAAATTATTTTTCACTGTATGAAATGTCTTGGAAAAAGTTTTTTGAAAAGACAAGTTTTTTTCAATGATGTTCACTTTTAGTACGTAACAAAACTTTCTTAGACAATTTTTAATGACGTTAGTTCCAAACTAAAAGAATTAGATAGTTTCGCAAAAAAAAATTATTTTTTACTGTATGAAATGTCTTAGAAAAATTTTTGAAAAATTTTTTTGAAAAGACAATTTTTTTTCAATAATGTTCACTTTTAGTTCGTAAATAAACTTTCTTAGACAATTTTTAATGACGTTAGTTCCAAACTAAAAGAATTAGAGAGTTTTGCAAAAAAAATTATTTTTTACTGCATGAAATGTCTTGAAAAAGTTTTTGAGAAACTTTTGAAAAAGACAATTTTTTTCAATAATGTTCACTTTAGTACGTAAAAAAACTTTCTTAGACAATTTTTAATGACGTTAGTTTCAAACTAAAAGAATTAGATTGTTTCGCAAAAAAAAATTATTTTTCACTGTATGAAATGTCTTAGAAAAGTTTTTGAAAAATTTTTTTGAAAAGGCAATTTTTTTTCAATAATGTTCACTTTTAGTACGTAAAAAAACTTTCTTAGACAATTTTTAATGACGTTAGTTCCAAACTAAAAGAATTAGATAGTTTCGCAAAAAAAAATTATTTTGCACAGTATGAAATGTCTTGGAAAAATTTTTTTGAAAAGACAATTTTTTTTCAATAATGTTCACTTTTAGTACGTAACAAAACTTCCTTAGATGATTTTTAATGACGTTAGTTCCAAACTAAAAGAATTTGATAGTTTCGCAAAAAAAAATTATTTTTCACTGTATGAAATGTTTTTGAAAAATTTTTGAGAAATTTTTTTGAAAAGACAATTTGTTTTCAATAATGTTCACTTTTAGTACGTAAATAAACTTTCTTAGACAATTTTTAATGACGTTAGTTCCAAACTAAAAGAATTAGATAGTTTCGCAAAAAAAAATTATTTTTCACGGTATGAAATGTCTTAGAAAAACTTCTGAAAAATTTCTTTGAAAAGACAATTTTTTTTCAATAATGTTCACTTTTAGTACGTAAATAAACTTTCTTAGACAATTTTTAATGACGTTAGTTCCAAACTAAAAGAATTAGATAGTTTCCCAAAAAAAAATTATTTTTCACGGTATGAAATGTCTTGGAAAAAGTTTTTTGAAAAGACAAGTTTTTTTCAATGATGTTCACTTTTAGTACGTAACAAAACTTTCTTAGACAATTTTTAATGACGTTAGTTCCAAACTAAAAGAATTAGATAGTTTCGCAAAAAAAAATTATTTTTTACTGTATGAAATGTCTTAGAAAAATTTTTGAAAAATTTTTTTGAAAAGACAATTTTTTTTCAATAATGTTCACTTTTAGTTCGTAAATAAACTTTCTTAGACAATTTTTAATGACGTTAGTTCCAAACTAAAAGAATTAGAGAGTTTTGCAAAAAAAATTATTTTTTACTGCATGAAATGTCTTGAAAAAGTTTTTGAGAAACTTTTGAAAAAGACAATTTTTTTCAATAATGTTCACTTTAGTACGTAAAAAAACTTTCTTAGACAATTTTTAATGACGTTAGTTTCAAACTAAAAGAATTAGATTGTTTCGCAAAAAAAAATTATTTTTCACTGTATGAAATGTCTTAGAAAAGTTTTTGAAAAATTTTTTTGAAAAGGCAATTTTTTTTCAATAATGTTCACTTTTAGTACGTAAAAAAACTTTCTTAGACAATTTTTAATGACGTTAGTTCCAAACTAAAAGAATTAGATAGTTTCGCAAAAAAAAATTATTTTGCACAGTATGAAATGTCTTGGAAAAATTTTTTTGAAAAGACAATTTTTTTTCAATAATGTTCACTTTTAGTACGTAACAAAACTTCCTTAGATGATTTTTAATGACGTTAGTTCCAAACTAAAAGAATTAGATAGTTTCGCAAAAAAAAATTATTTTTCACTGTATGAAATGTTTTTGAAAAATTTTTGAAAAATTTTTTTGAAAAGACAATTTGTTTTCAATAATGTTCACTTTTAGTACGTAAATAAACTTTCTTAGACAATTTTTAATGACGTTAGTCCCAAACTAAAAGAATTAGATAGTTTCGCAAAAAAAAATTATTTTTCACAGTATGAAATGTCTTAGAAAAACTTCTGAAAAATATCTTTGAAAAGACAATTTTTTTTCAATTATGTTCACTTTTAGTACGTAAATAAACTTTCTTAGACAATTTTTAATGACGTTAGTTCCAAACTAAAAGAATTAGATAGTTTCGCAAAAAAAAATTATTTTTCACTGTATGAAATGTCTTAGAAAAATTTCTGAAAAATTTCTTTGAAAAGACAATTTTTTTTCAATAATGTTCACTTTTAGTACGTAAATAAACTTTCTTAGACAATTTTTAATGACGTTAGTTCCAAACTAAAAGAATTAGATAGATTCGCAAAAAAAAATTATTTTTCACTGTATGAAATGTCTTAGAAAAATTTCTGAAAAATTTTTTTGAAAAGACAATTTTTTTTCAATAATGTTCACTTTTAGTACGTTACAAGACTTCCTTAGACAATTTTTAATGACGTTAGTTCCAAACTAAAAGAATTAGATAGTTTCGCAAAAAAAAATTAATTTTCACTGTATGAAATGTCTTAGAAAAATTTCTGAAAAATTTCTTTGATAAGACAATTTTTTTTCAATAATGTTCACTTTTAGTACGTAAAAAAACTTTCTTAGACAATTTTTAATGACGTTAGTTCCAAACTAAAAGAATTAGATAGTTTTCCAAAAAAAAAAAGTTTTTCACTGTATGAAATGGTTTTGAAAAATTTTTTTAAAAGACAATTTTTTTTCAATAATGTTCACTTTTAGTACGTAACAAAACTTTCTTAGACAATTTTTAATGACGTTCGTTCCAAACTAAAAGAATTAGATAGTTTCGCAAAAAAAAATTATTTTTTACTGTATGAAATGTTTTTGAAAAATTTTTGAAAAATTTTTTTGAAAAGACAATTTTTTTTCAATAATGTTCACTTTTAGTACGTAAATAAACTTTCTTAGACAATTTTTAATGACGTTAGTTCCAAACTAAAAGAATTAGATAGTTTCGCAAAAAAAAATTATTTTTCACTGTATGAAATGTCTTAGAAAAACTTCTGAAAAATTTCTTTGAAAAGACAATTTTTTTTCAATAATGTTCACTTTTAGTACGTAAATAAACTTTCTTAGACAATTTTTAATGACGTTAGTTCCAAACTAAAAGAATTAGATAGTTTCCCAAAAAAAAATTATTTTTCACTGTATGAAATGTCTTGGAAAAAGTTTTTTGAAAAGACAAGTTTTTTTCAATGATGTTCACTTTTAGTACGTAACAAAACTTTCTTAGACAATTTTTAATGACGTTAGTTCCAAACTAAAAGAATTAGATAGTTTCGCAAAAAAAAATTATTTTTTACTGTATGAAATGTCTTAGAAAAATTTTTGAAAAATTTTTTTGAAAAGACAATTTTTTTTCAATAATGTTCACTTTTAGTTCGTAAATAAACTTTCTTAGACAATTTTTAATGACGTTAGTTCCAAACTAAAAGAATTAGAGAGTTTTGCAAAAAAAATTATTTTTTACTGCATGAAATGTCTTGAAAAAGTTTTTGAGAAACTTTTGAAAAAGACAATTTTTTTCAATAATGTTCACTTTAGTACGTAAAAAAACTTTCTTAGACAATTTTTAATGACGTTAGTTTCAAACTAAAAGAATTAGATTGTTTCGCAAAAAAAAATTATTTTTCACTGTATGAAATGTCTTAGAAAAGTTTTTGAAAAATTTTTTTGAAAAGGCAATTTTTTTTCAATAATGTTCACTTTTAGTACGTAAAAAAACTTTCTTAGACAATTTTTAATGACGTTAGTTCCAAACTAAAAGAATTAGATAGTTTCGCAAAAAAAAATTATTTTGCACAGTATGAAATGTCTTGGAAAAATTTTTTTGAAAAGACAATTTTTTTTCAATAATGTTCACTTTTAGTACGTAACAAAACTTCCTTAGATGATTTTTAATGACGTTAGTTCCAAACTAAAAGAATTAGATAGTTTCGCAAAAAAAAATTATTTTTCACTGTATGAAATGTTTTTGAAAAATTTTTGAAAAATTTTTTTGAAAAGACAATTTGTTTTCAATAATGTTCACTTTTAGTACGTAAATAAACTTTCTTAGACAATTTTTAATGACGTTAGTTCCAAACTAAAAGAATTAGATAGTTTCGCAAAAAAAAATTATTTTTCACTGTATGAAATGTCTTAGAAAAACTTCTGAAAAATTTCTTTGAAAAGACAATTTTTTTTCAATAATGTTCACTTTTAGTACGTAAATAAACTTTCTTAGACAATTTTTAATGACGTTAGTTCCAAACTAAAAGAATTAGATAGTTTCCCAAAAAAAAATTATTTTTCACGGTATGAAATGTCTTGGAAAAAGTTTTTTGAAAAGACAAGTTTTTTTCAATGATGTTCACTTTTAGTACGTAACAAAACTTTCTTAGACAATTTTTAATGACGTTAGTTCCAAACTAAAAGAATTAGATAGTTTCGCAAAAAAAAATTATTTTTTACTGTATGAAATGTCTTAGAAAAATTTTTGAAAAATTTTTTTGAAAAGACAATTTTTTTTCAATAATGTTCACTTTTAGTTCGTAAATAAACTTTCTTAGACAATTTTTAATGACGTTAGTTCCAAACTAAAAGAATTAGAGAGTTTTGCAAAAAAAATTATTTTTTACTGCATGAAATGTCTTGAAAAAGTTTTTGAGAAACTTTTGAAAAAGACAATTTTTTTCAATAATGTTCACTTTAGTACGTAAAAAAACTTTCTTAGACAATTTTTAATGACGTTAGTTTCAAACTAAAAGAATTAGATTGTTTCGCAAAAAAAAATTATTTTTCACTGTATGAAATGTCTTAGAAAAGTTTTTGAAAATTTTTTTTGAAAAGGCAATTTTTTTTCAATAATGTTCACTTTTAGTACGTAAAAAAACTTTCTTAGACAATTTTTAATGACGTTAGTTCCAAACTAAAAGAATTAGATAGTTTCGCAAAAAAAAATTATTTTGCACAGTATGAAATGTCTTGGAAAAATTTTTTTGAAAAGACAATTTTTTTTCAATAATGTTCACTTTTAGTACGTAACAAAACTTCCTTAGATGATTTTTAATGACGTTAGTTCCAAACTAAAAGAATTAGATAGTTTCGCAAAAAAAAATTATTTTTCACTGTATGAAATGTTTTTGAAAAATTTTTGAAAAATTTTTTTGAAAAGACAATTTGTTTTCAATAATGTTCACTTTTAGTACGTAAATAAACTTTCTTAGACAATTTTTAATGACGTTAGTTCCAAACTAAAAGAATTAGATAGTTTCGCAAAAAAAAATTATTTTTCACTGTATGAAATGTCTTAGAAAAACTTCTGAAAAATTTCTTTGAAAAGACAATTTTTTTTCAATAATGTTCACTTTTAGTACGTAAATAAACTTTCTTAGACAATTTTTAATGACGTTAGTTCCAAACTAAAAGAATTAGATAGTTTCCCAAAAAAAAATTATTTTTCACGGTATGAAATGTCTTGGAAAAAGTTTTTTGAAAAGACAAGTTTTTTTCAATGATGTTCACTTTTAGTACGTAACAAAACTTTCTTAGACAATTTTTAATGACGTTAGTTCCAAACTAAAAGAATTAGATAGTTTCGCAAAAAAAAATTATTTTTTACTGTATGAAATGTCTTAGAAAAATTTTTGAAAAATTTTTTTGAAAAGACAATTTTTTTTCAATAATGTTCACTTTTAGTTCGTAAATAAACTTTCTTAGACAATTTTTAATGACGTTAGTTCCAAACTAAAAGAATTAGAGAGTTTTGCAAAAAAAATTATTTTTTACTGCATGAAATGTCTTGAAAAAGTTTTTGAGAAACTTTTGAAAAAGACAATTTTTTTCAATAATGTTCACTTTAGTACGTAAAAAAACTTTCTTAGACAATTTTTAATGACGTTAGTTTCAAACTAAAAGAATTAGATTGTTTCGCAAAAAAAAATTATTTTTCACTGTATGAAATGTCTTAGAAAAGTTTTTGAAAAATTTTTTTGAAAAGGCAATTTTTTTTCAATAATGTTCACTTTTAGTACGTAAAAAAACTTTCTTAGACAATTTTTAATGACGTTAGTTCCAAACTAAAAGAATTAGATAGTTTCGCAAAAAAAAATTATTTTGCACAGTATGAAATGTCTTGGAAAAATTTTTTTGAAAAGACAATTTTTTTTCAATAATGTTCACTTTTAGTACGTAACAAAACTTCCTTAGATGATTTTTAATGACGTTAGTTCCAAACTAAAAGAATTAGATAGTTTCGCAAAAAAAAATTATTTTTCACTGTATGAAATGTTTTTGAAAAATTTTTGAAAAATTTTTTTGAAAAGACAATTTGTTTTCAATAATGTTCACTTTTAGTACGTAAATAAACTTTCTTAGACAATTTTTAATGACGTTAGTCCCAAACTAAAAGAATTAGATAGTTTCGCAAAAAAAAATTATTTTTCACAGTATGAAATGTCTTAGAAAAACTTCTGAAAAATATCTTTGAAAAGACAATTTTTTTTCAATTATGTTCACTTTTAGTACGTAAATAAACTTTCTTAGACAATTTTTAATGACGTTAGTTCCAAACTAAAAGAATTAGATAGTTTCGCAAAAAAAAATTATTTTTCACTGTATGAAATGTCTTAGAAAAATTTCTGAAAAATTTCTTTGAAAAGACAATTTTTTTTCAATAATGTTCACTTTTAGTACGTAAATAAACTTTCTTAGACAATTTTTAATGACGTTAGTTCCAAACTAAAAGAATTAGATAGATTCGCAAAAAAAAATTATTTTTCACTGTATGAAATGTCTTAGAAAAATTTCTGAAAAATTTTTTTGAAAAGACAATGTTTTTTCAATAATGTTCACTTTTAGTACGTTACAAGACTTCCTTAGACAATTTTTAATGACGTTAGTTCCAAACTAAAAGAATTAGATAGTTTCGCAAAAAAAAATTAATTTTCACTGTATGAAATGTCTTAGAAAAATTTCTGAAAAATTTCTTTGATAAGACAATTTTTTTTCAATAATGTTCACTTTTAGTACGTAAAAAAACTTTCTTAGACAATTTTTAATGACGTTAGTTCCAAACTAAAAGAATTAGATAGTTTTCCAAAAAAAAAAAGTTTTTCACTGTATGAAATGGTTTTGAAAAATTTTTTTAAAAAGACAATTTTTTTTCAATAATGTTCACTTTTAGTACGTAACAAAACTTTCTTAGACAATTTTTAATGACGTTCGTTCCAAACTAAAAGAATTAGATAGTTTCGCAAAAAAAAATTATTTTTTACTGTATGAAATGTTTTTGAAAAATTTTTGAAAAATTTTTTTGAAAAGACAATTTTTTTCAATAATGTTCACTTTTAGTACGTAACAAAACTTTCTTAGACAATTTTTAATGACGTTCGTTCCAAACTAAAAGAATTAGATAGTTTTCCAAAAAAAAAAGTTTTTCACTGTATGAAATGGTTTTGAAAAATTTTTTTAAAAAGACAATTTTTTTCAATAATGTTCACTTTTAGTACGTAACAAAACTTTCTTAGACAATTTTTAATGACGTTCGTTCCAAACTAAAAGAATTAGATAGTTTCGCAAAAAAAAATTATTTTTTACTGTATGAAATGTTTTTGAAAAATTTTTGAAAAATTTTTTTGAAAAGATAATTTTTTTTCAATAATGTTCACTTTTAGTACGTAAATAAACTTTCTTAGACAATTTTTAATGACGTTAGTTCCAAACTAAAAGAATTAGATAGTTTCGCAAAAAAAAATTATTTTTCACTGTATGAAATGTCTTAGAAAAACTTCTGAAAAATTTCTTTGAAAAGACAATTTTTTTTCAAAAATGTTCACTTTTAGTACGTAAGTAAACTTTCTTAGACAATTTTTAATGACGTTAGTTCCAAACTAAAAGAATTAGATAGTTTCCCAAAAAAAAATTATTTTTCACGGTATGAAATGTCTTGGAAAAAGTTTTTTGAAAAGACAAGTTTTTTTCAATGATGTTCACTTTTAGTACGTAACAAAACTTTCTTAGACAATTTTTAATGACGTTAGTTCCAAACTAAAAGAATTAGATAGTTTCCTAAAAAAAAATTATTTTTTACTGTATGAAATGTCTTAGAAAAATTTTTGAAAAATTTTTTTGAAAAGACAATTTTTTTTCAATAATGTTCACTTTTAGTTCGTAAATAAACTTTCTTAGACAATTTTTAATGACGTTAGTTCCAAACTAAAAGAATTAGAGAGTTTTGCAAAAAAAATTATTTTTTACTGCATGAAATGTCTTGAAAAAGTTTTTGAGAAACTTTTGAAAAAGACAATTTTTTTCAATAATGTTCACTTTAGTACGTAAAAAAACTTTCTTAGACAATTTTTAATGACGTTAGTTTCAAACTAAAAGAATTAGATTGTTTCGCAAAAAAAAATTATTTTTCACTGTATGAAATGTCTTAGAAAAGTTTTTGAAAAATTTTTTTGAAAAGGCAATTTTTTTTCAATAATGTTCACTTTTAGTACGTAAAAAAACTTTCTTAGACAATTTTTAATGACGTTAGTTCCAAACTAAAAGAATTAGATAGTTTCGCAAAAAAAAATTATTTTGCACAGTATGAAATGTCTTGGAAAAATTTTTTTGAAAAGACAATTTTTTTTCAATAATGTTCACTTTTAGTACGTAACAAAACTTCCTTAGATGATTTTTAATGACGTTAGTTCCAAACTAAAAGAATTAGATAGTTTCGCAAAAAAAAATTATTTTTCACTGTATGAAATGTTTTTGAAAAATTTTTGACATTTTTTTGACAAAAAAGACAATTTTTTTTCAATAATGTTCACTTTTAGTACGTAAATAAACTTTCTTAGACAATTTTTAATGACGTTAGTTCCAAACTAAAAGAATTAGATAGTTTCGCAAAAAAAAATTATTTTTCACTGTATGAAATGTCTTAGAAAAACTTCTGAAAAATATCTTTGAAAAGACAATTTTTTTTCAATAATGTTCACTTTTAGTACGTAAATAAACTTTCTTAGACAATTTTTAATGATGTTAGTTCCAAACTAAAAGAATTAGATAGTTTCGCAAAAAAAAATTATTTTTCACTGTATGAAATGTCTTAGAAAAATTTCTGAAAAATTTCTTTGAAAAGACAATTTTTTTTCAATAATGTTCACTTTTAGTACGTAAATAAACTTTCTTAGACAATTTTTAATGACGTTAGTTCCAAACTAAAAGAATTAGATAGATTCGCAAAAAAAATTATTTTTCACTGTATGAAATGTCTTAGAAAAATTTCTGAAAAATTTCTTTGAAAAGACAATTTTTTTTCAATAATGTTCACTTTTAGTACGTTACAAGACTTCCTTAGACAATTTTTAATGACGTTAGTTCCAAACTAAAAGAATTAGATAGTTTCGCAAAAAAAAATTAATTTTCACTGTATGAAATGTCTTAGAATAATTTCTGAAAAATTTCTTTGATAAGACAATTTTTTTTCAATAATGTTCACTTTTAGTACGTAAAAAAACTTTCTTAGACAATTTTTAATGACGTTAGTTCCAAACTAAAAGAATTAGATAGTTTTCCAAAAAAAAAAAGTTTTTCACTGTATGAAATGGTTTTGAAAAATTTTTTTAAAAAGACAATTTTTTTTCAATAATGTTCACTTTTAGTACGTAACAAAACTTTCTTAGACAATTTTTAATGACGTTCGTTCCAAACTAAAAGAATTAGATAGTTTCGCAAAAAAAAATTATTTTTTACTGTATGAAATGTTTTTGAAAAATTTTTGAAAAATTTTTTTGAAAAGACAATTTTTTTTCAATAATGTTCACTTTTAGTACGTAAATAAACTTTCTTAGACAATTTTTAATGACGTTAGTTCCAAACTAAAAGAATTAGATAGTTTCGCAAAAAAAAATTATTTTTCACTGTATGAAATGTCTTAGAAAAATTTCTGAAAAATTTCTTTGAAAAGACAATTTTTTTCAATAATGTTCACTTTTAGTACGTAAATAAACTTTCTTAGACAATTTTTAATGACGTTAGTTCCAAACTAAAAGAATTAGATAGTTTCCCAAAAAAAAATTATTTTTCACGGTATGAAATGTCTTAGAAAAACTTCTGAAAAATTTCTTTGAAAAGACAATTTTTTTTCAATAATGTTCACTTTTAGTACGTAAAAAAACTTTCTTAGACAATTTTTAATGACGTTAGTTCCAAACTAAAAGAATTAGATAGTTTTCCAAAAAAAAAAAGTTTTTCACTGTATGAAATGGTTTTGAAAAATTTTTTTAAAAGACAATTTTTTTTCAATAATGTTCACTTTTAGTACGTAACAAAACTTTCTTAGACAATTTTTAATGACAAGTTTCGCAAAAAAAATTATTTTTTACTGTATGAAATGTTTTTGAAAAATTTTTGAAAAATTTTTTTGAAAAGACAATTTTTTTTCAATAATGTTCACTTTTAGTACGTAACAAAACTTTCTTAGACAATTTTTAATGACGTTAGTTCCAAACTAAAAGAATTAGATAGTTTCGCAAAAAAAAATTATTTTTTACTGTATGAAATGTCTTAGAAAAATTTTTGAAAAATTTTTTTGAAAAGACAATTTTTTTTCAATAATGTTCACTTTTAGTTCGTAAATAAACTTTCTTAGACAATTTTTAATGACGTTAGTTCCAAACTAAAAGAATTAGAGAGTTTTGCAAAAAAAATTATTTTTTACTGCATGAAATGTCTTGAAAAAGTTTTTGAGAAACTTTTGAAAAAGACAATTTTTTTCAATAATGTTCACTTTAGTACGTAAAAAAACTTTCTTAGACAATTTTTAATGACGTTAGTTTCAAACTAAAAGAATTAGATTGTTTCGCAAAAAAAAATTATTTTTCACTGTATGAAATGTCTTAGAAAAGTTTTTGAAAAATTTTTTTGAAAAGGCAATTTTTTTTTAATAATGTTCACTTTTAGTACGTAAAAAAACTTTCTTAGACAATTTTTAATGACGTTAGTTCCAAACTAAAAGAATTAGATAGTTTCGCAAAAAAAAAATTATTTTGCACAGTATGAAATGTCTTGGAAAAATTTTTTTGAAAAGACAATTTTTTTTCAATAATGTTCACTTTTAGTACGTAACAAAACTTCCTTAGATGATTTTTAATGACGTTAGTTCCAAACTAAAAGAATTAGATAGTTTCGCAAAAAAAAATTATTTTTCACTGTATGAAATGTCTTAGAAAAACTTCTGAAAAATATCTTTGAAAAGACAATTTTTTTTCAATAATGTTCACTTTTAGTACGTAAATAAACTTTCTTAGACAATTTTTAATGACGTTAGTTCCAAACTAAAAGAATTAGATAGTTTCGCAAAAAAAAATTATTTTTCACTGTATGAAATGTCTTAGAAAAACTTCTGAAAAATATCTTTGAAAAGACAATTTTTTTTCAATAATGTTCACTTTTAGTACGTAAATAAACTTTCTTAGACAATTTTTAATGACGTTAGTTCCAAACTAAAAGAATTAGATAGTTTCGCAAAAAAAAAATATTTTTCACTGTATGAAATGTCTTAGAAAAATTTCTGAAAAATTTCTTTGAAAAGACAATTTTTTTTCAATAATGTTCACTTTTAGTACGTAAATAAACTTTCTTAGACAATTTTTAATGACGTTAGTTCCAAACTAAAAGAATTAGATAGATTCGCAAAAAAAAATTATTTTTCACTGTATGAAATGTCTTAGAAAAATTTCTGAACAATTTTTTTGAAAAGACAATTTTTTTTCAATAATGTTCACTTTTAGTACGTTACAAGACTTCCTTAGACAATTTTTAATGACGTTAGTTCCAAACTAAAAGAATTAGATAGTTTCGCAAAAAAAAATTAATTTTCACTGTATGAAATGTCTTAGAAAAATTTCTGAAAAATTTCTTTGATAAGACAATTTTTTTTCAATAATGTTCACTTTCAGTACGTAAAAAAACTTTCTTAGACAATTTTTAATGACGTTAGTTCCAAACTAAAAGAATTAGATAGTTTTCCAAAAAAAAAAAGTTTTTCACTGTATGAAATGGTTTTGAAAAATTTTTTTAAAAAGACAATTTTTTTTCAATAATGTTCACTTTTAGTACGTAACAAAACTTTCTTAGACAATTTTTAATGACGTTCGTTCCAAACTAAAAGAATTAGATAGTTTCGCAAAAAAAAATTATTTTTTACTGTATGAAATGTTTTTGAAAAATTTTTGAAAAATTTTTTTGAAAAGACAATTTTTTTTCAATAATGTTCACTTTTAGTACGTAAATAAACTTTCTTAGACAATTTTTAATGACGTTAGTTCCAAACTAAAAGAATTAGATAGTTTCGCAAAAAAAAATTATTTTTCACTGTATGAAATGTCTTAGAAAAACTTCTGAAAAATATCTTTGAAAAGACAATTTTTTTTCAATAATGTTCACTTTTAGTACGTAAATAAACTTTCTTAGACAATTTTTAATGACGTTAGTTCCAAACTAAAAGAATTAGATAGTTTCGCAAAAAAAAATTATTTTTCACTGTATGAAATGTCTTAGAAAAATTTCTGAAAAATTTCTTTGAAAAGACAATTTTTTTTCAATAATGTTCACTTTTAGTACGTAAATAAACTTTCTTAGACAATTTTTAATGACGTTAGTTCCAAACTAAAAGAATTAGATAGATTCGCAAAAAAAAATTATTTTTCACTGTATGAAATGTCTTAGAAAAATTTCTGAAAAATTTCTTTGAAAAGACAATTTTTTTTCAATAATGTTCACTTTTAGTACGTTACAAGACTTCCTTAGACAATTTTTAATGACGTTAGTTCTAAACTAAAAGAATTAGATAGTTTCGCAAAAAAAAATTAATTTTCACTGTATGAAATGTCTTAGAAAAATTTCTGAAAAATTTCTTTGATAAGACAATTTTTTTTCAATAATGTTCACTTTTAGTACGTAAAAAAACTTTCTTAGACAATTTTTAATGACGTTAGTTCCAAACTAAAAGAATTAGATGGTTTTCCAAAAAAAAAAAGTTTTTCACTGTATGAAATGGTTTTGAAAAATTTTTTTAAAAAGACAATTTTTTTCAATAATGTTCACTTTTAGTACGTAACAAAACTTTCTTAGACAATTTTTAATGACGTTCGTTCCAAACTAAAAGAATTAGATAGTTTCGCAAAAAAAAATTATTTTTTACTGTATGAAATGTTTTTGAAAAATTTTTGAAAAATTTTTTTGAAAAGACAATTTTTTTTCAATAATGTTCACTTTTAGTACGTAAATAAACTTTCTTAGACAATTTTTAATGACGTTAGTTCCAAACTAAAAGAATTAGATAGTTTCGCAAAAAAAAATTATTTTTCACTGTATGAAATGTCTTAGAAAAACTTCTGAAAAATTTCTTTGAAAAGACAATTTTTTTTCAATAATGTTCACTTTTAGTACGTAAATAAACTTTCTTAGACAATTTTTAATGACGTTAGTTCCAAACTAAAAGAATTAGATAATTTCCCAAAAAAAAATTATTTTTCACGGTATGAAATGTCTTGGAAAAAGTTTTTTGAAAAGACAAGTTTTTTTCAATGATGTTCACTTTTAGTACGTAACAAAACTTTCTTAGACAATTTTTAATGACGTTAGTTCCAAACTAAAAGAATTAGATAGTTTCCTAAAAAAAAATTATTTTTTACTGTATGAAATGTCTTAGAAAAATTTTTGAAAAATTTTTTTGAAAAGACAATTTTTTTTCAATAATGTTCACTTTTAGTTCGTAAATAAACTTTCTTAGACAATTTTTAATGACGTTAGTTCCAAACTAAAAGAATTAGAGAGTTTTGCAAAAAAAATTATTTTTTACTGCATGAAATGTCTTGAAAAAGTTTTTGAGAAACTTTTGAAAAAGACAATTTTTTTCAATAATGTTCACTTTAGTACGTAAAAAAACTTTCTTAGACAATTTTTAATGACGTTAGTTTCAAACTAAAAGAATTAGATTGTTTCGCAAAAAAAAATTATTTTTCACTGTATGAAATGTCTTAGAAAAGTTTTTGAAAAATTTTTTTGAAAAGGCAATTTTTTTTCAATAATGTTCACTTTTAGTACGTAAAAAAACTTTCTTAGACAATTTTTAATGACGTTAGTTCCAAACTAAAAGAATTAGATAGTTTCGCAAAAAAAAATTATTTTGCACAGTATGAAATGTCTTGGAAAAATTTTTTTGAAAAGACAATTTTTTTTCAATAATGTTCACTTTTAGTACGTAACAAAACTTCCTTAGATGATTTTTAATGACGTTAGTTCCAAACTAAAAGAATTAGATAGTTTCGCAAAAAAAAATTATTTTTCACTGTATGAAATGTTTTTGAAAAATTTTTGACATTTTTTTGACAAAAAAGACAATTTTTTTTCAATAATGTTCACTTTTAGTACGTAAATAAACTTTCTTAGACAATTTTTAATGACGTTAGTTCCAAACTAAAAGAATTAGATAGTTTCGCAAAAAAAAATTATTTTTCACTGTATGAAATGTCTTAGAAAAACTTCTGAAAAATATCTTTGAAAAGACAATTTTTTTTCAATAATGTTCACTTTTAGTACGTAAATAAACTTTCTTAGACAATTTTTAATGACGTTAGTTCCAAACTAAAAGAATTAGATAGTTTCGCAAAAAAAAATTATTTTTCACTGTATGAAATGTCTTAGAAAAATTTCTGAAAAATTTCTTTGAAAAGACAATTTTTTTTCAATAATGTTCACTTTTAGTACGTAAATAAACTTTCTTAGACAATTTTTAATGACGTTAGTTCCAAACTAAAAGAATTAGATAGATTCGCAAAAAAAAATTATTTTTCACTGTATGAAATGTCTTAGAAAAATTTCTGAAAAATTTCTTTGAAGAGACAATTTTTTTTCAATAATGTTCACTTTTAGTACGTTACAAGACTTCCTTAGACAATTTTTAATGACGTTAGTTCCAAACTAAAAGAATTAGATAGTTTCGCAAAAAAAAATTAACTTTCACTGTATGAAATGTTTTAGAAAAATTTCTGAAAAGTTTCTTTGATAAGACAATTTTTTTTCAATAATGTTCACTTTTAGTACGTAAAAAAACTTTCTTAGACAATTTTTAATGACGTTAGTTCCAAACTAAAAGAATTAGATAGTTTTCCAAAAAAAAAAAGTTTTTCACTGTATGAAATGGTTTTGAAAAATTTTTTTAAAAAGACAATTTTTTTTCAATAATGTTCACTTTTAGTACGTAACAAAACTTTCTTAGACAATTTTTAATGACGTTCGTTCCAAACTAAAAGAATTAGATAGTTTCGCAAAAAAAAATTATTTTTTACTGTAAGAAATGTTTTTGAAAAATTTTTGAAAAATTTTTTTGAAAAGACAATTTTTTTTCAATAATGTTCACTTTTAGTACGTAAATAAACTTTCTTAGACAATTTTTAATGACGTTAGTTCCAAACTAAAAGAATTAGATAGTTTCGCAAAAAAAAATTATTTTTCACTGTATGAAATGTCTTAGAAAAACTTCTGAAAAATTTCTTTAAAAAGACAATTTTTTTCAATAATGTTCACTTTTAGTACGTAAATAAACTTTCTTAGACAATTTTTAATGACGTTAGTTCCAAACTAAAAGAATTAGATAGATTCGCAAAAAAAAATTATTTTTCACTGTATGAAATGTCTTAGAAAAATTTCTGAAAAATTTCTTTGAAAAGACAATTTTTTTTCAATAATGTTCACTTTTAGTACGTTACAAGACTTCCTTAGACAATTTTTAATGACGTTAGTTCCAAACTAAAAGAATTAGATAGTTTCGCAAAAAAAAATTAACTTTCACTGTATGAAATGTCTTAGAAAAATTTCTGAAAAGTTTCTTTGATAAGACAATTTTTTTTCAATGATGTTCACTTTTAGTACGTAAAAAAACTTTCTTAGACAATTTTTAATGACGTTAGTTCCAAACTAAAAGAATTAGATAGTTTTCCAAAAAAAAAAAGTTTTTCACTGTATGAAATGGTTTTGAAAAATTTTTTTAAAAAGACAATTTTTTTTCAATAATGTTCACTTTTAGTACGTAACAAAACTTTCTTAGACAATTTTTAATGACGTTCGTTCCAAACTAAAAGAATTAGATAGTTTCGCAAAAAAAAATTATTTTTTACTGTAAGAAATGTTTTTGAAAAATTTTTGAAAAATTTTTTTGAAAAGACAATTTTGTTTCAATAATGTTCACTTTTAGTACGTAAATAAACTTTCTTAGACAATTTTTAATGACGTTAGTTCCAAACTAAAAGAATTAGATAGTTTCGCAAAAAAAAATTATTTTTCACTGTATGAAATGTCTTAGAAAAACTTCTGAAAAATTTCTTTGAAAAGACAATTTTTTTCAATAATGTTCACTTTTAGTACGTAAATAAACTTTCTTAGACAATTTTTAATGACGTTAGTTCCAAACTAAAAGAATTAGATAGTTTCGCAAAAAAAAATTAATTTTCACTGTATGAAATGTCTTAGAAAAATTTCTGAAAAATTTCTTTGATAAGACAATTTTTTTTCAATAATGTTCACTTTTAGTACGTAAAAAAACTTTCTTAGACAATTTTTAATGACGTTAGTTCCAAACTAAAAGAATTAGATAGTTTTCCAAAAAAAAAAAGTTTTTCACTGTATGAAATGGTTTTGAAAAATTTTTTTAAAAAGACAATTTTTTTTCAATAATGTTCACTTTTAGTACGTAACAAAACTTTCTTAGACAATTTTTAATGACGTTCGTTCCAAACTAAAAGAATTAGATAGTTTCGCAAAAAAAAATTATTTTTTACTGTATGAAATGTTTTTGAAAAATTTTTGAAAAATTTTTTTGAAAAGACAATTTTTTTTCAATAATGTTCACTTTTAGTACGTAAATAAACTTTCTTAGACAATTTTTAATGACGTTAGTTCCAAACTAAAAGAATTAGATAGTTTCGCAAAAAAAAATTATTTTTCACTGTATGAAATGTCTTAGAAAAACTTCTGAAAAATTTCTTTGAAAAGACAATTTTTTTTCAATAATGTTCACTTTTAGTACGTAAATAAACTTTCTTAGACAATTTTTAATGACGTTAGTTCCAAACTAAAAGAATTAGATAGTTTCCCAAAAAAAAATTATTTTTCACGGTATGAAATGTCTTGGAAAAAGTTTTTTGAAAAGACAAGTTTTTTTCAATGATGTTCACTTTTAGTACGTAACAAAACTTTCTTAGACAATTTTTAATGACGTTAGTTCCAAACTAAAAGAATTAGATAGTTTCGCAAAAAAAAATTATTTTTCACTGTATGAAATGTCTTAGAAAAACTTCTGAAAAATTTCTTTGAAAAGACAATTTTTTTTCAATAATGTTCACTTTTAGTACGTAAATAAACTTTCTTAGACAATTTTTAATGACGTTAGTTCCAAACTAAAAGAATTAGATAGTTTCCCAAAAAAAATTATTTTTCACGGTATGAAATGTCTTGGAAAAAGTTTTTTGAAAAGACAAGTTTTTTTCAATGATGTTCACTTTTAGTACGTAACAAAACTTTCTTAGACAATTTTTAATGACGTTAGTTCCAAACTAAAAGAATTAGATAGTTTCGCAAAAAAAAATTATTTTTCACTGTATGAAATGTCTTGGAAAAAGTTTTTTGAAAAGACAAGTTTTTTTCAATGATGTTCACTTTTAGTACGTAACAAAACTTTCTTAGACAATTTTTAATGACGTTAGTTCCAAACTAAAAGAATTAGATAGTTTCCTAAAAAAAAATTATTTTTTACTGTATGAAATGTCTTAGAAAAATTTTTGAAAAATTTTTTTGAAAAGACAATTTTTTTTCAATAATGTTCACTTTTAGTTCGTAAATAAAGTTTCTTAGACAATTTTTAAACCGTTAGTTCCAAACTAAAAGAATTAGATAGTTTTGCAAAAAAAATTATTTTTTACTGCATGAAATGTCTTGAAAAAGTTTTTGAGAAACTTTTGAAAAAGACAATTTTTTTCAATAATGTTCACTTTAGTACGTAAAAAAACTTTCTTAGACAATTTTTAATGACGTTAGTTTCAAACTAAAAGAATTAGATTGTTTCGCAAAAAAAAATTATTTTTCACTGTATGAAATGTCTTAGAAAAGTTTTTGAAAAATTTTTTTGAAAAGGCAATTTTTTTTCAATAATGTTCACTTTTAGTACGTAAAAAAACTTTCTTAGACAATTTTTAATGACGTTAGTTCCAAACTAAAAGAATTAGAGAGTTTTGCAAAAAAAATTATTTTTTACTGCATGAAATGTCTTGAAAAAGTTTTTGAGAAACTTTTGAAAAAGACAATTTTTTTCAATAATGTTCACTTTAGTACGTAAAAAAACTTTCTTAGACAATTTTTAATGACGTTAGTTTCAAACTAAAAGAATTAGATTGTTTCGCAAAAAAAAATTATTTTTCACTGTATGAAATGTCTTAGAAAAGTTTTTGAAAAATTTTTTTGAAAAGGCAATTTTTTTTTAATAATGTTCACTTTTAGTACGTAAAAAAACTTTCTTAGACAATTTTTAATGACGTTAGTTCCAAACTAAAAGAATTAGATAGTTTCGCAAAAAAAAATTATTTTGCACAGTATGAAATGTCTTGGAAAAATTTTTTTGAAAAGACAATTTTTTTTCAATAATGTTCACTTTTAGTACGTAACAAAACTTCCTTAGATGATTTTTAATGACGTTAGTTCCAAACTAAAAGAATTAGATAGTTTCGCAAAAAAAAATTATTTTTCACTGTATGAAATGTCTTAGAAAAAATTTTGAAAAATTTGTTTGAAAACACAATTTTTTTTCGATAATGTTCACTTTTAGTACGTAAAAAAACTTTCTTAGACAATTTTTATTGACGTTAGTTCCAAACAAAAAGAATTAGATAGTTTCGCAAAAAAAAATTATTTTTCACTGTATGAAATGTCTTGGAAAAATTTTTTTAAAAAGACATTTTTTTTTTTCAATAATGTTCACTTTTAGTACGTAAAAAAACTTTCTTAGACAATTTTTAATGACGTCAATTCCAAACTAAAAGAATTAGATAGTTTTGCAAAAAAAATTATTTTTCACTGTATGAAATGTCTTAGAAAAATTTCTGAAAAATTTCTTTGATAAGACAACTTTTTTTCAATAATGTTCACTTTTAGAACGTAAAAAAACTTTCTTAGACAATTTTTAATGACGTTAGTTCCAAACTAAAAGAATTAGATAGTTTTCCAAAAAAAAAAAGTTTTTCACTGTATGAAATGGTTTTGAAAAATTTTTTTAAAAAGACAATTTTTTTTCAATAATGTTCACTTTTAGTACGTAACAAAACTTTCTTAGACAATTTTTAATGACGTTCGTTCCAAACTAAAAGAATTAGATAGTTTCGCAAAAAAAAATTATTTTTTACTGTATGAAATGTTTTTGAAAAATTTTTGAAAAATTTTTTTGAAAAGACAATTTTTTTTCAATAATGTTCACTTTTAGTACGTAAATAAACTTTCTTAGACAATTTTTAATGACGTTAGTTCCAAACTAAAAGAATTAGATAGTTTCGCAAAAAAAAATTATTTTTCACTGTATGAAATGTCTTGGAAAAAGTTTTTTGAAAAGACAAGTTTTTTTCAATGATGTTCACTTTTAGTACGTAACAAAACTTTCTTAGACAATTTTTAATGACGTTAGTTCCAAACTAAAAGAATTAGATAGTTTCCTAAAAAAAAATTATTTTTTACTGTATGAAATGTCTTAGAAAAATTTTTGAAAAATTTTTTTGAAAAGACAATTTTTTTTCAATAATGTTCACTTTTAGTTCGTAAATAAACTTTCTTAGACAATTTTTAATGACGTTAGTTCCAAACTAAAAGAATTAGAGAGTTTTGCAAAAAAAATTATTTTTTACTGCATGAAATGTCTTGAAAAAGTTTTTGAGAAACTTTTGAAAAAGACAATTTTTTTCAATAATGTTCACTTTAGTACGTAAAAAAACTTTCTTAGACAATTTTTAATGACGTTAGTTTCAAACTAAAAGAATTAGATTGTTTCGCAAAAAAAAATTATTTTTCACTGTATGAAATGTCTTAGAAAAGTTTTTGAAAAATTTTTTTGAAAAGGCAATTTTTTTTCAATAATGTTCACTTTTAGTACGTAAAAAAACTTTCTTAGACAATTTTTAATGACGTTAGTTCCAAACTAAAAGAATTAGAGAGTTTTGCAAAAAAAATTATTTTTTACTGCATGAAATGTCTTGAAAAAGTTTTTGAGAAACTTTTGAAAAAGACAATTTTTTTCAATAATGTTCACTTTAGTACGTAAAAAAACTTTCTTAGACAATTTTTAATGACGTTAGTTTCAAACTAAAAGAATTAGATTGTTTCGCAAAAAAAAATTATTTTTCACTGTATGAAATGTCTTAGAAAAGTTTTTGAAAAATTTTTTTGAAAAGGCAATTTTTTTTTAATAATGTTCACTTTTAGTACGTAAAAAAACTTTCTTAGACAATTTTTAATGACGTTAGTTCCAAACTAAAAGAATTAGATAGTTTCGCAAAAAAAAATTATTTTGCACAGTATGAAATGTCTTGGAAAAATTTTTTTGAAAAGACAATTTTTTTTCAATAATGTTCACTTTTAGTACGTAACAAAACTTCCTTAGATGATTTTTAATGACGTTAGTTCCAAACTAAAAGAATTAGATAGTTTCGCAAAAAAAAATTATTTTTCACTGTATGAAATGTCTTAGAAAAAATTTTGAAAAATTTGTTTGAAAACACAATTTTTTTTCGATAATGTTCACTTTTAGTACGTAAAAAAACTTTCTTAGACAATTTTTATTGACGTTAGTTCCAAACAAAAAGAATTAGATAGTTTCGCAAAAAAAAATTATTTTTCACTGTATGAAATGTCTTGGAAAAATTTTTTTAAAAAGACATTTTTTTTTTTCAATAATGTTCACTTTTAGTACGTAAAAAAACTTTCTTAGACAATTTTTAATGACGTCAATTCCAAACTAAAAGAATTAGATAGTTTTGCAAAAAAAATTATTTTTCACTGTATGAAATGTCTTAGAAAAATTTCTGAAAAATTTCTTTGATAAGACAACTTTTTTTCAATAATGTTCACTTTTAGAACGTAAAAAAACTTTCTTAGACAATTTTTAATGACGTTAGTTCCAAACTAAAAGAATTAGATAGTTTTCCAAAAAAAAAAAGTTTTTCACTGTATGAAATGGTTTTGAAAAATTTTTTTAAAAAGACAATTTTTTTTCAATAATGTTCACTTTTAGTACGTAACAAAACTTTCTTAGACAATTTTTAATGACGTTCGTTCCAAACTAAAAGAATTAGATAGTTTCGCAAAAAAAAATTATTTTTTACTGTATGAAATGTTTTTGAAAAATTTTTGAAAAATTTTTTTGAAAAGACAATTTTTTTTCAATAATGTTCACTTTTAGTACGTAAATAAACTTTCTTAGACAATTTTTAATGACGTTAGTTCCAAACTAAAAGAATTAGATAGTTTCGCAAAAAAAAATTATTTTTCACTGTATGAAATGTCTTAGAAAAACTTCTGAAAAATATCTTTGAAAAGACAATTTTTTTTCAATAATGTTCACTTTTAGTACGTAAATAAACTTTCTTAGACAATTTTTAATGACGTTAGTTCCAAACTAAAAGAATTAGATAGTTTCGCAAAAAAAAATTATTTTTCACTGTATGAAATGTCTTAGAAAAATTTCTTAAAAATTTCTTTGAAAAGACAATTTTTTTTCAATAATGTTCACTTTTAGTACGTAAATAAACTTTCTTAGACAATTTTTAATGACGTTAGTTCCAAACTAAAAGAATTAGATAGATTCGCAAAAAAAAATTATTTTTCACTGTATGAAATGTCTTAGAAAAATTTCTGAAAAATTTCTTTGAAAAGACAATTTTTTTTCAATAATGTTCACTTTTAGTACGTTACAAGACTTCCTTAGACAATTTTTAATGACGTTAGTTCCAAACTAAAAGAATTAGATAGTTTCGCAAAAAAAAATTAATTTTCACTGTATGAAATGTCTTAGAAAAATTTCTGAAAAATTTCTTTGATAAGACAATTTTTTTTCAATAATGTTCACTTTTAGTACGTAAAAAAACTTTCTTAGACAATTTTTAATGACGTTAGTTCCAAACTAAAAGAATTAGATAGTTTTCCAAAAAAAAAAAGTTTTTCACTGTATGAAATGGTTTTGAAAAATTTTTTTAAAAAGACAATTTTTTTCAATAATGTTCACTTTTAGTACGTAACAAAACTTTCTTAGACAATTTTTAATGACGTTCGTTCCAAACTAAAAGAATTAGATAGTTTCGCAAAAAAAAATTATTTTTCACTGTATGAAATGTCTTAGAAAAACTTCTGAAAAATTTCTTTGAAAAGACAATTTTTTTTCAATAATGTTCACTTTTAGTACGTAAATAAACTTTCTTAGACAATTTTTAATGACGTTAGTTCCAAACTAAAAGAATTAGATAGTTTCCCAAAAAAAAATTATTTTTCACGGTATGAAATGTCTTGGAAAAATTTTTTTGAAAAGACAAGTTTTTTTCAATGATGTTCACTTTTAGTACGTAACAAAACTTTCTTAGACAATTTTTAATGACGTTAGTTCCAAACTAAAAGAATTAGATAGTTTCCTAAAAAAAAATTATTTTTTACTGTATGAAATGTCTTAGAAAAATTTTTGAAAAATTTTTTTGAAAAGACAATTTTTTTTCAATAATGTTCAATTTTAGTTCGTAAATAAACTTTCTTAGACAATTTTTAATGACGTTAGTTCCAAACTAAAAGAATTAGAGAGTTTTGCAAAAAAAATTATTTTTTACTGCATGAAATGTCTTGAAAAAGTTTTTGAGAAACTTTTGAAAAAGACAATTTTTTTCAATAATGTTCACTTTAGTACGTAAAAAAACTTTCTTAGACAATTTTTAATGACGTTAGTTTCAAACTAAAAGAATTAGATTGTTTCGCAAAAAAAAATTATTTTTCACTGTATGAAATGTCTTAGAAAAGTTTTTGAAAAATTTTTTTGAAAAGGCAATTTTTTTTCAATAATGTTCACTTTTAGTACGTAAAAAAACTTTCTTAGACAATTTTTAATGACGTTAGTTCCAAACTAAAAGAATTAGATAGTTTCGCAAAAAAAAATTATTTTGCACAGTATGAAATGTCTTGGAAAAATTTTTTTGAAAAGACAATTTTTTTTCAATAATGTTCACTTTTAGTACGTAACAAAACTTCCTTAGATGATTTTTAATGACGTTAGTTCCAAACTAAAAGAATTAGATAGTTTCGCAAAAAAAAATTATTTTTCACTGTATGAAATGTTTTTGAAAAATTTTTGACAATTTTTTGACAAAAAAGACAATTTTTTTTCAATAATGTTCACTTTTAGTACGTAAATAAACTTTCTTAGACAATTTTTAATGACGTTAGTTCCAAACTAAAAGAATTAGATAGTTTCGCAAAAAAAAATTATTTTTCACTGTATGAAATGTCTTAGAAAAACTTCTGAAAAAACATCTTTGAAAAGACAATTTTTTTTCAATAATGTTCACTTTTAGTACGTAAATAAACTTTCTTAGACAATTTTTAATGACGTTAGTTCCAAACTAAAAGAATTAGATAGTTTCGCAAAAAAAAATTATTTTTCACTGTATGAAATGTCTTAGAAAAACTTCTGAAAAATTTCTTTGAAAAGACAATTTTTTTTCAATAATGTTCACTTTTAGTACGTAAATAAACTTTCTTAGACAATTTTTAATGACGTTAGTTCCAAACTAAAAGAATTAGATAGATTCGCAAAAAAAAATTATTTTTCACTGTATGAAATGTCTTAGAAAAATTTCTGAAAAATTTCTTTGAAAAGACAATTTTTTTTCAATAATGTTCACTTTTAGTACGTTACAAGACTTCCTTAGACAATTTTTAATGACGTTAGTTCCAAACTAAAAGAATTAGATAGTTTCGCAAAAAAAAATTAATTTTCACTGTATGAAATGTCTTAGAAAAATTTCTGAAAAATTTCTTTGATAAGACAATTTTTTTTCAATAATGTTCACTTTTAGTACGTAAAAAAACTTTCTTAGACAATTTTTAATGACGTTAGTTCCAAACTAAAAGAATTAGATAGTTTTCCAAAAAAAAAAAGTTTTTCACTGTATGAAATGGTTTTGAAAAATTTTTTTAAAAAGACAATTTTTTTTCAATAATGTTCACTTTTAGTACGTAAAAAAACTTTCTTAGACAATTTTTAATGACGTTCGTTCCAAACTAAAAGAATTAGATAGTTTCGCAAAAAAAAATTATTTTTTACTGTATGAAATGTTTTTGAAAAATTTTTGAAAAATTTTTTTGAAAAGACAATTTTTTTTCAATAATGTTCACTTTTAGTACGTAAATAAACTTTCTTAGACAATTTTTAATGACGTTAGTTCCAAACTAAAAGAATTAGATAGTTTCGCAAAAAAAAATTATTTTTCACTGTATGAAATGTCTTAGAAAAACTTCTGAAAAGTTTCTTTGAAAAGACAATTTTTTTCAATAATGTTCACTTTTAGTACGTAAATAAACTTTCTTAGACAATTTTTAATGACGTTAGTTCCAAACTAAAAGAATTAGATAGTTTCCCAAAAAAAAATTATTTTTCACGGTATGAAATGTCTTAGAAAAACTTCTGAAAAATTTCTTTGAAAAGACAATTTTTTTTCAATAATGTTCACTTTTAGTACGTAAAAAAACTTTCTTAGACAATTTTTAATGACGTTAGTTCCAAACTAAAAGAATTAGATAGTTTTCCAAAAAAAAAAAGTTTTTCACTGTATGAAATGGTTTTGAAAAATTTTTTTAAAAAGACAATTTTTTTTCAATAATGTTCACTTTTAGTACGTAACAAAACTTTCTTAGACAATTTTTAATGACGTTCGTTCCAAACTAAAAGAATTAGATAGTTTCGCAAAAAAAAATTATTTTTTACTGTATGAAATGTTTTTGAAAAATTTTTGAAAAATTTTTTTGAAAAGACAATTTTTTTTCAATAATGTTCACTTTTAGTACGTAAATAAACTTTCTTAGACAATTTTTAATGACGTTAGTTCCAAACTAAAAGAATTAGATAGTTTCGCAAAAAAAAATTATTTTTCACTGTATGAAATGTCTTAGAAAAACTTCTGAAAAATTTCTTTGAAAAGACAATTTTTTTTCAATAATGTTCACTTTTAGTACGTAAATAAACTTTCTTAGACAATTTTTAATGACGTTAGTTCCAAACTAAAAGAATTAGATAGTTTCCCAAAAAAAAATTATTTTTCACGGTATGAAATGTCTTGGAAAAAGTTTTTTGAAAAGACAAGTTTTTTTCAATGATGTTCACTTTTAGTACGTAACAAAACTTTCTTAGACAATTTTTAATGACATTAGTTCCAAACTAAAAGAATTAGATAGTTTCCTAAAAAAAAATTATTTTTTACTGTATGAAATGTCTTAGAAAAATTTTTGAAAAATTTTTTTGAAAAGACAATTTTTTTTCAATAATGTTCACTTTTAGTTCGTAAATAAACTTTCTTAGACAATTTTTAATGACGTTAGTTCCAAACTAAAAGAATTAGAGAGTTTTGCAAAAAAAATTATTTTTTACTGCATGAAATGTCTTGAAAAAGTTTTTGAGAAACTTTTGAAAAAGACAATTTTTTTCAATAATGTTCACTTTAGTACGTAAAAAAACTTTCTTAGACAATTTTTAATGACGTTAGTTTCAAACTAAAAGAATTAGATTGTTTCGCAAAAAAAAATTATTTTTCACAGTATGAAATGTCTTAGAAAAGTTTTTGAAAACTTTTTTTGAAAAGGCAATTTTTTTTCAATAATGTTCACTTTTAGTACGTAAAAAAACTTTCTTAGACAATTTTTAATGACGTTAGTTCCAAACTAAAAGAATTAGATAGTTTCGCAAAAAAAAATTAAGTTTCACTGTATGAAATGTCTTAGAAAAATTTCTGAAAAATTTCTTTGATAAGACAATTTTTTTTCAATAATGTTCACTTTTAGTACGTAAAAAAACTTTCTTAGACAATTTTTAATGACGTTAGTTCCAAACTAAAAGAATTAGATAGTTTTCCAAAAAAAAAAAGTTTTTCACTGTATGAAATGGTTTTGAAAAATTATTTTAAAAAGACAATTTTTTTTCAATAATGTTCACTTTTAGTACGTAACAAAACTTTCTTAGACAATTTTTAATGACGTTCGTTCCAAACTAAAAGAATTAGATAGTTTCGCAAAAAAAAATTATTTTTTACTGTATGAAATGTTTTTGAAAAATTTTTGAAAAATTTTTTTGAAAAGACAATTTTTTTTCAATAATGTTCACTTTTAGTACGTAAATAAACTTTCTTAGACAATTTTTAATGACGTTAGTTCCAAACTAAAAGAATTAGATAGTTTCGCAAAAAAAAATTATTTTTTACAGTATGAAATGTCTTAGAAAAGTTTTTGAAAAATTTTTTTGAAAAGACAATTTTTTTTCAATAATGTTCACTTTTGGTACGTAAAAAAACTTTCTTAGACAAGTTTTAATGACGTTAGTTCCAAACTAAAAGAACTAGATAGTTTCGCAAAAAAAAATTATTTTTCACTGTATGAAATGTCTTAGAAAAATTTCTGAAAAATTTCTTTGAAAAGACAATTTTTTTTCAATAATGTTCACTTTTAGTACGTAAATAAACTTTCTTAGACAATTTTTAATGATGTTAGTTCCAAACTAAAAGAATTAGATAGTTTCGCAAAAAAAATTTATTTTTCACTGCATGAAATGTCTTAGAGAAATTTCTGAAAAATTTTTTTGAAAAGACAATTTTTTTTCAATAATGTTCACTTTTAGTACGTAACAAAACTTCCTTAGATGATTTTTAATGACGTTAGTTCCAAACTAAAAGAATTAGATAGTTTCGCAAAAAAAAATTATTTTTCACTGTATGAAATGTCTTAGAAAAAATTTTGAAAAATTTGTTTGAAAACACAATTTTTTTTCGATAATGTTCACTTTTAGTACGTAAAAAAACTTTCTTAGACAATTTTTAATGACGTTAGTTCCAAACAAAAAGAATTAGATAGTTTCGCAAAAAAAAATTATTTTTCACTGTATGAAATGTCTTGGAAAAATTTTTTTAAAAAGACATTTTTTTTTTTCAATAATGTTCACTTTTAGTACGTAAAAAAACTTTCTTAGACAATTTTTAATGACGTTAGTTCCAAACTAAAAGAATTAGATAGTTTCGCAAAAAAAAATTAATTTTCACTGTATGAAATGTCTTAGAAAAATTTCTGAAAAATTTCTTTGATAAGACAACTTTTTTTCAATAATGTTCACTTTTAGTACGTAAAAAAACTTTCTTAGACAATTTTTAATGACGTTAGTTCCAAACTAAAAGAATTAGATAGTTTTCCAAAAAAAAAAAGTTTTTCACTGTATGAAATGGTTTTGAAAAATTTTTTTAAAAAGACAATTTTTTTTCAATAATGTTCACTTTTAGTACGTAACAAAACTTTCTTAGACAATTTTTAATGACGTTCGTTCCAAACTAAAAGAATTAGATAGTTTCGCAAAAAAAAATTAATTTTTACTGTATGAAATGTTTTTGAAAAATTTTTGAAAAATTTTTTTGAAAAGACAATTTTTTTTCAATAATGTTCACTTTTAGTACGTAAATAAACTTTCTTAGACAATTTTTAATGACGTTAGTTCCAAACTAAAAGAATTAGATAGTTTCGCAAAAAAAAATTATTTTTCACTGTATGAAATGTCTTAGAAAAACTTCTGAAAAATTTCTTTGAAAAGACAATTTTTTTTCAATAATGTTCACTTTTAGTACGTAAATAAACTTTCTTAGACAATTTTTAATGACGTTAGTTCCAAACTAAAAGAATTAGATAGTTTCGCAAAAAAAATTATTTTTCACTGTATGAAATATCTTAAAAAAATTTCTGAAAAATTTCTTTAAAAAGACAATTTTTTTTCAATAATGTTCACTTTTAGTACGTAAATAAACTTTCTTAGACAATTTTTAATGACGTTAGTTCCAAACTAAAAGAATTAGATAGATTCGCAAAAAAAAATTATTTTTCACTGTATGAAATGTCTTAGAAAAATTTCTGAAAAATTTCTTTGAAAAGACAATTTTTTTTCAATAATGTTCACTTTTAGTACGTAAATAAACTTTCTTAGACAATTTTTAATGATGTTAGTTCCAAACTAAAAGAATTAGATAGTTTCGCAAAAAAAATTAATTTTTCACTGTATGAAATGTCTTAGAAAAACTTTTGAAAAATTTTTTTGAAAACACAATTTTTTTTCGATAATGTTCACTTTTAGTACGTAAAAAAACTTTCTTAGACAATTTTTAATGACGTTAGTTCCAAACTAAAAGAATTAGATAGTTTTGCAAAAAAAAAAAGTTTTTCACTGTATGAAATGTTTTTAAAAAATTTTTTTGAAAAGACAATTTTTTTTCAATAATGTTCACTTTTAGTACGTAAATAAACTTTCTTAGACAATTTTTAATGACGTTAGTTCCAAACTAAAAGAATTAGATAGTTTCGCAAAAAAAAATTAATTTTCACTGTATGAAATGTCTTAGAAAAATTTCTGAAAAATTTCTTTGATAAGACAATTTTTTTTCAATAATGTTCACTTTTAGTACGTAAAAAAACTTTCTTAGACAATTTTTAATGACGTTAGTTCCAAACTAAAAGAATTAGATAGTTTTCCAAAAAAAGAAAGTTTTTCACTGTATGAAATGGTTTTGAAAAATTTTTTTAAAAAGACAATTTTTTTTCAATAATGTTCACTTTTAGTACGTAACAAAACTTTCTTAGACAATTTTTAATGACGTTCGTTCCAAACTAAAAGAATTAGATAGTTTCGCAAAAAAAAATTAATTTTTACTGTATGAAATGTTTTTGAAAAATTTTTGAAAAATTTATTTGAAAAGACAATTTTTTTTCAATAATGTTCACTTTTAGTACGTAAATAAACTTTCTTAGACAATTTTTAATGACGTTAGTTCCAAACTAAAAGAATTAGATAGTTTCGCAAAAAAAAATTATTTTTCACTGTATGAAATGTCTTAGAAAAACTTCTGAAAAATTTCTTTGAAAAGACAATTTTTTTTCAATAATGTTCACTTTTAGTACGTAAATAAACTTTCTTAGACAATTTTTAATGACGTTAGTTCCAAACTAAAAGAATTAGATAGTTTCCTAAAAAAAAATTATTTTTTACTGTATGAAATGTTTTAGAAAAATTTTTGAAAAATTTTTTTGAAAAGACAATTTTTTTTCAATAATGTTCACTTTTAGTTCGTAAATAAACTTTCTTAGACAATTTTTAATGACGTTAGTTCCAAACTAAAAGAATCAGAGAGTTTTGCAAAAAAAATTATTTTTTACTGCATGAAATGTCTTGAAAAAGTTTTTGAGAAACTTTTGAAAAAGACAATTTTTTTCAATAATGTTCACTTTAGTACGTAAAAAAACTTTCCTAGGCAATTTTTAATGACGTTAGTTTCAAACTAAAAGAATTAGATTGTTTCGCAAAAAAAAATTATTTTTCACTGTATGAAATGTCTTAGAAAAGTTTTTGAAAAATTTTTTTGAAAAGGCAATTTTTTTTTAATAATGTTCACTTTTAGTACGTAAATAAACTTTCTTAGACAATTTTTAATGACGTTAGTTCCAAACTAAAAGAATTAGATAGTTTCGCAAAAAAAAATTATTTTTCACTGTATGAAATGTCTTAGAAAAACTTCTGAAAAATTTCTTTGAAAAGACAATTTTTTTTCAATAATGTTCACTTTTAGTACGTAAATAAACTTTCTTAGACAATTTTTAATGACGTTAGTTCCAAACTAAAAGAATTAGATAGATTCGCAAAAAAAAATTATTTTTCACTGTATGAAATGTCTTAGAAAAATTTCTGAAAAATTTCTTTGAAAAGACAATTTTTTTTCAATAATGTTCACTTTTAGTACGTTACAAGACTTCCTTAGACAATTTTTAATGACGTTAGTTCCAAACTAAAAGAATTAGATAGTTTCGCAAAAAAAAATTAATTTTCACTGTATGAAATGTCTTAGAAAAATTTCTGAAAAATTTCTTTGATAAGACAATTTTTTTTCAATAATGTTCACTTTTAGTACGTAAAAAAACTTTCTTAGACAATTTTTAATGACGTTAGTTCCAAACTAAAAGAATTAGATAGTTTTCCAAAAAAAAAAAGTTTTTCACTGTATGAAATGGTTTTGAAAAATTTTTTTAAAAAGACAATTTTTTTTCAATAATGTTCACTTTTAGTACGTAAAAAAACTTTCTTAGACAATTTTTAATGACGTTCGTTCCAAACTAAAAGAATTAGATAGTTTCGCAAAAAAAAATTATTTTTTACTGTATGAAATGTTTTTGAAAAATTTTTGAAAAATTTTTTTGAAAAGACAATTTTTTTTCAATAATGTTCACTTTTAGTACGTAAATAAACTTTCTTAGACAATTTTTAATGACGTTAGTTCCAAACTAAAAGAATTAGATAGTTTCGCAAAAAAAAATTATTTTTCACTGTATGAAATGTCTTAGAAAAACTTCTGAAAAGTTTCTTTGAAAAGACAATTTTTTTCAATAATGTTCACTTTTAGTACGTAAATAAACTTTCTTAGACAATTTTTAATGACGTTAGTTCCAAACTAAAAGAATTAGATAGTTTCCCAAAAAAAAATTATTTTTCACTGTATGAAATGTCTTAGAAAAACTTCTGAAAAATTTCTTTGAAAAGACAATTTTTTTTCAATAATGTTCACTTTTAGTACGTAAAAAAACTTTCTTAGACAATTTTTAATGACGTTAGTTCCAAACTAAAAGAATTAGATAGTTTTCCAAAAAAAAAAAGTTTTTCACTGTATGAAATGGTTTTGAAAAATTTTTTTAAAAAGACAATTTTTTTTCAATAATGTTCACTTTTAGTACGTAACAAAACTTTCTTAGACAATTTTTAATGACGTTCGTTCCAAACTAAAAGAATTAGATAGTTTCGCAAAAAAAAATTATTTTTTACTGTATGAAATGTTTTTGAAAAATTTTTGAAAAATTTTTTTGAAAAGACAATTTTTTTTCAATAATGTTCACTTTTAGTACGTAAATAAACTTTCTTAGACAATTTTTAATGACGTTAGTTCCAAACTAAAAGAATTAGATAGTTTCGCAAAAACAAATTATTTTTCACTGTATGAAATGTCTTAGAAAAACTTCTGAAAAATTTCTTTGAAAAGACAATTTTTTTTCAATAATGTTCACTTTTAGTACGTAAATAAACTTTCTTAGACAATTTTTAATGACGTTAGTTCCAAACTAAAAGAATTAGATAGTTTCCCAAAAAAAAATTATTTTTCACTGTATGAAATGTCTTGGAAAAAGTTTTTTGAAAAGACAAGTTTTTTTCAATGATGTTCACTTTTAGTACGTAACAAAACTTTCTTAGACAATTTTTAATGACGTTAGTTCCAAACTAAAAGAATTAGATAGTTTCCTAAAAAAAAATTATTTTTTACTGTATGAAATGTCTTAGAAAAATTTTTGAAAAATTTTTTTGAAAAGACAATTTTTTTTCAATAATGTTCACTTTTAGTTCGTAAATAAACTTTCTTAGACAATTTTTAATGACGTTAGTTCCAAACTAAAAGAATTAGAGAGTTTTGCAAAAAAAATTATTTTTTACTGCATGAAATGTCTTGAAAAAGTTTTTGAGAAACTTTTGAAAAAGACAATTTTTTTCAATAATGTTCACTTTAGTACGTAAAAAAACTTTCTTAGACAATTTTTAATGACGTTAGTTTCAAACTAAAAGAATTAGATTGTTTCGCAAAAAAAAATTATTTTTCACAGTATGAAATGTCTTAGAAAAGTTTTTGAAAACTTTTTTTGAAAAGGCAATTTTTTTTCAATAATGTTCACTTTTAGTACGTAAAAAAACTTTCTTAGACAATTTTTAATGACGTTAGTTCCAAACTAAAAGAATTAGATAGTTTCGCAAAAAAAAATTAAGTTTCACTGTATGAAATGTCTTAGAAAAATTTCTGAAAAATTTCTTTGATAAGACAATTTTTTTTCAATAATGTTCACTTTTAGTACGTAAAAAAACTTTCTTAGACAATTTTTAATGACGTTAGTTCCAAACTAAAAGAATTAGATAGTTTTCCAAAAAAAAAAAGTTTTTCACTGTATGAAATGGTTTTGAAAAATTATTTTAAAAAGACAATTTTTTTTCAATAATGTTCACTTTTAGTACGTAACAAAACTTTCTTAGACAATTTTTAATGACGTTCGTTCCAAACTAAAAGAATTAGATAGTTTCGCAAAAAAAAATTATTTTTTACTGTATGAAATGTTTTTGAAAAATTTTTGAAAAATTTTTTTGAAAAGACAATTTTTTTTCAATAATGTTCACTTTTAGTACGTAAATAAACTTTCTTAGACAATTTTTAATGACGTTAGTTCCAAACTAAAAGAATTAGATAGTTTCGCAAAAAAAAATTATTTTTTACAGTATGAAATGTCTTAGAAAAGTTTTTGAAAAATTTTTTTGAAAAGACAATTTTTTTTCAATAATGTTCACTTTTGGTACGTAAAAAAACTTTCTTAGACAAGTTTTAATGACGTTAGTTCCAAACTAAAAGAACTAGATAGTTTCGCAAAAAAAAATTATTTTTCACTGTATGAAATGTCTTAGAAAAATTTCTGAAAAATTTCTTTGAAAAGACAATTTTTTTTCAATAATGTTCACTTTTAGTACGTAAATAAACTTTCTTAGACAATTTTTAATGATGTTAGTTCCAAACTAAAAGAATTAGATAGTTTCGCAAAAAAAATTTATTTTTCACTGCATGAAATGTCTTAGAGAAATTTCTGAAAAATTTTTTTGAAAAGACAATTTTTTTTCAATAATGTTCACTTTTAGTACGTAACAAAACTTCCTTAGATGATTTTTAATGACGTTAGTTCCAAACTAAAAGAATTAGATAGTTTCGCAAAAAAAAATTATTTTTCACTGTATGAAATGTCTTAGAAAAAATTTTGAAAAATTTGTTTGAAAACACAATTTTTTTTCGATAATGTTCACTTTTAGTACGTAAAAAAACTTTCTTAGACAATTTTTAATGACGTTAGTTCCAAACAAAAAGAATTAGATAGTTTCGCAAAAAAAAATTATTTTTCACTGTATGAAATGTCTTGGAAAAATTTTTTTAAAAAGACATTTTTTTTTTTCAATAATGTTCACTTTTAGTACGTAAAAAAACTTTCTTAGACAATTTTTAATGACGTTAGTTCCAAACTAAAAGAATTAGATAGTTTCGCAAAAAAAAATTAATTTTCACTGTATGAAATGTCTTAGAAAAATTTCTGAAAAATTTCTTTGATAAGACAACTTTTTTTCAATAATGTTCACTTTTAGTACGTAAAAAAACTTTCTTAGACAATTTTTAATGACGTTAGTTCCAAACTAAAAGAATTAGATAGTTTTCCAAAAAAAAAAAGTTTTTCACTGTATGAAATGGTTTTGAAAAATTTTTTTAAAAAGACAATTTTTTTTCAATAATGTTCACTTTTAGTACGTAACAAAACTTTCTTAGACAATTTTTAATGACGTTCGTTCCAAACTAAAAGAATTAGATAGTTTCGCAAAAAAAAATTAATTTTTACTGTATGAAATGTTTTTGAAAAATTTTTGAAAAATTTTTTTGAAAAGACAATTTTTTTTCAATAATGTTCACTTTTAGTACGTAAATAAACTTTCTTAGACAATTTTTAATGACGTTAGTTCCAAACTAAAAGAATTAGATAGTTTCGCAAAAAAAAATTATTTTTCACTGTATGAAATGTCTTAGAAAAACTTCTGAAAAATTTCTTTGAAAAGACAATTTTTTTTCAATAATGTTCACTTTTAGTACGTAAATAAACTTTCTTAGACAATTTTTAATGACGTTAGTTCCAAACTAAAAGAATTAGATAGTTTCGCAAAAAAAATTATTTTTCACTGTATGAAATATCTTAAAAAAATTTCTGAAAAATTTCTTTAAAAAGACAATTTTTTTTCAATAATGTTCACTTTTAGTACGTAAATAAACTTTCTTAGACAATTTTTAATGACGTTAGTTCCAAACTAAAAGAATTAGATAGATTCGCAAAAAAAAATTATTTTTCACTGTATGAAATGTCTTAGAAAAATTTCTGAAAAATTTCTTTGAAAAGACAATTTTTTTTCAATAATGTTCACTTTTAGTACGTAAATAAACTTTCTTAGACAATTTTTAATGATGTTAGTTCCAAACTAAAAGAATTAGATAGTTTCGCAAAAAAAATTAATTTTTCACTGTATGAAATGTCTTAGAAAAACTTTTGAAAAATTTTTTTGAAAACACAATTTTTTTTCGATAATGTTCACTTTTAGTACGTAAAAAAACTTTCTTAGACAATTTTTAATGACGTTAGTTCCAAACTAAAAGAATTAGATAGTTTTGCAAAAAAAAAAAGTTTTTCACTGTATGAAATGTTTTTAAAAAATTTTTTTGAAAAGACAATTTTTTTTCAATAATGTTCACTTTTAGTACGTAAATAAACTTTCTTAGACAATTTTTAATGACGTTAGTTCCAAACTAAAAGAATTAGATAGTTTCGCAAAAAAAAATTAATTTTCACTGTATGAAATGTCTTAGAAAAATTTCTGAAAAATTTCTTTGATAAGACAATTTTTTTTCAATAATGTTCACTTTTAGTACGTAAAAAAACTTTCTTAGACAATTTTTAATGACGTTAGTTCCAAACTAAAAGAATTAGATAGTTTTCCAAAAAAAGAAAGTTTTTCACTGTATGAAATGGTTTTGAAAAATTTTTTTAAAAAGACAATTTTTTTTCAATAATGTTCACTTTTAGTACGTAACAAAACTTTCTTAGACAATTTTTAATGACGTTCGTTCCAAACTAAAAGAATTAGATAGTTTCGCAAAAAAAAATTAATTTTTACTGTATGAAATGTTTTTGAAAAATTTTTGAAAAATTTTTTTGAAAAGACAATTTTTTTTCAATAATGTTCACTTTTAGTACGTAAATAAACTTTCTTAGACAATTTTTAATGACGTTAGTTCCAAACTAAAAGAATTAGATAGTTTCGCAAAAAAAAATTATTTTTCACTGTATGAAATGTCTTAGAAAAACTTCTGAAAAATTTCTTTGAAAAGACAATTTTTTTTCAATAATGTTCACTTTTAGTACGTAAATAAACTTTCTTAGACAATTTTTAATGACGTTAGTTCCAAACTAAAAGAATTAGATAGTTTCCTAAAAAAAAATTATTTTTTACTGTATGAAATGTTTTAGAAAAATTTTTGAAAAATTTTTTTGAAAAGACAATTTTTTTTCAATAATGTTCACTTTTAGTTCGTAAATAAACTTTCTTAGACAATTTTTAATGACGTTAGTTCCAAACTAAAAGAATCAGAGAGTTTTGCAAAAAAAATTATTTTTTACTGCATGAAATGTCTTGAAAAAGTTTTTGAGAAACTTTTGAAAAAGACAATTTTTTTCAATAATGTTCACTTTTAGTACGTAAAAAAACTTTCTTAGACAATTTTTAATGACGTTAGTTCCAAACAAAAAGAATTAGATAGTTTCGCAAAAAAAAATTATTTTTCACTGTATGAAATGTCTTGGAAAAATTTTTTTAAAAAGACATTTTTTTTTTTCAATAATGTTCACTTTTAGTACGTAAAAAAACTTTCTTAGACAATTTTTAATGACGTTAGTTCCAAACTAAAAGAATTAGATAGTTTCGCAAAAAAAATTAATTTTCACTGTATGAAATGTCTTAGAAAAATTTCTGAAAAATTTCTTTGATAAGACAACTTTTTTTCAATAATGTTCACTTTTAGTACGTAAAAAAACTTTCTTAGACAATTTTTAATGACGTTAGTTCCAAACTAAAAGAATTAGATAGTTTCCTAAAAAAAAATTATTTTTTACTGTATGAAATGTTTTAGAAAAATTTTTGAAAAATTTTTTTGAAAAGACAATTTTTTTTCAATAATGTTCACTTTTAGTTCGTAAATAAACTTTCTTAGACAATTTTTAATGACGTTAGTTCCAAACTAAAAGAATCAGAGAGTTTTGCAAAAAAAATTATTTTTTACTGCATGAAATGTCTTGAAAAAGTTTTTTAAAAAGACATTTTTTTTTTCAATAATGTTCACTTTTAGTACGTAAAAAAACTTTCTTAGACAATTTTTAATGACGTTAGTTCCAAACTAAAAGAATCAGAGAGTTTTGCAAAAAAAATTATTTTTTACCGCATGAAATGTCTTGAAAAAGTTTTTTAAAAAGACATTTTTTTTTTTCAATAATGTTCACTTTTAGTACGTAAAAAAACTTTCTTAGACAATTTTTAATGACGTTAGTTCCAAACTAAAAGAATTAGATAGTTTTCCAAAAAAAAAAAGTTTTTCACTGTATGAAATGGTTTTGAAAAATTTTTTTAAAAAGACAATTTTTTTTCAATAATGTTCACTTTTAGTACGTAACAAAACTTTCTTAGACAATTTTTAATGACGTTCGTTCCAAACTAAAAGAATTAGATAGTTTCGCAAAAAAAAATTAATTTTTACTGTATGAAATGTCTTTGAAAAATTTTTGAAAAATTTTTTTGAAAAGACAATTTTTTTTCAATAATGTTCACTTTTAGTACGTAAATAAACTTTCTTAGACAATTTTTAATGACGTTAGTTCCAAACTAAAAGAATTAGATAGTTTCGCAAAAAAAAATTATTTTTCACTGTATGAAATGTCTTAGAAAAACTTCTGAAAAATTTCTTTGAAAAGACAATTTTTTTTCAATAATGTTCACTTTTAGTACGTAAATAAACTTTCTTAGACAATTTTTAATGACGTTAGTTCCAAACTAAAAGAATTAGATAGTTTCCTAAAAAAAAATTATTTTTTACTGTATGAAATGTTTTAGAAAAATTTTTGAAAAATTTTTTTGAAAAGACAATTTTTTTTCAATAATGTTCACTTTTAGTTCGTAAATAAACTTTCTTAGACAATTTTTAATGACGTTAGTTCCAAACTAAAAGAATCAGAGAGTTTTGCAAAAAAAATTATTTTTTACTGCATGAAATGTCTTGAAAAAGTTTTTGAGAAATTTTTGAAAAAGACAATTTTTTTCAATAATGTTCACTTTAGTACGTAAAAAAACTTTCCTAGGCAATTTTTAATGACGTTAGTTTCAAACTAAAAGAATTAGATTGTTTCGCAAAAAAAAATTATTTTTCACTGTATGAAATGTCTTAGAAAAGTTTTTGAAAAATTTTTTTGAAAAGACAATTTTTTTTTAATAATGTTCACTTTTAGTACGTAAATAAACTTTCTTAGACAATTTTTAATGACGTTAGTTCCAAACTAAAAGAATTAGATAGTTTCGCAAAAAAAAATTATTTTTCACTGTATGAAATGTTTTAGAAAAATTTCTGAAAAATTTCTTTGAAAAGACAATTTTTTTTCAATAATGTTCACTTTTAGTACGTAAATAAACTTTCTTAGACAATTTTTAATGATGTTAGTTCCAAACTAAAAGAATTAGATAGTTTCGCAAAAAAAATTTATTTTTCACTGCATGAAATGTCTTAGAGAAATTTCTGAAAAATTTTTTTGAAAAGACAATTTTTTTTCAATAATGTTCACTTTTAGTACGTAACAAAACTTCCTTAGATGATTTTTAATGACGTTAGTTCCAAACTAAAAGAATTAGATAGTTTCGCAAAAAAAAATTATTTTTCACTGTATGAAATGTCTTAGAAAAAATTTTGAAAAATTTGTTTGAAAACACAATTTTTTTTCGATAATGTTCACTTTTAGTACGTAAAAAAACTTTCTTAGACAATTTTTAATGACGTTAGTTCCAAACAAAAAGAATTAGATAGTTTCGCAAAAAAAAATTATTTTTCACTGTATGAAATGTCTTGGAAAAATTTTTTTAAAAAGACATTTTTTTTTTTCAATAATGTTCACTTTTAGTACGTAAAAAAACTTTCTTAGAC
Organism: Aplidium turbinatum; assembly: GCF_918807975.1. Lineage (NCBI taxonomy): Eukaryota > Metazoa > Chordata > Ascidiacea > Aplousobranchia > Polyclinidae > Aplidium > Aplidium turbinatum. The sequence goes on from NC_137475.1 coordinate 19,455,309, forward strand.
AATTTTTAATGACGTTAGTTCCAAACTAAAAGAATTAGACAGTTTCGCAAAAAAAAATTAATTTTCACTGTATGAAATGTCTTAGAAAAATTTCTGAAAAATTTCTTTGATAAGACAACTTTTTTTCAATAATGTTCACTTTTAGTACGTAAAAAAACTTTCTTAGACAATTTTTAATGACGTTAGTTCCAAACTAAAAGAATTAGATAGTTTTCCAAAAAAAAAAAGTTTTTCACTGTATGAAATGGTTTTGAAAAATTTTTTTAAAAAGACAATTTTTTTTCAATAATGTTCACTTTTAGTACGTAACAAAACTTTCTTAGACAATTTTTAATGACGTTCGTTCCAAACTAAAAGAATTAGATAGTTTCGCAAAAAAAAATTAATTTTTACTGTATGAAATGTTTTTGAAAAATTTTTGAAAAATTTTTTTGAAAAGACAATTTTTTTTCAATAATGTTCACTTTTAGTACGTAAATAAACTTTCTTAGACAATTTTTAATGACGTTAGTTCCAAACTAAAAGAATTAGATAGTTTCGCAAAAAAAAATTATTTTTCACTGTATGAAATGTCTTAGAAAAACTTCTGAAAAATTTCTTTGAAAAGACAATTTTTTTTCAATAATGTTCACTTTTAGTACGTAAATAAACTTTCTTAGACAATTTTTAATGACGTTAGTTCCAAACTAAAAGAATTAGATAGTTTCGCAAAAAAAAATTATTTTTCACTGTATGAAATATCTTAAAAAAATTTCTGAAAAATTTCTTTGAAAAGACAATTTTTTTTCAATAATGTTCACTTTTAGTACGTAAATAAACTTTCTTAGACAATTTTTAATGACGTTAGTTCCAAACTAAAAGAATTAGATAGATTCGCAAAAAAAAATTATTTTTCACTGTATGAAATGTCTTAGAAAAATTTCTGAAAAATTTCTTTGAAAAGACAATTTTTTTTCAATAATGTTCACTTTTAGTACGTAAATAAACTTTCTTAGACAATTTTTAATGACGTTAGTTCCAAACTAAAAGAATCAGAGAGTTTTGCAAAAAAAATTATTTTTTACTGCATGAAATGTCTTGAAAAAGTTTTTGAGAAACTTTTGAAAAAGACAATTTTTTTCAATAATGTTCACTTTAGTACGTAAAAAAACTTTCCTAGGCAATTTTTAATGACGTTAGTTTCAAACTAAAAGAATTAGATTGTTTCGCAAAAAAAAATTATTTTTCACTGTATGAAATGTCTTAGAAAAGTTTTTGAAAAATTTTTTTGAAAAGGCAATTTTTTTTTAATAATGTTCACTTTTAGTACGTAAATAAACTTTCTTAGACAATTTTTAATGACGTTAGTTCCAAACTAAAAGAATTAGATAGTTTCGCAAAAAAAAATTATTTTTCACTGTATGAAATGTCTTAGAAAAACTTCTGAAAAATTTCTTTGAAAAGACAATTTTTTTTCAATAATGTTCACTTTTAGTACGTAAATAAACTTTCTTAGACAATTTTTAATGACGTTAGTTCCAAACTAAAAGAATTAGATAGATTCGCAAAAAAAAATTATTTTTCACTGTATGAAATGTCTTAGAAAAATTTCTGAAAAATTTCTTTGAAAAGACAATTTTTTTTCAATAATGTTCACTTTTAGTACGTTACAAGACTTCCTTAGACAATTTTTAATGACGTTAGTTCCAAACTAAAAGAATTAGATAGTTTCGCAAAAAAAAATTAATTTTCACTGTATGAAATGTCTTAGAAAAATTTCTGAAAAATTTCTTTGATAAGACAATTTTTTTTCAATAATGTTCACTTTTAGTACGTAAAAAAACTTTCTTAGACAATTTTTAATGACGTTAGTTCCAAACTAAAAGAATTAGATAGTTTTCCAAAAAAAAAAAGTTTTTCACTGTATGAAATGGTTTTGAAAAATTTTTTTAAAAAGACAATTTTTTTTCAATAATGTTCACTTTTAGTACGTAAAAAAACTTTCTTAGACAATTTTTAATGACGTTCGTTCCAAACTAAAAGAATTAGATAGTTTCGCAAAAAAAAATTATTTTTTACTGTATGAAATGTTTTTGAAAAATTTTTGAAAAATTTTTTTGAAAAGACAATTTTTTTTCAATAATGTTCACTTTTAGTACGTAAATAAACTTTCTTAGACAATTTTTAATGACGTTAGTTCCAAACTAAAAGAATTAGATAGTTTCGCAAAAAAAAATTATTTTTCACTGTATGAAATGTCTTAGAAAAACTTCTGAAAAGTTTCTTTGAAAAGACAATTTTTTTCAATAATGTTCACTTTTAGTACGTAAATAAACTTTCTTAGACAATTTTTAATGACGTTAGTTCCAAACTAAAAGAATTAGATAGTTTCCCAAAAAAAAATTATTTTTCACGGTATGAAATGTCTTAGAAAAACTTCTGAAAAATTTCTTTGAAAAGACAATTTTTTTTCAATAATGTTCACTTTTAGTACGTAAAAAAACTTTCTTAGACAATTTTTAATGACGTTAGTTCCAAACTAAAAGAATTAGATAGTTTTCCAAAAAAAAAAAGTTTTTCACTGTATGAAATGGTTTTGAAAAATTTTTTTAAAAAGACAATTTTTTTTCAATAATGTTCACTTTTAGTACGTAACAAAACTTTCTTAGACAATTTTTAATGACGTTCGTTCCAAACTAAAAGAATTAGATAGTTTCGCAAAAAAAAATTATTTTTTACTGTATGAAATGTTTTTGAAAAATTTTTGAAAAATTTTTTTGAAAAGACAATTTTTTTTCAATAATGTTCACTTTTAGTACGTAAATAAACTTTCTTAGACAATTTTTAATGACGTTAGTTCCAAACTAAAAGAATTAGATAGTTTCGCAAAAAAAAATTATTTTTCACTGTATGAAATGTCTTAGAAAAACTTCTGAAAAATTTCTTTGAAAAGACAATTTTTTTTCAATAATGTTCACTTTTAGTACGTAAATAAACTTTCTTAGACAATTTTTAATGACGTTAGTTCCAAACTAAAAGAATTAGATAGTTTCCCAAAAAAAAATTATTTTTCACGGTATGAAATGTCTTGGAAAAAGTTTTTTGAAAAGACAAGTTTTTTTCAATGATGTTCACTTTTAGTACGTAACAAAACTTTCTTAGACAATTTTTAATGACGTTAGTTCCAAACTAAAAGAATTAGATAGTTTCCTAAAAAAAAATTATTTTTTACTGTATGAAATGTCTTAGAAAAATTTTTGAAAAATTTTTTTGAAAAGACAATTTTTTTTCAATAATGTTCACTTTTAGTTCGTAAATAAACTTTCTTAGACAATTTTTAATGACGTTAGTTCCAAACTAAAAGAATTAGAGAGTTTTGCAAAAAAAATTATTTTTTACTGCATGAAATGTCTTGAAAAAGTTTTTGAGAAACTTTTGAAAAAGACAATTTTTTTCAATAATGTTCACTTTAGTACGTAAAAAAACTTTCTTAGACAATTTTTAATGACGTTAGTTTCAAACTAAAAGAATTAGATTGTTTCGCAAAAAAAAATTATTTTTCACAGTATGAAATGTCTTAGAAAAGTTTTTGAAAACTTTTTTTGAAAAGGCAATTTTTTTTCAATAATGTTCACTTTTAGTACGTAAAAAAACTTTCTTAGACAATTTTTAATGACGTTAGTTCCAAACTAAAAGAATTAGATAGTTTCGCAAAAAAAAATTAAGTTTCACTGTATGAAATGTCTTAGAAAAATTTCTGAAAAATTTCTTTGATAAGACAATTTTTTTTCAATAATGTTCACTTTTAGTACGTAAAAAAACTTTCTTAGACAATTTTTAATGACGTTAGTTCCAAACTAAAAGAATTAGATAGTTTTCCAAAAAAAAAAAGTTTTTCACTGTATGAAATGGTTTTGAAAAATTATTTTAAAAAGACAATTTTTTTTCAATAATGTTCACTTTTAGTACGTAACAAAACTTTCTTAGACAATTTTTAATGACGTTCGTTCCAAACTAAAAGAATTAGATAGTTTCGCAAAAAAAAATTAATTTTTACTGTATGAAATGTTTTTGAAAAATTTTTGAAAAATTTTTTTGAAAAGACAATTTTTTTTCAATAATGTTCACTTTTAGTACGTAAATAAACTTTCTTAGACAATTTTTAATGACGTTAGTTCCAAACTAAAAGAATTAGATAGTTTCGCAAAAAAAAATTATTTTTCACTGTATGAAATGTCTTAGAAAAACTTCTGAAAAATTTCTTTGAAAAGACAATTTTTTTTCAATAATGTTCACTTTTAGTACGTAAATAAACTTTCTTAGACAATTTTTAATGACGTTAGTTCCAAACTAAAAGAATTAGATAGTTTCCTAAAAAAAAATTATTTTTTACTGTATGAAATGTTTTAGAAAAATTTTTGAAAAATTTTTTTGAAAAGACAATTTTTTTTCAATAATGTTCACTTTTAGTTCGTAAATAAACTTTCTTAGACAATTTTTAATGACGTTAGTTCCAAACTAAAAGAATCAGAGAGTTTTGCAAAAAAAATTATTTTTTACTGCATGAAATGTCTTGAAAAAGTTTTTGAGAAACTTTTGAAAAAGACAATTTTTTTCAATAATGTTCACTTTAGTACGTAAAAAAACTTTCCTAGGCAATTTTTAATGACGTTAGTTTCAAACTAAAAGAATTAGATTGTTTCGCAAAAAAAAATTATTTTTCACTGTATGAAATGTCTTAGAAAAGTTTTTGAAAAATTTTTTTGAAAAGGCAATTTTTTTTTAATAATGTTCACTTTTAGTACGTAAATAAACTTTCTTAGACAATTTTTAATGACGTTAGTTCCAAACTAAAAGAATTAGATAGTTTCGCAAAAAAAAATTATTTTTCACTGTATGAAATGTCTTAGAAAAATTTCTGAAAAATTTCTTTGAAAAGACAATTTTTTTTCAATAATGTTCACTTTTAGTACGTAAATAAACTTTCTTAGACAATTTTTAATGATGTTAGTTCCAAACTAAAAGAATTAGATAGTTTCGCAAAAAAAATTTATTTTTCACTGCATGAAATGTCTTAGAGAAATTTCTGAAAAATTTTTTTGAAAAGACAATTTTTTTTCAATAATGTTCACTTTTAGTACGTAACAAAACTTCCTTAGATGATTTTTAATGACGTTAGTTCCAAACTAAAAGAATTAGATAGTTTCGCAAAAAAAAATTATTTTTCACTGTATGAAATGTCTTAGAAAAAATTTTGAAAAATTTGTTTGAAAACACAATTTTTTTTCGATAATGTTCACTTTTAGTACGTAAAAAAACTTTCTTAGACAATTTTTAATGACGTTAGTTCCAAACAAAAAGAATTAGATAGTTTCGCAAAAAAAAATTATTTTTCACTGTATGAAATGTCTTGGAAAAATTTTTTTAAAAAGACATTTTTTTTTTTCAATAATGTTCACTTTTAGTACGTAAAAAAACTTTCTTAGACAATTTTTAATGACGTTAGTTCCAAACTAAAAGAATTAGATAGTTTCGCAAAAAAAATTAATTTTCACTGTATGAAATGTCTTAGAAAAATTTCTGAAAAATTTCTTTGATAAGACAACTTTTTTTCAATAATGTTCACTTTTAGTACGTAAAAAAACTTTCTTAGACAATTTTTAATGACGTTAGTTCCAAACTAAAAGAATTAGATAGTTTCCTAAAAAAAAATTATTTTTTACTGTATGAAATGTTTTAGAAAAATTTTTGAAAAATTTTTTTGAAAAGACAATTTTTTTTCAATAATGTTCACTTTTAGTTCGTAAATAAACTTTCTTAGACAATTTTTAATGACGTTAGTTCCAAACTAAAAGAATCAGAGAGTTTTGCAAAAAAAATTATTTTTTACTGCATGAAATGTCTTGAAAAAGTTTTTTAAAAAGACATTTTTTTTTTCAATAATGTTCACTTTTAGTACGTAAAAAAACTTTCTTAGACAATTTTTAATGACGTTAGTTCCAAACTAAAAGAATCAGAGAGTTTTGCAAAAAAAATTATTTTTTACCGCATGAAATGTCTTGAAAAAGTTTTTTAAAAAGACATTTTTTTTTTTCAATAATGTTCACTTTTAGTACGTAAAAAAACTTTCTTAGACAATTTTTAATGACGTTAGTTCCAAACTAAAAGAATTAGATAGTTTTCCAAAAAAAAAAAGTTTTTCACTGTATGAAATGGTTTTGAAAAATTTTTTTAAAAAGACAATTTTTTTTCAATAATGTTCACTTTTAGTACGTAACAAAACTTTCTTAGACAATTTTTAATGACGTTCGTTCCAAACTAAAAGAATTAGATAGTTTCGCAAAAAAAAATTAATTTTTACTGTATGAAATGTCTTTGAAAAATTTTTGAAAAATTTTTTTGAAAAGACAATTTTTTTTCAATAATGTTCACTTTTAGTACGTAAATAAACTTTCTTAGACAATTTTTAATGACGTTAGTTCCAAACTAAAAGAATTAGATAGTTTCGCAAAAAAAAATTATTTTTCACTGTATGAAATGTCTTAGAAAAACTTCTGAAAAATTTCTTTGAAAAGACAATTTTTTTTCAATAATGTTCACTTTTAGTACGTAAATAAACTTTCTTAGACAATTTTTAATGACGTTAGTTCCAAACTAAAAGAATTAGATAGTTTCCTAAAAAAAAATTATTTTTTACTGTATGAAATGTTTTAGAAAAATTTTTGAAAAATTTTTTTGAAAAGACAATTTTTTTTCAATAATGTTCACTTTTAGTTCGTAAATAAACTTTCTTAGACAATTTTTAATGACGTTAGTTCCAAACTAAAAGAATCAGAGAGTTTTGCAAAAAAAATTATTTTTTACTGCATGAAATGTCTTGAAAAAGTTTTTGAGAAATTTTTGAAAAAGACAATTTTTTTCAATAATGTTCACTTTAGTACGTAAAAAAACTTTCCTAGGCAATTTTTAATGACGTTAGTTTCAAACTAAAAGAATTAGATTGTTTCGCAAAAAAAAATTATTTTTCACTGTATGAAATGTCTTAGAAAAGTTTTTGAAAAATTTTTTTGAAAAGACAATTTTTTTTTAATAATGTTCACTTTTAGTACGTAAATAAACTTTCTTAGACAATTTTTAATGACGTTAGTTCCAAACTAAAAGAATTAGATAGTTTCGCAAAAAAAAATTATTTTTCACTGTATGAAATGTTTTAGAAAAATTTCTGAAAAATTTCTTTGAAAAGACAATTTTTTTTCAATAATGTTCACTTTTAGTACGTAAATAAACTTTCTTAGACAATTTTTAATGATGTTAGTTCCAAACTAAAAGAATTAGATAGTTTCGCAAAAAAAATTTATTTTTCACTGCATGAAATGTCTTAGAGAAATTTCTGAAAAATTTTTTTGAAAAGACAATTTTTTTTCAATAATGTTCACTTTTAGTACGTAACAAAACTTCCTTAGATGATTTTTAATGACGTTAGTTCCAAACTAAAAGAATTAGATAGTTTCGCAAAAAAAAATTATTTTTCACTGTATGAAATGTCTTAGAAAAAATTTTGAAAAATTTGTTTGAAAACACAATTTTTTTTCGATAATGTTCACTTTTAGTACGTAAAAAAACTTTCTTAGACAATTTTTAATGACGTTAGTTCCAAACAAAAAGAATTAGATAGTTTCGCAAAAAAAAATTATTTTTCACTGTATGAAATGTCTTGGAAAAATTTTTTTAAAAAGACATTTTTTTTTTTCAATAATGTTCACTTTTAGTACGTAAAAAAACTTTCTTAGACAATTTTTAATGACGTTAGTTCCAAACTAAAAGAATTAGACAGTTTCGCAAAAAAAAATTAATTTTCACTGTATGAAATGTCTTAGAAAAATTTCTGAAAAATTTCTTTGATAAGACAACTTTTTTTCAATAATGTTCACTTTTAGTACGTAAAAAAACTTTCTTAGACAATTTTTAATGACGTTAGTTCCAAACTAAAAGAATTAGATAGTTTTCCAAAAAAAAAAGTTTTTCACTGTATGAAATGGTTTTGAAAAATTTTTTTAAAAAGACAATTTTTTTTCAATAATGTTCACTTTTAGTACGTAACAAAACTTTCTTAGACAATTTTTAATGACGTTCGTTCCAAACTAAAAGAATTAGATAGTTTCGCAAAAAAAAATTAATTTTTACTGTATGAAATGTTTTTGAAAAATTTTTGAAAAATTTTTTTGAAAAGACAATTTTTTTTCAATAATGTTCACTTTTAGTACGTAAATAAACTTTCTTAGACAATTTTTAATGACGTTAGTTCCAAACTAAAAGAATTAGATAGTTTCGCAAAAAAAAATTATTTTTCACTGTATGAAATGTCTTAGAAAAACTTCTGAAAAATTTCTTTGAAAAGACAATTTTTTTTCAATAATGTTCACTTTTAGTACGTAAATAAACTTTCTTAGACAATTTTTAATGACGTTAGTTCCAAACTAAAAGAATTAGATAGTTTCGCAAAAAAAAATTATTTTTCACTGTATGAAATATCTTAAAAAAATTTCTGAAAAATTTCTTTGAAAAGACAATTTTTTTTCAATAATGTTCACTTTTAGTACGTAAATAAACTTTCTTAGACAATTTTTAATGACGTTAGTTCCAAACTAAAAGAATTAGATAGATTCGCAAAAAAAAATTATTTTTCACTGTATGAAATGTCTTAGAAAAATTTCTGAAAAATTTCTTTGAAAAGACAATTTTTTTTCAATAATGTTCACTTTTAGTACGTAAATAAACTTTCTTAGACAATTTTTAATGACGTTAGTTCCAAACTAAAAGAATCAGAGAGTTTTGCAAAAAAAATTATTTTTTACTGCATGAAATGTCTTGAAAAAGTTTTTGAGAAACTTTTGAAAAAGACAATTTTTTTCAATAATGTTCACTTTAGTACGTAAAAAAACTTTCCTAGGCAATTTTTAATGACGTTAGTTTCAAACTAAAAGAATTAGATTGTTTCGCAAAAAAAAATTATTTTTCACTGTATGAAATGTCTTAGAAAAGTTTTTGAAAAATTTTTTTGAAAAGGCAATTTTTTTTTAATAATGTTCACTTTTAGTACGTAAATAAACTTTCTTAGACAATTTTTAATGACGTTAGTTCCAAACTAAAAGAATTAGATAGTTTCGCAAAAAAAAATTATTTTTCACTGTATGAAATGTCTTAGAAAAACTTCTGAAAAATTTCTTTGAAAAGACAATTTTTTTTCAATAATGTTCACTTTTAGTACGTAAATAAACTTTCTTAGACAATTTTTAATGACGTTAGTTCCAAACTAAAAGAATTAGATAGATTCGCAAAAAAAAATTATTTTTCACTGTATGAAATGTCTTAGAAAAATTTCTGAAAAATTTCTTTGAAAAGACAATTTTTTTTCAATAATGTTCACTTTTAGTACGTTACAAGACTTCCTTAGACAATTTTTAATGACGTTAGTTCCAAACTAAAAGAATTAGATAGTTTCGCAAAAAAAAATTAATTTTCACTGTATGAAATGTCTTAGAAAAATTTCTGAAAAATTTCTTTGATAAGACAATTTTTTTTCAATAATGTTCACTTTTAGTACGTAAAAAAACTTTCTTAGACAATTTTTAATGACGTTAGTTCCAAACTAAAAGAATTAGATAGTTTTCCAAAAAAAAAAAGTTTTTCACTGTATGAAATGGTTTTGAAAAATTTTTTTAAAATGACAATTTTTTTTCAATAATGTTCACTTTTAGTACGTAAAAAAACTTTCTTAGACAATTTTTAATGACGTTCGTTCCAAACTAAAAGAATTAGATAGTTTCGCAAAAAAAAATTATTTTTTACTGTATGAAATGTTTTTGAAAAATTTTTGAAAAATTTTTTTGAAAAGACAATTTTTTTTCAATAATGTTCACTTTTAGTACGTAAATAAACTTTCTTAGACAATTTTTAATGACATTAGTTCCAAACTAAAAGAATTAGATAGTTTCGCAAAAAAAAATTATTTTTCACTGTATGAAATGTCTTAGAAAAACTTCTGAAAAGTTTCTTTGAAAAGACAATTTTTTTCAATAATGTTCACTTTTAGTACGTAAATAAACTTTCTTAGACAATTTTTAATGACGTTAGTTCCAAACTAAAAGAATTAGATAGTTTCCCAAAAAAAAATTATTTTTCACGGTATGAAATGTCTTAGAAAAACTTCTGAAAAATTTCTTTGAAAAGACAATTTTTTTTCAATAATGTTCACTTTTAGTACGTAAAAAAACTTTCTTAGACAATTTTTAATGACGTTAGTTCCAAACTAAAAGAATTAGATAGTTTTCCAAAAAAAAAAAGTTTTTCACTGTATGAAATGGTTTTGAAAAATTTTTTTAAAAAGACAATTTTTTTTCAATAATGTTCACTTTTAGTACGTAACAAAACTTTCTTAGACAATTTTTAATGACGTTCGTTCCAAACTAAAAGAATTAGATAGTTTCGCAAAAAAAAATTATTTTTTACTGTATGAAATGTTTTTGAAAAATTTTTGAAAAATTTTTTTGAAAAGACAATTTTTTTTCAATAATGTTCACTTTTAGTACGTAAATAAACTTTCTTAGACAATTTTTAATGACGTTAGTTCCAAACTAAAAGAATTAGATAGTTTCGCAAAAAAAAATTATTTTTCACTGTATGAAATGTCTTAGAAAAACTTCTGAAAAATTTCTTTGAAAAGACAATTTTTTTTCAATAATGTTCACTTTTAGTACGTAAATAAACTTTCTTAGACAATTTTTAATGACGTTAGTTCCAAACTAAAAGAATTAGATAGTTTCCCAAAAAAAAATTATTTTTCACGGTATGAAATGTCTTGGAAAAAGTTTTTTGAAAAGACAAGTTTTTTTCAATGATGTTCACTTTTAGTACGTAACAAAACTTTCTTAGACAATTTTTAATGACGTTAGTTCCAAACTAAAAGAATTAGATAGTTTCCTAAAAAAAAATTATTTTTTACTGTATGAAATGTCTTAGAAAAATTTTTGAAAAATTTTTTTGAAAAGACAATTTTTTTTCAATAATGTTCACTTTTAGTTCGTAAATAAACTTTCTTAGACAATTTTTAATGACGTTAGTTCCAAACTAAAAGAATTAGAGAGTTTTGCAAAAAAAATTATTTTTTACTGCATGAAATGTCTTGAAAAAGTTTTTGAGAAACTTTTGAAAAAGACAATTTTTTTCAATAATGTTCACTTTAGTACGTAAAAAAACTTTCTTAGACAATTTTTAATGACGTTAGTTTCAAACTAAAAGAATTAGATTGTTTCGCAAAAAAAAATTATTTTTCACAGTATGAAATGTCTTAGAAAAGTTTTTGAAAACTTTTTTTGAAAAGGCAATTTTTTTTCAATAATGTTCACTTTTAGTACGTAAAAAAACTTTCTTAGACAATTTTTAATGACGTTAGTTCCAAACTAAAAGAATTAGATAGTTTCGCAAAAAAAAATTAAGTTTCACTGTATGAAATGTCTTAGAAAAATTTCTGAAAAATTTCTTTGATAAGACAATTTTTTTTCAATAATGTTCACTTTTAGTACGTAAAAAAACTTTCTTAGACAATTTTTAATGACGTTAGTTCCAAACTAAAAGAATTAGATAGTTTTCCAAAAAAAAAAAGTTTTTCACTGTATGAAATGGTTTTGAAAAATTATTTTAAAAAGACAATTTTTTTTCAATAATGTTCACTTTTAGTACGTAACAAAACTTTCTTAGACAATTTTTAATGACGTTCGTTCCAAACTAAAAGAATTAGATAGTTTCGCAAAAAAAAATTATTTTTTACTGTATGAAATGTTTTTGAAAAATTTTTGAAAAATTTTTTTGAAAAGACAATTTTTTTTCAATAATGTTCACTTTTAGTACGTAAATAAACTTTCTTAGACAATTTTTAATGACGTTAGTTCCAAACTAAAAGAATTAGATAGTTTCGCAAAAAAAAATTATTTTTTACAGTATGAAATGTCTTAGAAAAGTTTTTGAAAAATTTTTTTGAAAAGACAATTTTTTTTCAATAATGTTCACTTTTGGTACGTAAAAAAACTTTCTTAGACAAGTTTTAATGACGTTAGTTCCAAACTAAAAGAACTAGATAGTTTCGCAAAAAAAAATTATTTTTCACTGTATGAAATGTCTTAGAAAAATTTCTGAAAAATTTCTTTGAAAAGACAATTTTTTTTCAATAATGTTCACTTTTAGTACGTAAATAAACTTTCTTAGACAATTTTTAATGATGTTAGTTCCAAACTAAAAGAATTAGATAGTTTCGCAAAAAAAATTTATTTTTCACTGCATGAAATGTCTTAGAGAAATTTCTGAAAAATTTTTTTGAAAAGACAATTTTTTTTCAATAATGTTCACTTTTAGTACGTAACAAAACTTCCTTAGATGATTTTTAATGACGTTAGTTCCAAACTAAAAGAATTAGATAGTTTCGCAAAAAAAAATTATTTTTCACTGTATGAAATGTCTTAGAAAAAATTTTGAAAAATTTGTTTGAAAACACAATTTTTTTTCGATAATGTTCACTTTTAGTACGTAAAAAAACTTTCTTAGACAATTTTTAATGACGTTAGTTCCAAACAAAAAGAATTAGATAGTTTCGCAAAAAAAAATTATTTTTCACTGTATGAAATGTCTTGGAAAAATTTTTTTAAAAAGACATTTTTTTTTTTCAATAATGTTCACTTTTAGTACGTAAAAAAACTTTCTTAGACAATTTTTAATGACGTTAGTTCCAAACTAAAAGAATTAGATAGTTTCGCAAAAAAAAATTAATTTTCACTGTATGAAATGTCTTAGAAAAATTTCTGAAAAATTTCTTTGATAAGACAACTTTTTTTCAATAATGTTCACTTTTAGTACGTAAAAAAACTTTCTTAGACAATTTTTAATGACGTTAGTTCCAAACTAAAAGAATTAGATAGTTTTCCAAAAAAAAAAAGTTTTTCACTGTATGAAATGGTTTTGAAAAATTTTTTTAAAAAGACAATTTTTTTTCAATAATGTTCACTTTTAGTACGTAACAAAACTTTCTTAGACAATTTTTAATGACGTTCGTTCCAAACTAAAAGAATTAGATAGTTTCGCAAAAAAAAATTAATTTTTACTGTATGAAATGTTTTTGAAAAATTTTTGAAAAATTTTTTTGAAAAGACAATTTTTTTTCAATAATGTTCACTTTTAGTACGTAAATAAACTTTCTTAGACAATTTTTAATGACGTTAGTTCCAAACTAAAAGAATTAGATAGTTTCGCAAAAAAAAATTATTTTTCACTCTATGAAATGTCTTAGAAAAACTTCTGAAAAATTTCTTTGAAAAGACAATTTTTTTTCAATAATGTTCACTTTTAGTACGTAAATAAACTTTCTTAGACAATTTTTAATGACGTTAGTTCCAAACTAAAAGAATTAGATAGTTTCGCAAAAAAAATTATTTTTCACTGTATGAAATATCTTAAAAAAATTTCTGAAAAATTTCTTTAAAAAGACAATTTTTTTTCAATAATGTTCACTTTTAGTACGTAAATAAACTTTCTTAGACAATTTTTAATGACGTTAGTTCCAAACTAAAAGAATTAGATAGATTCGCAAAAAAAAATTATTTTTCACTGTATGAAATGTCTTAGAAAAATTTCTGAAAAATTTCTTTGAAAAGACAATTTTTTTTCAATAATGTTCACTTTTAGTACGTAAATAAACTTTCTTAGACAATTTTTAATGATGTTAGTTCCAAACTAAAAGAATTAGATAGTTTCGCAAAAAAAATTAATTTTTCACTGTATGAAATGTCTTAGAAAAACTTTTGAAAAATTTTTTTGAAAACACAATTTTTTTTCGATAATGTTCACTTTTAGTACGTAAAAAAACTTTCTTAGACAATTTTTAATGACGTTAGTTCCAAACTAAAAGAATTAGATAGTTTTGCAAAAAAAAAAAGTTTTTCACTGTATGAAATGTTTTTAAAAAATTTTTTTGAAAAGACAATTTTTTTTCAATAATGTTCACTTTTAGTACGTAAATAAACTTTCTTAGACAATTTTTAATGACGTTAGTTCCAAACTAAAAGAATTAGATAGTTTCGCAAAAAAAAATTAATTTTCACTGTATGAAATGTCTTAGAAAAATTTCTGAAAAATTTCTTTGATAAGACAATTTTTTTTCAATAATGTTCACTTTTAGTACGTAAAAAAACTTTCTTAGACAATTTTTAATGACGTTAGTTCCAAACTAAAAGAATTAGATAGTTTTCCAAAAAAAGAAAGTTTTTCACTGTATGAAATGGTTTTGAAAAATTTTTTTAAAAAGACAATTTTTTTTCAATAATGTTCACTTTTAGTACGTAACAAAACTTTCTTAGACAATTTTTAATGACGTTCGTTCCAAACTAAAAGAATTAGATAGTTTCGCAAAAAAAAATTAATTTTTACTGTATGAAATGTTTTTGAAAAATTTTTGAAAAATTTTTTTGAAAAGACAATTTTTTTTCAATAATGTTCACTTTTAGTACGTAAATAAACTTTCTTAGACAATTTTTAATGACGTTAGTTCCAAACTAAAAGAATTAGATAGTTTCGCAAAAAAAAATTATTTTTCACTGTATGAAATGTCTTAGAAAAACTTCTGAAAAATTTCTTTGAAAAGACAATTTTTTTTCAATAATGTTCACTTTTAGTACGTAAATAAACTTTCTTAGACAATTTTTAATGACGTTAGTTCCAAACTAAAAGAATTAGATAGTTTCCTAAAAAAAAATTATTTTTTACTGTATGAAATGTTTTAGAAAAATTTTTGAAAAATTTTTTTGAAAAGACAATTTTTTTTCAATAATGTTCACTTTTAGTTCGTAAATAAACTTTCTTAGACAATTTTTAATGACGTTAGTTCCAAACTAAAAGAATCAGAGAGTTTTGCAAAAAAAATTATTTTTTACTGCATGAAATGTCTTGAAAAAGTTTTTGAGAAACTTTTGAAAAAGACAATTTTTTTCAATAATGTTCACTTTAGTACGTAAAAAAACTTTCCTAGGCAATTTTTAATGACGTTAGTTTCAAACTAAAAGAATTAGATTGTTTCGCAAAAAAAAATTATTTTTCACTGTATGAAATGTCTTAGAAAAGTTTTTGAAAAATTTTTTTGAAAAGGCAATTTTTTTTTAATAATGTTCACTTTTAGTACGTAAATAAACTTTCTTAGACAATTTTTAATGACGTTAGTTCCAAACTAAAAGAATTAGATAGTTTCGCAAAAAAAAATTATTTTTCACTGTATGAAATGTCTTAGAAAAATTTCTGAAAAATTTCTTTGAAAAGACAATTTTTTTTCAATAATGTTCACTTTTAGTACGTAAATAAACTTTCTTAGACAATTTTTAATGATGTTAGTTCCAAACTAAAAGAATTAGATAGTTTCGCAAAAAAAATTTATTTTTCACTGCATGAAATGTCTTAGAGAAATTTCTGAAAAATTTTTTTGAAAAGACAATTTTTTTTCAATAATGTTCACTTTTAGTACGTAACAAAACTTCCTTAGATGATTTTTAATGACGTTAGTTCCAAACTAAAAGAATTAGATAGTTTCGCAAAAAAAAATTATTTTTCACTGTATGAAATGTCTTAGAAAAAATTTTGAAAAATTTGTTTGAAAACACAATTTTTTTTCGATAATGTTCACTTTTAGTACGTAAAAAAACTTTCTTAGACAATTTTTAATGACGTTAGTTCCAAACAAAAAGAATTAGATAGTTTCGCAAAAAAAAATTATTTTTCACTGTATGAAATGTCTTGGAAAAATTTTTTTAAAAAGACATTTTTTTTTTTCAATAATGTTCACTTTTAGTACGTAAAAAAACTTTCTTAGACAATTTTTAATGACGTTAGTTCCAAACTAAAAGAATTAGATAGTTTCGCAAAAAAAATTAATTTTCACTGTATGAAATGTCTTAGAAAAATTTCTGAAAAATTTCTTTGATAAGACAACTTTTTTTCAATAATGTTCACTTTTAGTACGTAAAAAAACTTTCTTAGACAATTTTTAATGACGTTAGTTCCAAACTAAAAGAATTAGATAGTTTCCTAAAAAAAAATTATTTTTTACTGTATGAAATGTTTTAGAAAAATTTTTGAAAAATTTTTTTGAAAAGACAATTTTTTTTCAATAATGTTCACTTTTAGTTCGTAAATAAACTTTCTTAGACAATTTTTAATGACGTTAGTTCCAAACTAAAAGAATCAGAGAGTTTTGCAAAAAAAATTATATTTTACTGCATGAAATGTCTTGAAAAATTTTTTTAAAAAGACAATTTTTTTTCAATAATGTTCACTTTTAGTACGTAAAAAAACTTTCTTAGACAATTTTTAATGACGTTAGTTCCAAACTAAAAGAATCAGAGAGTTTTGCAAAAAAAATTATTTTTTACCGCATGAAATGTCTTGAAAAAGTTTTTTAAAAAGACATTTTTTTTTTTCAATAATGTTCACTTTTAGTACGTAAAAAAACTTTCTTAGACAATTTTTAATGACGTTAGTTCCAAACTAAAAGAATTAGATAGTTTTCCAAAAAAAAAAAGTTTTTCACTGTATGAAATGGTTTTGAAAAATTTTTTTAAAAAGACAATTTTTTTTCAATAATGTTCACTTTTAGTACGTAACAAAACTTTCTTAGACAATTTTTAATGACGTTCGTTCCAAACTAAAAGAATTAGATAGTTTCGCAAAAAAAAATTAATTTTTACTGTATGAAATGTCTTTGAAAAATTTTTGAAAAATTTTTTTGAAAAGACAATTTTTTTTCAATAATGTTCACTTTTAGTACGTAAATAAACTTTCTTAGACAATTTTTAATGACGTTAGTTCCAAACTAAAAGAATTAGATAGTTTCGCAAAAAAAAATTATTTTTCACTGTATGAAATGTCTTAGAAAAACTTCTGAAAAATTTCTTTGAAAAGACAATTTTTTTTCAATAATGTTCACTTTTAGTACGTAAATAAACTTTCTTAGACAATTTTTAATGACGTTAGTTCCAAACTAAAAGAATTAGATAGTTTCCTAAAAAAAAATTATTTTTTACTGTATGAAATGTTTTAGAAAAATTTTTGAAAAATTTTTTTGAAAAGACAATTTTTTTTCAATAATGTTCACTTTTAGTTCGTAAATAAACTTTCTTAGACAATTTTTAATGACGTTAGTTCCAAACTAAAAGAATCAGAGAGTTTTGCAAAAAAAATTATTTTTTACTGCATGAAATGTCTTGAAAAAGTTTTTGAGAAATTTTTGAAAAAGACAATTTTTTTCAATAATGTTCACTTTAGTACGTAAAAAAACTTTCCTAGGCAATTTTTAATGACGTTAGTTTCAAACTAAAAGAATTAGATTGTTTCGCAAAAAAAAATTATTTTTCACTGTATGAAATGTCTTAGAATAGTTTTTGAAAAATTTTTTTGAAAAGGCAATTTTTTTTTAATAATGTTCACTTTTAGTACGTAAATAAACTTTCTTAGACAATTTTTAATGACGTTAGTTCCAAACTAAAAGAATTAGATAGTTTCGCAAAAAAAAATTATTTTTCACTGTATGAAATGTTTTAGAAAAATTTCTGAAAAATTTCTTTGAAAAGACAATTTTTTTTCAATAATGTTCACTTTTAGTACGTAAATAAACTTTCTTAGACAATTTTTAATGATGTTAGTTCCAAACTAAAAGAATTAGATAGTTTCGCAAAAAAAATTTATTTTTCACTGCATGAAATGTCTTAGAGAAATTTCTGAAAAATTTTTTTGAAAAGACAATTTTTTTTCAATAATGTTCACTTTTAGTACGTAACAAAACTTCCTTAGATGATTTTTAATGACGTTAGTTCCAAACTAAAAGAATTAGATAGTTTCGCAAAAAAAAATTATTTTTCACTGTATGAAATGTCTTAGAAAAAATTTTGAAAAATTTGTTTGAAAACACAATTTTTTTTCGATAATGTTCACTTTTAGTACGTAAAAAAACTTTCTTAGACAATTTTTAATGACGTTAGTTCCAAACAAAAAGAATTAGATAGTTTCGCAAAAAAAAATTATTTTTCACTGTATGAAATGTCTTGGAAAAATTTTTTTAAAAAGACATTTTTTTTTTTCAATAATGTTCACTTTTAGTACGTAAAAAAACTTTCTTAGACAATTTTTAATGACGTTAGTTCCAAACTAAAAGAATTAGACAGTTTCGCAAAAAAAAATTAATTTTCACTGTATGAAATGTCTTAGAAAAATTTCTGAAAAATTTCTTTGATAAGACAACTTTTTTTCAATAATGTTCACTTTTAGTACGTAAAAAAACTTTCTTAGACAATTTTTAATGACGTTAGTTCCAAACTAAAAGAATTAGATAGTTTTCCAAAAAAAAAAAGTTTTTCACTGTATGAAATGGTTTTGAAAAATTTTTTTAAAAAGACAATTTTTTTTCAATAATGTTCACTTTTAGTACGTAACAAAACTTTCTTAGACAATTTTTAATGACGTTCGTTCCAAACTAAAAGAATTAGATAGTTTCGCAAAAAAAAATTAATTTTTACTGTATGAAATGTTTTTGAAAAATTTTTGAAAAATTTTTTTGAAAAGACAATTTTTTTTCAATAATGTTCACTTTTAGTACGTAAATAAACTTTCTTAGACAATTTTTAATGACGTTAGTTCCAAACTAAAAGAATTAGATAGTTTCGCAAAAAAAAATTATTTTTCACTGTATGAAATGTCTTAGAAAAACTTCTGAAAAATTTCTTTGAAAAGACAATTTTTTTTCAATAATGTTCACTTTTAGTACGTAAATAAACTTTCTTAGACAATTTTTAATGACGTTAGTTCCAAACTAAAAGAATTAGATAGTTTCGCAAAAAAAAATTATTTTTCACTGTATGAAATATCTTAAAAAAATTTCTGAAAAATTTCTTTGAAAAGACAATTTTTTTTCAATAATGTTCACTTTTAGTACGTAAATAAACTTTCTTAGACAATTTTTAATGACGTTAGTTCCAAACTAAAAGAATTAGATAGATTCGCAAAAAAAAATTATTTTTCACTGTATGAAATGTCTTAGAAAAATTTCTGAAAAATTTCTTTGAAAAGACAATTTTTTTTCAATAATGTTCACTTTTAGTACGTAAATAAACTTTCTTAGACAATTTTTAATGATGTTAGTTCCAAACTAAAAGAATTAGATAGTTTCGCAAAAAAAATTTATTTTTCACTGTATGAAATGTCTTAGAAAAACTTTTGAAAATTTTTTTGAAAACACAATTTTTTTTCGATAATGTTCACTTTTAGTACGTAAAAAAACTTTCTTAGACAATTTTTAATGACGTTAGTTCCAAACTAAAAGAATTAGATAGTTTTGCAAAAAAAAA
This sequence comes from Aplidium turbinatum, assembly GCF_918807975.1. Classification (NCBI taxonomy): domain Eukaryota; kingdom Metazoa; phylum Chordata; class Ascidiacea; order Aplousobranchia; family Polyclinidae; genus Aplidium; species Aplidium turbinatum. The sequence continues at coordinate 19,474,715 of NC_137475.1, forward strand.
AAGTTTTTCACTGTATGAAATGTTTTTAAAAAATTTTTTTGAAAAGACAATTTTTTTTCAATAATGTTCACTTTTAGTACGTAAATAAACTTTCTTAGACAATTTTTAATGACGTTAGTTCCAAACTAAAAGAATTAGATAGTTTCGCAAAAAAAAATTAATTTTCACTGTATGAAATGTCTTAGAAAAATTTCTGAAAAATTTCTTTGATAAGACAATTTTTTTTCAATAATGTTCACTTTTAGTACGTAAAAAAACTTTCTTAGACAATTTTTAATGACGTTAGTTCCAAACTAAAAGAATTAGATAGTTTTCCAAAAAAAAAAAGTTTTTCACTGTATGAAATGGTTTTGAAAAATTTTTTTAAAAAGACAATTTTTTTTCAATAATGTTCACTTTTAGTACGTAACAAAACTTTCTTAGACAATTTTTAATGACGTTCGTTCCAAACTAAAAGAATTAGATAGTTTCGCAAAAAAAAATTAATTTTTACTGTATGAAATGTTTTTGAAAAATTTTTGAAAAATTTTTTTGAAAAGACAATTTTTTTTCAATAATGTTCACTTTTAGTACGTAAATAAACTTTCTTAGACAATTTTTAATGACGTTAGTTCCAAACTAAAAGAATTAGATAGTTTCGCAAAAAAAAATTATTTTTCACTGTATGAAATGTCTTAGAAAAACTTCTGAAAAATTTCTTTGAAAAGACAATTTTTTTTCAATAATGTTCACTTTTAGTACGTAAATAAACTTTCTTAGACAATTTTTAATGACGTTAGTTCCAAACTAAAAGAATTAGATAGTTTCCTAAAAAAAAATTATTTTTTACTGTATGAAATGTTTTAGAAAAATTTTTGAAAAATTTTTTTGAAAAGACAATTTTTTTTCAATAATGTTCACTTTTAGTTCGTAAATAAACTTTCTTAGACAATTTTAATGACGTTAGTTCCAAACTAAAAGAATCAGAGAGTTTTGCAAAAAAAATTATTTTTTACTGCATGAAATGTCTTGAAAAAGTTTTTTAAAAAGACATTTTTTTTTTTCAATAATGTTCACTTTTAGTACGTAAAAAAACTTTCTTAGACAATTTTTAATGACGTTAGTTCCAAACTAAAAGAATCAGAGAGTTTTGCAAAAAAAATTATTTTTTACTGCATGAAATGTCTTGAAAAAGTTTTTTAAAAAGACATTTTTTTTTTTCAATAATGTTCACTTTTAGTACGTAAAAAAACTTTCTTAGACAATTTTTAATGACGTTAGTTCCAAACTAAAAGAATCAGAGAGTTTTGCAAAAAAAATTATTTTTTACTGCATGAAATGTCTTGAAAAAGTTTTTGAGAAACTTTTGAAAAAGACAATTTTTTTCAATAATGTTCACTTTAGTACGTAAAAAAACTTTCCTAGGCAATTTTTAATGACGTTAGTTTCAAACTAAAAGAATTAGATTGTTTCGCAAAAAAAAATTATTTTTCACTGTATGAAATGTCTTAGAAAAGTTTTTGAAAAATTTTTTTGAAAAGGCAATTTTTTTTTAATAATGTTCACTTTTAGTACGTAAATAAACTTTCTTAGACAATTTTTAATGACGTTAGTTCCAAACTAAAAGAATTAGATAGTTTCGCAAAAAAAAATTATTTTTCACTGTATGAAATGTCTTAGAAAAATTTCTGAAAAATTTTTTTGAAAAGACAATTTTTTTTTCAATAATGTTCACTTTTAGTACGTAAATAAACTTTCTTAGACAATTTTTAATGATGTTAGTTCCAAACTAAAAGAATTAGATAGTTTCGCAAAAAAAATTTATTTTTCACTGCATGAAATGTCTTAGAGAAATTTCTGAAAAGTTTTTTTGAAAAGACAATTTTTTTTCAATAATGTTCACTTTTAGTACGTAACAAAACTTCCTTAGATGATTTTTAATGACGTTAGTTCCAAACTAAAAGAATTAGATAGTTTCGCAAAAAAAATTATTTTTCACTGTATGAAATGTCTTGGAAATAGTTTTTTGAAAAGACAATTTTTGTTCAATAATGTTCACTTTTGGTACGTAAAAAAACTTTCTTAGACAATTTTTAATGACGTTAGTTCCAAACTAAAAGAATTAGATAGTTTTCCAAAAAAAAAAAGTTTTTCACTGTATGAAATGGTTTTGAAAAATTTTTTAAAAAGACAATTTTTTTTCAATAATGTTCACTTTAGTACGTAACAAAACTTTCTTAGACAATTTTTAATGACGTTCGTTCCAAACTAAAAGAATTAGATAGTTTCGCAAAAAAAAATTAATTTTTACTGTATGAAATGTTTTTGAAAAATTTTTGAAAAATTTTTTTGAAAAGACAATTTTTTTTCAATAATGTTCACTTTTAGTACGTAACAAAACTTCCTTAGATGATTTTTAATGACGTTAGTTCCAAACTAAAAGAATTAGATAGTTTCGCAAAAAAAAATTATTTTTCACTGTATGAAATGTCTTAGAAAAAATTTTGAAAAATTTGTTTGAAAACACAATTTTTTTTCGATAATGTTCACTTTTAGTACGTAAAAAAACTTTCTTAGACAATTTTTAATGACGTTAGTTCCAAACAAAAAGAATTAGATAGTTTCGCAAAAAAAAATTATTTTTCACTGTATGAAATGTCTTGGAAAAATTTTTTTAAAAAGACATTTTTTTTTTTAAATAATGTTCACTTTTAGTACGTAAAAAAACTTTCTTAGACAATTTTTAATGACGTTAGTTCCAAACTAAAAGAATTAGATAGTTTCGCAAAAAAAAATTAATTTTCACTGTATGAAATGTCTTAGAAAAATTTCTGAAAAATTTCTTTGATAAGACAACTTTTTTTCAATAATGTTCACTTTTAGTACGTAAAAAAACTTTCTTAGACAATTTTTAATGACGTTAGTTCCAAACTAAAAGAATTAGATAGTTTTCCAAAAAAAAAAAGTTTTTCACTGTATGAAATGGTTTTGAAAAATTTTTTTAAAAAGACAATTTTTTTTCAATAATGTTCACTTTTAGTACGTAACAAAACTTTCTTAGACAATTTTTAATGACGTTCGTTCCAAACTAAAAGAATTAGATAGTTTCGCAAAAAAAAATTAATTTTTACTGTATGAAATGTTTTTGAAAAATTTTTCAAAAATTTTTTGAAAAGACAATTTTTTTTTCAATAATGTTCAATTTTAGTACGTAAATAAACTTTCTTAGACAATTTTTAATGACGTTAGTTCCAAACTAAAAGAATTAGATAGTTTCGCAAAAAAAAATTATTTTTCACTGTATGAAATGTCTTAGAAAAACTTCTGAAAAATTTCTTTAAAAAGACAATTTTTTTTTCAATAATGTTCACTTTTAGTACGTAAATAAACTTTCTTAGACAATTTTTAATGACGTTAGTTCCAAACTAAAAGAATTAGATAGTTTCGCAAAAAAAATTATTTTTCACTGTATGAAATATCTTAAAAAAATTTCTGAAAAATTTCTTTGAAAAGACAATTTTTTTTCAATAATGTTCACTTTTAGTACGTAAATAAACTTTCTTAGACAATTTTTAATGACGTTAGTTCCAAACTAAAAGAATTAGATAGATTCGCAAAAAAAAATTATTTTTCACTGTATGAAATGTCTTAGAAAAATTTCTGAAAAATTTCTTTGAAAAGACAATTTTTTTTCAATAATGTTCACTTTTAGTACGTAAATAAACTTTCTTAGACAATTTTTAATGATGTTAGTTCCAAACTAAAAGAATTAGATAGTTTCGCAAAAAAAATTTATTTTTCACTGTATGAAATGTCTTAGAAAAACTTTTGAAAATTTTTTTGAAAACACAATTTTTTTTCGATAATGTTCACTTTTAGTACGTAAAAAAACTTTCTTAGACAATTTTTAATGACGTTAGTTCCAAACTAAAAGAATTAGATAGTTTTGCAAAAAAAAAAAGTTTTTCACTGTATGAAATGTTTTTAAAAAATTTTTTTGAAAAGACAATTTTTTTTCAATAATGTTCACTTTTAGTACGTAAATAAACTTTCTTAGACAATTTTTAATGACGTTAGTTCCAAACTAAAAGAATTAGATAGTTTCGCAAAAAAAAATTAATTTTCACTGTATGAAATGTCTTAGAAAAATTTCTGAAAAATTTCTTTGATAAGACAATTTTTTTTTCAATAATGTTCACTTTTAGTACGTAAAAAAAAACTTTCTTAGACAATTTTTAATGACGTTAGTTCCAAACTAAAAGAATTAGATAGTTTTCCAAAAAAAAAAAGTTTTTCACTGTATGAAATGGTTTTGAAAAATTTTTTTAAAAGACAATTTTTTTTCAATAATGTTCACTTTTAGTACGTAACAAAACTTTCTTAGACAATTTTTAATGACGTTCGTTCCAAACTAAAAGAATTAGATAGTTTCGCAAAAAAAAATTAATTTTTACTGTATGAAATGTTTTTGAAAAATTTTTGAAAAATTTTTTTGAAAAGACAATTTTTTTTCAATAATGTTCACTTTTAGAACGTAAATAAACTTTCTTAGACAATTTTTAATGACGTTAGTTCCAAACTAAAAGAATTAGATAGTTTCGCAAAAAAAAATTATTTTTCACTGTATGAAATGTCTTAGAAAAACTTCTGAAAAATTTCTTTGAAAAGACAATTTTTTTTCAATAATGTTCACTTTTAGTACGTAAATAAACTTTCTTAGACAATTTTTAATGACGTTAGTTCCAAACTAAAAGAATTAGATAGTTTCCTAAAAAAAAATTATTTTTTACTGTATGAAATGTTTTAGAAAAATTTTTGAAAAATTTTTTTGAAAAGACAATTTTTTTTCAATAATGTTCACTTTTAGTTCGTAAATAAACTTTCTTAGACAATTTTTAATGACGTTAGTTCCAAACTAAAAGAATCAGAGAGTTTTGCAAAAAAAATTATTTTTTACTGCATGAAATGTCTTGAAAAAGTTTTTTAAAAAGACATTTTTTTTTTTCAATAATGTTCACTTTTAGTACGTAAAAAAACTTTCTTAGACAATTTTTAATGACGTTAGTTCCAAACTAAAAGAATCAGAGAGTTTTGCAAAAAAAATTATTTTTTACTGCATGAAATGTCTTGAAAAAGTTTTTTAAAAAGACATTTTTTTTTTTCAATAATGTTCACTTTTAGTACGTAAAAAAACTTTCTTAGACAATTTTTAATGACGTTAGTTCCAAACTAAAAGAATCAGAGAGTTTTGCAAAAAAAATTATTTTTTACTGCATGAAATGTCTTGAAAAAGTTTTTGAGAAACTTTTGAAAAAGACAATTTTTTTCAATAATGTTCACTTTAGTACGTAAAAAAACTTTCCTAGGCAATTTTTAATGACGTTAGTTTCAAACTAAAAGAATTAGATTGTTTCGCAAAAAAAAATTATTTTTCACTGTATGAAATGTCTTAGAAAAGTTTTTGAAAAATTTTTTTGAAAAGGCAATTTTTTTTTAATAATGTTCACTTTTAGTACGTAAATAAACTTTCTTAGACAATTTTTAATGACGTTAGTTCCAAACTAAAAGAATTAGATAGTTTCGCAAAAAAAAATTATTTTTCACTGTATGAAATGTCTTAGAAAAATTTCTGAAAAATTTCTTTGAAAAGACAATTTTTTTTCAATAATGTTCACTTTTAGTACGTAAATAAACTTTCTTAGACAATTTTTAATGATGTTAGTTCCAAACTAAAAGAATTAGATAGTTTCGCAAAAAAAATTTATTTTTCACTGCATGAAATGTCTTAGAGAAATTTCTGAAAAATTTTTTTGAAAAGACAATTTTTTTTCAATAATGTTCACTTTTAGTACGTAACAAAACTTCCTTAGATGATTTTTAATGACGTTAGTTCCAAACTAAAAGAATTAGATAGTTTCGCAAAAAAAAATTATTTTTCACTGTATGAAATGTCTTAGAAAAAATTTTGAAAAATTTGTTTGAAAACACAATTTTTTTTCGATAATGTTCACTTTTAGTACGTAAAAAAACTTTCTTAGACAATTTTTAATGACGTTAGTTCCAAACAAAAAGAATTAGATAGTTTCGCAAAAAAAAATTATTTTTCACTGTATGAAATGTCTTGGAAAAATTTTTTTAAAAAGACATTTTTTTTTTTCAATAATGTTCACTTTTAGTACGTAAAAAAACTTTCTTAGACAATTTTTAATGACGTTAGTTCCAAACTAAAAGAATTAGATAGTTTCGCAAAAAAAAATTAATTTTCACTGTATGAAATGTCTTAGAAAAATTTCTGAAAAATTTCTTTGATAAGACAACTTTTTTTCAATAATGTTCACTTTTAGTACGTAAAAAAACTTTCTTAGACAATTTTTAATGACGTTAGTTCCAAACTAAAAGAATTAGATAGTTTTCCAAAAAAAAAAAGTTTTTCACTGTATGAAATGGTTTTGAAAAATTTTTTTAAAAAGACAATTTTTTTTCAATAATGTTCACTTTTAGTACGTAACAAAACTTTCTTAGACAATTTTTAATGACGTTCGTTCCAAACTAAAAGAATTAGATAGTTTCGCAAAAAAAAATTAATTTTTACTGTATGAAATGTTTTTGAAAAATTTTTGAAAAATTTTTTTGAAAAGACAATTTTTTTTCAATAATGTTCACTTTTAGTACGTAAATAAACTTTCTTAGACAATTTTTAATGACGTTAGTTCCAAACTAAAAGAATTAGATAGTTTCGCAAAAAAAAATTATTTTTCACTGTATGAAATGTCTTAGAAAAACTTCTGAAAAATTTCTTTGAAAAGACAATTTTTTTTCAATAATGTTCACTTTTAGTACGTAAATAAACTTTCTTAGACAATTTTTAATGACGTTAGTTCCAAACTAAAAGAATTAGATAGTTTCGCAAAAAAAAATTATTTTTCACTGTATGAAATATCTTAAAAAAATTTCTGAAAAATTTCTTTGAAAAGACAATTTTTTTTCAATAATGTTCACTTTTAGTACGTAAATAAACTTTCTTAGACAATTTTTAATGACGTTAGTTCCAAACTAAAAGAATTAGATAGATTCGCAAAAAAAAATTATTTTTCACTGTATGAAATGTCTTAGAAAAATTTCTGAAAAATTTCTTTGAAAAGACAATTTTTTTTCAATAATGTTCACTTTTAGTACGTAAATAAACTTTCTTAGACAATTTTTAATGATGTTAGTTCCAAACTGAAAGAATTAGATAGTTTCGCAAAAAAAATTTATTTTTCACTGTATGAAATGTCTTAGAAAAACTTTTGAAAAATTTTTTTGAAAACACAATTTTTTTTCGATAATGTTCACTTTTAGTACGTAAAAAAACTTTCTTAGACAATTTTTAATGACGTTAGTTCCAAACTAAAAGAATTAGATAGTTTTGCAAAAAAAAAAAGTTTTTCACTGTATGAAATGTTTTTAAAAAATTTTTTTGAAAAGACAATTTTTTTTCAATAATGTTCACTTTTAGTACGTAAATAAACTTTCTTAGACAATTTTTAATGACGTTAGTTCCAAACTAAAAGAATTAGATAGTTTCGCAAAAAAAAATTAATTTTCACTGTATGAAATGTCTTAGAAAAATTTCTGAAAAATTTCTTTGATAAGACAATTTTTTTTCAATAATGTTCACTTTTAGTACGTAAAAAAACTTTCTTAGACAATTTTTAATGACGTTAGTTCCAAACTAAAAGAATTAGATAGTTTGCCAAAAAAAAAAAGTTTTTCACTGTATGAAATGGTTTTGAAAAATTTTTTTAAAAAGACAATTTTTTTTCAATAATGTTCACTTTTAGTACGTAACAAAACTTTCTTAGACAATTTTTAATGACGTTCGTTCCAAACTAAAAGAATTAGATAGTTTCGCAAAAAAAAATTAATTTTTACTGTATGAAATGTTTTTGAAAAATTTTTGAAAAATTTTTTTGAAAAGACAATTTTTTTTCAATAATGTTCACTTTTAGTACGTAAATAAACTTTCTTAGACAATTTTTAATGACGTTAGTTCCAAACTAAAAGAATTAGATAGTTTCGCAAAAAAAAATTATTTTTCACTGTATGAAATGTTTTAGAAAAACTTCTGAAAAATTTCTTTGAAAAGACAATTTTTTTTCAATAATGTTCACTTTTAGTACGTAAATAAACTTTCTTAGACAATTTTTAATGACGTTAGTTCCAAACTAAAAGAATTAGATAGTTTCCTAAAAAAAAATTATTTTTTACTGTATGAAATGTTTTAGAAAAATTTTTGAAAAATTTTTTTGAAAAGACAATTTTTTTTCAATAATGTTCACTTTTAGTTCGTAAATAAACTTTCTTAGACAATTTTTAATGACGTTAGTTCCAAACTAAAAGAATCAGAGAGTTTTGCAAAAAAAATTATTTTTTACTGCATGAAATGTCTTAGAAAAATTTCTGAAAAATTTCTTTGAAAACACAATTTTTTTTCAATAATGTTCACTTTTAGTACGTAAATAAACTTTCTTAGACAATTTTTTATGATGTTAGTTCCAAACTAAAAGAATTAGATAGTTTCGCAAAAAAAAATTATTTTTCACTGTATGAAATGTCTTAGAAAAATTTCTGAAAAATTTCTTTGAAAAGACAATTTTTTTTCAATAATGTTCACTTTTAGTACGTAAAAAAACTTTCTTAGACAATTTTTAATGACGTTAGTTCCAAACTAAAGGAATTAGATAGTTTCGCAAAAAAAATTTATTTTTCACTGTATGAAATGTCTTAGAAAAACTTTTGAAAAATTTTTTTGAAAACACAATTTTTTTTCGATACTGTTCACTTTTAGTACGTAAAAAAACTTTCTTAGACAATTTTTAATGACGTTAGTTCCAAACTAAAAGAATTAGATAGTTTTGCAAAAAAAAAAAGTTTTTCACTGTATGAAATGTTTTTGAAAAATTTTTTTGAAAAGACAATTTTTTTTCAATAATGTTCACTTTTAGTACGTAAATAAACTTTCTTAGACAATTTTTAATGACGTTAGTTCCAAACTAAAAGAATTAGATAGTTTCGCAAAAAAAAATTAATTTTCACTGTATGAAATGTCTTAGAAAAATTTTTTTGAAAAGACAATTTTTTTTCAATAATGTTCACTTTTAGTTCGTAAATAAACTTTCTTAGACAATTTTTAATGACGTTAGTTCCAAACTAAAAGAATCAGAGAGTTTTGCAAAAAAAATTATTTTTTACTGCATGAAATGTCTTGAAAAAGTTTTTTAAAAAGACATTTTTTTTTTTCAATAATGTTCACTTTTAGTACGTAAAAAAACTTTCTTAGACAATTTTTAATGACGTTAGTTCCAAACTAAAAGAATCAGAGAGTTTTGCAAAAAAAATTATTTTTTACTGCATGAAATGTCTTGAAAAAGTTTTTTAAAAAGACATTTTTTTTTTTCAATAATGTTCACTTTTAGTACGTAAAAAAACTTTCTTAGACAATTTTTAATGACGTTAGTTCCAAACTAAAAGAATCAGAGAGTTTTGCAAAAAAAATTATTTTTTACTGCATGAAATGTCTTGAAAAAGTTTTTGAGAAACTTTTGAAAAAGACAATTTTTTTCAATAATGTTCACTTTAGTACGTAAAAAAACTTTCCTAGGCAATTTTTAATGACGTTAGTTTCAAACTAAAAGAATTAGATTGTTTCGCAAAAAAAAATTATTTTTCACTGTATGAAATGTCTTAGAAAAGTTTTTGAAAAATTTTTTTGAAAAGGCAATTTTTTTTTAATAATGTTCACTTTTAGTACGTAAATAAACTTTCTTAGACAATTTTTAATGACGTTAGTTCCAAACTAAAAGAATTAGATAGTTTCGCAAAAAAAAATTATTTTTCACTGTATGAAATGTCTTAGAAAAATTTCTGAAAAATTTCTTTGAAAAGACAATTTTTTTTCAATAATGTTCACTTTTAGTACGTAAATAAACTTTCTTAGACAATTTTTAATGATGTTAGTTCCAAACTAAAAGAATTAGATAGTTTCGCAAAAAAAATTTATTTTTCACTGCATGAAATGTCTTAGAGAAATTTCTGAAAAATTTTTTTGAAAAGACAATTTTTTTTCAATAATGTTCACTTTTAGTACGTAACAAAACTTCCTTAGATGATTTTTAATGACGTTAGTTCCAAACTAAAAGAATTAGATAGTTTCGCAAAAAAAAATTATTTTTCACTGTATGAAATGTCTTAGAAAAAATTTTGAAAAATTTGTTTGAAAACACAATTTTTTTTCGATAATGTTCACTTTTAGTACGTAAAAAAACTTTCTTAGACAATTTTTAATGACGTTAGTTCCAAACAAAAAGAATTAGATAGTTTCGCAAAAAAAAATTATTTTTCACTGTATGAAATGTCTTGGAAAAATTTTTTTAAAAAGACATTTTTTTTTTTCAATAATGTTCACTTTTAGTACGTAAAAAAACTTTCTTAGACAATTTTTAATGACGTTAGTTCCAAACTAAAAGAATTAGATAGTTTCGCAAAAAAAAATTAATTTTCACTGTATGAAATGTCTTAGAAAAATTTCTGAAAAATTTCTTTGATAAGACAACTTTTTTTCAATAATGTTCACTTTTAGTACGTAAAAAAACTTTCTTAGACAATTTTTAATGACGTTAGTTCCAAACTAAAAGAATTAGATAGTTTTCCAAAAAAAAAAAGTTTTTCACTGTATGAAATGGTTTTGAAAAATTTTTTTAAAAAGACAATTTTTTTTCAATAATGTTCACTTTTAGTACGTAACAAAACTTTCTTAGACAATTTTTAATGACGTTCGTTCCAAACTAAAAGAATTAGATAGTTTCGCAAAAAAAAATTAATTTTTACTGTATGAAATGTTTTTGAAAAATTTTTGAAAAATTTTTTTGAAAAGACAATTTTTTTTCAATAATGTTCACTTTTAGTACGTAAATAAACTTTCTTAGACAATTTTTAATGACGTTAGTTCCAAACTAAAAGAATTAGATAGTTTCGCAAAAAAAAATTATTTTTCACTGTATGAAATGTCTTAGAAAAACTTCTGAAAAATTTCTTTGAAAAGACAATTTTTTTTCAATAATGTTCACTTTTAGTACGTAAATAAACTTTCTTAGACAATTTTTAATGACGTTAGTTCCAAACTAAAAGAATTAGATAGTTTCGCAAAAAAAAATTATTTTTCACTGTATGAAATATCTTAAAAAAATTTCTGAAAAATTTCTTTGAAAAGACAATTTTTTTTCAATAATGTTCACTTTTAGTACGTAAATAAACTTTCTTAGACAATTTTTAATGACGTTAGTTCCAAACTAAAAGAATTAGATAGATTCGCAAAAAAAAATTATTTTTCACTGTATGAAATGTCTTAGAAAAATTTCTGAAAAATTTCTTTGAAAAGACAATTTTTTTTCAATAATGTTCACTTTTAGTACGTAAATAAACTTTCTTAGACAATTTTTAATGATGTTAGTTCCAAACTGAAAGAATTAGATAGTTTCGCAAAAAAAATTTATTTTTCACTGTATGAAATGTCTTAGAAAAACTTTTGAAAAATTTTTTTGAAAACACAATTTTTTTTCGATAATGTTCACTTTTAGTACGTAAAAAAACTTTCTTAGACAATTTTTAATGACGTTAGTTCCAAACTAAAAGAATTAGATAGTTTTGCAAAAAAAAAAAGTTTTTCACTGTATGAAATGTTTTTAAAAAATTTTTTTGAAAAGACAATTTTTTTTCAATAATGTTCACTTTTAGTACGTAAATAAACTTTCTTAGACAATTTTTAATGACGTTAGTTCCAAACTAAAAGAATTAGATAGTTTCGCAAAAAAAAATTAATTTTCACTGTATGAAATGTCTTAGAAAAATTTCTGAAAAATTTCTTTGATAAGACAATTTTTTTTCAATAATGTTCACTTTTAGTACGTAAAAAAACTTTCTTAGACAATTTTTAATGACGTTAGTTCCAAACTAAAAGAATTAGATAGTTTTCCAAAAAAAAAAAGTTTTTCACTGTATGAAATGGTTTTGAAAAATTTTTTTAAAAAGACAATTTTTTTTCAATAATGTTCACTTTTAGTACGTAACAAAACTTTCTTAGACAATTTTTAATGACGTTCGTTCCAAACTAAAAGAATTAGATAGTTTCGCAAAAAAAAATTAATTTTTACTGTATGAAATGTTTTTGAAAAATTTTTGAAAAATTTTTTTGAAAAGACAATTTTTTTTCAATAATGTTCACTTTTAGTACGTAAATAAACTTTCTTAGACAATTTTTAATGACGTTAGTTCCAAACTAAAAGAATTAGATAGTTTCGCAAAAAAAAATTATTTTTCACTGTATGAAATGTTTTAGAAAAACTTCTGAAAAATTTCTTTGAAAAGACAATTTTTTTTCAATAATGTTCACTTTTAGTACGTAAATAAACTTTCTTAGACAATTTTTAATGACGTTAGTTCCAAACTAAAAGAATTAGATAGTTTCCTAAAAAAAAATTATTTTTTACTGTATGAAATGTTTTAGAAAAATTTTTGAAAAATTTTTTTGAAAAGACAATTTTTTTTCAATAATGTTCACTTTTAGTTCGTAAATAAACTTTCTTAGACAATTTTTAATGACGTTAGTTCCAAACTAAAAGAATCAGAGAGTTTTGCAAAAAAAATTATTTTTTACTGCATGAAATGTCTTAGAAAAATTTCTGAAAAATTTCTTTGAAAACACAATTTTTTTTCAATAATGTTCACTTTTAGTACGTAAATAAACTTTCTTAGACAATTTTTTATGATGTTAGTTCCAAACTAAAAGAATTAGATAGTTTCGCAAAAAAAAATTATTTTTCACTGTATGAAATGTCTTAGAAAAAGTTCTGTAAAATTTCTTTGAAAAGACAATTTTTTTTCAATAATGTTCACTTTTAGTACGTAAAAAAACTTTCTTAGACAATTTTTAATGACGTTAGTTCCAAACTAAAGGAATTAGATAGTTTCGCAAAAAAAATTTATTTTTCACTGTATGAAATGTCTTAGAAAAACTTTTGAAAAATTTTTTTGAAAACACAATTTTTTTTCGATACTGTTCACTTTTAGTACGTAAAAAAACTTTCTTAGACAATTTTTAATGACGTTAGTTCCAAACTAAAAGAATTAGATAGTTTTGCAAAAAAAAAAAGTTTTTCACTGTATGAAATGTTTTTGAAAAATTTTTTTGAAAAGACAATTTTTTTTCAATAATGTTCACTTTTAGTACGTAAATAAACTTTCTTAGACAATTTTTAATGACGTTAGTTCCAAACTAAAAGAATTAGATAGTTTCGCAAAAAAAAATTAATTTTCACTGTATGAAATGTCTTAGAAAAATTTTTTTGAAAAGACAATTTTTTTTCAATAATGTTCACTTTTAGTACGTAAATAAACTTTCTTAGACAATTTTTAATGACGTTAGTTCCAAACTAAAAGAATTAGATAGTTTGCCAAAAAAAATTTATTTTTTACTGTATGAAATGTCTTAGAAAAATTTTTGAAAAATTTTTTTGAAAAGACAATTTTTTTTCAATAATGTTCACTTTTAGTTCGTAAATAAACTTTCTTAGACAATTTTTAATAACGTTAGTTCCAAACTAAAAGAATTAGATAGTTTCGCAGAAAAAAATTATTTTTTAATGCATGAAATGTCTTGGAAAAGTTTTTGAAAAACTTTTGAAAAAGACAATTTTTTTCAATAATGTTCACTTTAGTACGTAAAAAAACTTTCTTAGACAATTTTTAATGACGTTAGTTTCAAACTAAAAGAATTAGATTGTTTCGCAAAAAAAAATTATTTTTCACTGTATGAAATGTTTTACAAAATTTTTGAAAAATTTTTTTGAAAAGACAATTTTTTTTCAATAATGTTCACTATTGGTACGTAAAAAAACTTTCTTAGACAATTTTTAATGACGTTAGTTCCAAACTAAACGAATTAGATAGTTTCGCAAAAAAAAATTATTTTTCACTGTATGAAATGTCTTGGAAATAGTTTTTTGAAAAGACAATTTTTGTTCAATAATGTTCACTTTTAGTACGTAAAAAAACTTTCTTAGACAATTTTTAATGACGTTAGTTCCAAACTAAAAGAATTAGATAGTTTCGCAAAAAAAATTTATTTTTCACTGTATGAAATGTCTTAGAAAAACTTTTGAAAAATTTTTTTGAAAACACAATTTTTTTTCGATAATGTTCTCTTTTAGTACGTAAAAAAACTTTCTTAGACAATTTTTAATGACGTTAGTTCCAAACTAAAAGAATTAGATAGTTTCGCAAAAAAAATTTATTTTTCACTCTAAGAAATGTCTTAGAAAAATTTTTTTGAAAAGACAATTTTTTTTCAATAATGTTCACTTTTAGTACGTAAATAAACTTTCTTAGACAATTTTCAATGACGTTAGTTCCAAACTAAAAGAATTAGATAGTTTGCCAAAAAAAATTTATTTTTTACTGTATGAAATGTCTTAGAAAAATTTTTGAAAAATTTTTTTGAAAAGACAATTTTTTTTCAATAATGTTCACTTTTAGTTCGTAAATAAACTTTCTTAGACAATTTTTAATAACGTTAGTTCCAAACTAAAAGAATTAGATAGTTTCGCAGAAAAAAATTATTTTTTAATGCATGAAATGTCTTGGAAAAGTTTTTCAAAAACTTTTGAAAAAGACAATTTTTTTCAATAATGTTCACTTTAGTACGTAAAAAAACTTTCTTAGACAATTTTTAATGACGTTAGTTTCAAACTAAAAGAATTAGATTGTTTCGCAAAAAAAAATTATTTTTCACTGTATGAAATGTTTTACAAAATTTTTGAAAAATTTTTTTGAAAAGACAATTTTTTTTCAATAATGTTCACTATTGGTACGTAAAAAAACTTTCTTAGACAATTTTTAATGACATTAGTTCCAAACTAAAAGAATTAGATAGTTTCGCAAAAAAAAATTATTTTTCACTGTATGAAATGTCTTGGAAATAGTTTTTTAAAAAGACAATTTTTTTTCGATAATGTTCACTTTTAGTACGTAAAAAAACTTTCTTAGACAATTTTTAATGACGTTAGTTCCAAACAAAAAGAATTAGATAGTTTCGCAAAAAAAAATTATTTTTCACTGTATGAAATGTCTTGGAAAAATTTTTTTAAAAAGACATTTTTTTTTTTCAATAATGTTCACTTTTAGTACGTAAAAAAACTTTCTTAGACAATTTTTAATGACGTTAGTTCCAAACTAAAAGAATTAGATAGTTTCGCAAAAAAAAATTAATTTTCACTGTATGAAATGTCTTAGAAAAATTTCTGAAAAATTTCTTTGATAAGACAACTTTTTTTCAATAATGTTCACTTTTAGTACGTAAAAAAACTTTCTTAGACAATTTTTAATGACGTTAGTTCCAAACTAAAAGAATTAGATAGTTTTCCAAAAAAAAAAAGTTTTTCACTGTATGAAATGGTTTTGAAAAATTTTTTTAAAAAGACAATTTTTTTTCAATAATGTTCACTTTTAGTACGTAACAAAACTTTCTTAGACAATTTTTAATGACGTTCGTTCCAAACTAAAAGAATTAGATAGTTTCGCAAAAAAAAATTATTTTTTACTGTATGAAATGTTTTTGAAAAATTTTTGAAAAATTTTTTTGAAAAGACAAGTTTTTTTCAATAATGTTCACTTTTAGTACGTAAATAAACTTTCTTAGACAATTTTTAATGACGTTAGTTCCAAACTAAAAGAATTAGATAGTTTCGCAAAAAAAATTATTTTTCACTGTATGAAATGTCTTAGAAAAACTACTGAAAAATTTCTTTGAAAAGACAATTTTTTTTCAATAATGTTCACTTTTAGTACGTAAATAAACTTTCTTAGACAATTTTTAATGACGTTAGTTCCAAACTAAAAGAATTAGATAGTTTCGCAAAAAAAAATTATTTTTCACTGTATGAAATGTCTTAGAAAAATTTCTGAAAAATTTCTTTGAAAAGACAATTTTTTTTCAATAATGTTCACTTTTAGTACGTAAATAAACTTTCTTAGACAATTTTTAATGACGTTAGTTCCAAACTAAAAGAATTAGATAGTTTCGCAAAAAAAAATTATTTTTCACTGTATGAAATGTCTTAGAAAAACTTCTGAAAAATTTCTTTGAAAAGACAATTTTTTTTCAATAATGTTCACTTTTAGTACGTAAATAAACTTTCTTAGACAATTTTTAATGATGTTAGTTCCAAACTGAAAGAATTAGATAGTTTCGCAAAAAAAATTTATTTTTCACTGTATGAAATGTCTTAGAAAAACTTTTGAAAAATTTTTTTGAAAACACAATTTTTTTCGATAATGTTCACTTTTAGTACGTAAAAAAACTTTCTTAGACAATTTTTAATGACGTTAGTTCCAAACTAAAAGAATTAGATAGTTTTGCAAAAAAAAAAAGTTTTTCACTGTATGAAATGTTTTTAAAGAATTTTTTTGAAAAGACAATTTTTTTTCAATAATGTTCACTTTTAGTACGTAAATAAACTTTCTTAGACAATTTTTAATGACGTTAGTTCCAAACTAAAAGAATTAGATAGTTTCGCAAAAAAAAATTAATTTTCACTGTATGAAATGTCTTAGAAAAATTTCTGAAAAATTTCTTTGATAAGACAATTTTTTTTCAATAATGTTCACTTTTAGTACGTAAAAAAACTTTCTTAGACAATTTTTAATGACGTTAGTTCCAAACTAAAAGAATTAGATAGTTTTCCAAAAAAAAAAAGTTTTTCACTGTATGAAATGGTTTTGAAAAATTTTTTTAAAAAGACAATTTTTTTTCAATAATGTTCACTTTTAGTACGTAACAAAACTTTCTTAGACAATTTTTAATGACGTTCGTTCCAAACTAAAAGAATTAGATAGTTTCGCAAAAAAAAATTAATTTTTACTGTATGAAATGTTTTTGAAAAATTTTTGAAAAATTTTTTTGAAAAGACAATTTTTTTTCAATAATGTTCACTTTTAGTACGTAAATAAACTTTCTTAGACAATTTTTAATGACGTTAGTTCCAAACTAAAAGAATTAGATAGTTTCGCAAAAAAAAATTATTTTTCACTGTATGAAATGTCTTAGAAAAACTTCTGAAAAATTTCTTTGAAAAGACAATTTTTTTTCAATAATGTTCACTTTTAGTACGTAAATAAACTTTCTTAGACAATTTTTAATGACGTTAGTTCCAAACTAAAAGAATTAGATAGTTTCCTAAAAAAAAATTATTTTTTACTGTATGAAATGTTTTAGAAAAATTTTTGAAAAATTTTTTTGAAAAGACAATTTTTTTTCAATAATGTTCACTTTTAGTTCGTAAATAAACTTTCTTAGACAATTTTTAATGACGTTAGTTCCAAACTAAAAGAATCAGAGAGTTTTGCAAAAAAAATTATTTTTTACTGCATGAAATGTCTTAGAAAAATTTCTGAAAAATTTCTTTGAAAACACAATTTTTTTTCAATAATGTTCACTTTTAGTACGTAAATAAACTTTCTTAGACAATTTTTTATGATGTTAGTTCCAAACTAAAAGAATTAGATAGTTTCGCAAAAAAAAATTATTTTTCACTGTATGAAATGTCTTAGAAAAATTTCTGAAAAATTTCTTTGAAAAGACAATTTTTTTTCAATAATGTTCACTTTTAGTACGTAAAAAAACTTTCTTAGACAATTTTTAATGACGTTAGTTCCAAACTAAAGGAATTAGATAGTTTCGCAAAAAAAATTTATTTTTCACTGTATGAAATGTCTTAGAAAAACTTTTGAAAAATTTTTTTGAAAACACAATTTTTTTTCGATAATGTTCACTTTTAGTACGTAAAAAAACTTTCTTAGACAATTTTTAATGACGTTAGTTCCAAACTAAAAGAATTAGATAGTTTTGCAAAAAAAAAAAGTTTTTCACTGTATGAAATGTTTTTGAAAAATTTTTTTGAAAAGACAATTTTTTTTCAATAATGTTCACTTTTAGTACGTAAATAAACTTTCTTAGACAATTTTTAATGACGTTAGTTCCAAACTAAAAGAATTAGATAGTTTGCCTAAAAAAATTTATTTTTTACTGTATGAAATGTCTTAGAAAAATTTTTGAAAAATTTTTTTGAAAAGACAATTTTTTTTCAATAATGTTCACTTTTAGTTCGTAAATAAACTTTCTTAGACAATTTTTAATAACGTTAGTTCCAAACTAAAAGAATTAGATAGTTTCGCAGAAAAAAATTATTTTTTAATGCATGAAATGTCTTGGAAAAGTTTTTGAAAAACTTTTGAAAAAGACAATTTTTTTCAATAATGTTCACTTTAGTACGTAAAAAAACTTTCTTAGACAATTTTTAATGACGTTAGTTTCAAACTAAAAGAATTAGATTGTTTCGCAAAAAAAAATTATTTTTCACTGTATGAAATGTTTTACAAAATTTTTGAAAAATTTTTTTGAAAAGACAATTTTTTTTCAATAATGTTCACTATTGGTACGTAAAAAAACTTTCTTAGACAATTTTTAATGACATTAGTTCCAAACTAAAAGAATTAGATAGTTTCGCAAAAAAAAATTATTTTTCACTGTATGAAATGTCTTGGAAATAGTTTTTTGAAAAGACAATTTTTTTTCGATAATGTTCACTTTTAGTACGTAAAAAAACTTTCTTAGACAATTTTTAATGACGTTAGTTCCAAACAAAAAGAATTAGATAGTTTCGCAAAAAAAAATTATTTTTCACTGTATGAAATGTCCTTGAAAAATTTTTTTAAAAAGACATTTTTTTTTTTCAATAATGTTCACTTTTAGTACGTAAAAAAACTTTCTTAGACAATTTTTAATGACGTTAGTTCCAAACTAAAAGAATTAGATAGTTTCGCAAAAAAAATTAATTTTCACTGTATGAAATGTCTTAGAAAAATTTCTGAAAAATTTCTTTGATAAGACAACTTTTTTTCAATAATATTCACTTTTAGTACGTAAAAAAACTTTCTTAGACAATTTTTAATGACGTTTGTTCCAAACTAAAAGAATTAGATAGTTTTCCAAAAAAAAAAAGTTTTTCACTGTATGAAATGGTTTTGAAAAATTTTTTTAAAAAGACAATTTTTTTTCAATAATGTTCACTTTTAGTACGTAACAAAACTTTCTTAGACAATTTTCAATGACGTTCGTTCCAAACTAATAGAATTAGATAGTTTCGCAAAAAAAAATTATTTTTTACTGTATGAAATGTTTTTGAAAAATTTTTGAAAAATTTTTTTGAAAAGACAATTTTTTTTCAATAATGTTCACTTTTAGTACGTAAATAAACTTTCTTAGACAATTTTTAATGACGTTAGTTCCAAACTAAAAGAATTAGATAGTTTCGCAAAAAAAAATTATTTTTCACTGTATGAAATGTCTTAGAAAAACTTCTGAAAAATTTCTTTGAAAAGACAATTTTTTTTCAATAATGTTCACTTTTAGTACGTAAATAAACTTTCTTAGACAATTTTTAATGACGTTAGTTCCAAACTAAAAGAATTAGATAGTTTCGCAAAAAAAAATTATTTTTCACTGTATGAAATGTCTTAGAAAAATTTCTGAAAAATTTCTTTGAAAAGACAATTTTTTTTCAATAATGTTCACTTTTAGTACGTAAATAAACTTTCTTAGACAATTTTTAATGACGTTAGTTCCAAACTAAAAGAATTAGATAGTTTCGCAAAAAAAAATTATTTTTCACTGTATGAAATGTCTTAGAAAAATTTCTGAAAAATTTCTTTGAAAAGACAATTTTTTTTCAATAATGTTCACTTTTAGTACGTAAATAAACTTTCTTAGACAATTTTTAATGATGTTAGTTCCAAACTAAAAGAATTAGATAGTTTCGCAAAAAAAAATTATTTTTCACTGTATGAAATGTCTTAGAAAAATTTCTGAAAAATTTCTTTGAAAAGACAATTTTTTTTCAATAATGTTCACTTTTAGTACGTAAAAAAACTTTCTTAGACAATTTTTAATGACGTTAGTTCCAAACTAAAGGAATTAGATAGTTTCGCAAAAAAAAATTATTTTTCACTGTATGAAATGTCTTAGAAAAACTTTTGAAAAATTTTTTTGAAAACACAATTCTTTTTCGATAATGTTCACTTTTAGTACGTAAAAAAACTTTCTTAGACAATTTTTAATGACGTTAGTTCCAAACTAAAAGAATTAGATAGTTTTGCAAAAAAAAAAAGTTTTTCACTGTATGAAATGTTTTTGAAAAATTTTTTTGAAAAGACAATTTGTTTTCAATAATGTTCACTTTTAGTACGTAAATAAACTTTCTTAGACAATTTTTAATGACGTTAGTTCCAAACTAAAAGAATTAGATAGTTTCGCAAAAAAAAATTATTTTTCACTGTATGAAATGTCTTGGAAAAAGTTTTTGAAAAGACAAGTTTTTTTCAATGATGTTCACTTTTAGTACGTAACAAAACTTTCTTAGACAATTTTTAATGACATTAGTTCCAAACTAAAAGAATTAGATAGTTTCGCAAAAAAAAATTATTTTTCACTCTAAGAAATGTCTTAGAAAATTTTTTTTGAAAAGACAATTTTTTTTCAATAATGTTCACTTTTAGTACGTAAATAAACTTTCTTAGACAATTTTTAATGGCGTTAGTTCCAAACTAAAAGAATTAGATAGTTTGCCAAAAAAAATTATTTTTTACTGTATGAAATGTCTTAGAAAAATTTTTGAAAAATTTTTTTGAAAAGACAATTTTTTTTCAATAATGTTCACTTTTAGTTCGTAAATAAACTTTCTTAGACAATTTTTAATAACGTTAGTTCCAAACTAAAAGAATTAGATAGTTTCGCAGAAAAAAATTATTTTTTAATGCATGAAATGTCTTGGAAAAGTTTTTGAAAAACTTTTGAAAAAGACAATTTTTTTCAATAATGTTCACTTTAGTACGTAAAAAAACTTTCTTAGACAATTTTTAATGACGTTAGTTTCAAACTAAAAGAATTAGATTGTTTCGCAAAAAAAAATTATTTTTCACTGTATGAAATGTTTTACAAAATTTTTGAAAAATTTTTTTGAAAAGACAATTTTTTTTCAATAATGTTCACTATTGGTACGTAAAAAAACTTTCTTAGACAATTTTTAATGACATTAGTTCCAAACTAAACGAATTAGATAGTTTCGCAAAAAAAAATTATTTTTCACTGTATGAAATGTCTTGGAAATAGTTTTTTGAAAAGACAATTTTTGTTCAATAATGTTCACTTTTGGTACGTAAAAAAACTTTCTTAGACAATTTTTAATGACGTTAGTTCCAAACTAAAAGAATTAGATAGTTTCGCAAAAAAAATTTATTTTTCACTGTATGAAATGTCTTAGAAAAACTTTTGAAAAATTTTTTTGAAAACACAATTTTTTTTCGATAATGTTCTTTTTTAGTACGTAAAAAAACTTTCTTAGACAATTTTTAATGACGTTAGTTCCAAACTAAAAGAATTAGATAGTTTCGCAAAAAAAAATTATTTTTCACTCTAAGAAATGTCTTAGAAAAATTTTTTTGAAAAGACAATTTTTTTTCAATAATGTTCACTTTTAGTACGTAAATAAACTTTCTTAGACAATTTTCAATGACGTTAGTTCCAAACTAAAAGAATTAGATAGTTTGCCAAAAAAAATTTATTTTTTACTGTATGAAATGTCTTAGAAAAATTTTTGAAAAATTTTTTTGAAAAGACAATTTTTTTTCAATAATGTTCACTTTTAGTTCGTAAATAAACTTTCTTAGACAATTTTTAATAACGTTAGTTCCAAACTAAAAGAATTAGATAGTTTCGCAGAAAAAAATTATTTTTTAATGCATGAAATGTCTTGGAAAAGTTTTTGAAAAACTTTTGAAAAAGACAATTTTTTTCAATAATGTTCACTTTAGTACGTAAAAAAACTTTCTTAGACAATTTTTAATGACGTTAGTTTCAAACTAAAAGAATTAGATTGTTTCGCAAAAAAAAATTATTTTTCACTGTATGAAATGTTTTACAAAATTTTTGAAAAATTCTTTTGAAAAGACAATTTTTTTCAATAATGTTCACTATTGGTACGTAAAAAAACTTTCTTAGACAATTTTTAATGACATTAGTTCCAAACTAAAAGAATTAGATAGTTTCGCAAAAAAAAATTATTTTTCACTGTATGAAATGTCTTGGAAATAGTTTTTTAAAAAGACAATTTTTTTTCGATAATGTTCACTTTTAGTACGTAAAAAAACTTTCTTAGACAATTTTTAATGACGTTAGTTCCAAACAAAAAGAATTAGATAGTTTCGCAAAAAAAAATTATTTTTCACTGTATGAAATGTCTTGGAAAATATTTTTTAAAAAGACATTTTTTTTTTTCAATAATGTTCACTTTTAGTACGTAAAAAAACTTTCTTAGACAATTTTTAATGACGTTAGTTCCAAACTAAAAGAATTAGATAGTTTCGCAAAAAAAAATTATTTTTCACTGTATGAAATGTCTTAGAAAAATTTCTGAAAAATTTCTTTGATAAGACAACTTTTTTTCAATAATGTTCACTTTTAGTACGTAAAAAAACTTTCTTAGACAATTTTTAATGACGTTAGTTCCAAACTAAAAGAATTAGATAGTTTTCCAAAAAAAAAAAGTTTTTCACTGTATGAAATGGTTTTGAAAAATTTTTTTAAAAAGACAATTTTTTTTCAATAATGTTCACTTTTAGTACGTAACAAAACTTTCTTAGACAATTTTTAATGACGTTCGTTCCAAACTAAAAGAATTAGATAGTTTCGCAAAAAAAAATTATTTTTTACTGTATGAAATGTTTTTGAAAAATTTTTGAAAAATTTTTTTGAAAAGACAAGTTTTTTTCAATAATGTTCACTTTTAGTACGTAAATAAACTTTCTTAGACAATTTTTAATGACGTTAGTTCCAAACTAAAAGAATTAGATAGTTTCGCAAAAAAAATTATTTTTCACTGTATGAAATGTCTTAGAAAAACTTCTGAAAAATTTCTTTGAAAAGACAATTTTTTTTCAATAATGTTCACTTTTAGTACGTAAATAAACTTTCTTAGACAATTTTTAATGACGTTAGTTCCAAACTAAAAGAATTAGATAGTTTCGCAAAAAAAAATTATTTTTCACTGTATGAAATGTCTTAGAAAAATTTCTGAAAAATTTCTTTGAAAAGACAATTTTTTTTCAATAATGTTCACTTTTAGTACGTAAATAAACTTTCTTAGACAATTTTTAATGACGTTAGTTCCAAACTAAAAGAATTAGATAGTTTCGCAAAAAAAAATTATTTTTCACTGTATGAAATGTCTTAGAAAAATTTCTGAAAAATTTCTTTGAAAAGACAATTTTTTTTCAATAATGTTCACTTTTAGTACGTAAATAAACTTTCTTAGACAATTTTTAATGATGTTAGTTCCAAACTAAAAGAATTAGATAGTTTCGCAAAAAAAAATTATTTTTCACTGTATGAAATGTCTTAGAAAAATTTCTGAAAAATTTCTTTGAAAAGACAATTTTTTTTCAATAATGTTCACTTTTAGTACGTAAAAAAACTTTCTTAGACAATTTTTAATGACGTTAGTTCCAAACTAAAGGAATTAGATAGTTTCGCAAAAAAAAATTATTTTTCACTGTATGAAATGTCTTAGAAAAACTTTTGAAAAATTTTTTTGAAAACACAATTCTTTTTCGATAATGTTCACTTTTAGTACGTAAAAAAACTTTCTTAGACAATTTTTAATGACGTTAGTTCCAAACTAAAAGAATTAGATAGTTTTGCAAAAAAAAAAAGTTTTTCACTGTATGAAATGTTTTTGAAAAATTTTTTGGAAAAGACAATTTTTTTTCAATAATGTTCACTTTTAGTACGTAAATAAACTTTCTTAGACAATTTTTAATGACGTTAGTTCCAAACTAAAAGAATTAGATAGTTTCGCAAAAAAAAATTATTTTTCACTGTATGAAATGTCTTGGAAAAAGTTTTTGAAAAGACAAGTTTTTTTCAATGATGTTCACTTTTAGTACGTAACAAAACTTTCTTAGACAATTTTTAATGACATTAGTTCCAAACTAAAAGAATTAGATAGTTTCGCAAAAAAAAATTATTTTTCACTCTAAGAAATGTCTTAGAAAAATTTTTTTGAAAAGACAATTTTTTTTCAATAATGTTCACTTTTAGTACGTAAATAAACTTTCTTAGACAATTTTTAATGACGTTAGTTCCAAACTAAAAGAATTAGATAGTTTGCCAAAAAAAATTTATTTTTTACTGTATGAAATGTCTTAGAAAAATTTTTGAAAAATTTTTTTGAAAAGACAATTTTTTTTCAATAATGTTCACTTTTAGTTCGTAAATAAACTTTCTTAGACAATTTTTAATAACGTTAGTTCCAAACTAAAAGAATTAGATAGTTTCGCAGAAAAAAATTATTTTTTAATGCATGAAATGTCTTGGAAAAGTTTTTCAAAAACTTTTGAAAAAGACAATTTTTTTCAATAATGTTCACTTTAGTACGTAAAAAAACTTTCTTAGACAATTTTTAATGACGTTAGTTTCAAACTAAAAGAATTAGATTGTTTCGCAAAAAAAAATTATTTTTCACTGTATGAAATGTTTTACAAAATTTTTGAAAAATTTTTTTGAAAAGACAATTTTTTTTCAATAATGTTCACTATTGGTACGTAAAAAAACTTTCTTAGACAATTTTTAATGACATTAGTTCCAAACTAAAAGAATTAGATAGTTTCGCAAAAAAAAATTATTTTTCACTGTATGAAATGTCTTGGAAATAGTTTTTTGAAAAGACAATTTTTGTTCAATAATGTTCACTTTTGGTACGTAAAAAAACTTTCTTAGACAATTTTTAATGACGTTAGTTCCAAACTAAAAGAATTAGATAGTTTCGCAAAAAAAAATTATTTTTCACTGTATGAAATGTCTTAGAAAAACTTTTGAAAAATTTTTTTGAAAACACAATTTTTTTTCGATAATGTTCACTTTTAGTACGTAAAAAAACTTTCTTAGACAATTTTTAATGACGTTAGTTCCAAACTAAAAGAATTAGATAGTTTTGCAAAAAAAAAAAGTTTTTCACTGTATGAAATGTTTTGGAAAAATTTTTTTGAAAAGACAATTTTTTTTCAATAATCTTCACTTTTAGTACGTTACAAAACTTCCTTAGACAATTTTTAATGACGTTAGTTCCAAACTAAAAGAATTAGATAGTTTCGCAAAAAAAAATTATTTTTCACTGTATGAAATGTCTTAGAAAAATTTCTGAAAAATTTCTTTGATAAGACAATTTTTTTTCAATAATGTTCACTTTTAGTACGTAAATAAACTTTCTTAGACAATTTTTAATGACGTTAGTTCCAAACTAAAAGAATTAGATAGTTTCGCAAAAAAAAATTATTTTTCACTGTATGAAATGTCTTAGAAAAATTTCTGAAAAATTTCTTTGAAAAGACAATTTTTTTTCAATAATGTTCACTTTTAGTACGTAAATAAACTTTCTTAGACAATTTTTAATGACGTTAGTTCCAAACTAAAAGAATTAGATAGTTTTGCAAAAAAAAATTATTTTTCACTGTATGAAATGTCTTAGAAAAGTTTTTGAAAAATTTTTTTGAAAAGACAGTTTTTTTTCAATAATGTTCACTTTTGGTACGTAAAAAAACTTTCTTAGACAATTTTTAATGACGTTAGTTCCAAACTAAAAGAATTAGATAGTTTTGCAAAAAAAATTATTTTTCACTGTATGAAATGTCTTAGAAAAGTTTTTGAAAAATTTTTTTGAAAAGACAATTTTTTTTCAATAATGTTCACTTTTGGTACGTAAAAAAACTTTCTTAGACAATTTTTAATGACATTAGTTCCAAACTAAAAGAATTAGATAGTTTCGCAAAAAAAAAAATTATTTTTCACTGTATGAAATGTCTTGGAAAATTTTTTTTGAAAAGACAATTTTTTTTCAATAATGTTCACTTTTAGTACGTAAAAAAACTTTCTTAGACAATTTTTAATGACGTTAGTTCCAAACTAAAAGAATTAGATAGTTTCGCAAAAAAAATTATTTTTCACGGTATGAAATGTCTTGGAAAAAGTTTTTTGAAAAGACAAGTTTTTTTCAATGATGTTCACTTTTAGTACGTAACAAAACTTTCTTAGACAATTGTTAATGACGTTAGTTCCAAACTAAAAGAATTAGATAGTTTCCTAAAAAAAAATTATTTTTTACTGTATGAAATGTCTTAGAAAAATTTTTGAAAAATTTTTTTGAAAAGACAATTTTTTTTCAATAATGTTCACTTTTAGTTCGTAAATAAACTTTCTTAGACAATTTTTAATGACGTTAGTTCCAAACTAAAAGAATTAGAGAGTTTTGCAAAAAAAATTATTTTTTACTGCATGAAATGTCTTGAAAAAGTTTTTGAGAAACTTTTGAAAAAGACAATTTTTTTCAATAATGTTCACTTTAGTACGTAAAAAAACTTTCTTAGACAATTTTTAATGACGTTAGTTTCAAACTAAAAGAATTAGATTGTTTCGCAAAAAAAAATTATTTTTCACTGTATGAAATGTCTTAGAAAAGTTTTTGAAAAATTTTTTTGAAAAGGCAATTTTTTTTTAATAATGTTCACTTTTAGTACGTAAAAAAACTTTCTTAGACAATTTTTAATGACGTTAGTTCCAAACTAAAAGAATTAGATAGTTTCGCAAAAAAAAACTATTTTTCACAGTATGAAATGTCTTGGAAAAATTTTTTTGAAAAGACAATTTTTTTTCAATAATGTTCACTTTTAGTTCGTAAATAAACTTTCTTAGACAATTTTTAATAACGTTAGTTCCAAACTAAAAGAATTAGATAGTTTCGCAAAAAAAATTTATTTTTCACTGTATGAAATGTCTTAGAAAAACTTTTGAAAAATTTTTTTGAAAACACAATTTTTTTTTCGATAATGTTCACTTTTAGTACGTAAAAAAACTTTCTTAGACAATTTTTAATGACGTTAGTTCCAAACTAAAAGAATTAGATAGTTTTGCAAAAAAAAAAAGTTTTTCACTGTATGAAATGTTTTGGAAAAATTTTTTTGAAAAGACAATTTTTTTTCAATAATGTTCACTTTTAGTACGTTACAAAACTTCCTTAGACAATTTTTAATGACGTTAGTTCCAAACTAAAAGAATTAGATAGTTTCGCAAAAAAAAATTATTTTTCACTGTATGAAATGTCTTAGAAAAATTTCTGAAAAATTTCTTTGATAAGACAATTTTTTTTCAATAATGTTCACTTTTAGTACGTAAATAAACTTTCTTAGACAATTTTTAATGACGTTAGTTCCAAACTAAAAGAATTAGATAGTTTCGCAAAAAAAAATTATTTTTCACTGTATGAAATGTCTTAGAAAAATTTCTGAAAAATTTTTTTGAAAAGACAATTTTTTTTCAATAATGTTCACTTTTAGTACGTAAATAAACTTTCTTAGACAATTTTTAATGACGTTAGTTCCAAAATAAAAGAATTAGATAGTTTCGCAAAAAAAATTATTTTTCACTGTATGAAATGTCTTGGAAATAGTTTTTTGAAAAGACAATTTTTTTTCAATAATGTTCACTTTTGGTACGTAAAAAAACTTTCTTAGACAATTTTTAATGACGTTAGTTCCAAACTAAAAGAATTAGATAGTTTTGCAAAAAAAATTATTTTTCACTGTATGAAATGTCTTAGAAAAGTTTTTGAAAAATTTTTTTGAAAAGACAATTTTTTTTCAATAATGTTCACTTTTGGTACGTAAAAAAACTTTCTTAGACAATTTTTAATGACATTAGTTCCAAACTAAAAGAATTAGATAGTTTCGCAAAAAAAAAAATTATTTTTCACTGTATGAAATGTCTTGGAAAAATTTTTTTGAAAAGACAATTTTTTTTCAATAATGTTCACTTTTAGTACGTAAAAAAACTTTCTTAGACAATTTTTAATGACGTTAGTTCCAAACTAAAAGAATTAGATAGTTTCGCAAAAAAAAATTATTTTTCACTGTATGAAATGTCTTGGAAAAAGTTTTTTGAAAAGACAAGTTTTTTTCAATGATGTTCACTTTTAGTACGTAACAAAACTTTCTTAGACAATTTTTAATGACGTTAGTTCCAAACTAAAAGAATTAGATAGTTTCCTAAAAAAAAATTATTTTTTACTGTATGAAATGTCTTAGAAAAATTTTTGAAAAATTTTTTTGAAAAGACAATTTTTTTTCAATAATGTTCACTTTTAGTTCGTAAATAAACTTTCTTAGACAATTTTTAATGACGTTAGTTCCAAACTAAAAGAATTAAAGAGTTTTGCAAAAAAAATTATTTTTTACTGCATGAAATGTCTTGAAAAAGTTTTTGAGAAACTTTTGAAAAAGACAATTTTTTTCAATAATGTTCACTTTAGTACGTAAAAAAACTTTCTTAGACAATTTTTAATGACGTTAGTTTCAAACTAAAAGAATTAGATTGTTTCGCAAAAAAAAATTATTTTTCACTGTATGAAATGTCTTAGAAAAGTTTTTGAAAAATTTTTTTGAAAAGGCAATTTTTTTTTAATAATGTTCACTTTTAGTACGTAAAAAAACTTTCTTAGACAATTTTTAATGACGTTAGTTCCAAACTAAAAGAATTAGATAGTTTCGCAAAAAAAAATTATTTTGCACAGTATGAAATGTCTTGGAAAAATTTTTTTGAAAAGACAATTTTTTTTCAATAATGTTCACTTTTAGTACGTAACAAAACTTCCTTAGATGATTTTTAATGACGTTAGTTCCAAACTAAAAGAATTAGATAGTTTCGCAAAAAAAAATTATTTCTCACTGTATGAAATGTCTTAGAAAAAATTTTGAAAAATTTGTTTGAAAACACAATTTTTTTTCGATAATGTTCACTTTTAGTACGTAAAAAAACTTTCTTAGACAATTTTTATTGACGTTAGTTCCAAACAAAAAGAATTAGATAGTTTCGCAAAAAAATTATTTTTCACTGTATGAAATGTCTTGGAAAAATTTTTTTAAAAAGACATTTTTTTTTTTCAATAATGTTCACTTTTAGTACGTAAATAAACTTTCTTAGACAATTTTTAATGACGTCAATTCCAAACTAAAAGAATTAGATAGTTTCGCAAAAAAAATTAATTTTCACTGTATGAAATGTCTTAGAAAAATTTCTGAAAAATTTCTTTGATAAGACAACTTTTTTTCAATAATGTTCACTTTTAGTACGTAAAAAAACTTTCTTAGACAATTTTTAATGACGTTAGTTCCAAACTAAAAGAATTAGATAGTTTTCCAAAAAAAAAAAGTTTTTCACTGTATGAAATGGTTTTGAAAAATTTTTTTAAAAAGACAATTTTTTTTCAATAATGTTCACTTCTAGTACGTAACAAAACTTTCTTAGACAATTTTTAATGACGTTCGTTCCAAACTAAAAGAATTAGATAGTTTCGCAAAAAAAAATTATTTTTTACTGTATGAAATGTTTTTGAAAAATTTTTGAAAATTTTTTTTGAAAAGACAATTTTTTTTCAATAATGTTCACTTTTAGTACGTAAAAAAACTTTCTTAGACAATTTTTAATGACGTTAGTTTCAAACTAAAAGAATTAGATTGTTTCGCAAAAAAAAATTATTTTTCACTGTATGAAATGTTTTACAAAATTTTTGAAAAATTTTTTTGAAAAGACAATTTTTTTTCAATAATGTTCACTATTGGTACGTAAAAAAACTTTCTTAGACAATTTTTAATGACATTAGTTCCAAACTAAAAGAATTAGATAGTTTCGCAAAAAAAAATTATTTTTCACTGTATGAAATGTCTTGGAAATAGTTTTTTGAAAAGACAATTTTTGTTCAATAATGTTCACTTTTGGTACGTAAAAAAACTTTCTTAGACAATTTTTAATGACGTTAGTTCCAAACTAAAAGAATTAGATAGTTTCGCAAAAAAAAATTATTTTTCACTGTATGAAATGTCTTAGAAAAACTTTTGAAAAATTTTTTTGAAAACACAATTTTTTTTCGATAATGTTCACTTTTAGTACGTAAAAAAACTTTCTTAGACAATTTTTAATGACGTTAGTTCCAAACTAAAAGAATTAGATAGTTTTGCAAAAAAAAAAAGTTTTTCACTGTATGAAATGTTTTGGAAAAATTTTTTTGAAAAGACAATTTTTTTTCAATAATGTTCACTTTTAGTACGTTACAAAACTTCCTTAGACAATTTTTAATGACGTTAGTTCCAAACTAAAAGAATTAGATAGTTTCGCAAAAAAAAATTATTTTTCACTGTATGAAATGTCTTAGAAAAATTTCTGAAAAATTTCTTTGATAAGACAATTTTTTTTCAATAATGTTCACTTTTAGTACGTAAATAAACTTTCTTAGACAATTTTTAATGACGTTAGTTCCAAACTAAAAGAATTAGATAGTTTCGCAAAAAAAAATTATTTTTCACTGTATGAAATGTCTTAGAAAAATTTCTGAAAAATTTCTTTGAAAAGACAATTTTTTTTCAATAATGTTCACTTTTAGTACGTAAATAAACTTTCTTAGACAATTTTTAATGACGTTAGTTCCAAACTAAAAGAATTAGATAGTTTTGCAAAAAAAAATTATTTTTCACTGTATGAAATGTCTTAGAAAAGTTTTTGAAAAATTTTTTTGAAAAGACAGTTTTTTTTCAATAATGTTCACTTTTGGTACGTAAAAAAACTTTCTTAGACAATTTTTAATGACGTTAGTTCCAAACTAAAAGAATTAGATAGTTTTGCAAAAAAAATTATTTTTCACTGTATGAAATGTCTTAGAAAAGTTTTTGAAAAATTTTTTTGAAAAGACAATTTTTTTTCAATAATGTTCACTTTTGGTACGTAAAAAAACTTTCTTAGACAATTTTTAATGACATTAGTTCCAAACTAAAAGAATTAGATAGTTTCGCAAAAAAAAAAATTATTTTTCACTGTATGAAATGTCTTGGAAAATTTTTTTTGAAAAGACAATTTTTTTTCAATAATGTTCACTTTTAGTACGTAAAAAAACTTTCTTAGACAATTTTTAATGACGTTAGTTCCAAACTAAAAGAATTAGATAGTTTCGCAAAAAAAATTATTTTTCACGGTATGAAATGTCTTGGAAAAAGTTTTTTGAAAAGACAAGTTTTTTTCAATGATGTTCACTTTTAGTACGTAACAAAACTTTCTTAGACAATTGTTAATGACGTTAGTTCCAAACTAAAAGAATTAGATAGTTTCCTAAAAAAAAATTATTTTTTACTGTATGAAATGTCTTAGAAAAATTTTTGAAAAATTTTTTTGAAAAGACAATTTTTTTTCAATAATGTTCACTTTTAGTTCGTAAATAAACTTTCTTAGACAATTTTTAATGACGTTAGTTCCAAACTAAAAGAATTAGAGAGTTTTGCAAAAAAAATTATTTTTTACTGCATGAAATGTCTTGAAAAAGTTTTTGAGAAACTTTTGAAAAAGACAATTTTTTTCAATAATGTTCACTTTAGTACGTAAAAAAACTTTCTTAGACAATTTTTAATGACGTTAGTTTCAAACTAAAAGAATTAGATTGTTTCGCAAAAAAAAATTATTTTTCACTGTATGAAATGTCTTAGAAAAGTTTTTGAAAAATTTTTTTGAAAAGGCAATTTTTTTTTAATAATGTTCACTTTTAGTACGTAAAAAAACTTTCTTAGACAATTTTTAATGACGTTAGTTCCAAACTAAAAGAATTAGATAGTTTCGCAAAAAAAAACTATTTTGCACAGTATGAAATGTCTTGGAAAAATTTTTTTGAAAAGACAATTTTTTTTCAATAATGTTCACTTTTAGTTCGTAAATAAACTTTCTTAGACAATTTTTAATAACGTTAGTTCCAAACTAAAAGAATTAGATAGTTTCGCAAAAAAAATTTATTTTTCACTGTATGAAATGTCTTAGAAAAACTTTTGAAAAATTTTTTTGAAAACACAATTTTTTTTCGATAATGTTCACTTTTAGTACGTAAAAAAACTTTCTTAGACAATTTTTAATGACGTTAGTTCCAAACTAAAAGAATTAGATAGTTTTGCAAAAAAAAAAAGTTTTTCACTGTATGAAATGTTTTGGAAAAATTTTTTTGAAAAGACAATTTTTTTTCAATAATGTTCACTTTTAGTACGTTACAAAACTTCCTTAGACAATTTTTAATGACGTTAGTTCCAAACTAAAAGAATTAGATAGTTTCGCAAAAAAAAATTATTTTTCACTGTATGAAATGTCTTAGAAAAATTTCTGAAAAATTTCTTTGATAAGACAATTTTTTTTCAATAATGTTCACTTTTAGTACGTAAATAAACTTTCTTAGACAATTTTTAATGACGTTAGTTCCAAACTAAAAGAATTAGATAGTTTCGCAAAAAAAAATTATTTTTCACTGTATGAAATGTCTTAGAAAAATTTCTGAAAAATTTTTTTGAAAAGACAATTTTTTTTCAATAATGTTCACTTTTAGTACGTAAATAAACTTTCTTAGACAATTTTTAATGACGTTAGTTCCAAACTAAAAGAATTAGATAGTTTCGCAAAAAAAATTATTTTTCACTGTATGAAATTTCTTGGAAATAGTTTTTTGAAAAGACAATTTTTTTTCAATAATGTTCACTTTTGGTACGTAAAAAAACTTTCTTAGACAATTTTTAATGACGTTAGTTCCAAACTAAAAGAATTAGATAGTTTTGCAAAAAAAATTATTTTTCACTGTATGAAATGTCTTAGAAAAGTTTTTGAAAAATTTTTTTGAAAAGACAATTTTTTTTCAATAATGTTCACTTTTGGTACGTAAAAAAACTTTCTTAGACAATTTTTAATGACATTAGTTCCAAACTAAAAGAATTAGATAGTTTCGCAAAAAAAAAAATTATTTTTCACTGTATGAAATGTCTTGGAAAAATTTTTTTGAAAAGACAATTTTTTTTCAATAATGTTCACTTTTAGTACGTAAAAAAACTTTCTTAGACAATTTTTAATGACGTTAGTTCCAAACTAAAAGAATTAGATAGTTTCGCAAAAAAAAATTATTTTTCACTGTATGAAATGTCTTGGAAAAAGTTTTTTGAAAAGACAAGTTTTTTTCAATGATGTTCACTTTTAGTACGTAACAAAACTTTCTTAGACAATTTTTAATGACGTTAGTTCCAAACTAAAAGAATTAGATAGTTTCCTAAAAAAAAATTATTTTTTACTGTATGAAATGTCTTAGAAAAATTTTTGAAAAATTTTTTTGAAAAGACAATTTTTTTTCAATAATGTTCACTTTTAGTTCGTAAATAAACTTTCTTAGACAATTTTTAATGACGTTAGTTCCAAACTAAAAGAATTAAAGAGTTTTGCAAAAAAAATTATTTTTTACTGCATGAAATGTCTTGAAAAAGTTTTTGAGAAACTTTTGAAAAAGACAATTTTTTTCAATAATGTTCACTTTAGTACGTAAAAAAACTTTCTTAGACAATTTTTAATGACGTTAGTTTCAAACTAAAAGAATTAGATTGTTTCGCAAAAAAAAATTATTTTTCACTGTATGAAATGTCTTAGAAAAGTTTTTGAAAAATTTTTTTGAAAAGGCAATTTTTTTTTAATAATGTTCACTTTTAGTACGTAAAAAAACTTTCTTAGACAATTTTTAATGACGTTAGTTCCAAACTAAAAGAATTAGATAGTTTCGCAAAAAAAAATTATTTTGCACAGTATGAAATGTCTTGGAAAAATTTTTTTGAAAAGACAATTTTTTTTCAATAATGTTCACTTTTAGTACGTAACAAAACTTCCTTAGATGATTTTTAATGACGTTAGTTCCAAACTAAAAGAATTAGATAGTTTCGCAAAAAAAAATTATTTCTCACTGTATGAAATGTCTTAGAAAAAATTTTGAAAAATTTGTTTGAAAACACAATTTTTTTTCGATAATGTTCACTTTTAGTACGTAAAAAAACTTTCTTAGACAATTTTTATTGACGTTAGTTCCAAACAAAAAGAATTAGATAGTTTCGCAAAAAAATTATTTTTCACTGTATGAAATGTCTTGGAAAAATTTTTTTAAAAAGACATTTTTTTTTTTCAATAATGTTCACTTTTAGTACGTAAATAAACTTTCTTAGACAATTTTTAATGACGTCAATTCCAAACTAAAAGAATTAGATAGTTTCGCAAAAAAAATTAATTTTCACTGTATGAAATGTCTTAGAAAAATTTCTGAAAAATTTCTTTGATAAGACAACTTTTTTTCAATAATGTTCACTTTTAGTACGTAAAAAAACTTTCTTAGACAATTTTTAATGACGTTAGTTCCAAACTAAAAGAATTAGATAGTTTTCCAAAAAAAAAAAGTTTTTCACTGTATGAAATGGTTTTGAAAAATTTTTTTAAAAAGACAATTTTTTTTCAATAATGTTCACTTCTAGTACGTAACAAAACTTTCTTAGACAATTTTTAATGACGTTCGTTCCAAACTAAAAGAATTAGATAGTTTCGCAAAAAAAAATTATTTTTTACTGTATGAAATGTTTTTGAAAAATTTTTGAAAATTTTTTTTGAAAAGACAATTTTTTTTCAATAATGTTCACTTTTAGTACGTAAATAAACTTTCTTAGACAATTTTTAATGACGTTAGTTCCAAACTAAAAGAATTAGATAGTTTTGCAAAAAAAATTATTTTTCACTGTATGAAATGTCTTAGAAAAGTTTTTGAAAAATTGTTTTGAAAAGACAATTTTTTTTCAATAATGTTCACTTTTAGTACGTAAATAAACTTTCTTAGACAATTTTTAATGACGTTAGTTCCAAACTAAAAGAATTAGATAGTTTCGCAAAAAAAAATTATTTTTCACTGTATGAAATGTCTTAGAAAAATTTCTGAAAAATTTCTTTGAAAAGACAATTTTTTTTCAATAATGTTCACTTTTAGTACGTAAATAAACTTTCTTAGACAATTTTTAATGATGTTAGTTCCAAACTAAAAGAATTAGATAGTTTCGCAAAAAAAAATTATTTTTCACTGTATGAAATGTCTTAGAAAAATTTCTGAAAAATTTCTTTGAAAAGACAATTTTTTTTCAATAATGTTCACTTTTAGTACGTAAAAAAACTTTCTTAGACAATTTTTAATGACGTTAGTTCCAAACTAAAAGAATTAGATAGTTTCGCAAAAAAAATTTATTTTTCACTGTATGAAATGTCTTAGAAAAACTTTTGAAAAATTTTTTTGAAAACACAATTCTTTTTCGATAATGTTCACTTTTAGTACGTAAAAAAACTTTCTTAGACAATTTTTAATGACGTTAGTTCCAAACTAAAAGAATTAGATAGTTTTGCAAAAAAAAAAAGTTTTTCACTGTATGAAATGTTTTTGAAAAATTTTTTGGAAAAGACAATTTTTTTTCAATAATGTTCACTTTTAGTACGTAAATAAACTTTCTTAGACAATTTTTAATGACGTTAGTTCCAAACTAAAAGAATTAGATAGTTTCGCAAAAAAAAATTATTTTTCACTGTATGAAATGTCTTGGAAAAAGTTTTTGAAAAGACAAGTTTTTTTCAATGATGTTCACTTTTAGTACGTAACAAAACTTTCTTAGACAATTTTTAATGACATTAGTTCCAAACTAAAAGAATTAGATAGTTTCGCAAAAAAAAATTATTTTTCACTCTAAGAAATGTCTTAGAAAAATTTTTTTGAAAAGACAATTTTTTTTCAATAATGTTCACTTTTAGTACGTAAATAAACTTTCTTAGACAATTTTTAATGACGTTAGTTCCAAACTAAAAGAATTAGATAGTTTCGCAGAAAAAAATTATTTTTTAATGCATGAAATGTCTTGGAAAAGTTTTTGAAAAACTTTTGAAAAAGACAATTTTTTTCAATAATGTTCACTTTAGTACGTAAAAAAACTTTCTTAGACAATTTTTAATGACGTTAGTTTCAAACTAAAAGAATTAGATTGTTTCGCAAAAAAAAATTATTTTTCACTGTATGAAATGTTTTACAAAATTTTTGAAAAATTTTTTTGAAAAGACAATTTTTTTTCAATAATGTTCACTATTGGTACGTAAAAAAACTTTCTTAGACAATTTTTAATGACATTAGTTCCAAACTAAAAGAATTAGATAGTTTCGCAAAAAAAAATTATTTTTCACTGTATGAAATGTCTTGGAAATAGTTTTTTGAAAAGACAATTTTTGTTCAATAATGTTCACTTTTGGTACGTAAAAAAACTTTCTTAGACAATTTTTAATGACGTTAGTTCCAAACTAAAAGAATTAGATAGTTTCGCAAAAAAAATTTATTTTTCACTGTATGAAATGTCTTAGAAAAACTTTTGAAAAATTTTTTTGAAAACACAATTTTTTTTCAATAATGTTCACTTTTAGTACGTAAAAAAACTTTCTTAGACAATTTTTAATGACGTTAGTTCCAAACTAAAAGAATTAGATAGTTTTGCAAAAAAAAAAAGTTTTTCACTGTATGAAATGTTTTGGAAAAGTTTTTTTTAAAAGACAATTTTTTTTCAATAATGTTCACTTTTAGTACGTTACAAAACTTCCTTAGACAATTTTTAATGACGTTAGTTCCAAACTAAAAGAATTAGATAGTTTCGCAAAAAAAAATTATTTTTCACTGTATGAAATGTCTTAGAAAAATTTCTGAAAAATTTCTTTGAAAAGACAATTTTTTTTCAATAATGTTCACTTTTAGTACGTAAATAAACTTTCTTAGACAATTTTTAATGACGTTAGTTCCAAACTAAAAGAATTAGATAGTTTCGCAAAAAAAATTATTTTTCACTGTATGAAATGTCTTAGAAAAATTTCTGAAAAATTTCATTGAAAAGACAATTTTTTTTCAATAATGTTCACTTTTAGTACGTAAAAAAACTTTCTTAGACAATTTTTAATGACGTTAGTTCCAAACTAAAGGAATTAGATAGTTTCGCAAAAAAAATTTATTTTTCACTGTATGAAATGTCTTAGAAAAACTTTTGAAAAATTTTTTTGAAAACACAATTTTTTTTCGATAATGTTCACTTTTAGTACGTAAAAAAAACTTTCTTAGACAATTTTTAATGACGTTAGTTCCAAACTAAAAGAATTAGAGAGTTTTGCAAAAAAAAAAAGTTTTTAACTGTATGAAATGTTTTTGAAAAATTTTTTTGAAAAGACAATTTTTTTTCAATAATGTTCACTTTTAGTACGTAAAAAAACTTTCTTAGACAATTTTTAATGACGTTAGTTCCAAACTAAAAGAATTAGATAGTTTGCCAAAAAAAATTTATTTTTTACTGTATGAAATGTCTTAGAAAAATTTTTGAAAAATTTTTTTGAAAAGACAATTTTTTTTCAATAATGTTCACTTTTAGTTCGTAAATAAACTTTCTTAGACAATTTTTAATAACGTTAGTTCCAAAGTAAAAGAATTAGATAGTTTCGCAGAAAAAAATTATTTTTTAATGCATGAAATGTCTTGGAAAAGTTTTTGAAAAACTTTTGAAAAAAACAATTTTTTTCAATAATGTTCACTTTAGTACGTAAAAAAACTTTCTTAGACAATTTTTAATGACGTTAGTTTCAAACTAAAAGAATTAGATTGTTTCGCAAAAAAAAATTATTTTTCACTGTATGAAATGTTTTACAAAATTTTTGAAAAATTTTTTTGAAAAGACAATTTTTTTTCAATAATGTTCACTATTGGTACGTAAAAAAACTTTCTTAGACAATTTTTAATGACATTAGTTCCAAACTAAACGAATTAGATAGTTTCGCAAAAAAAAATTATTTTTCACTGTATGAAATGTCTTGGAAATAGTTTTTTGAAAAGACAATTTTTGTTCAATAATGTTCACTTTTGGTACGTAAAAAAACTTTCTTAGACAATTTTTAATGACGTTAGTTCCAAACTAAAAGAATTAGATAGTTTCGCAAAAAAAATTTATTTTTCACTGTATGAAATGTCTTAGAAAAGCTTTTGAAAAATTTTTTTGAAAACACAATTTTTTTTCGATAATGTTCTCTTTTAGTACGTTTCTTAGACAATTTTTAATGACATTAGTTCCAAACTAAAAGAATTAGATAGTTTCGCAAAAAAAAATTATTTTTCACTCTAAGAAATGTCTTAGAAAAATTTTTTTGAAAAGACAATTTTTTTTCAATAATGTTCACTTTTAGTACGTAAATAAACTTTCTTAGACAATTTTTAATGACGTTAGTTCCAAACTAAAAGAATTAGATAGTTTGCCAAAAAAAATTTATTTTTTACTGTATGAAATGTCTTAGAAAAATTTTTGAAAAATTTTTTTGAAAAGACAATTTTTTTTCAATAATGTTCACCTTTAGTTCGTAAATAAACTTTCTTAGACAATTTTTAATAACGTTAGTTCCAAACTAAAAGAATTAGATAGTTTCGCAGAAAAAAATTACTTTTTAATGCATGAAATGTCTTGGAAATGTTTTTGAAAAATTTTTTTGAAAACACAAATTTTTTTCGATAATGTTCACTTTTAGTACGTAAAAAAACTTTCTTAGACAATTTTTAATGACGTTAGTTCCAAACAAAAAGAATTAGATAGTTTCGCAAAAAAAATTATTTTTCACTGTATGAAATGTCTTGGAAAAATTTTTTTAAAAATTCAATTTTTTTTAATAATGTTCACTTTTAGTACGTAAATAAACTTTCTTAGACAATTTTCAATGACGTTAGTTCCAAACTAAAAGAATTAGATAGTTTCGCAAAAAAAAATTATTTTTCACTGTATGAAATGTCTTAGAAAAATTTCTGAAAAATTTCTTTGATAAGACAATTTTTTTTCAATAATGTTCACTTTTAGTACGTAAATAAACTTTCTTAGACAATTTTTAATGACGTTAGTTCCAAACTAAAAGAATTAGATAGTTTCGCAAAAAAAAATTATTTTTCACTGTATGAAATGTCTTAGAAAAATTTCTGAAAAATTTCTTTGAAAAGACAATTTTTTTTCAATAATGTTCACTTTTAGTACGTAAATAAACTTTCTTAGACAATTTTTAATGACGTTAGTTCCAAACTAAAAGAATTAGATAGTTTCGCAAAAAAAATTATTTTTCACTGTATGAAATGTCTTGGAAATAGTTTTTTGAAAAGACAATTTTTTTTCAATAATGTTCACTTTTGGTACGTAAAAAAACTTTCTTAGACAATTTTTAATGACGTTAGTTCCAAACTAAAAGAATTAGATAGTTTTGCAAAAAAAATTATTTTTCACTGTATGAAATGTCTTAGAAAAGTTTTTGAAAAATTTTTTTGAAAAGACAATTTTTTTTCAATAATGTTCACTTTTGGTACGTAAAAAAACTTTCTTAGACAATTTTTAATGACATTAGTTCCAAACTAAAAGAATTAGATAGTTTCGCAAAAAAAAAAATTATTTTTCACTGTATGAAATGTCTTGGAAAAATTTTTTTGAAAAGACAATTTTTTTTCAATAATGTTCACTTTTAGTACGTAAAAAAACTTTCTTAGACAATTTTTAATGACGTTAGTTCCAAACTAAAAGAATTAGATAGTTTCGCAAAAAAAAATTATTTTTTACGGTATGAAATGTCTTGGAAAAAGTTTTTTGAAAAAACAAGTTTTTTTCAATGATGTTCACTTTTAGTACGTAACAAAACTTTCTTAGACAATTTTTAATGACGTTAGTTCCAAACTAAAAGAATTAGATAGTTTCCTAAAAAAAAATTATTTTTTACTGTATGAAATGTCTTAGAAAAATTTTTGAAAAATTTTTTTGAAAAGACAATTTTTTTTCAATAATGTTCACTTTTAGTTCGTAAATAAACTTTCTTAGACAATTTTTAATGACGTTAGTTCCAAACTAAAAGAATTAGAGAGTTTTGCAAAAAAAATTATTTTTTACTGCATGAAATGTCTTGAAAAAGTTTTTGAGAAACTTTTGAAAAAGACAATTTTTTTCAATAATGTTCACTTTAGTACGTAAAAAAACTTTCTTAGACAATTTTTAATGACGTTAGTTTCAAACTAAAAGAATTAGATTGTTTCGCAAAAAAAAATTATTTTTCACTGTATGAAATGTCTTAGAAAAGTTTTTGAAAAATTTTTTTGAAAAGGCAATTTTTTTTTAATAATGTTCACTTTTAGTACGTAAAAAAACTTTCTTAGACAATTTTTAATGACGTTAGTTCCAAACTAAAAGAATTAGATAGTTTCGCAAAAAAAAATTATTTTGCACAGTATGAAATGTCTTGGAAAAATTTTTTTGAAAAGACAATTTTTTTTCAATAATGTTCACTTTTAGTACGTAACAAAACTTCCTTAGATGATTTTTAATGACGTTAGTTCCAAACTAAAAGAATTAGATAGTTTCGCAAAAAAAAATTATTTTTCACTGTATGAAATGTCTTAGAAAAAATTTTGAAAAATTTGTTTGAAAACACAATTTTTTTTCGATAATGTTCACTTTTAGTACGTAAAAAAACTTTCTTAGACAATTTTTATTGACGTTAGTTCCAAACAAAAAGAATTAGATAGTTTCGCAAAAAAATTATTTTTCACTGTATGAAATGTCTTGGAAAAATTTTTTTAAAAAGACATTTTTTTTTTTCAATAATGTTCACTTTTAGTACGTAAAAAAACTTTCTTAGACAATTTTTAATGACGTCAATTCCAAACTAAAAGAATTAGATAGTTTCGCAAAAAAAATTAATTTTCACTGTATGAAATGTCTTAGAAAAATTTCTGAAAAATTTCTTTGATAAGACAACTTTTTTTCAATAATGTTCACTTTTAGTACGTAAAAAAACTTTCTTAGACAATTTTTAATGACGTTAGTTCCAAACTAAAAGAATTAGATAGTTTTCCAAAAAAAAAAAGTTTTTCACTGTATGAAATGGTTTTGAAAAATTTTTTTAAAAAGACAATTTTTTTTCAATAATGTTCACTTCTAGTACGTAACAAAACTTTCTTAGACAATTTTTAATGACGTTCGTTCCAAACTAAAAGAATTAGATAGTTTCGCAAAAAAAAATTATTTTTTACTGTATGAAATGTTTTTGAAAAATTTTTGAAAATTTTTTTTGAAAAGACAATTTTTTTTCAATAATGTTCACTTTTAGTACGTAAATAAACTTTCTTAGACAATTTTTAATGACGTTAGTTCCAAACTAAAAGAATTAGATAGTTTCGCAAAAAAAAATTATTTTTTACTGTATGAAATGTCTTAGAAAAACTTCTGAAAAATATCTTTGAAAAGACAATTTTTTTTCAATAATGTTCACTTTTAGTACGTAAATAAACTTTCTTAGACAATTTTTAATGACGTTAGTTCCAAACTAAAAGAATTAGATAGTTTCGCAAAAAAAAATTATTTTTCACTGTATGAAATGTCTTAGAAAAATTTCTGAAAAATTTCTTTGAAAAGACAATTTTTTTTCAATAATGTTCACTTTTAGTACGTAAATAAACTTTCTTAGACAATTTTTAATGACGTTAGTTCCAAACTAAAAGAATTAGATAGATTCGCAAAAAAAAATTATTTTTCACTGTATGAAATGTCTTAGAAAAATTTCTGAAAAATTTCTTTGAAAAGACAATTTTTTTTCAATAATGTTCACTTTTAGTACGTTACAAGACTTCCTTAGACAATTTTTAATGACGTTAGTTCCAAACTAAAAGAATTAGATAGTTTCGCAAAAAAAAATTAATTTTCACTGTATGAAATGTCTTAGAAAAGTTTTTGAAAAATTTTTTTGAAAAGACAATTTTTTTTCAATAATGTTCACTTTTGGTACGTAAAAAAACTTTCTTAGACAATTTTTAATGACGTTAGTTCCAAACTAAAAGAATTAGATAGTTTTGCAAAAAAAATTATTTTTCACTGTATGAAATGTCTTAGAAAAGTTTTTGAAAAATTGTTTTGAAAAGACAATTTTTTTTCAATAATGTTCACTTTTAGTACGTAAATAAACTTTCTTAGACAATTTTTAATGACGTTAGTTCCAAACTAAAAGAATTAGATAGTTTCGCAAAAAAAAATTATTTTTCACTGTATGAAATGTCTTAGAAAAACTTTTGAAAAATTTTTTTGAAAACACAATTTTTTTTCGATAATGTTCACTTTTAGTACGTAAAAAAACTTTCTTAGACAATTTTTAATGACGTTAGTTCCAAACTAAAAGAATTAGATAGTTTTGCAAAAAAAAAAAGTTTTTAACTGTATGAAATGTTTTTGAAAAATTTTTTTGAAAAGACAATTTTTTTTCAATAATGTTCACTTTTAGTACGTAAATAAACTTTCTTAGACAATTTTTAATGACGTTAGTTCCAAACTAAAAGAATTAGATAGTTTGCCAAAAAAAATTTATTTTTTACTGTATGAAATGTCTTAGAAAAATTTTTGAAAAATTTTTTTGAAAAGACAATTTTTTTTCAATAATGTTCACTTTTAGTTCGTAAATAAACTTTCTTAGACAATTTTTAATAACGTTAGTTCCAAACTAAA
The DNA here is from genome assembly GCF_918807975.1 of Aplidium turbinatum. NCBI lineage: Eukaryota > Metazoa > Chordata > Ascidiacea > Aplousobranchia > Polyclinidae > Aplidium > Aplidium turbinatum. Next base: position 19,517,318 of record NC_137475.1, read on the forward strand.
AGAATTAGATAGTTTCGCAGAAAAAAATTATTTTTTAATGCATGAAATGTCTTGGAAAAGTTTTTGAAAAACTTTTGAAAAAAACAATTTTTTTCAATAATGTTCACTTTAGTACGTAAAAAAACTTTCTTAGACAATTTTTAATGACGTTAGTTTCAAACTAAAAGAATTAGATTGTTTCGCAAAAAAAAATTATTTTTCACTGTATGAAATGTTTTACAAAATTTTTGAAAAATTTTTTTGAAAAGACAATTTTTTTTCAATAATGTTCACTATTGGTACGTAAAAAAACTTTCTTAGACAATTTTTAATGACATTAGTTCCAAACTAAACGAATTAGATAGTTTCGCAAAAAAAAATTATTTTTCACTGTATGAAATGTCTTGGAAATAGTTTTTTGAAAAGACAATTTTTGTTCAATAATGTTCACTTTTGGTACGTAAAAAAACTTTCTTAGACAATTTTTAATGACGTTAGTTCCAAACTAAAAGAATTAGATAGTTTCGCAAAAAAAATTTATTTTTCACTGTATGAAATGTCTTAGAAAAGCTTTTGAAAAATTTTTTTGAAAACACAATTTTTTTTCGATAATGTTCTCTTTTAGTACGTTTCTTAGACAATTTTTAATGACATTAGTTCCAAACTAAAAGAATTAGATAGTTTCGCAAAAAAAAATTATTTTTCACTCTAAGAAATGTCTTAGAAAAATTTTTTTGAAAAGACAATTTTTTTTCAATAATGTTCACTTTTAGTACGTAAATAAACTTTCTTAGACAATTTTTAATGACGTTAGTTCCAAACTAAAAGAATTAGATAGTTTGCCAAAAAAAATTTATTTTTTACTGTATGAAATGTCTTAGAAAAATTTTTGAAAAATTTTTTTGAAAAGACAATTTTTTTTCAATAATGTTCACCTTTAGTTCGTAAATAAACTTTCTTAGACAATTTTTAATAACGTTAGTTCCAAACTAAAAGAATTAGATAGTTTCGCAGAAAAAAATTACTTTTTAATGCATGAAATGTCTTGGAAATGTTTTTGAAAAATTTTTTTGAAAACACAAATTTTTTTCGATAATGTTCACTTTTAGTACGTAAAAAAACTTTCTTAGACAATTTTTAATGACGTTAGTTCCAAACAAAAAGAATTAGATAGTTTCGCAAAAAAAATTATTTTTCACTGTATGAAATGTCTTGGAAAAATTTTTTTAAAAATTCAATTTTTTTTAATAATGTTCACTTTTAGTACGTAAATAAACTTTCTTAGACAATTTTCAATGACGTTAGTTCCAAACTAAAAGAATTAGATAGTTTCGCAAAAAAAAATTATTTTTCACTGTATGAAATGTCTTAGAAAAATTTCTGAAAAATTTCTTTGATAAGACAATTTTTTTTCAATAATGTTCACTTTTAGTACGTAAATAAACTTTCTTAGACAATTTTTAATGACGTTAGTTCCAAACTAAAAGAATTAGATAGTTTCGCAAAAAAAAATTATTTTTCACTGTATGAAATGTCTTAGAAAAATTTCTGAAAAATTTCTTTGAAAAGACAATTTTTTTTCAATAATGTTCACTTTTAGTACGTAAATAAACTTTCTTAGACAATTTTTAATGACGTTAGTTCCAAACTAAAAGAATTAGATAGTTTCGCAAAAAAAATTATTTTTCACTGTATGAAATGTCTTAGAAAAGTTTTTGAAAAATTTTTTTGAAAAGACAATTTTTTTTCAATAATGTTCACTTTTGGTACGTAAAAAAACTTTCTTAGACAATTTTTAATGACATTAGTTCCAAACTAAAAGAATTAGATAGTTTCGCAAAAAAAAAAATTATTTTTCATTGTATGAAATGTCTTGGAAAAATTTTTTTGAAAAGACAATTTTTTTTCAATAATGTTCACTTTTAGTACGTAAAAAAACTTTCTTAGACAATTTTTAATGACGTTAGTTCCAAACTAAAAGAATTAGATAGTTTCGCAAAAAAAAATTATTTTTCACGGTATGAAATGTCTTGGAAAAAGTTTTTTGAAAAAACAAGTTTTTTTCAATGATGTTCACTTTTAGTACGTAACAAAACTTTCTTAGACAATTTTTAATGACGTTAGTTCCAAACTAAAAGAATTAGATAGTTTCCTAAAAAAAAATTATTTTTTACTGTATGAAATGTCTTAGAAAAATTTTTGAAAAATTTTTTTGAAAAGACAATTTTTTTTCAATAATGTTCACTTTTAGTTCGTAAATAAACTTTCTTAGACAATTTTTAATGACGTTAGTTCCAAACTAAAAGAATTAGAGAGTTTTGCAAAAAAAATTATTTTTTACTGCATGAAATGTCTTGAAAAAGTTTTTGAGAAACTTTTGAAAAAGACAATTTTTTTCAATAATGTTCACTTTAGTACGTAAAAAAACTTTCTTAGACAATTTTTAATGACGTTAGTTTCAAACTAAAAGAATTAGATTGTTTCGCAAAAAAAAATTATTTTTCACTGTATGAAATGTCTTAGAAAAGTTTTTGAAAAATTTTTTTGAAAAGGCAATTTTTTTTTAATAATGTTCACTTTTAGTACGTAAAAAAACTTTCTTAGACAATTTTTAATGACGTTAGTTCCAAACTAAAAGAATTAGATAGTTTCGCAAAAAAAAATTATTTTGCACAGTATGAAATATCTTGGAAAAATTTTTTTGAAAAGACAATTTTTTTTCAATAATGTTCACTTTTAGTACGTAACAAAACTTCCTTAGATGATTTTTAATGACGTTAGTTCCAAACTAAAAGAATTAGATAGTTTCGCAAAAAAAAATTATTTTTCACTGTATGAAATGTCTTAGAAAAAATTTTGAAAAATTTGTTTGAAAACACAATTTTTTTTCGATAATGTTCACTTTTAGTACGTAAAAAAACTTTCTTAGACAATTTTTATTGACGTTAGTTCCAAACAAAAAGAATTAGATAGTTTCGCAAAAAAATTATTTTTCACTGTATGAAATGTCTTGGAAAAATTTTTTTAAAAAGACATTTTTTTTTTTCAATAATGTTCACTTTTAGTACGTAAAAAAACTTTCTTAGACAATTTTTAATGACGTCAATTCCAAACTAAAAGAATTAGATAGTTTCGCAAAAAAAATTAATTTTCACTGTATGAAATGTCTTAGAAAAATTTCTGAAAAATTTCTTTGATAAGACAACTTTTTTTCAATAATGTTCACTTTTAGTACGTAAAAAAACTTTCTTAGACAATTTTTAATGACGTTAGTTCCAAACTAAAAGAATTAGATAGTTTTCCAAAAAAAAAAAGTTTTTCACTGTATGAAATGGTTTTGAAAAATTTTTTTAAAAAGACAATTTTTTTTCAATAATGTTCACTTCTAGTACGTAACAAAACTTTCTTAGACAATTTTTAATGACGTTCGTTCCAAACTAAAAGAATTAGATAGTTTCGCAAAAAAAAATTATTTTTTACTGTATGAAATGTTTTTGAAAAATTTTTGAAAATTTTTTTTGAAAAGACAATTTTTTTTCAATAATGTTCACTTTTAGTACGTAAATAAACTTTCTTAGACAATTTTTAATGACGTTAGTTCCAAACTAAAAGAATTAGATAGTTTCGCAAAAAAAAATTATTTTTTACTGTATGAAATGTCTTAGAAAAACTTCTGAAAAATATCTTTGAAAAGACAATTTTTTTTCAATAATGTTCACTTTTAGTACGTAAATAAACTTTCTTAGACAATTTTTAATGACGTTAGTTCCAAACTAAAAGAATTAGATAGTTTCGCAAAAAAAAATTATTTTTCACTGTATGAAATGTCTTAGAAAAATTTCTGAAAAATTTCTTTGAAAAGACAATTTTTTTTCAATAATGTTCACTTTTAGTACGTAAATAAACTTTCTTAGACAATTTTTAATGACGTTAGTTCCAAACTAAAAGAATTAGATAGATTCGCAAAAAAAAATTATTTTTCACTGTATGAAATGTCTTAGAAAAATTTCTGAAAAATTTCTTTGAAAAGACAATTTTTTTTCAATAATGTTCACTTTTAGTACGTTACAAGACTTCCTTAGACAATTTTTAATGACGTTAGTTCCAAACTAAAAGAATTAGATAGTTTCGCAAAAAAAAATTAATTTTCACTGTATGAAATGTCTTAGAAAAGTTTTTGAAAAATTTTTTTGAAAAGACAATTTTTTTTCAATAATGTTCACTTTTTGTACGTAAAAAAACTTTCTTAGACAATTTTTAATGACGTTAGTTCCAAACTAAAAGAATTAGATAGTTTTGCAAAAAAAATTATTTTTCACTGTATGAAATGTCTTAGAAAAGTTTTTGAAAAATTGTTTTGAAAAGACAATTTTTTTTCAATAATGTTCACTTTTAGTACGTAAATAAACTTTCTTAGACAATTTTTAATGACGTTAGTTCCAAACTAAAAGAATTAGATAGTTTCGCAAAAAAAAATTATTTTTCACTGTATGAAATGTCTTAGAAAAATTTCTGAAAAATTTCTTTGAAAAGACAATTTTTTTTCAATAATGTTCACTTTTAGTACGTAAATAAACTTTCTTAGACAATTTTTAATGATGTTAGTTCCAAACTAAAAGAATTAGATAGTTTCGCAAAAAAAAATTATTTTTCACTGTATGAAATGTCTTAGAAAAATTTCTGAAAAATTTCTTTGAAAAGACAATTTTTTTTCAATAATGTTCACTTTTAGTACGTAAAAAAACTTTCTTAGACAATTTTTAATGACGTTAGTTCCAAACTAAAAGAATTAGATAGTTTCGCAAAAAAAATTTATTTTTCACTGTATGAAATGTCTTAGAAAAACTTTTGAAAAATTTTTTTGAAAACACAATTCTTTTTCGATAATGTTCACTTTTAGTACGTAAAAAAACTTTCTTAGACAATTTTTAATGACGTTAGTTCCAAACTAAAAGAATTAGATAGTTTTGCAAAAAAAAAAAGTTTTTCACTGTATGAAATGTTTTTGAAAAATTTTTTGGAAAAGACAATTTTTTTTCAATAATGTTCACTTTTAGTACGTAAATAAACTTTCTTAGACAATTTTTAATGACGTTAGTTCCAAACTAAAAGAATTAGATAGTTTCGCAAAAAAAAATTATTTTTCACTGTATGAAATGTCTTGGAAAAAGTTTTTGAAAAGACAAGTTTTTTTCAATGATGTTCACTTTTAGTACGTAACAAAACTTTCTTAGACAATTTTTAATGACATTAGTTCCAAACTAAAAGAATTAGATAGTTTCGGAAAAAAAAATTATTTTTCACTCTAAGAAATGTCTTAGAAAAATTTTTTTGAAAAGACAATTTTTTTTCAATAATGTTCACTTTTAGTACGTAAATAAACTTTCTTAGACAATTTTTAATGACGTTAGTTCCAAACTAAAAGATTTAGATAGTTTCGCAGAAAAAAATTATTTTTTAATGCATGAAATGTCTTGGAAAAGTTTTTGAAAAACTTTTGAAAAAGACAATTTTTTTCAATAATGTTCACTTTAGTACGTAAAAAAACTTTCTTAGACAATTTTTAATGACGTTAGTTTCAAACTAAAAGAATTAGATTGTTTCGCAAAAAAAAATTATTTTTCACTGTATGAAATGTTTTACAAAATTTTTGAAAAATTTTTTTGAAAAGACAATTTTTTTTCAATAATGTTCACTATTGGTACGTAAAAAAACTTTCTTAGACAATTTTTAATGACATTAGTTCCAAACTAAAAGAATTAGATAGTTTCGCAAAAAAAAATTATTTTTCACTGTATGAAATGTCTTGGAAATAGTTTTTTGAAAAGACAATTTTTGTTCAATAATGTTCACTTTTGGTACGTAAAAAAACTTTCTTAGACAATTTTTAATGACGTTAGTTCCAAACTAAAAGAATTAGATAGTTTCGCAAAAAAAATTTATTTTTCACTGTATGAAATGTCTTAGAAAAACTTTTGAAAAATTTTTTTGAAAACACAAATTTTTTTCAATAATGTTCACTTTTAGTACGTAAATAAACTTTCTTAGACAATTTTTAATGACGTTAGTTCCAAACTAAAAGAATTAGATAGTTTTGCAAAAAAAAAAAGTTTTTCACTGTATGAAATGTTTTGGAAAAATTTTTTTTAAAAGACAATTTTTTTTCAATAATGTTCACTTTTAGTACGTTACAAAACTTCCTTAGACAATTTTTAATGACGTTAGTTCCAAACTAAAAGAATTAGATAGTTTCGCAAAAAAAAATTATTTTTCACTGTATGAAATGTCTTAGAAAAATTTCTGAAAAATTTCTTTGAAAAGACAATTTTTTTTCAATAATGTTCACTTTTAGTACGTAAATAAACTTTCTTAGACAATTTTTAATGACGTTAGTTCCAAACTAAAAGAATTAGATAGTTTCGCAAAAAAAATTATTTTTCACTGTATGAAATGTCTTAGAAAAATTTCTGAAAAATTTCTTTGAAAAGACAATTTTTTTTCAATAATGTTCACTTTTAGTACGTAAAAAAACTTTCTTAGACAATTTTTAATGACGTTAGTTCCAAACTAAAGGAATTAGATAGTTTCGCAAAAAAAATTTATTTTTCACTGTATGAAATGTCTTAGAAAAACTTTTGAAAAATTTTTTTGAAAACACAATTTTTTTTCGATAATGTTCACTTTTAGTACGTAAAAAAACTTTCTTAGACAATTTTTAATGACGTTAGTTCCAAACTAAAAGAATTAGAGAGTTTTGCAAAAAAAAAAAGTTTTTCACTGTATGAAATGTTTTTGAAAAATTTTTTTGAAAAGACAATTTTTTTTCAATAATGTTCACTTTTAGTACGTAAATAAACTTTCTTAGACAATTTTTAATGACGTTAGTTCCAAACTAAAAGAATTAGATAGTTTGCCAAAAAAAATTTATTTTTTACTGTATGAAATGTCTTAGAAAAATTTTTGAAAAATTTTTTTGAAAAGACAATTTTTTTTCAATAATGTTCACTTTTAGTTCGTAAATAAACTTTCTTAGACAATTTTTAATAACGTTAGTTCCAAACTAAAAGAATTAGATAGTTTCGCAGAAAAAAATTATTTTTTAATGCATGAAATGTCTTGGAAAAGTTTTTGAAAAACTTTTGAAAAAAACAATTTTTTTCAATAATGTTCACTTTAGTACGTAAAAAAACTTTCTTAGACAATTTTTAATGACGTTAGTTTCAAACTAAAAAAATTAGATTGTTTCGCAAAAAAAAATTATTTTTCACTGTATGAAATGTTTTACAAAATTTTTGAAAAATTTTTTTGAAAAGACAATTTTTTTTCAATAATGTTCACTATTGGTACGTAAAAAAACTTTCTTAGACAATTTTTAATGACATTAGTTCCAAACTAAACGAATTAGATAGTTTCGCAAAAAAAAATTATTTTTCACTGTATGAAATGTCTTGGAAATAGTTTTTTGAAAAGACAATTTTTGTTCAATAATGTTCACTTTTGGTACGTAAAAAAACTTTCTTAGACAATTTTTAATGACGTTAGTTCCAAACTAAAAGAATTAGATAGTTTCGCAAAAAAAATTTATTTTTCACTGTATGAAATGTCTTAGAAAAGCTTTTGAAAAATTTTTTTGAAAACACAATTTTTTTTCGATAATGTTCTCTTTTAGTACGTTTCTTAGACAATTTTTAATGACATTAGTTCCAAACTAAAAGAATTAGATAGTTTCGCAAAAAAAAATTATTTTTCACTCTAAGAAATGTCTTAGAAAAATTTTTTTGAAAAGACAATTTTTTTTCAATAATGTTCACTTTTAGTACGTAAATAAACTTTCTTAGACAATTTTTAATGACGTTAGTTCCAAACTAAAAGAATTAGATAGTTTGCCAAAAAAAATTTATTTTTTACTGTATGAAATGTCTTAGAAAAATTTTTGAAAAATTTTTTTGAAAAGACAATTTTTTTTCAATAATGTTCACCTTTAGTTCGTAAATAAACTTTCTTAGACAATTTTTAATAACGTTAGTTCCAAACTAAAAGAATTAGATAGTTTCGCAGAAAAAAATTACTTTTTAATGCATGAAATGTCTTGGAAATGTTTTTGAAAAATTTTTTTGAAAACACAAATTTTTTTCGATAATGTTCACTTTTAGTACGTAAAAAAACTTTCTTAGACAATTTTTAATGACGTTAGTTCCAAACAAAAAGAATTAGATAGTTTCGCAAAAAAAATTATTTTTCACTGTATGAAATGTCTTGGAAAAATTTTTTTAAAAATTCAATTTTTTTTAATAATGTTCACTTTTAGTACGTAAATAAACTTTCTTAGACAATTTTCAATGACGTTAGTTCCAAACTAAAAGAATTAGATAGTTTCGCAAAAAAAAAATGATTTTTCACTGTATGAAATGTCTTGGAAAAAGTTTTTTGAAAAGACAAGTTTTTTTCAATGATGTTCACTTTTAGTACGTAAAAAAACTTTCTTAGACAATTTTTAATGACATTAGTTCCAAACTAAAAGAATTAGATAGTTTCGCAAAAAAAAACTATTTTTCACTCTATGAAATGTCTTGGAAAAATTTTTTTGAAAAGACAATTTTTTTTCAATAATGTTCACTTTTAGTACGTAACAAAACTTCCTTAGACAATTTTTAATGACGTTAGTTCCAAACTAAAAGAATTAGATAGTTTCGCAAAAAAAAATTATTTTTCACTGTATGAAATGTCTTAGAAAGGTTTTTGAAAAATTTTTTTGAAAAGACAATTTTTTTTCAATAATGTTCACTTTTAGTACGTAAAAGAACTTTCTTAGACAATTTTTAATGACGTTAGTTCCAAACTAAAAGAATTAGATAGTTTCGCAAAAAAAATTATTTTTCACTGTATGAAATGTCTTGGAAATAGTTTTTTGAAAAGACAATTTTTTTTCAATAATGTTCACTTTTGGTACGTAAATAAACTTTCTTAGACAATTTTTAATGACGTTAGTTCCAAACTAAAAGAATTAGATAGTTTTGCAAAAAAAAATTATTTTTCACTGTATGAAATGTCTTAGAAAAGTTTTTGAAAAATTTTTTTGAAAAGACAATTTTTTTTCAATAATGTTCACTTTTGGTACGTAAAAAAACTTTCTTAGACAATTTTTAATGACGTTAGTTCCAAACTAAAAGAATTAGATAGTTTCGCAAAAAAAAATTATTTTTCACTGTATGAAATGTCTTAGAAAAGTTTTTGAAAAATTTTTTTGAAAAGACAATTTTTTTTCAATAATGTTCACTTTTGGTACGTAAAAAAACTTTCTTAGACAATTTTTAATGACATTAGTTCCAAACTAAAAGAATTAGATAGTTTCGCAAAAAAAAAAATTATCTTTCACTGTATGAAATGTCTTGGAAAAATTTTTTTGAAAAGACAATTTTTTTTCAATAATGTTCACTTTTAGTACGTAAAAAAACTTTCTTAGACATTTTTTAATGACGTTAGTTCCAAACTAAAAGAATTAGATAGTTTCGCAAAAAAAAATTATTTTTCACGGTATGAAATGTCTTGGAAAAAGTTTTTTGAAAAGACAAGTTTTTTTCAATGATGTTCACTTTTAGTACGTAACAAAACTTTCTTAGACAATTTTTAATGACGTTAGTTCCAAACTAAAAGAATTAGATAGTTTCCTAAAAAAAAATTATTTTTTACTGTATGAAATGTCTTAGAAAAATTTTTGAAAAATTTTTTTGAAAAGACAATTTTTTTTCAATAATGTTCACTTTTAGTTCGTAAATAAACTTTCTTAGACAATTTTTAATGACGTTAGTTCCAAACTAAAAGAATTAGAGAGTTTTGCAAAAAAAATTATTTTTTACTGCATGAAATGTCTTGAAAAAGTTTTTGAGAAACTTTTGAAAAAGACAATTTTTTTCAATAATGTTCACTTTAGTACGTAAAAAAACTTTCTTAGACAATTTTTAATGACGTTAGTTTCAAACTAAAAGAATTAGATTGTTTCGCAAAAAAAAATTATTTTTCACTGTATGAAATGTCTTAGAAAAGTTTTTGAAAAATTTTTTTGAAAAGGCAATTTTTTTTTAATAATGTTCACTTTTAGTACGTAAAAAAACTTTCTTAGACAATTTTTAATGACGTTAGTTCCAAACTAAAAGAATTAGATAGTTTCGCAAAAAAAAATTATTTTGCACAGTATGAAATGTCTTGGAAAAATTTTTTTGAAAAGACAATTTTTTTTCAATAATGTTCACTTTTAGTACGTAACAAAACTTCCTTAGATGATTTTTAATGACGTTAGTTCCAAACTAAAAGAATTAGATAGTTTCGCAAAAAAAAATTATTTTTCACTGTATGAAATGTCTTGGAAAAATTTTTTTAAAAAGACATTTTTTTTTTTCAATAATGTTCACTTTTAGTACGTAAAAAAACTTTCTTAGACAATTTTTAATGACGTCAATTCCAAACTAAAAGAATTAGATAGTTTCGCAAAAAAAATTAATTTTCACTGTATGAAATGTCTTAGAAAAATTTCTGAAAAATTTCTTTGATAAGACAATTTTTTTTCAATAATGTTCACTTTTAGTACGTAACAAAACTTTCTTAGACAATTTTTAATGACGTTCGTTCCAAACTAAAAGAATTAGATAGTTTCGCAAAAAAAAATTATTTTTTACTGTATGAAATGTTTTTGAAAAATTTTTGAAAAATTTTTTTGAAAAGACAATTTTTTTTCAATAATGTTCACTTTTAGTACGTAAATAAACTTTCTTAGACAATTTTTAATGACGTTAGTTCCAAACTAAAAGAATTAGATAGTTTCGCAAAAAAAATGATTTTTCACTGTATGAAATGTCTTAGAAAAACTTCTGAAAAATATCTTTGAAAAGACAATTTTTTTTCAATAATGTTCACTTTTAGTACGTAAATAAACTTTCTTAGACAATTTTTAATGACGTTAGTTCCAAACTAAAAGAATTAGATAGTTTCGCAAAAAAAAATTATTTTTCACTGTATGAAATGTCTTAGAAAAATTTCTGAAAAATTTCTTTGAAAAGACAATTTTTTTTCAATAATTTTCACTTTTAGTACGTAAATAAACTTTCTTAGACAATTTTTAATGACGTTAGTTCCAAACTAAAAGAATTAGATAGATTCGCAAAAAAAAATTATTTTTCACTGTATGAAATGTCTTAGAAAAATTTCTGAAAAATTTTTTTGAAAAGGCAATTTTTTTTCAATAATGTTCACTTTTAGTACGTAAAAAAACTTTCTTAGACAATTTTTAATGACGTTAGTTCCAAACTAAAAGAATTAGAGAGTTTTGCAAAAAAAATTATTTTTTACTGCTTGAAATGTCTTGAAAAAGTTTTTGAGAAACTTTTGAAAAAGACAATTTTTTTCAATAATGTTCACTTTAGTATGTAAAAAAACTTTCTTAGACAATTTTTAATGACGTTAGTTTCAAACTAAAAGAATTAGATTGTTTCGCAAAAAAAAATTATTTTTCACTGTATGAAATGTCTTAGAAAAAATTTTGAAAAATTTGTTTGAAAACACAATTTTTTTTCGATAATGTTCACTTTTAGTACGTAAAAAAACTTTCTTAGACAATTTTTATTGACGTTAGTTCCAAACAAAAAGAATTAGATAGTTTCGCAAAAAAAAATTATTTTTCACTGTATGAAATGTCTTGGAAAAATTTTTTTAAAAAGACATTTTTTTTTTTCAATAATGTTCACTTTTAGTACGTAAAAAAACTTTCTTAGACAATTTTTAATGACGTCAATTCCAAACTAAAAGAATTAGATAGTTTCGCAAAAAAAATTAATTTTCACTGTATGAAATGTCTTAGAAAAATTTCTGAAAAATTTCTTTGATAAGACAACTTTTTTTCAATAATGTTCACTTTTAGAACGTAAAAAAACTTTCTTAGACAATTTTTAATGACGTTAGTTCCAAACTAAAAGAATTAGATAGTTTTCCAAAAAAAAAAAGTTTTTCACTGTATGAAATGGTTTTGAAAAATTTTTTTAAAAAGACAATTTTTTTTCAATAATGTTCACTTTTAGTACGTAACAAAACTTTCTTAGACAATTTTTAATGACGTTCGTTCCAAACTAAAAGAATTAGATAGTTTCGCAAAAAAAAATTATTTTTTACTGTATGAAATGTTTTTGAAAAATTTTTGAAAAATTTTTTTGAAAAGACAATTTTTTTTCAATAATGTTCACTTTTAGTACGTAAATAAACTTTCTTAGACAATTTTTAATGACGTTAGTTCCAAACTAAAAGAATTAGATAGTTTCGCAAAAAAAAATTATTTTTCACTGTATGAAATGTCTTAGAAAAACTTCTGAAAAATATCTTTGAAAAGACAATTTTTTTTCAATAATGTTCACTTTTAGTACGTAAATAAACTTTCTTAGACAATTTTTAATGACGTTAGTTCCAAACTAAAAGAATTAGATAGTTTCGCAAAAAAAAATTATTTTTCACTGTATGAAATGTCTTAGAAAAATTTCTGAAAAATTTCTTTGAAAAGACAATTTTTTTTCAATAATGTTCACTTTTAGTACGTAAATAAACTTTCTTAGACAATTTTTAATGACGTTAGTTCCAAACTAAAAGAATTAGATAGATTCGCAAAAAAAAATTATTTTTCACTGTATGAAATGTCTTAGAAAAATTTCTGAAAAATTTCTTTGAAAAGACAATTTTTTTTCAATAATGTTCACTTTTAGTACGTTACAAGACTTCCTTAGACAATTTTTAATGACGTTAGTTCCAAACTAAAAGAATTAGATAGTTTCGCAAAAAAAAATTAATTTTCACTGTATGAAATGTCTTAGAATAATTTCTGAAAAATTTCTTTGATAAGACAATTTTTTTTCAATAATGTTCACTTTTAGTACGTAAAAAAACTTTCTTAGACAATTTTTAATGACGTTAGTTCCAAACTAAAAGAATTAGATAGTTTTCCAAAAAAAACAAGTTTTTCACTGTATGAAATGGTTTTGAAAAATTTTTTTAAAAAGACAATTTTTTTTCAATAATGTTCACTTTTAGTACGTAACAAAACTTTCTTAGACAATTTTTAATGACGTTCGTTCCAAACTAAAAGAATTAGATAGTTTCGCAAAAAAAAATTATTTTTTACTGTATGAAATGTTTTTGAAAAATTTTTGAAAAATTTTTTTGAAAAGACAATTTTTTTTCAATAATGTTCACTTTTAGTACGTAAATAAACTTTCTTAGACAATTTTTAATGACGTTAGTTCCAAACTAAAAGAATTAGATAGTTTCGCAAAAAAAAATTATTTTTCACTGTATGAAATGTCTTAGAAAAATTTCTGAAAAATTTCTTTGAAAAGACAATTTTTTTCAATAATGTTCACTTTTAGTACGTAAATAAACTTTCTTAGACAATTTTTAATGACGTTAGTTCCAAACTAAAAGAATTAGATAGTTTCCCAAAAAAAAATTATTTTTCACTGTATGAAATGTCTTAGAAAAACTTCTGAAAAATTTCTTTGAAAAGACAATTTTTTTTCAATAATGTTCACTTTTAGTACGTAAAAAAACTTTCTTAGACAATTTTTAATGACGTTAGTTCCAAACTAAAAGAATTAGATAGTTTTCCAAAAAAAAAAAGTTTTTCACTGTATGAAATGGTTTTGAAAAATTTTTTTAAAAGACAATTTTTTTTCAATAATGTTCACTTTTAGTACGTAACAAAACTTTCTTAGACAATTTTTAATGACGTTCGTTCCAAACTAAAAGAATTAGATAGTTTCGCAAAAAAAAATTATTTTTTACTGTATGAAATGTTTTTGAAAAATTTTTGAAAAATTTTTTTGAAAAGACAATTTTTTTTCAATAATGTTCACTTTTAGTACGTAAATAAACTTTCTTAGACAATTTTTAATGACGTTAGTTCCAAACTAAAAGAATTAGATAGTTTCGCAAAAAAAAATTATTTTTCACTGTATGAAATGTCTTAGAAAAACTTCTGAAAAATTTCTTTGAAAAGACAATTTTTTTTCAATAATGTTCACTTTTAGTACGTAAATAAACTTTCTTAGACAATTTTTAATGACGTTAGTTCCAAACTAAAAGAATTAGATAGTTTCCCAAAAAAAAATTATTTTTCACGGTATGAAATGTCTTGGAAAAAGTTTTTTGAAAAGACAAGTTTTTTTCAATGATGTTCACTTTTAGTACGTAACAAAACTTTCTTAGACAATTTTTAATGACGTTAGTTCCAAACTAAAAGAATTAGATAGTTTCGCAAAAAAAAATTATTTTTTACTGTATGAAATGTCTTAGAAAAATTTTTGAAAAATTTTTTTTAAAAGACAATTTTTTTTCAATAATGTTCACTTTTAGTTCGTAAATAAACTTTCTTAGACAATTTTTAATGACGTTAGTTCCAAACTAAAAGAATTAGAGAGTTTTGCAAAAAAAATTATTTTTTACTGCATGAAATGTCTTGAAAAAGTTTTTGAGAAACTTTTGAAAAAGACAATTTTTTTCAATAATGTTCACTTTAGTACGTAAAAAAACTTTCTTAGACAATTTTTAATGACGTTAGTTTCAAACTAAAAGAATTAGATTGTTTCGCAAAAAAAAATTATTTTTCACTGTATGAAATGTCTTAGAAAAGTTTTTGAAAAATTTTTTTGAAAAGGCAATTTTTTTTCAATAATGTTCACTTTTAGTACGTAAAAAAACTTTCTTAGACAATTTTTAATGACGTTAGTTCCAAACTAAAAGAATTAGATAGTTTCGCAAAAAAAAATTATTTTGCACAGTATGAAATGTCTTGGAAAAATTTTTTTGAAAAGACAATTTTTTTTCAATAATGTTCACTTTTAGTACGTAACAAAACTTCCTTAGATGATTTTTAATGACGTTAGTTCCAAACTAAAAGAATTAGATAGTTTCGCAAAAAAAAATTATTTTTCACTGTATGAAATGTTTTTGAAAAATTTTTGAAAAATTTTTTTGAAAAGACAATTTGTTTTCAATAATGTTCACTTTTAGTACGTAAATAAACTTTCTTAGACAATTTTTAATGACGTTAGTTCCAAACTAAAAGAATTAGATAGTTTCGCAAAAAAAAATTATTTTTCACTGTATGAAATGTCTTAGAAAAATTTCTGAAAAATTTCTTTGAAAAGACAATTTTTTTTCAATAATGTTCACTTTTAGTACGTAAATAAACTTTCTTAGACAATTTTTAATGACGTTAGTTCCAAACTAAAAGAATTAGATAGATTCGCAAAAAAAAATTATTTTTCACTGTATGAAATGTCTTAGAAAAATTTCTGAAAAATTTCTTTGAAAAGACAATTTTTTTTCAATAATGTTCACTTTTAGTACGTTACAAGACTTCCTTAGACAATTTTTAATGACGTTAGTTCCAAACTAAAAGAATTAGATAGTTTCGCAAAAAAAAATTAATTTTCACTGTATGAAATGTCTTAGAATAATTTCTGAAAAATTTCTTTGATAAGACAATTTTTTTTCAATAATGTTCACTTTTAGTACGTAAAAAAACTTTCTTAGACAATTTTTAATGACGTTAGTTCCAAACTAAAAGAATTAGATAGTTTTCCAAAAAAAAAAAGTTTTTCACTGTATGAAATGGTTTTGAAAAATTTTTTTAAAAAGACAATTTTTTTTCAATAATGTTCACTTTTAGTACGTAACAAAACTTTCTTAGACAATTTTTAATGACGTTCGTTCCAAACTAAAAGAATTAGATAGTTTCGCAAAAAAAAATTATTTTTTACTGTATGAAATGTTTTTGAAAAATTTTTGAAAAATTTTTTTGAAAAGACAATTTTTTTTCAATAATGTTCACTTTTAGTACGTAAATAAACTTTCTTAGACAATTATTAATGACGTTAGTTCCAAACTAAAAGAATTAGATAGTTTCGCAAAAAAAAATTATTTTTCACTGTATGAAATGTCTTAGAAAAATTTCTGAAAAATTTCTTTGAAAAGACAATGTTTTTCAATAATGTTCACTTTTAGTACGTAAATAAACTTTCTTAGACAATTTTTAATGACGTTAGTTCCAAACTAAAAGAATTAGATAGTTTCCCAAAAAAAAATTATTTTTCACTGTATGAAATGTTTTAGAAAAACTTCTGAAAAATTTCTTTGAAAAGACAATTTTTTTTCAATAATGTTCACTTTTAGTACGTAAAAAAACTTTCTTAGACAATTTTTAATGACGTTAGTTCCAAACTAAAAGAATTAGATAGTTTTCCAAAAAAAAAAAGTTTTTCACTGTATGAAATGGTTTTGAAAAATTTTTTTAAAAGACAATTTTTTTTCAATAATGTTCACTTTTAGTACGTAACAAAACTTTCTTAGACAATTTTTAATGACGTTCGTTCCAAACTAAAAGAATTAGATAGTTTCGCAAAAAAAAATTATTTTTTACTGTATGAAATGTTTTTGAAAAATTTTTGAAAAATTTTTTTGAAAAGACAATTTTTTTTCAATAATGTTCACTTTTAGTACGTAAATAAACTTTCTTAGACAATTTTTAATGACGTTAGTTCCAAACTAAAAGAATTAGATAGTTTCGCAAAAAAAATTTATTTTTCACTGTATGAAATGTCTTAGAAAAATTTCTGAAAAATTTCTTTGAAAAGACAATTTTTTTTCAATAATGTTCACTTTTAGTACGTAAATAAACTTTCTTAGACAATTTTTAATGACGTTAGTTCCAAACTAAAAGAATTAGATAGATTCGCAAAAAAAAATTATTTTTCACTGTATGAAATGTCTTAGAAAAATTTCTGAAAAATTTCTTTGAAAAGACAATTTTTTTTCAATAATGTTCACTTTTAGTACGTTACAAGACTTCCTTAGACAATTTTTAATGACGTTAGTTCCAAACTAAAAGAATTAGATAGTTTCGCAAAAAAAAATTAATTTTCACTGTATGAAATGTCTTAGAATAATTTCTGAAAAATTTCTTTGATAAGACAATTTTTTTTCAATAATGTTCACTTTTAGTACGTAAATAAACTTTCTTAGACAATTTTTAATGACGTTAGTTCCAAACTAAAAGAATTAGATAGTTTTCCAAAAAAAAAAAGTTTTTCACTGTATGAAATGGTTTTGAAAAATTTTTTTAAAAAGACAATTTTTTTTCAATAATGTTCACTTTTAGTACGTAACAAAACTTTCTTAGACAATTTTTAATGACGTTCGTTCCAAACTAAAAGAATTAGATAGTTTCGCAAAAAAAAATTATTTTTTACTGTATGAAATGTTTTTGAAAAATTTTTGAAAAATTTTTTTGAAAAGACAATTTTTTTTCAATAATGTTCACTTTTAGTACGTAAATAAACTTTCTTAGACAATTTTTAATGACGTTAGTTCCAAACTAAAAGAATTAGATAGTTTTCCAAAAAAAAAAAGTTTTTCACTGTATGAAATGGTTTTGAAAAATTTTTTTAAAAGACAATTTTTTTTCAATAATGTTCACTTTTAGTACGTAACAAAACTTTCTTAGACAATTTTTAATGACGTTCGTTCCAAACTAAAAGAATTAGATAGTTTCGCAAAAAAAAATTATTTTTTACTGTATGAAATGTTTTTGAAAAATTTTTGAAAAATTTTTTTGAAAAGACAATTTTTTTTCAATAATGTTCACTTTTAGTACGTAAATAAACTTTCTTAGACAATTTTTAATGACGTTAGTTCCAAACTAAAAGAATTAGATAGTTTCGCAAAAAAAAATTATTTTTCACTGTATGAAATGTCTTAGAAAAACTTCTGAAAAATTTCTTTGAAAAGACAATTTTTTTTCAATAATGTTCACTTTTAGTACGTAAATAAACTTTCTTAGACAATTTTTAATGACGTTAGTTCCAAACTAAAAGAATTAGATAGTTTCCCAAAAAAAATTATTTTTCACGGTATGAAATGTCTTGGAAAAAGTTTTTTGAAAAGACAAGTTTTTTTCAATGATGTTCACTTTTAGTACGTAACAAAACTTTCTTAGACAATTTTTAATGACGTTAGTTCCAAACTAAAAGAATTAGATAGTTTCGCAAAAAAAAATTATTTTTTACTGTATGAAATGTCTTAGAAAAATTTTTGAAAAATTTTTTTGAAAAGACAATTTTTTTTCAATAATGTTCACTTTTAGTTCGTAAATAAACTTTCTTAGACAATTTTTAATGACGTTAGTTCCAAACTAAAAGAATTAGAGAGTTTTGCAAAAAAAATTATTTTTTACTGCATGAAATGTCTTGAAAAAGTTTTTGAGAAACTTTTGAAAAAGACAATTTTTTTCAATAATGTTCACTTTAGTACGTAAAAAAACTTTCTTAGACAATTTTTAATGACGTTAGTTTCAAACTAAAAGAATTAGATTGTTTCGCAAAAAAAAATTATTTTTCACTGTATGAAATGTCTTAGAAAAGTTTTTGAAAAATTTTTTTGAAAAGGCAATTTTTTTTCAATAATGTTCACTTTTAGTACGTAAAAAAACTTTCTTAGACAATTTTTAATGACGTTAGTTCCAAACTAAAAGAATTAGATAGTTTCGCAAAAAAAAATTATTTTGCACAGTATGAAATGTCTTGGAAAAATTTTTTTGAAAAGACAATTTTTTTTCAATAATGTTCACTTTTAGTACGTAACAAAACTTCCTTAGATGATTTTTAATGACGTTAGTTCCAAACTAAAAGAATTAGATAGTTTCGCAAAAAAAAATTATTTTTCACTGTATGAAATGTTTTTGAAAAATTTTTGAAAAATTTTTTTGAAAAGACAATTTGTTTTCAATAATGTTCACTTTTAGTACGTAAATAAACTTTCTTAGACAATTTTTAATGACGTTAGTTCCAAACTAAAAGAATTAGATAGTTTCGCAAAAAAAAATTATTTTTCACTGTATGAAATGTCTTAGAAAAACTTCTGAAAAATTTCTTTGAAAAGACAATTTTTTTTCAATAATGTTCACTTTTAGTACGTAAATAAACTTTCTTAGACAATTTTTAATGACGTTAGTTCCAAACTAAAAGAATTAGATAGTTTCCCAAAAAAAAATTATTTTTCACGGTATGAAATGTCTTGGAAAAAGTTTTTTGAAAAGACAAGTTTTTTTCAATGATGTTCACTTTTAGTACGTAACAAAACTTTCTTAGACAATTTTTAATGACGTTAGTTCCAAACTAAAAGAATTAGATAGTTTCGCAAAAAAAAATTATTTTTTACTGTATGAAATGTCTTAGAAAAATTTTTGAAAAATTTTTTTGAAAAGACAATTTTTTTTTAATAATGTTCACTTTTAGTTCGTAAATAAACTTTCTTAGACAATTTTTAATGACGTTAGTTCCAAACTAAAAGAATTAGAGAGTTTTGCAAAAAAAATTATTTTTTACTGCATGAAATGTCTTGAAAAAGTTTTTGAGAAACTTTTGAAAAAGACAATTTTTTTCAATAATGTTCACTTTAGTACGTAAAAAAACTTTCTTAGACAATTTTTAATGACGTTAGTTTCAAACTAAAAGAATTAGATTGTTTCGCAAAAAAAAATTATTTTTCACTGTATGAAATGTCTTAGAAAAGTTTTTGAAAAATTTTTTTGAAAAGGCAATTTTTTTTCAATAATGTTCACTTTTAGTACGTAAAAAAACTTTCTTAGACAATTTTTAATGACGTTAGTTCCAAACTAAAAGAATTAGATAGTTTCGCAAAAAAAAATTATTTTGCACAGTATGAAATGTCTTGGAAAAATTTTTTTGAAAAGACAATTTTTTTTCAATAATGTTCACTTTTAGTACGTAACAAAACTTCCTTAGATGATTTTTAATGACGTTAGTTCCAAACTAAAAGAATTAGATAGTTTCGCAAAAAAAAATTATTTTTTACTGTATGAAATGTTTTTGAAAAATTTTTGAAAAATTTTTTTGAAAAGACAATTTGTTTTCAATAATGTTCACTTTTAGTACGTAAATAAACTTTCTTAGACAATTTTTAATGACGTTAGTCCCAAACTAAAAGAATTAGATAGTTTCGCAAAAAAAAATTATTTTTCACAGTATGAAATGTCTTAGAAAAACTTCTGAAAAATATCTTTGAAAAGACAATTTTTTTTCAATTATGTTCACTTTTAGTACGTAAATAAACTTTCTTAGACAATTTTTAATGACGTTAGTTCCAAACTAAAAGAATTAGATAGTTTCGCAAAAAAAAATTATTTTTCACTGTATGAAATGTCTTAGAAAAATTTCTGAAAAATTTCTTTGAAAAGACAATTTTTTTTCAATAATGTTCACTTTTAGTACGTAAATAAACTTTCTTAGACAATTTTTAATGACGTTAGTTCCAAACTAAAAGAATTAGATAGTTTCGCAAAAAAAATTTATTTTTCACTGTATGAAATGTCTTAGAAAAGCTTTTGAAAAATTTTTTTGAAAACACAATTTTTTTTCGATAATGTTCTCTTTTAGTACGTTTCTTAGACAATTTTTAATGACATTAGTTCCAAACTAAAAGAATTAGATAGTTTCGCAAAAAAAAATTATTTTTCACTCTAAGAAATGTCTTAGAAAAATTTTTTTGAAAAGGCAATTTTTTTTCAATAATGTTCACTTTTAGTACGTAAAAAAACTTTCTTAGACAATTTTTAATGACGTTAGTTCCAAACTAAAAGAATTAGATAGTTTCGCAAAAAAAAATTATTTTGCACAGTATGAAATGTCTTGGAAAAATTTTTTTGAAAAGACAATTTTTTTTCAATAATGTTCACTTTTAGTACGTAACAAAACTTCCTTAGATGATTTTTAATGACGTTAGTTCCAAACTAAAAGAATTAGATAGTTTCGCAAAAAAAAATTATTTTTTACTGTATGAAATGTTTTTGAAAAATTTTTGAAAAATTTTTTTGAAAAGACAATTTGTTTTCAATAATGTTCACTTTTAGTACGTAAATAAACTTTCTTAGACAATTTTTAATGACGTTAGTCCCAAACTAAAAGAATTAGATAGTTTCGCAAAAAAAAATTATTTTTCACAGTATGAAATGTCTTAGAAAAACTTCTGAAAAATATCTTTGAAAAGACAATTTTTTTTCAATTATGTTCACTTTTAGTACGTAAATAAACTTTCTTAGACAATTTTTAATGACGTTAGTTCCAAACTAAAAGAATTAGATAGTTTCGCAAAAAAAAATTATTTTTCACTGTATGAAATGTCTTAGAAAAATTTCTGAAAAATTTCTTTGAAAAGACAATTTTTTTTCAATAATGTTCACTTTTAGTACGTAAATAAACTTTCTTAGACAATTTTTAATGACGTTAGTTCCAAACTAAAAGAATTAGATAGTTTCGCAAAAAAAATTTATTTTTCACTGTATGAAATGTCTTAGAAAAGCTTTTGAAAAATTTTTTTGAAAACACAATTTTTTTTCGATAATGTTCTCTTTTAGTACGTTTCTTAGACAATTTTTAATGACATTAGTTCCAAACTAAAAGAATTAGATAGTTTCGCAAAAAAAAATTATTTTTCACTCTAAGAAATGTCTTAGAAAAATTTTTTTGAAAAGACAATTTTTTTTCAATAATGTTCACTTTTAGTACGTAAATAAACTTTCTTAGACAATTTTTAATGACGTTAGTTCCAAACTAAAAGAATTAGATAGTTTGCCAAAAAAAATTTATTTTTTACTGTATGAAATGTCTTAGAAAAATTTTTGAAAAATTTTTTTGAAAAGACAATTTTTTTTCAATAATGTTCACCTTTAGTTCGTAAATAAACTTTCTTAGACAATTTTTAATGACGTTAGTTCCAAACTAAAAGAATTAGATAGATTCGCAAAAAAAAATTATTTTTCACTGTATGAAATGTCTTAGAAAAATTTCTGAAAAATTTCTTTGAAAAGACAATTTTTTTTCAATAATGTTCACTTTTAGTACGTTACAAGACTTCCTTAGACAATTTTTAATGACGTTAGTTCCAAACTAAAAGAATTAGATAGTTTCGCAAAAAAAAATTAATTTTCACTGTATGAAATGTCTTAGAATAATTTCTGAAAAATTTCTTTGATAAGACAATTTTTTTTCAATAATGTTCACTTTTAGTACGTAAAAAAACTTTCTTAGACAATTTTTAATGACGTTAGTTCCAAACTAAAAGAATTAGATAGTTTTCCAAAAAAAACAAGTTTTTCACTGTATGAAATGGTTTTGAAAAATTTTTTTAAAAAGACAATTTTTTTTCAATAATGTTCACTTTTAGTACGTAACAAAACTTTCTTAGACAATTTTTAATGACGTTCGTTCCAAACTAAAAGAATTAGATAGTTTCGCAAAAAAAAATTATTTTTTACTGTATGAAATGTTTTTGAAAAATTTTTGAAAAATTTTTTTGAAAAGACAATTTTTTTTCAATAATGTTCACTTTTAGTACGTAAATAAACTTTCTTAGACAATTTTTAATGACGTTAGTTCCAAACTAAAAGAATTAGATAGTTTCGCAAAAAAAAATTATTTTTCACTGTATGAAATGTCTTAGAAAAATTTCTGAAAAATTTCTTTGAAAAGACAATTTTTTTCAATAATGTTCACTTTTAGTACGTAAATAAACTTTCTTAGACAATTTTTAATGACGTTAGTTCCAAACTAAAAGAATTAGATAGTTTCCCAAAAAAAAATTATTTTTCACTGTATGAAATGTCTTAGAAAAACTTCTGAAAAATTTCTTTGAAAAGACAATTTTTTTTCAATAATGTTCACTTTTAGTACGTAAAAAAACTTTCTTAGACAATTTTTAATGACGTTAGTTCCAAACTAAAAGAATTAGATAGTTTTCCAAAAAAAAAAAGTTTTTCACTGTATGAAATGGTTTTGAAAAATTTTTTTAAAAGACAATTTTTTTTCAATAATGTTCACTTTTAGTACGTAACAAAACTTTCTTAGACAATTTTTAATGACGTTCGTTCCAAACTAAAAGAATTAGATAGTTTCGCAAAAAAAAATTATTTTTTACTGTATGAAATGTTTTTGAAAAATTTTTGAAAAATTTTTTTGAAAAGACAATTTTTTTTCAATAATGTTCACTTTTAGTACGTAAATAAACTTTCTTAGACAATTTTTAATGACGTTAGTTCCAAACTAAAAGAATTAGATAGTTTCGCAAAAAAAAATTATTTTTCACTGTATGAAATGTCTTAGAAAAACTTCTGAAAAATTTCTTTGAAAAGACAATTTTTTTTCAATAATGTTCACTTTTAGTACGTAAATAAACTTTCTTAGACAATTTTTAATGACGTTAGTTCCAAACTAAAAGAATTAGATAGTTTCCCAAAAAAAAATTATTTTTCACGGTATGAAATGTCTTGGAAAAAGTTTTTTGAAAAGACAAGTTTTTTTCAATGATGTTCACTTTTAGTACGTAACAAAACTTCCTTAGACAATTTTTAATGACGTTAGTTCCAAACTAAAAGAATTAGATAGTTTCGCAAAAAAAAATTATTTTTTACTGTATGAAATGTCTTAGAAAAATTTTTGAAAAATTTTTTTGAAAAGACAATTTTTTTTCAATAATGTTCACTTTTAGTTCGTAAATAAACTTTCTTAGACAATTTTTAATGACGTTAGTTCCAAACTAAAAGAATTAGAGAGTTTTGCAAAAAAAATTATTTTTTACTGCATGAAATGTCTTGAAAAAGTTTTTGAGAAACTTTTGAAAAAGACAATTTTTTTCAATAATGTTCACTTTAGTACGTAAAAAAACTTTCTTAGACAATTTTTAATGACGTTAGTTTCAAACTAAAAGAATTAGATTGTTTCGCAAAAAAAAATTATTTTTCACTGTATGAAATGTCTTAGAAAAGTTTTTGAAAAATTTTTTTGAAAAGGCAATTTTTTTTCAATAATGTTCACTTTTAGTACGTAAAAAAACTTTCTTAGACAATTTTTAATGACGTTAGTTCCAAACTAAAAGAATTAGATAGTTTCGCAAAAAAAAATTATTTTGCACAGTATGAAATGTCTTGGAAAAATTTTTTTGAAAAGACAATTTTTTTTCAATAATGTTCACTTTTAGTACGTAACAAAACTTCCTTAGATGATTTTTAATGACGTTAGTTCCAAACTAAAAGAATTAGATAGTTTCGCAAAAAAAAATTATTTTTCACTGTATGAAATGTTTTTGAAAAATTTTTGAAAAATTTTTTTGAAAAGACAATTTGTTTTCAATAATGTTCACTTTTAGTACGTAAATAAACTTTCTTAGACAATTTTTAATGACGTTAGTTCCAAACTAAAAGAATTAGATAGTTTCGCAAAAAAAAATTATTTTTCACTGTATGAAATGTCTTAGAAAAATTTCTGAAAAATTTCTTTGAAAAGACAATTTTTTTTCAATAATGTTCACTTTTAGTACGTAAATAAACTTTCTTAGACAATTTTTAATGACGTTAGTTCCAAACTAAAAGAATTAGATAGATTCGCAAAAAAAAATTATTTTTCACTGTATGAAATGTCTTAGAAAAATTTCTGAAAAATTTCTTTGAAAAGACAATTTTTTTTCAATAATGTTCACTTTTAGTACGTTACAAGACTTCCTTAGACAATTTTTAATGACGTTAGTTCCAAACTAAAAGAATTAGATAGTTTCGCAAAAAAAAATTAATTTTCACTGTATGAAATGTCTTAGAATAATTTCTGAAAAATTTCTTTGATAAGACAATTTTTTTTCAATAATGTTCACTTTTAGTACGTAAAAAAACTTTCTTAGACAATTTTTAATGACGTTAGTTCCAAACTAAAAGAATTAGATAGTTTTCCAAAAAAAAAAAGTTTTTCACTGTATGAAATGGTTTTGAAAAATTTTTTTAAAAAGACAATTTTTTTTCAATAATGTTCACTTTTAGTACGTAACAAAACTTTCTTAGACAATTTTTAATGACGTTCGTTCCAAACTAAAAGAATTAGATAGTTTCGCAAAAAAAAATTATTTTTTACTGTATGAAATGTTTTTGAAAAATTTTTGAAAAATTTTTTTGAAAAGACAATTCTTTTCAATAATGTTCACTTTTAGTACGTAAATAAACTTTCTTAGACAATTTTTAATGACGTTAGTTCCAAACTAAAAGAATTAGATAGTTTCGCAAAAAAAAATTATTTTTCACTCTATGAAATGTCTTAGAAAAATTTCTGAAAAATTTCTTTGAAAAGACAATGTTTTTCAATAATGTTCACTTTTAGTACGTAAATAAACTTTCTTAGACAATTTTTAATGACGTTAGTTCCAAACTAAAAGAATTAGATAGTTTCCCAAAAAAAAATTATTTTTCACTGTATGAAATGTTTTAGAAAAACTTCTGAAAAATTTCTTTGAAAAGACAATTTTTTTTCAATAATGTTCACTTTTAGTACGTAAAAAAACTTTCTTAGACAATTTTTAATGACGTTAGTTCCAAACTAAAAGAATTAGATAGTTTTCCAAAAAAAAAAAGTTTTTCACTGTATGAAATGGTTTTGAAAAATTTTTTTAAAAGACAATTTTTTTTCAATAATGTTCACTTTTAGTACGTAACAAAACTTTCTTAGACAATTTTTAATGACGTTCGTTCCAAACTAAAAGAATTAGATAGTTTCGCAAAAAAAAATTATTTTTTACTGTATGAAATGTTTTTGAAAAATTTTTGAAAAATTTTTTGAAAAGACAATTTTTTTTCAATAATGTTCACTTTTAGTACGTAAATAAACTTTCTTAGACAATTTTTAATGACGTTAGTTCCAAACTAAAAGAATTAGATAGTTTCGCAAAAAAAAATTATTTTTCACTGTATGAAATGTCTTAGAAAAACTTCTGAAAAATTTCTTTGAAAAGACAATTTTTTTTCAATAATGTTCACTTTTAGTACGTAAATAAACTTTCTTAGACAATTTTTAATGACGTTAGTTCCAAACTAAAAGAATTAGATAGTTTCCCAAAAAAAAATTATTTTTCACGGTATGAAATGTCTTGGAAAAAGTTTTTTGAAAAGACAAGTTTTTTTCAATGATGTTCACTTTTAGTACGTAACAAAACTTTCTTAGACAATTTTTAATGACGTTAGTTCCAAACTAAAAGAATTAGATAGTTTCGCAAAAAAAAATTATTTTTTACTGTATGAAATGTCTTAGAAAAATTTTTGAAAAATTTTTTTGAAAAGACAATTTTTTTTCAATAATGTTCACTTTTAGTTCGTAAATAAACTTTCTTAGACAATTTTTAATGACGTTAGTTCCAAACTAAAAGAATTAGAGAGTTTTGCAAAAAAAATTATTTTTTACTGCATGAAATGTCTTGAAAAAGTTTTTGAGAAACTTTTGAAAAAGACAATTTTTTTCAATAATGTTCACTTTAGTACGTAAAAAAACTTTCTTAGACAATTTTTAATGACGTTAGTTTCAAACTAAAAGAATTAGATTGTTTCGCAAAAAAAAATTATTTTTCACTGTATGAAATGTCTTAGAAAAGTTTTTGAAAAATTTTTTTGAAAAGGCAATTTTTTTTCAATAATGTTCACTTTTAGTACGTAAAAAAACTTTCTTAGACAATTTTTAATGACGTTAGTTCCAAACTAAAAGAATTAGATAGTTTCGCAAAAAAAAATTATTTTGCACAGTATGAAATGTCTTGGAAAAATTTTTTTGAAAAGACAATTTTTTTTCAATAATGTTCACTTTTAGTACGTAACAAAACTTCCTTAGATGATTTTTAATGACGTTAGTTCCAAACTAAAAGAATTAGATAGTTTCGCAAAAAAAAATTATTTTTCACTGTATGAAATGTTTTTGAAAAATTTTTGAAAAATTTCTTTGAAAAGACAATTTGTTTTCAATAATGTTCACTTTTAGTACGTAAATAAACTTTCTTAGACAATTTTTAATGACGTTAGTTCCAAACTAAAAGAATTAGATAGTTTCGCAAAAAAAAATTATTTTTCACTGTATGAAATGTCTTAGAAAAACTTCTGAAAAATTTCTTTGAAAAGACAATTTTTTTTCAATAATGTTCACTTTTAGTACGTAAATAAACTTTCTTAGACAATTTGTAATGACGTTAGTTCCAAACTAAAAGAATTAGATAGTTTCCCAAAAAAAAATTATTTTTCACGGTATGAAATGTCTTGGAAAAAGTTTTTTGAAAAGACAAGTTTTTTTCAATGATGTTCACTTTTAGTACGTAACAAAACTTTCTTAGACAATTTTTAATGACGTTAGTTCCAAACTAAAAGAATTAGATAGTTTCGCAAAAAAAAATTATTTTTTACTGTATGAAATGTCTTAGAAAAATTTTTGAAAAATTTTTTTGAAAAGACAATTTTTTTTCAATAATGTTCACTTTTAGTTCGTAAATAAACTTTCTTAGACAATTTTTAATGACGTTAGTTCCAAACTAAAAGAATTAGAGAGTTTTGCAAAAAAAATTATTTTTTACTGCATGAAATGTCTTGAAAAAGTTTTTGAGAAACTTTTGAAAAAGACAATTTTTTTCAATAATGTTCACTTTAGTACGTAAAAAAACTTTCTTAGACAATTTTTAATGACGTTAGTTTCAAACTAAAAGAATTAGATTGTTTCGCAAAAAAAAATTATTTTTCACTGTATGAAATGTCTTAGAAAAGTTTTTGAAAAGGCAATTTTTTTTCAATAATGTTCACTTTTAGTACGTAAAAAAACTTTCTTAGACAATTTTTAATGACGTTAGTTCCAAACTAAAAGAATTAGATAGTTTCGCAAAAAAAAATTATTTTGCACAGTATGAAATGTCTTGGAAAAATTTTTTTGAAAAGACAATTTTTTTTCAATAATGTTCACTTTTAGTACGTAACAAAACTTCCTTAGATGATTTTTAATGACGTTAGTTCCAAACTAAAAGAATTAGATAGTTTCGCAAAAAAAAATTATTTTTCACTGTATGAAATGTTTTTGAAAAATTTTTGAAAAATTTTTTTGAAAAGACAATTTGTTTTCAATAATGTTCACTTTTAGTACGTAAATAAACTTTCTTAGACAATTTTTAATGACGTTAGTCCCAAACTAAAAGAATTAGATAGTTTCGCAAAAAAAAATTATTTTTCACAGTATGAAATGTCTTAGAAAAACTTCTGAAAAATATCTTTGAAAAGACAATTTTTTTTCAATTATGTTCACTTTTAGTACGTAAATAAACTTTCTTAGACAATTTTTAATGACGTTAGTTCCAAACTAAAAGAATTAGATAGTTTCGCAAAAAAAAATTATTTTTCACTGTATGAAATGTCTTAGAAAAATTTCTGAAAAATTTCTTTGAAAAGACAATTTTTTTTCAATAATGTTCACTTTTAGTACGTAAATAAACTTTCTTAGACAATTTTTAATGACGTTAGTTCCAAACTAAAAGAATTAGATAGTTTCGCAAAAAAAAATTTATTTTTCACTGTATGAAATGTCTTAGAAAAGCTTTTGAAAAATTTTTTTAAAAACACAATTTTTTTTCGATAATGTTCTCTTTTAGTACGTTTCTTAGACAATTTTTAATGACATTAGTTCCAAACTAAAAGAATTAGATAGTTTCGCAAAAAAAAATTATTTTTCACTCTAAGAAATGTCTTAGAAAAATTTTTTTGAAAAGACAATTTTTTTTCAATAATGTTCACTTTTAGTACGTAAATAAACTTTCTTAGACAATTTTTAATGACGTTAGTTCCAAACTAAAAGAATTAGATAGTTTGCCAAAAAAAATTTATTTTTTACTGTATGAAATGTCTTAGAAAAATTTTTGAAAAATTTTTTTGAAAAGACAATTTTTTTTCAATAATGTTCACCTTTAGTTCGTAAATAAACTTTCTTAGACAATTTTTAATAACGTTAGTTCCAAACTAAAAGAATTAGATAGTTTCGCAGAAAAAAATTACTTTTTAATGCATGAAATGTCTTGGAAATGTTTTTGAAAAATTTTTTTGAAAACACAAATTTTTTTCGATAATGTTCACTTTTAGTACGTAAAAAAACTTTCTTAGACAATTTTTAATGACGTTAGTTCCAAACAAAAAGAATTAGATAGTTTCGCAAAAAAAATTATTTTTCACTGTATGAAATGTCTTGGAAAAATTTTTTTAAAAATTCAATTTTTTTTAATAATGTTCACTTTTAGTACGTAAATAAACTTTCTTAGACAATTTTCAATGACGTTAGTTCCAAACTAAAAGAATTAGATAGTTTCGCAAAAAAAAAATGATTTTTCACTGTATGAAATGTCTTGGAAAAAGTTTTTTGAAAAGACAAGTTTTTTTCAATGATGTTCACTTTTAGTACGTAAAAAAACTTTCTTAGACAATTTTTAATGACATTAGTTCCAAACTAAAAGAATTAGATAGTTTCGCAAAAAAAAACTATTTTTCACTCTATGAAATGTCTTGGAAAAATTTTTTTGAAAAGACAATTTTTTTTCAATAATGTTCACTTTTAGTACGTAACAAAACTTCCTTAGACAATTTTTAATGACGTTAGTTCCAAACTAAAAGAATTAGATAGTTTCGCAAAAAAAAATTATTTTTCACTGTATGAAATGTCTTAGAAAGGTTTTTGAAAAATTTTTTTGAAAAGACAATTTTTTTTCAATAATGTTCACTTTTAGTACGTAAAAGAACTTTCTTAGACAATTTTTAATGACGTTAGTTCCAAACTAAAAGAATTAGACAGTTTCGCAAAAAAAATTATTTTTCACTGTATGAAATGTCTTGGAAATAGTTTTTTGAAAAGACAATTTTTTTTCAATAATGTTCACTTTTGGTACGTAAATAAACTTTCTTAGACAATTTTTAATGACGTTAGTTCCAAACTAAAAGAATTAGATAGTTTCCTAAAAAAAAATTATTTTTTACTGTATGAAATGTCTTAGAAAAATTTTTGAAAAATTTTTTTGAAAAGACAATTTTTTTTCAATAATGTTCACTTTTAGTTCGTAAATAAACTTTCTTAGACAATTTTTAATGACATTAGTTCCAAACTAAAAGAATTAGAGAGTTTTGCAAAAAAAATTATTTTTTACTGCATGAAATGTCTTGAAAAAGTTTTTGAGAAACTTTTGAAAAAGACAATTTTTTTCAATAATGTTCACTTTAGTACGTAAAAAAACTTTCTTAGACAATTTTTAATGACGTTAGTTTCAAACTAAAAGAATTAGATTGTTTCGCAAAAAAAAATTATTTTTCACTGTATGAAATGTCTTAGAAAAGTTTTTGAAAAATTTTTTTGAAAAGGCAATTTTTTTTTAATAATGTTCACTTTTAGTACGTAAAAAAACTTTCTTAGACAATTTTTAATGACGTTAGTTCCAAACTAAAAGAATTAGATAGTTTCGCAAAAAAAAATTATTTTGCACAGTATGAAATGTCTTGGAAAAGTTTTTTTGAAAAGACAATTTTTTTTCAATAATGTTCACTTTTAGTACGTAACAAAACTTCCTTAGATGATTTTTAATGACGTTAGTTCCAAACTAAAAGAATTAGATAGTTTCGCAAAAAAAAATTATTTTTCACTGTATGAAATGTCTTGGAAAAATTTTTTTAAAAAGACATTTTTTTTTTTCAATAATGTTCACTTTTAGTACGTAAATAAACTTTCTTAGACAATTTTTATTGACGTCAATTCCAAACTAAAAGAATTAGATAGTTTCGCAAAAAAAATTAATTTTCACTGTATGAAATGTCTTAGAAAAATTTCTGAAAAATTTCTTTGATAAGACAACTTTTTTTCAATAATGTTCACTTTTAGTACGTAAAAAAACTTTCTTAGACAATTTTTAATGACGTTAGTTCCAAACTAAAAGAATTAGATAGTTTTCCAAAAAAAAAAAGTTTTTCACTGTATGAAATGGTTTTGAAAAATTTTTTTAAAAAGACAATTTTTTTTCAATAATGTTCACTTTTAGTACGTAACAAAACTTTCTTAGACAATTTTTAATGACGTTCGTTCCAAACTAAAAGAATTAGATAGTTTCGCAAAAAAAAATTATTTTTTACTGTATGAAATGTTTTTGAAAAATTTTTGAAAAATTTTTTTAAAAAGACAATTTTTTTTCAATAATGTTCACTTTTAGTACGTAAATAAACTTTCTTAGACAATTTTTAATGACGTTAGTTCCAAACTAAAAGAATTAGATAGTTTCGCAAAAAAAATGATTTTTCACTGTATGAAATGTCTTAGAAAAACTTCTGAAAAATATCTTTGAAAAGACAATTTTTTTTCAATAATGTTCACTTTTAGTACGTAAATAAACTTTCTTAGACAATTTTTAATGACGTTAGTTCCAAACTAAAAGAATTAGATAGTTTCGCAAAAAAAAATTATTTTTCACTGTATGAAATGTCTTAGAAAAATTTCTGAAAAATTTCTTTGAAAAGACAATTTTTTTTCAATAATTTTCACTTTTAGTACGTAAATAAACTTTCTTAGACAATTTTTAATGACGTTAGTTCCAAACTAAAAGAATTAGATAGATTCGCAAAAAAAAATTATTTTTCACTGTATGAAATGTCTTAGAAAAATTTCTGAAAAATTTCTTTGAAAAGACAATTTTTTTTCAATAATGTTCACTTTTAGTACGTTACAAGACTTCCTTAGACAATTTTTATTGACGTTAGTTCCAAACTAAAAGAATTAGATAGTTTCGCAAAAAAAAATTAATTTTCACTGTATGAAATGTCTTAGAAAAATTTCTGAAAAATTTCTTTGATAAGACAATTTTTTTTCAATAATGTTCACTTTTAGTACGTAAAAAAACTTTCTTAGACAATTTTTAATGACGTTAGTTCCAAACTAAAAGAATTAGATAGTTTTCCAAAAAAAAAAAGTTTTTCACTGTATGAAATGGTTTTGAAAAATTTTTTTAAAAAGACAATTTTTTTTCAATAATGTTCACTTTTAGTACGTAACAAAACTTTCTTAGACAATTTTTAATGACGTTCGTTCCAAACTAAAAGAATTAGATAGTTTCGCAAAAAAAAATTATTTTTTACTGTATGAAATGTTTTTGAAAAATTTTTGAAAAATTTTTTTGAAAAGACAATTTTTTTTCAATAATGTTCACTTTTAGTACGTAAATAAACTTTCTTAGACAATTTTTAATGACGTTAGTTCCAAACTAAAAGAATTAGATAGTTTCGCAAAAAAAAATTATTTTTCACTGTATGAAATGTCTTAGAAAAACTTCTGAAAAATTTCTTTGAAAAGACAATTTTTTTTCAATAATGTTCACTTTTAGTACGTAAATAAACTTTCTTAGACAATTTTTAATGACGTTAGTTCCAAACTAAAAGAATTAGATAGTTTCCCAAAAAAAAATTATTTTTCACGGTATGAAATGTCTTGGAAAAAGTTTTTTGAAAAGACAAGTTTTTTTCAATGATGTTCACTTTTAGTACGTAACAAAACTTTCTTAGACAATTTTTAATGACGTTAGTTCCAAACTAAAAGAATTAGATAGTTTCGCAAAAAAAAATTATTTTTCACTGTATGAAATGTCTTGGAAAAAGTTTTTTGAAAAGACAAGTTTTTTTCAATGATGTTCACTTTTAGTACGTAACAAAACTTTCTTAGACAATTTTTAATGACGTTAGTTCCAAACTAAAAGAATTAGATAGTTTCCTAAAAAAAAATTATTTTTTACTGTATGAAATGTCTTAGAAAAATTTTTGAAAAATTTTTTTGAAAAGACAATTTTTTTTCAATAATGTTCACTTTTAGTTCGTAAATAAACTTTCTTAGACAATTTTTAATGACGTTAGTTCCAAACTAAAAGAATTAGAGAGTTTTGCAAAAAAAATTATTTTTTACTGCATGAAATGTCTTGAAAAAGTTTTTGAGAAACTTTTGAAAAAGACAATTTTTTTCAATAATGTTCACTTTAGTACGTAAAAAAACTTTCTTAGACAATTTTTAATGACGTTAGTTTCAAACTAAAAGAATTAGATTGTTTTGCAAAAAAAAATTATTTTTCACTGTATGAAATGTCTTAGAAAAGTTTTTGAAAAATTTTTTTGAAAAGGCAATTTTTTTTCAATAATGTTCACTTTTAGTACGTAAAAAAACTTTCTTAGACAATTTTTAATGACGTTAGTTCCAAACTAAAAGAATTAGAGAGTTTTGCAAAAAAAATTATTTTTTACTGCATGAAATGTCTTGAAAAAGTTTTTGAGAAACTTTTGAAAAAGACAATTTTTTTCAATAATGTTCACTTTAGTACGTAAAAAAACTTTCTTAGACAATTTTTAATGACGTTAGTTTCAAACTAAAAGAATTAGATTGTTTCGCAAAAAAAAATTATTTTTCACTGTATGAAATGTCTTAGAAAAGTTTTTGAAAAAATTTTTTGAAAAGGCAATTTTTTTTTAATAATGTTCACTTTTAGTACGTAAAAAAACTTTCTTAGACAATTTTTAATGACGTTAGTTTCAAACTAAAAGAATTAGATAGTTTCGCAAAAAAAATTATTTTTCACGGTATGAAATGTCTTGGAAATAGTTTTTTGAAAAGACAATTTTTTTTCAACAATGTTCACTTTTGGTACGTAAATAAACTTTCTTAGACAATTTTTAATGACGTTAGTTCCAAACTAAAAGAATTAGATAGTTTCCTAAAAAAAAATTATTTTTTACTGTATGAAATGTCTTGAAAAAGTTTTTGAGAAACTTTTGAAAAAGACAATTTTTTTCAATAATGTTCACTTTAGTACGTAAAAAAACTTTCTTAGACAATTTTTAATGACGTTAGTTTCAAACTAAAAGAATTAGATAGTTTCGCAAAAAAAATTATTTTTCACTGTATGAAATGTCTTGGAAATAGTTTTTTGAAAAGACAATTTTTTTTCAATAATGTTCACTTTTGGTACGTAAATAAACTTTCTTAGACAATTTTTAATGACGTTAGTTCCAAACTAAAAGAATTAGATAGTTTCCTAAAAAAAAATTATTTTTTACTGTATGAAATGTCTTAGAAAAATTTTTGAAAAATTTTTTTGAAAAGACAATTTTTTTTCAATAATGTTCACTTTTAGTTCGTAAATAAACTTTCTTAGACAATTTTTAATGACGTTAGTTCCAAACTAAAAGAATTAGAGAGTTTTGCAAAAAAAATTATTTTTTACTGCATGAAATGTCTTGAAAAAGTTTTTGAGAAACTTTTGAAAAAGACAATTTTTTTCAATAATGTTCACTTTAGTACGTAAAAAAACTTTCTTAGACAATTTTTAATGACGTTAGTTTCAAACTAAAAGAATTAGATTGTTTCGCAAAAAAAAATTATTTTTCACTGTATGAAATGTCTTAGAAAAGTTTTTGAAAAATTTTTTTGAAAAGGCAATTTTTTTTTAATAATGTTCACTTTTAGTACGTAAAAAAACTTTCTTAGACAATTTTTAATGACGTTAGTTCCAAACTAAAAGAATTAGATAGTTTCGCAAAAAAAAATTATTTTGCACAGTATGAAATGTCTTGGAAAAATTTTTTTGAAAAGACAATTTTTTTTCAATAATGTTCACTTTTAGTACGTAACAAAACTTCCTTAGATGATTTTTAATGACGTTAGTTCCAAACTAAAAGAATTAGATAGTTTCGCAAAAAAAAATTATTTTTCACTGTATGAAATGTCTTGGAAAAATTTTTTTAAAAAGACATTTTTTTTTTTCAATAATGTTCACTTTTAGTACGTAAAAAAACTTTCTTAGACAATTTTTATTGACGTCAATTCCAAACTAAAAGAATTAGATAGTTTCGCAAAAAAAATTAATTTTCACTGTATGAAATGTCTTAGAAAAATTTCTGAAAAATTTCTTTGATAAGACAACTTTTTTTCAATAATGTTCACTTTTAGTACGTAAAAAAACTTTCTTAGACAATTTTTAATGACGTTAGTTCCAAACTAAAAGAATTAGATAGTTTTCCAAAAAAAAAAAGTTTTTCACTGTATGAAATGGTTTTGAAAAATTTTTTTAAAAAGACAATTTTTTTTCAATAATGTTCACTTTTAGTACGTAACAAAACTTTCTTAGACAATTTTTAATGACGTTCGTTCCAAACTAAAAGAATTAGATAGTTTCGCAAAAAAAAATTATTTTTTATTGTATGAAATGTTTTTGAAAAATTTTTGAAAAATTTTTTTGAAAAGACAATTTTTTTTCAATAATGTTCACTTTTAGTACGTAAATAAACTTTCTTAGACAATTTTTAATGACGTTAGTTCCAAACTAAAAGAATTAGATAGTTTCGCAAAAAAAATGATTTTTCACTGTATGAAATGTCTTAGAAAAACTTCTGAAAAATATCTTTGAAAAGACAATTTTTTTTCAATAATGTTCACTTTTAGTACGTAAATAAACTTTCTTAGACAATTTTTAATGACGTTAGTTCCAAACTAAAAGAATTAGATAGTTTCGCAAAAAAAAATTATTTTTCACTGTATGAAATGTCTTAGAAAAATTTCTGAAAAATTTCTTTGAAAAGACAATTTTTTTTCAATAATTTTCACTTTTAGTACGTAAATAAACTTTCTTAGACAATTTTTAATGACGTTAGTTCCAAACTAAAAGAATTAGATAGATTCGCAAAAAAAAATTATTTTTCACGGTATGAAATGTCTTAGAAAAATTTCTGAAAAATTTCTTTGAAAAGACAATTTTTTTTCAATAATGTTCACTTTTAGTACGTTACAAGACTTCCTTAGACAATTTTTAATGACGTTAGTTCCAAACTAAAAGAATTAGATAGTTTCGCAAAAAAAAATTAATTTTCACTGTATGAAATGTCTTAGAAAAATTTCTGAACAATTTCTTTGATAAGACAATTTTTTTTCAATAATGTTCACTTTTAGTACGTAAAAAAACTTTCTTAGACAATTTTTAATGACGTTAGTTCCAAACTAAAAGAATTAGATAGTTTTCCAAAAAAAAAAAGTTTTTCACTGTATGAAATGGTTTTGAAAAATTTTTTTAAAAAGACAATTTTTTTTCAATAATGTTCACTTTTAGTACGTAACAAAACTTTCTTAGACAATTTTTAATGACGTTCGTTCCAAACTAAAAGAATTAGATAGTTTCGCAAAAAAAAATTATTTTTTACTGTATGAAATGTTTTTGAAAAATTTTTGAAAAATTTTTTTGAAAAGACAATTTTTTTTCAATAATGTTCACTTTTAGTACGTAAATAAACTTTCTTAGACAATTTTTAATGACGTTAGTTCCAAACTAAAAGAATTAGATAGTTTCGCAAAAAAAAATTATTTTTCACTGTATGAAATGTCTTAGAAAAACTTCTGAAAAATTTCTTTGAAAAGACAATTTTTTTTCAATAATGTTCACTTTTAGTACGTAAATAAACTTTCTTAGACAATTTTTAATGACGTTAGTTCCAAACTAAAAGAATTAGATAGTTTCCCAAAAAAAAATTATTTTTCACGGTATGAAATGTCTTGGAAAAAGTTTTTTGAAAAGACAAGTTTTTTTCAATGATGTTCACTTTTAGTACGTAACAAAACTTTCTTAGACAATTTTTAATGACGTTAGTTCCAAACTAAAAGAATTAGATAGTTTCGCAAAAAAAAATTATTTTTCACTGTATGAAATGTCTTGGAAAAAGTTTTTTGAAAAGACAAGTTTTTTTCAATGGTGTTCACTTTTAGTACGTAACAAAACTTTCTTAGACAATTTTTAATGACGTTAGTTCCAAACTAAAAGAATTAGATAGTTTCCTAAAAAAAAATTATTTTTTACTGTATGAAATGTCTTAGAAAAATTTTTAAAAAATTTTTTTGAAAAGACAATTTTTTTTCAATAATGTTCAACTTTCTTAGACAATTTTTAATGACGTTAGTTCCAAACTAAAAGAATTAGAGAGTTTTGCAAAAAAAATTATTTTTTACTGCATGAAATGTCTTGAAAAAGTTTTTGAGAAACTTTTGAAAAAGACAATTTTTTTCAATAATGTTCACTTTAGTACGTAAAAAAACTTTCTTAGACAATTTTTAATGACGTTAGTTTCAAACTAAAAGAATTAGATTGTTTTGCAAAAAAAAATTATTTTTCACTGTATGAAATGTCTTAGAAAAGTTTTTGAAAAATTTTTTTGAAAAGGCAATTTTTTTTCAATAATGTTCACTTTTAGTACGTAAAAAAACTTTCTTAGACAATTTTTAATGACGTTAGTTCCAAACTAAAAGAATTAGAGAGTTTTGCAAAAAAAATTATTTTTTACTGCATGAAATGTCTTGAAAAAGTTTTTGAGAAACTTTTGAAAAAGACAATTTTTTTCAATAATGTTCACTTTAGTACGTAAAAAAACTTTCTTAGACAATTTTTAATGACGTTAGTTTCAAACTAAAAGAATTAGATTGTTTCGCAAAAAAAAATTATTTTTCACTGTATGAAATGTCTTAGAAAAGTTTTTGAAAAAATTTTTTGAAAAGGCAATTTTTTTTTAATAATGTTCACTTTTAGTACGTAAAAAAACTTTCTTAGACAATTTTTAATGACGTTAGTTCCAAACTAAAAGAATTAGATAGTTTCGCAAAAAAAAATTATTTTGCACAGTATGAAATGTCTTGGAAAAATTTTTTTGAAAAGACAATTTTTTTTCAATAATGTTCACTTTTAGTACGTAACAAAACTTCCTTAGATGATTTTTTATGACGTTAGTTCCAAACTAAAAGAATTAGATAGTTTCGCAAAAAAAAATTATTTTTCACTTAATGAAATGTCTTAGAAAAAATTTTGAAAAATTTGTTTGAAAACACAATTTTTTTTCGATAATGTTCACTTTTAGTACGTAAAAAAACTTTCTTAGACAATTTTTATTGACGTTAGTTCCAAACAAAAAGAATTAGATAGTTTCGCAAAAAAAAATTATTTTTCACTGTATGAAATGTCTTGGAAAAATTTTTTTAAAAAGACATTTTTTTTTTTCAATAATGTTCACTTTTAGTACGTAAAAAAACTTTCTTAGACAATTTTTAATGACGTCAATTCCAAACTAAAAGAATTAGATAGTTTCGCAAAAAAAATTAATTTTCACTGTATGAAATGTCTTAGAAAAATTTCTGAAAAATTTCTTTGATAAGACAACTTTTTTTCAATAATGTTCACTTTTAGAACGTAAAAAAACTTTCTTAGACAATTTTTAATGACGTTAGTTCCAAACTAAAAGAATTAGATAGTTTTCCAAAAAAAAAAAGTTTTTCACTGTATGAAATGGTTTTGAAAAATTTTTTTAAAAAGACAATTTTTTTTCAATAATGTTCACTTTTAGTACGTAACAAAACTTTCTTAGACAATTTTTAATGACGTTCGTTCCAAACTAAAAGAATTAGATAGTTTCGCAAAAAAAAATTATTTTTTACTGTATGAAATGTTTTTGAAAAATTTTTGAAAGACAATTTTTTTTCAATAATGTTCACTTTTAGTACGTAAATAAACTTTCTTAGACAATTTTTAATGACGTTAGTTCCAAACTAAAAGAATTAGATAGTTTCGCAAAAAAAAATTATTTTTCACTGTATGAAATGTCTTAGAAAAACTTCTGAAAAATATCTTTGAAAAGACAATTTTTTTTCAATAATGTTCACTTTTAGTACGTAAATAAACTTTCTTAGACAATTTTTAATGACGTTAGTTCCAAACTAAAAGAATTAGATAGTTTCGCAAAAAAAAATTATTTTTCACTGTATGAAATGTCTTAGAAAAATTTCTGAAAAATTTCTTTGAAAAGACAATTTTTTTTCAATAATGTTCACTTTTAGTACGTAAATAAACTTTCTTAGACAATTTTTAATGACGTTAGTTCCAAACTAAAAGAATTAGATAGATTCGCAAAAAAAAATTATTTTTCACTGTATGAAATGTCTTAGAAAAATTTCTGAAAAATTTCTTTGAAAAGACAATTTTTTTTCAATAATGTTCACTTTTAGTACGTTACAAGACTTCCTTAGACAATTTTTAATGACGTTAGTTCCAAACTAAAAGAATTAGATAGTTTCGCAAAAAAAAATTAATTTTCACTGTATGAAATGTCTTAGAATAATTTCTGAAAAATTTCTTTGATAAGACAATTTTTTTTCAATAATGTTCACTTTTAGTACGTAAAAAAACTTTCTTAGACAATTTTTAATGACGTTAGTTCCAAACTAAAAGAATTAGATAGTTTTCCAAAAAAAAAAAGTTTTTCACTGTATGAAATGGTTTTGAAAAATTTTTTTAAAAAGACAATTTTTTTTCAATAATGTTCACTTTTAGTACGTAACAAAACTTTCTTAGACAATTTTTAATGACGTTCGTTCCAAACTAAAAGAATTAGATAGTTTCGCAAAAAAAAATTATTTTTTACTGTATGAAATGTTTTTGAAAAATTTTTGAAAAATTTTTTTGAAAAGACAATTTTTTTTCAATAATGTTCACTTTTAGTACGTAAATAAACTTTCTTAGACAATTTTTAATGACGTTAGTTCCAAACTAAAAGAATTAGATAGTTTCGCAAAAAAAAATTATTTTTCACTGTATGAAATGTCTTAGAAAAATTTCTGAAAAATTTCTTTGAAAAGACAATTTTTTTCAATAATGTTCACTTTTAGTACGTAAATAAACTTTCTTAGACAATTTTTAATGACGTTAGTTCCAAACTAAAAGAATTAGATAGTTTCCCAAAAAAAAATTATTTTTCACTGTATGAAATGTCTTAGAAAAACTTCTGAAAAATTTCTTTGAAAAGACAATTTTTTTTCAATAATGTTCACTTTTAGTACGTAAATAAACTTTCTTAGACAATTTTTAATGACGTTAGTTCCAAACTAAAAGAATTAGATAGTTTCCCAAAAAAAAATTATTTTTCACTGTATGAAATGTCTTGGAAAAAGTTTTTTGAAAAGACAAGTTTTTTTCAATGATGTTCACTTTTAGTACGTAACAAAACTTTCTTAGACAATTTTTAATGACGTTAGTTCCAAACTAAAAGAATTAGATAGTTTCGCAAAAAAAAATTATTTTTTACTGTATGAAATGTCTTAGAAAAATTTTTGAAAAATTTTTTTGAAAAGACAATTTTTTTTCAATAATGTTCACTTTTAGTTCGTAAATAAACTTTCTTAGACAATTTTTAATGACGTTAGTTCCAAACTAAAAGAATTAGAGAGTTTTGCAAAAAAAATTATTTTTTACTGCATGAAATGTCTTGAAAAAGTTTTTGAGAAACTTTTGAAAAAGACAATTTTTTTCAATAATGTTCACTTTAGTACGTAAAAAAACTTTCTTAGACAATTTTTAATGACGTTAGTTTCAAACTAAAAGAATTAGATTGTTTCGCAAAAAAAAATTATTTTTCACTGTATGAAATGTCTTAGAAAAGTTTTTGAAAAATTTTTTTGAAAAGGCAATTTTTTTTCAATAATGTTCACTTTTAGTACGTAAAAAAACTTTCTTAGACAATTTTTAATGACGTTAGTTCCAAACTAAAAGAATTAGATAGTTTCGCAAAAAAAAATTATTTTGCACAGTATGAAATGTCTTGGAAAAATTTTTTTGAAAAGACAATTTTTTTTCAATAATGTTCACTTTTAGTACGTAACAAAACTTCCTTAGATGATTTTTAATGACGTTAGTTCCAAACTAAAAGAATTTGATAGTTTCGCAAAAAAAAATTATTTTTCACTGTATGAAATGTTTTTGAAAAATTTTTGAGAAATTTTTTTGAAAAGACAATTTGTTTTCAATAATGTTCACTTTTAGTACGTAAATAAACTTTCTTAGACAATTTTTAATGACGTTAGTTCCAAACTAAAAGAATTAGATAGTTTCGCAAAAAAAAATTATTTTTCACGGTATGAAATGTCTTAGAAAAACTTCTGAAAAATTTCTTTGAAAAGACAATTTTTTTTCAATAATGTTCACTTTTAGTACGTAAATAAACTTTCTTAGACAATTTTTAATGACGTTAGTTCCAAACTAAAAGAATTAGATAGTTTCCCAAAAAAAAATTATTTTTCACGGTATGAAATGTCTTGGAAAAAGTTTTTTGAAAAGACAAGTTTTTTTCAATGATGTTCACTTTTAGTACGTAACAAAACTTTCTTAGACAATTTTTAATGACGTTAGTTCCAAACTAAAAGAATTAGATAGTTTCGCAAAAAAAAATTATTTTTTACTGTATGAAATGTCTTAGAAAAATTTTTGAAAAATTTTTTTGAAAAGACAATTTTTTTTCAATAATGTTCACTTTTAGTTC
This sequence comes from Aplidium turbinatum, assembly GCF_918807975.1. Taxonomy (NCBI): domain Eukaryota; kingdom Metazoa; phylum Chordata; class Ascidiacea; order Aplousobranchia; family Polyclinidae; genus Aplidium; species Aplidium turbinatum. Next base: position 19,558,569 of record NC_137475.1, read on the forward strand.
GTAAATAAACTTTCTTAGACAATTTTTAATGACGTTAGTTCCAAACTAAAAGAATTAGAGAGTTTTGCAAAAAAAATTATTTTTTACTGCATGAAATGTCTTGAAAAAGTTTTTGAGAAACTTTTGAAAAAGACAATTTTTTTCAATAATGTTCACTTTAGTACGTAAAAAAACTTTCTTAGACAATTTTTAATGACGTTAGTTTCAAACTAAAAGAATTAGATTGTTTCGCAAAAAAAAATTATTTTTCACTGTATGAAATGTCTTAGAAAAGTTTTTGAAAAATTTTTTTGAAAAGGCAATTTTTTTTCAATAATGTTCACTTTTAGTACGTAAAAAAACTTTCTTAGACAATTTTTAATGACGTTAGTTCCAAACTAAAAGAATTAGATAGTTTCGCAAAAAAAAATTATTTTGCACAGTATGAAATGTCTTGGAAAAATTTTTTTGAAAAGACAATTTTTTTTCAATAATGTTCACTTTTAGTACGTAACAAAACTTCCTTAGATGATTTTTAATGACGTTAGTTCCAAACTAAAAGAATTAGATAGTTTCGCAAAAAAAAATTATTTTTCACTGTATGAAATGTTTTTGAAAAATTTTTGAAAAATTTTTTTGAAAAGACAATTTGTTTTCAATAATGTTCACTTTTAGTACGTAAATAAACTTTCTTAGACAATTTTTAATGACGTTAGTCCCAAACTAAAAGAATTAGATAGTTTCGCAAAAAAAAATTATTTTTCACAGTATGAAATGTCTTAGAAAAACTTCTGAAAAATATCTTTGAAAAGACAATTTTTTTTCAATTATGTTCACTTTTAGTACGTAAATAAACTTTCTTAGACAATTTTTAATGACGTTAGTTCCAAACTAAAAGAATTAGATAGTTTCGCAAAAAAAAATTATTTTTCACTGTATGAAATGTCTTAGAAAAATTTCTGAAAAATTTCTTTGAAAAGACAATTTTTTTTCAATAATGTTCACTTTTAGTACGTAAATAAACTTTCTTAGACAATTTTTAATGACGTTAGTTCCAAACTAAAAGAATTAGATAGATTCGCAAAAAAAAATTATTTTTCACTGTATGAAATGTCTTAGAAAAATTTCTGAAAAATTTTTTTGAAAAGACAATTTTTTTTCAATAATGTTCACTTTTAGTACGTTACAAGACTTCCTTAGACAATTTTTAATGACGTTAGTTCCAAACTAAAAGAATTAGATAGTTTCGCAAAAAAAAATTAATTTTCACTGTATGAAATGTCTTAGAAAAATTTCTGAAAAATTTCTTTGATAAGACAATTTTTTTTCAATAATGTTCACTTTTAGTACGTAAAAAAACTTTCTTAGACAATTTTTAATGACGTTAGTTCCAAACTAAAAGAATTAGATAGTTTTCCAAAAAAAAAAAGTTTTTCACTGTATGAAATGGTTTTGAAAAATTTTTTTAAAAGACAATTTTTTTTCAATAATGTTCACTTTTAGTACGTAACAAAACTTTCTTAGACAATTTTTAATGACGTTCGTTCCAAACTAAAAGAATTAGATAGTTTCGCAAAAAAAAATTATTTTTTACTGTATGAAATGTTTTTGAAAAATTTTTGAAAAATTTTTTTGAAAAGACAATTTTTTTTCAATAATGTTCACTTTTAGTACGTAAATAAACTTTCTTAGACAATTTTTAATGACGTTAGTTCCAAACTAAAAGAATTAGATAGTTTCGCAAAAAAAAATTATTTTTCACTGTATGAAATGTCTTAGAAAAACTTCTGAAAAATTTCTTTGAAAAGACAATTTTTTTTCAATAATGTTCACTTTTAGTACGTAAATAAACTTTCTTAGACAATTTTTAATGACGTTAGTTCCAAACTAAAAGAATTAGATAGTTTCCCAAAAAAAAATTATTTTTCACTGTATGAAATGTCTTGGAAAAAGTTTTTTGAAAAGACAAGTTTTTTTCAATGATGTTCACTTTTAGTACGTAACAAAACTTTCTTAGACAATTTTTAATGACGTTAGTTCCAAACTAAAAGAATTAGATAGTTTCGCAAAAAAAAATTATTTTTTACTGTATGAAATGTCTTAGAAAAATTTTTGAAAAATTTTTTTGAAAAGACAATTTTTTTTCAATAATGTTCACTTTTAGTTCGTAAATAAACTTTCTTAGACAATTTTTAATGACGTTAGTTCCAAACTAAAAGAATTAGAGAGTTTTGCAAAAAAAATTATTTTTTACTGCATGAAATGTCTTGAAAAAGTTTTTGAGAAACTTTTGAAAAAGACAATTTTTTTCAATAATGTTCACTTTAGTACGTAAAAAAACTTTCTTAGACAATTTTTAATGACGTTAGTTTCAAACTAAAAGAATTAGATTGTTTCGCAAAAAAAAATTATTTTTCACTGTATGAAATGTCTTAGAAAAGTTTTTGAAAAATTTTTTTGAAAAGGCAATTTTTTTTCAATAATGTTCACTTTTAGTACGTAAAAAAACTTTCTTAGACAATTTTTAATGACGTTAGTTCCAAACTAAAAGAATTAGATAGTTTCGCAAAAAAAAGTTATTTTGCACAGTATGAAATGTCTTGGAAAAATTTTTTTGAAAAGACAATTTTTTTTCAATAATGTTCACTTTTAGTACGTAACAAAACTTCCTTAGATGATTTTTAATGACGTTAGTTCCAAACTAAAAGAATTAGATAGTTTCGCAAAAAAAAATTATTTTTCACTGTATGAAATGTTTTTGAAAAACTTCTGAAAAATTTCTTTGAAAAGACAATTTTTTTTCAATAATGTTCACTTTTAGTACGTAAATAAACTTTCTTAGACAATTTTTAATGACGTTAGTTCCAAACTAAAAGAATTAGATAGTTTCCCAAAAAAAAATTATTTTTCACGGTATGAAATGTCTTGGAAAAAGTTTTTTGAAAAGACAAGTTTTTTTCAATAATGTTCACTTTTAGTACGTAACAAAACTTTCTTAGACAATTTTTAATGACGTTAGTTCCAAACTAAAAGAATTAGATAGTTTCGCAAAAAAAAATTATTTTTTCTGTATGAAATGTTTTTGAAAAATTTTTGAAAAATTTTTTTGAAAAGACAATTTTTTTTCAATAATGTTCACTTTTAGTACGTAAATAAACTTTCTTAGACAATTTTTAATGACGTTAGTTCCAAACTAAAAGAATTAGATAGTTTCGCAAAAAAAAATTATTTTTCACTGTATGAAATGTCTTAGAAAAATTTCTGAAAAATTTCTTTGAAAAGACAATTTTTTTCAATAATGTTCACTTTTAGTACGTAAATAAACTTTCTTAGACAATTTTTAATGACGTTAGTTCCAAACTAAAAGAATTAGATAGTTTCCCAAAAAAAAATTATTTTTCACTGTATGAAATGTCTTAGAAAAACTTCTGAAAAATTTCTTTGAAAAGACAATTTTTTTTCAATAATGTTCACTTTTAGTACGTAAAAAAACTTTCTTAGACAATTTTTAATGACGTTAGTTCCAAACTAAAAGAATTAGATAGTTTTCCAAAAAAAAAAAGTTTTTCACTGTATGAAATGGTTTTGAAAAATTTTTTTAAAAGACAATTTTTTTTCAATAATGTTCACTTTTAGTACGTAACAAAACTTTCTTAGACAATTTTTAATGACGTTCGTTCCAAACTAAAAGAATTAGATAGTTTCGCAAAAAAAAATTATTTTTTACTGTATGAAATGTTTTTGAAAAATTTTTGAAAAATTTTTTTGAAAAGACAATTTTTTTTCAATAATGTTCACTTTTAGTACGTAAATAAACTTTTTTAGACAATTTTTAATGACGTTAGTTCCAAACTAAAAGAATTAGATAGTTTCGCAAAAAAAAATTATTTTTCACTGTATGAAATGTCTTAGAAAAACTTCTGAAAAATTTCTTTGAAAAGACAATTTTTTTTCAATAATGTTCACTTTTAGTACGTAAATAAACTTTCTTAGACAATTTTTAATGACGTTAGTTCCAAACTAAAAGAATTAGATAGTTTCCCAAAAAAAAATTATTTTTCACTGTATGAAATGTCTTGGAAAAAGTTTTTTGAAAAGACAAGTTTTTTTCAATGATGTTCACTTTTAGTACGTAACAAAACTTTCTTAGACAATTTTTAATGACGTTAGTTCCAAACTAAAAGAATTAGATAGTTTCGCAAAAAAAAATTATTTTTTACTGTATGAAATGTCTTAGAAAAATTTTTGAAAAATTTTTTTGAAAAGACAATTTTTTTTCAATAATGTTCACTTTTAGTTCGTAAATAAACTTTCTTAGACAATTTTTAATGACGTTAGTTCCAAACTAAAAGAATTAGAGAGTTTTGCAAAAAAAATTATTTTTTACTGCATGAAATGTCTTGAAAAAGTTTTTGAGAAACTTTTGAAAAAGACAATTTTTTTCAATAATGTTCACTTTAGTACGTAAAAAAACTTTCTTAGACAATTTTTAATGACGTTAGTTTCAAACTAAAAGAATTAGATTGTTTCGCAAAAAAAAATTATTTTTCACTGTATGAAATGTCTTAGAAAAGTTTTTGAAAAATTTTTTTGAAAAGGCAATTTTTTTTCAATAATGTTCACTTTTAGTACGTAAAAAAACTTTCTTAGACAATTTTTAATGACGTTAGTTCCAAACTAAAAGAATTAGATAGTTTCGCAAAAAAAAATTATTTTGCACAGTATGAAATGTCTTGGAAAAATTTTTTTGAAAAGACAATTTTTTTTCAATAATGTTCACTTTTAGTACGTAACAAAACTTCCTTAGATGATTTTTAATGACGTTAGTTCCAAACTAAAAGAATTTGATAGTTTCGCAAAAAAAAATTATTTTTCACTGTATGAAATGTTTTTGAAAAATTTTTGAGAAATTTTTTTGAAAAGACAATTTGTTTTCAATAATGTTCACTTTTAGTACGTAAATAAACTTTCTTAGACAATTTTTAATGACGTTAGTTCCAAACTAAAAGAATTAGATAGTTTCGCAAAAAAAAATTATTTTTCACGGTATGAAATGTCTTAGAAAAACTTCTGAAAAATTTCTTTGAAAAGACAATTTTTTTTCAATAATGTTCACTTTTAGTACGTAAATAAACTTTCTTAGACAATTTTTAATGACGTTAGTTCCAAACTAAAAGAATTAGATAGTTTCCCAAAAAAAAATTATTTTTCACGGTATGAAATGTCTTGGAAAAAGTTTTTTGAAAAGACAAGTTTTTTTCAATGATGTTCACTTTTAGTACGTAACAAAACTTTCTTAGACAATTTTTAATGACGTTAGTTCCAAACTAAAAGAATTAGATAGTTTCGCAAAAAAAAATTATTTTTTACTGTATGAAATGTCTTAGAAAAATTTTTGAAAAATTTTTTTGAAAAGACAATTTTTTTTCAATAATGTTCACTTTTAGTTCGTAAATAAACTTTCTTAGACAATTTTTAATGACGTTAGTTCCAAACTAAAAGAATTAGAGAGTTTTGCAAAAAAAATTATTTTTTACTGCATGAAATGTCTTGAAAAAGTTTTTGAGAAACTTTTGAAAAAGACAATTTTTTTCAATAATGTTCACTTTAGTACGTAAAAAAACTTTCTTAGACAATTTTTAATGACGTTAGTTTCAAACTAAAAGAATTAGATTGTTTCGCAAAAAAAAATTATTTTTCACTGTATGAAATGTCTTAGAAAAGTTTTTGAAAAATTTTTTTGAAAAGGCAATTTTTTTTCAATAATGTTCACTTTTAGTACGTAAAATAACTTTCTTAGACAATTTTTAATGACGTTAGTTCCAAACTAAAAGAATTAGATAGTTTCGCAAAAAAAAATTATTTTGCACAGTATGAAATGTCTTGGAAAAATTTTTTTGAAAAGACAATTTTTTTTCAATAATGTTCACTTTTAGTACGTAACAAAACTTCCTTAGATGATTTTTAATGACGTTAGTTCCAAACTAAAAGAATTAGATAGTTTCGCAAAAAAAAATTATTTTTCACTGTATGAAATGTTTTTGAAAAATTTTTGAAAAATTTTTTTGAAAAGACAATTTGTTTTCAATAATGTTCACTTTTAGTACGTAAATAAACTTTCTTAGACAATTTTTAATGACGTTAGTCCCAAACTAAAAGAATTAGATAGTTTCGCAAAAAAAAATTATTTTTCACAGTATGAAATGTCTTAGAAAAACTTCTGAAAAATATCTTTGAAAAGACAATTTTTTTTCAATTATGTTCACTTTTAGTACGTAAATAAACTTTCTTAGACAATTTTTAATGACGTTAGTTCCAAACTAAAAGAATTAGATAGTTTCGCAAAAAAAAATTATTTTTCACTGTATGAAATGTCTTAGAAAAATTTCTGAAAAATTTCTTTGAAAAGACAATTTTTTTTCAATAATGTTCACTTTTAGTACGTAAATAAACTTTCTTAGACAATTTTTAATGACGTTAGTTCCAAACTAAAAGAATTAGATAGATTCGCAAAAAAAAATTATTTTTCACTGTATGAAATGTCTTAGAAAAATTTCTGAAAAATTTTTTTGAAAAGACAATTTTTTTTCAATAATGTTCACTTTTAGTACGTTACAAGACTTCCTTAGACAATTTTTAATGACGTTAGTTCCAAACTAAAAGAATTAGATAGTTTCGCAAAAAAAAATTAATTTTCACTGTATGAAATGTCTTAGAAAAATTTCTGAATAATTTCTTTGATAAGACAATTTTTTTTCAATAATGTTCACTTTTAGTACGTAAAAAAACTTTCTTAGACAATTTTTAATGACGTTAGTTCCAAACTAAAAGAATTAGATAGTTTTCCAAAAAAAAAAAGTTTTTCACTGTATGAAATGGTTTTGAAAAATTTTTTTAAAAGACAATTTTTTTTCAATAATGTTCACTTTTAGTACGTAACAAAACTTTCTTAGACAATTTTTAATGACGTTCGTTCCAAACTAAAAGAATTAGATAGTTTCGCAAAAAAAAATTATTTTTTACTGTATGAAATGTTTTTGAAAAATTTTTGAAAAATTTTTTTGAAAAGACAATTTTTTTTCAATAATGTTCACTTTTAGTACGTAAATAAACTTTCTTAGACAATTTTTAATGACGTTAGTTCCAAACTAAAAGAATTAGATAGTTTCGCAAAAAAAAATTATTTTTCACTGTATGAAATGTCTTAGAAAAACTTCTGAAAAATTTCTTTGAAAAGACAATTTTTTTTCAATAATGTTCACTTTTAGTACGTAAATAAACTTTCTTAGACAATTTTTAATGACGTTAGTTCCAAACTAAAAGAATTAGATAGTTTCCCAAAAAAAAATTATTTTTCACTGTATGAAATGTCTTGGAAAAAGTTTTTTGAAAAGACAAGTTTTTTTCAATGATGTTCACTTTTAGTACGTAACAAAACTTTCTTAGACAATTTTTAATGACGTTAGTTCCAAACTAAAAGAATTAGATAGTTTCGCAAAAAAAAATTATTTTTTACTGTATGAAATGTCTTAGAAAAATTTTTGAAAAATTTTTTTGAAAAGACAATTTTTTTTCAATAATGTTCACTTTTAGTTCGTAAATAAACTTTCTTAGACAATTTTTAATGACGTTAGTTCCAAACTAAAAGAATTAGAGAGTTTTGCAAAAAAAATTATTTTTTACTGCATGAAATGTCTTGAAAAAGTTTTTGAGAAACTTTTGAAAAAGACAATTTTTTTCAATAATGTTCACTTTAGTACGTAAAAAAACTTTCTTAGACAATTTTTAATGACGTTAGTTTCAAACTAAAAGAATTAGATTGTTTCGCAAAAAAAAATTATTTTTCACTGTATGAAATGTCTTAGAAAAGTTTTTGAAAAATTTTTTTGAAAAGGCAATTTTTTTTCAATAATGTTCACTTTTAGTACGTAAAAAAACTTTCTTAGACAATTTTTAATGACGTTAGTTCCAAACTAAAAGAATTAGATAGTTTCGCAAAAAAAAATTATTTTGCACAGTATGAAATGTCTTGGAAAAATTTTTTTGAAAAGACAATTTTTTTTCAATAATGTTCACTTTTAGTACGTAACAAAACTTCCTTAGATGATTTTTAATGACGTTAGTTCCAAACTAAAAGAATTAGATAGTTTCGCAAAAAAAAATTATTTTTCACTGTATGAAATGTTTTTGAAAAATTTTTGAAAAATTTTTTTGAAAAGACAATTTGTTTTCAATAATGTTCACTTTTAGTACGTAAATAAACTTTCTTAGACAATTTTTAATGACGTTAGTTCCAAACTAAAAGAATTAGATAGTTTCGCAAAAAAAAATTATTTTTCACTGTATGAAATGTCTTAGAAAAACTTCTGAAAAATTTCTTTGAAAAGACAATTTTTTTTCAATAATGTTCACTTTTAGTACGTAAATAAACTTTCTTAGACAATTTTTAATGACGTTAGTTCCAAACTAAAAGAATTAGATAGTTTCCCAAAAAAAAATTATTTTTCACGGTATGAAATGTCTTGGAAAAAGTTTTTTGAAAAGACAAGTTTTTTTCAATGATGTTCACTTTTAGTACGTAACAAAACTTTCTTAGACAATTTTTAATGACGTTAGTTCCAAACTAAAAGAATTAGATAGTTTCGCAAAAAAAAATTATTTTTTACTGTATGAAATGTCTTAGAAAAATTTTTGAAAAATTTTTTTGAAAAGACAATTTTTTTTCAATAATGTTCACTTTTAGTTCGTAAATAAACTTTCTTAGACAATTTTTAATGACGTTAGTTCCAAACTAAAAGAATTAGAGAGTTTTGCAAAAAAAATTATTTTTTACTGCATGAAATGTCTTGAAAAAGTTTTTGAGAAACTTTTGAAAAAGACAATTTTTTTCAATAATGTTCACTTTAGTACGTAAAAAAACTTTCTTAGACAATTTTTAATGACGTTAGTTTCAAACTAAAAGAATTAGATTGTTTCGCAAAAAAAAATTATTTTTCACTGTATGAAATGTCTTAGAAAAGTTTTTGAAAATTTTTTTTGAAAAGGCAATTTTTTTTCAATAATGTTCACTTTTAGTACGTAAAAAAACTTTCTTAGACAATTTTTAATGACGTTAGTTCCAAACTAAAAGAATTAGATAGTTTCGCAAAAAAAAATTATTTTGCACAGTATGAAATGTCTTGGAAAAATTTTTTGAAAAGACAATTTTTTTTCAATAATGTTCACTTTTAGTACGTAACAAAACTTCCTTAGATGATTTTTAATGACGTTAGTTCCAAACTAAAAGAATTAGATAGTTTCGCAAAAAAAAATTATTTTTCACTGTATGAAATGTTTTTGAAAAATTTTTGAAAAATTTTTTTGAAAAGACAATTTGTTTTCAATAATGTTCACTTTTAGTACGTAAATAAACTTTCTTAGACAATTTTTAATGACGTTAGTTCCAAACTAAAAGAATTAGATAGTTTCGCAAAAAAAAATTATTTTTCACTGTATGAAATGTCTTAGAAAAACTTCTGAAAAATTTCTTTGAAAAGACAATTTTTTTTCAATAATGTTCACTTTTAGTACGTAAATAAACTTTCTTAGACAATTTTTAATGACGTTAGTTCCAAACTAAAAGAATTAGATAGTTTCCCAAAAAAAAATTATTTTTCACGGTATGAAATGTCTTGGAAAAAGTTTTTTGAAAAGACAAGTTTTTTTCAATGATGTTCACTTTTAGTACGTAACAAAACTTTCTTAGACAATTTTTAATGACGTTAGTTCCAAACTAAAAGAATTAGATTGTTTCGCAAAAAAAAATTATTTTTTACTGTATGAAATGTCTTAGAAAAATTTTTGAAAAATTTTTTTGAAAAGACAATTTTTTTTCAATAATGTTCACTTTTAGTTCGTAAATAAACTTTCTTAGACAATTTTTAATGACGTTAGTTCCAAACTAAAAGAATTAGAGAGTTTTGCAAAAAAAATTATTTTTTACTGCATGAAATGTCTTGAAAAAGTTTTTGAGAAACTTTTGAAAAAGACAATTTTTTTCAATAATGTTCACTTTAGTACGTAAAAAAACTTTCTTAGACAATTTTTAATGACGTTAGTTTCAAACTAAAAGAATTAGATTGTTTCGCAAAAAAAAATTATTTTTCACTGTATGAAATGTCTTAGAAAAGTTTTTGAAAAATTTTTTTGAAAAGGCAATTTTTTTTCAATAATGTTCACTTTTAGTACGTAAAAAAACTTTCTTAGACAATTTTTAATGACGTTAGTTCCAAACTAAAAGAATTAGATAGTTTCGCAAAAAAAAATTATTTTGCACAGTATGAAATGTCTTGGAAAAATTTTTTTGAAAAGACAATTTTTTTTCAATAATGTTCACTTTTAGTACGTAACAAAACTTCCTTAGATGATTTTTAATGACGTTAGTTCCAAACTAAAAGAATTAGATAGTTTCGCAAAAAAAAATTATTTTTCACTGTATGAAATGTTTTTGAAAAATTTTTGAAAAATTTTTTTGAAAAGACAATTTGTTTTCAATAATGTTCACTTTTAGTACGTAAATAAACTTTCTTAGACAATTTTTAATGACGTTAGTCCCAAACTAAAAGAATTAGATAGTTTCGCAAAAAAAAATTATTTTTCACAGTATGAAATGTCTTAGAAAAACTTCTGAAAAATATCTTTGAAAAGACAATTTTTTTTCAATTATGTTCACTTTTAGTACGTAAATAAACTTTCTTAGACAATTTTTAATGACGTTAGTTCCAAACTAAAAGAATTAGATAGTTTCGCAAAAAAAAATTATTTTTCACTGTATGAAATGTCTTAGAAAAATTTCTGAAAAATTTCTTTGAAAAGACAATTTTTTTTCAATAATGTTCACTTTTAGTACGTAAATAAACTTTCTTAGACAATTTTTAATGACGTTAGTTCCAAACTAAAAGAATTAGATAGATTCGCAAAAAAAAATTATTTTTCACTGTATGAAATGTCTTAGAAAAATTTCTGAAAAATTTTTTTGAAAAGACAATGTTTTTTCAATAATGTTCACTTTTAGTACGTTACAAGACTTCCTTAGACAATTTTTAATGACGTTAGTTCCAAACTAAAAGAATTAGATAGTTTCGCAAAAAAAAATTAATTTTCACTGTATGAAATGTCTTAGAAAAATTTCTGAAAAATTTCTTTGATAAGACAATTTTTTTTCAATAATGTTCACTTTTAGTACGTAAAAAAACTTTCTTAGACAATTTTTAATGACGTTAGTTCCAAACTAAAAGAATTAGATAGTTTTCCAAAAAAAAAAAAGTTTTTCACTGTATGAAATGGTTTTGAAAAATTTTTTTAAAAAGACAATTTTTTTTCAATAATGTTCACTTTTAGTACGTAACAAAACTTTCTTAGACAATTTTTAATGACGTTCGTTCCAAACTAAAAGAATTAGATAGTTTCGCAAAAAAAAATTATTTTTTACTGTATGAAATGTTTTTGAAAAATTTTTGAAAAATTTTTTTGAAAAGACAATTTTTTTCAATAATGTTCACTTTTAGTACGTAACAAAACTTTCTTAGACAATTTTTAATGACGTTCGTTCCAAACTAAAAGAATTAGATAGTTTTCCAAAAAAAAAAGTTTTTCACTGTATGAAATGGTTTTGAAAAATTTTTTTAAAAAGACAATTTTTTTCAATAATGTTCACTTTTAGTACGTAACAAAACTTTCTTAGACAATTTTTAATGACGTTCGTTCCAAACTAAAAGAATTAGATAGTTTCGCAAAAAAAAATTATTTTTTACTGTATGAAATGTTTTTGAAAAATTTTTGAAAAATTTTTTTAAAAAGACAATTTTTTTTTCAATAATGTTCACTTTTAGTACGTAAATAAACTTTCTTAGACAATTTTTAATGACGTTAGTTCCAAACTAAAAGAATTAGATAGTTTCGCAAAAAAAAATTATTTTTCACTGTATGAAATGTCTTAGAAAAACTTCTGAAAAATTTCTTTGAAAAGACAATTTTTTTTCAAAAATGTTCACTTTTAGTACGTAAGTAAACTTTCTTAGACAATTTTTAATGACGTTAGTTCCAAACTAAAAGAATTAGATAGTTTCCCAAAAAAAAATTATTTTTCACGGTATGAAATGTCTTGGAAAAAGTTTTTTGAAAAGACAAGTTTTTTTCAATGATGTTCACTTTTAGTACGTAACAAAACTTTCTTAGACAATTTTTAATGACGTTAGTTCCAAACTAAAAGAATTAGATAGTTTCCTAAAAAAAAATTATTTTTTACTGTATGAAATGTCTTAGAAAAATTTTTGAAAAATTTTTTTGAAAAGACAATTTTTTTTCAATAATGTTCACTTTTAGTTCGTAAATAAACTTTCTTAGACAATTTTTAATGACGTTAGTTCCAAACTAAAAGAATTAGAGAGTTTTGCAAAAAAAATTATTTTTTACTGCATGAAATGTCTTGAAAAAGTTTTTGAGAAACTTTTGAAAAAGACAATTTTTTTCAATAATGTTCACTTTAGTACGTAAAAAAACTTTCTTAGACAATTTTTAATGACGTTAGTTTCAAACTAAAAGAATTAGATTGTTTCGCAAAAAAAAATTATTTTTCACTGTATGAAATGTCTTAGAAAAGTTTTTGAAAAATTTTTTTGAAAAGGCAATTTTTTTTCAATAATGTTCACTTTTAGTACGTAAGTAAACTTTCTTAGACAATTTTTAATGACGTTAGTTCCAAACTAAAAGAATTAGATAGTTTCGCAAAAAAAAATTATTTTGCACAGTATGAAATGTCTTGGAAAAATTTTTTTGAAAAGACAATTTTTTTTCAATAATGTTCACTTTTAGTACGTAACAAAACTTCCTTAGATGATTTTTAATGACGTTAGTTCCAAACTAAAAGAATTAGATAGTTTCGCAAAAAAAAATTATTTTTCACTGTATGAAATGTTTTTGAAAAATTTTTGACATTTTTTTGACAAAAAAAGACAATTTTTTTTCAATAATGTTCACTTTTAGTACGTAAATAAACTTTCTTAGACAATTTTTAATGACGTTAGTTCCAAACTAAAAGAATTAGATAGTTTCGCAAAAAAAAATTATTTTTCACTGTATGAAATGTCTTAGAAAAACTTCTGAAAAATATCTTTGAAAAGACAATTTTTTTTCAATAATGTTCACTTTTAGTACGTAAATAAACTTTCTTAGACAATTTTTAATGATGTTAGTTCCAAACTAAAAGAATTAGATAGTTTCGCAAAAAAAAATTATTTTTCACTGTATGAAATGTCTTAGAAAAATTTCTGAAAAATTTCTTTGAAAAGACAATTTTTTTTCAATAATGTTCACTTTTAGTACGTAAATAAACTTTCTTAGACAATTTTTAATGACGTTAGTTCCAAACTAAAAGAATTAGATAGATTCGCAAAAAAAATTATTTTTCACTGTATGAAATGTCTTAGAAAAATTTCTGAAAAATTTCTTTGAAAAGACAATTTTTTTTCAATAATGTTCACTTTTAGTACGTTACAAGACTTCCTTAGACAATTTTTAATGACGTTAGTTCCAAACTAAAAGAATTAGATAGTTTCGCAAAAAAAAATTAATTTTCACTGTATGAAATGTCTTAGAATAATTTCTGAAAAATTTCTTTGATAAGACAATTTTTTTTCAATAATGTTCACTTTTAGTACGTAAAAAAACTTTCTTAGACAATTTTTAATGACGTTAGTTCCAAACTAAAAGAATTAGATAGTTTTCCAAAAAAAAAAAGTTTTTCACTGTATGAAATGGTTTTGAAAAATTTTTTTAAAAAGACAATTTTTTTTCAATAATGTTCACTTTTAGTACGTAACAAAACTTTCTTAGACAATTTTTAATGACGTTCGTTCCAAACTAAAAGAATTAGATAGTTTCGCAAAAAAAAATTATTTTTTACTGTATGAAATGTTTTTGAAAAATTTTTGAAAAATTTTTTTGAAAAGACAATTTTTTTTCAATAATGTTCACTTTTAGTACGTAAATAAACTTTCTTAGACAATTTTTAATGACGTTAGTTCCAAACTAAAAGAATTAGATAGTTTCGCAAAAAAAAATTATTTTTCACTGTATGAAATGTCTTAGAAAAATTTCTGAAAAATTTCTTTGAAAAGACAATTTTTTTCAATAATGTTCACTTTTAGTACGTAAATAAACTTTCTTAGACAATTTTTAATGACGTTAGTTCCAAACTAAAAGAATTAGATAGTTTCCCAAAAAAAAATTATTTTTCACGGTATGAAATGTCTTAGAAAAACTTCTGAAAAATTTCTTTGAAAAGACAATTTTTTTTCAATAATGTTCACTTTTAGTACGTAAAAAAACTTTCTTAGACAATTTTTAATGACGTTAGTTCCAAACTAAAAGAATTAGATAGTTTTCCAAAAAAAAAAAGTTTTTCACTGTATGAAATGGTTTTGAAAAATTTTTTTAAAAGACAATTTTTTTTCAATAATGTTCACTTTTAGTACGTAACAAAACTTTCTTAGACAATTTTTAATGACGTTCGTTCCAAACTAAAAGAATTAGATAGTTTCGCAAAAAAAATTATTTTTTACTGTATGAAATGTTTTTGAAAAATTTTTGAAAAATTTTTTTGAAAAGACAATTTTTTTTCAATAATGTTCACTTTTAGTACGTAAATAAACTTTCTTAGACAATTTTTAATGACGTTAGTTCCAAACTAAAAGAATTAGATAGTTTCGCAAAAAAAAATTATTTTTCACTGTATGAAATGTCTTAGAAAAACTTCTGAAAAATTTCTTTGAAAAGACAATTTTTTTTCAATAATGTTCACTTTTAGTACGTAAATAAACTTTCTTAGACAATTTTTAATGACGTTAGTTCCAAACTAAAAGAATTAGATAGTTTCCCAAAAAAAAATTATTTTTCACGGTATGAAATGTCTTGGAAAAAGTTTTTTGAAAAGACAAGTTTTTTTCAATGATGTTCACTTTTAGTACGTAACAAAACTTTCTTAGACAATTTTTAATGACGTTAGTTCCAAACTAAAAGAATTAGATAGTTTCGCAAAAAAAAATTATTTTTTACTGTATGAAATGTCTTAGAAAAATTTTTGAAAAATTTTTTTGAAAAGACAATTTTTTTTCAATAATGTTCACTTTTAGTTCGTAAATAAACTTTCTTAGACAATTTTTAATGACGTTAGTTCCAAACTAAAAGAATTAGAGAGTTTTGCAAAAAAAATTATTTTTTACTGCATGAAATGTCTTGAAAAAGTTTTTGAGAAACTTTTGAAAAAGACAATTTTTTTCAATAATGTTCACTTTAGTACGTAAAAAAACTTTCTTAGACAATTTTTAATGACGTTAGTTTCAAACTAAAAGAATTAGATTGTTTCGCAAAAAAAAATTATTTTTCACTGTATGAAATGTCTTAGAAAAGTTTTTGAAAAATTTTTTTGAAAAGGCAATTTTTTTTCAATAATGTTCACTTTTAGTACGTAAAAAAACTTTCTTAGACAATTTTTAATGACGTTAGTTCCAAACTAAAAGAATTAGATAGTTTCGCAAAAAAAAAATTATTTTGCACAGTATGAAATGTCTTGGAAAAATTTTTTTGAAAAGACAATTTTTTTTCAATAATGTTCACTTTTAGTACGTAACAAAACTTCCTTAGATGATTTTTAATGACGTTAGTTCCAAACTAAAAGAATTAGATAGTTTCGCAAAAAAAAATTATTTTTCACTGTATGAAATGTCTTAGAAAAACTTCTGAAAAATATCTTTGAAAAGACAATTTTTTTTCAATAATGTTCACTTTTAGTACGTAAATAAACTTTCTTAGACAATTTTTAATGACGTTAGTTCCAAACTAAAAGAATTAGATAGTTTCGCAAAAAAAAATTATTTTTCACTGTATGAAATGTCTTAGAAAAACTTCTGAAAAATATCTTTGAAAAGACAATTTTTTTTCAATAATGTTCACTTTTAGTACGTAAATAAACTTTCTTAGACAATTTTTAATGACGTTAGTTCCAAACTAAAAGAATTAGATAGTTTCGCAAAAAAAAAATATTTTTCACTGTATGAAATGTCTTAGAAAAATTTCTGAAAAATTTCTTTGAAAAGACAATTTTTTTTCAATAATGTTCACTTTTAGTACGTAAATAAACTTTCTTAGACAATTTTTAATGACGTTAGTTCCAAACTAAAAGAATTAGATAGATTCGCAAAAAAAAATTATTTTTCACTGTATGAAATGTCTTAGAAAAATTTCTGAACAATTTTTTTGAAAAGACAATTTTTTTTCAATAATGTTCACTTTTAGTACGTTACAAGACTTCCTTAGACAATTTTTAATGACGTTAGTTCCAAACTAAAAGAATTAGATAGTTTCGCAAAAAAAAATTAATTTTCACTGTATGAAATGTCTTAGAAAAATTTCTGAAAAATTTCTTTGATAAGACAATTTTTTTTCAATAATGTTCACTTTCAGTACGTAAAAAAACTTTCTTAGACAATTTTTAATGACGTTAGTTCCAAACTAAAAGAATTAGATAGTTTTCCAAAAAAAAAAAGTTTTTCACTGTATGAAATGGTTTTGAAAAATTTTTTTAAAAAGACAATTTTTTTTCAATAATGTTCACTTTTAGTACGTAACAAAACTTTCTTAGACAATTTTTAATGACGTTCGTTCCAAACTAAAAGAATTAGATAGTTTCGCAAAAAAAAATTATTTTTTACTGTATGAAATGTTTTTGAAAAATTTTTGAAAAATTTTTTTGAAAAGACAATTTTTTTTCAATAATGTTCACTTTTAGTACGTAAATAAACTTTCTTAGACAATTTTTAATGACGTTAGTTCCAAACTAAAAGAATTAGATAGTTTCGCAAAAAAAAATTATTTTTCACTGTATGAAATGTCTTAGAAAAACTTCTGAAAAATATCTTTGAAAAGACAATTTTTTTTCAATAATGTTCACTTTTAGTACGTAAATAAACTTTCTTAGACAATTTTTAATGACGTTAGTTCCAAACTAAAAGAATTAGATAGTTTCGCAAAAAAAAATTATTTTTCACTGTATGAAATGTCTTAGAAAAATTTCTGAAAAATTTCTTTGAAAAGACAATTTTTTTTCAATAATGTTCACTTTTAGTACGTAAATAAACTTTCTTAGACAATTTTTAATGACGTTAGTTCCAAACTAAAAGAATTAGATAGATTCGCAAAAAAAAATTATTTTTCACTGTATGAAATGT
Organism: Aplidium turbinatum; assembly: GCF_918807975.1. NCBI lineage: Eukaryota > Metazoa > Chordata > Ascidiacea > Aplousobranchia > Polyclinidae > Aplidium > Aplidium turbinatum. The sequence goes on from NC_137475.1 coordinate 19,575,812, forward strand.
CTTAGAAAAATTTCTGAAAAATTTCTTTGAAAAGACAATTTTTTTTCAATAATGTTCACTTTTAGTACGTTACAAGACTTCCTTAGACAATTTTTAATGACGTTAGTTCTAAACTAAAAGAATTAGATAGTTTCGCAAAAAAAAATTAATTTTCACTGTATGAAATGTCTTAGAAAAATTTCTGAAAAATTTCTTTGATAAGACAATTTTTTTTCAATAATGTTCACTTTTAGTACGTAAAAAAACTTTCTTAGACAATTTTTAATGACGTTAGTTCCAAACTAAAAGAATTAGATGGTTTTCCAAAAAAAAAAAGTTTTTCACTGTATGAAATGGTTTTGAAAAATTTTTTTAAAAAGACAATTTTTTTCAATAATGTTCACTTTTAGTACGTAACAAAACTTTCTTAGACAATTTTTAATGACGTTCGTTCCAAACTAAAAGAATTAGATAGTTTCGCAAAAAAAAATTATTTTTTACTGTATGAAATGTTTTTGAAAAATTTTTGAAAAATTTTTTTGAAAAGACAATTTTTTTTCAATAATGTTCACTTTTAGTACGTAAATAAACTTTCTTAGACAATTTTTAATGACGTTAGTTCCAAACTAAAAGAATTAGATAGTTTCGCAAAAAAAAATTATTTTTCACTGTATGAAATGTCTTAGAAAAACTTCTGAAAAATTTCTTTGAAAAGACAATTTTTTTTCAATAATGTTCACTTTTAGTACGTAAATAAACTTTCTTAGACAATTTTTAATGACGTTAGTTCCAAACTAAAAGAATTAGATAATTTCCCAAAAAAAAATTATTTTTCACGGTATGAAATGTCTTGGAAAAAGTTTTTTGAAAAGACAAGTTTTTTTCAATGATGTTCACTTTTAGTACGTAACAAAACTTTCTTAGACAATTTTTAATGACGTTAGTTCCAAACTAAAAGAATTAGATAGTTTCCTAAAAAAAAATTATTTTTTACTGTATGAAATGTCTTAGAAAAATTTTTGAAAAATTTTTTTGAAAAGACAATTTTTTTTCAATAATGTTCACTTTTAGTTCGTAAATAAACTTTCTTAGACAATTTTTAATGACGTTAGTTCCAAACTAAAAGAATTAGAGAGTTTTGCAAAAAAAATTATTTTTTACTGCATGAAATGTCTTGAAAAAGTTTTTGAGAAACTTTTGAAAAAGACAATTTTTTTCAATAATGTTCACTTTAGTACGTAAAAAAACTTTCTTAGACAATTTTTAATGACGTTAGTTTCAAACTAAAAGAATTAGATTGTTTCGCAAAAAAAAATTATTTTTCACTGTATGAAATGTCTTAGAAAAGTTTTTGAAAAATTTTTTTGAAAAGGCAATTTTTTTTCAATAATGTTCACTTTTAGTACGTAAAAAAACTTTCTTAGACAATTTTTAATGACGTTAGTTCCAAACTAAAAGAATTAGATAGTTTCGCAAAAAAAAATTATTTTGCACAGTATGAAATGTCTTGGAAAAATTTTTTTGAAAAGACAATTTTTTTTCAATAATGTTCACTTTTAGTACGTAACAAAACTTCCTTAGATGATTTTTAATGACGTTAGTTCCAAACTAAAAGAATTAGATAGTTTCGCAAAAAAAAATTATTTTTCACTGTATGAAATGTTTTTGAAAAATTTTTGACATTTTTTTGACAAAAAAGACAATTTTTTTTCAATAATGTTCACTTTTAGTACGTAAATAAACTTTCTTAGACAATTTTTAATGACGTTAGTTCCAAACTAAAAGAATTAGATAGTTTCGCAAAAAAAAATTATTTTTCACTGTATGAAATGTCTTAGAAAAACTTCTGAAAAATATCTTTGAAAAGACAATTTTTTTTCAATAATGTTCACTTTTAGTACGTAAATAAACTTTCTTAGACAATTTTTAATGACGTTAGTTCCAAACTAAAAGAATTAGATAGTTTCGCAAAAAAAAATTATTTTTCACTGTATGAAATGTCTTAGAAAAATTTCTGAAAAATTTCTTTGAAAAGACAATTTTTTTTCAATAATGTTCACTTTTAGTACGTAAATAAACTTTCTTAGACAATTTTTAATGACGTTAGTTCCAAACTAAAAGAATTAGATAGATTCGCAAAAAAAAATTATTTTTCACTGTATGAAATGTCTTAGAAAAATTTCTGAAAAATTTCTTTGAAGAGACAATTTTTTTTCAATAATGTTCACTTTTAGTACGTTACAAGACTTCCTTAGACAATTTTTAATGACGTTAGTTCCAAACTAAAAGAATTAGATAGTTTCGCAAAAAAAAATTAACTTTCACTGTATGAAATGTCTTAGAAAAATTTCTGAAAAGTTTCTTTGATAAGACAATTTTTTTTCAATAATGTTCACTTTTAGTACGTAAAAAAACTTTCTTAGACAATTTTTAATGACGTTAGTTCCAAACTAAAAGAATTAGATAGTTTTCCAAAAAAAAAAAGTTTTTCACTGTATGAAATGGTTTTGAAAAATTTTTTTAAAAAGACAATTTTTTTTCAATAATGTTCACTTTTAGTACGTAACAAAACTTTCTTAGACAATTTTTAATGACGTTCGTTCCAAACTAAAAGAATTAGATAGTTTCGCAAAAAAAAATTATTTTTTACTGTAAGAAATGTTTTTGAAAAATTTTTGAAAAATTTTTTTGAAAAGACAATTTTTTTTCAATAATGTTCACTTTTAGTACGTAAATAAACTTTCTTAGACAATTTTTAATGACGTTAGTTCCAAACTAAAAGAATTAGATAGTTTCGCAAAAAAAAATTATTTTTCACTGTATGAAATGTCTTAGAAAAACTTCTGAAAAATTTCTTTAAAAAGACAATTTTTTTCAATAATGTTCACTTTTAGTACGTAAATAAACTTTCTTAGACAATTTTTAATGACGTTAGTTCCAAACTAAAAGAATTAGATAGATTCGCAAAAAAAAATTATTTTTCACTGTATGAAATGTCTTAGAAAAATTTCTGAAAAATTTCTTTGAAAAGACAATTTTTTTTCAATAATGTTCACTTTTAGTACGTTACAAGACTTCCTTAGACAATTTTTAATGACGTTAGTTCCAAACTAAAAGAATTAGATAGTTTCGCAAAAAAAAATTAACTTTCACTGTATGAAATGTCTTAGAAAAATTTCTGAAAAGTTTCTTTGATAAGACAATTTTTTTTCAATGATGTTCACTTTTAGTACGTAAAAAAACTTTCTTAGACAATTTTTAATGACGTTAGTTCCAAACTAAAAGAATTAGATAGTTTTCCAAAAAAAAAAAGTTTTTCACTGTATGAAATGGTTTTGAAAAATTTTTTTAAAAAGACAATTTTTTTTCAATAATGTTCACTTTTAGTACGTAACAAAACTTTCTTAGACAATTTTTAATGACGTTCGTTCCAAACTAAAAGAATTAGATAGTTTCGCAAAAAAAAATTATTTTTTACTGTAAGAAATGTTTTTGAAAAATTTTTGAAAAATTTTTTTGAAAAGACAATTTTGTTTCAATAATGTTCACTTTTAGTACGTAAATAAACTTTCTTAGACAATTTTTAATGACGTTAGTTCCAAACTAAAAGAATTAGATAGTTTCGCAAAAAAAAATTATTTTTCACTGTATGAAATGTCTTAGAAAAACTTCTGAAAAATTTCTTTGAAAAGACAATTTTTTTCAATAATGTTCACTTTTAGTACGTAAATAAACTTTCTTAGACAATTTTTAATGACGTTAGTTCCAAACTAAAAGAATTAGATAGTTTCGCAAAAAAAAATTAATTTTCACTGTATGAAATGTCTTAGAAAAATTTCTGAAAAATTTCTTTGATAAGACAATTTTTTTTCAATAATGTTCACTTTTAGTACGTAAAAAAACTTTCTTAGACAATTTTTAATGACGTTAGTTCCAAACTAAAAGAATTAGATAGTTTTCCAAAAAAAAAAAGTTTTTCACTGTATGAAATGGTTTTGAAAAATTTTTTTAAAAAGACAATTTTTTTTCAATAATGTTCACTTTTAGTACATAACAAAACTTTCTTAGACAATTTTTAATGACGTTCGTTCCAAACTAAAAGAATTAGATAGTTTCGCAAAAAAAAATTATTTTTTACTGTATGAAATGTTTTTGAAAAATTTTTGAAAAATTTTTTTGAAAAGACAATTTTTTTTCAATAATGTTCACTTTTAGTACGTAAATAAACTTTCTTAGACAATTTTTAATGACGTTAGTTCCAAACTAAAAGAATTAGATAGTTTCGCAAAAAAAAATTATTTTTCACTGTATGAAATGTCTTAGAAAAACTTCTGAAAAATTTCTTTGAAAAGACAATTTTTTTTCAATAATGTTCACTTTTAGTACGTAAATAAACTTTCTTAGACAATTTTTAATGACGTTAGTTCCAAACTAAAAGAATTAGATAGTTTCCCAAAAAAAAATTATTTTTCACGGTATGAAATGTCTTGGAAAAAGTTTTTTGAAAAGACAAGTTTTTTTCAATGATGTTCACTTTTAGTACGTAACAAAACTTTCTTAGACAATTTTTAATGACGTTCGTTCCAAACTAAAAGAATTAGATAGTTTCGCAAAAAAAAATTATTTTTCACTGTATGAAATGTCTTAGAAAAACTTCTGAAAAATTTCTTTGAAAAGACAATTTTTTTTCAATAATGTTCACTTTTAGTACGTAAATAAACTTTCTTAGACAATTTTTAATGACGTTAGTTCCAAACTAAAAGAATTAGATAGTTTCCCAAAAAAAAATTATTTTTCACGGTATGAAATGTCTTGGAAAAAGTTTTTTGAAAAGACAAGTTTTTTTCAATGATGTTCACTTTTAGTACGTAACAAAACTTTCTTAGACAATTTTTAATGACGTTAGTTCCAAACTAAAAGAATTAGATAGTTTCGCAAAAAAAAATTATTTTTCACTGTATGAAATGTCTTGGAAAAAGTTTTTTGAAAAGACAAGTTTTTTTCAATGATGTTCACTTTTAGTACGTAACAAAACTTTCTTAGACAATTTTTAATGACGTTAGTTCCAAACTAAAAGAATTAGATAGTTTCCTAAAAAAAAATTATTTTTTACTGTATGAAATGTCTTAGAAAAATTTTTGAAAAATTTTTTTGAAAAGACAATTTTTTTTCAATAATGTTCACTTTTAGTTCGTAAATAAAGTTTCTTAGACAATTTTTAAACCGTTAGTTCCAAACTAAAAGAATTAGATAGTTTTGCAAAAAAAATTATTTTTTACTGCATGAAATGTCTTGAAAAAGTTTTTGAGAAACTTTTGAAAAAGACAATTTTTTTCAATAATGTTCACTTTAGTACGTAAAAAAACTTTCTTAGACAATTTTTAATGACGTTAGTTTCAAACTAAAAGAATTAGATTGTTTCGCAAAAAAAAATTATTTTTCACTGTATGAAATGTCTTAGAAAAGTTTTTGAAAAATTTTTTTGAAAAGGCAATTTTTTTTCAATAATGTTCACTTTTAGTACGTAAAAAAACTTTCTTAGACAATTTTTAATGACGTTAGTTCCAAACTAAAAGAATTAGAGAGTTTTGCAAAAAAAATTATTTTTTACTGCATGAAATGTCTTGAAAAAGTTTTTGAGAAACTTTTGAAAAAGACAATTTTTTTCAATAATGTTCACTTTAGTACGTAAAAAAACTTTCTTAGACAATTTTTAATGACGTTAGTTTCAAACTAAAAGAATTAGATTGTTTCGCAAAAAAAAATTATTTTTCACTGTATGAAATGTCTTAGAAAAGTTTTTGAAAAATTTTTTTGAAAAGGCAATTTTTTTTTAATAATGTTCACTTTTAGTACGTAAAAAAACTTTCTTAGACAATTTTTAATGACGTTAGTTCCAAACTAAAAGAATTAGATAGTTTCGCAAAAAAAAATTATTTTGCACAGTATGAAATGTCTTGGAAAAATTTTTTTGAAAAGACAATTTTTTTTCAATAATGTTCACTTTTAGTACGTAACAAAACTTCCTTAGATGATTTTTAATGACGTTAGTTCCAAACTAAAAGAATTAGATAGTTTCGCAAAAAAAAATTATTTTTCACTGTATGAAATGTCTTAGAAAAAATTTTGAAAAATTTGTTTGAAAACACAATTTTTTTTCGATAATGTTCACTTTTAGTACGTAAAAAAACTTTCTTAGACAATTTTTATTGACGTTAGTTCCAAACAAAAAGAATTAGATAGTTTCGCAAAAAAAAATTATTTTTCACTGTATGAAATGTCTTGGAAAAATTTTTTTAAAAAGACATTTTTTTTTTCAATAATGTTCACTTTTAGTACGTAAAAAAACTTTCTTAGACAATTTTTAATGACGTCAATTCCAAACTAAAAGAATTAGATAGTTTTGCAAAAAAAATTATTTTTCACTGTATGAAATGTCTTAGAAAAATTTCTGAAAAATTTCTTTGATAAGACAACTTTTTTTCAATAATGTTCACTTTTAGAACGTAAAAAAACTTTCTTAGACAATTTTTAATGACGTTAGTTCCAAACTAAAAGAATTAGATAGTTTTCCAAAAAAAAAAAGTTTTTCACTGTATGAAATGGTTTTGAAAAATTTTTTTAAAAAGACAATTTTTTTTCAATAATGTTCACTTTTAGTACGTAACAAAACTTTCTTAGACAATTTTTAATGACGTTCGTTCCAAACTAAAAGAATTAGATAGTTTCGCAAAAAAAAATTATTTTTTACTGTATGAAATGTTTTTGAAAAATTTTTGAAAAATTTTTTTGAAAAGACAATTTTTTTTCAATAATGTTCACTTTTAGTACGTAAATAAACTTTCTTAGACAATTTTTAATGACGTTAGTTCCAAACTAAAAGAATTAGATAGTTTCGCAAAAAAAAATTATTTTTCACTGTATGAAATGTCTTGGAAAAAGTTTTTTGAAAAGACAAGTTTTTTTCAATGATGTTCACTTTTAGTACGTAACAAAACTTTCTTAGACAATTTTTAATGACGTTAGTTCCAAACTAAAAGAATTAGATAGTTTCCTAAAAAAAAATTATTTTTTACTGTATGAAATGTCTTAGAAAAATTTTTGAAAAATTTTTTTGAAAAGACAATTTTTTTTCAATAATGTTCACTTTTAGTTCGTAAATAAACTTTCTTAGACAATTTTTAATGACGTTAGTTCCAAACTAAAAGAATTAGAGAGTTTTGCAAAAAAAATTATTTTTTACTGCATGAAATGTCTTGAAAAAGTTTTTGAGAAACTTTTGAAAAAGACAATTTTTTTCAATAATGTTCACTTTAGTACGTAAAAAAACTTTCTTAGACAATTTTTAATGACGTTAGTTTCAAACTAAAAGAATTAGATTGTTTCGCAAAAAAAAATTATTTTTCACTGTATGAAATGTCTTAGAAAAGTTTTTGAAAAATTTTTTTGAAAAGGCAATTTTTTTTCAATAATGTTCACTTTTAGTACGTAAAAAAACTTTCTTAGACAATTTTTAATGACGTTAGTTCCAAACTAAAAGAATTAGAGAGTTTAGCAAAAAAAATTATTTTTTACTGCATGAAATGTCTTGAAAAAGTTTTTGAGAAACTTTTGAAAAAGACAATTTTTTTCAATAATGTTCACTTTAGTACGTAAAAAAACTTTCTTAGACAATTTTTAATGACGTTAGTTTCAAACTAAAAGAATTAGATTGTTTCGCAAAAAAAAATTATTTTTCACTGTATGAAATGTCTTAGAAAAGTTTTTGAAAAATTTTTTTGAAAAGGCAATTTTTTTTTAATAATGTTCACTTTTAGTACGTAAAAAAACTTTCTTAGACAATTTTTAATGACGTTAGTTCCAAACTAAAAGAATTAGATAGTTTCGCAAAAAAAAATTATTTTGCACAGTATGAAATGTCTTGGAAAAATTTTTTTGAAAAGACAATTTTTTTTCAATAATGTTCACTTTTAGTACGTAACAAAACTTCCTTAGATGATTTTTAATGACGTTAGTTCCAAACTAAAAGAATTAGATAGTTTCGCAAAAAAAAATTATTTTTCACTGTATGAAATGTCTTAGAAAAAATTTTGAAAAATTTGTTTGAAAACACAATTTTTTTTCGATAATGTTCACTTTTAGTACGTAAAAAAACTTTCTTAGACAATTTTTATTGACGTTAGTTCCAAACAAAAAGAATTAGATAGTTTCGCAAAAAAAAATTATTTTTCACTGTATGAAATGTCTTGGAAAAATTTTTTTAAAAAGACATTTTTTTTTTTCAATAATGTTCACTTTTAGTACGTAAAAAAACTTTCTTAGACAATTTTTAATGACGTCAATTCCAAACTAAAAGAATTAGATAGTTTTGCAAAAAAAATTATTTTTCACTGTATGAAATGTCTTAGAAAAATTTCTGAAAAATTTCTTTGATAAGACAACTTTTTTTCAATAATGTTCACTTTTAGAACGTAAAAAAACTTTCTTAGACAATTTTTAATGACGTTAGTTCCAAACTAAAAGAATTAGATAGTTTTCCAAAAAAAAAAAGTTTTTCACTGTATGAAATGGTTTTGAAAAATTTTTTTAAAAAGACAATTTTTTTTCAATAATGTTCACTTTTAGTACGTAACAAAACTTTCTTAGACAATTTTTAATGACGTTCGTTCCAAACTAAAAGAATTAGATAGTTTCGCAAAAAAAAATTATTTTTTACTGTATGAAATGTTTTTGAAAAATTTTTGAAAAATTTTTTTGAAAAGACAATTTTTTTTCAATAATGTTCACTTTTAGTACGTAAATAAACTTTCTTAGACAATTTTTAATGACGTTAGTTCCAAACTAAAAGAATTAGATAGTTTCGCAAAAAAAAATTATTTTTCACTGTATGAAATGTCTTAGAAAAACTTCTGAAAAATATCTTTGAAAAGACAATTTTTTTTCAATAATGTTCACTTTTAGTACGTAAATAAACTTTCTTAGACAATTTTTAATGACGTTAGTTCCAAACTAAAAGAATTAGATAGTTTCGCAAAAAAAAATTATTTTTCACTGTATGAAATGTCTTAGAAAAATTTCTTAAAAATTTCTTTGAAAAGACAATTTTTTTTCAATAATGTTCACTTTTAGTACGTAAATAAACTTTCTTAGACAATTTTTAATGACGTTAGTTCCAAACTAAAAGAATTAGATAGATTCGCAAAAAAAAATTATTTTTCACTGTATGAAATGTCTTAGAAGAATTTCTGAATAATTTCTTTGAAAAGACAATTTTTTTTCAATAATGTTCACTTTTAGTACGTTACAAGACTTCCTTAGACAATTTTTAATGACGTTAGTTCCAAACTAAAAGAATTAGATAGTTTCGCAAAAAAAAATTAATTTTCACTGTATGAAATGTCTTAGAAAAATTTCTGAAAAATTTCTTTGATAAGACAATTTTTTTTCAATAATGTTCACTTTTAGTACGTAAAAAAACTTTCTTAGACAATTTTTAATGACGTTAGTTCCAAACTAAAAGAATTAGATAGTTTTCCAAAAAAAAAAAGTTTTTCACTGTATGAAATGGTTTTGAAAAATTTTTTTAAAAAGACAATTTTTTTCAATAATGTTCACTTTTAGTTCGTAACAAAACTTTCTTAGACAATTTTTAATGACGTTCGTTCCAAACTAAAAGAATTAGATAGTTTCGCAAAAAAAAATTATTTTTTACTGTATGAAATGTTTTTGAAAAATTTTTGAAAAATTTTTTTGAAAAGACAATTTTTTTTCAATAATGTTCACTTTTAGTACGTAAATAAACTTTCTTAGACAATTTTTAATGACGTTAGTTCCAAACTAAAAGAATTAGATAGTTTCGCAAAAAAAAATTATTTTTCACTGTATGAAATGTCTTAGAAAAACTTCTGAAAAATTTCTTTGAAAAGACAATTTTTTTTCAATAATGTTCACTTTTAGTACGTAAATAAACTTTCTTAGACAATTTTTAATGACGTTAGTTCCAAACTAAAAGAATTAGATAGTTTCCCAAAAAAAAATTATTTTTCACTGTATGAAATGTCTTGGAAAAATTTTTTTGAAAAGACAAGTTTTTTTCAATGATGTTCACTTTTAGTACGTAACAAAACTTTCTTAGACAATTTTTAATGACGTTAGTTCCAAACTAAAAGAATTAGATAGTTTCCTAAAAAAAAATTATTTTTTACTGTATGAAATGTCTTAGAAAAATTTTTGAAAAATTTTTTTGAAAAGACAATTTTTTTTCAATAATGTTCAATTTTAGTTCGTAAATAAACTTTCTTAGACAATTTTTAATGACGTTAGTTCCAAACTAAAAGAATTAGAGAGTTTTGCAAAAAAAATTATTTTTTACTGCATGAAATGTCTTGAAAAAGTTTTTGAGAAACTTTTGAAAAAGACAATTTTTTTCAATAATGTTCACTTTAGTACGTAAAAAAACTTTCTTAGACAATTTTTAATGACGTTAGTTTCAAACTAAAAGAATTAGATTGTTTCGCAAAAAAAAATTATTTTTCACTGTATGAAATGTCTTAGAAAAGTTTTTGAAAAATTTTTTTGAAAAGGCAATTTTTTTTCAATAATGTTCACTTTTAGTACGTGAAAAAACTTTCTTAGACAATTTTTAATGACGTTAGTTCCAAACTAAAAGAATTAGATAGTTTCGCAAAAAAAAATTATTTTGCACAGTATGAAATGTCTTGGAAAAATTTTTTTGAAAAGACAATTTTTTTTCAATAATGTTCACTTTTAGTACGTAACAAAACTTCCTTAGATGATTTTTAATGACGTTAGTTCCAAACTAAAAGAATTAGATAGTTTCGCAAAAAAAATTATTTTTCACTGTATGAAATGTTTTTGAAAAATTTTTGACAATTTTTTGACAAAAAAGACAATTTTTTTCAATAATGTTCACTTTTAGTACGTAAATAAACTTTCTTAGACAATTTTTAATGACGTTAGTTCCAAACTAAAAGAATTAGATAGTTTCGCAAAAAAAAATTATTTTTCACTGTATGAAATGTCTTAGAAAAACTTCTGAAAAATATCTTTGAAAAGACAATTTTTTTTCAATAATGTTCACTTTTAGTACGTAAATAAACTTTCTTAGACAATTTTTAATGACGTTAGTTCCAAACTAAAAGAATTAGATAGTTTCGCAAAAAAAAATTATTTTTCACTGTATGAAATGTCTTAGAAAAACTTCTGAAAAATTTCTTTGAAAAGACAATTTTTTTTCAATAATGTTCACTTTTAGTACGTAAATAAACTTTCTTAGACAATTTTTAATGACGTTAGTTCCAAACTAAAAGAATTAGATAGTTTCGCAAAAAAAAATTATTTTTCACTGTATGAAATGTCTTAGAAAAACTTCTGAAAAATATCTTTGAAAAGACAATTTTTTTTCAATAATGTTCACTTTTAGTACGTAAATAAACTTTCTTAGACAATTTTTAATGACGTTAGTTCCAAACTAAAAGAATTAGATAGTTTCGCAAAAAAAAATTATTTTTCACTGTATGAAATGTCTTAGAAAAATTTCTTAAAAATTTCTTTGAAAAGACAATTTTTTTTCAATAATGTTCACTTTTAGTACGTAAATAAACTTTCTTAGACAATTTTTAATGACGTTAGTTCCAAACTAAAAGAATTAGATAGATTCGCAAAAAAAAATTATTTTTCACTGTATGAAATGTCTTAGAAAAATTTCTGAATAATTTCTTTGAAAAGACAATTTTTTTTCAATAATGTTCACTTTTAGTACGTTACAAGACTTCCTTAGACAATTTTTAATGACGTTAGTTCCAAACTAAAAGAATTAGATAGTTTCGCAAAAAAAAATTAATTTTCACTGTATGAAATGTCTTAGAAAAATTTCTGAAAAATTTCTTTGATAAGACAATTTTTTTTCAATAATGTTCACTTTTAGTACGTAAAAAAACTTTCTTAGACAATTTTTAATGACGTTAGTTCCAAACTAAAAGAATTAGATAGTTTTCCAAAAAAAAAAAGTTTTTCACTGTATGAAATGGTTTTGAAAAATTTTTTTAAAAAGACAATTTTTTTCAATAATGTTCACTTTTAGTTCGTAACAAAACTTTCTTAGACAATTTTTAATGACGTTCGTTCCAAACTAAAAGAATTAGATAGTTTCGCAAAAAAAAATTATTTTTTACTGTATGAAATGTTTTTGAAAAATTTTTGAAAAATTTTTTTGAAAAGACAATTTTTTTTCAATAATGTTCACTTTTAGTACGTAAATAAACTTTCTTAGACAATTTTTAATGACGTTAGTTCCAAACTAAAAGAATTAGATAGTTTCGCAAAAAAAAATTATTTTTCACTGTATGAAATGTCTTAGAAAAACTTCTGAAAAATTTCTTTGAAAAGACAATTTTTTTTCAATAATGTTCACTTTTAGTACGTAAATAAACTTTCTTAGACAATTTTTAATGACGTTAGTTCCAAACTAAAAGAATTAGATAGTTTCCCAAAAAAAAATTATTTTTCACTGTATGAAATGTCTTGGAAAAATTTTTTTGAAAAGACAAGTTTTTTTCAATGATGTTCACTTTTAGTACGTAACAAAACTTTCTTAGACAATTTTTAATGACGTTAGTTCCAAACTAAAAGAATTAGATAGTTTCCTAAAAAAAAATTATTTTTTACTGTATGAAATGTCTTAGAAAAATTTTTGAAAAATTTTTTTGAAAAGACAATTTTTTTTCAATAATGTTCAATTTTAGTTCGTAAATAAACTTTCTTAGACAATTTTTAATGACGTTAGTTCCAAACTAAAAGAATTAGAGAGTTTTGCAAAAAAAATTATTTTTTACTGCATGAAATGTCTTGAAAAAGTTTTTGAGAAACTTTTGAAAAAGACAATTTTTTTCAATAATGTTCACTTTAGTACGTAAAAAAACTTTCTTAGACAATTTTTAATGACGTTAGTTTCAAACTAAAAGAATTAGATTGTTTCGCAAAAAAAAATTATTTTTCACTGTATGAAATGTCTTAGAAAAGTTTTTGAAAAATTTTTTTGAAAAGGCAATTTTTTTTCAATAATGTTCACTTTTAGTACGTGAAAAAACTTTCTTAGACAATTTTTAATGACGTTAGTTCCAAACTAAAAGAATTAGATAGTTTCGCAAAAAAAAATTATTTTGCACAGTATGAAATGTCTTGGAAAAATTTTTTTGAAAAGACAATTTTTTTTCAATAATGTTCACTTTTAGTACGTAACAAAACTTCCTTAGATGATTTTTAATGACGTTAGTTCCAAACTAAAAGAATTAGATAGTTTCGCAAAAAAAATTATTTTTCACTGTATGAAATGTTTTTGAAAAATTTTTGACAATTTTTTGACAAAAAAGACAATTTTTTTTCAATAATGTTCACTTTTAGTACGTAAATAAACTTTCTTAGACAATTTTTAATGACGTTAGTTCCAAACTAAAAGAATTAGATAGTTTCGCAAAAAAAAATTATTTTTCACTGTATGAAATGTCTTAGAAAAACTTCTGAAAAATATCTTTGAAAAGACAATTTTTTTTCAATAATGTTCACTTTTAGTACGTAAATAAACTTTCTTAGACAATTTTTAATGACGTTAGTTCCAAACTAAAAGAATTAGATAGTTTCGCAAAAAAAAATTATTTTTCACTGTATGAAATGTCTTAGAAAAACTTCTGAAAAATTTCTTTGAAAAGACAATTTTTTTTCAATAATGTTCACTTTTAGTACGTAAATAAACTTTCTTAGACAATTTTTAATGACGTTAGTTCCAAACTAAAAGAATTAGATAGTTTCCCAAAAAAAAATTATTTTTCACGGTATGAAATGTCTTAGAAAAACTTCTGAAAAATTTCTTTGAAAAGACAATTTTTTTTCAATAATGTTCACTTTTAGTACGTAAAAAAACTTTCTTAGACAATTTTTAATGACGTTAGTTCCAAACTAAAAGAATTAGATAGTTTTCCAAAAAAAAAAAGTTTTTCACTGTATGAAATGGTTTTGAAAAATTTTTTTAAAAAGACAATTTTTTTTCAATAATGTTCACTTTTAGTACGTAACAAAACTTTCTTAGACAATTTTTAATGACGTTCGTTCCAAACTAAAAGAATTAGATAGTTTCGCAAAAAAAAATTATTTTTTACTGTATGAAATGTTTTTGAAAAATTTTTGAAAAATTTTTTTGAAAAGACAATTTTTTTTCAATAATGTTCACTTTTAGTACGTAAATAAACTTTCTTAGACAATTTTTAATGACGTTAGTTCCAAACTAAAAGAATTAGATAGTTTCGCAAAAAAAAATTATTTTTCACTGTATGAAATGTCTTAGAAAAACTTCTGAAAAGTTTCTTTGAAAAGACAATTTTTTTTCAATAATGTTCACTTTTAGTACGTAAATAAACTTTCTTAGACAATTTTTAATGACGTTAGTTCCAAACTAAAAGAATTAGATAGTTTCCCAAAAAAAAATTATTTTTCACGGTATGAAATGTCTTGGAAAAAGTTTTTTGAAAAGACAAGTTTTTTTCAATGATGTTCACTTTTAGTACGTAACAAAACTTTCTTAGACAATTTTTAATGACGTTAGTTCCAAACTAAAAGAATTAGATAGTTTCCTAAAAAAAAATTATTTTTTACTGTATGAAATGTCTTAGAAAAATTTTTGAAAAATTTTTTTGAAAAGACAATTTTTTTTCAATAATGTTCACTTTTAGTTCGTAAATAAACTTTCTTAGACAATTTTTAATGACGTTAGTTCCAAACTAAAAGAATTAGAGAGTTTTGCAAAAAAAATTATTTTTTACTGCATGAAATGTCTTGAAAAAGTTTTTGAGAAACTTTTGAAAAAGACAATTTTTTTCAATAATGTTCACTTTAGTACGTAAAAAAACTTTCTTAGACAATTTTTAATGACGTTAGTTTCAAACTAAAAGAATTAGATTGTTTCGCAAAAAAAAATTATTTTTCACTGTATGAAATGTCTTAGAAAAGTTTTTGAAAACTTTTTTTGAAAAGGCAATTTTTTTTCAATAATGTTCACTTTTAGTACGTAAAAAAACTTTCTTAGACAATTTTTAATGACGTTAGTTCCAAACTAAAAGAATTAGATAGTTTCGCAAAAAAAAATTATTTTGCACAGTATGAAATGTCTTGGAAAAATTTTTTTGAAAAGACAATTTTTTTTCAATAATGTTCACTTTTAGTACGTAACAAAACTTCCTTAGATGATTTTTAATGACGTTAGTTCCAAACTAAAAGAATTAGATAGTTTCGCAAAAAAAAATTATTTTTCACTGTATGAAATGTTTTAGAAAAATTTTTGAAAAATTTTTTTGAAAAGACAATTTTTTTTCAATAATGTTCACTTTTAGTACGTAAATAAACTTTCTTAGACAATTTTTAATGACGTTAGTCCCAAACTAAAAGAATTAGATAGTTTCGCAAAAAAAAATTATTTTTCACTGTATGAAATGTCTTAGAAAAACTTCTGAAAAATATCTTTGAAAAGACAATTTTTTTTCAATAATGTTCACTTTTAGTACGTAAATAAACTTTCTTAGACAATTTTTAATGACGTTAGTTCCAAACTAAAAGAATTAGATAGTTTCGCAAAAAAAAATTATTTTTCACTGTATGAAATGTCTTAGAAAAATTTCTGAAAAATTTCTTTGAAAAGACAATTTTTTTTCAATAATGTTCACTTTTAGTACGTAAATAAACTTTCTTAGACAATTTTTAATAACGTTAGTTCCAAACTAAAAGAATTAGATAGTTTCGCAGAAAAAAATTATTTTTTAATGCATGAAATGTCTTGGAAAAGTTTTTGAAAAACTTTTGAAAAAGACAATTTTTTTCAATAATGTTCACTTTAGTACGTAAAAAAACTTTCTTAGACAATTTTTAATGACGTTAGTTTCAAACTAAAAGAATTAGATTGTTT
The DNA here is from genome assembly GCF_918807975.1 of Aplidium turbinatum. Classification (NCBI taxonomy): domain Eukaryota; kingdom Metazoa; phylum Chordata; class Ascidiacea; order Aplousobranchia; family Polyclinidae; genus Aplidium; species Aplidium turbinatum. The sequence continues at coordinate 19,591,761 of NC_137475.1, forward strand.
CGCAAAAAAAAATTATTTTTCACTGTATGAATTGTTTTACAAAATTTTTGAAAATTTTTTTTGAAAAGACAATTTTTTTTCAATAATGTTCACTATTGGTACGTAAAAAAACTTTCTTAGACAATTTTTAATGACATTAGTTCCAAACTAAACGAATTAGATAGTTTCGCAAAAAAAAATTATTTTTCACTGTATGAAATGTCTTGGAAATAGTTTTTTGAAAAGACAATTTTTGTTCAATAATGTTCACTTTTGGTACGTAAAAAAACTTTCTTAGACAATTTTTAATGACGTTAGTTCCAAACTAAAAGAATTAGATAGTTTCGCAAAAAAAATTTATTTTTCACTGTATGAAATGTCTTAGAAAAACTTTTGAAAAATTTTTTTGAAAAGACAATTTTTTTTCGATAATGTTCTCTTTTAGTACGTTTCTTAGACAATTTTTAATGACATTAGTTCCAAACTAAAAGAATTAGATAGTTTCGCAAAAAAAATTATTTTTCACTCTAAGAAATGTCTTAGAAAAATTTTTTTGAAAAGACAATTTTTTTTCAATAATGTTCACTTTTAGTACGTAAATAAACTTTCTTAGACAATTTTTAATGACGTTAGTTCCAAACTAAAAGAATTAGATAGTTTGCCAAAAAAAATTTATTTTTTACTGTATGAAATGTCTTAGAAAAATTTTTGAAAAATTTTTTTGAAAAGACAATTTTTTTTCAATAATGTTCACCTTTAGTTCGTAAATAAACTTTCTTAGACAATTTTTAATAACGTTAGTTCCAAACTAAAAGAATTAGATAGTTTCGCAGAAAAAAATTATTTTTTAATGCATGAAATGTCTTGGAAAAGTTTTTGAAAAATTTTTTTGAAAACACAAATTTTTTACGATAATGTTCACTTTTAGTACGTAAAAAAACTTTCTTAGACAATTTTTAATGACGTTAGTTCCAAACAAAAAGAATTAGATAGTTTCGCAAAAAAAATTATTTTTCACTGTATGAAATGTCTTGGAAAAATTTTTTTAAAAATTCAATTTTTTTTAATAATGTTCACTTTTAGTACGTAAATAAACTTTCTTAGACAATTTTCAATGACGTTAGTTCCAAACTAAAAGAATTAGATAGTTTCGCAAAAAAAAAATGATTTTTCACTGTATGAAATGTCTTGGAAAAAGTTTTTTGAAAAGACAAGTTTTTTTCAATGATGTTCACTTTTAGTACGTAAAAAAACTTTCTTAGACAATTTTTAATGACATTAGTTCCAAACTAAAAGAATTAGATAGTTTCGCAAAAAAAAACTATTTTTCACTCTATGAAATGTCTTGGAAAAATTTTTTTGAAAAGACAATTTTTTTTCAATAATGTTCACTTTTAGTACGTAACAAAACTTCCTTAGACAATTTTTAATGACGTTAGTTCCAAACTAAAAGAATTAGATAGTTTCGCAAAAAAAAATTATTTTTCACTGTATGAAATGTCTTAGAAAAGTTTTTGAAAAATTTTTTTGAAAAGACAATTTTTTTTCAATAATGTTCACTTTTGGTACGTAAAAAAACTTTCTTAGACAATTTTTAATGACATTAGTTCCAAACTAAAAGAATTAGATAGTTTCGCAAAAAAAAAAATTATTTTTCACTGTATGAAATGTCTTGGAAAAATTTTTTTGAAAAGACAATTTTTTTTCAATAATGTTCACTTTTAGTACGTAAAAAAACTTTCTTAGACAATTTTTAATGACGTTAGTTCCAAACTAAAAGAATTAGATAGTTTCGCAAAAAAAAATTATTTTTCACGGTATGAAATGTCTTGGAAAAAGTTTTTTGAAAAGACAAGTTTTTTTCAATGATGTTCACTTTTAGTACGTAACAAAACTTTCTTAGACAATTTTTAATGACGTTAGTTCCAAACTAAAAGAATTAGATAGTTTTGCAAAAAAAAATTATTTTTCACTGTATGAAATGTCTTAGAAAAGTTTTTGAAAAATTTTTTTGAAAAGACAATTTTTTTTCAATAATGTTCACTTTTGGTACGTAAAAAAACTTTCTTAGACAATTTTTAATGACGTTAGTTCCAAACTAAAAGAATTAGATAGTTTTGCAAAAAAAATTATTTTTCACTGTATGAAATGTCTTAGAAAAGTTTTTGAAAAATTTTTTTGAAAAGACAATTTTTTTTCAATAATGTTCACTTTTGGTACGTAAAAAAACTTTCTTAGACAATTTTTAATGACATTAGTTCCAAACTAAAAGAATTAGATAGTTTCGCAAAAAAAAAAATTATTTTTCACTGTATGAAATGTCTTGGAAAAATTTTTTTGAAAAGACAATTTTTTTTCAATAATGTTCACTTTTAGTACGTAAAAAAACTTTCTTAGACAATTTTTAATGACGTTAGTTCCAAACTAAAAGAATTAGATAGTTTCGCAAAAAAAAATTATTTTTCACGGTATGAAATGTCTTGGAAAAAGTTTTTTGAAAAGACAAGTTTTTTTCAATGATGTTCACTTTTAGTACGTAACAAAACTTTCTTAGACAATTTTTAATGACGTTAGTTCCAAACTAAAAGAATTAGATAGTTTCCTAAAAAAAAATTATTTTTTACTGTATGAAATGTCTTAGAAAAATTTTTGAAAAAGTTTTTTGAAAAGACAATTTTTTTTCAATAATGTTCACTTTTAGTTCGTAAATAAACTTTCTTAGACAATTTTTAATGACGTTAGTTCCAAACTAAAAGAAATAGAGAGTTTTGCAAAGAAAATTATTTTTTACTGCATGAAATGTCTTGAAAAAGTTTTTGAGAAACTTTTGAAAAAGACAATTTTTTTCAATAATGTTCACTTTAGTACGTAAAAAAACTTTCTTAGACAATTTTTAATGACGTTAGTTTCAAACTAAAAGAATTAGATTGTTTCGGAAAAAAAAATTATTTTTCACTGTATGAAATGTCTTAGAAAAGTTTTTGAAAAATTTTTTTGAAAAGGCAATTTTTTTTTAATAATGTTCACTTTTAGTACGTAAAAAAACTTTCTTAGACAATTTTTAATGACGTTAGTTTCAAACTAAAAGAATTAGATAGTTTCGCAAAAAAAAATTATTTTTCACTGTATGAAATGTCTTGGAAAAATTTTTTTAAAAAGACATTTTTTTTTTTCAATAATGTTCACTTTTAGTACGTAAAAAAACTTTCTTAGACAATTTTTAATGACGTCAATTCCAAACTAAAAGAATTAGATAGTTTCGCAAAAAAAATTAATTTTCACTGTATGAAATGTCTTAGAAAAATTTCTGAAAAATTTCTTTGATAAGACAACTTTTTTTCAATAATGTTCACTTTTAGTACGTAAAAAAACTTTCTTAGACAATTTTTAATGACGTTAGTTCCAAACTAAAAGAATTAGATAGTTTTCCAAAAAAAAAAAGTTTTTCACTGTATGAAATGGTTTTGAAAAATTTTTTTAAAAAGACAATTTTTTTTCAATAATGTTCACTTTTAGTACGTAACAAAACTTTCTTAGACAATTTTTAATGACGTGCGTTCCAAACTAAAAGAATTAGATAGTTTCGCAAAAAAAAATTATTTTTTACTGTATGAAATGTTTTTGAAAAATTTTTGAAAAATTTTTTTGAAAAGACAATTTTTTTTCAATAATGTTCACTTTTAGTACGTAAATAAACTTTCTTAGACAATTTTTAATGACGTTAGTTCCAAACTAAAAGAATTAGATAGTTTCGCAAAAAAAAATTATTTTTCACTGTATGAAATGTCTTAGAAAAACTTCTGAAAAATATCTTTGAAAAGACAATTTTTTTTCAATAATGTTCACTTTTAGTACGTAAATAAACTTTCTTAGACAATTTTTAATGACGTTAGTTCCAAACTAAAAGAATTAGATAGTTTCGCAAAAAAAAATTATTTTTCACTGTATGAAATGTCTTAGAAAAACTTCTGAAAAATTTCTTTGAAAAGACAATTTTTTTTCAATAATGTTCACTTTTAGTACGTAAATAAACTTTCTTAGACAATTTTTAATGACGTTAGTTCCAAACTAAAAGAATTAGATAGATTCGCAAAAAAAAATTATTTTTCACGGTATGAAATGTCTTAGAAAAATTTCTGAAAAATTTCTTTGAAAAGACAATTTTTTTTCAATAATGTTCACTTTTAGTACGTTACAAGACTTCCTTAGACAATTTTTAATGACGTTAGTTCCAAACTAAAAGAATTAGATAGTTTCGCAAAAAAAAATTAATTTTCACTGTATGAAATGTCTTAGAAAAATTTCTGAAAAATTTCTTTGATAAGACAATTTTTTTTCAATAATGTTCACTTTTAGTACGTAAAAAAACTTTCTTAGACAATTTTTAATGACGTTAGTTCCAAACTAAAAGAATTAGATAGTTTTCCAAAAAAAAAAAGTTTTTCACTGTATGAAATGGTTTTGAAAAATTTTTTTAAAAAGACAATTTTTTTTCAATAATGTTCACTTTTAGTACGTAACAAAACTTTCTTAGACAATTTTTAATGACGTTCGTTCCAAACTAAAAGAATTAGATAGTTTCGCAAAAAAAAATTATTTTTTACTGTATGAAATGTTTTTGAAAAATTTTTGAAAAATTTTTTTGAAAAGACAATTTTTTTTCAATAATGTTCACTTTTAGTACGTAAATAAACTTTCTTAGACAATTTTTAATGACGTTAGTTCCAAACTAAAAGAATTAGATAGTTTCGCAAAAAAAAATTATTTTTCACTGTATGAAATGTCTTAGAAAAACTTCTGAAAAATTTCTTTGAAAAGACAATTTTTTTTCAATAATGTTCACTTTTAGTACGTAAATAAACTTTCTTAGACAATTTTTAATGACGTTAGTTCCAAACTAAAAGAATTAGATAGTTTCCCAAAAAAAAATTATTTTTCACGGTATGAAATGTCTTGGAAAAAGTTTTTTGAAAAGACAAGTTTTTTTCAATGATGTTCACTTTTAGTACGTAACAAAACTTTCTTAGATAATTTTTAATGACGTTAGTTCCAAACTAAAAGAATTAGATAGTTTCGCAAAAAAAAATTATTTTTCACTGTATGAAATGTCTTAGAAAAACTTCTGAAAAATTTCTTTGAAAAGACAATTTTTTTTCAATAATGTTCACTTTTAGTACGTAAATAAACTTTCTTAGACAATTTTTAATGACGTTAGTTCCAAACTAAAAGAATTAGATAGTTTCCCAAAAAAAAATTATTTTTCACGGTATGAAATGTCTTGGAAAAAGTTTTTTGAAAAGACAAGTTTTTTTCAATGATGTTCACTTTTAGTACGTAACAAAACTTTCTTAGACAATTTTTAATGACGTTAGTTCCAAACTAAAAGAATTAGATAGTTTCGCAAAAAAAAATTATTTTTTACTGTATGAAATGTCTTGGAAAAAGATTTTTGAAAAGACAAGTTTTTTTCAATGATGTTCACTTTTAGTACGTAACAAAACTTTCTTAGACAATTTTTAATGACGTTAGTTCCAAACTAAAAGAATTAGATAGTTTCCTAAAAAAAAATTATTTTTTACTGTATGAAATGTCTTAGAAAAATTTTTGAAAAATTTTTTTGAAAAGACAATTTTTTTTCAATAATGTTCACTTTTAGTTCGTAAATAAACTTTCTTAGACAATTTTTAATGACGTTAGTTCCAAACTAAAAGAATTAGAGAGTTTTGCAAAAAAAATTATTTTTTACTGCATGAAATGTCTTGAAAAAATTTTTGAGAAACTTTTGAAAAAGACAATTTTTTTCAATAATGTTCACTTTAGTACGTAAAAAAACTTTCTTAGACAATTTTTAATGACGTTAGTTTCAAACTAAAAGAATTAGATTGTTTCGCAAAAAAAAATTATTTTTCACTGTATGAAATGTCTTAGAAAAGTTTTTGAAAAATTTTTTTGAAAAGACAATTTTTTTTCAATAATGTTCACTTTTAGTACGTAAAAAAACTTTCTTAGACAATTTTTAATGACGTTAGTTCCAAACTAAAAGAATTAGAGAGTTTTGCAAAAAAAATTATTTTTTACTGCATGAAATGTCTTGAAAAAGTTTTTGAGAAACTTTTGAAAAAGACAATTTTTTTCAATAATGTTCACTTTAGTACGTAAAAAAACTTTCTTAGACAATTTTTAGTGACGTTAGTTTCAAACTAAAAGAATTAGATTGTTTCGCAAAAAAAAATTATTTTTCACTGTATGAAATGTCTTAGAAAAGCTTTTGAAAAATTTTTTTGAAAAGGCAATTTTTTTTTAATAATGTTCACTTTTAGTACGTAAAAAAACTTTCTTAGACAATTTTTAATGACGTTAGTTCCAAACTAAAAGAATTAGATAGTTTCGCAAAAAAAAATTATTTTGCACAGTATGAAATGTCTTGGAAAAATTTTTTTGAAAAGACAATTTTTTTTCAATAATGTTCACTTTTAGTACGTAACAAAACTTCCTTAGATGATTTTTAATGACGTTAGTTCCAAACTAAAAGAATTAGATAGTTTCGCAAAAAAAAATTATTTTTCACTCTATGAAATGTCTTAGAAAAAATTTTGAAAAATTTGTTTGAAAACACAATTTTTTTTCGATAATGTTCACTTTTAGTACGTAAAAAAACTTTCTTAGACAATTTTTATTGACGTTAGTTCCAAACAAAAAGAATTAGATAGTTTCGCAAAAAAAAATTATTTTTCACTGTATGAAATGTCTTGGAAAAATTTTTTTAAAAAGACATTTTTTTTTTTCAATAATGTTCACTTTTAGTACGTAAAAAAACTTTCTTAGACAATTTTTAATGACGTCAATTCCAAACTAAAAGAATTAGATAGTTTCGCAAAAAAAATTAATTTTCACTGTATGAAATGTCTTAGAAAAATTTCTGAAAAATTTCTTTGATAAGACAACTTTTTTTCAATAATGTTCACTTTTAGAACGTAAAAAAACTTTCTTAGACAATTTTTAATGACGTTAGTTCCAAACTAAAAGAATTAGATAGTTTTCCAAAAAAAAAAAGTTTTTCACTGTATGAAATGGTTTTGAAAAATTTTTTTAAAAAGACAATTTTTTTTCAATAATGTTCACTTTTAGTACGTAACAAAACTTTCTTAGACAATTTTTAATGACGTTCGTTCCAAACTAAAAGAATTAGATAGTTTCGCAAAAAAAAATTATTTTTTACTGTATGAAATGTTTTTGAAAAATTTTTGAAAAATTTTTTTGAAAAGACAATTTTTTTTCAATAATGTTCACTTTTAGTACGTAAATAAACTTTCTTAGACAATTTTTAATGACGTTAGTTCCAAACTAAAAGAATTAGATAGTTTCGCAAAAAAAAATTATTTTTCACTGTATGAAATGTCTTAGAAAAACTTCTGAAAAGTATCTTTGAAAAGACAATTTTTTTTTAAATAATGTTCACTTTTAGTACGTAAATAAACTTTCTTAGACAATTTTTAATGACGTTAGTTCCAAACTAAAAGAATTAGATAGTTTCGCAAAGAAAAATTATTTTTCACTGTATGAAATGTCTTAGAAAAATTTCTGAAAAATTTCTTTGAAAAGACAATTTTTTTTCAATAATGTTCACTTTTAGTACGTAAATAAACTTTCTTAGACAATTTTTAATGACGTTAGTTCCAAACTAAAAGAATTAGATAGATTCGCAAAAAAAAATTATTTTTCACTGTATGAAATGTCTTAGAAAAATTTCTGAAAAATTTCTTTGAAAAGACAATTTTTTTTCAATAATGTTCACTTTTAGTACGTTACAAGACTTCCTTAGACAATTTTTAATGACGTTAGTTCCAAACTAAAAGAATTAGATAGTTTCGCAAAAAAAAATTAATTTTCACTGTATGAAATGTCTTAGAAAAATTTCTGAAAAATTTCTTTGATAAGACAATTTTTTTTCAATAATGTTCACTTTTAGTACGTAAAAAAACTTTCTTAGACAATTTTTAATGACGTTAGTTCCAAACTAAAAGAATTAGATAGTTTTCCAAAAAAAAAAAGTTTTTCACTGTATGAAATGGTTTTGAAAAATTTTTTTAAAAAGACAATTTTTTTCAATAATGTTCACTTTTAGTACGTAACAAAACTTTCTTAGACAATTTTTAATGACGTTCGTTCCAAACTAAAAGAATTAGATAGTTTCGCAAAAAAAAATTATTTTTTACTGTATGAAATGTTTTTGAAAAATTTTTGAAAAATTTTTTTGAAAAGACAATTTTTTTTCAATAATGTTCACTTTTAGTACGTAAATAAACTTTCTTAGACAATTTTTAATGACGTTAGTTCCAAACTAAAAGAATTAGATAGTTTCGCAAAAAAAAATTATTTTTCACTGTATGAAATGTCTTAGAAAAACTTCTGAAAAATTTCTTTGAAAAGACAATTTTTTTTCAATAATGTTCACTTTTAGTACGTAAATAAACTTTCTTAGACAATTTTTAATGACGTTAGTTCCAAACTAAAAGAATTAGATAGTTTCGCAAAAAAAAAATATTTTTCACTGTATGAAATGTCTTGGAAAAAGTTTTTTGAAAAGACAAGTTTTTTTCAATGATGTTCACTTTTAGTACGTAACAAAACTTTCTTAGACAATTTTTAATGACGTTAGTTCCAAACTAAAAGAATTAGATAGTTTCCTAAAAAAAAATTATTTTTTACTGTATGAAATGTCTTAGAAAAATTTTTGAAAAATTTTTTTGAAAAGACAATTTTTTTTCAATAATGTTCACTTTTAGTTCGTAAATAAACTTTCTTAGACAATTTTTAATGACGTTAGTTCCAAACTAAAAGAATTAGAGAGTTTTGCAAAAAAAATTATTTTTTACTGCATGAAATGTCTTGAAAAAGTTTTTGAGAAACTTTTGAAAAAGACAATTTTTTTCAATAATGTTCACTTTAGTACGTAAAAAAACTTTCTTAGACAATTTTTAATGACGTTAGTTTCAAACTAAAAGAATTAGATTGTTTCGCAAAAAAAAATTATTTTTCACTGTATGAAATGTCTTAGAAAAGTTTTTGAAAAATTTTTTTGAAAAGGCAATTTTTTTTCAATAATGTTCACTTTTTGTACGTAAAAAAACTTTCTTAGACAATTTTTAATGACGTTAGTTCCAAACTAAAAGAATTAGATAGTTTCGCAAAAAAAAATTATTTTGCACAGTATGAAATGTCTTGGAAAAATTTTTTTGAAAAGACAATTTTTTTTCAATAATGTTCACTTTTAGTACGTAACAAAACTTCCTTAGATGATTTTTAATGACGTTAGTTCCAAACTAAAAGAATTAGATAGTTTCGCAAAAAAAAATTATTTTTCACTGTATGAAATGTTTTTGAAAAATTTTTGAAAAATTTTTTTGAAAAGACAATTTTTTTTCAATAATGTTCACTTTTAGTACGTAAATAAACTTTCTTAGACAATTTTTAATGACGTTAGTCCCAAACTAAAAGAATTAGATAGTTTCGCAAAAAAAAATTATTTTTCACTGTATGAAATGTCTTAGAAAAACTTCTGAAAAATATCTTTGAAAAGACAATTTTTTTTCAATAATGTTCACTTTTAGTACGTAAAAAAACTTTCTTAGACAATTTTTAATGACGTTAGTTCCAAACTAAAAGAATTAGATAGTTTCGCAAAAAAAAATTATTTTTCACTGTATGAAATGTCTTAGAAAAATTTCTGAAAAATTTCTTTGAAAAGACAATTTTTTTTCAATAATGTTCACTTTTAGTACGTAAATAAACTTTCTTAGACAATTTTTAATGACGTTAGTTCCAAACTAAAAGAATTAGATAGATTCGCAAAAAAAAATTATTTTTCACTGTATGAAATGTCTCAGAAAAATTTCTGAAAAATTTCTTTGAAAAGACAATTTTTTTTCAATAATGTTCACTTTTAGTACGTTACAAGACTTCCTTAGACAATTTTTAATGACGTTAGTTCCAAACTAAAAGAATTAGATAGTTTCGCAAAAAAAAATTAATTTTCACTGTATGAAATGTCTTAGAAAAATTTCTGAAAAATTTCTTTGATAAGACAATTTTTTTTCAATAATGTTCACTTTTAGTACGTAAAAAAACTTTCTTAGACAATTTTTAATGACGTTGGTTCCAAACTAAAAGAATTAGATAGTTTTCCAAAAAAAAAAAGTTTTTCACTGTATGAAATGGTTTTGAAAAATTTTTTTAAAAAGACAATTTTTTTTCAATAATGTTCACTTTTAGTACGTAACAAAACTTTCTTAGACAATTTTTAATGACGTTCGTTCCAAACTAAAAGAATTAGATAGTTTCGCAAAAAAAAATTATTTTTCACTGTATGAAATGTCTTTGAAAAACTTCTGAAAAATTTCTTTGAAAAGACAATTTTTTTTCAATAATGTTCACTTTTAGTACGTAAATAAACTTTCTTAGACAATTTTTAATGACGTTAGTTCCAAACTAAAAGAATTAGATAGTTTCGCAAAAAAAAAATATTTTTCACTGTATGAAATGTCTTAGAAAAATTTCTGAAAAATTTCTTTGAAAAGACAATTTTTTTTCAATAATGTTCACTTTTAGTACGTAAATAAACTTTCTTAGACAATTTTTAATGACGTTAGTTCCAAACTAAAAGAATTAGATAGATTCGCAAAAAAAAATTATTTTTCACTGTATGAAATGTCTTAGAAAAATTTCTGAAAAATTTCTTTGAAAAGACAATTTTTTTTCAATAATGTTCACTTTTAGTACGTAAATAAACTTTCTTAGACAATTTTTAATGATGTTAGTTCCAAACTAAAAGAATTAGATAGTTTCGCAAAAAAAAATTATTTTTCACTGTATGAAATGTCTTAGAAAAATTTCTGAAAAATTTTTTTGAAAAGACAATTTTTTTTCAATATTGTTCACTTTTAGTACGTAAAAGAACTTTCTTAGACAATTTTTAATGACGATAGTTCCAAACTAAAGGAATTAGATAGTTTCGCAAAAAAAATTTATTTTTCACTGTATGAAATGTCTTGGAAAAACTTTTGAAAAATTTTTTTGAAAACACAATTTTTTTTCGATAATGTTCACTTTTAGTACGTAAAAAAACTTTCTTAGACAATTTTTAATGACGTTAGTTCCAAACTAAAAGAATTAGATAGTTTTGCAAAAAAAAAAAGTTTTTCACTGTATGAAATGTTTTTAAAAAATTTTTTTGAAAAGACAATTTTTTTTCAATAATGTTCACTTTTAGTACGTTACAAAACTTCCTTAGACAATTTTTAATGACGTTAGTTCCAAACTAAAAGAATTAGATAGTTTCGCAAAAAAAAATTAATTTTCACTGTATGAAATGTCCTTGAAAAATTTTTGAAAAATTTTTTTAAAAAGACAATTTTTCTTCAATAATGTTCACTTTTAGTACGTAAATAAACTTTCTTAGACAATTTTTAATGACGTTAGTTCCAAACTAAAAGAATTAGATAGTTTCGCAAAAAAAAATTAATTTTCACTGTATGAAATGTCTTAGAAAAATTTCTGAAAAATTTCTTTGATAAGACAATTTTTTTTCAATAATGTTCACTTTTAGTACGTAAAAAAACTTTCTTAGACAATTTTTAATGACGTTAGTTCCAAACTAAAAGAATTAGATAGTTTTCCAAAAAAAAAAAGTTTTTCACTGTATGAAATGGTTTTGAAAAATTTTTTTAAAAAGACAATTTTTTTTCAATAATGTTCACTTTTAGTACGTAACAAAACTTTCTTAGACAATTTTTAATGACGTTCGTTCCAAACTAAAAGAATTAGATAGTTTCGCAAAAAAAAATTATTTTTTACTGTATGAAATGTTTTTGAAAAATTTTTGAAAAATTTTTTTGAAAAGACAATTTTTTTTCAATAATGTTCACTTTTAGTACGTAAATAAACTTTCTTAGACAATTTTTAATGACGTTAGTTCCAAACTAAAAGAATTAGATAGTTTCGCAAAAAAAAATTATTTTTCACTGTATGAAATGTCTTTGAAAAACTTCTGAAAAATTTCTTTGAAAAGACAATTTTTTTTCAATAATGTTCACTTTTAGTACGTAAATAAACTTTCTTAGACAATTTTTAATGACGTTAGTTCCAAACTAAAAGAATTAGATAGTTTCGCAAAAAAAAAATATTTTTCACTGTATGAAATGTCTTAGAAAAATTTCTGAAAAATTTCTTTGAAAAGACAATTTTTTTTCAATAATGTTCACTTTTAGTACGTAAATAAACTTTCTTAGACAATTTTTAATGACGTTAGTTCCAAACTAAAAGAATTAGATAGATTCGCAAAAAAAAATTATTTTTCACTGTATGAAATGTCTTAGAAAAATTTCTGAAAAATTTCTTTGAAAAGACAATTTTTTTTCAATAATGTTCACTTTTAGTACGTAAATAAACTTTCTTAGACAATTTTTAATGATGTTAGTTCCAAACTAAAAGAATTAGATAGTTTCGCAAAAAAAAATTATTTTTCACTGTATGAAATGTCTTAGAAAATTTTCTGAAAAATTTCTTTGAAAAGACAATTTTTTTTCAATATTGTTCACTTTTAGTACGTAAAAGAACTTTCTTAGACAATTTTTAATGACGATAGTTCCAAACTAAAGGAATTAGATAGTTTCGCAAAAAAAATTTATTTTTCACTGTATGAAATGTCTTGGAAAAACTTTTGAAAAATTTTTTTGAAAACACAATTTTTTTTCGATAATGTTCACTTTTAGTACGTAAAAAAACTTTCTTAGACAATTTTTAATGACGTTAGTTCCAAACTAAAAGAATTAGATAGTTTTGCAAAAAAAAAAAGTTTTTCACTGTATGAAATGTTTTTAAAAAATTTTTTTGAAAAGACAATTTTTTTTCAATAATGTTCACTTTTAGTACGTTACAAAACTTCCTTAGACAATTTTTAATGACGTTAGTTCCAAACTAAAAGAATTAGATAGTTTCGCAAAAAAAAATTAATTTTCACTGTATGAAATGTCCTTGAAAAATTTTTGAAAAATTTTTTTAAAAAGACAATTTTTTTTCAATAATGTTCACTTTTAGTACGTAAATAAACTTTCTTAGACAATTTTTAATGACGTTAGTTCCAAACTAAAAGAATTAGATAGTTTCGCAAAAAAAAATTAATTTTCACTGTATGAAATGTCTTAGAAAAATTTCTGAAAAATTTCTTTGATAAGACAATTTTTTTTCAATAATGTTCACTTTTAGTACGTAAAAAAACTTTCTTAGACAATTTTTAATGACGTTAGTTCCAAACTAAAAGAATTAGATAGCTTTCCAAAAAAAAAAAGTTTTTCACTGTATGAAATGGTTTTGAAAAATTTTTTTGAAAAGACAATTTTTTTTCAATAATGTTCACTTTTAGTTCGTAAATAAACTTTCTTAGACAATTTTTAATGACGTTAGTTCCAAACTAAAAGAATTAGAGAGTTTTGCAAAAAAAATTATTTTTTACTGCATGAAATGTCTTGAAAAAGTTTTTGAGAAACTTTTGAAAAAGACAATTTTTTTCAATAATGTTCACTTTAGTACGTAAAAAAACTTTCTTAGACAATTTTTAATGACGTTAGTTTCAAACTAAAAGAATTAGATTGTTTCGCAAAAAAAAATTATTTTTCACTGTATGAAATGTCTTAGAAAAGTTTTTGAAAAATTTTTTTGAAAAGGCAATTTTTTTTTAATAATGTTCACTTTTAGTACGTAAAAAAACTTTCTTAGACAATTTTTAATGACGTTAGTTCCAAACTAAAAGAATTAGATAGTTTCGCAAAAAAAAATTATTTTGCACAGTATGAAATGTCTTGGAAAAATTTTTTTCAAAAGACAATTTTTTTTCAATAATGTTCACTTTTAGTACGTAACAAAACTTCCTTAGATGATTTTTAATGACGTTAGTTCCAAACTAAAAGAATTAGATAGTTTCGCAAAAAAAAATTATTTTTCACTGTATGAAATGTCTTAGAAAAAATTTTGAAAAATTTGTTTGAAAACACAATTTTTTTTCGATAATGTTCACTTTTAGTACGTAAAAAAACTTTCTTAGACAATTTTTAATGACGTTAGTTCCAAACAAAAAGAATTAGATAGTTTCGCAAAAAAAAATTATTTTTCACTGTATGAAATGTCTTGGAAAAATTTTTTTAAAAAGACATGTTTTTTTTTCAATAATGTTCACTTTTAGTACGTAAAAAAACTTTCTTAGACAATTTTTAATGACGTTAGTTCCAAACTAAAAGAATTAGATAGTTTCGCAAAAAAAAATTAATTTTCACTGTATGAAATGTCTTAGAAAAATTTCTGAAAAATTTCTTTGATAAGACAACTTTTTTTCAATAATGTTCACTTTTAGTACGTAAAAAAACTTTCTTAGACAATTTTTAATGACGTTAGTTCCAAACTAAAAGAATTAGATAGTTTTCCAAAAAAAAAAAGTTTTTCACTGTATGAAATGGTTTTGAAAAATTTTTTTAAAAAGACAATTTTTTTTCAATAATGTTCACTTTTAGTACGTAACAAAACTTTCTTAGACAATTTTTAATGACGTTCGTTCCAAACTAAAAAAATTAGATAGTTTCGCAAAAAAAAATTATTTTTTACTTAATGAAATGTTTTTGAAAAATTTTTGAAAAATTTTTTTGAAAAGACAATTTTTTTTCAATAATGTTCACTTTTAGTACGTAAATAAACTTTCTTAGACAATTTTTAATGACGTTAGTTCCAAACTAAAAGAATTAGATAGTTTCGCAAAAAAAATTATTTTTCACTGTATGAAATGTCTTAGAAAAACTTCTGAAAAATTTTTTGAAAAGACAATTTTTTTTCAATAATGTTCACTTTTAGTACGTAAATAAACTTTCTTAGACAATTTTTAATGACGTTAGTTCCAAACTAAAAGAATTAGATAGTTTCGCAAAAAAAAATTATTTTTCACTGTATGAAATGTCTTAGAAAAATTTCTGAAAAATTTCTTTGAAAAGACAATTTTTTTTCAATAATGTTCACTTTTAGTACGTAAATAAACTTTCTTAGACAATTTTTAATGACGTTAGTTCCAAACTAAAAGAATTAGATAGTTTCGCAAAAAAAAATTATTTTTCACTGTATGAAATGTCTTAGAAAAACTTCTGAAAAATTTTTTGAAAAGACAATTTTTTTTCAATAATGTTCACTTTTAGTACGTAAATAAACTTTCTTAGACAATTTTTAATGACGTTAGTTCCAAACTAAAAGAATTAGATAGTTTCGCAAAAAAAAATTATTTTTCACTGTATGAAATGTCTTAGAAAAATTTCTGAAAAATTTCTTTGAAAAGACAATTTTTTTTCAATAATGTTCACTTTTAGTACGTAAATAAACTTTCTTAGACAATTTTTAATGATGTTAGTTCCAAACTAAAAGAATTAGATAGTTTCGCAAAAAAAAATTATTTTTCACTGTATGAAATGTCTTAGAAAAATTTCTGAAAAATTTCTTTGAAAAGACAATTTTTTTTCAATAATGTTCACTTTTAGTACGTAAAAAAACTTTCTTAGACAATTTTTAATGACGTTAGTTCCAAACTAAAGGAATTGGATAGTTTCGCAAAAAAAAATTATTTTTCACTGTATGAAATGTCTTAGAAAAATTTCTGAAAAATTTCTTTGAAAAGACAATTTTTTTTCAATAATGTTCACTTTTAGTACGTAAATAAACTTTCTTAGACAATTTTTAATGATGTTAGTTCCAAACTAAAAGAATTAGATAGTTTCGCAAAAAAAGATTTATTTTCACTGTATGAAATGTCTTAGAAAAATTTCTGAAAAATTTCTTTGAAAAGACAATTTTTTTTCAATAATGTTCACTTTTAGTACGTAAATAAACTTTCTTAGACAATTTTTAATGACGTTAGTTCCAAACTAAAAGAATTAGATAGATTCGCAAAAAAAAATTATTTTTCACTGTATGAAATGTCTTAGAAAAATTTCTGAAAAATTTCTTTGAAAAGACAATTTTTTTTCAATAATGTTCACTTTTAGTACGTAAATAAACTTTCTTAGACAATTTTTAATGATGTTAGTTCCAAACTAAAAGAATTAGATAGTTTCGCAAAAAAAAATTATTTTTCACTGTATGAAATGTCTTAGAAAAATTTCGGAAAAATTTCTTTGAAAAGACAATTTTTTTTCAATATTGTTCACTTTTAGTACGTAAAAGAACTTTCTTAGACAATTTTTAATGACGATAGTTCCAAACTAAAGGAATTAGATAGTTTCGCAAAAAAAAATTATTTTTCACTGTATGAAATGTCTTAGAAAAACTTTTGAAAAATTTTTTTGAAAACACAATTTTTTTTCGATAATGTTCACTTTTAGTACGTAAAAAAACTTTCTTAGACAATTTTTAATGACGTTAGTTCCAAACTAAAAGAATTAGATAGTTTTGCAAAAAAAAAAATTTTTCACTCTATGAAATGTTTTTAAAAAATTTTTTTGAAAAGACAATTTTTTTTCAATAATGTTCACTTTTAGTACGTTACAAAACTTCCTTAGACAATTTTTAATGACGTTAGTTCCAAACTAAAAGAATTAGATAGTTTCGCAAAAAAAAATTATTTTTCACTGTATGAAATGTCCTTGAAAAATTTTTGAAAAAAATTTTTTGAAAAGACAATTTTTTTTCAATAATGTTCACTTTTAGTACGTAAATAAACTTTCTTAGACAATTTTTAATGACGTTAGTTCCAAACTAAAAGAATTAGATAGTTTCGCAAAAAAAAATTAATTTTCACTGTGTGAAATGTCTTAGAAAAATTTCTGAAAAATTTCTTTGATAAGACAATTTTTTTTCAATAATGTTCACTTTTAGTACGTAAAAAAACTTTCTTAGACAATTTTTAATGACGTTAGTTCCAAACTAAAAGAATTAGATAGTTTTCCAAAAAAAAAAAGTTTTTCACTGTATGAAATGGTTTTGAAAAATTTTTTTAAAAAGATAATTTTTTTTCAATAATGTTCACTTTTAGTACGTAACAAAACTTTCTTAGACAATTTTTAATGACGTTCGTTCCAAACTAAAAGAATTAGATAGTTTCGCAAAAAAAAATTATTTTTCACTGTATGAAATGTCTTAGAAAAACTTCTGAAAAATTTCTTTGAAAAGACAATTTTTTTTCAATAATGTTCACTTTTAGTACGTAAATAAACTTTCTTAGACAATTTTTAATGACGTTAGTTCCAAACTAAAAGAATTAGATAGTTTCGCAAAAAAAAATTATTTTTCACGGTATGAAATGTCTTGGAAAAAGTTTTTTGAAAAGACAAGTTTTTTTCAATGATGTTCACTTTTAGTACGTAACAAAACTTTCTTAGACAATTTTTAATGACGTTAGTTCCAAACTAAAAGAATTAGATAGTTTCCTAAAAAAAAATTATTTTTTACTGTATGAAATGTCTTAGAAAAATTTTTGAAAAATTTTTTTGAAAAGACAATTTTTTTTCAATAATGTTCACTTTTAGTTCGTAAATAAACTTTCTTAGACAATTTTTAATGACGTTAGTTCCAAACTAAAAGAATTAGAGAGTTTCGCAAAAAAAAATTATTTTGCACAGTATGAAATGTCTTGGAAAAATTTTTTTGAAAAGACAATTTTTTTTCAATAATGTTCACTTTTAGTTCGTAACAAAACTTCCTTAGATGATTTTTAATGACGTTAGTTCCAAACTAAAAGAATTAGATAGTTTCGCAAAAAAAAATTATTTTTCACTGTATGAAATGTCTTAGAAAAAATTTTGAAAAATTTGTTTGAAAACACAATTTTTTTTCGATAATGTTCACTTTTAGTACGTAAAAAACTTTCTTAGACAATTTTTAATGACGTTAGTTCCAAACAAAAAGAATTAGATAGTTTCGCAAAAAAAAATTATTTTTCACTGTATGAAATGTCTTGGAAAATTTTTTTAAAAAGACATGTTTTTTTTTCAATAATGTTCACTTTTAGTACGTAAAAAAACTTTCTTAGACAATTTTTAATGACGTTAGTTCCAAACAAAAAGAATTAGATAGTTTCGCAAAAAAAAATTATTTTTCACTGTATGAAATGTCTTGGAAAAATTTTTTTAAAAAGACATGTTTTTTTTTCAATAATGTTCACTTTTAGTACGTAAAAAAACTTTCTTAGACAATTTTTAATGACGTTAGTTCCAAACTAAAAGAATTAGATAGTTTCGCAAAAAAAAATTATTTTTCACTGTATGAAATGTCTTAGAAAAACTTCTGAAAAATTTCTTTGATAAGACAACTTTTTTTCAATAATGTTCACTTTTAGTACGTAAATAAACTTTCTTAGACAATTTTTAATGACGTTAGTTCCAAACTAAAAGAATTAGATAGTTTCGCAAAAAAAAATTATTTTTCACTGTATGAAATGTCTTAGAAAAACTTCTGAAAAATTTCTTTGAAAAGACAATTTTTTTTCAATAATGTTCACTTTTAGTACGTAAATAAACTTTCTTAGACAATTTTTAATGACGTTAGTTCCAAACTAAAAGAATTAGATAGTTTCGCAAAAAAAAATTATTTTTCACTGTATGAAATGTCTTAGAAAAATTTCTGAAAAATTTCTTTGAAAAGACAATTTTTTTTCAATAATGTTCACTTTTAGTACGTAAATAAACTTTCTTAGACAATTTTTAATGATGTTAGTTCCAAACTAAAAGAATTAGATAGTTTCGCAAAAAAAAATTATTTTTCACTGTATGAAATGTCTTAGAAAAATTTCTGAAAAATTTCTTTAAAAAGACAATTTTTTTTCAATAATGTTCACTTTTAGTACGTAAAAAAACTTTCTTAGACAATTTTTAATGACGTTAGTTCCAAACTAAAGGAATTAGATAGTTTCGCAAAAAAAATTTATTTTTCACTGTATGAAATGTCTTAGAAAAACTTTTAGATTAACTTTTAGAAAAACTTTTAAAACTTAAGATAAAACTTTTAGAAAAACTTTTAGTATGAAATGTCTTAGAAAAACTTTTAGAAAATTTTTTTTTCGATAATGTTCACTTTTAGTACGTAAAAAAACTTTCTTAGACAATTTTTAATGACGTTAGTTCCAAGCTAAAAGAATTAGATAGTTTTGCAAAAAAAAAAGTTTTTCACAGTATGAAATGTTTTTGAAAAATTTTTTTGAAAAGACAATGTTTTTTCAATAATGTTCACTTTTAGTACGTAAATAAACTTTCTTAGACAATTTTTAATGACGTTAGTTCCAAACTAAAAGAATTAGATAGTTTCGCAAAAAAAAATTATTTTTCACTGTATGAAATGTCTTGGAAGAAGTTTTTGAAAAGACAATTTTTTTTCAATGATGTTCACTTTTAGTACGTAAAAAACTTTCTTAGACAATTTTTAATGACATTAGTTCCAAACTAAAAGAATTAGATAGTTTCGCAAAAAAAAATTATTTTTCACTGTATGAAATGTCTTGGAAAATTTTTTTAAAAAGACATGTTTTTTTTTCAATAATGTTCACTTTTAGTACGTAAAAAAACTTTCTTAGACAATTTTTAATGACGTTAGTTCCAAACTAAAAGAATTAGATAGTTTCGCAAAAAAAAATTAATTTTCACTGTATGAAATGTCTTAGAAAAATTTCTGAAAAATTTCTTTGATAAGACAACTTTTTTTCAATAATGTTCACTTTTAGTACGTAAAAAAACTTTCTTAGACAATTTTTAATGACGTTAGTTCCAAACTAAAAGAATTAGATAGTTTTCCAAAAAAAAAAAGTTTTTCACAGTATGAAATGGTATTGAAAAATTTTTTTAAAAAGACAATTTTTTTTCAATAATGTTCACTTTTGGTACGTAACAAAACTTTCTTAGACAATTTTTAATGACGTTCGTTCCAAACTAAAAGAATTAGATAGTTTCGCAAAAAAAAATTATTTTTTACTGTATGAAATGTTTTTGAAAAATTTTTGAAAAATTTTTTTGAAAAGACAATTTTTTTTCAATAATGTTCACTTTTAGTACGTAAATAAACTTTCTTAGACAATTTTTAATGACGTTAGTTCCAAACTAAAAGAATTAGATAGTTTCGCAAAAAAAAATTATTTTTCACTGTATGAAATGTCTTAGAAAAATTTCTGAAAAATTTCTTTGAAAAGACAATTTTTTTTCAATAATGTTCACTTTTAGTACGTAAATAAACTTTCTTAGACAATTTTTAATGATGTTAGTTCCAAACTAAAAGAATTAGATAAATTCGCAAAAAAAAATTATTTTTCACTGTATGAAATGTCTTAGAAAAATTTCTGAAAAATTTCTTTAAAAAGACAATTTTTTTTCAATAATGTTCACTTTTAGTACGTAAAAAAACTTTCTTAGACAATTTTTAATGACGTTAGTTCCAAACTAAAGGAATTAGATAGTTTCGCAAAAAAAATTTATTTTTCACTGTATGAAATGTCTTAGAAAAACTTTTAGATTAACTTTTAGAAAAACTTTTAAAACTTAAGATAAAACTTTTAGAAAAACTTTTAGTATGAAATGTCTTAGAAAAACTTTTAGAAAATTTTTTTTTCGATAATGTTCACTTTTAGTACGTAAAAAAACTTTCTTAGACAATTTTTAATGACGTTAGTTCCAAGCTAAAAGAATTAGATAGTTTTGCAAAAAAAAAAGTTTTTCACAGTATGAAATGTTTTTGAAAAATTTTTTTGAAAAGACAATGTTTTTTCAATAATGTTCACTTTTAGTACGTAAATAAACTTTCTTAGACAATTTTTAATGACGTTAGTTCCAAACTAAAAGAATTAGATAGTTTCGCAAAAAAAAATTATTTTTCACTGTATGAAATGTCTTGGAAAAAGTTTTTGAAAAGACAATTTTTTTTCAATGATGTTCACTTTTAGTACGTAAAAAACTTTCTTAGACAATTTTTAATGACATTAGTTCCAAACTAAAAGAATTAGATAGTTTCGCAAAAAAAAATTATTTTTCACTGTATGAAATGTCTTGGAAAATTTTTTTAAAAAGACATGTTTTTTTTTCAATAATGTTCACTTTTAGTACGTAAAAAAACTTTCTTAGACAATTTTTAATGACGTTAGTTCCAAACTAAAAGAATTAGATAGTTTCGCAAAAAAAAATTAATTTTCACTGTATGAAATGTCTTAGAAAAATTTCTGAAAAATTTCTTTGATAAGACAACTTTTTTTCAATAATGTTCACTTTTAGTACGTAAAAAAACTTTCTTAGACAATTTTTAATGACGTTAGTTCCAAACTAAAAGAATTAGATAGTTTTCCAAAAAAAAAAACTTTTTCACAGTATGAAATGGTATTGAAAAATTTTTTTAAAAAGACAATTTTTTTTCAATACTGTTCACTTTTGGTACGTAACAAAACTTTCTTAGACAATTTTTAATGACGTTCGTTCCAAACTAAAAGAATTAGATAGTTTCGCAAAAAAAAATTATTTTTTACTGTATGAAATGTTTTTGAAAAATTTTTGAAAAATTTTTTTGAAAAGACAATTTTTTTTCAATAATGTTCACTTTTAGTACGTAAATAAACTTTCTTAGACAATTTTTAATGACGTTAGTTCCAAACTAAAAGAATTAGATAGTTTCGCAAAAAAAAATTATTTTTCACTGTATGAAATGTCTTAGAAAAACTTCTGAAAAATTTCTTTGAAAAGACAATTTTTTTTCAATAATGTTCACTTTTAGTTCGTAAATAAACTTTCTTAGACAATTTTTAATGACGTTAGTTCCAAACTAAAAGAATTAGAGAGTTTTGCAAAAGAAATTATTTTTTACTGCATGAAATGTCTTGAAAAAGTTTTAGAGAAACTTTTGAAAAAGACAATTTTTTTCAATAATGTTCACTTTTAGTACGTAAATAAACTTTCTTAGACAATTTTTAATGACGTTAGTTCCAAACTAAAAGAATTAGATAGATTCGCTAAAAAAAATTATTTTTCACTGTATGAAATGTCTTAGAAAAATTTCTGAAAAATTTCTTTGAAAAGACAATTTTTTTTCAATAATGTTCACTTTTAGTACGTAAATAAACTTTCTTAGACAATTTTTAATGATGTTAGTTCCAAACTAAAAGAATTAGATAGTTTCGCAAAAAAAAATTATTTTTCACTGTATGAAATGTCTTAGAAAAATTTCTGAAAAATTTCTTTGAAAAGACAATTTTTTTTCAATATTGTTCACTTTTAGTACGTAAAAGAACTTTCTTAGACAATTTTTAATGACGATAGTTCCAAACTAAAGGAATTAGATACTTTCGCAAAAAAAAATTATTTTTCACTGTATGAAATGTCTTAGAAAAACTTTTGAAAAATTTTTTTGAAAACACAATTTTTTTTCGATAATGTTCACTTTTAGTACGTAAAAAAACTTTCTTAGACAATTTTTAATGACGTTAGTTCCAAACTAAAAGAATTAGATAGTTTTGCAAAAAAAAAAAGTTTTTCACTGTATGAAATGTTTTTAAAAAATTTTTTTGAAAAGACAATTTTTTTTCAATAATGTTCACTTTTAGTACGTTGCAAAACTTCCTTAGACAATTTTTAATGACGTTAGTTCCAAACTAAAAGAATTAGATAGTTTCGCAAAAAAAAATTAATTTTCACTGTATGAAATGTCTTAGAAAAATTTCTGAAAAATTTCTTTGATAAGACAACTTTTTTTCAATAATGTTCACTTTTAGTACGTAAAAAAACTTTCTTAGACAATTTTTAATGACGTTAGTTCCAAACTAAAAGAATTAGATAGTTTTCCAAAAAAAAAAAGTTTTTCACAGTATGAAATGGTATTGAAAAATTTTTTTAAAAAGACAATTTTTTTTCAATAATGTTCACTTTTGGTACGTAACAAAACTTTCTTAGACAATTTTTAATGACGTTCGTTCCAAACTAAAAGAATTAGATAGTTTCGCAAAAAAAAATTATTTTTTACTGTATGAAATGTTTTTGAAAAATTTTTGAAAAATTTTTTTGAAAAGACAATTTTTTTTCAATAATGTTCACTTTTAGTACGTAAATAAACTTTCTTAGACAATTTTTAATGACGTTAGTTCCAAACTAAAAGAATTAGATAGTTTCGCAAAAAAAAATTATTTTTCACTGTATGAAATGTCTTAGAAAAACTTCTGAAAAATTTCTTTGAAAAGACAATTTTTTTTCAATAATGTTCACTTTTAGTTCGTAAATAAACTTTCTTAGACAATTTTTAATGACGTTAGTTCCAAACTAAAAGAATTAGAGAGTTTTGCAAAAGAAATTATTTTTTACTGCATGAAATGTCTTGAAAAAGTTTTAGAGAAACTTTTGAAAAAGACAATTTTTTTCAATAATGTTCACTTTAGTACGTAAAAAAACTTTCTTAGACAATTTTTAATGACGTTAGTTTCAAACTAAAAGAATTAGATTGTTTCCCAAAAAAAAATTATTTTTCACTGTATGAAATGTCTTAGAAAAGTTTTTGAAAAATTTTTTTGAAAAGGCAATTTTTTTTTAATAATGTTCACTTTTAGTACGTAAAAAAACTTTCTTAGACAATTTTTAATGACGTTAGTTCCAAACTAAAGAATTAGATAGTTTCGCAAAAAAAAATTATTTTGCACAGTATGAAATGTCTTGGAAAAATTTTTTTGAAAAGACAATTTTTTTTCAATAATGTTCACTTTTAGTACGTAACAAAACTTCCTTAGATGATTTTTAATGACGTTAGTTCCAAACTAAAAGAATTAGATAGTTTCGCAAAAAAAAATTATTTTTCACTGTATGAAATGTCTTAGAAAATTTCTGAAAAATTTCTTTGAAAAGACAATTTTTTTTCAATAATGTTCACTTTTAGTACGTAAATAAACTTTCTTAGACAATTTTTAATGATGTTAGTTCCAAACTAAAAGAATTAGATAGTTTTGCAAAAAAAAAAAGTTTTTCACTGTATGAAATGTTTTTGAAAAATTTTTTTGAAAAGACAATTTTTTTTCAATAATGTTCACTTTTAGTACGTAAATAAACTTTCTTAGACAATTTTTAATGACGTTAGTTCCAAACTAAAAGAATTAGATAGTTTCGCAAAAAAAAATTATTTTTCACTGTATGAAATGTCTTGGAAAAAGTTTTTGAAAAGACAAGTTTTTTTCAATGATGTTCACTTTTAGTACGTAAAAAAACTTTCTTAGACAATTTTTAATGACATTAGTTCCAAACTAAAAGAATTAGATAGTTTCGCAAAAAAAATTATTTTTCACTGTATGAAATGTTTTACAAAATTTTTGAAAAATTTTTTTGAAAACACAATTTTTTTTCGATAATGTTCACTTTTAGTACGTAAAAAAACTTTCTTAGACAATTTTTAATGACGTTAGTTCCAAACTAAAAGAATTAGATAGTTTTGCAAAAAAAAAAATTTTTCACTGTATGAAATGTTTTTAAAAAATTTTTTTGAAAAGACAATTTTTTTCAATAATGTTCACTTTTAGTACGTTACAAAACTTCCTTAGACAATTTTTAATGACGTTAGTTCCAAACTAAAAGAATTAGATAGTTTCGCAAAAAAAAATTATTTTTCACTGTATGAAATGTCCTTGAAAAATTTTTGAAAAATTTTTTTGAAAAGACAATTTTTTTTCAATAATGTTCACTTTTAGTACGTAAATAAACTTTCTTAGACAATTTTTAATGACGTTAGTTCCAAACTAAAAGAATTAGATAGTTTCGCAAAAAAAAATTAATTTTCACTGTATGAAATGTCTTAGAAAAATTTCTGAAAAATTTCTTTGATAAGACAATTTTTTTTCAATAATGTTCACTTTTAGTACGTAAAAAAACTTTCTTAGACAATTTTTAATGACGTTAGTTCCAAACTAAAAGAATTAGATAGTTTTCCAAAAAAAAAAAGTTTTTCACTGTATGAAATGGTTTTGAAAAGTTTTTTTAAAAAGATAATTTTTTTTCAATAATGTTCACTTTTAGTACATAACAAAACTTTCTTAGACAATTTTTAATGACGTTCGTTCCAAACTAAAAGAATTAGATAGTTTCGCAAAAAAAAATTATTTTTTACTGTATGAAATGTTTTTGAAAAATTTTTGAAAAATTTTTTTGAAAAGACAATTTTTTTTCAATAATGTTCACTTTTAGTACGTAAATAAACTTTCTTAGACAATTTTTAATGACGTTAGTTCCAAACTAAAAGAATTAGATAGTTTCGCAAAAAAAAATTATTTTTCACTGTATGAAATGTCTTAGAAAAACTTCTGAAAAATTTCTTTGAAAAGACAATTTTTTTTCAATAATGTTCACTTTTAGTACGTAAATAAACTTTCTTAGACAATTTTTAATGACGTTAGTTCCAAACTAAAAGAATTAGATAGTTTCGCAAAAAAAAATTATTTTTCACGGTATGAAATGTCTTGGAAAAAGTTTTTTGAAAAGACAAGTTTTTTTCAATGATGTTCACTTTTAGTACGTAACAAAACTTTCTTAGACAATTTTTAATGACGTTAGTTCCAAACTAAAAGAATTAGATAGTTTCCTAAAAAAAAATTATTTTTTACTGTATGAAATGTCTTAGAAAAATTTTTGAAAAATTTTTTTGAAAAGACAATTTTTTTTCAATAATGTTCACTTTTAGTTCGTAAATAAACTTTCTTAGACAATTTTTAATGACGTTAGTTCCAAACTAAAAGAATTAGAGAGTTTTGCAAAAAAAAATTATTTTGCACAGTATGAAATGTCTTGGAAAAATTTTTTTGAAAAGACAATTTTTTTTCAATAATGTTCACTTTTAGTACGTAACAAAACTTCCTTAGATGATTTTTAATGACGTTAGTTCCAAACTAAAAGAATTAGATAGTTTCGCAAAAAAAAATTATTTTTCACTGTATGAAATGTCTTAGAAAAAATTTTGAAAAATTTGTTTGAAAACACAATTTTTTTTCGATAATGTTCACTTTTAGTACGTAAAAAACTTTCTTAGACAATTTTTAATGACGTTAGTTCCAAACAAAAAGAATTAGATAGTTTCGCAAAAAAAAATTATTTTTCACTGTATGAAATGTCTTGGAAAATTTTTTTAAAAAGACATGTTTTTTTTTCAATAATGTTCACTTTTAGTACGTAAAAAAACTTTCTTAGACAATTTTTAATGACGTTAGTTCCAAACTAAAAGAATTAGATAGTTTCGCAAAAAAAAATTAATTTTCACTGTATGAAATGTCTTAGAAAAATTTCTGAAAAATTTCTTTGATAAGACAACTTTTTTTCAATAATGTTCACTTTTAGTACGTAAAAAAACTTTCTTAGACAATTTTTAATGACGTTAGTTCCAAACTAAAAGAATTAGATAGTTTTCCAAAAAAAAAAAGTTTTTCACAGTATGAAATGGTATTGAAAAATTTTTTTAAAAAGACAATTTTTTTTCAATAATGTTCACTTTTGGTACGTAACAAAACTTTCTTAGACAATTTTTAATGACGTTCGTTCCAAACTAAAAGAATTAGATAGTTTCGCAAAAAAAAATTATTTTTTACTGTATGAAATGTTTTTGAAAAATTTTTGAAAAATTTTTTTGAAAAGACAATTTTTTTTCAATAATGTTCACTTTTAGTACGTAAATAAACTTTCTTAGACAATTTTTAATGACGTTAGTTCCAAACTAAAAGAATTAGATAGTTTCGCAAAAAAAAATTAATTTTCACTGTATGAAATGTCTTAGAAAAATTTCTGAAAAATTTCTTTGATAAGACAATTTTTTTTCAATAATGTTCACTTTTAGTACGTAAAAAAACTTTCTTAGACAATTTTTAATGACGTTAGTTCCAAACTAAAAGAATTAGATAGTTTTCCAAAAAAAAAAAGTTTTTCACTGTATGAAATGGTTTTGAAAAATTTTTTTAAAAAGACAATTTTTTTTCAATAATGTTCACTTTTAGTACGTAACAAAACTTTCTTAGACAATTTTTAATGACGTTCGTTCCAAACTAAAAGAATTAGATAGTTTCGCAAAAAAAAATTATTTTTTACTGTATGAAATGTTTTTGAAAAATTTTTGAAAAATTTTTTTGAAAAGACAATTTTTTTTCAATAATGTTCACTTTTAGTACGTAAATAAACTTTCTTAGACAATTTTTAATGACGTTAGTTCCAAACTAAAAGAATTAGATAGTTTCGCAAAAAAAAATTATTTTTCACTGTATGAAATGTCTTTGAAAAACTTCTGAAAAATTTCTTTGAAAAGACAATTTTTTTTCAATAATGTTCACTTTTAGTACGTAAATAAACTTTCTTAGACAATTTTTAATGACGTTAGTTCCAAACTAAAAGAATTAGATAGTTTCGCAAAAAAAAAATATTTTTCACTGTATGAAATGTCTTAGAAAGATTTCTGAAAAATTTCTTTGAAAAGACAATTTTTTTTCAATAATGTTCACTTTTAGTACGTAAATAAACTTTCTTAGACAATTTTTAATGACGTTAGTTCCAAACTAAAAGAATTAGATAGATTCGCAAAAAAAAATTATTTTTCACTGTATGAAATGTCTTAGAAAAATTTCTGAAAAATTTCTTTGAAAAGACAATTTTTTTTCAATAATGTTCACTTTTAGTACGTAAATAAACTTTCTTAGACAATTTTTAATGATGTTAGTTCCAAACTAAAAGAATTAGATAGTTTCGCAAAAAAAAATTATTTTTCACTGTATGAAATGTCTTAGAAAAATTTCTGAAAAATTTTTTTGAAAAGACAATTTTTTTTCAATATTGTTCACTTTTAGTACGTAAAAGAACTTTCTTAGACAATTTTTAATGACGATAGTTCCAAACTAAAGGAATTAGATAGTTTCGCAAAAAAAATTTATTTTTCACTGTATGAAATGTCTTGGAAAAACTTTTGAAAAATTTTTTTGAAAACACAATTTTTTTTCGATAATGTTCACTTTTAGTACGTAAAAAAACTTTCTTAGACAATTTTTAATGACGTTAGTTCCAAACTAAAAGAATTAGATAGTTTCGCAAAAAAAAAAAGTTTTTCACTGTATGAAATGTTTTTAAAAAATTTTTTTGAAAAGACAATTTTTTTTCAATAATGTTCACTTTTAGTACGTTACAAAACTTCCTTAGACAATTTTTAATGACGTTAGTTCCAAACTAAAAGAATTAGATAGTTTCGCAAAAAAAAATTAATTTTCACTGTATGAAATGTCCTTGAAAAATTTTTGAAAAATTTTTTTAAAAAGACAATTTTTTTTCAATAATGTTCACTTTTAGTACGTAAATAAACTTTCTTAGACAATTTTTAATGACGTTAGTTCCAAACTAAAAGAATTAGATAGTTTCCCAAAAAAAAATTATTTTTCACGGTATGAAATGTCTTGGAAAAAGTTTTTTGAAAAGACAAGTTTTTTTCAATGATGTTCACTTTTAGTACGTAACAAAACTTTCTTAGACAATTTTTAATGACGTTAGTTCCAAACTAAAAGAATTAGATAGTTTCGCAAAAAAAAATTATTTTTTACTGTATGAAATGTCTTAGAAAAATTTTTGAAAAATTTTTTTGAAAAGACAATTTTTTTTCAATAATGTTCACTTTTAGTTCGTAAATAAACTTTCTTAGACAATTTTTAATGACGTTAGTTCCAAACTAAAAGAATTAGATAGTTTTGCAAAAAAAATTATTTTTTACTGCATGAAATGTCTTGAAAAAGTTTTTGAGAAACTTTTGAAAAAGACAATTTTTTTCAATAATGTTCACTTTAGTACGTAAAAAAACTTTCTTAGACAATTTTTAATGACGTTAGTTTCAAACTAAAAGAATTAGATTGTTTCGCAAAAAAAAATTATTTTTCACTGTATGAAATGTCTTAGAAAAGTTTTTGAAAAATTTTTTTGAAAAGGCAATTTTTTTTCAATAATGTTCACTTTTAGTACGTAAAAAAACTTTCTTAGACAATTTTTAATGACGTTAGTTCCAAACTAAAAGAATTAGATAGTTTCGCAAAAAAAAATTATTTTGCACAGTATGAAATGTCTTGGAAAAATTTTTTTGAAAAGACAATTTTTTTTCAATAATGTTCACTTTTAGTACGTAACAAAACTTCCTTAGATGATTTTTAATGACGTTAGTTCCAAACTAAAAGAATTAGATAGTTTCGCAAAAAAAAATTATTTTTCACTGTATGAAATGTTTTTGAAAAATTTTTGAAAAATTTTTTTGAAAAGACAATTTTTTTTCAATAATGTTCACTTTTAGTACGTAAATAAACTTTCTTAGACAATTTTTAATGACGTTAGTCCCAAACTAAAAGAATTAGATAGTTTCGCAAAAAAAAATTATTTTTCACTGTATGAAATGTCTTAGAAAAACTTCTGAAAAATATCTTTGAAAAGACAATTTTTTTTCAATAATGTTCACTTTTAGTACGTAAAAAAACTTTCTTAGACAATTTTTAATGACGTTAGTTCCAAACTAAAAGAATTAGATAGTTTCGCAAAAAAAAATTATTTTTCACTGTATGAAATGTCTTAGAAAAATTTCTGAAAAATTTCTTTGAAAAGACAATTTTTTTTCAATAATGTTCACTTTTAGTACGTAAATAAACTTTCTTAGACAATTTTTAATGACGTTAGTTCCAAACTAAAAGAATTAGATAGATTCGCAAAAAAAAATTATTTTTCACTGTATGAAATGTCTCAGAAAAATTTCTGAAAAATTTCATTGAAAAGACAATTTTTTTTCAATAATGTTCACTTTTAGTACGTTACAAGACTTCCTTAGACAATTTTTAATGACGTTAGTTCCAAACTAAAAGAATTAGATAGTTTCGCAAAAAAAAATTAATTTTCACTGTATGAAATGTCTTAGAAAAATTTCTGAAAAATTTCTTTGATAAGACAATTTTTTTTCAATAATGTTCACTTTTAGTACGTAAAAAAACTTTCTTAGACAATTTTTAATGACGTTAGTTCCAAACTAAAAGAATTAGATAGTTTTCCAAAAAAAAAAAGTTTTTCACTGTATGAAATGGTTTTGAAAAATTTTTTTAAAAAGACAATTTTTTTTCAATAATGTTCACTTTTAGTACGTAACAAAACTTTCTTAGACAATTTTTAATGACGTTCGTTCCAAACTAAAAGAATTAGATAGTTTCGCAAAAAAAAATTATTTTTTACTGTATGAAATGTTTTTGAAAAACTTTTGAAAAATTTTTTTGAAAAGACAATTTTTTTTCAATAATGTTCACTTTTAGTACGTAAATAAACTTTCTTAGACAATTTTTAATGACGTTAGTTCCAAACTAAAAGAATTAGATAGTTTCGCAAAAAAAAATTATTTTTCACTGTATGAAATGTCTTTGAAAAACTTCTGAAAAATTTCTTTGAAAAGACAATTTTTTTTCAATAATGTTCACTTTTAGTACGTAAATAAACTTTCTTAGACAATTTTTAATGACGTTAGTTCCAAACTAAAAGAATTAGATAGTTTCGCAAAAAAAAAATATTTTTCACTGTATGAAATGTCTTAGAAAAATTTCTGAAAAATTTCTTTGAAAAGACAATTTTTTTTCAATAATGTTCACTTTTAGTACGTAAATAAACTTTCTTAGACAATTTTTAATGACGTTAGTTCCAAACTAAAAGAATTAGATAGATTCGCAAAAAAAAATTATTTTTCACTGTATGAAATGTCTTAGAAAAATTTCTGAATAATTTCTTTGAAAAGACAATTTTTTTTCAATAATGTTCACTTTTAGTACGTAAATAAACTTTCTTAGACAATTTTTAATGATGTTAGTTCCAAACTAAAAGAATTAGATAGTTTCGCAAAAAAAAATTATTTTTCACTGTATGAAATGTCTTAGAAAAATTTCTGAAAAATTTCTTTGAAAAGACAATTTTTTTTCAATATTGTTCACTTTTAGTACGTAAAAGAACTTTCTTAGACAATTTTTAATGACGATAGTTCCAAACTAAAGGAATTAGATAGTTTCGCAAAAAAAATTTATTTTTCACTGTATGAAATGTCTTGGAAAAACTTTTGAAAAATTTTTTTGAAAACACAATTTTTTTTCGATAATGTTCACTTTTAGTACGTAAAAAAACTTTCTTAGACAATTTTTAATGACGTTAGTTCCAAACTAAAAGAATTAGATAGTTTTGCAAAAAAAAAAGTTTTTCACTGTATGAAATGTTTTTAAAAAATTTTTTTGAAAAGACAATTTTTTTTCAATAATGTTCACTTTTAGTACGTTACAAAACTTCCTTAGACAATTTTTAATGACGTTAGTTCCAAACTAAAAGAATTAGATAGTTTCGCAAAAAAAAATTAATTTTCACTGTATGAAATGTCCTTGAAAAATTTTTGAAAAATTTTTTTAAAAAGACAATTTTTTTTCAATAATGTTCACTTTTAGTACGTAAATAAACTTTCTTAGACAATTTTTAATGACGTTAGTTCCAAACTAAAAGAATTAGATAGTTTCGCAAAAAAAAATTAATTTTCACTGTATGAAATGTCTTAGAAAAATTTCTGAAAAATTTCTTTGATAAGACAATTTTTTTTCAATAATGTTCACTTTTAGTACGTAAAAAAACTTTCTTAGACAATTTTTAATGACGTTAGTTCCAAACTAAAAGAATTAGATAGTTTTCCAAAAAAAAAAAGTTTTTCACTGTATGAAATGGTTTTGAAAAATTTTTTTGAAAAGACAATTTTTTTTCAATAATGTTCACTTTTAGTTCGTAAATAAACTTTCTTAGACAATTTTTAATGACGTTAGTTCCAAACTAAAAGAATTAGAGAGTTTTGCAAAAAAAATTATTTTTTACTGCATGAAATGTCTTGAAAAAGTTTTTGAGAAACTTTTGAAAAAGACAATTTTTTTCAATAATGTTCACTTTAGTACGTAAAAAAACTTTCTTAGACAATTTTTAATGACGTTAGTTTCAAACTAAAAGAATTAGATTGTTTCGCAAAAAAAAATTATTTTTCACTGTATGAAATGTCTTAGAAAAGTTTTTGAAAAATTTTTTTGAAAAGGCAATTTTTTTTTAATAATGTTCACTTTTAGTACGTAAAAAAACTTTCTTAGACAATTTTTAATGACGTTAGTTCCAAACTAAAAGAATTAGATAGTTTCGCAAAAAAAAATTATTTTGCACAGTATGAAATGTCTTGGAAAAATTTTTTTCAAAAGACAATTTTTTTTCAATAATGTTCACTTTTAGTACGTAACAAAACTTCCTTAGATGATTTTTAATGACGTTAGTTCCAAACTAAAAGAATTAGATAGTTTCGCAAAAAAAAATTATTTTTCACTGTATGAAATGTCTTAGAAAAAATTTTGAAAAATTTGTTTGAAAACACAATTTTTTTTCGATAATGTTCACTTTTAGTACGTAAAAAAACTTTCTTAGACAATTTTTAATGACGTTAGTTCCAAACAAAAAGAATTAGATAGTTTCGCAAAAAAAAATTATTTTTCACTGTATGAAATGTCTTGGAAAAATTTTTTTAAAAAGACATGTTTTTTTTTCAATAATGTTCACTTTTAGTACGTAAAAAAACTTTCTTAGACAATTTTTAATGACGTTAGTTCCAAACTAAAAGAATTAGATAGTTTCGCAAAAAAAAATTAATTTTCACTGTATGAAATGTCTTAGAAAAATTTCTGAAAAATTTCTTTGATAAGACAACTTTTTTTCAATAATGTTCACTTTTAGTACGTAAAAAAACTTTCTTAGACAATTTTTAATGACGTTAGTTCCAAACTAAAAGAATTAGATAGTTTTCCAAAAAAAAAAAGTTTTTCACTGTATGAAATGGTTTTGAAAAATTTTTTTAAAAAGACAATTTTTTTTCAATAATGTTCACTTTTAGTACGTAACAAAACTTTCTTAGACAATTTTTAATGACGTTCGTTCCAAACTAAAAAAATTAGATAGTTTCGCAAAAAAAAATTATTTTTTACTTAATGAAATGTTTTTGAAAAATTTTTGAAAAATTTTTTTGAAAAGACAATTTTTTTTCAATAATGTTCACTTTTAGTACGTAAATAAACTTTCTTAGACAATTTTTAATGACGTTAGTTCCAAACTAAAAGAATTAGATAGTTTCGCAAAAAAAATTATTTTTCACTGTATGAAATGTCTTAGAAAAACTTCTGAAAAATTTTTTGAAAAGACAATTTTTTTTCAATAATGTTCACTTTTAGTACGTAAATAAACTTTCTTAGACAATTTTTAATGACGTTAGTTCCAAACTAAAAGAATTAGATAGTTTCGCAAAAAAAAATTATTTTTCACTGTATGAAATGTCTTAGAAAAATTTCTGAAAAATTTCTTTGAAAAGACAATTTTTTTTCAATAATGTTCACTTTTAGTACGTAAATAAACTTTCTTAGACAATTTTTAATGATGTTAGTTCCAAACTAAAAGAATTAGATAGTTTCGCAAAAAAAAATTATTTTTCACTGTATGAAATGTCTTAGAAAAATTTCTGAAAAATTTCTTTGAAAAGACAATTTTTTTTCAATAATGTTCACTTTTAGTACGTAAATAAACTTTCTTAGACAATTTTTAATGACGTTAGTTCCAAACTAAAAGAATTAGATAGTTTCGCAAAAAAAAATTATTTTTCACTGTATGAAATGTCTTAGAAAAACTTCTGAAAAATTTTTTGAAAAGACAATTTTTTTTCAATAATGTTCACTTTTAGTACGTAAATAAACTTTCTTAGACAATTTTTAATGACGTTAGTTCCAAACTAAAAGAATTAGATAGTTTCGCAAAAAAAAATTATTTTTCACTGTATGAAATGTCTTAGAAAAATTTCTGAAAAATTTCTTTGAAAAGACAATTTTTTTTCAATAATGTTCACTTTTAGTACGTAAATAAACTTTCTTAGACAATTTTTAATGATGTTTGTTCCAAACTAAAAGAATTAGATAGTTTCGCAAAAAAAAATTATTTTTCACTGTATGAAATGTCTTAGAAAAATTTCTGAAAAATTTCTTTGAAAAGACAATTTTTTTTCAATAATGTTCACTTTTAGTACGTAAAAAAACTTTCTTAGACAATTTTTAATGACGTTAGTTCCAAACTAAAGGAATTGGATAGTTTCGCAAAAAAAAATTATTTTTCACTGTATGAAATGTCTTAGAAAAATTTCTGAAAAATTTCTTTGAAAAGACAATTTTTTTTCAATAATGTTCACTTTTAGTACGTAAATAAACTTTCTTAGACAATTTTTAATGATGTTAGTTCCAAACTAAAAGAATTAGATAGTTTCGCAAAAAAAGATTTATTTTCACTGTATGAAATGTCTTAGAAAAATTTCTGAAAAATTTCTTTGAAAAGACAATTTTTTTTCAATAATGTTCACTTTTAGTACGTAAATAAACTTTCTTAGACAATTTTTAATGACGTTAGTTCCAAACTAAAAGAATTAGATAGATTCGCAAAAAAAAATTATTTTTCACTGTATGAAATGTCTTAGAAAAATTTCTGAAAAATTTCTTTGAAAAGACAATTTTTTTTCAATAATGTTCACTTTTAGTACGTAAATAAACTTTCTTAGACAATTTTTAATGATGTTAGTTCCAAACTAAAAGAATTAGATAGTTTCGCAAAAAAAAATTATTTTTCACTGTATGAAATGTCTTAGAAAAATTTCGGAAAAATTTCTTTGAAAAGACAATTTTTTTTCAATATTGTTCACTTTTAGTACGTAAAAGAACTTTCTTAGACAATTTTTAATGACGATAGTTCCAAACTAAAGGAATTAGATAGTTTCGCAAAAAAAAATTATTTTTCACTGTATGAAATGTCTTAGAAAAACTTTTGAAAAATTTTTTTGAAAACACAATTTTTTTTCGATAATGTTCACTTTTAGTACGTAAAAAAACTTTCTTAGACAATTTTTAATGACGTTAGTTCCAAACTAAAAGAATTAGATAGTTTTGCAAAAAAAAAAATTTTTCACTGTATGAAATGTTTTTAAAAAATTTTTTTGAAAAGACAATTTTTTTTCAATAATGTTCACTTTTAGTACGTTACAAAACTTCCTTAGACAATTTTTAATGACGTTAGTTCCAAACTAAAAGAATTAGATAGTTTCGCAAAAAAAAATTATTTTTCACTGTATGAAATGTCCTTGAAAAATTTTTGAAAAAAATTTTTTGAAAAGACAATTTTTTTTCAATAATGTTCACTTTTAGTACGTAAATAAACTTTCTTAGACAATTTTTAATGACGTTAGTTCCAAACTAAAAGAATTAGATAGTTTCGCAAAAAAAAATTAATTTTCACTGTGTGAAATGTCTTAGAAAAATTTCTGAAAAATTTCTTTGATAAGACAATTTTTTTTCAATAATGTTCACTTTTAGTACGTAAAAAAACTTTCTTAGACAATTTTTAATGACGTTAGTTCCAAACTAAAAGAATTAGATAGTTTTCCAAAAAAAAAAAGTTTTTCACTGTATGAAATGGTTTTGAAAAATTTTTTTAAAAAGATAATTTTTTTTCAATAATGTTCACTTTTAGTACGTAACAAAACTTTCTTAGACAATTTTTAATGACGTTCGTTCCAAACTAAAAGAATTAGATAGTTTCGCAAAAAAAAATTATTTTTTACTGTATGAAATGTCTTAGAAAAACTTCTGAAAAATTTCTTTGAAAAGACAATTTTTTTTCAATAATGTTCACTTTTAGTACGTAAATAAACTTTCTTAGACAATTTTTAATGACGTTAGTTCCAAACTAAAAGAATTAGATAGTTTCGCAAAAAAAAATTATTTTTCACTGTATGAAATGTCTTGGAAAAAGTTTTTTGAAAAGACAAGTTTTTTTCAATGATGTTCACTTTTAGTACGTAACAAAACTTTCTTAGACAATTTTTAATGACGTTAGTTCCAAACTAAAAGAATTAGATAGTTTCCTAAAAAAAAATTATTTTTTACTGTATGAAATGTCTTAGAAAAATTTTTGAAAAATTTTTTTGAAAAGACAATTTTTTTTCAATAATGTTCACTTTTAGTTCGTAAATAAACTTTCTTAGACAATTTTTAATGACGTTAGTTCCAAACTAAAAGAATTAGAGAGTTTCGCAAAAAAAAATTATTTTGCACAGTATGAAATGTCTTGGAAAAATTTTTTTGAAAAGACAATTTTTTTTCAATAATGTTCACTTTTAGTTCGTAACAAAACTTCCTTAGATGATTTTTAATGACGTTAGTTCCAAACTAAAAGAATTAGATAGTTTCGCAAAAAAAAATTATTTTTCACTGTATGAAATGTCTTAGAAAAAATTTTGAAAAATTTGTTTGAAAACACAATTTTTTTTCGATAATGTTCACTTTTAGTACGTAAAAAACTTTCTTAGACAATTTTTAATGACGTTAGTTCCAAACAAAAAGAATTAGATAGTTTCGCAAAAAAAAATTATTTTTCACTGTATGAAATGTCTTGGAAAATTTTTTTAAAAAGACATGTTTTTTTTTCAATAATGTTCACTTTTAGTACGTAAAAAAACTTTCTTAGACAATTTTTAATGACGTTAGTTCCAAACAAAAAGAATTAGATAGTTTCGCAAAAAAAAATTATTTTTCACTGTATGAAATGTCTTGGAAAAATTTTTTTAAAAAGACATGTTTTTTTTTCAATAATGTTCACTTTTAGTACGTAAAAAAACTTTCTTAGACAATTTTTAATGACGTTAGTTCCAAACTAAAAGAATTAGATAGTTTCGCAAAAAAAAATTATTTTTCACTGTATGAAATGTCTTAGAAAAACTTCTGAAAAATTTCTTTGATAAGACAACTTTTTTTCAATAATGTTCACTTTTAGTACGTAAATAAACTTTCTTAGACAATTTTTAATGACGTTAGTTCCAAACTAAAAGAATTAGATAGTTTCGCAAAAAAAAATTATTTTTCACTGTATGAAATGTCTTAGAAAAACTTCTGAAAAATTTCTTTGAAAAGACAATTTTTTTTCAATAATGTTCACTTTTAGTACGTAAATAAACTTTCTTAGACAATTTTTAATGACGTTAGTTCCAAACTAAAAGAATTAGATAGTTTCGCAAAAAAAAATTATTTTTCACTGTATGAAATGTCTTAGAAAAATTTCTGAAAAATTTCTTTGAAAAGACAATTTTTTTTCAATAATGTTCACTTTTAGTACGTAAATAAACTTTCTTAGACAATTTTTAATGATGTTAGTTCCAAACTAAAAGAATTAGATAGTTTCGCAAAAAAAAATTATTTTTCACTGTATGAAATGTCTTAGAAAAATTTCTGAAAAATTTCTTTAAAAAGACAATTTTTTTTCAATAATGTTCACTTTTAGTACGTAAAAAAACTTACTTAGACAATTTTTAATGACGTTAGTTCCAAACTAAAGGAATTAGATAGTTTCGCAAAAAAAATTTATTTTTCACTGTATGAAATGTCTTAGAAAAACTTTTAGATTAACTTTTAGAAAAACTTTTAAAACTTAAGATAAAACTTTTAGAAAAACTTTTAGTATGAAATGTCTTAGAAAAACTTTTAGAAAATTTTTTTTTCGATAATGTTCACTTTTAGTACGTAAAAAAACTTTCTTAGACAATTTTTAATGACGTTAGTTCCAAGCTAAAAGAATTAGATAGTTTTGCAAAAAAAAAAGTTTTTCACAGTATGAAATGTTTTTGAAAAATTTTTTTGAAAAGACAATGTTTTTTCAATAATGTTCACTTTTAGTACGTAAATAAACTTTCTTAGACAATTTTTAATGACGTTAGTTCCAAACTAAAAGAATTAGATAGTTTCGCAAAAAAAAATTATTTTTCACTGTATGAAATGTCTTGGAAAAAGTTTTTGAAAAGACAATTTTTTTTCAATGATGTTCACTTTTAGTACGTAAAAAACTTTCTTAGACAATTTTTAATGACATTAGTTCCAAACTAAAAGAATTAGATAGTTTCGCAAAAAAAAATTATTTTTCACTGTATGAAATGTCTTGGAAAATTTTTTTAAAAAGACATGTTTTTTTTTCAATAATGTTCACTTTTAGTACGTAAAAAAACTTTCTTAGACAATTTTTAATGACGTTAGTTCCAAACTAAAAGAATTAGATAGTTTCGCAAAAAAAAATTAATTTTCACTGTATGAAATGTCTTAGAAAAATTTCTGAAAAATTTCTTTGATAAGACAACTTTTTTTCAATAATGTTCACTTTTAGTACGTAAAAAAACTTTCTTAGACAATTTTTAATGACGTTAGTTCCAAACTAAAAGAATTAGATAGTTTTCCAAAAAAAAAAAGTTTTTCACAGTATGAAATGGTATTGAAAAATTTTTTTAAAAAGACAATTTTTTTTCAATAATGTTCACTTTTGGTACGTAACAAAACTTTCTTAGACAATTTTTAATGACGTTCGTTCCAAACTAAAAGAATTAGATAGTTTCGCAAAAAAAAATTATTTTTTACTGTATGAAATGTTTTTGAAAAATTTTTGAAAAATTTTTTTGAAAAGACAATTTTTTTTCAATAATGTTCACTTTTAGTACGTAAATAAACTTTCTTAGACAATTTTTAATGACGTTAGTTCCAAACTAAAAGAATTAGATAGTTTCGCAAAAAAAAATTATTTTTCACTGTATGAAATGTCTTAGAAAAATTTCTGAAAAATTTCTTTGAAAAGACAATTTTTTTTCAATAATGTTCACTTTTAGTACGTAAATAAACTTTCTTAGACAATTTTTAATGATGTTAGTTCCAAACTAAAAGAATTAGATAGTTTCGCAAAAAAAAATTATTTTTCACTGTATGAAATGTCTTAGAAAAATTTCTGAAAAATTTCTTTAAAAAGACAATTTTTTTTCAATAATGTTCACTTTTAGTACGTAAAAAAACTTTCTTAGACAATTTTTAATGACGTTAGTTCCAAACTAAAGGAATTAGATAGTTTCGCAAAAAAAATTTATTTTTCACTGTATGAAATGTCTTAGAAAAACTTTTAGATTAACTTTTAGAAAAACTTTTAAAACTTAAGATAAAACTTTTAGAAAAACTTTTAGTATGAAATGTCTTAGAAAAACTTTTAGAAAATTTTTTTTTCGATAATGTTCACTTTTAGTACGTAAAAAAACTTTCTTAGACAATTTTTAATGACGTTAGTTCCAAGCTAAAAGAATTAGATAGTTTTGCAAAAAAAAAAGTTTTTCACAGTATGAAATGTTTTTGAAAAATTTTTTTGAAAAGACAATGTTTTTTCAATAATGTTCACTTTTAGTACGTAAATAAACTTTCTTAGACAATTTTTAATGACGTTAGTTCCAAACTAAAAGAATTAGATAGTTTCGCAAAAAAAAATTATTTTTCACTGTATGAAATGTCTTGGAAAAAGTTTTTGAAAAGACAATTTTTTTTCAATGATGTTCACTTTTAGTACGTAAAAAACTTTCTTAGACAATTTTTAATGACATTAGTTCCAAACTAAAAGAATTAGATAGTTTCGCAAAAAAAAATTATTTTTCACTGTATGAAATGTCTTGGAAAATTTTTTTAAAAAGACATGTTTTTTTTTCAATAATGTTCACTTTTAGTACGTAAAAAAACTTTCTTAGACAATTTTTAATGACGTTAGTTCCAAACTAAAAGAATTAGATAGTTTCGCAAAAAAAAATTAATTTTCACTGTATGAAATGTCTTAGAAAAATTTCTGAAAAATTTCTTTGATAAGACAACTTTTTTTCAATAATGTTCACTTTTAGTACGTAAAAAAACTTTCTTAGACAATTTTTAATGACGTTAGTTCCAAACTAAAAGAATTAGATAGTTTTCCAAAAAAAAAAAGTTTTTCACAGTATGAAATGGTATTGAAAAATTTTTTTAAAAAGACAATTTTTTTTCAATACTGTTCACTTTTGGTACGTAACAAAACTTTCTTAGACAATTTTTAATGACGTTCGTTCCAAACTAAAAGAATTAGATAGTTTCGCAAAAAAAAATTATTTTTTACTGTATGAAATGTTTTTGAAAAATTTTTGAAAAATTTTTTTGAAAAGACAATTTTTTTTCAATAATGTTCACTTTTAGTACGTAAATAAACTTTCTTAGACAATTTTTAATGACGTTAGTTCCAAACTAAAAGAATTAGATAGTTTCGCAAAAAAAAATTATTTTTCACTGTATGAAATGTCTTAGAAAAA
Organism: Aplidium turbinatum; assembly: GCF_918807975.1. Taxonomy (NCBI): domain Eukaryota; kingdom Metazoa; phylum Chordata; class Ascidiacea; order Aplousobranchia; family Polyclinidae; genus Aplidium; species Aplidium turbinatum. Next base: position 19,631,988 of record NC_137475.1, read on the forward strand.
CTTCTGAAAAATTTCTTTGAAAAGACAATTTTTTTTCAATAATGTTCACTTTTAGTTCGTAAATAAACTTTCTTAGACAATTTTTAATGACGTTAGTTCCAAACTAAAAGAATTAGAGAGTTTTGCAAAAGAAATTATTTTTTACTGCATGAAATGTCTTGAAAAAGTTTTAGAGAAACTTTTGAAAAAGACAATTTTTTTCAATAATGTTCACTTTTAGTACGTAAATAAACTTTCTTAGACAATTTTTAATGACGTTAGTTCCAAACTAAAAGAATTAGATAGATTCGCTAAAAAAAATTATTTTTCACTGTATGAAATGTCTTAGAAAAATTTCTGAAAAATTTCTTTGAAAAGACAATTTTTTTTCAATAATGTTCACTTTTAATACGTAAATAAACTTTCTTAGACAATTTTTAATGATGTTAGTTCCAAACTAAAAGAATTAGATAGTTTCGCAAAAAAAAATTATTTTTCACTGTATGAAATGTCTTAGAAAAATTTCTGAAAAATTTCTTTGAAAAGACAATTTTTTTTCAATATTGTTCACTTTTAGTACGTAAAAGAACTTTCTTAGACAATTTTTAATGACGATAGTTCCAAACTAAAGGAATTAGATAGTTTCGCAAAAAAAAATTATTTTTCACTGTATGAAATGTCTTAGAAAAACTTTTGAAAAATTTTTTTGAAAACACAATTTTTTTTCGATAATGTTCACTTTTAGTACGTAAAAAAACTTTCTTAGACAATTTTTAATGACGTTAGTTCCAAACTAAAAGAATTAGATAGTTTTGCAAAAAAAAAAATTTTTCACTGTATGAAATGTTTTTAAAAAATTTTTTTGAAAAGACAATTTTTTTTCAATAATGTTCACTTTTAGTACGTTACAAAACTTCCTTAGACAATTTTTAATGACGTTAGTTCCAAACTAAAAGAATTAGATAGTTTCGCAAAAAAAAATTAATTTTCACTGTATGAAATGTCTTAGAAAAATTTCTGAAAAATTTCTTTGATAAGACAACTTTTTTTCAATAATGTTCACTTTTAGTACGTAAAAAAACTTTCTTAGACAATTTTTAATGACGTTAGTTCCAAACTAAAAGAATTAGATAGTTTTCCAAAAAAAAAAAGTTTTTCACAGTATGAAATGGTATTGAAAAATTTTTTTAAAAAGACAATTTTTTTTCAATAATGTTCACTTTTGGTACGTAACAAAACTTTCTTAGACAATTTTTAATGACGTTCGTTCCAAACTAAAAGAATTAGATAGTTTCGCAAAAAAAAATTATTTTTTACTGTATGAAATGTTTTTGAAAAATTTTTGAAAAATTTTTTTGAAAAGACAATTTTTTTTCAATAATGTTCACTTTTAGTACGTAAATAAACTTTCTTAGACAATTTTTAATGACGTTAGTTCCAAACTAAAAGAATTAGATAGTTTCGCAAAAAAAAATTATTTTTCACTGTATGAAATGTCTTAGAAAAACTTCTGAAAAATTTCTTTGAAAAGACAATTTTTTTTCAATAATGTTCACTTTTAGTTCGTAAATAAACTTTCTTAGACAATTTTTAATGACGTTAGTTCCAAACTAAAAGAATTAGAGAGTTTTGCAAAAGAAATTATTTTTTACTGCATGAAATGTCTTGAAAAAGTTTTAGAGAAACTTTTGAAAAAGACAATTTTTTTCAATAATGTTCACTTTAGTACGTAAAAAAACTTTCTTAGACAATTTTTAATGACGTTAGTTTCAAACTAAAAGAATTAGATTGTTTCCCAAAAAAAAATTATTTTTCACTGTATGAAATGTCTTAGAAAAGTTTTTGAAAAATTTTTTTGAAAAGGCAATTTTTTTTTAATAATGTTCACTTTTAGTACGTAAAAAAACTTTCTTAGACAATTTTTAATGACGTTAGTTCCAAACTAAAGAATTAGATAGTTTCGCAAAAAAAAATTATTTTGCACAGTATGAAATGTCTTGGAAAAATTTTTTTGAAAAGACAATTTTTTTTCAATAATGTTCACTTTTAGTACGTAACAAAACTTCCTTAGATGATTTTTAATGACGTTAGTTCCAAACTAAAAGAATTAGATAGTTTCGCAAAAAAAAATTATTTTTCACTGTATGAAATGTCTTAGAAAATTTCTGAAAAATTTCTTTGAAAAGACAATTTTTTTTCAATAATGTTCACTTTTAGTACGTAAATAAACTTTCTTAGACAATTTTTAATGATGTTAGTTCCAAACTAAAAGAATTAGATAGTTTTGCAAAAAAAAAAAGTTTTTCACTGTATGAAATGTTTTTGAAAAATTTTTTTGAAAAGACAATTTTTTTTCAATAATGTTCACTTTTAGTACGTAAATAAACTTTCTTAGACAATTTTTAATGACGTTAGTTCCAAACTAAAAGAATTAGATAGTTTCGCAAAAAAAAATTATTTTTCACTGTATGAAATGTCTTGGAAAAAGTTTTTGAAAAGACAAGTTTTTTTCAATGATGTTCACTTTTAGTACGTAAAAAAACTTTCTTAGACAATTTTTAATGACATTAGTTCCAAACTAAAAGAATTAGATAGTTTCGCAAAAAAAATTATTTTTCACTGTATGAAATGTTTTACAAAATTTTTGAAAAATTTTTTTGAAAACACAATTTTTTTTCGATAATGTTCACTTTTAGTACGTAAAAAAACTTTCTTAGACAATTTTTAATGACGTTAGTTCCAAACTAAAAGAATTAGATAGTTTTGCAAAAAAAAAAATTTTTCACTGTATGAAATGTTTTTAAAAAATTTTTTTGAAAAGACAATTTTTTTCAATAATGTTCACTTTTAGTACGTTACAAAACTTCCTTAGACAATTTTTAATGACGTTAGTTCCAAACTAAAAGAATTAGATAGTTTCGCAAAAAAAAATTATTTTTCACTGTATGAAATGTCCTTGAAAAATTTTTGAAAAATTTTTTTGAAAAGACAATTTTTTTTCAATAATGTTCACTTTTAGTACGTAAATAAACTTTCTTAGACAATTTTTAATGACGTTAGTTCCAAACTAAAAGAATTAGATAGTTTCGCAAAAAAAAATTAATTTTCACTGTATGAAATGTCTTAGAAAAATTTCTGAAAAATTTCTTTGATAAGACAATTTTTTTTCAATAATGTTCACTTTTAGTACGTAAAAAAACTTTCTTAGACAATTTTTAATGACGTTAGTTCCAAACTAAAAGAATTAGATAGTTTTCCAAAAAAAAAAAGTTTTTCACTGTATGAAATGGTTTTGAAAAGTTTTTTTAAAAAGATAATTTTTTTTCAATAATGTTCACTTTTAGTACATAACAAAACTTTCTTAGACAATTTTTAATGACGTTCGTTCCAAACTAAAAGAATTAGATAGTTTCGCAAAAAAAAATTATTTTTTACTGTATGAAATGTTTTTGAAAAATTTTTGAAAAATTTTTTTGAAAAGACAATTTTTTTTCAATAATGTTCACTTTTAGTACGTAAATAAACTTTCTTAGACAATTTTTAATGACGTTAGTTCCAAACTAAAAGAATTAGATAGTTTCGCAAAAAAAAATTATTTTTCACTGTATGAAATGTCTTAGAAAAACTTCTGAAAAATTTCTTTGAAAAGACAATTTTTTTTCAATAATGTTCACTTTTAGTACGTAAATAAACTTTCTTAGACAATTTTTAATGACGTTAGTTCCAAACTAAAAGAATTAGATAGTTTCGCAAAAAAAAATTATTTTTCACGGTATGAAATGTCTTGGAAAAAGTTTTTTGAAAAGACAAGTTTTTTTCAATGATGTTCACTTTTAGTACGTAACAAAACTTTCTTAGACAATTTTTAATGACGTTAGTTCCAAACTAAAAGAATTAGATAGTTTCCTAAAAAAAAATTATTTTTTACTGTATGAAATGTCTTAGAAAAATTTTTGAAAAATTTTTTTGAAAAGACAATTTTTTTTCAATAATGTTCACTTTTAGTTCGTAAATAAACTTTCTTAGACAATTTTTAATGACGTTAGTTCCAAACTAAAAGAATTAGAGAGTTTCGCAAAAAAAAATTATTTTGCACAGTATGAAATGTCTTGGAAAAATTTTTTTGAAAAGACAATTTTTTTTCAATAATGTTCACTTTTAGTACGTAACAAAACTTCCTTAGATGATTTTTAATGACGTTAGTTCCAAACTAAAAGAATTAGATAGTTTCGCAAAAAAAAATTATTTTTCACTGTATGAAATGTCTTAGAAAAATTTTGAAAAATTTGTTTGAAAACACAATTTTTTTTCGATTATGTTCACTTTTAGTACGTAAAAAACTTTCTTAGACAATTTTTAATGACGTTAGTTCCAAACAAAAAGAATTAGATAGTTTCGCAAAAAAAAATTATTTTTCACTGTATGAAATGTCTTGGAAAATTTTTTTAAAAAGACATGTTTTTTTTTCAATAATGTTCACTTTTAGTACGTAAAAAAACTTTCTTAGACAATTTTTAATGACGTTAGTTCCAAACTAAAAGATTTAGATAGTTTCGCAAAAAAAAATTAATTTTCACTGTATGAAATGTCTTAGAAAAATTTCTGAAAAATTTCTTTGATAAGACAACTTTTTTTCAATAATGTTCACTTTTAGTACGTAAAAAAACTTTCTTAGACAATTTTTAATGACGTTAGTTCCAAACTAAAAGAATTAGATAGTTTTCCAAAAAAAAAAAAAGTTTTTCACAGTATGAAATGGTATTGAAAAATTTTTTTAAAAAGACAATTTTTTTTCAATAATGTTCACTTTTGGTACGTAACAAAACTTTCTTAGACAATTTTTAATGACGTTCGTTCCAAACTAAAAGAATTAGATAGTTTCGCAAAAAAAAATTATTTTTTACTGTATGAAATGTTTTTGAAAAATTTTTGAAAAATTTTTTTGAAAAGACAATTTTTTTTCAATAATGTTCACTTTTAGTACGTAAATAAACTTTCTTAGACAATTTTTAATGACGTTAGTTCCAAACTAAAAGAATTAGATAGTTTCGCAAAAAAAAATTATTTTTCACTGTATGAAATGTCTTAGAAAAACTTCTGAAAAATTTCTTTGAAAAGACAATTTTTTTTCAATAATGTTCACTTTTAGTTCGTAAATAAACTTTCTTAGACAATTTTTAATGACGTTAGTTCCAAACTAAAAGAATTAGAGAGTTTTGCAAAAGAAATTATTTTTTACTGCATGAAATGTCTTGAAAAAGTTTTAGAGAAACTTTTGAAAAAGACAATTTTTTTCAATAATGTTCACTTTAGTACGTAAAAAAACTTTCTTAGACAATTTTTAATGACGTTAGTTTCAAACTAAAAGAATTAGATTGTTTCCCAAAAAAAAATTATTTTTCACTGTATGAAATGTCTTAGAAAAGTTTTTGAAAAATTTTTTTGAAAAGGCAATTTTTTTTTAATAATGTTCACTTTTAGTACGTAAAAAAACTTTCTTAGACAATTTTTAATGACGTTCGTTCCAAACTAAAGAATTAGATAGTTTCGCAAAAAAAAATTATTTTGCACAGTATGAAATGTCTTGGAAAAATTTTTTTGAAAAGACAATTTTTTTTCAATAATGTTCACTTTTAGTACGTAACAAAACTTCCTTAGATGATTTTTAATGACGTTAGTTCCAAACTAAAAGAATTAGATAGTTTCGCAAAAAAAAATTATTTTTCACTGTATGAAATGTCTTAGAAAATTTCTGAAAAATTTCTTTGAAAAGACAATTTTTTTTCAATAATGTTCACTTTTAGTACGTAAATAAACTTTCTTAGACAATTTTTAATGATGTTAGTTCCAAACTAAAAGAATTAGATAGTTTTGCAAAAAAAAAAAGTTTTTCACTGTATGAAATGTTTTTGAAAAATTTTTTTGAAAAGACAATTTTTTTTCAATAATGTTCACTTTTAGTACGTAAATAAACTTTCTTAGACAATTTTTAATGACGTTAGTTCCAAACTAAAAGAATTAGATAGTTTCGCAAAAAAAAATTATTTTTCACTGTATGAAATGTCTTGGAAAAAGTTTTTGAAAAGACAAGTTTTTTTCAATGATGTTCACTTTTAGTACGTAAAAAAACTTTCTTAGACAATTTTTAATGACATTAGTTCCAAACTAAAAGAATTAGATAGTTTCGCAAAAAAAATTTATTTTTCACTGTATGAAATGTCTTAGAAAAACTTTTGAAAAATTTTTTTGAAAACACAATTTTTTTTCGATAATGTTCACTTTTAGTACGTAAATAAACTTTCTTAGACAATTTTTAATGATGTTAGTTCCAAACTAAAAGAATTAGATAGTTTCGCAAAAAAAGATTTATTTTCACTGTATGAAATGTCTTAGAAAAATTTCTGAAAAATTTCTTTGAAAAGACAATTTTTTTTCAATAATGTTCACTTTTAGTACGTAAATAAACTTTCTTAGACAATTTTTAATGACGTTAGTTCCAAACTAAAAGAATTAGATAGATTCGCAAAAAAAAATTATTTTTCACTGTATGAAATGTCTTAGAAAAATTTCTGAAAAATTTCTTTGAAAAGACAATTTTTTTTCAATAATGTTCACTTTTAGTACGTAAATAAACTTTCTTAGACAATTTTTAATGATGTTAGTTCCAAACTAAAAGAATTAGATAGTTTCGCAAAAAAAAATTATTTTTCACTGTATGAAATGTCTTAGAAAAATTTCTGAAAAATTTCTTTGAAAAGACAATTTTTTTTCAATATTGTTCACTTTTAGTACGTAAAAGAACTTTCTTAGACAATTTTTAATGACGATAGTTCCAAACTAAAGGAATTAGATAGTTTCGCAAAAAAAAAATTATTTTTCACTGTATGAAATGTCTTAGAAAACTTTTGAAAAATTTTTTTGAAAACACAATTTTTTTTCGATAATGTTCACTTTTAGTACGTAAAAAAACTTTCTTAGACAATTTTTAATGACGTTAGTTCCAAACTAAAAGAATTAGATAGTTTTGCAAAAAAAAAAATTTTTCACTGTATGAAATGTTTTTAAAAAATTTTTTTGAAAAGACAATTTTTTTTCAATAATGTTCACTTTTAGTACGTTACAAAACTTCCTTAGACAATTTTTAATGACGTTAGTTCCAAACTAAAAGAATTAGATAGTTTCGCAAAAAAAAATTATTTTTCACTGTATGAAATGTCCTTGAAAAATTTTTGAAAAATTTTTTTGAAAAGACAATTTTTTTTCAATAATGTTCACTTTTAGTACGTAAATAAACTTTCTTAGACAATTTTTAATGACGTTAGTTCCAAACTAAAAGAATTAGATAGTTTCGCAAAAAAAAATTAATTTTCACTGTATGAAATGTCTTAGAAAAATTTCTGAAAAATTTCTTTGATAAGACAATTTTTTTTCAATAATGTTCACTTTTAGTACGTAAATAAACTTTCTTAGACAATTTTTAATGACGTTAGTTCCAAACTAAAAGAATTAGATAGTTTTCCAAAAAAAAAAAGTTTTTCACTGTATGAAATGGTTTTGAAAAATTTTTTTAAAAAGATAATTTTTTTTCAATAATGTTCACTTTTAGTACGTAACAAAACTTTCTTAGACAATTTTTAATGACGTTCGTTCCAAACTAAAAGAATTAGATAGTTTCGCAAAAAAAAATTATTTTTTACTGTATGAAATGTTTTTGAAAAATTTTTGAAAAATTTTTTTGAAAAGACAATTTTTTTTCAATAATGTTCACTTTTAGTACGTAAATAAACTTTCTTAGACAATTTTTAATGACGTTAGTTCCAAACTAAAAGAATTAGATAGTTTCGCAAAAAAAAATTATTTTTCACTGTATGAAATGTCTTAGAAAAACTTCTGAAAAATTTCTTTGAAAAGACAATTTTTTTTCAATAATGTTCACTTTTAGTACGTAAATAAACTTTCTTAGACAATTTTTAATGACGTTAGTTCCAAACTAAAAGAATTAGATAGTTTCGCAAAAAAAAATTATTTTTCACGGTATGAAATGTCTTGGAAAAAGCTTTTTGAAAAGACAAGTTTTTTTCAATGATGTTCACTTTTAGTACGTAACAAAACTTTCTTAGACAATTTTTAATGACGTTAGTTCCAAACTAAAAGAATTAGATAGTTTCCTAAAAAAAAATTATTTTTTACTGTATGAAATGTCCTTGAAAAATTTTTGAAAAATTTTTTTGAAAAGACAATTTTTTTTCAATAATGTTCACTTTTAGTTCGTAAATAAACTTTCTTAGACAATTTTTAATGACGTTAGTTCCAAACTAAAAGAATTAGAGAGTTTCGCAAAAAAAAATTATTTTGCACAGTATGAAATGTCTTGGAAAAATTTTTTTGAAAAGACAATTTTTTTTCAATAATGTTCACTTTTAGTACGTAACAAAACTTCCTTAGATGATTTTTAATGACGTTAGTTCCAAACTAAAAGAATTAGATAGTTTCGCAAAAAAAAATTATTTTTCACTGTATGAAATGTCTTAGAAAAAATTTTGAAAAATTTGTTTGAAAACACAATTTTTTTTCGATAATGTTCACTTTTAGTACGTAAAAAACTTTCTTAGACAATTTTTAATGACGTTAGTTCCAAACAAAAAGAATTAGATAGTTTCGCAAAAAAAAATTATTTTTCACTGTATGAAATGTCTTGGAAAATTTTTTTAAAAAGACATGTTTTTTTTTCAATAATGTTCACTTTTAGTACGTAAAAAAACTTTCTTAGACAATTTTTAATGACGTTAGTTCCAAACTAAAAGAATTAGATAGTTTCGCAAAAAAAAATTAATTTTCACTGTATGAAATGTCTTAGAAAAATTTCTGAAAAATTTCTTTGATAAGACAACTTTTTTTCAATAATGTTCACTTTTAGTACGTAAAAAAACTTTCTTAGACAATTTTTAATGACGTTAGTTCCAAACTAAAAGAATTAGATAGTTTTCCAAAAAAAAAAAGTTTTTCACAGTATGAAATGGTATTGAAAAATTTTTTTAAAAAGACAATTTTTTTTCAATAATGTTCACTTTTGGTACGTAACAAAACTTTCTTAGACAATTTTTAATGACGTTCGTTCCAAACTAAAAGAATTAGATAGTTTCGCAAAAAAAAATTATTTTTTACTGTATGAAATGTTTTTGAAAAAATTTTGAAAAATTTTTTTGAAAAGACAATTTTTTTTCAATAATGTTCACTTTTAGTACGTAAATAAACTTTCTTAGACAATTTTTAATGACGTTAGTTCCAAACTAAAAGAATTAGATAGTTTCGCAAAAAAAAATTATTTTTCACTGTATGAAATGTCTTAGAAAAACTTCTGAAAAATTTCTTTGAAAAGACAATTTTTTTTCAATAATGTTCACTATTAGTTCGTAAATAAACTTTCTTAGACAATTTTTAATGACGTTAGTTCCAAACTAAAAGAATTAGAGAGTTTTGCAAAAGAAATTATTTTTTACTGCATGAAATGTCTTGAAAAAGTTTTAGAGAAACTTTTGAAAAAGACAATTTTTTTCAATAATGTTCACTTTTAGTACGTAAAAAACTTTCTTAGACAATTTTTAATGACGTTAGTTCTAAACAAAAAGAATTAGATAGTTTCGCAAAAAAAAATTATTTTTCACTGTATGAAATGTCTTGGAAAATTTTTTTAAAAAGACATGTTTTTTTTTCAATAATGTTCACTTTTAGTACGTAAAAAAACTTTCTTAGACAATTTTTAATGACGTTAGTTCCAAACTAAAAGAATTAGATAGTTTCGCAAAAAAAAATTAATTTTCACTGTATGAAATGTCTTAGAAAAATTTCTGAAAAATTTCTTTGATAAGACAACTTTTTTTCAATAATGTTCACTTTTAGTACGTAAAAAAACTTTCTTAGACAATTTTTAATGACGTTAGTTCCAAACTAAAAGAATTAGATAGTTTTCCAAAAAAAAAAAAGTTTTTCACAGTATGAAATGGTATTGAAAAATTTTTTTAAAAAGACAATTTTTTTTCAATAATGTTCACTTTTGGTACGTAACAAAACTTTCTTAGACAATTTTTAATGACGTTCGTTCCAAACTAAAAGAATTAGATAGTTTCGCAAAAAAAAATTATTTTTTACTGTATGAAATGTTTTTGAAAAATTTTTGAAAAATTTTTTTGAAAAGACAATTTTTTTTCAATAATGTTCACTTTTAGTACGTAAATAAACTTTCTTAGACAATTTTTAATGACGTTAGTTCCAAACTAAAAGAATTAGATAGTTTCGCAAAAAAAATTATTTTTCACTGTATGAAATGTCTTAGAAAAACTTCTGAAGAATTTCTTTGAAAAGACAATTTTTTTTCAATAATGTTCACTTTTAGTTCGTAAATAAACTTTCTTAGACAATTTTTAATGACGTTAGTTCCAAACTAAAAGAATTAGAGAGTTTTGCAAAAGAAATTATTTTTTACTGCATGAAATGTCTTGAAAAAGTTTTAGAGAAACTTTTGAAAAAGACAATTTTTTTCAATAATGTTCACTTTTAGTACGTAAATAAACTTTCTTAGACAATTTTTAATGACGTTAGTTCCAAACTAAAAGAATTAGATAGATTCGCAAAAAAAAATTATTTTTCACTGTATGAAATGTCTTAGAAAAATTTCTGAAAAATTTCTTTGAAAAGACAATTTTTTTTCAATAATGTTCACTTTTAGTACGTAAATAAACTTTCTTAGACAATTTTTAATGATGTTAGTTCCAAACTAAAAGAATTAGATAGTTTCGCAAAAAAAAATTATTTTTCACTGTATGAAATGTCTTAGAAAAATTTCTGAAAAATTTCTTTGAAAAGACAATTTTTTTTCAATATTGTTCACTTTTAGTACGTAAAAGAACTTTCTTAGACAATTTTTAATGACGATAGTTCCAAACTAAAGGAATTAGATAGTTTCGCAAAAAAAAATTATTTTTCACTGTATGAAATGTCTTAGAAAAACTTTTGAAAAATTTTTTTGAAAACACAATTTTTTTTCGATAATGTTCACTTTTAGTACGTAAAAAAACTTTCTTAGACAATTTTTAATGACGTTAGTTCCAAACTAAAAGAATTAGATAGTTTTGCAAAAAAATAAATTTTTCACTGTATGAAATGTTTTTAAAAAATTTTTTTGAAAAGACAATTTTTTTTCAATAATGTTCACTTTTAGTACGTTACAAAACTTCCTTAGACAATTTTTAATGACGTTAGTTCCAAACTAAAAGAATTAGATAGTTTCGCAAAAAAAAATTATTTTTCACTGTATGAAATGTCCTTGAAAAATTTTTGAAAAATTTTTTTGAAGAGACAATTTTTTTTCAATAGTGTTCACTTTTAGTACGTAAATAAACTTTCTTAGACAATTTTTAATGACGTTAGTTCCAAACTAAAAGAATTAGATAGTTTCGCAAAAAAAAATTAATTTTCACTGTATGAAATGTCTTAGAAAAATTTCTGAAAAATTTCTTTGATAAGACAATTTTTTTTCAATAATGTTCACTTTTAGTACGTAAAAAAACTTTCTTAGACAATTTTTAATGACGTTAGTTCCAAACTAAAAGAATTAGATAGTTTTCCAAAAAAAAAAAGTTTTTCACTGTATGAAATGGTTTTGAAAAATTTTTTTAAAAAGATAATTTTTTTTCAATAATGTTCACTTTTAGTACGTAACAAAACTTTCTTAGACAATTTTTAATGACGTTCGTTCCAAACTAAAAGAATTAGATAGTTTCGCAAAAAAAAATTATTTTTTACTGTATGAAATGTTTTTGAAAAATTTTTGAAAAATTTTTTTGAAAAGACAATTTTTTTTCAATAATGTTCACTTTTAGTACGTAAATAAACTTTCTTAGACAATTTTTAATGACGTTAGTTCCAAACTAAAAGAATTAGATAGTTTCGCAAAAAAAAATTATTTTTCACTGTATGAAATGTCTTAGAAAAACTTCTGAAAAATTTCTTTGAAAAGACAATTTTTTTTCAATAATGTTCACTTTTAGTACGTAAATAAACTTTCTTAGACAATTTTTAATGACGTTAGTTCCAAACTAAAAGAATTAGATAGTTTCCTAAAAAAAAATTATTTTTTACTGTATGAAATGTCTTAGAAAAATTTTTGAAAATTTTTTTTGAAAAGACAATTTTTTTTCAATAATGTTCACTTTTAGTACGTAAATAAACTTTCTTAGACAATTTTTAATGACGTTAGTTCCAAACTAAAAGAATTAGAGAGTTTCGCAAAAAAAAATTATTTTGCACAGTATGAAATGTCTTGGAAAAATTTTTTTGAAAAGATAATTTTTTTTCAATAATGTTCACTTTTAGTACGTAACAAAACTTCCTTAGATGATTTTTAATGACGTTAGTTCCAAACTAAAAGAATTAGATAGTTTCGCAAAAAAAAATTATTTTTCACTGTATGAAATGTCTTAGAAAAAATTTTGAAAAATTTGTTTGAAAACACAATTTTTTTTCGATAATGTTCACTTTTAGTACGTAAAAAACTTTCTTAGACAATTTTTAATGACGTTAGTTCCAAACAAAAAGAATTAGATAGTTTCGCAAAAAAAAATTATTTTTCACTGTATGAAATGTCTTGGAAAATTTTTTTAAAAAGACATGTTTTTTTTTCAATAATGTTCACTTTTAGTACGTAAAAAAACTTTCTTAGACAATTTTTAATGACGTTAGTTCCAAACTAAAAGAATTAGATAGTTTCGCAAAAAAAAATTAATTTTCACTGTATGAAATGTCTTAGAAAAATTTCTGAAAAATTTCTTTGATAAGACAACTTTTTTTCAATAATGTTCACTTTTAGTACGTAAAAAAACTTTCTTAGACAATTTTTAATGACGTTAGTTCCAAACTAAAAGAATTAGATAGTTTTCCAAAAAAAAAAAGTTTTTCACAGTATGAAATGGTATTGAAAAATTTTTTTAAAAAGACAATTTTTTTTCAATAATGTTCACTTTTGGTACGTAACAAAACTTTCTTAGACAATTTTTAATGACGTTCGTTCCAAACTAAAAGAATTAGATAGTTTCGCAAAAAAAAATTATTTTTTACTGTATGAAATGTTTTTGAAAAATTTTTGAAAAATTTTTTTGAAAAGACAATTTTTTTTCAATAATGTTCACTTTTAGTACGTAAATAAACTTTCTTAGACAATTTTTAATGACGTTAGTTCCAAACTAAAAGAATTAGATAGTTTCGCAAAAAAAAATTATTTTTCACTGTATGAAATGTCTTAGAAAAACTTCTGAAAAATTTCTTTGAAAAGACAATTTTTTTTCAATAATGTTCACTTTTAGTTCGTAAATAAACTTTCTTAGACAATTTTTAATGACGTTAGTTCCAAACTAAAAGAATTAGAGAGTTTTGCAAAAGAAATTATTTTTTACTGCATGAAATGTCTTGAAAAAGTTTTAGAGAAACTTTTGAAAAAGACAATTTTTTTCAATAATGTTCACTTTAGTACGTAAAAAAACTTTCTTAGACAATTTTTAATGACGTTAGTTTCAAACTAAAAGAATTAGATTGTTTCCCAAAAAAAAATTATTTTTCACTGTATGAAATGTCTTAGAAAAGTTTTTGAAAAATTTTTTTGAAAAGGCAATTTTTTTTTAATAATGTTCACTTTTAGTACAAAAAAAACTTTCTTAGACAATTTTTAATGACGTTAGTTCCAAACTAAAGAATTAGATAGTTTCGCAAAAAAAAATTATTTTGCACAGTATGAAATGTCTTGGAAAAATTTTTTTGAAAAGACAATTTTTTTTCAATAATGTTCACTTTTAGTACGTAACAAAACTTCCTTAGATGATTTTTAATGACGTTAGTTCCAAACTAAAAGAATTAGATAGTTTCGCAAAAAAAAATTATTTTTCACTGTATGAAATGTCTTAGAAAAAATTTTGAAAAATTTGTTTGAAAACACAATTTTTTTTCGATAATGTTCACTTTTAGTACGTAAAAAACTTTCTTAGACAATTTTTAATGACGTTAGTTCCAAACAAAAAGAATTAGATAGTTTCGCAAAAAAAAATTATTTTTCACTGTATGAAATGTCTTGGAAAAATTTTTTTAAAAAGACATGTTTTTTTTTCAATAATGTTCACTTTTAGTACGTAAAAAAACTTTCTTAGACAATTTTTAATGACGTTAGTTCCAAACTAAAAGAATTAGATAGTTTCGCAAAAAAAAATTAATTTTCACTGTATGAAATGTCTTAGAAAAATTTCTGAAAAATTTCTTTGATAAGACAACTTTTTTTCAATAATGTTCACTTTTAGTACGTAAAAAAACTTTCTTAGACAATTTTTAATGACGTTAGTTCCAAACTAAAAGAATTAGATAGTTTTCCAAAAAAAAAAAGTTTTTCACTGTATGAAATGGTTTTGAAAAATTTTTTTAAAAAGACAATTTTTTTTCAATAATGTTCACTTTTAGTACGTAACAAAACTTTCTTAGACAATTTTTAATGACGTTCGTTCCAAACTAAAAAAATTAGATAGTTTCGCAAAAAAGAATTATTTTTTACTTAATGAAATGTTTTTGAAAAATTTTTGAAAAATTTTTTTGAAAAGACAATTTTTTTTCAATAATGTTCACTTTTAGTACGTAAATAAACTTTCTTAGACAATTTTTAATGACGTTAGTTCCAAACTAAAAGAATTAGATAGTTTCGCAAAAAAAAATTATTTTTCACTGTATGAAATGTCTTAGAAAAACTTCTGAAAAATTCCTTTGAAAAGACAATTTTTTTTCAATAATGTTCACTTTTAGTACGTAAATAAACTTTCTTAGACAATTTTTAATGACGTTAGTTCCAAACTAAAAGAATTAGATAGTTTCGCAAAAAAAAATTATTTTTCACTGTATGAAATGTCTTAGAAAAATTTCTGAAAAATTTCTTTGAAAAGACAATTTTTTTTCAATAATGTTCACTTTTAGTACGTAAATAAACTTTCTTAGACAATTTTTAATGATGTTAGTTCCAAACTAAAAGAATTAGATAGTTTCGCAAAAAAAAATTATTTTTCACTGTATGAAATGTCTTAGAAAAATTTCTGAAAAATTTCTTTAAAAAGACAATTTTTTTTCAATAATGTTCACTTTTAGTACGTAAAAAAACTTTCTTAGACAATTTTTAATGACGTTAGTTCCAAACTAAAGGAATTAGATAGTTTCGCAAAAAAAATTTATTTTTCACTGTATGAAATGTCTTAGAAAAACTTTTAGATTAACTTTTAGAAAAACTTTTAAAACTTAAGACAAAACTTTTAGAAAAACTTTTAGTATGAAATGTCTTAGAAAAACTTTTAGAAAATTTTTTTTTCGATAATGTTCACTTTTAGTACGTAAAAAAACTTTCTTAGACAATTTTTAATGACGTTAGTTCCAAACTAAAAGAATTAGATAGTTTTGCAAAAAAAAATTATTTTTCACTCTAAGAAACGTCTTAGAAAAATTTTTTTGAAAAGACAATTTTTTTTCAATGATGTTCACTTTTAGTACGTAACAAAACTTTCTTAGACAATTTTTAATGACATTAGTTCCAAACTAAAAGAATTAGATAGTTTCGCAAAAAAAAATTATTTTTCACTCTAAGAAACGTCTTAGAAAAACTTTTTTGAAAAGACAATTTTTTTTCAATAATGTTCACTTTTAGTACGTAAATAAACTTTCTTAGACAATTTTTAATGACGTTAGTTCCAAACTAAAAGAATTAGATAGTTTGCCAAAAAAAATTTATTTTTTACTGTATGAAATGTCTTAGAAAAATTTTTGAAAAATTTTTTTGAAAAGACAATTTTTTTTCAATAATGTTCACTTTTAGTTCGTAAATAAACTTTCTTAGACAATTTTTAATAACGTTAGTTCCAAACTAAAAGAATTAGATAGTATCGCAGAAAAAAATTATTTTTTAATGCATGAAATGTCTTGGAAAAGTTTTTGAAAAACTTTTGAAAAAGACAATTTTTTTCAATAATGTTCACTTCAGTACGTAACAAAACTTTCTTAGACAATTTTTAATGACGTTAGTTCCAAACTAAAAGAATTAGATAGTTTTCCAAAAAAAAATTATTTTTCACTGTATGAAATGGTTTTGAAAAATTTTTTTAAAAAGACAATTTTTTTTCAATAATGTTCACTTTTAGTACGTAACAAAACTTTCTTAGACAATTTTTAATGACGTTCCTTCCAAACTAAAAGAATTAGATAGTTTCGCAAAAAAAAATTATTTTTTACTGTATGAAATGTTTTTGAAAAATTTTTGAAAAATTTTTTTGAAAAGACAATTTTTTTTCAATAATGTTCACTTTTAGTACGTAAATAAACTTTCTTAGACAATTTTTAATGATGTTAGTTCCAAACTAAAAGAATTAGATAGTTTTGCAAAAAAAAAAAGTTTTTCACTGTATGAAATGTTTTTGAAAAATTTTTTTGAAAAGACAATTTTTTTTCAATAATGTTCACTTTTAGTACGTAAATAAACTTTCTTAGACAATTTTTAATGACGTTAGTTCCAAACTAAAAGAATTAGATTGTTTCGCAAAAAAAAATTATTTTTCACTGTATGAAATGTATTGGAAAAAGTTTTTGAAAAGACAAGTTTTTTTCAATGATGTTCACTTTTAGTACGTAACAAAACTTTCTTAGGCAATTTTTAATGACATTAGTTCCAAACTAAAAGAATTAGATAGTTTCGCAAAAAAAAATTATTTTTCACTGTATGAAATGTTTTACAAAATTTTTGAAAAATTTTTTTGAAAAGACAATTTTTTTTCAATAATGTTCACTATTGGTACGTAAAAAAACTTTCTTAGACAATTTTTACTGGCGTTAGTTCCAAACTAAAATAATTAGATAGTTTCGCAAAAAAAAATTATTTTTCACTGTATGAAATGTCTTGGAAAAATTTTTTTATAAAGACAATTTTTTATAATAATGTTCATTTTTAGTACGTAAAAAAACTTTCTTAGACAATTTTTAATGACGTTAGTTCCAAACTAAAAGAATTAGATAGTTTCTCAAAAAAAAATTATTTTTCACTGTATGAAATGTCTTAGAAAAAATTTTGAAATGTTTTTTTTAAAAGACAATTTTTTTTCAGTAATGTTCATTTTTAGTACGTAAAAAAAGTTTCTTAGACAATTTTTAATGACGTTCGTTCCAAACTAAAAGAATTAGATAGTTTCGCAAAAAAAAATTATTTTTCACTGTATGAAATGTCTAAGAAAAATTTTTGAAAAATTTTTTTGAAAAGACAATTTTTTTCAATAATGTTCACTTTTAGTACGTAAAAAAACTTTCTTAGACAATTTTTAATGACGTTAGTTCCAAACTAAAAGAATTAGATAGTTTCGCAAAAAAAAATTATTTTTCACTGTATGAAATGTCTTAGAAAAAATTTTGAAAAATTTGTTTGAAAACACAATTTTTTTTCGATAATGTTCACTTTTAGTACGTAAAAAAACTTTCTTAGACAATTTTTAATGACGTTAGTTCCAAACAAAAAGAATTAGATAGTTTCGCAAAAAAAAATTATTTTTCACTGTATGAAATGTCTTGGAAAAAGTTTTTTTAAAAAGACATTTTTTTTTTCAATGATGTTCACTTTTAGTACGTAAAAAAACTTTCTTAGACAATTTTTAATGACGTTAGTTCCAAACTAAAAGAATTAGATAGTTTCGCAAAAAAAAATTAATTTTCACTGTATGAAATGTCTTAGAAAAATTTCTGAAAAATTTCTTTGATAAGACAACTTTTTTTCAATAATGTTCACTTTTAGTACGTAAAAAAACTTTCTTAGACAATTTTTAATGACGTTAGTTCCAAACTAAAAGAATTAGATAGTTTTCCAAAAAAAAAAAGTTTTTCACTGTATGAAATGGTTTTGAAAAATTTTTTTAAAAAGACAATTTTTTTTCAATAATGTTCACTTTTAGTACGTAACAAAACTTTCTTAGACAATTTTTAATGACGTTCGTTCCAAACTAAAAGAATTAGATAGTTTCGCAAAAAAAAATTATTTTTTACTGTATGAAATGTTTTTGAAAAATTTTTGAAAAATTTTTTTGAAAAGACAATTTTTTTTCAATATAGTTCACTTTTAGTACGTAAATAAACTTTCTTAGACAATTTTTAATGACGTTAGTTCCAAACTAAAAGAATTAGATAGTTTCGCAAAAAAAAATTATTTTTCACTGTATGAAATGTCTTAGAAAAACTTCTGAAAAATTTCTTTGAAAAGACAATTTTTTTTCAATAATGTTCACTTTTAGTACGTAAATAAACTTTCTTAGACAATTTTTAATGACGTTAGTTCCAAACTAAAAGAATTAGATAGTTTCGCAAAAAAAAATTATTTTTCACTGTATGAAATGTCTTAGAAAAATTTCTGAAAAATTTCCTTGAAAAGACAATTTTTTTTCAATAATGTTCACTTTTAGTACGTAAATAAACTTTCTTAGACAATTTTTAATGACGTTAGTTCCAAACTAAAAGAATTAGATAGGTTCGCAAAAAAAAATTATTTTTCACTGTATGAAATGTCTTAGAAAAATTTCTGAAAAATTTCTTTGAAAAGACAATTTTTTTTCAATAATGTTCACTTTTAGTACGTAAATAAACTTTCTTAGACAATTTTTAATGATGTTAGTTCCAAACTAAAAGAATTAGATAGTTTCGCAAAAAAAAATTATTTTTCACTGTATGAAATGTCTTAGAAAAATTTCTGAAAAATTTCTTTGAAAAGACAATTTTTTTTCAATATTGTTCACTTTTAGTACGTAAAAGAACTTTCTTAGACAATTTTTAATGACGTTAGTTCCAAACTAAAGGAATTAGATAGTTTCGCAAAAAAAATTTATTTTTCACTGTATGAAATGTCTTAGAAAAACTTTTGAAAAATTTTTTTGAAAACACAATTTTTTTTCGATAATGTTCACTTTTAGTACGTAAAAAAACTTTCTTAGACAATTTTTAATGACGTTAGTTCCAAACTAAAAGAATTAGATAGTTTCGCAAAAAAAAATTATTTTTCACTGTATGAAATGTCTTAGAAAAGTTTTTGAAAAATTTTTTTGAAAAGGCAATTTTTTTTTAATAATGTTCACTTTTAGTACGTAAAAAAACTTTCTTAGACAATTTTTAATGACGTTAGTTCCAAACTAAAGAATTAGATAGTTTCGCAAAAAAAAATTATTTTGCACAGTATGAAATGTCTTGGAAAAATTTTTTTGAAAAGACAATTTTTTTTCAATAATGTTCACTTTTAGTACGTAACAAAACTTCCTTAGATGATTTTTAATGACGTTAGTTCCAAACTAAAAGAATTAGATAGTTTCGCAAAAAAAAATTATTTTTCACTGTATGAAATGTCTTAGAAAAAATTTTGAAAAATTTGTTTGAAAACACAATTTTTTTTCGATAATGTTCACTTTTAGTACGTAAAAAAACTTTCTTAGACAATTTTTAATGACGTTAGTTCCAAACAAAAAGAATTAGATAGTTTCGCAAAAAAAAATTATTTTTCACTGTATGAAATGTCTTGGAAAAATTTTTTTAAAAAGACATGTTTTTTTTTCAATAATGTTCACTTTTAGTACGTAAAAAAACTTTCTTAGACAATTTTTAATGACGTTAGTTCCAAACTAAAAGAATTAGATAGTTTCGCAAAAAAAAATTAATTTTCACTGTATGAAATGTCTTAGAAAAATTTCTGAAAAATTTCTTTGATAAGACAACTTTTTTTCAATAATGTTCACTTTTAGTACGTAAAAAAACTTTCTTAGACAATTTTTAATGACGTTAGTTCCAAACTAAAAGAATTAGATAGTTTTCCAAAAAAAAAAAGTTTTTCACTGTATGAAATGGTTTTGAAAAATTTTTTTAAAAAGACAATTTTTTTTCAATAATGTTCACTTTTAGTACGTAACAAAACTTTCTTAGACAATTTTTAATGACGTTCGTTCCAAACTAAAAGAATTAGATAGTTTCGCAAAAAAAAATTATTTTTCACTGTATGAAATGTCCTTGAAAAATTTTTGAAAAATTTTTTTGAAAAGACAATTTTTTTTCAATAGTGTTCACTTTTAGTACGTAAATAAACTTTCTTAGACAATTTTTAATGACGTTAGTTCCAAACTAAAAGAATTAGATAGTTTCGCAAAAAAAAATTAATTTTCACTGTATGAAATGTCTTAGAAAAATTTCTGAAAAATTTCTTTGATAAGACAATTTTTTTTCAATAATGTTCACTTTTAGTACGTAAAAAAACTTTCTTAGACAATTTTTAATGACGTTAGTTCCAAACTAAAAGAATTAGATAGTTTTCCAAAAAAAAAAAGTTTTTCACTGTATGAAATGGTTTTGAAAAATTTTTTTAAAAAGATAATTTTTTTTCAATAATGTTCACTTTTAGTACGTAACAAAACTTTCTTAGACAATTTTTAATGACGTTCGTTCCAAACTAAAAGAATTAGATAGTTTCGCAAAAAAAAATTATTTTTTACTGTATGAAATGTTTTTGAAAAATTTTTGAAAAATTTTTTTGAAAAGACAATTTTTTTTCAATAATGTACATTTTTAGTACGTAAATAAACTTTCTTAGACAATTTTTAATGACGTTAGTTCCAAACTAAAAGAATTAGATAGTTTCGCAAAAAAAAATTATTTTTCACTGTATGAAATGTCTTAGAAAAACTTCTGAAAAATTTCTTTGAAAAGACAATTTTTTTTCAATAATGTTCACTTTTAGTACGTAAATAAACTTTCTTAGACAATTTTTAATGACGTTAGTTCCAAACTAAAAGAATTAGATAGTTTCGCAAAAAAAAATTATTTTTCACGGTATGAAATGTCTTGGAAAAAGTTTTTTGAAAAGACAAGTTTTTTTCAATGATGTTCACTTTTAGTACGTAACAAAACTTTCTTAGACAATTTTTAATGACGTTAGTTCCAAACTAAAAGAATTAGATAGTTTCCTAAAAAAAAATTATTTTTTACTGTATGAAATGTCTTAGAAAAATTTTTGAAAATTTTTTTTGAAAAGACAATTTTTTTTCAATAATGTTCACTTTTAGTTCGTAAATAAACTTTCTTAGACAATTTTTAATGACGTTAGTTCCAAACTAAAAGAATTAGAGAGTTTCGCAAAAAAAAATTATTTTGCACAGTATGAAATGTCTTGGAAAAATTTTTTTGAAAAGACAATTTTTTTTCAATAATGTTCACTTTTAGTACGTAACAAAACTTCCTTAGATGATTTTTAATGACGTTAGTTCCAAACTAAAAGAATTAGATAGTTTCGCAAAAAAAAATTATTTTTCACTGTATGAAATGTCTTAGAAAAAATTTTGAAAAATTTGTTTGAAAACACAATTTTTTTTCGATAATGTTCACTTTTAGTACGTAAAAAACTTTCTTAGACAATTTTTAATGACGTTAGTTCCAAACAAAAAGAATTAGATAGTTTCGCAAAAAAAAATTATTTTTCACTGTATGAAATGTCTTGGAAAATTTTTTTAAAAAGACATGTTTTTTTTTCAATAATGTTCACTTTTAGTACGTAAAAAAACTTTCTTAGACAATTTTTAATGACGTTAGTTCCAAACTAAAAGAATTAGATAGTTTCGCAAAAAAAAATTAATTTTCACTGTATGAAATGTCTTAGAAAAATTTCTGAAAAATTTCTTTGATAAGACAACTTTTTTTCAATAATGTTCACTTTTAGTACGTAAAAAAACTTTCTTAGACAATTTTTAATGACGTTAGTTCCAAACTAAAAGAATTAGATAGTTTTCCAAAAAAAAAAAGTTTTTCACAGTATGAAATGGTATTGAAAAATTTTTTTAAAAAGACAATTTTTTTTCAATAATGTTCACTTTTGGTACGTAACAAAACTTTCTTAGACAATTTTTAATGACGTTCGTTCCAAACTAAAAGAATTAGATAGTTTCGCAAAAAAAAATTATTTTTTACTGTATGAAATGTTTTTGAAAAATTTTTGAAAAATTTTTTTGAAAAGACAATTTTTTTTCAATAATGTTCACTTTTAGTACGTAAATAAACTTTCTTAGACAATTTTTAATGACGTTAGTTCCAAACTAAAAGAATTAGATAGTTTCGCAAAAAAAAATTATTTTTCACTGTATGAAATGTCTTAGAAAAACTTCTGAAAAGTTTCTTTGAAAAGACAATTTTTTTTCAATAATGTTCACTTTTAGTTCGTAAATAAACTTTCTTAGACAATTTTTAATGACGTTAGTTCCAAACTAAAAGAATTAGAGAGTTTTGCAAAAGAAATTATTTTTTACTGCATGAAATGTCTTGAAAAAGTTTTAGAGAAACTTTTGAAAAAGACAATTTTTTTCAATAATGTTCACTTTAGTACGTAAAAAAACTTTCTTAGACAATTTTTAATGACGTTAGTTTCAAACTAAAAGAATTAGATTGTTTCCCAAAAAAAAATTATTTTTCACTGTATGAAATGTCTTAGAAAAGTTTTTGAAAAATTTTTTTGAAAAGGCAATTTTTTTTTAATAATGTTCACTTTTAGTACGTAAAAAAACTTTCTTAGACAATTTTTAATGACGTTAGTTCCAAACTAAAGAATTAGATAGTTTCGCAAAAAAAATTATTTTGCACAGTATGAAATGTCTTGGAAAAATTTTTTTGAAAAGACAATTTTTTTTCAATAATGTTCACTTTTAGTACGTAACAAAACTTCCTTAGATGATTTTTAATGACGTTAGTTCCAAACTAAAAGAATTAGATAGTTTCGCAAAAAAAAATTATTTTTCACTGTATGAAATGTCTTAGAAAAAATTTTGAAAAATTTGTTTGAAAACACAATTTTTTTTCGATAATGTTCACTTTTAGTACGTAAAAAAACTTTCTTAGACAATTTTTAATGACGTTAGTTCCAAACAAAAAGAATTAGATAGTTTCGCAAAAAAAAATTATTTTTCACTGTATGAAATGTCTTGGAAAAATTTTTTTAAAAAGACATGTTTTTTTTTCAATAATGTTCACTTTTAGTACGTAAAAAAACTTTCTTAGACAATTTTTAATGACGTTAGTTCCAAACTAAAAGAATTAGATAGTTTCGCAAAAAAAAATTAATTTTCACTGTATGAAATGTCTTAGAAAAATTTCTGAAAAATTTCTTTGATAAGACAACTTTTTTTCAATAATGTTCACTTTTAGTACGTAAAAAAACTTTCTTAGACAATTTTTAATGACGTTAGTTCCAAACTAAAAGAATTAGATAGTTTTCCAAAAAAAAAAAGTTTTTCACTGTATGAAATGGTTTTGAAAAATTTTTTTAAAAAGACAATTTTTTTTCAATAATGTTCACTTTTAGTACGTAACAAAACTTTCTTAGACAATTTTTAATGACGTTCGTTCCAAACTAAAAAAATTAGATAGTTTCGCAAAAAAGAATTATTTTTTACTTAATGAAATGTTTTTGAAAAATTTTTGAAAAATTTTTTTGAAAAGACAATTTTTTTTCAATAATGTTCACTTTTAGTACGTAAATAAACTTTCTTAGACAATTTTTAATGACGTTAGTTCCAAACTAAAAGAATTAGATAGTTTCGCAAAAAAAAATTATTTTTCACTGTATGAAATGTCTTAGAAAAACTTCTGAAAAATTTCTTTGAAAAGACAATTTTTTTTCAATAATGTTCACTTTTAGTACGTAAATAAACTTTCTTAGACAATTTTTAATGACGTTAGTTCCAAACTAAAAGAATTAGATAGTTTCGCAAAAAAAAATTATTTTTCACTGTATGAAATGTCTTAGAAAAATTTCTGAAAAATTTCTTTGAAAAGACAATTTTTTTTCAATAATGTTCACTTTTAGTACGTAAATAAACTTTCTTAGACAATTTTTAATGATGTTAGTTCCAAACTAAAAGAATTAGATAGTTTCGCAAAAAAAAATTATTTTTCACTGTATGAAATGTCTTAGAAAAATTTCTGAAAAATTTCTTTAAAAAGACAATTTTTTTTCAATAATGTTCACTTTTAGTACGTAAAAAAACTTTCTTAGACAATTTTTAATGACGTTAGTTCCAAACTAAAGGAATTAGATAGTTTCGCAAAAAAAATTTATTTTTCACTGTATGAAATGTCTTAGAAAAACTTTTAGATTAACTTTTAGAAAAACTTTTAAAACTTAAGATAAAACTTTTAGAAAAACTTTTAGTATGAAATGTCTTAGAAAAACTTTTAGAAAATTTTTTTTTCGATAATGTTCACTTTTAGTACGTAAAAAAACTTTCTTAGACAATTTTTAATGACGTTAGTTCCAAACTAAAAGAATTAGATAGTTTTGCAAAAAAAAATTATTTTTCACTCTAAGAAACGTCTTAGAAAAATTTTTTTGAAAAGACAATTTTTTTTCAATGATGTTCACTTTTAGTACGTAACAAAACTTTCTTAGACAATTTTTAATGACATTAGTTCCAAACTAAAAGAATTAGATAGTTTCGCAAAAAAAAATTATTTTTCACTCTAAGAAACGTCTTAGAAAAACTTTTTTGAAAAGACAATTTTTTTTCAATAATGTTCACTTTTAGTACGTAAATAAACTTTCTTAGACAATTTTTAATGACGTTAGTTCCAAACTAAAAGAAATAGATAGTTTGCCAAAAAAAATTTATTTTTTACTGTATGAAATGTCTTAGAAAAATTTTTGAAAAATTTTTTTGAAAAGACAATTTTTTTTCAATAATGTTCACTTTTAGTTCGTAAATAAACTTTCTTAGACAATTTTTAATAACGTTAGTTCCAAACTAAAAGAATTAGATAGTATCGCAGAAAAAAATTATTTTTTAATGCATGAAATGTCTTGGAAAAGTTTTTGAAAAACTTTTGAAAAAGACAATTTTTTTCAATAATGTTCACTTCAGTACGTAACAAAACTTTCTTAGACAATTTTTAATGACGTTAGTTCCAAACTAAAAGAATTAGATAGTTTTCCAAAAAAAAATTATTTTTCACTGTATGAAATGGTTTTGAAAAATTTTTTTAAAAAGACAATTTTTTTTCAATAATGTTCACTTTTAGTACGTAACAAAACTTTCTTAGACAATTTTTAATGACGTTCCTTCCAAACTAAAAGAATTAGATAGTTTCGCAAAAAAAAATTATTTTTTACTGTATGAAATGTTTTTGAAAAATTTTTGAAAAATTTTTTTGAAAAGACAATTTTTTTTCAATAATGTTCACTTTTAGTACGTAAATAAACTTTCTTAGACAATTTTTAATGATGTTAGTTCCAAACTAAAAGAATTAGATAGTTTCGCAAAAAAAAAAAGTTTTTCACTGTATGAAATGTTTTTGAAAAATTTTTTTGAAAAGACAATTTTTTTTCAATAATGTTCACTTTTAGTACGTAAATAAACTTTCTTAGACAATTTTTAATGACGTTAGTTCCAAACTAAAAGAATTAGATAGTTTCGCAAAAAAAAATTATTTTTCACTGTATGAAATGTATTGGAAAAAGTTTTTGAAAAGACAAGTTTTTTTCAATGATGTTCACTTTTAGTACGTAACAAAACTTTCTTAGGCAATTTTTAATGACATTAGTTCCAAACTAAAAGAATTAGATAGTTTCGCAAAAAAAAATTATTTTTCACTGTATGAAATGTTTTACAAAATTTTTGAAAAATTTTTTTGAAAAGACAATTTTTTTTCAATAATGTTCACTATTGGTACGTAAAAAAACTTTCTTAGACAATTTTTACTGGCGTTAGTTCCAAACTAAAATAATTAGATAGTTTCGCAAAAAAAAATTATTTTTCACTGTATGAAATGTCTTGGAAAAATTTTTTTATAAAGACAATTTTTTATAATAATGTTCATTTTTAGTACGTAAAAAAACTTTCTTAGACAATTTTTAATGACGTTAGTTCCAAACTAAAAGAATTAGATAGTTTCTCAAAAAAAAATTATTTTTCACTGTATGAAATGTCTTAGAAAAAATTTTGAAATGTTTTTTTGAAAAGACAATTTTTTTTCAATAATGTTCACTTTTAGTACGTAAAAAAACTTTCTTAGACAATTTTTAATGACGTTAGTTTCAAACTAAAAGAATTAGATCATTTCTCAAAAAAAAATTATTTTTCACTGTATGAAAAGTCTTAGAAAAAATTTTGAAAATTTTTTTTGAAAAGACAATTTTTTTTCAATAATGTTTACTTTTGTACGTAAAAAAACTTTCTTAGACAATTTTTAATGACGTTAGTTCCAAACTAAAAGAATTAGATAGTTTCGCAAAAAAAAATTATTTTTTACTGTATGAAATGTCTTGGAAAAATTTTTTTGAAAAGACAATTTTTTTTCAATAATGTACATTTTTAGTACGTAAAAAAACTTTCTTAGACAATTTTTAATGACGTTAGTTCCAAACTAAAAGAATTAGATAGTTTCGGAATAAAAAAATTATTTTTCACTGTATAAAATGTCTTGGAAAAATTTTTTTATAAAGACAATTTTTTTTCAATAATGTTCATTTTTAGTACGTAATAAAACTTTTTTAGACAATTTTTAATGGCGTTAGTTCCAAACTAAAAGAATTAGATAGTTTCGCAAAAAAAAATTATTTTTCACTGTATGAAATGTCTTGGAAAAATTTTTTTTAAAAGACAATTTTTTTTCAGTAATGTTCATTTTTAGTACGTAAAAAAAGTTTCTTAGACAATTTTTAATGACGTTCGTTCCAAACTAAAAGAATTAGATAGTTTCGCAAAAAAAAATTATTTTTCACTGTATGAAATGTCTAAGAAAAATTTTTGAAAAATTTTTTTGAAAAGACAATTTTTTTCAATAATGTTCACTTTTAGTACGTAAAAAAACTTTCTTAGACAATTTTTAATGACGTTAGTTCCAAACTAAAAGAATTAGATAGTTTCGCAAAAAAAAATTATTTTTCACTGTATGAAATGTCTTAGAAAAAATTTTGAAAAATTTGTTTGAAAACACAATTTTTTTTCGATAATGTTCACTTTTAGTACGTAAAAAAACTTTCTTAGACAATTTTTAATGACGTTAGTTCCAAACAAAAAGAATTAGATAGTTTCGCAAAAAAAAATTATTTTTCACTGTATGAAATGTCTTGGAAAAAGTTTTTTTAAAAAGACATTTTTTTTTTCAATGATGTTCACTTTTAGTACGTAAAAAAACTTTCTTAGACAATTTTTAATGACGTTAGTTCCAAACTAAAAGAATTAGATAGTTTCGCAAAAAAAAATTAATTTTCACTGTATGAAATGTCTTAGAAAAATTTCTGAAAAATTTCTTTGATAAGACAACTTTTTTTCAATAATGTTCACTTTTAGTACGTAAAAAAACTTTCTTAGACAATTTTTAATGACGTTAGTTCCAAACTAAAAGAATTAGATAGTTTTCCAAAAAAAAAAAGTTTTTCACTGTATGAAATGGTTTTGAAAAATTTTTTTAAAAAGACAATTTTTTTTCAATAATGTTCACTTTTAGTACGTAACAAAACTTTCTTAGACAATTTTTAATGACGTTCGTTCCAAACTAAAAGAATTAGATAGTTTCGCAAAAAAAAATTATTTTTTACTGTATGAAATGTTTTTGAAAAATTTTTGAAAAATTTTTTTGAAAAGACAATTTTTTTTCAATATAGTTCACTTTTAGTACGTAAATAAACTTTCTTAGACAATTTTTAATGACGTTAGTTCCAAACTAAAAGAATTAGATAGTTTCGCAAAAAAAAATTATTTTTCACTGTATGAAATGTCTTAGAAAAACTTCTGAAAAATTTCTTTGAAAAGACAATTTTTTTTCAATAATGTTCACTTTTAGTACGTAAATAAACTTTCTTAGACAATTTTTAATGACGTTAGTTCCAAACTAAAAGAATTAGATAGTTTCGCAAAAAAAAATTATTTTTCACTGTATGAAATGTCTTAGAAAAATTTCTGAAAAATTTCTTTGAAAAGACAATTTTTTTTCAATAATGTTCACTTTTAGTACGTAAATAAACTTTCTTAGACAATTTTTAATGACGTTAGTTCCAAACTAAAAGAATTAGATAGGTTCGCAAAAAAAAATTATTTTTCACTGTATGAAATGTCTTAGAAAACTTTCTGAAAAATTTCTTTGAAAAGACAATTTTTTTTCAATAATGTTCACTTTTAGTACGTAAATAAACTTTCTTAGACAATTTTTAATGATGTTAGTTCCAAACTAAAAGAATTAGATAGTTTCGCAAAAAAAAATTATTTTTCACTGTATGAAATGTCTTAGAAAAATTTCTGAAAAATTTCTTTGAAAAGACAATTTTTTTTCAATATTGTTCACTTTTAGTACGTAAAAGAACTTTCTTAGACAATTTTTAATGACGTTAGTTCCAAACTAAAGGAATTAGATAGTTTCGCAAAAAAAATTTATTTTTCACTGTATGAAATGTCTTAGAAAAACTTTTGAAAAATTTTTTTGAAAACACAATTTTTTTTCGATAATGTTCACTTTTAGTACGTAAAAAAACTTTCTTAGACAATTTTTAATGACGTTAGTTCCAAACTAAAAGAATTAGATAGTTTCGCAAAAAAAAATTATTTTTCACTGTATGAAATGTCTTAGAAAAGTTTTTGAAAAATTTTTTTGAAAAGGCAATTTTTTTTTAATAATGTTCACTTTTAGTACGTAAAAAAACTTTCTTAGACAATTTTTAATGACGTTAGTTCCAAACTAAAGAATTAGATAGTTTCGCAAAAAAAAATTATTTTGCACAGTATGAAATGTCTTGGAAAAATTTTTTTGAAAAGACAATTTTTTTTCAATAATGTTCACTTTTAGTACGTAACAAAACTTCCTTAGATGATTTTTAATGACGTTAGTTCCAAACTAAAAGAATTAGATAGTTTCGCAAAAAAAAATTATTTTTCACTGTATGAAATGTCTTAGAAAAAATTTTGAAAAATTTGTTTGAAAACACAATTTTTTTTCGATAATGTTCACTTTTAGTACGTAAAAAAACTTTCTTAGACAATTTTTAATGACGTTAGTTCCAAACAAAAAGAATTAGATAGTTTCGCAAAAAAAAATTATTTTTCACTGTATGAAATGTCTTGGAAAAATTTTTTTAAAAAGACATGTTTTTTTTTCAATAATGTTCACTTTTAGTACGTAAAAAAAACTTTCTTAGACAATTTTTAATGACGTTAGTTCCAAACTAAAAGAATTAGATAGTTTCGCAAAAAAAAATTAATTTTCACTGTATGAAATGTCTTAGAAAAATTTCTGAAAAATTTCTTTGATAAGACAACTTTTTTTCAATAATGTTCACTTTTAGTACGTAAAAAAACTTTCTTAGACAATTTTTAATGACGTTAGTTCCAAACTAAAAGAATTAGATAGTTTTCCAAAAAAAAAAAGTTTTTCACTGTATGAAATGGTTTTGAAAAATTTTTTTAAAAAGACAATTTTTTTTCAATAATGTTCACTTTTAGTACGTAACAAAACTTTCTTAGACAATTTTTAATGACGTTCGTTCCAAACTAAAAAAATTAGATAGTTTCGCAAAAAAGAATTATTTTTTACTTAATGAAATGTTTTTGAAAAATTTTTGAAAAATTTTTTTGAAAAGACAATTTTTTTTCAATAATGTTCACTTTTAGTACGTAAATAAACTTTCTTAGACAATTTTTAATGACGTTAGTTCCAAACTAAAAGAATTAGATAGTTTCGCAAAAAAAAATTATTTTTCACTGTATGAAATGTCTTAGAAAAACTTCTGAAAAATTTCTTTGAAAAGACAATTTTTTTTCAATAATGTTCACTTTTAGTACGTAAATAAACTTTCTTAGACAATTTTTAATGACGTTAGTTCCAAACTAAAAGAATTAGATAGTTTCGCAAAAAAAAATTATTTTTCACTGTATGAAATGTCTTAGAAAAATTTCTGAAAAATTTCTTTGAAAAGACAATTTTTTTTCAATAATGTTCACTTTTAGTACGTAAATAAACTTTCTTAGACAATTTTTAATGATGTTAGTTCCAAACTAAAAGAATTAGATAGTTTCGCAAAAAAAAATTATTTTTCACTGTATGAAATGTCTTAGAAAAATTTCTGAAAAATTTCTTTAAAAAGACAATTTTTTTTCAATAATGTTCACTTTTAGTACGTAAAAAAACTTTCTTAGACAATTTTTAATGACGTTAGTTCCAAACTAAAGGAATTAGATAGTTTCGCAAAAAAAATTTATTTTTCACTGTATGAAATGTCTTAGAAAAACTTTTAGATTAACTTTTAGAAAAACTTTTAAAACTTAAGATAAAACTTTTAGAAAAACTTTTAGTATGAAATGTCTTAGAAAAACTTTTAGAAAATTTTTTTTTCGATAATGTTCACTTTTAGTACGTAAAAAAACTTTCTTAGACAATTTTTAATGACGTTAGTTCCAAACTAAAAGAATTAGATAGTTTTGCAAAAAAAAATTATTTTTCACTCTAAGAAACGTCTTAGAAAAATTTTTTTGAAAAGACAATTTTTTTTCAATGATGTTCACTTTTAGTACGTAACAAAACTTTCTTAGACAATTTTTAATGACATTAGTTCCAAACTAAAAGAATTAGATAGTTTCGCAAAAAAAAATTATTTTTCACTCTAAGAAACGTCTTAGAAAAACTTTTTTGAAAAGACAATTTTTTTTCAATAATGTTCACTTTTAGTACGTAAATAAACTTTCTTAGACAATTTTTAATGACGTTAGTTCCAAACTAAAAGAATTAGATAGTTTGCCAAAAAAAATTTATTTTTTACTGTATGAAATGTCTTAGAAAAATTTTTGAAAAATTTTTTTGAAAAGACAATTTTTTTTCAATAATGTTCACTTTTAGTTCGTAAATAAACTTTCTTAGACAATTTTTAATAACGTTAGTTCCAAACTAAAAGAATTAGATAGTATCGCAGAAAAAAATTATTTTTTAATGCATGAAATGTCTTGGAAAAGTTTTTGAAAAACTTTTGAAAAAGACAATTTTTTTCAATAATGTTCACTTCAGTACGTAACAAAACTTTCTTAGACAATTTTTAATGACGTTAGTTCCAAACTAAAAGAATTAGATAGTTTTCCAAAAAAAAATTATTTTTCACTGTATGAAATGGTTTTGAAAAATTTTTTTAAAAAGACAATTTTTTTTCAATAATGTTCACTTTTAGTACGTAACAAAACTTTCTTAGACAATTTTTAATGACGTTCCTTCCAAACTAAAAGAATTAGATAGTTTCGCAAAAAAAAATTATTTTTTACTGTATGAAATGTTTTTGAAAAATTTTTGAAAAATTTTTTTGAAAAGACAATTTTTTTTCAATAATGTTCACTTTTAGTACGTAAATAAACTTTCTTAGACAATTTTTAATGATGTTAGTTCCAAACTAAAAGAATTAGATAGTTTTGCAAAAAAAAAAAGTTTTTCACTGTATGAAATGTTTTTGAAAAATTTTTTTGAAAAGACAATTTTTTTTCAATAATGTTCACTTTTAGTACGTAAATAAACTTTCTTAGACAATTTTTAATGACGTTAGTTCCAAACTAAAAGAATTAGATAGTTTCGCAAAAAAAAATTATTTTTCACTGTATGAAATGTATTGGAAAAAGTTTTTGAAAAGACAAGTTTTTTTCAATGATGTTCACTTTTAGTACGTAACAAAACTTTCTTAGGCAATTTTTAATGACATTAGTTCCAAACTAAAAGAATTAGATAGTTTCGCAAAAAAAAATTATTTTTCACTGTATGAAATGTTTTACAAAATTTTTGAAAAATTTTTTTGAAAAGACAATTTTTTTTCAATAATGTTCACTATTGGTACGTAAAAAAACTTTCTTAGACAATTTTTACTGGCGTTAGTTCCAAACTAAAATAATTAGATAGTTTCGCAAAAAAAAATTATTTTTCACTGTATGAAATGTCTTGGAAAAATTTTTTTATAAAGACAATTTTTTATAATAATGTTCATTTTTAGTACGTAAAAAAACTTTCTTAGACAATTTTTAATGACGTTAGTTCCAAACTAAAAGAATTAGATAGTTTCTCAAAAAAAAATTATTTTTCACTGTATGAAATGTCTTAGAAAAAATTTTGAAATGTTTTTTTGAAAAGACAATTTTTTTTCAATAATGTTCACTTTTAGTACGTAAAAAAACTTTCTTAGACAATTTTTAATGACGTTAGTTTCAAACTAAAAGAATTAGATCATTTCTCAAAAAAAAATTATTTTTCACTGTATGAAAAGTCTTAGAAAAAATTTTGAAAATTTTTTTTTAAAAGACAATTTTTTTTCAATAATGTTTACTTTTGTACGTAAAAAAACTTTCTTAGACAATTTTTAATGACGTTAGTTCCAAACTAAAAGAATTAGATAGTTTCGCAAAAAAAAATTATTTTTTACTGTATGAAATGTCTTGGAAAAATTTTTTTGAAAAGACAATTTTTTTTCAATAATGTACATTTTTAGTACGTAAAAAAACTTTCTTAGACAATTTTTAATGACGTTAGTTCCAAACTAAAAGAATTAGATAGTTTCGGAATAAAAAAATTATTTTTCACTGTATAAAATGTCTTGGAAAAATTTTTTTATAAAGACAATTTTTTTTCAATAATGTTCATTTTTAGTACGTAATAAAACATTTTTAGACAATTTTTAATGGCGTTAGTTCCAAACTAAAAGAATTAGATAGTTTCGCAAAAAAAAATTATTTTTCACTGTATGAAATGTCTTGGAAAAATTTTTTTTAAAAGACAATTTTTTTTCAGTAATGTTCATTTTTAGTACGTAAAAAAAGTTTCTTAGACAATTTTTAATGACGTTCGTTCCAAACTAAAAGAATTAGATAGTTTCGCAAAAAAAAATTATTTTTCACTGTATGAAATGTCTAAGAAAAATTTTTGAAAAATTTTTTTGAAAAGACAATTTTTTTCAATAATGTTCACTTTTAGTACGTAAAAAAACTTTCTTAGACAATTTTTAATGACGTTAGTTCCAAACTAAAAGAATTAGATAGTTTCGCAAAAAAAAATTATTTTTCACTGTATGAAATGTCTTAGAAAAAATTTTGAAAAATTTGTTTGAAAACACAATTTTTTTTCGATAATGTTCACTTTTAGTACGTAAAAAAACTTTCTTAGACAATTTTTAATGACGTTAGTTCCAAACAAAAAGAATTAGATAGTTTCGCAAAAAAAAATTATTTTTCACTGTATGAAATGTCTTGGAAAAAGTTTTTTTAAAAAGACATTTTTTTTTTCAATGATGTTCACTTTTAGTACGTAAAAAAACTTTCTTAGACAATTTTTAATGACGTTAGTTCCAAACTAAAAGAATTAGATAGTTTCGCAAAAAAAAATTAATTTTCACTGTATGAAATGTCTTAGAAAAATTTCTGAAAAATTTCTTTGATAAGACAACTTTTTTTCAATAATGTTCACTTTTAGTACGTAAAAAAACTTTCTTAGACAATTTTTAATGACGTTAGTTCCAAACTAAAAGAATTAGATAGTTTTCCAAAAAAAAAAAGTTTTTCACTGTATGAAATGGTTTTGAAAAATTTTTTTAAAAAGACAATTTTTTTTCAATAATGTTCACTTTTAGTACGTAACAAAACTTTCTTAGACAATTTTTAATGACGTTCGTTCCAAACTAAAAGAATTAGATAGTTTCGCAAAAAAAAATTATTTTTTACTGTATGAAATGTTTTTGAAAAATTTTTGAAAAATTTTTTTGAAAAGACAATTTTTTTTCAATATAGTTCACTTTTAGTACGTAAATAAACTTTCTTAGACAATTTTTAATGACGTTAGTTCCAAACTAAAAGAATTAGATAGTTTCGCAAAAAAAAATTATTTTTCACTGTATGAAATGTCTTAGAAAAACTTCTGAAAAATTTCTTTGAAAAGACAATTTTTTTTCAATAATGTTCACTTTTAGTACGTAAATAAACTTTCTTAGACAATTTTTAATGACGTTAGTTCCAAACTAAAAGAATTAGATAGTTTCGCAAAAAAAAATTATTTTTCACTGTATGAAATGTCTTAGAAAAATTTCTGAAAAATTTCTTTGAAAAGACAATTTTTTTTCAATAATGTTCACTTTTAGTACGTAAATAAACTTTCTTAGACAATTTTTAATGACGTTAGTTCCAAACTAAAAGAATTAGATAGGTTCGCAAAAAAAAATTATTTTTCACTGTATGAAATGTCTTAGAAAAATTTCTGAAAAATTTCTTTGAAAAGACAATTTTTTTTCAATAATGTTCACTTTTAGTACGTAAATAAACTTTCTTAGACAATTTTTAATGATGTTAGTTCCAAACTAAAAGAATTAGATAGTTTCGCAAAAAAAAATTATTTTTCACTGTATGAAATGTCTTAGAAAAATTTCTGAAAAATTTCTTTGAAAAGACAATTTTTTTTCAATATTGTTCACTTTTAGTACGTAAAAGAACTTTCTTAGACAATTTTTAATGACGTTAGTTCCAAACTAAAGGAATTAGATAGTTTCGCAAAAAAAATTTATTTTTCACTGTATGAAATGTCTTAGAAAAACTTTTGAAAAATTTTTTTGAAAACACAATTTTTTTTCGATAATGTTCACTTTTAGTACGTAAAAAAACTTTCTTAGACAATTTTTAATGACGTTAGTTCCAAACTAAAAGAATTAGATAGTTTTGCAAAAAAAAAAAGTTTTTCACTGTATGAAATGTTTTTAAAAAATTTTTTTGAAAAGACAATTTTTTTTCAATAATGTTCACTTTTAGTACGTTATCTAAACTTCCTTAGACAATTTTTAATGACGTTAGTTCCAAACTAAAAGAATTAGATAGTTTCGCAAAAAAAAATTTATTTTCACTGTATGAAATGTCCTTGAAAAATTTTTGAAAAATTTTTTTGAAAAGACAATTTTTTTTCAATAATGTTCACTTTTAGTACGTAAATAAACTTTCTTAGACAATTTTTAATGACGTTAGTTCCAAACTAAAAGAATTAGATAGTTTCGCAAAAAAAAATTAATTTTCACTGTATGAAATGTCTTAGAAAAATTTCTGAAAAATTTCTTTGATAAGACAATTTTTTTTCAATAATGTTCACTTTTAGTACGTAAAAAAACTTTCTTAGACATATTTTAATGACGTTAGTTCCAAACTAAAAGAATTAGATAGTTTTCCAAAAAAAAAAAGTTTTTCACTGTATGAGATGGTTTTGAAAAATTTTTTTAAAAAGATAATTTTTTTTCAATAATGTTCACTTTTAGTACGTAACAAAACTTTCTTAGACAATTTTTAATGACGTTCGTTCCAAACTAAAAGAATTAGATAGTTTCGCAAAAAAAAATTATTTTTTACTGTATGAAATGTTTTTGAAAAATTTTTGAAAAATTTTTTTGAAAAGACAATTTTTTTTCAATAATGTTCACTTTTAGTACGTAAATAAACTTTCTTAGACAATTTTTAATGACGTTAGTTCCAAACTAAAAGAATTAGATAGTTTTGCAAAAAAAAAAAGTTTTTCACTGTATGAAATGTTTTTAAAAAATTTTTTTGAAAAGACAATTTTTTTTCAATAATGTTCACTTTTAGTACGTTACAAAACTTCCTTAGACAATTTTTAATGACGTTAGTTCCAAACTAAAAGAATTAGATAGTTTCGCAAAAAAAAATTATTTTTCACTGTATGAAATGTCCTTGAAAAATTTTTGAAAAATTTTTTTGAAAAGACAATTTTTTTTCAATAATGTTCACTTTTAGTACGTAAATAAACTTTCTTAGACAATTTTTAATGACGTTAGTTCCAAACTAAAAGAATTAGATAGTTTCGCAAAAAAAAATTAATTTCACTGTATGAAATGTCTTAGAAAAATTTCTGAAAAATTTCTTTGATAAGACAATTTTTTTTCAATAATGTTCACTTTTAGTACGTAAAAAAACTTTCTTAGACAATTTTTAATGACGTTAGTTCCAAACTAAAAGAATTAGATAGTTTTCCAAAAAAAAAAAGTTTTTCACTGTATGAAATGATTTTGAAAATTTTTTTTAAAGATAATTTTTTTTCAATAATGTTCACTTTTAGTACGTAACAAAATTTCTTAGACAATTTTTAATGACGTTCGTTCCAAACTAAAAGAATTAGATAGTTTCGCAAAAAAAAATTATTTTTTACTGTATGAAATGTTTTTGAAAAATTTTTGAAAAATTTTTTTGAAAAGACAATTTTTTTTCAATAATGTTCACTTTTAGTACGTAAATAAACTTTCTTAGACAATTTTTAATGACGTTAGTTCCAAACTAAAAGAATTAGATAGTTTCGCAAAAAAAAATTATTTTTCACTGTATGAAATGTCTTAGAAAAACTTCTGAAAAATTTCTTTGAAAAGACAATTTGTTTTCAATAATGTTCACTTTTAGTACGTAAATAAACTTTCTTAGACAATTTTAATGACGTTAGTTCCAAACTAAAAGAATTAGATAGTTTCGCAAAAAAAAAATTATTTTTCACGGTATGAAATGTCTTGGAAAAAGTTTTTTGAAAAGACAAGTTTTTTTCAATGATGTTCACTTTTAGTACGTAACAAAACTTTCTTAGACAATTTTTAATGACGTTAGTTCCAAACTAAAAGAATTAGATAGTTTCCTAAAAAAAAATTATTTTTTACTGTATGAAATGTCTTAGAAAAATTTTTGAAAAATTTTTTTGAAAAGACAATTTTTTTTCAATAATGTTCACTTTTAGTTCGTAAATAAACTTTCTTAGACAATTTTTAATGACGTTAGTTCCAAACTAAAAGAATTAGAAAGTTTTGCAAAAAAAATTATTTTTTACTGCATGAAATGTCTTGAAAAAGTTTTTGAGAAACTTTTGAAAAAGACAATTTTTTTCAATAATGTTCACTTTAGTACGTAAAAAAACTTTCTTAGACAATTTTTAATGACGTTAGTTTCAAACTAAAACAATTAGATTGTTTCGCAAAAAAAAATTATTTTTCACTGTATGAAATGTCTTAGAAAAGTTTTTGAAAAATTTTTTTGAAAAGGCAATTTTTTTTTAATAATGTTCACTTTTAGTACGTAAAAAAACTTTCTTAGACAATTTTTAATGACGTTAGTTCCAAACTAAAAGAATTAGATAGTTTCGCAAAAAAAAATTATTTTGCACAGTATGAAATGTCTTGGAAAAATTTTTTTGAAAAGACAATTTTTCTTCAATAATGTTCACTTTTAGTACGTAACAAAACTTCCTTAGATGATTTTTAATGACGTTAGTTCCAAACTAAAAGAATTAGATAGTTTCGCAATAAAAAATTATTTTTCACTGTATGAAATGTCTTAGAAAAAATTTTGAAAAATTTGTTTGAAAACACAATTTTTTTTCGATAATGTTCACTTTTAGTACGTAAAAAAACTTTCTTAGACAATTTTTAATGACGTTAGTTCCAAACAAAAAGAATTAGATAGTTTCGCAAAAAAAAATTATTTTTCACTGTATGAAATGTCTTGGAAAATTTTTTTTAAAAAGACATGTTTTTTTTTCAATAATGTTCACTTTTAGTACGTAAAAAAACTTTCTTAGACAATTTTTAATGACGTTAGTTCCAAACTAAAAGAATTAGATAGTTTTCCAAAAAAAAAAAGTTTATCACTGTATGAAATGGTTTTGAAAAATTTTTTTAAAAAGACAATTTTTTTTCAATAATGTTCACTTTTAGTACGTAACAAAACTTTCTTAGACAATTTTTAATGACGTTCGTTCCAAACTAAAAGAATTAGATAGTTTCGCAAAAAAAAATTATTTTTTACTGTATGAAATGTTTTTGAAAAATTTTTGAAAAATTTTTTTGAAAAGACAATTTTTTTTCAATAATGTTCACTTTTAGTACGTAAATAAACTTTCTTAGACAATTTTTAATGACGTTAGTTCCAAACTAAAAGAATTAGATAGTTTCGCAAAAAAAAATTATTTTTCACTGTATGAAATGTTTTAGAAAAATTTCTGAAAAATTTCTTTGAAAAGACAATTTTTTTTCAATAATGTTCACTTTTAGTACGTAAATAAACTTTCTTAGACAATTTTTAATGACGTTAGTTCCAAACTAAAAGAATTAGATAGTTTCGCAAAAAAAAATTATTTTTCACTGTATGAAATGTCTTAGAAAAATTTCTGAAAAACTTATTTGAAAAGACAATTTTTTTTCAATAATGTTCACTTTTAGTACGTAAATAAACTTTCTTAGACAATTTTTATTGACGTTAGTTCCAAACTAAAAGAATTAGATAGTTTCGCAAAAAAAAATTATTTTTCACTGTATGAAATGTCTTAGAAAAATTTCTGAAAAATTTCTTTGAAAAGACAATTTTTTTTCAATAATGTTCACTTTTAGTACGTAAAAAAACTTTCTTAGACAATTTTTAATGACGTTAGTTCCAAACTAAAGGAATTAGATAGTTTCGCAAAAAAAATTTATTTTTCACTGTATGAAATGTCTTAGAAAAACTTTTAGATTAACTTTTAGAAAAACTTTTAAAACTTAAGATAAAACTTTTAGAAAAACTTTTAGTATGAAATGTCTTAGAAAAACTTTTAGAAAATTTTTTTTTCGATAATGTTCACTTTTAGTACGTAAAAAAACTTTCTTAGACAATTTTTAATGACGTTAGTTCCAAACTAAAAGAATTAGATAGTTTTGCAAAAAAAAAAAGCTTTTCACTGTATGAAATGTTTTTGAAAAATTTTTTTGAAAAGACAATTTTTTTTCAATAATGTTCACTTTTAGTACGTAAATAAACTTTCTTAGACAATTTTTAATGACGTTAGTTCCAAACTAAAAGACTTAGATAGTTTCGCAAAAAAAAATTATTTTTCACTGTATGAAATGTCTTGGAAAAAGTTTTTGAAAAGACAAGTTTTTTTTCAATAATGTTCACTTTTAGTACGTAAATAAACTTTCTTAGACAATTTTTAATGACATTAGTTCCAAACTAAAAGAATTAGATAGTTTCGCAAAAAAAATTTATTTTTCACTCTAAGAAATGTCTTAGAAAAATTTTTTTGAAAAGACAATTTTTTTTCAATAATGTTCACTTTTAGTACGTAAAAAAACTTTCTTAGACAATTTTTAATGACGTTAGTTCCAAACTAAAAGAATTAGATAGTTTTGCAAAAAAAAAAAGTTTTTCACTGTATGAAATGTTTTGGAAAAATTTTTTTGAAAAGACAATTTTTTTTCAATAATGTTCACTTTTAGTACGTTGCAAAACTTCCTTAGACAATTTTTAATGACGTTAGTTCCAAACTAAAAGAATTAGATAGTTTCGCAAAAAAAAATTACTTTTCACTGTATGAAATGTCCTTGAAAAATTTTTGAAAAATTTTTTTGAAAAGACAATTTTTTTTCAATAATGTTCACTTTTAGTACGTAAATAAACTTTCTTAGACAATTTTTAATGACGTTAGTTCCAAACTAAAAGAATTAGATAGTTTCGCAAAAAAAAATTAATTTTCACTGTATGAAATGTCTTAGAAAAATTTTTGAAAAATTTCTTTGATAAGACAATTTTTTTTCAATAATGTTCACTTTTAGTACGTAAAAAAACTTTCTTAGACAATTTTTAATGACGTTAGTTCCAAACTAAAAGAATTAGATAGTTTTCCAAAAAAAAAAAGTTTTTCACTGTATGAAATGGTTTTGAAAAATTTTTTTAAAAAGACAATTTTTTTTCAATAATGTTCACTTTTAGTACGTAACAAAACTTTCTTAGACAATTTTTAATGACGTTCGTTCCAAACTAAAAGAATTAGATAGTTTCGCAAAAAAAAATTATTTTTTACTGTATGAAATGTTTTTGAAAAATTTTTGAAAAATTTTTTTGAAAAGACAATTTTTTTTCAATAATGTTCACTTTTAGTACGTAAATAAACTTTCTTAGACAATTTTTAATGACGTTAGTTCCAAACTAAAAGAATTAGATAGTTTCGCAAAAAAAAATTATTTTTCACTGTATGAAATGTCTTAGAAAAATTTCTGAAAAATTTCTTTGAAAAGACAATTTTTTTTCAATAATGTTCACTTTTAGTACGTAAATAAACTTTCTTAGACAATTTTTAATGATGTTAGTTCCAAACTAAAAGAATTAGATAGTTTTGCAAAAAAAAAAAGTTTTTCACTGTATGAAATGTTTTTGAAAAATTTTTTTGAAAAGACAATTTTTTTTCAATAATGTTCACTTTTAGTACGTAAATAAACTTTCTTAGACAATTTTTAATGACGTTAGTTCCAAACTAAAAGAATTAGATAGTTTCGCAAAAAAAAATTATTTTTTAATGCATGAAATGTCTTGGAAAAGTTTTTGAAAAACTTTTGAAAACACAAATTTTTTTCGATAATGTTCACTTTTAGTACGTAAAAAAACTTTCTTAGACAATTTTTAATGACGTTAGTTCCAAACAAAAAGAATTAGATAGTTTCGCAAAAAAAATTATTTTTCACTGTATGAAATGTCTTGAAAAAATTTTTTTTAAAATTCAATTTTTTTTCAATAATGTTCACTTTTAGTACGTAAATAAACTTTCTTAGACAATTTTTAATGACGTTAGTTCCAAACTAAAAGAATTAGATAGTTTCGCAAAAAAAAAATTATTTTTCACTGTATGAAATATCTTGGAAATAGTTTTTTGAAAAGACAATTTTTTTTCAATAATGTTCACTTTTGGTACGTAAAAAAACTTTCTTAGACAATTTTTAATGACGTTAGTTCCAAACTAAAAGAATTAGATAGTTTCGCAAAAAAAATTATTTTTCACTGTATGAAATGTCTTAGAAAAACTTTTGAAAAATTTTTTTGAAAACACAATTTTTTTTCGATAATGTTCACTTTTAGTACGTAAAAAAACTTTCTTAGACAATTTTTAATGACGTTAGTTCCAAACTAAAAGAATTAGATAGTTTTGCAAAAAAAAAAAGTTTTTCACTGTATGAAATGTTTTGGAAAAATTTTTTTAAAAAGACAATTTTTTTTCAATAATGTTCACTTTTAGTACGTTACAAAACTTCCTTAGACAATTTTTAATGACGTTAGTTCCAAACTAAAAGAATTAGATAGTTTCGCAAAAAAAAATTATTTTTCACTGTATGAAATGTCCTTAAAAAATTTTTGAAAAATTTCTTTGAAAAGACAATTTTTTTTCAATAATGTTCACTTTTAGTACGTAAATAAACTTTCTTAGACAATTTTTAATGACGTTAGTTCCAAACTAAAAGAATTAGATAGTTTCGCAAAAAAAAATTAATTTTCACGGTATGAAATGTCTTAGAAAAATTTATGAAAAATTTCTTTGATAAGACAATTTTTTTTCAATAATGTTCACTTTTAGTACGTAAAAAAACTTTCTTAGACAATTTTTAATGACGTTAGTTCCAAACTAAAAGAATTAGATAGTTTTCCAAAAAAAAAAAGTTTTTCACTGTATGAAATGTTTTTGAAAAATTTTTTTGAAAAGACAATTTTTTTTCAATAATGTTCACTTTTAGTACGTAAATAAACTTTCTTAGACAATTTTTAATGACGTTAGTTCCAAACTAAAAGAATTAGATAGTTTCGCAAAAAAAAATTATTTTTCACTGTATGAAATGTCTTAGAAAAATTTCTGAAAAATTTCTTTGAAAAGACAATTTTTTTTCAATAATGTTCACTTTTAGTACGTAAATAAACTTTCTTAGACAATTTTTAATGACGTTAGTTCCAAACTAAAAGAATTAGATAGATTCGCAAAAAAAAATTATTTTTCACTGTATGAAATGTCTTAGAAAAATTTCTGAAAAATTTCTTTGAAAAGACAATTTTTTTTCAATAATGTTCACTTTTAGTACGTAAATAAACTTTCTTAGACAATTTTTAATGATGTTAGTTCCAAACTAAAAGAATTAGATAGTTTCGCAAAAAAAAATTATTTTTCACTGTATGAAATGTCTTAGAAAAATTTCTGAAAAATTTCTTTGAAA
The DNA here is from genome assembly GCF_918807975.1 of Aplidium turbinatum. Lineage (NCBI taxonomy): Eukaryota > Metazoa > Chordata > Ascidiacea > Aplousobranchia > Polyclinidae > Aplidium > Aplidium turbinatum. The sequence goes on from NC_137475.1 coordinate 19,674,052, forward strand.
AGACAATTTTTTTTCAATATTGTTCACTTTTAGTACGTAAAAGAACTTTCTTAGACAATTTTTAATGACGTTAACTCCAAACTAAAGGAATTAGATAGTTTCGCAAAAAAAATTTATTTTTCACTGTATGAAATGTCTTAGAAAAACTTTTGAAAAATTTTTTTGAAAACACAATTTTTTTTCGATAATGTTCACTTTTAGTACGTAAAAAAACTTTCTTAGACAATTTTTAATGACGTTAGTTCCAAACTAAAAGAATTAGATAGTTTTGCAAAAAAAAAAAGTTTTTCACTGTATGAAATGTTTTTAAAAAATTTTTTTGAAAAGACAATTTTTTTTCAATAATGTTCACTTTTAGTACGTTACAAAACTTCCTTAGACAATTTTTAATGACGTTAGTTCCAAACTAAAAGAATTAGATAGTTTCGCAAAAAAAAATTTATTTTCACTGTATGAAATGTCCTTGAAAAATTTTTATAAAATTTTTTTGAAAAGACAATTTTTTTTCAATAATGTTCACTTTTAGTACGTAAATAAACTTTCTTAGACAATTTTTAATGACGTTAGTTCCAAACTAAAAGAATTAGATAGTTTCGCAAAAAAAAATTATTTTTCACTGTATGAAATGTCTTAGAAAAATTTCTGAAAAATTTCTTTGATAAGACAATTTTTTTTCAATAATGTTCACTTTTAGTACGTAAAAAAACTTTCTTAGACATATTTTAATGACGTTAGTTCCAAACTAAAAGAATTAGATAGTTTTCCAAAAAAAAAAAGTTTTTCACTGTATGAAATGGTTTTGAAAAATTTTTTTAAAAAGATAATTTTTTTTCAATAATGTTCACTTTTAGTACGTAACAAAACTTTCTTAGACAATTTTTAATGACGTTCGTTCCAAACTAAAAGAATTAGATAGTTTCGCAAAAAAAAATTATTTTTTACTGTATGAAATGTTTTTGAAAAATTTTTGAAAAATTTTTTTGAAAAGACAATTTTTTTTCAATAATGTTCACTTTTAGTACGTAAATAAACTTTCTTAGACAATTTTTAATGACGTTAGTTCCAAACTAAAAGAATTAGATAGTTTTGCAAAAAAAAAAAGTTTTTCACTGTATGAAATGTTTTTAAAAAATTTTTTTGAAAAGACAATTTTTTTTCAATAATGTTCACTTTTAGTACGTTACAAAACTTCCTTAGACAATTTTTAATGACGTTAGTTCCAAACTAAAAGAATTAGATAGTTTCGCAAAAAAAAATTATTTTTCACTGTATGAAATGTCCTTGAAAAATTTTTGAAATATTTTTTTGAAAAGACAATTTTTTTTCAATAATGTTCACTTTTAGTACGTAAATAAACTTTCTTAGACAATTTTTAATGACGTTAGTTCCAAACTAAAAGAATTAGATAGTTTCGCAAAAAAAAATTAATTTCACTGTATGAAATGTCTTAGAAAAATTTCTGAAAAATTTCTTTGATAAGACAATTTTTTTTCAATAATGTTCACTTTTAGTACGTAAAAAAACTTTCTTAGACAATTTTTAATGACGTTAGTTCCAAACTAAAAGAATTAGATAGTTTTCCAAAAAAAAAAAGTTTTTCACTGTATGAAATGGTTTTGAAAAATTTTTTTAAAAGATAATTTTTTTTCAATAATGTTCACTTTTAGTACGTAACAAAACTTTCTTAGACAATTTTTAATGACGTTCGTTCCAAACTAAAAGAATTAGATAGTTTCGCAAAAAAAAATTATTTTTTACTGTATGAAATGTTTTTGAAAAATTTTTGAAAAATTTTTTTGAAAACACAATTTTTTTTCAATAATGTTCACTTTTAGTACGTAAATAAACTTTCTTAGACAATTTTTAATGACGTTAGTTCCAAACTAAAAGAATTAGATAGTTTCGCAAAAAAAAATTATTTTTCACTGTATGAAATGTCTTAGAAAAACTTCTGAAAAATTTCTTTGAAAAGACAATTTTTTTTCAATAATGTTCACTTTTAGTACGTAAATAAATTTTCTTAGACAATTTTTAATGACGTTAGTTCCAAACTAAAAGAATTAGATAGTTTCGCAAAAAAAAAATTATTTTTCACGGTATGAAATGTCTTGGAAAAAGTTTTTTGAAAAGACAAGTTTTTTTCAATGATGTTCACTTTTAGTACGTAAAAAAACTTTCTTAGGCAATTTTTAATGACGTTAGTTCCAAACTAAAAGAATTGGATAGTTTCACAAAAAAAATTATTTTTCACTGTATGAAATGTCTTAGAAAAGCTTTTGAAAAATTTTTTTGAAAACACAATTTTTTTTCAATAATGTTCACTTTTAGTACGTAAATAAACTTTCTTTGGCAATTTTTAATGACGTTAGTTCCAAACTAAACGAATTAGATAGTTTTGCAAAAAAAAAAAGTTTTTCACTGTATGAAATGTTTTTAAAAAATTTTTTTGAAAAGACAATTTTTTTTCAATAATGTTCACTTTTAGTACGTTACAAAACTTCCTTAGACAATTTTTAATGACGTTAGTTCCAAACTAAAAGAATTTGATAGTTTCGCAAAAAAAAATTATTTTTCACTGTATGAAATGTCTTGGAAAAATTTCTGAAAAATTTCTTTGAAAAGACAATTTTTTTCAATAATGTTCACTTTTAGTACGTAAATAAACTTTCTTAGACAATTTTTAATGACGTTAGTTCCAAACTAAAAGAATTAGATAGTTTCGCAAAAAAAAATTATTTTTCACTGTATGAAATGTCTTAGAAAAATTTCTGAAAAATTTCTTTGAAAAGACAATTTTTTTTCAATAATGTTCACTTTTAGTACGTAAATAAACTTTCTTAGACAATTTTTAATGATGTTAGTTCCAAACTAAAAGAATTAGATAGTTTCGCAAAAAAAAATTATTTTTCACTGTATGAAATGTCTTAGAAAAATTTTTTTGAAAAGACAATTTTTTTTCAATAATGTTCACTTTTAGTACGTAAATAAACTTTCTTAGACAATTTTTAATGACGTTAGTTCCAAACTAAAAGAATTAGATAGTTTGCCAAAAAAAATTTATTTTTTACTGTATGAAATGTCTTAGAAAAATTTTTGAAAAATTTTTTTGAAAAGACAATTTTTTTTCAATAATGTTCACTTTCAGTTCGTAAATAAACTTTCTTAGACAATTTTTAATAACGTTAGTTCCAAACTAAAAGAATTAGATAGTTTCGCAGAAAAAAATTATTTTTTAATGCATGAAATGTCTTGGAAAAGTTTTTGAAAAACTTTTGAAAAAGACAATTTTTTTCAATAATGTTCACTTTAGTACGTAAAAAAACTTTCTTAGACAATTTTTAATGACGTTAGTTCCAAACTAAAAGAATTGGATAGTTCCACAAAAAAAATTATTTTTCACTGTATGAAATGTCTTAGAAAAGCTTTTGAAAAATTTTTTTGAAAACACAATTTTTTTTCAATAATGTTCACTTTTAGTACGTAAATAAACTTTCTTTGGCAATTTTTAATGACGTTAGTTCCAAACTAAAAGAATTAGATAGTTTTCCAAAAAAAAAAAGTTTTTCACTGTATGAAATGGTTTTGAAAAATTTTTTTAAAAAGACAATTTTTTTTCAATAATGTTCACTTTTAGTACGTAACAAAACTTTCTTAGACAATTTTTAATGACGTTCGTTCCAAACTAAAAGAATTAGATAGTTTCGCAAAAAAAAATTATTTTTTACTGTATGAAATGTTTTTGAAAAATTTTTGAAAAATTTTTTTGAAAAGACAATTTTTTTTCAATAATGTTCACTTTTAGTACGTAAATAAACTTTCTTAGACAATTTTTAATGACGTTAGTTCCAAACTAAAAGAATTAGATAGTTTCGCAAAAAAAAATTATTTTTCACTGTATGAAATGTCTTAGAAAAACTTCTGAAAAATTTTTTTGAAAAGACAATTTTTTTTCAATAATGTTCACTTTTAGTACGTAAATAAACTTTCTTAGACAATTTTTAATGACGTTGGTTCCAAACTAAAAGAATTAGATAGTTTCGCAAAAAAAAATTATTTTTCACTGTATGAAATGTCTTAGAAAAATTTCTGAAAAATTTCTTTGAAAAGACAATTTTTTTTCAATAATGTTCACTTTTAGTACGTAAATAAACTTTCTTAGACAATTTTTAATGACGTTAGTTCCAAACTAAAAGAATTAGATAGATTCGCAAAAAAAAATTATTTTTCACTGTATGAAATGTCTTAGAAAAATTTCTGAAAAATTTCTTTGAAAAGACAATTTTTTTTCAATAATGTTCACTTTTAGTACGTAAATAAACTTTCTTAGACAATTTTTAATGATGTTAGTTCCAAACTAAAAGAATTAGATAGTTTCGCAAAAAAAAATTATTTTTCACTGTATGAAATGTCTTAGAAAAATTTCTGAAAAATTTCTTTGAAAAGACAATTTTTTTTCAATATTGTTCACTTTTAGTACGTAAAAGAACTTTCTTAGACAATTTTTAATGACGTTAGTTCCAAACTAAAGGAATTAGATAGTTTCGCAAAAAAAATTTATTTTTCACTGTATGAAATGTCTTAGAAAAACTTTTGAAAAATTTTTTTGAAAACACAATTTTTTTTCGATAATGTTCACTTTTAGTACGTAAAAAAACTTTCTTAGACAATTTTTAATGACGTTAGTTCCAAACTAAAAGAATTAGATAGTTTTGCAAAAAAAAAAAGTTTTTCACTGTATGAAATGTTTTTAAAAAATTTTTTTGAAAAGACAATTTTTTTTCAATAATGTTCACTTTTAGTACGTTACAAAACTTCGTTAGACAATTTTTAATGACGTTAGTTCCAAACTAAAAGAATTAGATAGTTTCGCAAAAAAAAATTATTTTTCACTGTATGAAATGTCCTTGAAAAATTTTTGAAAAATTTTTTTGAAAAGACAATTTTTTTTCAATAATGTTCACTTTTAGTACGTAAATAAACTTTCTTAGACAATTTTTAATGACGTTAGTTCCAAACTAAAAGAATTAGATAGTTTCGCAAAAAAAAATTAATTTTCACTGTATGAAATGTCTTAGAAAAATTTCTGAAAAATTTCTTTGATAAGACAATTTTTTTTCAATAATGTTCACTTTTAGTACGTAAAAAAACTTTCTTAGACAATTTTTAATGACGTTAGTTCCAAACTAAAAGAATTAGATAGTTTTCCAAAAAAAAAAAGTTTTTCACTGTATGAAATGGTTTTGAAAAAATTTTTTAAAAAGACAATTTTTTTTCAATAATGTTCACTTTTAGTACGTAACAAAACTTTCTTAGACAATTTTTAATGACGTTCGTTCCAAACTAAAAGAATTAGATAGTTTCGCAAAAAAAAATTATTTTTTACTGTATGAAATGTTTTTGAAAAATTTTTGAAAAATTTTTTTGAAAAGACAATTTTTTTTCAATAATGTTCACTTTTAGTACGTAAATAAACTTTCTTAGACAATTTTTAATGACGTTAGTTCCAAACTAAAAGAATTAGATAGTTTCGCAAAAAAAAATTATTTTTCACTGTATGAAATGTCTTAGAAAAACTTCTGAAAAATTTCTTTGAAAAGACAATTTTTTTTCAATAATGTTCACTTTTAGTTCGTAAATAAACTTTCTTAGACAATTTTTAATAACGTTAGTTCCAAACTAAAAGAATTAGATAGTTTTCCAAAAAAAAAAAGTTTTTCACTGTATGAAATGGTTTTGAAAAATTTTTTTAAAAAGATAATTTTTTTTCAATAATGTTCACTTTTAGTACGTAACAAAACTTTCTTAGACAATTTTTAATGACGTTCGTTCCAAACTAAAAGAATTAGATAGTTTCGCAAAAAAAAATTATTTTTTACTGTATGAAATGTTTTTGAAAAATTTTTGAAAAATTTTTTTGAAAAGACAATTTTTTTTCAATAATGTTCACTTTTAGTACGTAAATAAACTTTCTTAGACAATTTTTAATGACGTTAGTTCCAAACTAAAAGAATTAGATAGTTTTGCAAAAAAAAAAAGTTTTTCACTGTATGAAATGTTTTTAAAAAATTTTTTTGAAAAGACAATTTTTTTTCAATAATGTTCACTTTTAGTACGTTACAAAACTTCCTTAGACAATTTTTAATGACGTTAGTTCCAAACTAAAAGAATTAGATAGTTTCGCAAAAAAAAATTATTTTTCACTGTATGAAATGTCCTTGAAAAATTTTTGAAAAATTTTTTTAAAAAGACAATTTTTTTTCAATAATGTTCACTTTTAGTACGTAAATAAACTTTCTTAGACAATTTTTAATGACGTTAGTTCCAAACTAAAAGAATTAGATAGTTTCGCAAAAAAAAATTAATTTCACTGTATGAAATGTCTTAGAAAAATTTCTGAAAAATTTCTTTGATAAGACAATTTTTTTTCAATAATGTTCACTTTTAGTCCGTAAAAAAACTTTCTTAGACAATTTTTAATGACGTTAGTTCCAAACTAAAAGAATTAGATAGTTTTCCAAAAAAAAAAAGTTTTTCACTGTATGAAATGGTTTTGAAAAATTTTTTTAAAAGATAATTTTTTTTCAATAATGTTCACTTTTAGTACGTAACAAAACTTTCTTAGACAATTTTTAATGACGTTCGTTCCAAACTAAAAGAATTAGATAGTTTCGCAAAAAAAAATTATTTTTTACTGTATGAAATGTTTTTGAAAAATTTTTGAAAAATTTTTTTGAAAAGACAATTTTTTTTCAATAATGTTCACTTTTAGTACGTAAATAAACTTTCTTAGACAATTTTTAATGACATTAGTTCCAAACTAAAAGAATTAGATAGTTTCGCAAAAAAAAATTATTTTTCACTGTATGAAATGTCTTAGAAAAACTTCTGAAAAATTTCTTTGAAAAGACAATTTTTTTTCAATAATGTTCACTTTTAGTACGTAAATAAACTTTCTTAGACAATTTTTAATGACGTTGGTTCCAAACTAAAAGAATTAGATAGTTTCGCAAAAAAAAAATTATTTTTCACGGTATGAAATGTCTTGGAAAAAGTTTTTTGAAAAGACAAGTTTTTTTCAATGATGTTCACTTTTAGTACGTAAAAAAACTTTCTTAGGCAATTTTTAATGACGTTAGTTCCAAACTAAAAGAATTGGATAGTTTCACAAAAAAAATTATTTTTCACTGTATGAAATGTCTTAGAAAAGCTTTTGAAAAATTTTTTTGAAAACACAATTTTTTTTCAATAATGTTCACTTTTAGTACGTAAATAAACTTTCTTTGGCAATTTTTAATGACGTTAGTTCCAAACTAAACGAATTAGATAGTTTTGCAAAAAAAAAAAGTTTTTCACTGTATGAAATGTTTTTAAAAAATTTTTTTGAAAAGACAATTTTTTTTCAATAATGTTCACTTTTAGTACGTTACAAAACTTCCTTAGACAATTTTTAATGACGTTAGTTCCAAACTAAAAGAATTAGATAGTTTCGCAAAAAAAAATTATTTTTCACTGTATGAAATGTCTTGGAAAAATTTCTGAAAAATTTCTTTGAAAAGACAATTTTTTTCAATAATGTTCACTTTTAGTACGTAAATAAACTTTCTTAGACAATTTTTAATGACGTTAGTTCCAAACTAAAAGAATTAGATAGTTTCGCAAAAAAAAATTATTTTTCACTGTATGAAATGTCTTAGAAAAATTTCTGAAAAATTTCTTTGAAAAGACAATTTTTTTTCAATAATGTTCACTTTTAGTACGTAAATAAACTTTCTTAGACAATTTTTAATGATGTTAGTTCCAAACTAAAAGAATTAGATAGTTTCGCAAAAAAAAATTATTTTTCACTGTATGAAATGTCTTAGAAAAATTTTTTTGAAAAGACAATTTTTTTTCAATAATGTTCACTTTTAGTACGTAAATAAACTTTCTTAGACAATTTTTAATGACGTTAGTTCCAAACTAAAAGAATTAGATAGTTTGCCAAAAAAAATTTATTTTTTACTGTATGAAATGTCTTAGAAAAATTTTTGAAAAATTTTTTTGAAAAGACAATTTTTTTTCAATAATGTTCACTTTTAGTTCGTAAATAAACTTTCTTAGACAATTTTTATAAAGAGTAGATGGGAAGAGTATGTAACAGAATTATATGATGATGATAGAACATGTATGCCTGAAATTACCAATAACGAAGGAGAAGAAATATTGATATCTGAAGTTGAGAAAGCCATTCAAGATCTGAAATGTAATAAAGCTGCAGGAAAGGATAACATTTATCCAGAAATGCTAAAAGCACTCAATGGCATAAGTTTAAAACGCATACACAAATTATGTAATGAAATATATATGACTGGATTTTTACCTAAAGAAATGAATGAAACTGTTTTTGTCAGACTACCAAAGAAGTCCAAAGCAAAGAACTGCAGTGATATAAAGAGTAGATGGGAAGAGTATGTAACAGAATTATATGATGATGATAGAACATGTATGCCTGAAATTACCAATAACGAAGGAGAAGAAATATTGATATCTGAAGTTGAGAAAGCCATTCAAGATCTGAAATGTAATAAAGCTGCAGGAAAGGATAACATTTATCCAGAAATGCTAAAAGCACTCAATGGCATAAGTTTAAAACGCATACACAAATTATGTAATGAAATATATATGACTGGATTTATACCTAAAGAAATGAATGAAACTGTTTTTGTCAGACTACCAAAGAAATCCAAAGCAAAGAACTGCAGTGACTTTAGAACATTAAGTTTGATCAGTCATGTACTGAAAATTTTGTTGAGAATAATTTTATTAAGAAATCGAAAATCTATTGAGAATGAGGTTAGCATGACTCAAAGTGGATTTATAACTGGTAAAGGAACACGAGAGGGTATACTTAACTTCAGAACAATTTGTGAGAGTTACAATGCAGTAAATAAAGATGTATATGCATGTTTTATTGATTATGAGAAAGCATTTGATAGAGTTAACCATGAGAAACTGATTCATTGTTTGTCCAATATTGGTATGAATGGCAAAGACTTACGTTTTATTATTAATTTGTACTGGAATCAAAAAGCATTTATTCGCATGGAAAAAGATTTATCTAAAGGAATTGATATCAAGCGTGGGGTACGCCAAGGATGTGTACTTTCTCCATGTCTTTTTAATTTATATACAGAAATGATTTTTCGATCAATTGATGATATGAAAGGAGTAAAAGTTGGTGGCTTGAATATAACAAATTTACGCTATGCTGATGATACTGTTCTGTTGGCTGAATCACAAGAAGATCTTCAAGAAATATTGGACAATGTTAACTCAATTGGTAAAGAATTTAATATGAAAATTAACACTAAAAAGACCAAATCAATGATAATCTCAAAATCACCAGACACCACAGTACTCCAAATTATAATTGACAATAAAATTATACAAAAAGTAAAATCTTTTTCATATCTTGGTCATTTAATAACTGAAGATGGGAGGTGTGACCATGAAATTTTTAGACGGATAGAAATTGCAAGAACTACATTTGGAAAAATGAAAAATATTTTAACCAATCAACGTTTAAATTTATCAACTCGTCTCAGGATCTTAAAATGCTATATCTGGTCGACCCTATTATACAGTTCTGAAACTTGGACAATATCACAAAAAATGGAGAAACGGATCGATGCCTTCGAGCTCTGGACATACAGGCAAATGTTAAAAATTTCATGGAAACAAAAAATCACTAACGATGAAGTACTCTCCAAATTCAATTCAAGCAAAATGCTCTTACAAACAGTCAAAAGAAGAAAATTGAAGTATTTCGGACACACAATAAGGCAAAATTCATTACAAAGATCATTAATAGAAGGGAAGATAAACGGTAAAAGAAGTAAAGGCAGACCAAGAATGATTTGGACAACAAACATCACAAAATGGACAAAATTAAGTTATGAATGTGCAGTACGCACAGCTCATGGTCGAGAACAATGGCGCATTGTATCCAACCCTCCAGACGAGGAAGGAACAAAATGATGATGAGACAATTTTTAATAACGTTAGTTCCAAACTAAAAGAATTAGATAGTTTCGCAGAAAAAAATTATTTTTTAATGCATGAAATGTCTTGGAAAAGTTTTTGAAAAACTTTTGAAAAAGACAATTTTTTTCAATAATGTTCACTTTAGTACGTAAAAAAACTTTCTTAGACAATTTTTAATGACGTTAGTTTCAAACTAAAAGAATTAGATTGTTTCGCAAAAAAAAATTATTTTTCACTGTATGAAATGTTTTAGAAAATTTTTGAAAAATTTTTTTGAAAAGACAATTTTTTTTCAATCATGTTCACTATTGGTACGTAAAAAAACTTTCTTAGACAATTTTTAATGATGTTAGTTCCAAACTAAAAGAATTAGATAGTTTCGCAAAAAAAAAATTATTTTTCACTGTATGAAATGTCTTAGAAAAGTTTTTGAAAAATTTTTTTGAAAACACAAATTTTTTTCGATAATGTTCACTTTTAGTACGTAAAAAAACTTTCTTAGACAATTTTTAATGACGTTAGTTCCAAACTAAAAGAATTGGATAGTTTCACAAAAAAAATTATTTTTCACTGTATGAAATGTCTTAGAAAAGCTTTTGAAAAATTTTTTTGAAAACACAATTTTTTTTCAATAATGTTCACTTTTAGTACGTAAATAAACTTTCTTTGGCAATTTTTAATGACGTTAGTTCCAAACTAAAAGAATTAGATAGTTTTCCAAAAAAAAAAAGTTTTTCACTGTATGAAATGGTTTTGAAAAATTTTTTTAAAAAGACAATTTTTTTTCAATAATGTTCACTTTTAGTACGTAACAAAACTTTCTTAGACAATTTTTAATGACGTTCGTTCCAAACTAAAAGAATTAGATAGTTTCGCAAAAAAAAATTATTTTTTACTGTATGAAATGTTTTTGAAAAATTTTTGAAAAATTTTTTTGAAAAGACAATTTTTTTTCAATAATGTTCACTTTTAGTACGTAAATAAACTTTCTTAGACAATTTTTAATGACGTTAGTTCCAAACTAAAAGAATTAGATAGTTTCGCAAAAAAAAATTATTTTTCACTGTATGAAATGTCTTAGAAAAACTTCTGAAAAATTTTTTTGAAAAGACAATTTTTTTTCAATAATGTTCACTTTTAGTACGTAAATAAACTTTCTTAGACAATTTTTAATGACGTTGGTTCCAAACTAAAAGAATTAGATAGTTTCGCAAAAAAAAATTATTTTTCACTGTATGAAATGTCTTAGAAAAATTTCTGAAAAATTTCTTTGAAAAGACAATTTTTTTTCAATAATGTTCACTTTTAGTACGTAAATAAACTTTCTTAGACAATTTTTAATGACGTTAGTTCCAAACTAAAAGAATTAGATAGATTCGCAAAAAAAAATTATTTTTCACTGTATGAAATGTCTTAGAAAAATTTCTGAAAAATTTCTTTGAAAAGACAATTTTTTTTCAATAATGTTCACTTTTAGTACGTAAATAAACTTTCTTAGACAATTTTTAATGATGTTAGTTCCAAACTAAAAGAATTAGATAGTTTCGCAAAAAAAAATTATTTTTCACTGTATGAAATGTCTTAGAAAAATTTCTGAAAAATTTCTTTGAAAAGACAATTTTTTTTCAATATTGTTCACTTTTAGTACGTAAAAGAACTTTCTTAGACAATTTTTAATGACGTTAGTTCCAAACTAAGGGAATTAGATAGTTTCGCAAAAAAAATTTATTTTTCACTGTATGAAATGTCTTAGAAAAACTTTTGAAAAGTTTTTTTGAAAACACAATTTTTTTTCGATAATGTTCACTTTTAGTACGTAAAAAAACTTTCTTAGACAATTTTTAATGACGTTAGTTCCAAACTAAAAGAATTAGATAGTTTTGCAAAAAAAAAAAGTTTTTCACTGTATGAAATGTTTTTAAAAAATTTTTTTGAAAAGACAATTTTTTTTCAATAATGTTCACTTTTAGTACGTTACAAAACTTCGTTAGACAATTTTTAATGACGTTAGTTCCAAACTAAAAGAATTAGATAGTTTCGCAAAAAAAAATTATTTTTCACTGTATGAAATGTCCTTGAAAAATTTTTGAAAAATTTTTTTGAAAAGACAATTTTTTTTCAATAATGTTCACTTTTAGTACGTAAATAAACTTTCTTAGACAATTTTTAATGACGTTAGTTCCAAACTAAAAGAATTAGATAGTTTCGCAAAAAAAAATTAATTTTCACTGTATGAAATGTCTTAGAAAAATTTCTGAAAAATTTCTTTGATAAGACAATTTTTTTTCAATAATGTTCACTTTTAGTACGTAAAAAAACTTTCTTAGACAATTTTTAATGACGTTAGTTCCAAACTAAAAGAATTAGATAGTTTTCCAAAAAAAAAAAGTTTTTCACTGTATGAAATGGTTTTGAAAAATTTTTTTAAAAAGACAATTTTTTTTCAATAATGTTCACTTTTAGTACGTAACAAAACTTTCTTAGACAATTTTTAATGACGTTCGTTCCAAACTAAAAGAATTAGATAGTTTCGCAAAAAAAAATTATTTTTTACTGTATGAAATGTTTTTGAAAAATTTTTGAAAAATTTTGTTGAAAAGACAATTTTTTTTCAATAATGTTCACTTTTAGTACGTAAATAAACTTTCTTAGACAATTTTTAATGACATTAGTTCCAAACTAAAAGAATTAGATAGTTTCGCAAAAAAAAATTATTTTTCACTGTATGAAATGTCTTAGAAAAACTTCTGAAAAATTTCTTTGAAAAGACAATTTTTTTTCAATAATGTTCACTTTTAGTACGTAAATAAACTTTCTTAGACAATTTTTAATGACGTTAGTTCCAAACTAAAAGAATTAGATAGTTTCGCAAAAAAAAATTATTTTTCACTGTATGAAATGTCTTAGAAAAATTTCTGAAAAATTTCTTTGAAAAGACAATTTTTTTTCAATAATGTTCACTTTTAGTACGTAAATAAACTTTCTTAGACAATTTTTAATGACGTTAGTTCCAAACTAAAAGAATTAGATAGTTTCGCAAAAAAAAATTATTTTTCACTGTATGAAATGTCTTAGAAAAATTTCTGAAAAATTTCTTTGAAAAGACAATTTTTTTTCAAAAATGTTCACTTTTAGTACGTAAATAAACTTTCTTAGACAATTTTTAATGACGTTAGTTCCAAACTAAAAGAATTAGATAGTTTGCCAAAAAAAATTTTATTTTTACTGTATGAAATGTCTTAGAAAAATTTTTGAAAAATTATTTTGAAAAGACAATTTTTTTTCAATAATGTTCACTTTTAGTTCGTAAATAAACTTTCTTAGACAATTTTTAATAACGTTAGTTCCAAACTAAAAGAATTAGATAGTTTCGCAGAAAAAAATTATTTTTTAATGCATGAAATGTCTTGGAAAAGTTTTTGAAAAACTTTTGAAAAAGACAATTTTTTTCAATAATGTTCACTTTAGTACGTAAAAAAACTTTCTTAGACAATTTTTAATGACGTTAGTTCCAAACTAAAAGAATTAGATTGTTTCGCAAAAAAAAATTATTTTTCACTGTATGAAATGTTTTAGAAAATTTTTAAAAAATTTTTTTGAAAAAACAATTTTTTTTCAATAATGTTCACTATTGGTACGTAAAAAAACTTTCTTAGACAATTTTTAATGACATTAGTTCCAAACTAAAAGAATTAGATAGTTTCGCAAAAAAAAATTATTTTTCACTGTATGAAATGTCTTAGAAAAGTTTTTGAAAAATTTTTTTGAAAAAACAATTTTTTTTCAATAATGTTCACTTTTAGTACGTAAAAAAACTTTCTTAGACAATTTTTAATGACGTTAGTTCCAAACTAAAAGAATTGGATAGTTTCACAAAAAAAATTATTTTTCACTGTATGAAATGTCTTAGAAAAGCTTTTGAAAAATTTTTTTGAAAACACAATTTTTTTTCAATAATGTTCACTTTTAGTACGTAAATAAACTTTCTTTGGCAATTTTTAATGACGTTAGTTCCAAACTAAAAGAATTAGATAGTTTTCCAAAAAAAAAAAGTTTTTCACTGTATGAAATGGTTTTGAAAAATTTTTTTAACCCTTTGCTTTTCAACGTTTTTTTGGAAGTTAACTGCTCAAGGGGGGGCCGTTTTTGGATCAAATTCAATCAGCTGTTACGAGTTATCCGCTGATGCTATTTCAACAGAAGTTGCACTGGTGTGAAAGCAAATCATTTGTCTATAAGTTTGAAAAGTCATTATTTTAAAATTTTATATGTTAAACTTGATATTTCAATTTTTGCAAAGGTACCCAAAAACGACAATTTTGATTTAACTTGCCGCCTTTAATTAACCGTGCTAATCCGATTTCATGCAAACTTCTAAATAACAAAGAGCTCGATCGAACGCACGAAGTGTGTGTGCGGTGTGCCGAATCATTGCATTGATTAGAATTTACGACTTGCGAGCAAATCTTATTGTAAGCTACTCACTGATTCTAAAATAGTTACAGTCAGAGTAATATTGTTACACGAATTTGAAAAAAACAAAACTGCGTTTGTTGTCTTACATTTTTATCCTAAACTAATGCATTCCGAAACTCATGGCTAGCTTCTAGTTTTATGGAACCAAATTTCTCATAAGTAACACCTTAGCCTGCTTGAATAGCTGTTTACATCTTCGTTTGTGTATTTTAGGTCTACAATTGAGTTTGTAGTATGAATATTTTTAGTAGAGAGAAGACAATTGAACAAGTTGTTGAAATAATCTGAAATTTCTAAGTTCAAATTAGGTGCTTTTGAAATTGTGGATTTGTGTCAAGTCGCATCACAAATATCATGCAGGCCACATCATAAGTCATTTCGCTTACGGGTGTTTATAAACATGACTCATAAATTACATCCACAAAAAATACAGCATTTACATCAACAAAGCTAAGTTCGAAGCTCACTTTTTATTGAAGATTGTGTCAATCAATTTGAAAATACATTTTTAGTCAGCCAGCGTCGAAATAATGCAACAGCGAATTGAGGAACATGCGTAAACAAAGGAAATGTGAAATAACCCACAGTCAGCAAATCTACATAAATTTAACGTTTACAAATGTTGAATCAATGTAAAAGGACTGGATTGCTGACTGGGTCCTTATTGTTTGAAGCACTAAAAATACGCGTAAAAGCGACAACGTCAGCAAGGCAGTGATTATGTTTCTGGCCAAAAAAAAATAACGTTTGACTTCAAAGATAAAAATGATTATAACGAAGCTTCAAAGTTTGTCGTAAAACATTTTACTGAGATACAATAAACATAATCATTTTGTGCCAGATTGTGAGAAGACTTCCTAGATTCTTTCCAACCATTTGCATGATTGCAAATTATTTTCTATAACTTTACATTGCTAAAAAATGGCTTCTTTGTTGAAACAACGTGGCTACAATTCTATAAAAAATTCTTAGGCCTACTACATTGAAGTAATGAAATGTTTTTTTGTGATTTTGCTGATGACGTTTTACAATATCCGAGAAGTAAAAAATAATAATGATGAATTATTTTACAAAACCGTGGTTTGCAAGTGCTTCACAAAAAATTGTTGGGGGAAAATTTACTATTAGACGTAAAATGTTTGTAAAAGAAAATTGTCGGTTTACGTATTTATAATGTTTATTGCGCTGTTATCGAATTATAAACTGCCTGTAGGCTATTGTCTACCTTTGTGGTTGCCGGCCAGCTTAGAGCAGCATGCAAACTAAGCGTTTATGGTATTTGCATCGTGTTATGATTCTCGAAAATTTCCCACAAGGTCTTTATTTTTATCGTGATATTTTGTGCCTCTTCTGTCCTAAACTTGAAGTTATTGTGCAGCACTATCCACATCGGTTTTTAGACTCAGTCTTCATTGAAAATCTTTTGTGTGGTGCATCATTTCAAGTAGTGTCTTCCCCTAAACTGTTACACAAATCGCCCAGAACCAGGTTGATTATTATGTATCTTACAGCAGTTGAGAGCCCGTTATTGTATGTGTGGAATTATTACTGTAGATGTCTGACTAAATTCATGCCAAAGTCGAGCAAATTCTGCTTTCGGGATCCTTGCCGTTATTTACTGTATTTTTTGTTGATAAGTTTAGGCAGCATTTTTCCAAGATAAATGAAGACATCGGTATTGTTCGTCACTTAGATTTAGTTTTCTCAGCATTATTTATTCATTCTTTGATCCACTAGTTTGTCCCACTTTTGGTATAATCGGATCGTTTATAAATGGCGGGTCTTCACAATAGCCGGCCTCTTATACATTGGCGCAACGTATTCAGATGTTGAATCAATGATGAAGAAAGCTGATTTGTTGTTTGTCTTATGTGACGCCTAAATTTATGCCTCGTCTACAGTACAAAATATTTTGTAATGTACATTGTGTACATTGTACATTTTGTTTGTAGGCCTACATTACAAAATATTTTGTAATGTAGATGAGGCATTATCATCTTTATTTTGCGCTCTTTGGAACAAAACACAGTGCACTGTGAAACAAAAATACAGGACATAACAACAAGTAGGCGACATAAAGCAGTGAAGGGACGCCATCGAGTTAGCTGCTACGTGTAAATGGAGCCTATCTCATAATTTTGAGTGTATCTCACAATTACTGTTTGCAAAAACGCTATTTCTCCGGCTTCTCCCAAAAGCATTTGCAGTGATACATTTCCTCAATTGCAAGTTTTGTCAATAAGAGCATTTCCATTGAACGTTTATTTCGAAACCAGGTTTTCGTGTCTTTATCCAAGAGAAGATTTCTTATTGTAACGTTTTTTATTCGTCAATGAATATTATCTGCTTGAAACAACTGTTTTGACTAGTTTGTGGCCTCCATAGCCTACTATTTTGATCGTGGATTGCTATTCTTCTTTGTAGTGCTGATAACGCAAAAAAGCTTGCTATTATTGTTTCTAATTAACAGCTTTGCGATCACTGGCTTTTCTTTGTAGCATAAGAAATAACGCGCTTTGTATTATTGAGGTCAAACCAAACAAAGGAAAGCAAGAGGATGTTTCTCTCTGCTCGCGCATATCGATGCACGAAGCAATTATGAGCTTATGGCTTGTTATCGCAATGTAATCCATTTCACGCTTTGCTGGAAGTTAGCTAGAAATAGCAAAAATTCACCAAAATCTTGAATTTACAAGAAAACTACACAACTTTTAGCATCAAATTTAATATCATCAGATCCGCCTGGCAATTTTAGGAAAAGTCAAGAAAAACCAAGTGCATGGCGTTACTGTGCTTCAAATAATTAAAGGAAATATGAGGGGGGGGCCAAATCTGGCCTCCCTTTGAGGAGCAAAGTGTTAAAAAGACAATTTTTTTTCAATAATGTTCACTTTTAGTACGTAAATAAACTTTCTTAGACAATTTTTAATGACGTTCGTTCCAAACTAAAAGAATTAGATAGTTTCGCAAAAAAAAAATTATTTTTTACTGTATGAAATGTTTTTGAAAAATTTTTGAAAAATTTTTTTGAAAAGACAATTTTTTTTCAATAATGTTCACTTTTAGTACGTAAATAAACTTTCTTAGACAATTTTTAATGACGTTAGTTCCAAACTAAAAGAATTAGATAGTTTCGCAAAAAAAAATTATTTTTCACTGTATGAAATGTCTTAGAAAAACTTCTGAAAAATTTTTTTGAAAAGACAATTTTTTTTCAATAATGTTCACTTTTAGTACGTAAATAAACTTTCTTAGACAATTTTTAATGACGTTGGTTCCAAACTAAAAGAATTAGATAGTTTCGCAAAAAAAAATTATTTTTCACTGTATGAAATGTCTTAGAAAAATTTCTGAAAAATTTCTTTGAAAAGACAATTTTTTTTCAATAATGTTCACTTTTAGTACGTAAATAAACTTTCTTAGACAATTTTTAATGACGTTAGTTCCAAACTAAAAGAATTAGATAGATTCGCAAAAAAAAATTATTTTTCACTGTATGAAATGTCTTAGAAAAATTTCTGAAAAATTTCTTTGAAAAGACAATTTTTTTTCAATAATGTTCACTTTTAGTACGTAAATAAACTTTCTTAGACAATTTTTAATGATGTTAGTTCCAAACTAAAAGAATTAGATAGTTTCGCAAAAAAAAATTATTTTTCACTGTATGAAATGTCTTAGAAAAATTTCTGAAAAATTTCTTTGAAAAGACAATTTTTTTTCAATATTGTTCACTTTTAGTACGTAAAAGAACTTTCTTAGACAATTTTTAATGACGTTAGTTCCAAACTAAAGGAATTAGATAGTTTCGCAAAAAAAATTTATTTTTCACTGTATGAAATGTCTTAGAAAAACTTTTGAAAAATTTTTTTGAAAACACAATTTTTTTTCGATAATGTTCACTTTTAGTACGTAAAAAAACTTTCTTAGACAATTTTTAATGACGTTAGTTCCAAACTAAAAGAATTAGATAGTTTTGCAAAAAAAAAAAGTTTTTCACTGTATGAAATGTTTTTAAAAAATTTTTTTGAAAAGACAATTTTTTTTCAATAATGTTCACTTTTAGTACGTTACAAAACTTCGTTAGACAATTTTTAATGACGTTAGTTCCAAACTAAAAGAATTAGATAGTTTCGCAAAAAAAAATTATTTTTCACTGTATGAAATGTCCTTGAAAAATTTTTGAAAAATTTTTTTGAAAAGACAATTTTTTTTCAATAATGTTCACTTTTAGTACGTAAATAAACTTTCTTAGACAATTTTTAATGACGTTAGTTCCAAACTAAAAGAATTAGATAGTTTCGCAAAAAAAAATTAATTTTCACTGTATGAAATGTCTTAGAAAAATTTCTGAAAAATTTCTTTGATAAGACAATTTTTTTTCAATAATGTTCACTTTTAGTACGTAAAAAAACTTTCTTAGACAATTTTTAATGACGTTAGTTCCAAACTAAAAGAATTAGATAGTTTTCCAAAAAAAAAAAGTTTTTCACTGTATGAAATGGTTTTGAAAAATTTTTTTAAAAAGACAATTTTTTTTCAATAATGTTCACTTTTAGTACGTAACAAAACTTTCTTAGACAATTTTTAATGACGTTCGTTCCAAACTAAAAGAATTAGATAGTTTCGCAAAAAAAAATTATTTTTTACTGTATGAAATGTTTTTGAAAAATTTTTGAAAAATTTTGTTGAAAAGACAATTTTTTTTCAATAATGTTCACTTTTAGTACGTAAATAAACTTTCTTAGACAATTTTTAATGACATTAGTTCCAAACTAAAAGAATTAGACAGTTTCGCAAAAAAAAATTATTTTTCACTGTATGAAATGTCTTAGAAAAACTTCTGAAAAATTTCTTTGAAAAGACAATTTTTTTTCAATAATGTTCACTTTTAGTACGTAAATAAACTTTCTTAGACAATTTTTAATGACGTTAGTTCCAAACTAAAAGAATTAGATAGTTTCGCAAAAAAAAATTATTTTTCACTGTATGAAATGTCTTAGAAAAATTTCTGAAAAATTTCTTTGAAAAGACAATTTTTTTTCAATAATGTTCACTTTTAGTACGTAAATAAACTTTCTTAGACAATTTTTAATGACGTTAGTTCCAAACTAAAAGAATTAGATAGTTTCGCAAAAAAAAATTATTTTTCACTGTATGAAATGTCTTAGAAAAATTTCTGAAAAATTTCTTTGAAAAGACAATTTTTTTTCAAAAATGTTCACTTTTAGTACGTAAATAAACTTTCTTAGACAATTTTTAATGATGTTAGTTCCAAACTAAAAGAATTAGATAGTTTCGCAAAAAAAAATTATTTTTCACTGTATGAAATGTCTTAGAAAAATTTTTTTGAAAAGACAATTTTTTTTCAATAATGTTCACTTTTAGTACGTAAATAAACTTTCTTAGACAATTTTTAATGACGTTAGTTCCAAACTAAAAGAATTAGATAGTTTGCCAAAAAAAATTTTATTTTTACTGTATGAAATGTCTTAGAAAAATTTTTGAAAAATTTTTTTGAAAAGACAATTTTTTTTCAATAATGTTCACTTTTAGTTCGTAAATAAACTTTCTTAGACAATTTTTAATAACGTTAGTTCCAAACTAAAAGAATTAGATAGTTTCGCAGAAAAAAATTATTTTTTAATGCATGAAATGTCTTGGAAAAGTTTTTGAAAAACTTTTGAAAAAGACAATTTGTTTCAATAATGTTCACTTTAGTACGTAAAAAAACTTTCTTAGACAATTTTTAATGACGTTAGTTCCAAACTAAAAGAATTAGATTGTTTCGCAAAAAAAAATTATTTTTCACTGTATGAAATGTTTTAGAAAATTTTTAAAAAATTTTTTTGAAAAAACAATTTTTTTTCAATAATGTTCACTATTGGTACGTAAAAAAACTTTCTTAGACAATTTTTAATGACATTAGTTCCAAACTAAAAGAATTAGATAGTTTCGCAAAAAAAAATTATTTTTCACTGTATGAAATGTCTTAGAAAAGTTTTTGAAAAATTTTTTTTAAAAAGACAATTTTTTTTCAATAATGTTCACTTTTAGTACGTAAAAAAACTTTCTTAGACAATTTTTAATGACGTTAGTTCCAAACTAAAAGAATTAGATAGTTTCGCAAAAAAAAATTATTTTTCACTGTATGAAATGTCTTGGAAATAGTTTTTTGAAAAGACAAGTTTTTTTCAATGATGTTCACTTTTAGTACGTAACAAAACTTTCTTAGACAATTTTTAATGACGTTAGTTCCAAACTAAAAGAATTAGATAGTTTCGCAAAAAAAAATTATTTTTCACTGTATGAAATGTCTTGGAAATAGTTTTTTGAAAAGACAAGTTTTTTTCAATGATGTTCACTTTTAGTACGTAACAAAACTTTCTTAGACAATTTTTAATGACGTTAGTTCCAAACTAAAAGAATTAGATAGTTTCGCAAAAAAAAATTATTTTTCACGGTATGAAATGTCTTGGAAAAAGTTTTTTGAAAAGACAAGTGTTTTTCAATGATGTTCACTTTTAGTACGTAACAAAACTTTCTTAGACAATTTTTAATGACGTTAGTTTCAAACTAAAAGAATTAGATTGTTTCGCAAAAAAAAATTATTTTTCACTGTATGAAATGTCTTAGAAAAGTTTTTGAAAAATTTTTTTGAAAAGGCAATTTTTTTTTAATAATGTTCACTTTTAGTACGTAAAAAAACTTTCTTAGACAATTTTTAATGACGTTAGTTCCAAACTAAAAGAATTAGATAGTTTCGCAAAAAAAAATTATTTTGCACAGTATGAAATGTCTTGGAAAAATTTTTTTGAAAAGACAATTTTTTTTCAATAATGTTCACTTTTAGTACGTAACAAAACTTCCTTAGATGATTTTTAATGACGTTAGTTCCAAACTAAAAGAATTAGATAGTTTCGCAAAAAAAAATTGTTTTTTACTGTATGAAATGTCTTAGAAAAAATTTTGAAAAATTTGTTTGAAAACACAATTTTTTTTCGATAATGTTCACTTTTAGTACGTAAAAAAACTTTCTTAGACAATTTTTAATGACGTTAGTTCCAAACAAAAAGAATTAGATAGTTTCGCAAGAAAAAATTATTTTTTACTGTATGAAATGTCTTGGAAAAATTTTTTTAAAAAGACATTTTTTTTTTCAATAATGTTCACTTTTAGTACGTAAAAAAACTTTCGTAGACAATTTTTAATGACGTTAGTTCCAAACTAAAAGAATTGGATAGTTTCACAAAAAAAATTATTTTTCACTGTATG
Organism: Aplidium turbinatum; assembly: GCF_918807975.1. Taxonomy (NCBI): domain Eukaryota; kingdom Metazoa; phylum Chordata; class Ascidiacea; order Aplousobranchia; family Polyclinidae; genus Aplidium; species Aplidium turbinatum. Next base: position 19,695,823 of record NC_137475.1, read on the forward strand.
AAATGTCTTAGAAAAGCTTTTGAAAAATTTTTTTGAAAACACAATTTTTTTTCAATAATGTTCACTTTTAGTACGTAAATAAACTTTCTTTGGCAATTTTTAATGACGTTAGTTCCAAACTAAAAGAATTAGATAGTTTTCCAAAAAAAAAAAGTTTTTCACTGTATGAAATGGTTTTGAAAAATTTTTTTAAAAAGACAATTTTTTTTCAATAATGTTCACTTTTAGTACGTAACAAAACTTTCTTAGATAATTTTTAATGACGTTCGTTCCAAACTAAAAGAATTAGATAGTTTCGCAAAAAAAAATTATTTTTTACTGTATGAAATGTTTTTGAAAAATTTTTGAAAAATTTTGTTGAAAAGACAATTTTTTTTCAATAATGTTCACTTTTAGTACGTAAATAAACTTTCTTAGACAATTTTTAATGACGTTAGTTCCAAACTAAAAGAATTAGATAGTTTCGCAAAAAAAAATTATTTTTCACTGTATGAAATGTCTTAGAAAAACTTCTGAAAAATTTCTTTGAAAAGACAATTTTTTTTCAATAATGTTCACTTTTAGTACGTAAATAAACTTTCTTAGACAATTTTTAATGACGTTAGTTCCAAACTAAAAGAATTAGATAGTTTCGCAAAAAAAAATTATTTTTCACTGTATGAAATGTCTTAGAAAAATTTCTGAAAAATTTCTTTGAAAAGACAATTTTTTTTCAATAATGTTCACTTTTAGTACGTAAATAAACTTTCTTAGACAATTTTTAATGACGTTAGTTCCAAACTAAAAGAATTAGATAGTTTCGCAAAAAAAAATTATTTTTCACTGTATGAAATGTCTTAGAAAAATTTCTCAAAAATTTCTTTGAAAAGACAATTTTTTTTCAATAATGTTCACTTTTAGTACGTAAATAAACTTTCTTAGACAATTTTTAATGATGTTAGTTCCAAACTAAAAGAATTAGATAGTTTCGCAAAAAAAAATTATTTTTCACTGTATGAAATGTGTTAGAAAAATTTTTTTGAAAAGACAATTTTTTTTCAATAATGTTCACTTTTAGTACGTAAATAAACTTTCTTAGACAATTTTTAATGACGTTAGTTCCAAACTAAAAGAATTAGATAGTTTGCCAAAAAAAATTTATTTTTTACTGTATGAAATGTCTTAGAAAAATTTTTGAAAAATTTTTTTGAAAAGACAATTTTTTTTCAATAATGTTCACTTTTAGTTCGTAAATAAACTTTCTTAGACAATTTTTAATAACGTTAGTTCCAAACTAAAAGAATTAGATAGTTTCGCAGAAAAAAATTATTTTTTAATGCATGAAATGTCTTGGAAAAGTTTTTGAAAAACTTTTGAAAAAGACAATTTTTTTCAATAATGTTCACTTTAGTACGTAAAAAAACTTTCTTAGACAATTTTTAATGACGTTAGTTTCAAACTAAAAGAATTAGATTGTTTCGCAAAAAAAAATTATTTTTCACTGTATGAAATGTTTTAGAAAATTTTTGAAAAATTTTTTTGAAAAGACAATTTTTTTTTAATCATGTTCACTATTGGTACGTAAAAAAACTTTCTTAGACAATTTTTAATGACATTAGTTCCAAACTAAAAGAATTAGATAGTTTCGCAAAAAAAAATTATTTTTCACTGTATGAAATGTCTTAGAAAAGTTTTTGAAAAATTTTTTTGAAAACACAAATTTTTTTCGATAATGTTCACTTTTAGTACGTAAAAAAACTTTCTTAGACAATTTTTAATGACGTTAGTTCCAAACAAAAAGAATTAGATAGTTTCGCAAAAAAAATTATTTTTCACTGTATGAAATGTCTTGGAAAAATTTTTTTAAAAATTCAATTTTTTTTCAATAATGTTCACTTTTAGTACGTAAATAAACTTTCTTAGACAATTTTTAATGACGTTAGTTCCAAACTAAAAGAATTAGATAGTTTCGCAAAAAAAAAATTATTTTTCACTGTATGAAATGTCTTGGAAAAAGTTTTTTGAAAAGACAATTTTTTTTCAATAATGTTCACTTTTAGTACGTAACAAAACTTCCTTAGACAATTTTTAATGACGTTAGTTCCAAACTAAAAGAATTAGATAGTTTCGCAAAAAAAAATTATTTTTCACTGTATGAAATGTCTTAGAAAAGTTTTTGAAAAATTTTTTTGAAAAGACAATTTTTTTTCAATAATGTTCACTTTTAGTACGTAAAAAAACTTTCTTAGACAATTTTTAATGACGTTAGTTCCAAACTAAAAGAATTAGATAGTTTCGCAAAAAAAAATTATTTTTCACTGTATGAAATGTCTTGGAAATAGTTTTTTGAAAAGACAAGTTTTTTTCAATGATGTTCACTTTTAGTACGTAACAAATCTTTCTTAGACAATTTTTAATGACGTTAGTTCCAAACTAAAAGAATTAGATAGTTTCGCAAAAAAAAATTATTTTTCACTGTATGAAATGTCTTGGAAATAGTTTTTTGAAAAGACAAGTTTTTTTCAATGATGTTCACTTTTAGTACGTAAATAAACTTTCTTAGACAATTTTTAATGACGTTAGTTCCAAACTAAAAGAATTAGATAGTTTCGCAAAAAAAAATTATTTTTCACGGTATGAAATGTCTTGGAAAAAGTTTTTTGAAAAGACAAGTTTTTTTCAATGATGTTCACTTTTAGTACGTAACAAAACTTTCTTAGACAATTTTTAATGACGTTAGTTTCAACCTAAAAGAATTAGATTGTTTCGCAAAAAAAAATTATTTTTCTCTGTATGAAATGTCTTAGAAAAGTTTTTGAAAAATTTTTTTGAAAAGGCAATTTTTTTTTAATAATGTTCACTTTTAGTACGTAAAAAAACTTTCTTAGACAATTTTTAATGACGTTAGTTCCAAACTAAAAGAATTAGATAGTTTCGCAAAAAAAAATTATTTTGCACAGTATGAAATGTCTTGGAAAAGTTTTTTTGAAAAGACAATTTTTTTTCAATAATGTTCACTTTTAGTACGTAACAAAACTTCCTTAGATGATTTTTAATGACGTTAGTTCCAAACTAAAAGAATTAGATAGTTTCGCAAAAAAAAATTATTTTTCACTGTATGAAATGTCTTAGAAAAAATTTTGAAAAATTTGTTTGAAAACACAATTTTTTTTCGATAATGTTCACTTTTAGTACGTAAAAAAACTTTCTTAGACAATTTTTAATGACGTTAGTTCCAAACAAAAAGAATTAGATAGTTTCGCAAGAAAAAATTATTTTTTACTGTATGAAATGTCTTGGAAAAATTTTTTTAAAAAGACATTTTTTTTTTCAATAATGTTCACTTTTAGTACGTAAAAAAACTTTCTTAGACAATTTTTAATGACGTTAGTTCCAAACTAAAAGAATTGGATAGTTTCACAAAAAAAATTATTTTTCACTGTATGAAATGTCTTAGAAAAGCTTTTGAAAAATTTTTTTGAAAACACAATTTTTTTTCAATAATGTTCACTTTTAGTACGTAAATAAACTTTCTTAGACAATTTTTAATGACGTTAGTTCCAAACTAAAAGAATTAGATAGTTTCGCAAAAAAAAATTATTTTTCACTGTATGAAATGTCTTAGAAAAATTTCTGAAAAATTTCTTTTGAAAAGACAATTTTTTTCAATAATGTTCACTTTTAGTACGTAAATAAACTTTCTTAGACAATTTTTAATGACGTTAGTTCCAAACTAAAAGAATTAGATAGTTTCGCAAAAAAAAATTATTTTTCACTGTATGAAATGTCTTAGAAAAATTTCTGAAAAATTTCTTTGAAAAGACAATTTTTTTTCAATAATGTTCACTTTTAGTACGTAAATAAACTTTCTTAGACAATTTTTAATGATGTTAGTTCCAAACTAAAAGAATTAGATAGTTTCGCAAAAAAAAATTATTTTTCACTGTATGAAATGTCTTAGAAAAATTTTTTTGAAAAGACAATTTTTTTTCAATAATGTTCACTTTTAGTACGTAAATAAACTTTCTTAGACAATTTTTAATGACGTTAGTTCCAAACTAAAAGAATTAGATAGTTTGCCAAAAAAAATTTATTTTTTACTGTATGAAATGTCTTAGAAAAATTTTTGAAAAATTTTTTTGAAAAGACAATTTTTTTTCAATAATGTTCACTTTTAGTTCGTAAATAAACTTTCTTAGACAATTTTTAATGACGTTAGTTCCAAACTAAAAGAATTAGATAGTTTCGCAGAAAAAAATTATTTTTTAATGCATGAAATGTCTTGGAAAAGTTTTTGAAAAACTTTTGAAAAAGACAATTTTTTTCAATAATGTTCACTTTAGTACGTAAAAAAACTTTCTTAGACAATTTTTAATGACGTTAGTTTCAAACTAAAAGAATTAGATTGTTTCGCAAAAAAAAATTATTTTTCACTGTATGAAATGTTTTAGAAAATTTTTGAAAAATTTTTTTGAAAAGACAATTTTTTTTTAATCATGCTCACTATTGGTACGTAAAAAAACTTTCTTAGACAATTTTTAATGACATTAGTTCCAAACTAAAAGAATTAGATAGTTTCGCAAAAAAAAATTATTTTTCACTGTATGAAATGTCTTAGAAAAGTTTTTGAAAAATTTTTTTGAAAACACAAATTTTTTTCGATAATGATCACTTTTAGTACGTAAAAAAACTTTCTTAGACAATTTTTAATGACGTTAGTTCCAAACAAAAAGAATTAGATAGTTTCGCAAAAAAAATTATTTTTCACTGTATGAAATGTCTTGGAAAAATTTTTTTAAAAATTCAATTTTTTTTCAATAATGTTCACTTTTAGTACGTAAATAAACTTTCTTAGACAATTTTTAATGACGTTAGTTCCAAACTAAAAGAATTAGATAGTTTCGCAAAAAAAAAATTATTTTTCACTGTATGAAATGTCTTGGAAAAAGTTTTTTGAAAAGACAATTTTTTTTCAATAATGTTCACTTTTAGTACGTAACAAAACTTCCTTAGACAATTTTTAATGACGTTAGTTCCAAACTAAAAGAATTAGATAGTTTCGCAAAAAAAAATTATTTTTCACTGTATGAAATGTCTTAGAAAAGTTTTTGAAAAATTTTTTTGAAAAGACAATTTTTTTTCAATAATGTTCACTTTTAGTACGTAAAAAAACTTTCTTAGACAATTTTTAATGACGTTAGTTCCAAACTAAAAGAAGTAGATAGTTTCGCAAAAAAAAATTATTTTTCACTGTATGAAATGTCTTGGAAATAGTTTTTTGAAAAGACAAGTTTTTTTCAATGATGTTCACTTTTAGTACATAACAAAACTTTCTTAGACAATTTTTAATGACGTTAGTTCCAAACTAAAAGAATTAGATAGTTTCGCAAAAAAAAATTATTTTTCACGGTATGAAATGTCTTGGAAAAAGTTTTTTGAAAAGACAAGTTTTTTTCAATGATGTTCACTTTTAGTACGTAACAAAACTTTCTTAGACAATTTTTAATGACGTTAGTTTCAACCTAAAAGAATTAGATTGTTTCGCAAAAAAAAATTATTTTTCACTGTATGAAATGTCTTGGAAAAGTTTTTTTGAAAAGACAATTTTTTTTCAATAATGTTCACTTTTAGTACGTAACAAAACTTCCTTAGACAATTTTTAATGACGTTAGTTCCAAACTAAAAGAATTAGATAGTTTCGCAAAAAAAAATTATTTTTCACTGTATGAAATGTCTTAGAAAAGTTTTTGAAAAATTTTTTTGAAAAGACAATTTTTTTTCAATAATGTTCACTTTTAGTACGTAAAAAAACTTTCTTAGACAATTTTTAATGACGTTAGTTCCAAACTAAAAGAATTAGATAGTTTCGCAAAAAAAAATTATTTTTCACTGTATGAAATGTCTTGGAAATAGTTTTTTGAAAAGACAAGTTTTTTTCAATGATGTTCACTTTTAGTACGTAACAAAACTTTCTTAGACAATTTTTAATGACGTTAGTTCCAAACTAAAAGAATTAGATAGTTTCGCAAAAAAAAATTATTTTTCACGGTATGAAATGTCTTGGAAAAAGTTTTTTGAAAAGACAAGTTTTTTTCAATGATGTTCACTTTTAGTACGTAACAAAACTTTCTTAGACAATTTTTAATGACGTTAGTTTCAACCTAAAAGAATTAGATTGTTTCGCAAAAAAAAATTATTTTTTTCTGTATGAAATGTCTTAGAAAAGTTTTTGAAAAATTTTTTTGAAAAGGCAATTTTTTTTTAATAATGTTCACTTTTAGTACGTAAAAAAACTTTCTTAGACAATTTTTAATGACGTTAGTTCCAAACTAAAAGAATTAGATAGTTTCGCAAAAAAAAATTATTTTGCACAGTATGAAATGTCTTGGAAAAGTTTTTTTGAAAAGACAATTTTTTTTCAATAATGTTCACTTTTAGTACGTAACAAAACTTCCTTAGATGATTTTTAATGACGTTAGTTCCAAACTAAAAGAATTAGATAGTTTCGCAAAAAAAAATTATTTTTCACTGTATGAAATGTCTTGGAAATAGTTTTTTGAAAAGACAAGTTTTTTTCAATGATGTTCACTTTTAGTACGTAACAAAACTTTCTTAGACAATTTTTAATGACGTTAGTTCCAAACTAAAAGAATTAGATAGTTTCGCAAAAAAAAATTATTTTTCACTGTATGAAATGTCTTGGAAAAAGATTTTTGAAAAGACAAGTTTTTTTCAATGATGTTCACTTTTAGTACGTAACAAAACTTTCTTAGACAATTTTTAATGACGTTAGTTTCAACCTAAAAGAATTAGATTGTTTCGCAAAAAAAAATTATTTTTTTCTGTATGAAATGTCTTAGAAAAGTTTTTGAAAAATTTTTTTGAAAAGGCAATTTTTTTTTAATAATGTTCACTTTTAGTACGTAAAAAAACTTTCTTAGACAATTTTTAATGACGTTAGTTCCAAACTAAAAGAATTAGATAGTTTCGCAAAAAAAAATTATTTTGCACAGTATGAAATGTCTTGGAAAAGTTTTTTTGAAAAGACAATTTTTTTTCAATAATGTTCACTTTTAGTACGTAACAAAACTTCCTTAGATGATTTTTAATGACGTTAGTTCCAAACTAAAAGAATTAGATAGTTTCGCAAAAAAAAATTATTTTTCACTGTATGAAATGTCTTAGAAAAAATTTTGAAAAATTTGTTTGAAAACACAATTTTTTTTCGATAATGTTCACTTTTAGTACGTAAAAAAACTTTCTTAGACAATTTTTAATGACGTTAGTTCCAAACAAAAAGAATTAGATAGTTTCGCAAGAAAAAATTATTTTTTACTGTATGAAATGTCTTGGAAAAATTTTTTTAAAAAGACATTTTTTTTTTCAATAATGTTCACTTTTAGTACGTAAAAAAACTTTCTTAGACAATTTTTAATGACGTTAGTTCCAAACAAAAAGAATTAGATAGTTTCGCAAAAAAAATTATTTTTCACTGTATGAAATGTCTTGGAAAAATTTTTTTAAAAATTCAATTTTTTTTCAATAATGTTCACTTTTAGTACGTAAATAAACTTTCTTAGACAATTTTTAATGACGTTAGTTCCAAACTAAAAGAATTAGATAGTTTCGCAAAAAAAAAATTATTTTTCACTGTATGAAATGTCTTGGAAAAAGTTTTTTGAAAAGACAATTTTTTTTCAATAATGTTCACTTTTAGTACGTAACAAAACTTCCTTAGACAATTTTTAATGACGTTAGTTCCAAACTAAAAGAATTAGATAGTTTCGCAAAAAAAAATTATTTTTCACTGTATGAAATGTCTTAGAAAAGTTTTTGAAAAATTTTTTTGAAAAGACAATTTTTTTTCAATAATGTTCACTTTTAGTACGTAAAAAAACTTTCTTAGACAATTTTTAATGACGTTAGTTCCAAACTAAAAGAATTAGATAGTTTCGCAAAAAAAAATTATTTTTCACTGTATGAAATGTCTTGGAAATAGTTTTTTGAAAAGACAAGTTTTTTTCAATGATGTTCACTTTTAGTACGTAACAAAACTTTCTTAGACAATTTTTAATGACGTTAGTTCCAAACTAAAAGAATTAGATAGTTTCGCAAAAAAAAATTATTTTTCACTGTATGAAATGTCTTGGAAATAGTTTTTTGAAAAGACAAGTTTTTTTCAATGATGTTCACTTTTAGTACGTAACAAAACTTTCTTAGACAATTTTTAATGACGTTAGTTCCAAACTAAAAGAATTAGATAGTTTCGCAAAAAAAAATTATTTTTCACGGTATGAAATGTCTTGGAAAAAGTTTTTTGAAAAGACAAGTTTTTTTCAATGATGTTCACTTTTAGTACGTAACAAAACTTTCTTAGACAATTTTTAATGACGTTAGTTTCAACCTAAAAGAATTAGATTGTTTCGCAAAAAAAAATTATTTTTCTCTGTATGAAATGTCTTAGAAAAGTTTTTGAAAAATTTTTTTGAAAAGGCAATTTTTTTTTAATAATGTTCACTTTTAGTACGTAAAAAAACTTTCTTAGACAATTTTTAATGACGTTAGTTCCAAACTAAAAGAATTAGATAGTTTCGCAAAAAAAAATTATTTTGCACAGTATGAAATGTCTTGGAAAAGTTTTTTTGAAAAGACAATTTTTTTTCAATAATGTTCACTTTTAGTACGTAACAAAACTTCCTTAGATGATTTTTAATGACGTTAGTTCCAAACTAAAAGAATTAGATAGTTTCGCAAAAAAAAATTATTTTTCACTGTATGAAATGTCTTAGAAAAAATTTTGAAAAATTTGTTTGAAAACACAATTTTTTTTCGATAATGTTCACTTTTAGTACGTAAAAAAACTTTCTTAGACAATTTTTAATGACGTTAGTTCCAAACAAAAAGAATTAGATAGTTTCGCAAGAAAAAATTATTTTTTACTGTATGAAATGTCTTGGAAAAATTTTTTTAAAAAGACATTTTTTTTTTCAATAATGTTCACTTTTAGTACGTAAAAAAACTTTCTTAGACAATTTTTAATGACGTTAGTTCCAAACTAAAAGAATTGGATAGTTTCACAAAAAAAATTATTTTTCACTGTATGAAATGTCTTAGAAAAGCTTTTGAAAAATTTTTTTGAAAACACAATTTTTTTTCAATAATGTTCACTTTTAGTACGTAAATAAACTTTCTTTGGCAATTTTTAATGACGTTAGTTCCAAACTAAAAGAATTAGATAGTTTTCCAAAAAAAAAAAGTTTTTCACTGTATGAAATGGTTTTGAAAAATTTTTTTAAAAAGACAATTTTTTTTCAATAATGTTCACGTTTAGTACGTAACAAAACTTTCTTAGACAATTTTTAATGACGTTCGTTCCAAACTAAAAGAATTAGATAGTTTCGCAAAAAAAAATTATTTTTTACTGTATGAAATGTTTATGAAAAATTTTTGAAAAATTTTTTTGAAAAGACAATTTTTTTTCAATAATGTTCACTTTTAGTACGTAAATAAACTTTCTTAGACAATTTTTAATGACGTTAGTTCCAAACTAAAAGAATTAGATAGTTTCGCAAAAAAAAATTATTTTTCACTGTATGAAATGTCTTAGAAAAATTTCTGAAAAATTTCTTTTGAAAAGACAATTTTTTTCAATAATGTTCACTTTTAGTACGTAAATAAACTTTCTTAGACAATTTTTAATGACGTTAGTTCCAAACTAAAAGAATTAGATAGTTTCGCAAAAAAAAATTATTTTTCACTGTATGAAATGTCTTAGAAAAATTTCTGAAAAATTTCTTTGAAAAGACAATTTTTTTTCAATAATGTTCACTTTTAGTACGTAAATAAACTTTCTTAGACAATTTTTAATGATGTTAGTTCCAAACTAAAAGAATTAGATAGTTTCGCAAAAAAAAATTATTTTTCACTGTATGAAATGTCTTAGAAAAATTTTTTTGAAAAGACAATTTTTTTTCAATAATGTTCACTTTTAGTACGTAAATAAACTTTCTTAGACAATTTTTAATGACGTTAGTTCCAAACTAAAAGAATTAGATAGTTTGCCAAAAAAAATTTATTTTTTACTGTATGAAATGTCTTAGAAAAATTTTTGAAAAATTTTTTTGAAAAGACAATTTTTTTTCAATAATGTTCACTTTTAGTTCGTAAATAAACTTTCTTAGACAATTTTTAATAACGTTAGTTCCAAACTAAAAGAATTAGATAGTTTCGCAGAAAAAAATTATTTTTTAATGCATGAAATGTCTTGGAAAAGTTTTTGAAAAACTTTTGAAAAAGACAATTTTTTTCAATAATGTTCACTTTAGTACGTAAAAAAACTTTCTTAGACAATTTTTAATGACGTTAGTTTCAAACTAAAAGAATTAGATTGTTTCGCAAAAAAAAATTATTTTTCACTGTATGAAATGTTTTAGAAAATTTTTGAAAAATTTTTTTGAAAAGACAATTTTTTTTTAATCATGTTCACTATTGGTACGTAAAAAAACTTTCTTATACAATTTTTAATGACATTAGTTCCAAACTAAAAGAATTAGATAGTTTCGCAAAAAAAAATTATTTTTCACTGTATGAAATGTCTTAGAAAAGTTTTTGAAAAATTTTTTTGAAAACACAAATTTTTTTCGATAATGTTCACTTTTAGTACGTAAAAAAACTTTCTTAGACAATTTTTAATGACGTTAGTTCCAAACAAAAAAAATTAGATAGTTTCGCAAAAAAAATTATTTTTCACTGTATGAAATGTCTTGGAAAAATTTTTTTAAAAATTCAATTTTTTTTCAATAATGTTCACTTTTAGTACGTAAATAAACTTTCTTAGACAATTTTTAATGACGTTAGTTCCAAACTAAAAGAATTAGATAGTTTCGCAAAAAAAAAATTATTTTTCACTGTATGAAATGTCTTGGAAAAAGTTTTTTGAAAAGACAATTTTTTTTCAATAATGTTCACTTTTAGTACGTAACAAAACTTCCTTAGACAATTTTTAATGACGTTAGTTCCAAACTAAAAGAATTAGATAGTTTCGCAAAAAAAAATTATTTTTCACTGTATGAAATGTCTTAGAAAAGTTTTTGAAAAATTTTTTTGAAAAGACAATTTTTTTTCAATAATGTTCACTTTTAGTACGTAACAAAACTTTCTTAGACAATTTTTAATGACGTTAGTTCCAAACTAAAAGAATTAGATAGTTTCGCAAAAAAAAATTATTTTTCACTGTATGAAATGTCTTGGAAATAGTTTTTTGAAAAGACAAGTTTTTTTCAATGATGTTCACTTTTAGTACGTAACAAAACTTTCTTAGACAATTTTTAATGACGTTAGTTCCAAACTAAAAGAATTAGATAGTTTCGCAAAAAAAAATTATTTTTCACGGTATGAAATGTCTTGGAAATAGTTTTTTGAAAAGACAAGTTTTTTTCAATGATGTTCACTTTTAGTACGTAACAAAACTTTCTTAGACAATTTTTAATGACGTTAGTTCCAAACTAAAAGAATTAGATAGTTTCGCAAAAAAAAATTATTTTTCACGGTATGAAATGTCTTGGAAAAAGTTTTTTGAAAAGACAAGTTTTTTTCAATGTTGTTCACTTTTAGTACGTAACAAAACTTTCTTAGACAATTTTTAATGACGTTAGTTTCAAACTAAAAGAATTAGATTGTTTCGCAAAAAAAAATTATTTTTCTCTGTATGAAATGTCTTAGAAAAGTTTTTGAAAAATTTTTTTGAAAAGGCAATTTTTTTTTAATAATGTTCACTTTTAGTACGTAAAAAAACTTTCTTAGACAATTTTTAATGACGTTATTTCCAAACTAAAAGAATTAGATAGTTTCGCAAAAAAAAATTATTTTGCACAGTATGAAATGTCTTGGAAAAATTTTTTTGAAAAGACAATTTTTTTTCAATAATGTTCACTTTTAGTACGTAACAAAACTTCCTTAGATGATTTTTAATGACGTTAGTTCCAAACTAAAAGAATTAGATAGTTTCGCAAAAAAAAATTGTTTTTCACTGTATGAAATGTCTTAGAAAAAATTTTGAAAAATTTGTTTGAAAACACAATTTTTTTTCGATAATGTTCACTTTTAGTACGTAAAAAAACTTTCTTAGACAATTTTTAATGACGTTAGTTCCAAACAAAAAGAATTAGATAGTTTCGCAAGAAAAAATTATTTTTTACTGTATGAAATGTCTTGGAAAAATTTTTTTAAAAAGACATTTTTTTTTTCAATAATGTTCACTTTTAGTACGTAAAAAAACTTTCTTAGACAATTTTTAATGACGTTAGTTCCAAACTAAAAGAATTGGATAGTTTCACAAAAAAAATTATTTTTCACTGTATGAAATGTCTTAGAAAAGCTTTTGAAAAATTTTTTTGAAAACACAATTTTTTTTCAATAATGTTCACTTTTAGTACGTAAATAAACTTTCTTTGGCAATTTTTAATGACGTTAGTTCCAAACTAAAAGAATTAGATAGTTTTCCAAAAAAAAAAAGTTTTTCACTGTATGAAATGGTTTTGAAAAATTTTTTTAAAAAGACAATTTTTTTTCAATAATGTTCACTTTTAGTACGTAACAAAACTTTCTTAGACAATTTTTAATGACGTTCGTTCCAAACTAAAAGAATTAGATAGTTTCGCAAAAAAAAATTATTTTTTACTGTATGAAATGTTTATGAAGAATTTTTGAAAAATTTTTTTGAAAAGACAATTTTTTTTCAATAATGTTCACTTTTAGTACGTAAATAAACTTTCTTAGACAATTTTTAATGACGTTAGTTCCAAACTAAAAGAATTAGATAGTTTCGCAAAAAAAAATTATTTTTCACCGTATGAAATGTCTTAGAAAAACTTCTGAAAAATTTCTTTGAAAAGACAATTTTTTTTCAATAATGTTCACTTTTAGTACGTAAATAAACTTTCTTAGACAATTTTTAATGACGTTGGTTCCAAACTAAAAGAATTAGATAGTTTCGCAAAAAAAAATTATTTTTCACTCTATGAAATGTCTTAGAAAAATTTCTGAAAAATTTCTTTGAAAAGACAATTTTTTTTCAATAATGTTCACTTTTAGTACGTAAATAAACTTTCTTAGACAATTTTTAATGACGTTAGTTCCAAACTAAAAGAATAAGATAGATTCGCAAAAAAAAATTATTTTTCACTGTATGAAATGTCTTAGAAAAATTTCTGAAAAGTTTCTTTGAAAAGACAATTTTTTTTCAATAATGTTCACTTTTAGTACGTAAATAAACTTTCTTAGACAATTTTTAATGACGTTAGTTCCAAACTAAAAGAATTAGATAGTTTCGCAAAAAAAAATTATTTTTCACTGTATGAAATGTCTTAGAAAAATTTCTGAAAAATTTCTTTGAAAAGACAATTTTTTTTCAATATTGTTCACTTTTAGTACGTTAAAGAACTTTCTTAGACAATTTTTAATGACGTTAGTTCCAAACTAAAGGAATTAGATAGTTTCGCAAAAAAAATTTATTTTTCACTGTATGAAATGTCTTCGAAAAACTTTTGAAAAATTTTTTTGAAAACACAATTTTTTTTCGATAATGTTCACTTTTAGTACGTAAAAAAACTTTCTTAGACAATTTTTAATGACGTTAGTTCCAAACTAAAAGAATTAGATAGTTTTGCAAAAAAAAAAAGTTTTTCACTGTATGAAATGTTTTTAAAAAATTTTTTTGAAAAGACAATTTTTTTTCAATAATGTTCACTTTTAGTACGTTACAAAACTTCGTTAGACAATTTTTAATGACGTTAGTTCCAAACTAAAAGAATTAGATAGTTTCGCAAAAAAAAATTATTTTTCACTGTATGAAATGTCCTTGAAAAATTTTTGAAAAATTTTTTTGAAAAGACAATTTTTTTTCAATAATTTTCACTTTTAGTACGTAAATAAACTTTCTTAGACAATTTTTAATGACGTTAGTTCCAAACTAAAAGAATTAGATAGTTTCGCAAAAAAAAATTATTTTTCACTGTATGAAATGTCTTAGAAAAATTTCTGAAAAATTTCTTTGATAAGACAATTTTTTTTCAATAATGTTCACTTTTAGTACGTAAAAAAATTTTCTTAGACAATTTTTAATGACGTTAGTTCCAAACTAAAAGAATTAGATAGTTTTCCAAAAAAAAAAAGTTTTTCACTGTATGAAATGGTTTTGAAAAATTTTTTTAAAAAGACAATTTTTTTTCAATAATGTTCACTTTTAGTACGTAACAAAACTTTCTTAGACAATTTTTAATGACGTTCGTTCCAAACTAAAAGAATTAGATAGTTTCGCAAAAAAAAATTATTTTTTACTGTATGAAATGTTTTTGAAAAATTTTTGAAAAATTTTTTTGAAAAGACAATTTTTTTTCAATAATGTTCACTTTTAGTACGTAAATAAACTTTCTTAGACAATTTTTAATGACGTTAGTTCCAAACTAAAAGAATTAGATAGTTTCGCAAAAAAAAATTATTTTTCACTGTATGAAATGTCTTAGAAAAACTTCTGAAAAATTTCTTTGAAAAGACAATTTTTTTTCAATAATGTTCACTTTTAGTACGTAAATAAACTTTCTTAGACAATTTTTAATGACGTTAGTTCCAAACTAAAAGAATTAGATAGTTTCGCAAAAAAAAATTATTTTTCACTGTATGAAATGTCTTAGAAAAATTTCTGAAAAATTTCTTTGAAAAGACAATTTTTTTTCAATAATGTTCACTTTTAGTACGTAAATAAACTTTCTTAGACAATTTTTAATGACGTTAGTTCCAAACTAAAAGAATTAGATAGTTTCGCAAAAAAAAAATATTTTTCACTGTATGAAATGTCTTAGAAAAATTTCTGAAAAATTTTTTTGAAAAGACAATTTTTTTTCAATAATGTTCACTTTTAGTACGTAAATAAACTTTCTTAGACAATTTTTAATGATGTTAGTTCCAAACTAAAAGAATTAGATAGTTTCGCAAAAAAAAATTATTTTTCACTGTATGAAATGTCTTAGAAAAATTTTTTTGAAAAGACAATTTTTTTTCAATAATGTTCACTTTTAGTACGTAAATAAACTTTCTTAGACAATTTTTAATGACGTTAGTTCCAAACTAAAAGAATTAGATAGTTTGCCAAAAAAAATTTATTTTTTACTGTATGAAATGTCTTAGAAAAATTTTTGAAAAATTTTTTTGAAAAGACAATTTTTTTTCAATAATGTTCACTTTTAGTTCGTAAATAAACTTTCTTAGACAATTTTTAATAACGTTAGTTCCAAACTAAAAGAATTAGATAGTTTCGCAGAAAAAAATTATTTTTTAATGCATGAAATGTCTTGGAAAAGTTTTTGAAAAACTTTTGAAAAAGACAATTTTTTTCAATAATGTTCACTTTAGTACGTAAAAAAACTTTCTTAGACAATTTTTAATGACGTTAGTTTCAAACTAAAAGAATTAGATTGTTTCGCAAAAAAAAATTATTTTTCACTGTATGAAATGTTTTAGAAAATTTTTGAAAAATTTTTTTGAAAAAACAATTTTTTTTCAATAATGTTCACTATTGGTACGTAAAAAAACTTTCTTAGACAATTTTTAATGACATTAGTTCCAAACTAGAAGAATTAGATAGTTTCGCAAAAAAAAATTATTTTTCACTGTATGAAATGTCTTAGAAAAGTTTTTGAAAAATTTTTTTGAAAACACAAATTTTTTTCGATAATGTTCACTTTTAGTACGTAAAAAAACTTTCTTAGACAATTTTTAATGACGTTAGTTCCAAACAAAAAGAATTAGATAGTTTCGCAAAAAAAATTATTTTTCACTGTATGAAATGTCTTGGAAAAATTTTTTTAAAAATTCAATTTTTTTTCAATAATGTTCACTTTTAGTACGTAAATAAACTTTCTTAGACAATTTTTAATGACGTTAGTTCCAAACTAAAAAAATTAGATAGTTTCGCAAAAAAAAAATTATTTTTCACTGTATGAAATGTCTTGGAAAAAGTTTTTTGAAAAGACAATTTTTTTTCAATAATGTTCACTTTTAGTACGTAACAAAACTTCCTTAGACAATTTTTAATGACGTTAGTTCCAAACTAAAAGAATTAGATAGTTTCGCAAAAAAAAATTATTTTTCACTGTATGAAATGTCTTAGAAAAGTTTTTGAAAAATTTTTTTGAAAAGACAATTTTTTTTCAATAATGTTCACTTTTAGTACGTAAAAAAACTTTCTTAGACAATTTTTAATGACGTTAGTTCCAAACTAAAAGAATTAGATAGTTTCGCAAAAAAAAATTATTTTTCACTGTATGAAATGTCTTGGAAATAGTTTTTTGAAAAGACAAGTTTTTTTCAATGATGTTCACTTTTAGTACGTAACAAAACTTTCTTAGACAATTTTTAATGACGTTAGTTCCAAACTAAAAGAATTAGATAGTTTCGCAAAAAAAAATTATTTTTCACGGTATGAAATGTCTTGAAAAAAGTTTTTTGAAAAGACAAGTTTTTTTCAATGATGTTCACTTTTAGTACGTAAACAAACTTTCTTAGACAATTTTTAATGACGTTAGTTCCAAACTAAAAGAATTAGATAGTTTCGCAAAAAAAAATTATTTTTCACTGTATGAAATGTCTTAGAAAAATTTCTGAAAAATTTCTTTGAAAAGACAATTTTTTTTCAATAATGTTCACTTTTAGTACGTAAATAAACTTTCTTAGACAATTTTTAATGACGTTAGTTCCAAACTAAAAGAATTAGATAGTTTCGCAAAAAAAAATTATTTTTCACTGTATGAAATGTCTTAGAAAAATTTCTGAAAAATTTCTTTGAAAAGACAATTTTTTTTCAATAATGTTCACTTTTAGTACGTAAATAAACTTTCTTAGACAATTTTTAATGATGTTAGTTCCAAACTAAAAGAATTAGATAGTTTCGCAAAAAAAAATTATTTTTCACTGTATGAAATGTCTTAGAAAAATTTTTTTGAAAAGACAATTTTTTTTCAATAATGTTCACTTTTAGTACGTAAATAAACTTTCTTAGACAATTTTTAATGACGTTAGTTCCAAACTAAAAGAATTAGATAGTTTGCCAAAAAAAATTTATTTTTTACTGTATGAAATGTCTTAGAAAAATTTTTGAAAAATTTTTTTGAAAAGACAATTTTTTTTCAATAATGTTCACTTTTAGTTCGTAAATAAACTTTCTTAGACAATTTTTAATGACGTTAGTTCCAAACTAAAAGAATTAGATAGTTTCGCAGAAAAAAATTATTTTTTAATGCATGAAATGTCTTGGAAAAGTTTTTGAAAAACTTTTGAAAAAGACAATTTTTTTCAATAATGTTCACTTTAGTACGTAAAAAAACTTTCTTAGACAATTTTTAATGACGTTAGTTTCAAACTAAAAGAATTAGATTGTTTCGCAAAAAAAAATTATTTTTCACTGTATGAAATGTTTTAGAAATTTTTTGAAAAATTTTTTTGAAAAGACAATTTTTTTTCAATAATGTTCACTATTGGTTCGTAAAAAAACTTTCTTAGACAATTTTTAATGACATTAGTTCCAAACTAAAAGAATTAGATAGTTTCGCAAAAAAAAATTATTTTTCACTGTATGAAATGTCTTAGAAAAGTTTTTGAAAAATTTTTTTGAAAACACAAATTTTTTTCGATAATGTTCACTTTTAGTACGTAAAAAAACTTTCTTAGACAATTTTTAATGACGTTAGTTCCAAACAAAAAGAATTAGATAGTTTCGCAAAAAAAATTATTTTTCACTGTATGAAATGTCTTGGAAAAATTTTTTTAAAAATTCAATTTTTTTTCAATAATGTTCACTTTTAGTACGTAAATAAACTTTCTTAGACAATTTTTAATGACGTTAGTTCCAAACTAAAAAAATTAGATAGTTTCGCAAAAAAAAAATTATTTTTCACTGTATGAAATGTCTTGGAAAAAGTTTTTTGAAAAGACAATTTTTTTTCAATAATGTTCACTTTTAGTACGTAACAAAACTTCCTTAGACAATTTTTAATGACGTTAGTTCCAAACTAAAAGAATTAGATAGTTTCGCAAAAAAAATTATTTTTCACTGTATGAAATGTCTTAGAAAAGTTTTTGAAAAATTTTTTTGAAAAGACAATTTTTTTTCAATGATGTTCACTTTTTGTTCGTAAAAAAACTTTCTTAGACAATTTTTAATGACGTTAGTTCCAAACTAAAAGAATTAGATAGTTTCGCAAAAAAAAATTATTTTTCACTGTATGAAATGTCTTGGAAATAGTTTTTTGAAAAGACAAGTTTTTTTCAATGATGTTCACTTTTAGTACGTAACAAAACTTTCTTAGACAATTTTTAATGACGTTAGTTCCAAACTAAAAGAATTAGATAGTTTCGCAAAAAAAAATTATTTTTCACTGTATGAAATGTCTTAGAAAAGTTTTTGAAAAATTTTTTTGAAAAGGCAATTTTTTTTTAATAATGTTCACTTTTAGTACGTAAAAAAACTTTCTTAGACAATTTTTAATGACGTTAGTTCCAAACTAAAAGAATTAGATAGTTTCGCAAAAAAAAATTATTTTGCACAATATGAAATGTCTTGGAAAAATTTTTTTGAAAAGACAAGTTTTTTTCAATAATGTTCACTTTTAGTACGTAACAAAACTTCCTTAGATGATTTTTAATGACGTTAGTTCCAAACTAAAAGAATTAGATAGTTTCGCAAAAAAAAATTATTTTTCACTGTATGAAATGTCTAAGAAAAAATTTTGAAAAATTTGTTTGAAAACACAATTTTTTTTCGATAATGTTCACTTTTAGTACGTAAAAAAACTTTATTAGACAATTTTTAATGACGTTAGTTCCAAACAAAAAGAATTAGATAGTTTCGCAAGAAAAAATTATTTTTCACTGTATGAAATGTCTTGGAAAAATTTTTTTAAAAAGACATTTTTTTTTTCAATAATGTTCACTTTTAGTACGTAAAAAAACTTTCTTAGACAATTTTTAATGACGTTAGTTCCAAACTAAAAGAATTGGATAGTTTCACAAAAAAAATTATTTTTCACTGTATGAAATGTCTTAGAAAAGCTTTTGAAAAATTTTTTTGAAAACACAATTTTTTTTCAATAATGTTCACTTTTAGTACGTAAATAAACTTTCTTTGGCAATTTTTAATGACGTTAGTTCCAAACTAAAAGAATTAGATAGTTTTCCAAAAAAAAAAAGTTTTTCACTGTATGAAATGGTTTTGAAAAATTTTTTTAAAAAGACAATTTTTTTTCAATAATGTTCACTTTTAGTACGTAACAAAACTTTCTTAGACAATTTTTAATGACGTTCGTTCCAAACTAAAAGAATTAGATAGTTTCGCAAAAAAAAATTATTTTTTACTGTATGAAATGTTTATGAAAAATTTTTGAAAAATTTTTTTGAAAAGACAATTTTTTTTCAATAATGTTCACTTTTAGTACGTAAATAAACTTTCTTAGACAATTTTTAATGACGTTAGTTCCAAACTAAAAGAATTAGATAGTTTCGCAAAAAAAAATTATTTTTCACCGTATGAAATGTCTTAGAAAAACTTCTGAAAAATTTCTTTGAAAAGACAATTTTTTTTCAATAATGTTCACTTTTAGTACGTAAATAAACTTTCTTAGACAATTTTTAATGACGTTGGTTCCAAACTAAAAGAATTAGATAGTTTCGCAAAAAAAAATTATTTTTCACTCTATGAAATGTCTTAGAAAAATTTCTGAAAAATTTCTTTGAAAAGACAATTTTTTTTCAATAATGTTCACTTTTAGTACGTAAATAAACTTTCTTAGACAATTTTTAATGACGTTAGTTCCAAACTAAAAGAATAAGATAGATTCGCAAAAAAAAATTATTTTTCACTGTATGAAATGTCTTAGAAAAATTTCTGAAAAGTTTCTTTGAAAAGACAATTTTTTTTCAATAATGTTCACTTTTAGTACGTAAATAAACTTTCTTAGACAATTTTTAATGATGTTAGTTCCAAACTAAAAGAATTAGATAGTTTCGCAAAAAAAAATTATTTTTCACTGTATGAAATGTCTTAGAAAAATTTCTGAAAAATTTCTTTGAAAAGACAATTTTTTTTCAATATTGTTCACTTTTAGTACGTAAAAGAACTTTCTAAGACAATTTTTAATGACGTTAGTTCCAAACTAAAGGAATTAGATAGTTTCGCAAAAAAAATTTATTTTTCACTGTATGAAATGTCTTAGAAAAACTTTTGAAAAATTTTTTTGAAAACACAATTTTTTTTCGATAATGTTCACTTTTAGTACGTAAAAAAACTTTCTTAGACAATTTTTAATGACGTTAGTTCCAAACTAAAAGAATTAGATAGTTTTGCAAAAAAAAAAAGTTTTTCACTGTATGAAATGTTTTTAAAAAATTTTTTTGAAAAGACAATTTTTTTTCAATAATGTTCACTTTTAGTACGTTACAAAACTTCGTTAGACAATTTTTAATGACGTTAGTTCCAAACTAAAAGAATTAGATAGTTTCGCAAAAAAAAATTATTTTTCACTGTATGAAATGTCCTTGAAAAATTTTTGAAAAATTTTTTTGAAAAGACAATTTTTTTTCAATAATGTTCACTTTTAGTACGTAAATAAACTTTCTTAGACAATTTTTAATGACGTTAGTTCCAAACTAAAAGAATTAGATAGTTTCGCAAAAAAAAAATATTTTTCACTGTATGAAATGTCTTAGAAAAATTTTTTTGAAAAGACAATTTTTTTTCAATAATGTTCACTTTTAGTACGTAAATAAACTTTCTTAGACAATTTTTAATGACGTTAGTTCCAAACTAAAAGAATTAGATAGTTTGCCAAAAAAAATTTATTTTTTACTGTATGAAATGTCTTGGAAAAAGTTTTTTGAAAAGACAAGTTTTTTTCAATGATGTTCACTTTTAGTACGTAACAAAACTTTCTTAGACAATTTTTAATGACGTTAGTTTCAACCTAAAAGAATTAGATTGTTTCGCAAAAAAAAATTATTTTTCACTGTATGAAATGTTTTAGAAAATTTTTGAAAAATTTTTTTGAAAAAACAATTTTTTTTCAAT
This sequence comes from Aplidium turbinatum, assembly GCF_918807975.1. NCBI lineage: Eukaryota > Metazoa > Chordata > Ascidiacea > Aplousobranchia > Polyclinidae > Aplidium > Aplidium turbinatum. The sequence goes on from NC_137475.1 coordinate 19,716,914, forward strand.
AATGTTCACTATTGGTACGTAAAAAAACTTTCTTAGACAATTTTTAATGACATTAGTTCCAAACTAGAAGAATTAGATAGTTTCGCAAAAAAAAATTATTTTTCACTGTATGAAATGTCTTAGAAAAGTTTTTGAAAAATTTTTTTGAAAACACAAATTTTTTTCGATAATGTTCACTTTTAGTACGTAAAAAAACTTTCTTAGACAATTTTTAATGACGTTAGTTCCAAACAAAAAGAATTAGATAGTTTCGCAAAAAAAATTATTTTTCACTGTATGAAATGTCTTGGAAAAATTTTTTTAAAAATTCAATTTTTTTTCAATAATGTTCACTTTTAGTACGTAAATAAACTTTCTTAGACAATTTTTAATGACGTTAGTTCCAAACTAAAAAAATTAGATAGTTTCGCAAAAAAAAAATTATTTTTCACTGTATGAAATGTCTTGGAAAAAGTTTTTTGAAAAGACAATTTTTTTTCAATAATGTTCACTTTTAGTACGTAACAAAACTTCCTTAGACAATTTTTAATGACGTTAGTTCCAAACTAAAAGAATTAGATAGTTTCGCAAAAAAAAATTATTTTTCACTGTATGAAATGTCTTAGAAAAGTTTTTGAAAAATTTTTTTGAAAAGACAATTTTTTTTCAATAATGTTCACTTTTAGTACGTAAAAAAACTTTCTTAGACAATTTTTAATGACGTTAGTTCCAAACTAAAAGAATTAGATAGTTTCGCAAAAAAAAATTATTTTTCACTGTATGAAATGTCTTGGAAATAGTTTTTTGAAAAGACAAGTTTTTTTCAATGATGTTCACTTTTAGTACGTAACAAAACTTTCTTAGACAATTTTTAATGACGTTAGTTCCAAACTAAAAGAATTAGATAGTTTCGCAAAAAAAAATTATTTTTCACGGTATGAAATGTCTTGAAAAAAGTTTTTTGAAAAGACAAGTTTTTTTCAATGATGTTCACTTTTAGTACGTAAACAAACTTTCTTAGACAATTTTTAATGACGTTAGTTCCAAACTAAAAGAATTAGATAGTTTCGCAAAAAAAAATTATTTTTCACTGTATGAAATGTCTTAGAAAAATTTCTGAAAAATTTCTTTGAAAAGACAATTTTTTTTCAATAATGTTCACTTTTAGTACGTAAATAAACTTTCTTAGACAATTTTTAATGACGTTAGTTCCAAACTAAAAGAATTAGATAGTTTCGCAAAAAAAAATTATTTTTCACTGTATGAAATGTCTTAGAAAAATTTCTGAAAAATTTCTTTGAAAAGACAATTTTTTTTCAATAATGTTCACTTTTAGTACGTAAATAAACTTTCTTAGACAATTTTTAATGATGTTAGTTCCAAACTAAAAGAATTAGATAGTTTCGCAAAAAAAAATTATTTTTCACTGTATGAAATGTCTTAGAAAAATTTTTTTGAAAAGACAATTTTTTTTCAATAATGTTCACTTTTAGTACGTAAATAAACTTTCTTAGACAATTTTTAATGACGTTAGTTCCAAACTAAAAGAATTAGATAGTTTGCCAAAAAAAATTTATTTTTTACTGTATGAAATGTCTTAGAAAAATTTTTGAAAAATTTTTTTGAAAAGACAATTTTTTTTCAATAATGTTCACTTTTAGTTCGTAAATAAACTTTCTTAGACAATTTTTAATGACGTTAGTTCCAAACTAAAAGAATTAGATAGTTTCGCAGAAAAAAATTATTTTTTAATGCATGAAATGTCTTGGAAAAGTTTTTGAAAAACTTTTGAAAAAGACAATTTTTTTCAATAATGTTCACTTTAGTACGTAAAAAAACTTTCTTAGACAATTTTTAATGACGTTAGTTTCAAACTAAAAGAATTAGATTGTTTCGCAAAAAAAAATTATTTTTCACTGTATGAAATGTTTTAGAAATTTTTTGAAAAATTTTTTTGAAAAGACAATTTTTTTTCAATAATGTTCACTATTGGTTCGTAAAAAAACTTTCTTAGACAATTTTTAATGACATTAGTTCCAAACTAAAAGAATTAGATAGTTTCGCAAAAAAAAATTATTTTTCACTGTATGAAATGTCTTAGAAAAGTTTTTGAAAAATTTTTTTGAAAACACAAATTTTTTTCGATAATGTTCACTTTTAGTACGTAAAAAAACTTTCTTAGACAATTTTTAATGACGTTAGTTCCAAACAAAAAGAATTAGATAGTTTCGCAAAAAAAATTATTTTTCACTGTATGAAATGTCTTGGAAAAATTTTTTTAAAAATTCAATTTTTTTTCAATAATGTTCACTTTTAGTACGTAAATAAACTTTCTTAGACAATTTTTAATGACGTTAGTTCCAAACTAAAAAAATTAGATAGTTTCGCAAAAAAAAAATTATTTTTCACTGTATGAAATGTCTTGGAAAAAGTTTTTTGAAAAGACAATTTTTTTTCAATAATGTTCACTTTTAGTACGTAACAAAACTTCCTTAGACAATTTTTAATGACGTTAGTTCCAAACTAAAAGAATTAGATAGTTTCGCAAAAAAAATTATTTTTCACTGTATGAAATGTCTTAGAAAAGTTTTTGAAAAATTTTTTTGAAAAGACAATTTTTTTTCAATGATGTTCACTTTTTGTTCGTAAAAAAACTTTCTTAGACAATTTTTAATGACGTTAGTTCCAAACTAAAAGAATTAGATAGTTTCGCAAAAAAAAATTATTTTTCACTGTATGAAATGTCTTGGAAATAGTTTTTTGAAAAGACAAGTTTTTTTCAATGATGTTCACTTTTAGTACGTAACAAAACTTTCTTAGACAATTTTTAATGACGTTAGTTCCAAACTAAAAGAATTAGATAGTTTCGCAAAAAAAAATTATTTTTCACTGTATGAAATGTCTTAGAAAAGTTTTTGAAAAATTTTTTTGAAAAGGCAATTTTTTTTTAATAATGTTCACTTTTAGTACGTAAAAAAACTTTCTTAGACAATTTTTAATGACGTTAGTTCCAAACTAAAAGAATTAGATAGTTTCGCAAAAAAAAATTATTTTGCACAATATGAAATGTCTTGGAAAAATTTTTTTGAAAAGACAAGTTTTTTTCAATAATGTTCACTTTTAGTACGTAACAAAACTTCCTTAGATGATTTTTAATGACGTTAGTTCCAAACTAAAAGAATTAGATAGTTTCGCAAAAAAAAATTATTTTTCACTGTATGAAATGTCTTAAGAAAAAATTTTGAAAAATTTGTTTGAAAACACAATTTTTTTTCGATAATGTTCACTTTTAGTACGTAAAAAAACTTTATTAGACAATTTTTAATGACGTTAGTTCCAAACAAAAAGAATTAGATAGTTTCGCAAGAAAAAATTATTTTTCACTGTATGAAATGTCTTGGAAAAATTTTTTTAAAAAGACATTTTTTTTTTCAATAATGTTCACTTTTAGTACGTAAAAAAACTTTCTTAGACAATTTTTAATGACGTTAGTTCCAAACTAAAAGAATTGGATAGTTTCACAAAAAAAATTATTTTTCACTGTATGAAATGTCTTAGAAAAGCTTTTGAAAAATTTTTTTGAAAACACAATTTTTTTTCAATAATGTTCACTTTTAGTACGTAAATAAACTTTCTTTGGCAATTTTTAATGACGTTAGTTCCAAACTAAAAGAATTAGATAGTTTTCCAAAAAAAAAAAGTTTTTCACTGTATGAAATGGTTTTGAAAAATTTTTTTAAAAAGACAATTTTTTTTCAATAATGTTCACTTTTAGTACGTAACAAAACTTTCTTAGACAATTTTTAATGACGTTCGTTCCAAACTAAAAGAATTAGATAGTTTCGCAAAAAAAAATTATTTTTTACTGTATGAAATGTTTATGAAAAATTTTTGAAAAATTTTTTTGAAAAGACAATTTTTTTTCAATAATGTTCACTTTTAGTACGTAAATAAACTTTCTTAGACAATTTTTAATGACGTTAGTTCCAAACTAAAAGAATTAGATAGTTTCGCAAAAAAAAATTATTTTTCACCGTATGAAATGTCTTAGAAAAACTTCTGAAAAATTTCTTTGAAAAGACAATTTTTTTTCAATAATGTTCACTTTTAGTACGTAAATAAACTTTCTTAGACAATTTTTAATGACGTTGGTTCCAAACTAAAAGAATTAGATAGTTTCGCAAAAAAAAATTATTTTTCACTCTATGAAATGTCTTAGAAAAATTTCTGAAAAATTTCTTTGAAAAGACAATTTTTTTTCAATAATGTTCACTTTTAGTACGTAAATAAACTTTCTTAGACAATTTTTAATGACGTTAGTTCCAAACTAAAAGAATAAGATAGATTCGCAAAAAAAAATTATTTTTCACTGTATGAAATGTCTTAGAAAAATTTCTGAAAAGTTTCTTTGAAAAGACAATTTTTTTTCAATAATGTTCACTTTTAGTACGTAAATAAACTTTCTTAGACAATTTTTAATGATGTTAGTTCCAAACTAAAAGAATTAGATAGTTTCGCAAAAAAAAATTATTTTTCACTGTATGAAATGTCTTAGAAAAATTTCTGAAAAATTTCTTTGAAAAGACAATTTTTTTTCAATATTGTTCACTTTTAGTACGTAAAAGAACTTTCTTAGACAATTTTTAATGACGTTAGTTCCAAACTAAAGGAATTAGATAGTTTCGCAAAAAAAATTTATTTTTCACTGTATGAAATGTCTTAGAAAAACTTTTGAAAAATTTTTTTGAAAACACAATTTTTTTTCGATAATGTTCACTTTTAGTACGTAAAAAAACTTTCTTAGACAATTTTTAATGACGTTAGTTCCAAACTAAAAGAATTAGATAGTTTTGCAAAAAAAAAAAGTTTTTCACTGTATGAAATGTTTTTAAAAAATTTTTTTGAAAAGACAATTTTTTTTCAATAATGTTCACTTTTAGTACGTTACAAAACTTCGTTAGACAATTTTTAATGACGTTAGTTCCAAACTAAAAGAATTAGATAGTTTCGCAAAAAAAAATTATTTTTCACTGTATGAAATGTCCTTGAAAAATTTTTGAAAAATTTTTTTGAAAAGACAATTTTTTTTCAATAATGTTCACTTTTAGTACGTAAATAAACTTTCTTAGACAATTTTTAATGACGTTAGTTCCAAACTAAAAGAATTAGATAGTTTCGCAAAAAAAAATTATTTTTCACTGTATGAAATGTCTTAGAAAAATTTCTGAAAAATTTCTTTGATAAGACAATTTTTTTTCAATAATGTTCACTTTTAGTACGTAAAAAAACTTTCTTAGACAATTTTTAATGACGTTAGTTCCAAACTAAAAGAATTAGATAGTTTTCCAAAAAAAAAAAGTTTTTCACTGTATGAAATGGTTTTGAAAAATTTTTTTAAAAAGACAATTTTTTTTCAATAATGTTCACTTTTAGTACGTAACAAAACTTTCTTAGACAATTTTTAATGACGTTCGTTCCAAACTAAAAGAATTAGATAGTTTCGCAAAAAAAAATTATTTTTTACTGTATGAAATGTTTTTGAAAAATTTTTGAAAAATTTTTTTGAAAAGACAATTTTTTTTCAATAATGTTCACTTTTAGTACGTAAATAAACTTTCTTAGACAATTTTTAATGACGTTAGTTCCAAACTAAAAGAATTAGATAGTTTCGCAAAAAAAAATTATTTTTCACTGTATGAAATGTCTTAGAAAAACTTCTGAAAAATTTCTTTGAAAAGACAATTTTTTTTCAATAATGTTCACTTTTGGTACGTAAATAAACTTTCTTAGACAATTTTTAATGACGTTAGTTCCAAACTAAAAGAATTAGATAGTTTCGCAAAAAAAAATTATTTTTCACTCTATGAAATGTCTTAGAAAAATTTCTGAAAAATTTCTTTGAAAAGACAATTTTTTTTCAATAATGTTCACTTTTAGTACGTAAATAAACTTTCTTAGACAATTTTTAATGACGTTAGTTCCAAACTAAAAGAATTAGATAGTTTCGCAAAAAAAAAATATTTTTCACTGTATGAAATGTCTTAGAAAAATTTCTGAAAAATTTTTTTGAAAAGACAATTTTTTTTCAATAATGTTCACTTTTAGTACGTAAATAAACTTTCTTAGACAATTTTTAATGATGTTAGTTCCAAACTAAAAGAATTAGATAGTTTCGCAAAAAAAAATTATTTTTCACTGTATGAAATGTCTTAGAAAAATTTTTTTGAAAAGACAATTTTTTTTCAATAATGTTCACTTTTAGTACGTAAATAAACTTTCTTAGACAATTTTTAATGACGTTAGTTCCAAACTAAAAGAATTAGATAGTTTCGCAAAAAAAAATTATTTTTCACTGTATGAAATGTCTTAGAAAAGTTTTTGAAAAATTTTTTTGAAAACACAAATTTTTTTCGATAATGTTCACTTTTAGTACGTAAAAAAACTTTCTTAGACAATTTTTAATGACGTTAGTTCCAAACAAAAAGAATTAGATAGTTTCGCAAAAAAAATTATTTTTCACTGTATGAAGTGTCTTGGAAAAATTTTTTTAAAAATTCAATTTTTTTTCAATAATGTTCACTTTTAGTACGTAAATAAACTTTCTTAGACAATTTTTAATGACGTTAGTTCCAAACTAAAAAAATTAGATAGTTTCGCAAAAAAAAAATTATTTTTCACTGTATGAAATGTCTTGGAAAAAGTTTTTTGAAAAGACAATTTTTTTTCAATAATGTTCACTTTTAGTACGTAACAAAACTTCCTTAGACAATTTTTAATGACGTTAGTTCCAAACTAAAAGAATTAGATAGTTTCGCAAAAAAAAATTATTTTTCACTCTATGAAATGTCTTAGAAAAGTTTTTGAAAAATTTTTTTGAAAAGACAATTTTTTTTCAATAATGTTCACTTTTAGTACGTAAAAAAACTTTCTTAGACAATTTTTAATGACGTTAGTTCCAAACTAAAAGAATTAGATAGTTTCGCAAAAAAAAATTATTTTTCACTGTATGAAATGTCTTGGAAATAGTTTTTTGAAAAGACAAGTTTTTTTCAATGATGTTCACTTTTAGTACGTAACAAAACTTTCTTAGACAATTTTTAATGACGTTAGTTCCAAACTAAAAGAATTAGATAGTTTCGCAAAAAAAAATTATTTTTCACGGTATGAAATGTCTTGGAAAAAGTTTTTTGAAAAGACAAGTTTTTTTCAATGATGTTCACTTTTAGTACGTAACAAAACTTTCTTAGACAATTTTCAATGACGTTAGTTCCAAACTAAAAGAATTAGATAGTTTCCCAAAAAAAAATTATTTTTTACTGTATGAAATGTCTTAGAAAAATTTTTGAAAAATTTTTTTGAAAAGACAATTTTTTTTCGATAATGTTCACTTTTAGTTCGTAAATAAACTTTCTTAGACAATTTTTAATGACGTTAGTTCCAAACTAAAAGAATTAGAGAGTTTTGCAAAAAAAATTATTTTTTACTGCATGAAATGTCTTGAAAAAGTTTTTGAGAAACTTTTGAAAAAGACAATTTTTTTTCAATAATGTTCACTATTGGTACGTAAAAAAACTTTCTTAGACAATTTTTAATGACATTAGTTCCAAACTAAAAGAATTAGATTGTTTCGCAAAAAAAAATTATTTTTCACTGTATGAAATGTCTTAGAAAAGTTTTTGAAAAATTTTTTGAAAAGGCAATTTTTTTTTAATAATGTTCACTTTTAGTACGTAACAAAACTTTCTTAGACAATTTTTAATGACGTTAGTTCCAAACTAAAAGAATTAGATAGTTTCGCAAAAAAAAATTATTTTGCACAGTATGAAATGTCTTGGAAAAATTTTTTTGAAAAGACAATTTTTTTTCAATAATGTTCACTTTTAGTACGTAACAAAACTTCCTTAGATGATTTTTAATGACGTTAGTTCCAAACTAAAAGAATTAGATAGTTTCGCAAAAAAAAATTATTTTTCACTGTATTTCACTTTTAGTACGTAAAAAAACTTTCTTAGACAATTTTTAATGACGTTAGTTCCAAACTAAAAGAATTAGATAGTTTCGCAGAAAAAAATTATTTTTTAATGCATGAAATGTCTTGGAAAAGTTTTTGAAAAACTTTTGAAAAAGACAATTTTTTTCAATAATGTTCACTTTAGTACGTAAAAAAACTTTCTTAGACAATTTTTAATGACGTTAGTTTCAAACTAAAAGAATTAGATTGTTTCGCAAAAAAAAATTATTTTTCACTGTATGAAATGTTTTAGAAATTTTTTGAAAAATTTTTTTGAAAAGACAATTTTTTTTCAATAATGTTCACTATTGGTTCGTAAAAAAACTTTCTTAGACAATTTTTAATGACATTAGTTCCAAACTAAAAGAATTAGATAGTTTCGCAAAAAAAAATTATTTTTCACTGTATGAAATGTCTTAGAAAAGTTTTTGAAAAATTTTTTTGAAAACACAAATTTTTTTCGATAATGTTCACTTTTAGTACGTAAAAAAACTTTCTTAGACAATTTTTAATGACGTTAGTTCCAAACAAAAAGAATTAGATAGTTTCGCAAAAAAAATTATTTTTCACTGTATGAAATGTCTTGGAAAAATTTTTTTAAAAATTCAATTTTTTTTCAATAATGTTCACTTTTAGTACGTAAATAAACTTTCTTAGACAATTTTTAATGACGTTAGTTCCAAACTAAAAAAATTAGATAGTTTCGCAAAAAAAAAATTATTTTTCACTGTATGAAATGTCTTGGAAAAAGTTTTTTGAAAAGACAATTTTTTTTCAATAATGTTCACTTTTAGTACGTAACAAAACTTCCTTAGACAATTTTTAATGACGTTAGTTCCAAACTAAAAGAATTAGATAGTTTCGCAAAAAAAAATTATTTTTCACTGTATGAAATGTCTTAGAAAAGTTTTTGAAAAATTTTTTTGAAAAGACAATTTTTTTTCAATAATGTTCACTTTTAGTACGTAAAAAAACTTTCTTAGACAATTTTTAATGACGTTAGTTCCAAACTAAAGGAATTAGATAGTTTCGCAAAAAAAAATTATTTTTCACTGTATGAAATGTCTTGGAAATAGTTTTTTGAAAAGACAAGTTTTTTTCAATGATGTTCACTTTTAGTACGTAACAAAACTTTCTTAGACAATTTTTAATGACGTTAGTTCCAAACTAAAAGAATTAGATAGTTTCGCAAAAAAAAATTATTTTTCACTGTATGAAATGTCTTAGAAAAGTTTTTGAAAAATTTTTTTGAAAAGGCAATTTTTTTTTAATAATGTTCACTTTTAGTACGTAAAAAAACTTTCTTAGACAATTTTTAATGACGTTAGTTCCAAACTAAAAGAATTAGATAGTTTCGCAAAAAAAAATTATTTTGCACAATATGAAATGTCTTGGAAAAATTTATTTGAAAAGACAATTTTTTTTCAATAATGTTCACTTTTAGTACGTAACAAAACTTCCTTAGATGATTTTTAATGACGTTAGTTCCAAACTAAAAGAATTAGATAGTTTCGCAAAAAAAAATTATTTTTCACTGTAGGAAATGTCTAAGAAAAAATTTTGAAAAATTTGTTTGAAAACACAATTTTTTTTCTATAATGTTCACTTTTAGTACGTAAAAAAACTTTATTAGACAATTTTTAATGACGTTAGTTCCAAACAAAAAGAATTAGATAGTTTCGCAAGAAAAAATTATTTTTCACTGTATGAAATGTCTTGAAAAAATTTTTTTAAAAAGACATTTTTTTTTTCAATAATGTTCACTTTTAGTACGTAAAAAAACTTTCTTAGACAATTTTTAATGACGTTAGTTCCAAACTAAAAGAATTGGATAGTTTCACAAAAAAAATTATTTTTCACTGTATGAAATGTCTTAGAAAAGCTTTTGAAAAATTTTTTTGAAAACACAATTTTTTTTCAATAATGTTCACTTTTAGTACGTAAATAAACTTTCTTTGGCAATTTTTAATGACGTTAGTTCCAAACTAAAAGAATTAGATAGTTTTCCAAAAAAAAAAAGTTTTTCACTGTATGAAATGGTTTTGAAAAATTTTTTTAAAAAGACAATTTTTTTTCAATAATGTTCACTTTTAGTACGTAACAAAACTTTCTTAGACAATTTTTAATGACGTTCGTTCCAAACTAAAAGAATTAGATAGTTTCGCAAAAAAAAATTATTTTTTACTGTATGAAATGTTTATGAAAAATTTTTGAAAAATTTTTTTGAAAAGACAATTTTTTTTCAATAATGTTCACTTTTAGTACGTAAATAAACTTTCTTAGACAATTTTTAATGACGTTAGTTCCAAACTAAAAGAATTAGATAGTTTCGCAAAAAAAAATTATTTTTCACCGTATGAAATGTCTTAGAAAAACTTCTGAAAAATTTCTTTGAAAAGACAATTTTTTTTCAATAATGTTCACTTTTAGTACGTAAATAAACTTTCTTAGACAATTTTTAATGACGTTGGTTCCAAACTAAAAGAATTAGATAGTTTCGCAAAAAAAAATTATTTTTCACTCTATGAAATGTCTTAGAAAAATTTCTGAAAAATTTCTTTGAAAAGACAATTTTTTTTCAATAATGTTCACTTTTAGTACGTAAATAAACTTTCTTAGACAATTTTTAATGACGTTAGTTCCAAACTAAAAGAATAAGATAGATTCGCAAAAAAAAATTATTTTTCACTGTATGAAATGTCTTAGAAAAATTTCTGAAAAGTTTCTTTGAAAAGACAATTTTTTTTCAATAATGTTCACTTTTAGTACGTAAATAAACTTTCTTAGACAATTTTTAATGATGTTAGTTCCAAACTAAAAGAATTAGATAGTTTCGCAAAAAAAAATTATTTTTCACTGTATGAAGTGTCTTAGAAAAATTTCTGAAAAATTTCTTTGAAAAGACAATTTTTTTTCAATATTGTTCACTTTTAGTACGTAAAAGAACTTTCTTAGACAATTTTTAATGACGTTAGTTCCAAACTAAAGGAATTAGATAGTTTCGCAAAAAAAATTTATTTTTCACTGTATGAAATGTCTTAGAAAAACTTTTGAAAAATTTTTTTGAAAACACAATTTTTTTTCGATAATGTTCACTTTTAGTACGTAAAAAAACTTTCTTAGACAATTTTTAATGACGTTAGTTCCAAACTAAAAGAATTAGATAGTTTTGCAAAAAAAAAAAGTTTTTCACTGTATGAAATGTTTTTAAAAAATTTTTTTGAAAAGACAATTTTTTTTCAATAATGTTCACTTTTAGTACGTTACAAAACTTCGTTAGACAATTTTTAATGACGTTAGTTCCAAACTAAAAGAATTAGATAGTTTCGCAAAAAAAAATTATTTTTCACTGTATGAAATGTCCTTGAAAAATTTTTGAAAAATTTTTTTGAAAAGACAATTTTTTTCAATAATGTTCACTTTTAGTACGTAAATAAACTTTCTTAGACAATTTTTAATGACGTTAGTTCCAAACTAAAAGAATTAGATAGTTTCGCAAAAAAAAATTATTTTTCACTGTATGAAATGTCTTAGAAAAATTTCTGAAAAATTTCTTTGATAAGACAATTTTTTTTCAATAATGTTCACTTTTAGTACGTAAAAAAACTTTCTTAGACAATTTTTAATGACGTTAGTTCCAAACTAAAAGAATTAGATAGTTTTCCAAAAAAAAAAAGTTTTTCACTGTATGAAATGGTTTTGAAAAATTTTTTTAAAAAGACAATTTTTTTTCAATAATGTTCACTTTTAGTACGTAACAAAACTTTCTTAGACAATTTTTAATGACGTTCGTTCCAAACTAAAAGAATTAGATAGTTTCGCAAAAAAAAATTATTTTTTACTGTATGAAATGTTTTTGAAAAATTTTTGAAAAAGTTTTTTTGAAAAGACAATTTTTTTTCAATAATGTTCACTTTTAGTACGTAAATAAACTTTCTTAGACAATTTTTAATGACGTTAGTTCCAAACTAAAAGAATTAGATAGTTTCGCAAAAAAAAATTATTTTTCACTGTATGAAATGTCTTAGAAAAACTTCTGAAAAATTTCTTTGAAAAGACAATTTTTTTTCAATAATGTTCACTTTTAGTACGTAAATAAACTTTCTTAGACAATTTTTAATGACGTTAGTTCCAAACTAAAAGAATTAGATAGTTTCGCAAAAAAAAAATATTTTTCACTGTATGAAATGTCTTAGAAAAATTTCTGAAAAATTTTTTTGAAAAGACAATTTTTTTTCAATAATGTTCACTTTTAGTACGTAAATAAACTTTCTTAGACAATTTTTAATGATGTTAGTTCCAAACTAAAAGAATTAGATAGTTTCGCAAAAAAAAATTATTTTTCACTGTATGAAATGTCTTAGAAAAATTTTTTTGAAAAGACAATTTTTTTTCAATAATGTTCACTTTTAGTACGTAAATAAACTTTCTTAGACAATTTTTAATGACGTTAGTTCCAAACTAAAAGAATTAGATAGTTTGCCAAAAAAAATTTATTTTTTACTGTATGAAATGTCTTAGAAAAATTTTTGAAAAATTTTTTTGAAAAGACAATTTTTTTTCAATAATGTTCACTTTTAGTTCGTAAATAAACTTTCTTAGACAATTTTTAATAACGTTAGTTCCAAACTAAAAGAATTAGATAGTTTCGCAGAAAAAAATTATTTTTTAATGCATGAAATGTCTTGGAAAAGTTTTTGAAAAACTTTTGAAAAAGACAATTTTTTTCAATAATGTTCACTTTAGTACGTAAAAAAACTTTCTTAGACAATTTTTAATGACGTTAGTTCCAAACTAAAAGAATTAGATTGTTTCGCAAAAAAAAATTATTTTTCACTGTATGAAATGTTTTAGAAAATTTTTGAAAAATTTTTTTGAAAAAACATTTTTTTTTCAATAATGTTCACTATTGGTACGTAAAAAAACTTTCTTAGACAATTTTTAATGACATTAGTTCCAAACTAAAAGAATTAGATAGTTTCGCAAAAAAAAATTATTTTTCACTGTATGAAATGTCTTAGAAAAGTTTTTGAAAAATTTTTTTGAAAACACAAATTTTTTTCGATAATGTTCACTTTTAGTACGTAAAAAAACTTTCTTAGACAATTTTTAATGACGTTAGTTCCAAACAAAAAGAATTAGATAGTTTCGCAAAAAAAATTATTTTTCACTGTATGAAATGTCTTGGAAAAATTTTTTTAAAAATTCAATTTTTTTTCAATAATGTTCACTTTTAGTACGTAAATAAACTTTCTTAGACAATTTTTAATGACGTTAGTTCCAAACTAAAAAAATTAGATAGTTTCGCAAAAAAAAAATTATTTTTCACTGTATGAAATGTCTTGGAAAAAGTTTTTTGAAAAGACAATTTTTTTTCAATAATGTTCACTTTTAGTACGTAACAAAACTTTCTTAGACAATTTTTAATGACGTTAGTTCCAAACTAAAAGAATTAGATAGTTTCGCAAAAAAAAATTATTTTTCACTCTATGAAATGTCTTAGAAAAGTTTTTGAAAAATTTTTTTGAAAAGACAATTTTTTTTCAATAATGTTCACTTTTAGTACGTAAAAAAACTTTCTTAGACAATTTTTAATGACGTTAGTTCCAAACTAAAAGAATTAGATAGTTTCGCAAAAAAAAATTATTTTTCACTGTATGAAATGTCTTGGAAATAGTTTTTTGAAAAGACAAGTTTTTTTCAATGATGTTCACTTTTAGTACGTAACAAAACTTTCTTAGACAATTTTTAATGACGTTAGTTCCAAACTAAAAGAATTAGATAGTTTCGCAAAAAAAAATTATTTTTCACGGTATGAAATGTCTTGGAAAAAGTTTTTTGAAAAGACAAGTTTTTTTCAATGATGTTCACTTTTAGTACGTAACAAAACTTTCTTAGACAATTTTCAATGACGTTAGTTCCAAACTAAAAGAATTAGATAGTTTCCCAAAAAAAAATTATTTTTTACTGTATGAAATGTCTTAGAAAAATTTTTGAAAAATTTTTTTGAAAAGACAATTTTTTTTCGATAATGTTCACTTTTAGTTCGTAAATAAACTTTCTTAGACAATTTTTAATGACGTTAGTTCCAAACTAAAAGAATTAGAGAGTTTTGCAAAAAAAATTATTTTTTACTGCATGAAATGTCTTGAAAAAGTTTTTGAGAAACTTTTGAAAAAGACAATTTTTTTTCAATAATGTTCACTATTGGTACGTAAAAAAACTTTCTTAGACAATTTTTAATGACATTAGTTCCAAACTAAAAGAATTAGATTGTTTCGCAAAAAAAAATTATTTTTCACTGTATGAAATGTCTTAGAAAAGTTTTTGAAAAATTTTTTGAAAAGGCAATTTTTTTTTAATAATGTTCACTTTTAGTACGTAACAAAACTTTCTTAGACAATTTTTAATGACGTTAGTTCCAAACTAAAAGAATTAGATAGTTTCGCAAAAAAAAATTATTTTGCACAGTATGAAATGTCTTGGAAAAATTTTTTTGAAAAGACAATTTTTTTTCAATAATGTTCACTTTTAGTACGTAACAAAACTTCCTTAGATGATTTTTAATGACGTTAGTTCCAAACTAAAAGAATTAGATAGTTTCGCAAAAAAAAATTATTTTTCACTGTATTTCACTTTTAGTACGTAAAAAAACTTTCTTAGACAATTTTTAATGACGTTAGTTCCAAACTAAAGGAATTAGATAGTTTCGCAAAAAAAAATTATTTTTCACTGTATGAAATGTCTTAGAAAAACTTTTGAAAAATTTTTTTGAAAACACAATTTTTTTTCGATAATGTTCACTTTTAGTACGTAAAAAAACTTTCTTAGACAATTTTTAATGACGTTAGTTCCAAACTAAAAGAATTAGATAGTTTCGCAAAAAAAAATTATTTTTCACTGTATGAAATGTCCTTGAAAAATTTTTGAAAAATTTTTTTGAAAAGACAATTTTTTTTCAATAATGTTCACTTTTAGTACGTAAATAAACTTTCTTAGACAATTTTTAATGACGTTAGTTCCAAACTAAAAGAATTAGATAGTTTCGCAAAAAAAAATTAATTTTCACTGTATGAAATGTCTTAGAAAAATTTCTGAAAAATTTCTTTGATAAGACAATTTTTTTTCAATAATGTTCACTTTTAGTACGTAAAAAAACTTTCTTAGACAATTTTTAATGACGTTAGTTCCAAACTAAAAGAATTAGATAGTTTTCCAAAAAAAAAAAGTTTTTCACTGTATGAAATGGTTTTGAAAAATTTTTTTAAAAAGACAATTTTTTTTCAATAATGTTCACTTTTAGTACGTAACAAAACTTTCTTAGACAATTTTTAATGACGTTCGTTCCAAACTAAAAGAATTAGATAGTTTCGCAAAAAAAAATTATTTTTTACTGTATGAAATGTTTTTGAAAAATTTTTGAAAAATTTTTTTGAAAAGACAATTTTTTTTCAATAATGTTCACTTTTAGTACGTAAATAAACTTTCTTAGACAATTTTTAATGACGTTAGTTCCAAACTAAAAGAATTAGATAGTTTCGCAAAAAAAAATTATTTTTCACTGTATGAAATGTCTTAGAAAAACTTCTGAAAAATTTCTTTGAAAAGACAATTTTTTTTCAATAATGTTCACTTTTAGTACGTAAATAAACTTTCTTAGACAATTTTTAATGACGTTAGTTCCAAACTAAAAGAATTAGATAGTTTCGCAAAAAAAAATTATTTTTCACTGTATGAAATGTCTTAGAAAAATTTCTGAAAAATTTCTTTGAAAAGACAATTTTTTTTCAATAATGTTCACTTTTAGTACGTAAATAAACTTTCTTAGACAATTTTTAATGACGTTAGTTCCAAACTAAAAGAATTAGATAGTTTCGCAAAAAAAAATTATTTTTCACTGTATGAAATGTCTTAGAAAAATTTCTGAAAAATTTCTTTGAAAAGACAATTTTTTTTCAATAATGTTCACTTTTAGTACGTAAATAAACTTTCTTAGACAATTTTTAATGATGTTAGTTCCAAACTAAAAGAATTAGATAGTTTCGCAAAAAAAAATTATTTTTCACTGTATGAAATGTCTTAGAAAAGTTTTTGAAAAATTTTTTTGAAAACACAAATTTTTTTCGATAATGTTCACTTTTAGTACGTAAAAAAACTTTCTTAGACAATTTTTAATGACGTTAGTTCCAAACAAAAAGAATTAGATAGTTTCGCAAAAAAAATTATTTTTCACTGTATGAAATGTCTTGGAAAAATTTTTTTAAAAATTCAATTTTTTTTCAATAATGTTCACTTTTAGTACGTAAATAAACTTTCTTAGACAATTTTTAATGACGTTAGTTCCAAACTAAAAAAATTAGATAGTTTCGCAAAAAAAAAATTATTTTTCACTGTATGAAATGTCTTGGAAAAAGTTTTTTGAAAAGACAATTTTTTTTCAATAATGTTCACTTTTAGTACGTAACAAAACTTCCTTAGACAATTTTTAATGACGTTAGTTCCAAACTAAAAGAATTAGATAGTTTCGCAAAAAAAAATTATTTTTCACTGTATGAAATGTCTTAGAAAAGTTTTTGAAAAATTTTTTTGAAAAGACAATTTTTTTTCAATAATGTTCACTTTTAGTACGTAAAAAAACTTTCTTAGACAATTTTTAATGACGTTAGTTCCAAACTAAAAGAATTAGATAGTTTCGCAAAAAAAAATTATTTTTCACTGTATGAAATGTCTTGGAAATAGTTTTTTGAAAAGACAAGTTTTTTTCAATGATGTTCACTTTTAGTACGTAACAAAACTTTCTTAGACAATTTTTAATGACGTTAGTTCCAAACTAAAAGAATTAGATAGTTTCGCAAAAAAAAATTATTTTTCACGGTATGAAATGTCTTGGAAAAAGTTTTTTGAAAAGACAAGTTTTTTTCAATGATGTTCACTTTTAGTACGTAAATAAACTTTCTTAGACAATTTTTAATGACGTTAGTTCCAAACTAAAAGAATTAGATAGTTTCGCAAAAAAAAATTATTTTTCACTGTATGAAATGTCTTAGAAAAATTTCTGAAAAATTTCTTTGAAAAGACAATTTTTTTTCAATAATGTTCACTTTTAGTACGTAAATAAACTTTCTTAGACAATTTTTAATGACGTTAGTTCCAAACTAAAAGAATTAGATAGTTTCGCAAAAAAAAATTATTTTTCACTGTATGAAATGTCTTAGAAAAATTTCTGAAAAATTTCTTTGAAAAGACAATTTTTTTTCAATAATGTTCACTTTTAGTACTTAAATAAACTTTCTTAGACAATTTTTAATGATGTTAGTTCCAAACTAAAAGAATTAGATAGTTTCGCAAAAAAAAATTATTTTTCACTGTATGAAATGTCTTAGAAAAATTTTTTTGAAAAGACAATTTTTTTTCAATAATGTTCACTTTTAGTACGTAAATAAACTTTCTTAGACAATTTTTAATGACGTTAGTTCCAAACTAAAAGAATTAGATAGTTTGCCAAAAAAAATTTATTTTTTACTGTATGAAATGTCTTAGAAAAATTTTTGAAAAATTTTTTTGAAAAGACAATTTTTTTTCAATAATGTTCACTTTTAGTTCGTAAATAAACTTTCTTAGACAATTTTTAATGACGTTAGTTCCAAACTAAAAGAATTAGATAGTTTCGCAGAAAAAAATTATTTTTTAATGCCTGAAATGTCTTGGAAAAGTTTTTGAAAAACTTTTGAAAAAGACAATTTTTTTCAATAATGTTCACTTTAGTACGTAAAAAAACTTTCTTAGACAATTTTTAATGACGTTAGTTTCAAACTAAAAGAATTAGATTGTTTCGCAAAAAAAAATTATTTTTCACTGTATGAAATGTTTTAGAAATTTTTTGAAAAATTTTTTTGAAAAGACAATTTTTTTTCAATAATGTTCACTATTGGTTCGTAAAAAAACTTTCTTAGACAATTTTTAATGACATTAGTTCCAAACTAAAAGAATTAGATAGTTTCGCAAAAAAAAATTATTTTTCACTGTATGAAATGTCTTAGAAAAGTTTTTGAAAAATTTTTTTGAAAACACAAATTTTTTTCGATAATGTTCACTTTTAGTACGTAAAAAAACTTTCTTAGACAATTTTTAATGACGTTAGTTCCAAACAAAAAGAATTAGATAGTTTCGCAAAAAAAATTATTTTTCACTGTATGAAATGTCTTAGAAAAATTTTTTTAAAAATTCAATTTTTTTTCAATAATGTTCACTTTTAGTACGTAAATAAACTTTCTTAGACAATTTTTAATGACGTTAGTTCCAAACTAAAAAAATTAGATAGTTTCGCAAAAAAAAAATTATTTTTCACTGTATGAAATGTCTTGGAAAAAGTTTTTTGAAAAGACAATTTTTTTTCAATAATGTTCACTTTTAGTACGTAACAAAACTTCCTTAGACAATTTTTAATGACGTTAGTTCCAAACTAAAAGAATTAGATAGTTTCGCAAAAAAAAATTATTTTTCACTGTATGAAATGTCTTGGAAATAGTTTTTTGAAAAGACAAGTTTTTTTCAATGATGTTCACTTTTAGTACGTAACAAAACTTTCTTAGACAATTTTTAATGACGTTAGTTCCAAACTAAAAGAATTAGATAGTTTCGCAAAAAAAAATTATTTTTCACTGTATGAAATGTCTTAGAAAAGTTTTTGAAAAATTTTTTTGAAAAGGCAATTTTTTTTTAATAATGTTCACTTTTAGTACGTAAAAAAACTTTCTTAGACAATTTTTAATGACGTTAGTTCCAAACTAAAAGAATTAGATAGTTTCGCAAAAAAAAATTATTTTGCACAATATGAAATGTCTTGGAAAAATTTTTTTGAAAAGACAATTTTTTTTCAATAATGTTCACTTTTAGTACGTAACAAAACTTCCTTAGATGATTTTTAATGACGTTAGTTCCAAACTAAAAGAATTAGATAGTTTCGCAAAAAAAAATTATTTTTCACTGTATGAAATGTCTAAGAAAAAATTTTGAAAAATTTGTTTGAAAACACAATTTTTTTTCGATAATGTTCACTTTTAGTACGTAAAAAAACTTTATTAGACAATTTTTAATGACGTTAGTTCCAAACAAAAAGAATTAGATAGTTTCGCAAGAAAAAATTATTTTTCACTGTATGAAATGTCTTGGAAAAATTTTTTTAAAAAGACATTTTTTTTTTCAATAATGTTCACTTTTAGTACGTAACAAAACTTTCTTAGACAATTTTTAATGACGTTAGTTCCAAACTAAAAGAATTGGATAGTTTCACAAAAAAAATTATTTTTCACTGTATGAAATGTCTTAGAAAAGCTTTTGAAAAATTTTTTTGAAAACACAATTTTTTTTCAATAATGTTCACTTTTAGTACGTAAATAAACTTTCTTTGGCAATTTTTAATGACGTTAGTTCCAAACTAAAAGAATTAGATAGTTTTCCAAAAAAAAAAAGTTTTTCACTGTATGAAATGGTTTTGAAAAATTTTTTTAAAAAGACAGTTTTTTTTCAATAATGTTCACTTTTAGTACGTAACAAAACTTTCTTAGACAATTTTTAATGACGTTCGTTCCAAACTAAAAGAATTAGATAGTTTCGCAAAAAAAAATTATTTTTTACTGTATGAAATGTTTATGAAAAATTTTTGAAAAATTTTTTTGAAAAGACAATTTTTTTTCAATAATGTTCACTTTTAGTACGTAAATAAACTTTCTTAGACAATTTTTAATGACGTTAGTTCCAAACTAAAAGAATTAGATAGTTTCGCAAAAAAAAATTATTTTTCACCGTATGAAATGTCTTAGAAAAACTTCTGAAAAATTTCTTTGAAAAGACAATTTTTTTTCAATAATGTTCACTTTTAGTACGTAAATAAACTTTCTTAGACAATTTTTAATGACGTTGGTTCCAAACTAAAAGAATTAGATAGTTTCGCAAAAAAAAATTATTTTTCACTCTATGAAATGTCTTAGAAAAATTTCTGAAAAATTTCTTTGAAAAGACAATTTTTTTTCAATAATGTTCACTTTTAGTACGTAAAAAAACTTTCTTAGACAATTTTTAATGACGTTAGTTCCAAACTAAAAGAATAAGATAGATTCGCAAAAAAAAATTATTTTTCACTGTATGAAATGTCTTAGAAAAATTTCTGAAAAGTTTCTTTGAAAAGACAATTTTTTTTCAATAATGTTCACTTTTAGTACTTAAATAAACTTTCTTAGACAATTTTTAATGATGTTAGTTCCAAACTAAAAGAATTAGATAGTTTCGCAAAAAAAAATTATTTTTCACTGTATGAAATGTCTTAGAAAAATTTCTGAAAAATTTCTTTGAAAAGACAATTTTTTTTCAATATTGTTCACTTTTAGTACGTAAAAGAACTTTCTTAGACAATTTTTAATGACGTTAGTTCCAAACTAAAGGAATTAGATAGTTTCGCAAAAAAAATTTATTTTTCACTGTATGAAATGTCTTAGAAAAACTTTTGAAAAATTTTTTTGAAAACACAATTTTTTTTCGATAATGTTCACTTTTAGTACGTAAAAAAACTTTCTTAGACAATTTTTAATGACGTTAGTTCCAAACTAAAAGAATTAGATAGTTTTGCAAAAAAAAAAAGTTTTTCACTGTATGAAATGTTTTTAAAAAATTTTTTTGAAAAGACAATTTTTTTTCAATAATGTTCACTTTTAGTACGTTACAAAACTTCGTTAGACAATTTTTAATGACGTTAGTTCCAAACTAAAAGAATTAGATAGTTTCGCAAAAAAAAATTATTTTTCACTGTATGAAATGTCCTTGAAAAATTTTTGAAAAATTTTTTTGAAAAGACAATTTTTTTTCAATAATGTTCACTTTTAGTACGTAAATAAACTTTCTTAGACAATTTTTAATGACGTTAGTTCCAAACTAAAAGAATTAGATAGTTTCGCAAAAAAAAATTATTTTTCACTGTATGAAATGTCTTAGAAAAGTTTCTGAAAAATTTCTTTGATAAGACAATTTTTTTTCAATAATGTTCACTTTTAGTACGTAAAAAAACTTTCTTAGACAATTTTTAATGACGTTAGTTCCAAACTAAAAGAATTAGATAGTTTTCCAAAAAAAAAAAGTTTTTCACTGTATGAAATGGTTTTGAAAAATTTGTTTAAAAAGACAATTTTTTTTCAATAATGTTCACTTTTAGTACGTAACAAAACTTTCTTAGACAATTTTTAATGACGTTCGTTCCAAACTAAAAAAATTAGATAGTTTCGCAAAAAAAAATTATTTTTTACTGTATGAAATGTTTTTGAAAAATTTTTGAAAAATTTTTTTGAAAAGACAATTTTTTTTCAATAATGTTCACTTTTAGTACGTAAATAAACTTTCTTAGACAATTTTTAATGACGTTAGTTCCAAACTAAAAGAATTAGATAGTTTCGCAAAAAAAAATTATTTTTCACTGTATGAAATGTCTTAGAAAAACTTCTGAAAAATTTCTTTGAAAAGACAATTTTTTTTCAATAATGTTCACTTTTAGTACGTAAATAAACTTTCTTAGACAATTTTTAATGACGTTAGTTCCAAACTAAAAGAATTAGATAGTTTCGCAAAAAAAAATTATTTTTCACTGTATGAAATGTCTTAGAAAAATTTCTGAAAAATTTCTTTGAAAAGACAATTTTTTTTCAATAATGTTCACTTTTAGTACGTAAATAAACTTTCTTAGACAATTTTTAATGACGTTAGTTCCAAACTAAAAGAATTAGATAGTTTCGCAAAAAAAAAATATTTTTCACTGTATGAAATGTCTTAGAAAAATTTCTGAAAAATTTTTTTGAAAAGACAATTTTCTTTCAATAATGTTCACTTTTAGTACGTAAATAAACTTTCTTAGACAATTTTTAATGATGTTAGTTCCAAACTAAAAGAATTAGATAGTTTCGCAAAAAAAAATTATTTTTCACTGTATGAAATGTCTTAGAAAAATTTTTTTGAAAAGACAATTTTTTTTCAATAATGTTCACTTTTAGTACGTAAATAAACTTTCTTAGACAATTTTTAATGACGTTAGTTCCAAACTAAAAGAATTAGATAGTTTGCCAAAAAAAATTTATTTTTTACCGTATGAAATGTCTTAGAAAAATTTTTGAAAAATTTTTTTGAAAGGACAATTTTTTTTCAATAATGTTCACTTTTAGTTCGTAAATAAACTTTCTTAGACAATTTTTAATAACGTTAGTTCCAAACTAAAAGAATTAGATAGTTTCGCAGAAAAAAATTATTTTTTAATGCATGAAATGTCTTGGAAAAGTTTTTGAAAAACTTTTGAAAAAGACAATTTTTTTCAATAATGTTCACTTTAGTACGTAAAAAAACTTTCTTAGACAATTTTTAATGACGTTAGTTTCAAACTAAAAGAATTAGATTGTTTCGCAAAAAAAAATTATTTTTCACTGTATGAAATGTTTTAGAAAATTTTTGAAAAATTTTTTTGAAAAAACATTTTTTTTTCAATAATGTTCACTATTGGTACGTAAAAAAACTTTCTTAGACAATTTTTAATGACATTAGTTCCAAACTAAAAGAATTAGATAGTTTCGCAAAAAAAAATTATTTTTCACTGTATAAAATGTCTTAGAAAAGTTTTTGAAAAATTTTTTTGAAAACACAAATTTTTTTCGATAATGTTCACTTTTAGTACGTAAAAAAACTTTCTTAGACAATTTTTAATGACGTTAGTTCCAAACAAAAAGAATTAGATAGTTTCGCAAAAAAAATTATTTTTCACTGTATGAAATGTCTTGGAAAAATTTTTTTAAAAATTCAATTTTTTTTCAATAATGTTCACTTTTAGTACGTAAATAAACTTTCTTAGACAATTTTTAATGACGTTAGTTCCAAACTAAAAAAATTAGATAGTTTTGCAAAAAAAAAATTATTTTTCACTGTATGAAATGTCTTGGAAAAAGTTTTTTGAAAAGACAATTTTTTTTCAATAATGTTCACTTTTAGTACGTAACAAAACTTCCTTAGACAATTTTTAATGACGTTAGTTCCAAACTAAAAGAATTAGATAGTTTCGCAAAAAAAAATTATTTTTCACTGTATGAAATGTCTTAGAAAAGTTTTTGAAAAATTTTTTTGAAAAGACAATTTTTTTTCAATAATGTTCACTTTTAGTACGTAAAAAAACTTTCTTAGACAATTTTTAATGACGTTAGTTCCAAACTAAAAGAATTAGATAGTTTCGCAAAAAAAAATTATTTTTCACTGTATGAAATGTCTTGGAAATAGTTTTTTGAAAAGACAAGTTTTTTTCAATGATGTTCACTTTTAGTACGTAACAAAACTTTCTTAGACAATTTTTAATGACGTTAGTTCCAAACTAAAAGAATTAGATAGTTTCGCAAAAAAAAATTATTTTTCACGGTATGAAATGTCTTGGAAAAAGTTTTTTGAAAAGACAAGTTTTTTTCAATGATGTTCACTTTTAGTACGTAACAAAACTTTCTTAGACAATTTTCAATGACGTTAGTTCCAAACTAAAAGAATTAGATAGTTTGCCAAAAAAAAATTATTTTTTACTGTATGAAATGTCTTAGAAAAATTTTTGAAAAATTTTTTTGAAAAGACAATTTTTTTTCGATAATGTTCACTTTTAGTTCGTAAATAAACTTTCTTAGACAATTTTTAATGACGTTAGTTCCAAACTAAAAGAATTAGAGAGTTTTGCAAAAAAAATTATTTTTTACTGCATGAAATGTCTTGAAAAAGTTTTTGAGAAACTTTTGAAAAAGACAATTTTTTTTCAATAATGTTCACTATTGGTACGTAAAAAAACTTTCTTAGACAATTTTTAATGACATTAGTTCCAAACTAAAAGAATTAGATTGTTTCGCAAAAAAAAATTATTTTTCACTGTATGAAATGTCTTAGAAAAGTTTTTGAAAAATTTTTTGAAAAGGCAATTTTTTTTTAATGATGTTCACTTTTAGTACGTAACAAAACTTTCTTAGACAATTTTTAATGACGTTAGTTCCAAACTAAAAGAATTAGATAGTTTCGCAAAAAAAAATTATTTTGCACAGTATGAAATGTCTTGGAATAATTTTTTTGAAAAGACAATTTTTTTTCAATAATGTTCACTTTTAGTACGTAACAAAACTTCCTTAGATGATTTTTAATGACGTTAGTTCCAAACTAAAAGAATTAGATAGTTTCGCAAAAAAAAATTCTTTTTCACTGTATTTCACTTTTAGTACGTAAAAAAACTTTCTTAGACAATTTTTAATGACGTTAGTTTCAAACTAAAAGAATTAGATTGTTTCGCAAAAAAAAATTATTTTTCACTGTATGAAATGTTTTAGAAATTTTTTGAAAAATTTTTTTGAAAAGACAATTTTTTTTCAATAATGTTCACTATTGGTTCGTAAAAAAACTTTCTTAGACAATTTTTAATGACATTAGTTCCAAACTAAAAGAATTAGATAGTTTCGCAAAAAAAAATTATTTTTCACTGTATGAAATGTCTTAGAAAAGTTTTTGAAAAATTTTTTTGAAAACACAAATTTTTTTCGATAATGTTCACTTTTAGTACGTAAAAAAACTTTCTTAAACAATTTTTAATGACGTTAGTTCCAAACTAAAAAAATTAGATAGTTTCGCAAAAAAAAAATTATTTTTCACTGTATGAAATGTCTTGGAAAAAGTTTTTTGAAAAGACAATTTTTTTTCAATAATGTTCACTTTTAGTACGTAACAAAACTTCCTTAGACAATTTTTAATGACGTTAGTTCCAAACTAAAAGAATTAGATAGTTTCGCAAAAAAAAATTATTTTTCACTGTATGAAATGTCTTAGAAAAGTTTTTGAAAAATTTTTTTGAAAAGACAATTTTTTTTCAATAATGTTCACTTTTAGTACGTAAAAAAACTTTCTTAGACAATTTTTAATGACGTTAGTTCCAAACTAAAAGAATTAGATAGTTTCGCAAAAAAAAATTATTTTTCACTGTATGAAATGTCTTGGAAATAGTTTTTTGAAAAGACAAGTTTTTTTCAATGATGTTCACTTTTAGTACGTAACAAAACTTTCTTAGACAATTTTTAATGACGTTAGTTCCAAACTAAAAGAATTAGATAGTTTCGCAAAAAAAAATTTTTTTCACTGTATGAAATGTCTTAGAAAAGTTTTTGAAAAATTTTTTTGAAAAGGCAATTTTTTTTTAATAATGTTCACTTTTAGTACGTAAAAAAACTTTCTTAGACAATTTTTAATGACGTTAGTTCCAAACTAAAAGAATTAGATAGTTTCGCAAAAAAAAATTATTTTGCACAATATGAAATGTCTTGGAAAAATTTTTTTGAAAAGACAATTTTTTTTCAATAATGTTCACTTTTAGTACGTAACAAAACTTCCTTAGATGATTTTTAATGACGTTAGTTCCAAACTAAAAGAATTAGATAGTTTCGCAAAAAAAAATTATTTTTCACTGTATGAAATGTCTAAGAAAAAATTTTGAAAAATTTGTTTGAAAACACAATTTTTTTTCGATAATGTTCACTTTTAGTACGTAAAAAAACTTTATTAGACAATTTTTAATGACGTTAGTTCCAAACAAAAAGAATTAGATAGTTTCGCAAGAAAAAATTATTTTTCACTGTATGAAATGTCTTGGAAAAATTTTTTTAAAAAGACATCTTTTTTTTCAATAATGTTCACTTTTAGTACGTAAAAAAACTTTCTTAGACAATTTTTAATGACGTTAGTTCCAAACTAAAAGAATTGGATAGTATTCACAAAAAAAATTATTTTTCACTGTATGAAATGTCTTAGAAAAGCTTTTGAAAAATTTTTTTGAAAACACAATTTTTTTTCAATAATGTTCACTTTTAGTACGTAAATAAACTTTCTTTGGCAATTTTTAATGACGTTAGTTCCAAACTAAAAGAATTAGATAGTTTTCCAAAAAAAAAAAGTTTTTCACTGTATGAAATGGTTTTGAAAAATTTTTTTAAAAAGACAATTTTTTTTCAATAATGTTCACTTTTAGTACGTAACAAAACTTTCTTAGACAATTTTTAATGACGTTCGTTCCAAACTAAAAGAATTAGATAGTTTCGCAAAAAAAAATTATTTTTTACTGTATGAAATGTTTATGAAAAATTTTTGAAAAATTTTTTTGAAAAGACAATTTTTTTTCAATAATGTTCACTTTTAGTACGTAAATAAACTTTCTTAGACAATTTTTAATGACGTTAGTTCCAAACTAAAAGAATTAGATAGTTTCGCAAAAAAAAATTATTTTTCACCGTATGAAATGTCTTAGAAAAACTTCTGAAAAATTTCTTTGAAAAGACAATTTTTTTTCAATAATGTTCACTTTTAGTACGTAAATAAACTTTC
Organism: Aplidium turbinatum; assembly: GCF_918807975.1. Lineage (NCBI taxonomy): Eukaryota > Metazoa > Chordata > Ascidiacea > Aplousobranchia > Polyclinidae > Aplidium > Aplidium turbinatum. The sequence continues at coordinate 19,743,312 of NC_137475.1, forward strand.
TTAGACAATTTTTAATGACGTTGGTTCCAAACTAAAAGAATTAGATAGTTTCGCAAAAAAAAATTATTTTTCACTCTATGAAATGTCTTAGAAAAATTTCTGAAAAATTTCTTTGAAAAGACAATTTTTTTTCAATAATGTTCACTTTTAGTACGTAAATAAACTTTCTTAGACAATTTTTAATGACGTTAGTTCCAAACTAAAAGAATAAGATAGATTCGCAAAAAAAAATTATTTTTCACTGTATGAAATGTCTTAGAAAAATTTCTGAAAAGTTTCTTTGAAAAGACAATTTTTTTTCAATAATGTTCACTTTTAGTACGTAAATAAACTTTCTTAGACAATTTTTAATGATGTTAGTTCCAAACTAAAAGAATTAGATAGTTTCGCAAAAAAAAATTATTTTTCACTGTATGAAGTGTCTTAGAAAAATTTCTGAAAAATTTCTTTGAAAAGACAATTTTTTTTCAATATTGTTCACTTTTAGTACGTAAAAGAACTTTCTTAGACAATTTTTAAAGACGTTAGTTCCAAACTAAAGGAATTAGATAGTTTCGCAAAAAAAATTTATTTTTCACTGTATGAAATGTCTTAGAAAAACTTTTGAAAAATTTTTTTGAAAACACAATTTTTTTTCGATAATGTTCACTTTTAGTACGTAAAAAAACTTTCTTAGACAATTTTTAATGACGTTAGTTCCAAACTAAAAGAATTAGATAGTTTTGCAAAAAAAAAAAGTTTTTCACTGTATGAAATGTTTTTAAAAAATTTTTTTGAAAAGACAATTTTTTTTCAATAATGTTCACTTTTAGTACGTTACAAAACTTCGTTAGACAATTTTTAATGACGTTAGTTCCAAACTAAAAGAATTAGATAGTTTCGCAAAAAAAAATTATTTTTCACTGTATGAAATGTCCTTGAAAAATTTTTGAAAAATTTTTTTGAAAAGACAATTTTTTTTCAATAATGTTCACTTTTAGTACGTAAATAAACTTTCTTAGACAATTTTTAATGACGTTAGTTCCAAACTAAAAGAATTAGATAGTTTCGCAAAAAAAAATTATTTTTCACGGTATGAAATGTCTTAGAAAAATTTCTGAAAAATTTCTTTGATAAGACAATTTTTTTTCAATAATGTTCACTTTTAGTACGTAAAAAAACTTTCTTAGACAATTTTTAATGACGTTAGTTCCAAACTAAAAGAATTAGATAGTTTTCCAAAAAAAAAAAGTTTTTCACTGTATGAAATGGTTTTGAAAAATTTTTTTAAAAAGACAATTTTTTTTCAATAATGTTCACTTTTAGTACGTAACAAAACTTTCTTAGACAATTTTTAATGACGTTCGTTCCAAACTAAAAGAATTAGATAGTTTCGCAAAAAAAAATTATTTTTTACTGTATGAAATGTTTTTGAAAAATTTTTGAAAAATTTTTTTGAAAAGACAATTTTTTTTCAATAATGTTCACTTTTAGTACGTAAATAAACTTTCTTAGACAATTTTTAATGACGTTAGTTCCAAACTAAAAGAATTAGATAGTTTCGCAAAAAAAAATTATTTTTCACTGTATGAAATGTCTTAGAAAAACTTCTGAAAAATTTCTTTGAAAAGACAATTTTTTTTCAATAATGTTCACTTTTAGTACGTAAATAAACTTTCTTAGACAATTTTTAATGACGTTAGTTCCAAACTAAAAGAATTAGATAGTTTCGCAAAAAAAAATTATTTTTCACTGTATGAAATGTCTTAGAAAAATTTCTGAAAAATTTCTTTGAAAAGACAATTTTTTTTCAATAATGTTCACTTTTAGTACGTAAATAAACTTTCTTAGACAATTTTTAATGACGTTAGTTCCAAACTAAAAGAATTAGATAGTTTCGCAAAAAAAAAATATTTTTCACTGTATGAAATGTCTTAGAAAAATTTCTGAAAAATTTTTTTGAAAAGACAATTTTTTTTCAATAATGTTCACTTTTAGTACGTAAATAAACTTTCTTAGACAATTTTTAATGATGTTAGTTCCAAACTAAAAGAATTAGATAGTTTCGCAAAAAAAAATTATTTTTCACTGTATGAAATGTCTTAGAAAAATTTTTTTGAAAAGACAATTTTTTTTCAATAATGTTCACTTTTAGTACGTAAATAAACTTTCTTAGACAATTTTTAATGACGTTAGTTCCAAACTAAAAGAATTAGATAGTTTGCCAAAAAAAATTTATTTTTTACTGTATGAAATGTCTTAGAAAAATTTTTGAAAAATTTTTTTGAAAAGACAATTTTTTTTCAATAATGTTCACTTTTAGTTCGTAAATAAACTTTCTTAGACAATTTTTAATAACGTTAGTTCCAAACTAAAAGAATTAGATAGTTTCGCAGAAAAAAATTATTTTTTAATGCATGAAATGTCTTGGAAAAGTTTTTGAAAAACTTTTGAAAAAGACAATTTTTTTCAATAATGTTCACTTTAGTACGTAAAAAAACTTTCTTAGACAATTTTTAATGACGTTAGTTTCAAACTAAAAGAATTAGATTGTTTCGCAAAAAAAAATTATTTTTCACTGTATGAAATGTTTTAGAAAATTTTTGAAAAATTTTTTTGAAAAAACATTTTTTTTTCAATAATGTTCACTATTGGTACGTAAAAAAACTTTCTTAGACAATTTTTAATGACATTAGTTCCAAACTAAAAGAATTAGATAGTTTCGCAAAAAAAAATTATTTTTCACTGTATGAAATGTCTTAGAAAAGTTTTTGAAAAATTTTTTTGAAAACACAAATTTTTTTCGATAATGTTCACTTTTAGTACGTAAAAAAACTTTCTTAGACAATTTTTAATGACGTTAGTTCCAAACTAAAAAAATTAGATAGTTTCGCAAAAAAAAAATTATTTTTCACTGTATGAAATGTCTTGGAAAAAGTTTTTTGAAAAGACAATTTTTTTTCAATAATGTTCACTTTTAGTACGTAACAAAACTTCCTTAGACAATTTTTAATGACGTTAGTTCCAAACTAAAAGAATTAGATAGTTTCGCAAAAAAAAATTATTTTTCACTCTATGAAATGTCTTAGAAAAGTTTTTGAAAAATTTTTTTGAAAAGACAATTTTTTTTCAATAATGTTCACTTTTAGTACGTAAAAAAACTTTCTTAGACAATTTTTAATGACGTTAGTTCCAAACTAAAAGAATTAGATAGTTTCGCAAAAAAAAATTATTTTTCACTGTATGAAATGTCTTGGAAATAGTTTTTTGAAAAGACAAGTTTTTTTCAATGATGTTCACTTTTAGTACGTAACAAAACTTTCTTAGACAATTTTTAATGACGTTAGTTCCAAACTAAAAGAATTAGATAGTTTCGCAAAAAAAAATTATTTTTCACGGTATGAAATGTCTTGGAAAAAGTTTTTTGAAAAGACAAGTTTTTTTCAATGATGTTCACTTTTAGTACGTAAAAAAACTTTCTTAGACAATTTTCAATGACGTTAGTTCCAAACTAAAAGAATTAGATAGTTTCCCAAAAAAAAATTATTTTTTACTGTATGAAATGTCTTAGAAAAATTTTTGAAAAATTTTTTTGAAAAGACAATTTTTTTTCGATAATGTTCACTTTTAGTTCGTAAATAAACTTTCTTAGACAATTTTTAATGACGTTAGTTCCAAACTAAAAGAATTAGAAAGTTTTGCAAAAAAAATTATTTTTTACTGCATGAAATGTCTTGAAAAAGTTTTTGAGAAACTTTTGAAAAAGACAATTTTTTTTCAATAATGTTCACTATTGGTACGTAAAAAAACTTTCTTAGACAATTTTTAATGACATTAGTTCCAAACTAAAAGAATTAGATTGTTTCGCAAAAAAAAATTATTTTTCACTGTATGAAATGTCTTAGAAAAGTTTTTGAAAAATTTTTTGAAAAGGCAATTTTTTTTTAATAATGTTCACTTTTAGTACGTAACAAAACTTTCTTAGACAATTTTTAATGACGTTAGTTCCAAACTAAAAGAATTAGATAGTTTCGCAAAAAAAAATTATTTTGCACAGTATGAAATGTCTTGGAAAAATTTTTTTGAAAAGACAATTTTTTTTCAATAATGTTCACTTTTAGTACGTAACAAAACTTCCTTAGATGATTTTTAATGACGTTAGTTCCAAACTAAAAGAATTAGATAGTTTCGCAAAAAAAAATTATTTTTCACTGTATTTCACTTTTAGTACGTAAAAAAACTTTCTTAGACAATTTTTAATGACGTTAGTTCCAAACTAAAGGAATTAGATAGTTTCGCAAAAAAAAATTATTTTTCACTGTATGAAATGTCTTAGAAAAACTTTTGAAAAATTTTTTTGAAAACACAATTTTTTTTCGATAATGTTCACTTTTAGTACGTAAAAAAACTTTCTTAGACAATTTTTAATGACGTTAGTTCCAAACTAAAAGAATTAGATAGTTTCGCAAAAAAAAATTATTTTTCACTGTATGAAATGTCCTTGAAAAATTTTTGAAAAATTTTTTTGAAAAGACAATTTTTTTTCAATAATGTTCACTTTTAGTACGTAAATAAACTTTCTTAGACAATTTTTAATGACGTTAGTTCCAAACTAAAAGAATTAGATAGTTTCGCAAAAAAAAATTAATTTTCACTGTATGAAATGTCTTAGAAAAATTTCTGAAAAATTTCTTTGATAAGACAATTTTTTTTCAATAATGTTCACTTTTAGTATGTAAAAAAACTTTCTTAGACAATTTTTAATGACGTTAGTTCCAAACTAAAAGAATTAGATAGTTTTCCAAAAAAAAAAAGTTTTTCACTGTATGAAATGGTTTTGAAAAATTTTTTTAAAAAGACAATTTTTTTTCAATAATGTTCACTTTTAGTACGTAACAAAACTTTCTTAGACAATTTTTAATGACGTTCGTTCCAAACTAAAAGAATTAGATAGTTTCGCAAAAAAAAATTATTTTTTACTGTATGAAATGTTTTTGAAAAATTTTTGAAAAATTTTTTTGAAAAGACAATTTTTTTTCAATAATGTTCACTTTTAGTACGTAAATAAACTTTCTTAGACAATTTTTAATGACGTTAGTTCCAAACTAAAAGAATTAGATAGTTTCGCAAAAAAAAATTATTTTTCACTGTATGAAATGTCTTAGAAAAACTTCTGAAAAATTTCTTTGAAAAGACAATTTTTTTTCAATAATGTTCACTTTTAGTACGTAAATAAACTTTCTTAGACAATTTTTAATGACGTTAGTTCCAAACTAAAAGAATTAGATAGTTTCGCAAAAAAAAATTATTTTTCACTGTATGAAATGTCTTAGAAAAATTTCTGAAAAATTTCTTTGAAAAGACAATTTTTTTTCAATAATGTTCACTTTTACTACGTAAATAAACTTTCTTAGACAATTTTTAATGACGTTAGTTCCAAACTAAAAGAATTAGATAGTTTCGCAAAAAAAAATTATTTTTCACTGTATGAAATGTCTTAGAAAAATTTCTGAAAAATTTCTTTGAAAAGACAATTTTTTTTCAATAATGTTCACTTTTAGTACGTAAATAAACTTTCTTAGACAATTTTTAATGATGTTAGTTCCAAACTAAAAGAATTAGATAGTTTCGCAAAAAAAAATTATTTTTCACTGTATGAAATGTCTTAGAAAAGTTTTTGAAAAATTTTTTTGAAAACACAAATTTTTTTCGATAATGTTCACTTTTAGTACGTAAAAAAACTTTCTTAGACAATTTTTAATGACGTTAGTTCCAAACAAAAAGAATTAGATAGTTTCGCAAAAAAAATTATTTTTCACTGTATGAAATGTCTTGGAAAAATTTTTTTAAAAATTCAATTTTTTTTCAATAATGTTCACTTTTAGTACGTAAATAAACTTTCTTAGACAATTTTTAATGACGTTAGTTCCAAACTAAAAAAATTAGATAGTTTCGCAAAAAAAAAATTATTTTTCACTGTATGAAATGTCTTGGAAATAGTTTTTTGAAAAGACAATTTTTTTTCAATAATGTTCACTTTTAGTACGTAACAAAACTTCCTTAGACAATTTTTAATGACGTTAGTTCCAAACTAAAAGAATTAGATAGTTTCGCAAAAAAAAATTATTTTTCACTGTATGAAATGTCTTAGAAAAGTTTTTGAAAAATTTTTTTGAAAAGACAATTTTTTTTCAATAATGTTCACTTTTAGTACGTAAAAAAACTTTCTTAGACAATTTTTAATGACGTTAGTTCCAAACTAAAAGAATTAGATAGTTTCGCAAAAAAAAATTATTTTTCACTGTATGAAATGTCTTGGAAATAGTTTTTTGAAAAGACAAGTTTTTTTCAATGATGTTCACTTTTAGTACGTAACAAAACTTTCTTAGACAATTTTTAATGACGTTAGTTCCAAACTAAAAGAATTAGATAGTTTCGCAAAAAAAAAATATTTTTCACGGTATGAAATGTCTTGGAAAAAGTTTTTTGAAAAGACAAGTTTTTTTCAATGATGTTCACTTTTAGTACGTAAATAAACTTTCTTAGACAATTTTTAATGACGTTAGTTCCAAACTAAAAGAATTAGATAGTTTCGCAAAAAAAAATTATTTTTCACTGTATGAAATGTCTTAGAAAAATTTCTGAAAAATTTCTTTGAAAAGACAATTTTTTTTCAATAATGTTCACTTTTAGTACGTAAATAAACTTTCTTAGACAATTTTTAATGACGTTAGTTCCAAACTAAAAGAATTAGATAGTTTCGCAAAAAAAAATTATTTTTCACTGTATGAAATGTCTTAGAAAAATTTCTGTAAAATTTCTTTGAAAAGACAATTTTTTTTCAATAATGTTCACTTTTAGTACGTAAATAAACTTTCTTAGACAATTTTTAATGATGTTAGTTCCAAACTAAAAGAATTAGATAGTTTCGCAAAAAAAAATTATTTTTCACTGTATGAAATGTCTTAGAAAAATTTTTTTGAAAAGACAATTTTTTTTCAATAATGTTCACTTTTAGTACGTAAATAAACTTTCTTAGACAATTTTTAATGACGTTAGTTCCAAACTAAAAGAATTAGATAGTTTGCCAAAAAAAATTTATTTTTTACTGTATGAAATGTCTTAGAAAAATTTTTGAAAAATTTTTTTGAAAAGACAATTTTTTTTCAATAATGTTCACTTTTAGTTCGTAAATAAACTTTCTTAGACAATTTTTAATGACGTTAGTTCCAAACTAAAAGAATTAGATAGTTTCGCAGAAAAAAATTATTTTTTAATGCATGAAATGTCTTGGAAAAGTTTTTGAAAAACTTTTGAAAAAGACAATTTTTTTCAATAATGTTCACTTTAGTACGTAAAAAAACTTTCTTAGACAATTTTTAATGACGTTAGTTTCAAACTAAAGGAATTAGATTGTTTCGCAAAAAAAAATTATTTTTCACTGTATGAAATGTTTTAGAAATTTTTTGAAAAATTTTTTTGAAAAGACAATTTTTTTTCAATAATGTTCACTATTGGTTCGTAAAAAAACTTTCTTAGACAATTTTTAATGACATTAGTTCCAAACTAAAAGAATTAGATAGTTTCGCAAAAAAAAATTATTTTTCACTGTATGAAATGTCTTAGAAAAGTTTTTGAAAACACAAATTTTTTTCGATAATGTTCACTTTTAGTACGTAAAAAAACTTTCTTAGACAATTTTTAATGACGTTAGTTCCAAACAAAAAGAATTAGATAGTTTCGCAAAAAAAATTATTTTTCACTGTATGAAATGTCTTGGAAAAATTTTTTTAAAAATTCAATTTTTTTTCAATAATGTTCACTTTTAGTACGTAAATAAACTTTCTTAGACAATTTTTAATGACGTTAGTTCCAAACTAAAAAAATTAGATAGTTTCGCAAAAAAAAAATTATTTTTCACTGTATGAAATGTCTTGGAAAAAGTTTTTTGAAAAGACAATTTTTTTTCAATAATGTTCACTTTTAGTACGTAACAAAACTTCCTTAGACAATTTTTAATGACGTTAGTTCCAAACTAAAAGAATTAGATAGTTTCGCAAAAAAAAATTATTTTTCACTGTATGAAATGTCTTAGAAAAGTTTTTGAAAAATTTTTTTGAAAAGACAATTTTTTTTCAATAATGTTCACTTTTAGTACGTAAAAAAACTTTCTTAGACAATTTTTAATGACGTTAGTTCCAAACTAAAAGAATTAGATAGTTTCGCAAAAAAAAATTATTTTTCACTGTATGAAATGTCTTGGAAATAGTTTTTTGAAAAGACAAGTTTTTTTCAATGATGTTCACTTTTAGTACGTAACAAAACTTTCTTAGACAATTTTTAATGACGTTAGTTCCAAACTAAAAGAATTAGATAGTTTCGCAAAAAAAAATTATTTTTCACTGTATGAAATGTCTTAGAAAAGTTTTTGAAAAATTTTTTTGAAAAAACAATTTTTTTTTAATAATGTTCACTTTTAGTACGTAAAAAAACTTTCTTAGACAATTTTTAATGACGTTAGTTCCAAACTAAAAGAATTAGATAGTTTCGCAAAAAAAAATTATTTTGCACAATATGAAATGTCTTGGAAAAATTTTTTTGAAAAGACAATTTTTTTTCAATAATGTTCACTTTTAGTACGTAACAAAACTTCCTTAGATGATTTTTAATGACGTTAGTTCCAAACTAAAAGAATTAGATAGTTTCGCAAAAAAAAATTATTTTTCACTGTATGAAATGTCTAAGAAAAAATTTTGAAAAATTTGTTTGAAAACACAATTTTTTTTCGATAATGTTCACTTTTAGTACGTAAAAAAACTTTATTAGACAATTTTTAATGACGTTAGTTCCAAACAAAAAGAATTAGATAGTTTCGCAAGAAAAAATTATTTTTCACTGTATGAAATGTCTTGGAAAAATTTTTTTAAAAAGACATTTTTTTTTTCAATAATGTTCACTTTTAGTACGTAAAAAAACTTTCTTAGACAATTTTTAATGACGTTAGTTCCAAACTAAAAGAATTGGATAGTTTCACAAAAAAAATTATTTTTCACTGTATGAAATGTCTTAGAAAAGCTTTTGAAAAATTTTTTTGAAAACACAATTTTTTTTCAATAATGTTCACTTTTAGTACGTAAATAAACTTTCTTTGGCAATTTTTAATGACGTTAGTTCCAAACTAAAAGAATTAGATAGTTTTCCAAAAAAAAAAAGTTTTTCACTGTATGAAATGGTTTTGAAAAATTTTTTTAAAAAGACAATTTTTTTTCAATAATGTTCACTTTTAGTACGTAACAAAACTTTCTTAGACAATTTTTAATGACGTTCGTTCCAAACTAAAAGAATTAGATAGTTTCGCAAAAAAAAATTATTTTTTACTGTATGAAATGTTTATGAAAAATTTTTGAAAAATTTTTTTGAAAAGACAATTTTTTTTCAATAATGTTCACTTTTAGTACGTAAATAAACTTTCTTAGACAATTTTTAATGACGTTAGTTCCAAACTAAAAGAATTAGATAGTTTCGCAAAAAAAAATTATTTTTCACCGTATGAAATGTCTTAGAAAAACTTCTGAAAAATTTCTTTGAAAAGACAATTTTTTTTCAATATTGTTCACTTTTAGTACGTAAAAGAACTTTCTTAGACAATTTTTAATGACGTTAGTTCCAAACTAAAGGAATTAGATAGTTTCGCAAAAAAAATTTATTTTTCACTGTATGAAATGTCTTGGAAAAACTTTTGAAAAATTTTTTTGAAAACACAATTTTTTTTCGATAATGTTCACTTTTAGTACGTAAAAAAACTTTCTTAGACAATTTTTAATGACGTTAGTTCCAAACTAAAAGAATTAGATAGTTTTGCAAAAAAAAAAAGTTTTTCACTGTATGAAATGTTTTTAAAAAATTTTTTTGAAAAGACAATTTTTTTTCAATAATGTTCACTTTTAGTACGTTACAAAACTTCGTTAGACAATTTTTAATGACGTTAGTTCCAAACTAAAAGAATTAGATAGTTTCGCAAAAAAAAATTATTTTTCACTCTATGAAATGTCTTAGAAAAATTTCTGAAAAATTTCTTTGAAAAGACAATTTTTTTTCAATAATGTTCACTTTTAGTACGTAAATAAACTTTCTTAGACAATTTTTAATGACGTTAGTTCCAAACTAAAAGAATAAGATAGATTCGCAAAAAAAAATTATTTTTCACTGTATGAAATGTCTTAGAAAAATTTCTGAAAAGTTTCTTTGAAAAGACAATTTTTTTTCAATAATGTTCACTTTTAGTACGTAAATAAACTTTCTTAGACAATTTTTAATGACGTTAGTTCCAAACTAAAAGAATTAGATAGTTTCGCAAAAAAAAATTATTTTTCACTGTATGAAGTGTCTTAGAAAAATTTCTGAAAAATTTCTTTGAAAAGACAATTTTTTTTCAATATTGTTCACTTTTAGTACGTAAAAGAACTTTCTTAGACAATTTTTAATGACGTTAGTTCCAAACTAAAGGAATTAGATAGTTTCGCAAAAAAAATTTATTTTTCACTGTATGAAATGTCTTAGAAAAACTTTTGAAAAATTTTTTTGAAAACACAATTTTTTTTCGATAATGTTCACTTTTAGTACGTAAAAAAACTTTCTTAGACAATTTTTAATGACGTTAGTTCCAAACTAAAAGAATTAGATAGTTTTGCAAAAAAAAAAAGTTTTTCACTGTATGAAATGTTTTTAAAAAATTTTTTTGAAAAGACAATTTTTTTTCAATAATGTTCACTTTTAGTACGTTACAAAACTTCGTTAGACAATTTTTAATGACGTTAGTTCCAAACTAAAAGAATTAGATAGTTTCGCAAAAAAAAATTATTTTTCACTGTATGAAATGTCCTTGAAAAATTTTTGAAAAATTTTTTTGAAAAGACAATTTTTTTTCAATAATGTTCACTTTTAGTACGTAAATAAACTTTCTTAGACAATTTTTAATGACGTTAGTTCCAAACTAAAAGAATTAGATTGTTTCGCAAAAAAAAATTATTTTTCACTGTATGAAATGTCTTAGAAAAATTTCTGAAAAATTTCTTTGATAAGACAATTTTTTTTCAATAATGTTCACTTTTAGTACGTAAAAAAACTTTCTTAGACAATTTTTAATGACGTTCGTTCCAAACTAAAAGAATTAGATAGTTTTCCAAAAAAAAAAAGTTTTTCACTGTATGAAATGGTTTTGAAAAATTTTTTTAAAAAGACAATTTTTTTTCAATAATGTTCACTTTTAGTACGTAACAAAACTTTCTTAGACAATTTTTAATGACGTTCGTTCCAAACTAAAAGAATTAGATAGTTTCGCAAAAAAAAATTATTTTTTACTGTATGAAATGTTTTTGAAAAATTTTTGAAAAAGTTTTTTTGAAAAGACAATTTTTTTTCAATAATGTTCACTTTTAGTACGTAAATAAACTTTCTTAGACAATTTTTAATGACGTTAGTTCCAAACTAAAAGAATTAGATAGTTTCGCAAAAAAAAATTATTTTTCACTGTATGAAATGTCTTAGAAAAACTTCTGAAAAATTTCTTTGAAAAGACAATTTTTTTTCAATAATGTTCACTTTTAGTACGTAAATAAACTTTCTTAGACAATTTTTAATGACGTTAGTTCCAAACTAAAAGAATTAGATAGTTTCGCAAAAAAAAATTATTTTTCACTGTATGAAATGTCTTAGAAAAGTTTTTGAAAAATTTTTTTGAAAAGACAATTTTTTTTCAATAATGTTCACTTTTAGTACGTAAAAAAACTTTCTTAGACAATTTTTAATGACGTTAGTTCCAAACTAAAAGAATTAGATAGTTTCGCAAAAAAAAATTATTTTTCACTGTATGAAATGTCTTGGAAATAGTTTTTTGAAAAGACAAGTTTTTTTCAATGATGTTCACTTTTAGTACGTAACAAAACTTTCTTAGACAATTTTTAATGACGTTAGTTCCAAACTAAAAGAATTAGATAGTTTCGCAAAAAAAAATTATTTTTCACTGTATGAAATGTCTTAGAAAAGTTTTTGAAAAATTTTTTTGAAAAAACAATTTTTTTTTAATAATGTTCACTTTTAGTACGTAAAAAAACTTTCTTAGACAATTTTTAATGACGTTAGTTCCAAACTAAAAGAATTAGATAGTTTCGCAAAAAAAAATTATTTTGCACAATATGAAATGTCTTGGAAAAATTTTTTTGAAAAGACAATTTTTTTTCAATAATGTTCACTTTTAGTACGTAACAAAACTTCCTTAGATGATTTTTAATGACGTTAGTTCCAAACTAAAAGAATTAGATAGTTTCGCAAAAAAAAATTATTTTTCACTGTATGAAATGTCTAAGAAAAAATTTTGAAAAATTTGTTTGAAAACACAATTTTTTTTCGATAATGTTCACTTTTAGTACGTAAAAAAACTTTATTAGACAATTTTTAATGACGTTAGTTCCAAACAAAAAGAATTAGATAGTTTCGCAAGAAAAAATTATTTTTCACTGTATGAAATGTCTTGGAAAAATTTTTTTAAAAAGACATTTTTTTTTTCAATAATGTTCACTTTTAGTACGTAAAAAAACTTTCTTAGACAATTTTTAATGACGTTAGTTCCAAACTAAAAGAATTGGATAGTTTCACAAAAAAAATTATTTTTCACTGTATGAAATGTCTTAGAAAAGCTTTTGAAAAATTTTTTTGAAAACACAATTTTTTTTCAATAATGTTCACTTTTAGTACGTAAATAAACTTTCTTTGGCAATTTTTAATGACGTTAGTTCCAAACTAAAAGAATTAGATAGTTTTCCAAAAAAAAAAAGTTTTTCACTGTATGAAATGGTTTTGAAAAATTTTTTTAAAAAGACAATTTTTTTTCAATAATGTTCACTTTTAGTACGTAACAAAACTTTCTTAGACAATTTTTAATGACGTTCGTTCCAAACTAAAAGAATTAGATAGTTTCGCAAAAAAAAATTATTTTTTACTGTATGAAATGTTTATGAAAAATTTTTGAAAAATTTTTTTGAAAAGACAATTTTTTTTCAATAATGTTCACTTTTAGTACGTAAATAAACTTTCTTAGACAATTTTTAATGACGTTAGTTCCAAACTAAAAGAATTAGATAGTTTCGCAAAAAAAAATTATTTTTCACCGTATGAAATGTCTTAGAAAAACTTCTGAAAAATTTCTTTGAAAAGACAATTTTTTTTCAATATTGTTCACTTTTAGTACGTAAAAGAACTTTCTTAGACAATTTTTAATGACGTTAGTTCCAAACTAAAGGAATTAGATAGTTTCGCAAAAAAAATTTATTTTTCACTGTATGAAATGTCTTAGAAAAACTTTTGAAAAATTTTTTTGAAAACACAATTTTTTTTCGATAATGTTCACTTTTAGTACGTAAAAAAACTTTCTTAGACAATTTTTAATGACGTTAGTTCCAAACTAAAAGAATTAGATAGTTTTGCAAAAAAAAAAAGTTTTTCACTGTATGAAATGTTTTTAAAAAATTTTTTTGAAAAGACAATTTTTTTTCAATAATGTTCACTTTTAGTACGTTACAAAACTTCGTTAGACAATTTTTAATGACGTTAGTTCCAAACTAAAAGAATTAGATAGTTTCGCAAAAAAAAATTATTTTTCACTCTATGAAATGTCTTAGAAAAATTTCTGAAAAATTTCTTTGAAAAGACAATTTTTTTTCAATAATGTTCACTTTTAGTACGTAAATAAACTTTCTTAGACAATTTTTAATGACGTTAGTTCCAAACTAAAAGAATAAGATAGATTCGCAAAAAAAAATTATTTTTCACTGTATGAAATGTCTTAGAAAAATTTCTGAAAAGTTTCTTTGAAAAGACAATTTTTTTTCAATAATGTTCACTTTTAGTACGTAAATAAACTTTCTTAGACAATTTTTAATGATGTTAGTTCCAAACTAAAAGAATTAGATAGTTTCGCAAAAAAAAATTATTTTTCACTGTATGAAGTGTCTTAGAAAAATTTCTGAAAAATTTCTTTGAAAAGACAATTTTTTTTCAATATTGTTCACTTTTAGTACGTAAAAGAACTTTCTTAGACAATTTTTAATGACGTTAGTTCCAAACTAAAGGAATTAGATAGTTTCGCAAAAAAAATTTATTTTTCACTGTATGAAATGTCTTAGAAAAACTTTTGAAAAATTTTTTTGAAAACACAATTTTTTTTCGATAATGTTCACTTTTAGTACGTAAAAAAACTTTCTTAGACAATTTTTAATGACGTTAGTTCCAAACTAAAAGAATTAGATAGTTTTGCAAAAAAAAAAAGTTTTTCACTGTATGAAATGTTTTTAAAAAATTTTTTTGAAAAGACAATTTTTTTTCAATAATGTTCACTTTTAGTACGTTACAAAACTTCGTTAGACAATTTTTAATGACGTTAGTTCCAAACTAAAAGAATTAGATAGTTTCGCAAAAAAAAATTATTTTTCACTGTATGAAATGTCCTTGAAAAATTTTTGAAAAATTTTTTTGAAAAGACAATTTTTTTTCAATAATGTTCACTTTTAGTACGTAAATAAACTTTCTTAGACAATTTTTAATGACGTTAGTTCCAAACTAAAAGAATTAGATTGTTTCGCAAAAAAAAATTATTTTTCACTGTATGAAATGTCTTAGAAAAATTTCTGAAAAATTTCTTTGATAAGACAATTTTTTTTCAATAATGTTCACTTTTAGTACGTAAAAAAACTTTCTTAGACAATTTTTAATGACGTTAGTTCCAAACTAAAAGAATTAGATAGTTTTCCAAAAAAAAAAAGTTTTTCACTGTATGAAATGGTTTTGAAAAATTTTTTTAAAAAGACAATTTTTTTTCAATAATGTTCACTTTTAGTACGTAACAAAACTTTCTTAGACAATTTTTAATGACGTTCGTTCCAAACTAAAAGAATTAGATAGTTTCGCAAAAAAAAATTATTTTTTACTGTATGAAATGTTTTTGAAAAATTTTTGAAAAAGTTTTTTTGAAAAGACAATTTTTTTTCAATAATGTTCACTTTTAGTACGTAAATAAACTTTCTTAGACAATTTTTAATGACGTTAGTTCCAAACTAAAAGAATTAGATAGTTTCGCAAAAAAAAATTATTTTTCACTGTATGAAATGTCTTAGAAAAACTTCTGAAAAATTTCTTTGAAAAGACAATTTTTTTTCAATAATGTTCACTTTTAGTACGTAAATAAACTTTCTTAGACAATTTTTAATGACGTTAGTTCCAAACTAAAAGAATTAGATAGTTTCGCAAAAAAAAATTATTTTTCACTGTATGAAATGTCTTAGAAAAATTTCTGAAAAATTTCTTTGAAAAGACAATTTTTTTTCAATAATGTTCACTTTTAGTACGTAAATAAACTTTCTTAGACAATTTTTAATGACGTTAGTTCCAAACTAAAAGAATTAGATAGTTTCGCAAAAAAAAAATATTTTTCACTGTATGAAATGTCTTAGAAAAATTTCTGAAAAATTTTTTTGAAAAGACAATTTTTTTTCAATAATGTTCACTTTTAGTACGTAAATAAACTTTCTTAGACAATTTTTAATGATGTTAGTTCCAAACTAAAAGAATTAGATAGTTTCGCAAAAAAAAATTATTTTTCACTGTATGAAATGTCTTAGAAAAATTTTTTTGAAAAGACAATTTTTTTTCAATAATGTTCACTTTTAGTACGTAAATAAACTTTCTTAGACAATTTTTAATGACGTTAGTTCCAAACTAAAAGAATTAGATAGTTTGCCAAAAAAAATTTATTTTTTACTGTATGAAATGTCTTAGAAAAATTTTTGAAAAATTTTTTTGAAAAGACAATTTTTTTTCAATAATGTTCACTTTTAGTTCGTAAATAAACTTTCTTAGACAATTTTTAATAACGTTAGTTCCAAACTAAAAGAATTAGATAGTTTCGCAGAAAAAAATTCTTTTTTAATGCATGAAATGTCTTGGAAAAGTTTTTGAAAAACTTTTGAAAAAGACAATTTTTTTCAATAATGTTCACTTTAGTACGTAAAAAAACTTTCTTAGACAATTTTTAATGACGTTAGTTTCAAACTAAAAGAATTAGATTGTTTCGCAAAAAAAAATTATTTTTCACTGTATGAAATGTTTTAGAAAATTTTTGAAAAATTTTTTTGAAAAAACATTTTTTTTTCAATAATGTTCACTATTGGTACGTAAAAAACTTTCTTAGACAATTTTTAATGACATTAGTTCCAAACTAAAAGAATTAGATAGTTTCGCAAAAAAAAATTATTTTTCACTGTATGAAATGTCTTAGAAAAGTTTTTGAAAAATTTTTTTGAAAACACAAATTTTTTTCGATAATGTTCACTTTTAGTACGTAAAAAAACTTTCTTAGACAATTTTTAATGACGTTAGTTCCAAACAAAAAGAATTAGATAGTTTCGCAAAAAAAATTATTTTTCACTGTATGAAATGTCTTGGAAAAATTTTTTTAAAAATTCAATTTTTTTTCAATAATGTTCACTTTTAGTACGTAAATAAACTTTCTTAGACAATTTTTAATGACGTTAGTTCCAAACTAAAAAAATTAGATAGTTTCGCAAAAAAAAAATTATTTTTCACTGTATGAAATGTCTTGGAAAAAGTTTTTTGAAAAGACAATTTTTTTTCAATAATGTTCACTTTTAGTACGTAACAAAACTTCCTTAGACAATTTTTAATGACGTTAGTTCCAAACTAAAAGAATTAGATAGTTTCGCAAAAAAAAATTATTTTTCACTCTATGAAATGTCTTAGAAAAGTTTTTGAAAAATTTTTTTGAAAAGACAATTTTTTTTCAATAATGTTCACTTTTAGTACGTAAAAAAACTTTCTTAGACAATTTTTAATGACGTTAGTTCCAAACTAAAAGAATTAGATAGTTTCGCAAAAAAAAATTATTTTTCACTGTATGAAATGTCTTGGAAATAGTTTTTTGAAAAGACAAGTTTTTTTCAATGATGTTCACTTTTAGTACGTAACAAAACTTTCTTAGACAATTTTTAATGACGTTAGTTCCAAACTAAAAGAATTAGATAGTTTCGCAAAAAAAAATTTTTTTCACTGTATGAAATGTCTTAGAAAAGTTTTTGAAAAATTTTTTTGAAAAGGCAATTTTTTTTTAATAATGTTCACTTTTAGTACGTAAAAAAACTTTCTTAGACAATTTTTAATGACGTTAGTTCCAAACTAAAAGAATTAGATAGTTTCGCAAAAAAAAATTATTTTGCACAATATGAAATGTCTTGGAAAAATTTTTTTGAAAAGACAATTTTTTTTCAATAATGTTCACTTTTAGTACGTAACAAAACTTCCTTAGATGATTTTTAATGACGTTAGTTCCAAACTAAAAGAATTAGATAGTTTCGCAAAAAAAAATTATTTTTCACTGTATGAAATGTCTAAGAAAAAATTTTGAAAAATTTGTTTGAAAACACAATTTTTTTTCGATAATGTTCACTTTTAGTACGTAAAAAAACTTTATTAGACAATTTTTAATGACGTTAGTTCCAAACAAAAAGAATTAGATAGTTTCGCAAGAAAAAATTATTTTTCACTGTATGAAATGTCTTGGAAAAATTTTTTTAAAAAGACATTTTTTTTTTCAATAATGTTCACTTTTAGTACGTAAAAAAACTTTCTTAGACAATTTTTAATGACGTTAGTTCCAAACTAAAAGAATTGGATAGTTTCACAAAAAAAATTATTTTTCACTGTATGAAATGTCTTAGAAAAGCTTTTGAAAAATTTTTTTGAAAACACAATTTTTTTTCAATAATGTTCACTTTTAGTACGTAAATAAACTTTCTTTGGCAATTTTTAATGACGTTAGTTCCAAACTAAAAGAATTAGATAGTTTTCCAAAAAAAAGAAGTTTTTCACTGTATGAAATGGTTTTGAAAAATTTTTTTAAAAAGACAATTTTTTTTCAATAATGTTCACTTTTAGTACGTAACAAAACTTTCTTAGACAATTTTTAATGACGTTCGTTCCAAACTAAAAGAATTAGATAGTTTCGCAAAAAAAAATTATTTTTTACTGTATGAAATGTTTATGAAAAATTTTTGAAAAATTTTTTTGAAAAGACAATTTTTTTTCAATAATGTTCACTTTTAGTACGTAAATAAACTTTCTTAGACAATTTTTAATGACGTTAGTTCCAAACTAAAAGAATTAGATAGTTTCGCAAAAAAAAATTATTTTTCACCGTATGAAATGTCTTAGAAAAACTTCTGAAAAATTTCTTTGAAAAGACAATTTTTTTTCAATAATGTTCACTTTTAGTACGTAAATAAACTTTCTTAGACAATTTTTAATGACGTTGGTTCCAAACTAAAAGAATTAGATAGTTTCGCAAAAAAAAATTATTTTTCACTCTATGAAATGTCTTAGAAAAATTTCTGAAAAATTTCTTTGAAAAGACAATTTTTTTTCAATAATGTTCACTTTTAGTACGTAAATAAACTTTCTTAGACAATTTTTAATGACGTTAGTTCCAAACTAAAAGAATAAGATAGATTCGCAAAAAAAAATTATTTTTCACTGTATGAAATGTCTTAGAAAAATTTCTGAAAAGTTTCTTTGAAAAGACAATTTTTTTTCAATAATGTTCACTTTTAGTACGTAAATAAACTTTCTTAGACAATTTTTAATGATGTTAGTTCCAAACTAAAAGAATTAGATAGTTTCGCAAAAAAAAATTATTTTTCACTGTATGAAGTGTCTTAGAAAAATTTCTGAAAAATTTCTTTGAAAAGACAATTTTTTTTCAATATTGTTCACTTTTAGTACGTAAAAGAACTTTCTTAGACAATTTTTAATGACGTTAGTTCCAAACTAAAGGAATTAGATAGTTTCGCAAAAAAAATTTATTTTTCACTGTATGAAATGTCTTAGAAAAACTTTTGAAAAATTTTTTTGAAAACACAATTTTTTTTCGATAATGTTCACTTTTAGTACGTAAAAAAACTTTCTTAGACAATTTTTAATGACGTTAGTTCCAAACTAAAAGAATTAGATAGTTTTGCAAAAAAAAAAAGTTTTTCACTGTATGAAATGTTTTTAAAAAATTTTTTTGAAAAGACAATTTTTTTTCAATAATGTTCACTTTTAGTACGTTACAAAACTTCGTTAGACAATTTTTAATGACGTTAGTTCCAAACTAAAAGAATTAGATAGTTTCGCAAAAAAAAATTATTTTTCACTGTATGAAATGTCCTTGAAAAATTTTTGAAAAATTTTTTTGAAAAGACAATTTTTTTTCAATAATGTTCACTTTTAGTACGTAAATAAACTTTCTTAGACAATTTTTAATGACGTTAGTTCCAAACTAAAAGAATTAGATAGTTTCGCAAAAAAAAATTATTTTTCACTGTATGAAATGTCTTAGAAAAATTTCTGAAAAATTTCTTTGATAAGACAATTTTTTTTCAATAATGTTCACTTTTAGTACGTAAAAAAACTTTCTTAGACAATTTTTAATGACGTTAGTTCCAAACTAAAAGAATTAGATAGTTTTCCAAAAAAAAAAAGTTTTTCACTGTATGAAATGGTTTTGAAAAATTTTTTTAAAAAGACAATTTTTTTTCAATAATGTTCACTTTTAGTACGTAACAAAACTTTCTTAGACAATTTTTAATGACGTTCGTTCCAAACTAAAAGAATTAGATAGTTTCGCAAAAAAAAATTATTTTTTACTGTATGAAATGTTTTTGAAAAATTTTTGAAAAATTTTTTTGAAAAGACAATTTTTTTTCAATAATGTTCACTTTTAGTACGTAAATAAACTTTCTTAGACAATTTTTAATGACGTTAGTTCCAAACTAAAAGAATTAGATAGTTTCGCAAAAAAAAATTATTTTTCACTGTATGAAATGTCTTAGAAAAACTTCTGAAAAATTTCTTTGAAAAGACAATTTTTTTTCAATAATGTTCACTTTTAGTACGTAAATAAACTTTCTTAGACAATTTTTAATGACGTTAGTTCCAAACTAAAAGAATTAGATAGTTTCGCAAAAAAAAATTATTTTTCACTGTATGAAATGTCTTAGAAAAATTTCTGAAAAATTTCTTTGAAAAGACAATTTTTTTTCAATAATGTTCACTTTTAGTACGTAAATAAACTTTCTTAGACAATTTTTAATAACGTTAGTTCCAAACTAAAAGAATTAGATAGTTTCGCAAAAAAAAAATATTTTTCACTGTATGAAATGTCTTAGAAAAATTTCTGAAAAATTTTTTTGAAAAGACAATTTTTTTTCAATAATGTTCACTTTTAGTACGTAAATAAACTTTCTTAGACAATTTTTAATGATGTTAGTTCCAAACTAAAAGAATTAGATAGTTTCGCAAAAAAAAATTATTTTTCACTGTATGAAATGTCTTAGAAAAATTTTTTTGAAAAGACAATTTTTTTTCAATAATGTTCACTTTTAGTACGTAAATAAACTTTCTTAGACAATTTTTAATGACGTTAGTTCCAAACTAAAAGAATTAGATAGTTTGCCAAAAAAAATTTATTTTTTACTGTATGAAATGTCTTAGAAAAATTTTTGAAAAATTTTTTTGAAAAGACAATTTTTTTTCAATAATGTTCACTTTTAGTTCGTAAATAAACTTTCTTAGACAATTTTTAATAACGTTAGTTCCAAACTAAAAGAATTAGATAGTTTCGCAGAAAAAAATTATTTTTTAATGCATGAAATGTCTTGGAAAAGTTTTTGAAAAACTTTTGAAAAAGACAATTTTTTTCAATAATGTTCACTTTAGTACGTAAAAAAACTTTCTTAGACAATTTTTAATGACGTTAGTTTCAAACTAAAAGAATTAGATTGTTTCGCAAAAAAAAATTATTTTTCACTGTATGAAATGTTTTAGAAAATTTTTGAAAAATTTTTTTGAAAAAACATTTTTTTTTCAATAATGTTCACTATTGGTACGTAAAAAAACTTTCTTAGACAATTTTTAATGACATTAGTTCCAAACTAAAAGAATTAGATAGTTTCGCAAAAAAAAATTATTTTTCACTGTATGAAATGTCTTAGAAAAGTTTTTGAAAAATTTTTTTGAAAACACAAATTTTTTTCGATAATGTTCACTTTTAGTACGTAAAAAAACTTTCTTAGACAATTTTTAATGACGTTAGTTCCAAACTAAAAAAATTAGATAGTTTCGCAAAAAAAAAATTATTTTTCACTGTATGAAATGTCTTGGAAAAAGTTTTTTGAAAAGACAATTTTTTTTCAATAATGTTCACTTTTAGTACGTAACAAAACTTCCTTAGACAATTTTTAATGACGTTAGTTCCAAACTAAAAGAATTAGATAGTTTCGCAAAAAAAAATTATTTTTCACTCTATGAAATGTCTTAGAAAAGTTTTTGAAAAATTTTTTTGAAAAGACAATTTTTTTTCAATAATGTTCACTTTTAGTACGTAAAAAAACTTTCTTAGACAATTTTTAATGACGTTAGTTCCAAACTAAAAGAATTAGATAGTTTCGCAAAAAAAAATTATTTTTCACTGTATGAAATGTCTTGGAAATAGTTTTTTGAAAAGACAAGTTTTTTTCAATGATGTTCACTTTTAGTACGTAACAAAACTTTCTTAGACAATTTTTAATGACGTTAGTTCCAAACTAAAAGAATTAGATAGTTTCGCAAAAAAAAATTATTTTTCACGGTATGAAATGTCTTGGAAAAAGTTTTTTGAAAAGACAAGTTTTTTTCAATGATGTTCACTTTTAGTACGTAAAAAAACTTTCTTAGACAATTTTCAATGACGTTAGTTCCAAACTAAAAGAATTAGATAGTTTCCCAAAAAAAAATTATTTTTTACTGTATGAAATGTCTTAGAAAAATTTTTGAAAAATTTTTTTGAAAAGACAATTTTTTTTCGATAATGTTCACTTTTAGTTCGTAAATAAACTTTCTTAGACAATTTTTAATGACGTTAGTTCCAAACTAAAAGAATTAGAAAGTTTTGCAAAAAAAATTATTTTTTACTGCATGAAATGTCTTGAAAAAGTTTTTGAGAAACTTTTGAAAAAGACAATTTTTTTTCAATAATGTTCACTATTGGTACGTAAAAAAACTTTCTTAGACAATTTTTAATGACATTAGTTCCAAACTAAAAGAATTAGATTGTTTCGCAAAAAAAAATTATTTTTCACTGTATGAAATGTCTTAGAAAAGTTTTTGAAAAATTTTTTGAAAAGGCAATTTTTTTTTACTAATGTTCACTTTTAGTACGTAACAAAACTTTCTTAGACAATTTTTAATGACGTTAGTTCCA
This sequence comes from Aplidium turbinatum, assembly GCF_918807975.1. NCBI lineage: Eukaryota > Metazoa > Chordata > Ascidiacea > Aplousobranchia > Polyclinidae > Aplidium > Aplidium turbinatum. Next base: position 19,765,633 of record NC_137475.1, read on the forward strand.
AACTAAAAGAATTAGATAGTTTCGCAAAAAAAAATTATTTTGCACAGTATGAAATGTCTTGGAAAAATTTTTTTGAAAAGACAATTTTTTTTCAATAATGTTCACTTTTAGTACGTAACAAAACTTCCTTAGATGATTTTTAATGACGTTAGTTCCAAACTAAAAGAATTAGATAGTTTCGCAAAAAAAAATTATTTTTCACTGTATTTCACTTTTAGTACGTAAAAAAACTTTCTTAGACAATTTTTAATGACGTTAGTTCCAAACTAAAGGAATTAGATAGTTTCGCAAAAAAAAATTATTTTTCACTGTATGAAATGTCTTAGAAAAACTTTTGAAAAATTTTTTTGAAAACACAATTTTTTTTCGATAATGTTCACTTTTAGTACGTAAAAAAACTTTCTTAGACAATTTTTAATGACGTTAGTTCCAAACTAAAAGAATTAGATAGTTTTCCAAAAAAAAAAAGTTTTTCACTGTATGAAATGGTTTTGAAAAATTTTTTTAAAAAGACAATTTTTTTTCAATAATGTTCACTTTTAGTACGTAACAAAACTTTCTTAGACAATTTTTAATGACGTTAGTTCCAAACTAAAAGAATTAGATAGTTTCGCAAAAAAAAATTATTTTTTACTGTATGAAATGTTTTTGAAAAATTTTTGAAAAATTTTTTTGAAAAGACAATTTTTTTTCAATAATGTTCACTTTTAGTACGTAAATAAACTTTCTTAGACAATTTTTAATGACGTTAGTTCCAAACTAAAAGAATTAGATAGTTTTCCAAAAAAAAAAAGTTTTTCACTGTATGAAATGGTTTTGAAAAATTTTTTTAAAAAGACAATTTTTTTTCAATAATGTTCACTTTTAGTACGTAACAAAACTTTCTTAGACAATTTTTAATGACGTTCGTTCCAAACTAAAAGAATTAGATAGTTTCGCAAAAAAAAATTATTTTTTACTGTATGAAATGTTTTTGAAAAATTTTTGAAAAATTTTTTTGAAAAGACAATTTTTTTTCAATAATGTTCACTTTTAGTACGTAAATAAACTTTCTTAGACAATTTTTAATGACGTTAGTTCCAAACTAAAAGAATTAGATAGTTTCGCAAAAAAAAATTATTTTTCACTGTATGAAATGTCTTAGAAAAACTTCTGAAAAATTTCTTTGAAAAGACAATTTTTTTTCAATAATGTTCACTTTTAGTACGTAAATAAACTTTCTTAGACAATTTTTAATGACGTTAGTTCCAAACTAAAAGAATTAGATAGTTTCGCAAAAAAAAATTATTTTTCACTGTATGAAATGTCTTAGAAAAATTTCTGAAAAATTTCTTTGAAAAGACAATTTTTTTTCAATAATGTTCACTTTTAGTACGTAAATAAACTTTCTTAGACAATTTTTAATAACGTTAGTTCCAAACTAAAAGAATTAGATAGTTTCGCAAAAAAAAAATATTTTTCACTGTATGAAATGTCTTAGAAAAATTTCTGAAAAATTTTTTTGAAAAGACAATTTTTTTTCAATAATGTTCACTTTTAGTACGTAAATAAACTTTCTTAGACAATTTTTAATGATGTTAGTTCCAAACTAAAAGAATTAGATAGTTTCGCAAAAAAAAATTATTTTTCACTGTATGAAATGTCTTAGAAAAATTTTTTTGAAAAGACAATTTTTTTTCAATAATGTTCACTTTTAGTACGTAAATAAACTTTCTTAGACAATTTTTAATGACGTTAGTTCCAAACTAAAAGAATTAGATAGTTTGCCAAAAAAAATTTATTTTTTACTGTATGAAATGTCTTAGAAAAATTTTTGAAAAATTTTTTTGAAAAGACAATTTTTTTTCAATAATGTTCACTTTTAGTTCGTAAATAAACTTTCTTAGACAATTTTTAATAACGTTAGTTCCAAACTAAAAGAATTAGATAGTTTCGCAGAAAAAAATTATTTTTTAATGCATGAAATGTCTTGGAAAAGTTTTTGAAAAACTTTTGAAAAAGACAATTTTTTTCAATAATGTTCACTTTAGTACGTAAAAAAACTTTCTTAGACAATTTTTAATGACGTTAGTTTCAAACTAAAAGAATTAGATTGTTTCGCAAAAAAAAATTATTTTTCACTGTATGAAATGTTTTAGAAAATTTTTGAAAAATTTTTTTGAAAAAACATTTTTTTTTCAATAATGTTCACTATTGGTACGTAAAAAAACTTTCTTAGACAATTTTTAATGACATTAGTTCCAAACTAAAAGAATTAGATAGTTTCGCAAAAAAAAATTATTTTTCACTGTATGAAATGTCTTAGAAAAGTTTTTGAAAAATTTTTTTGAAAACACAAATTTTTTTCGATAATGTTCACTTTTAGTACGTAAAAAAACTTTCTTAGACAATTTTTAATGACGTTAGTTCCAAACTAAAAGAATTAGAAAGTTTTGCAAAAAAAATTATTTTTTACTGCATGAAATGTCTTGAAAAAGTTTTTGAGAAACTTTTGAAAAAGACAATTTTTTTTCAATAATGTTCACTATTGGTACGTAAAAAAACTTTCTTAGACAATTTTTAATGACATTAGTTCCAAACTAAAAGAATTAGATTGTTTCGCAAAAAAAAATTATTTTTCACTGTATGAAATGTCTTAGAAAAGTTTTTGAAAAATTTTTTGAAAAGGCAATTTTTTTTTACTAATGTTCACTTTTAGTACGTAACAAAACTTTCTTAGACAATTTTTAATGACGTTAGTTCCAAACTAAAAGAATTAGATAGTTTCGCAAAAAAAAATTATTTTGCACAGTATGAAATGTCTTGGAAAAATTTTTTTGAAAAGACAATTTTTTTTCAATAATGTTCACTTTTAGTACGTAACAAAACTTCCTTAGATGATTTTTAATGACGTTAGTTCCAAACTAAAAGAATTAGATAGTTTCGCAAAAAAAAATTATTTTTCACTGTATTTCACTTTTAGTACGTAAAAAAACTTTCTTAGACAATTTTTAATGACGTTAGTTCCAAACTAAAGGAATTAGATAGTTTCGCAAAAAAAAATTATTTTTCACTGTATGAAATGTCTTAGAAAAACTTTTGAAAAATTTTTTTGAAAACACAATTTTTTTTCGATAATGTTCACTTTTAGTACGTAAAAAAACTTTCTTAGACAATTTTTAATGACGTTAGTTCCAAACTAAAAGAATTAGATAGTTTTCCAAAAAAAAAAAGTTTTTCACTGTATGAAATGGTTTTGAAAAATTTTTTTAAAAAGACAATTTTTTTTCAATAATGTTCACTTTTAGTACGTAACAAAACTTTCTTAGACAATTTTTAATGACGTTAGTTCCAAACTAAAAGAATTAGATAGTTTCGCAAAAAAAAATTATTTTTTACTGTATGAAATGTTTTTGAAAAATTTTTGAAAAATTTTTTTGAAAAGACAATTTTTTTTCAATAATGTTCACTTTTAGTACGTAAATAAACTTTCTTAGACAATTTTTAATGACGTTAGTTCCAAACTAAAAGAATTAGATAGTTTTCCAAAAAAAAAAAGTTTTTCACTGTATGAAATGGTTTTGAAAAATTTTTTTAAAAAGACAATTTTTTTTCAATAATGTTCACTTTTAGTACGTAACAAAACTTTCTTAGACAATTTTTAATGACGTTCGTTCCAAACTAAAAGAATTAGATAGTTTCGCAAAAAAAAATTATTTTTTACTGTATGAAATGTTTTTGAAAAATTTTTGAAAAATTTTTTTGAAAAGACAATTTTTTTTCAATAATGTTCACTTTTAGTACGTAAATAAACTTTCTTAGACAATTTTTAATGACGTTAGTTCCAAACTAAAAGAATTAGATAGTTTCGCAAAAAAAAATTATTTTTCACTGTATGAAATGTCTTAGAAAAACTTCTGAAAAATTTCTTTGAAAAGACAATTTTTTTTCAATAATGTTCACTTTTAGTACGTAAATAAACTTTCTTAGACAATTTTTAATGACGTTAGTTCCAAACTAAAAGAATTAGATAGTTTCGCAAAAAAAAATTATTTTTCACTGTATGAAATGTCTTAGAAAAATTTCTGAAAAATTTCTTTGAAAAGACAATTTTTTTTCAATAATGTTCACTTTTAGTACGTAAATAAACTTTCTTAGACAATTTTTAATGACGTTAGTTCCAAACTAAAAGAATTAGATAGTTTCGCAAAAAAAAAATATTTTTCACTGTATGAAATGTCTTAGAAAAATTTCTGAAAAATTTCTTTGAAAAGACAATTTTTTTTCAATAATGTTCACTTTTAGTACGTAAATAAACTTTCTTAGACAATTTTTAATGATGTTAGTTCCAAACTAAAAGAATTAGATAGTTTCGCAAAAAAAAATTATTTTTCACTGTATGAAATGTCTTAGAAAAGTTTTTGAAAAATTTTTTTGAAAACACAAATTTTTTTCGATAATGTTCACTTTTAGTACGTAAAAAAACTTTCTTAGACAATTTTTAATGACGTTAGTTCCAAACAAAAAGAATTAGATAGTTTCGCAAAAAAAATTATTTTTCACTGTATGAAATGTCTTGGAAAAATTTTTTTAAAAATTCAATTTTTTTTCAATAATGTTCACTTTTAGTACGTAAATAAACTTTCTTAGACAATTTTTAATGACGTTAGTTCCAAACTAAAAAAATTAGATAGTTTCGCAAAAAAAAAATTATTTTTCACTGTATGAAATGTCTTGGAAAAAGTTTTTTGAAAAGACAATTTTTTTTCAATAATGTTCACTTTTAGTACGTAACAAAACTTCCTTAGACAATTTTTAATGACGTTAGTTCCAAACTAAAAGAATTAGATAGTTTCGCAAAAAAAAATTATTTTTCACTGTATGAAATGTCTTAGAAAAGTTTTTGAAAAATTTTTTTGAAAAGACAATTTTTTTTCAATAATGTTCACTTTTAGTACGTAAATAAACTTTCTTAGACAATTTTTAATGACGTTAGTTCCAAACTAAAAGAATTAGATAGTTTCGCAAAAAAAAATTATTTTTCACTGTATGAAATGTCTGGGAAATAGTTTTTTGAAAAGACAAGTTTTTTTCAATGATGTTCACTTTTAGTACGTAACAAAACTTTCTTAGACAATTTTTAATGACGTTAGTTCCAAACTAAAAGAATTAGATAGTTTCGCAAAAAAAAATTATTTTTCACGGTATGAAATGTCTTGGAAAAAGTTTTTTGAAAAGACAAGTTTTTTTCAATGATGTTCACTTTTAGTACGTAAATAAACTTTCTTAGACAATTTTTAATGACGTTAGTTCCAAACTAAAAGAATTAGATAGTTTCGCAAAAAAAAATTATTTTTCACTGTATGAAATGTCTTAGAAAAATTTCTGAAAAATTTCTTTGAAAAGACAATTTTTTTTCAATAATGTTCACTTTTAGTACGTAAATAAACTTTCTTAGACAATTTTTAATGACGTTAGTTCCAAACTAAAAGAATTAGATAGTTTCGCAAAAAAAAATTATTTTTCACTGTATGAAATGTCTTAGAAAAATTTCTGAAAAATTTCTTTGAAAAGACAATTTTTTTTCAATAATGTTCACTTTTAGTACGTAAATAAACTTTCTTAGACAATTTTTAATGATGTTAGTTCCAAACTAAAAGAATTAGATAGTTTCGCAAAAAAAAATTATTTTTCACTGTATGAAATGTCTTAGAAAAATTTTTTTGAAAAGACAATTTTTTTTCAATAATGTTCACTTTTAGTACGTAAATAAACTTTCTTAGACAATTTTTAATGACGTTAGTTCCAAACTAAAAGAATTAGATAGTTTGCCAAAAAAAATTTATTTTTTACTGTATGAAATGTCTTAGAAAAATTTTTGAAAAATTTTTTTGAAAAGACAATTTTTTTTCAATAATGTTCACTTTTAGTTCGTAAATAAACTTTCTTAGACAATTTTTAATGACGTTAGTTCCAAACTAAAAGAATTAGATAGTTTCGCAGAAAAAAATTATTTTTTAATGCATGAAATGTCTTGGAAAAGTTTTTGAAAAACTTTTGAAAAAGACAATTTTTTTCAATAATGTTCACTTTAGTACGTAAAAAAACTTTCTTAGACAATTTTTAATGACGTTAGTTTCAAACTAAAAGAATTAGATTGTTTCGCAAAAAAAAATTATTTTTCACTGTATGAAATGTTTTAGAAATTTTTTGAAAAATTTTTTTGAAAAGACAATTTTTTTTCAATAATGTTCACTATTGGTTCGTAAAAAAACTTTCTTAGACAATTTTTAATGACATTAGTTCCAAACTAAAAGAATTAGATAGTTTCGCAAAAAAAAATTATTTTTCACTGTATGAAATGTCTTAGAAAAGTTTTTGAAAACACAAATTTTTTTCGATAATGTTCACTTTTAGTACGTAAAAAAACTTTCTTAGACAATTTTTAATGACGTTAGTTCCAAACAAAAAGAATTAGATAGTTTCGCAAAAAAAATTATTTTTCACTGTATGAAATGTCTTGGAAAAATTTTTTTAAAAATTCAATTTTTTTTCAATAATGTTCACTTTTAGTACGTAAATAAACTTTCTTAGACAATTTTTAATGACGTTAGTTCCAAACTAAAAAAATTAGATAGTTTCGCAAAAAAAAAATTATTTTTCACTGTATGAAATGTCTTGGAAAAAGTTTTTTGAAAAGACAATTTTTTTTCAATAATGTTCACTTTTAGTACGTAACAAAACTTCCTTAGACAATTTTTAATGACGTTAGTTCCAAACTAAAAGAATTAGATAGTTTCGCAAAAAAAAATTATTTTTCACTGTATGAAATGTCTTAGAAAAGTTTTTGAAAAATTTTTTTGAAAAGACAATTTTTTTTCAATAATGTTCACTTTTAGTACGTAAAAAAACTTTCTTAGACAATTTTTAATGACGTTAGTTCCAAACTAAAAGAATTAGATAGTTTCGCAAAAAAAAATTATTTTTCACTGTATGAAATGTCTTGGAAATAGTTTTTTGAAAAGACAAGTTTTTTTCAATGATGTTCACTTTTAGTACGTAACAAAACTTTCTTAGACAATTTTTAATGACGTTAGTTCCAAACTAAAAGAATTAGATAGTTTCGCAAAAAAAAATTATTTTTCACTGTATGAAATGTCTTAGAAAAGTTTTTGAAAAATTTTTTTGAAAAGGCAATTTTTTTTTAATAATGTTCACTTTTAGTACGTAAAAAAACTTTCTTAGACAATTTTTAATGACGTTAGTTCCAAACTAAAAGAATTAGATAGTTTCGCAAAAAAAAATTATTTTGCACAATATGAAATGTCTTGGAAAAATTTTTTTGAAAAGACAATTTTTTTTCAATAATGTTCACTTTTAGTACGTAACAAAACTTCCTTAGATGATTTTTAATGACGTTAGTTCCAAACTAAAAGAATTAGATAGTTTCGCAAAAAAAAATTATTTTTCACTGTATGAAATGTCTAAGAAAAAATTTTGAAAAATTTGTTTGAAAACACAATTTTTTTTCGATAATGTTCACTTTTAGTACGTAAAAAAACTTTATTAGACAATTTTTAATGACGTTAGTTCCAAACAAAAAGAATTAGATAGTTTCGCAAGAAAAAATTATTTTTCACTGTATGAAATGTCTTAGAAAAGTTTTTGAAAAATTTTTTTGAAAAGACAATTTTTTTTCAATAATGTTCACTTTTAGTACGTAAAAAAACTTTCTTAGACAATTTTTAATGACGTTAGTTCCAAACTAAAAGAATTAGATAGTTTCGCAAAAAAAAATTATTTTTCACTGTATGAAATGTCTTGGAAATAGTTTTTTGAAAAGACAAGTTTTTTTCAATGATGTTCACTTTTAGTACGTAACAAAACTTTCTTAGACAATTTTTAATGACGTTAGTTCCAAACTAAAAGAATTAGATAGTTTCGCAAAAAAAAATTATTTTTCACGGTATGAAATGTCTTGGAAAAAGTTTTTTGAAAAGACAAGTTTTTTTCAATGATGTTCACTTTTAGTACGTAAATAAACTTTCTTAGACAATTTTTAATGACGTTAGTTCCAAACTAAAAGAATTAGATAGTTTCGCAAAAAAAAATTATTTTTCACTGTATGAAATGTCTTAGAAAAATTTCTGAAAAATTTCTTTGAAAAGACAATTTTTTTTCAATAATGTTCACTTTTAGTACGTAAATAAACTTTCTTAGACAATTTTTAATGACGTTAGTTCCAAACTAAAAGAATTAGATAGTTTCGCAAAAAAAAATTATTTTTCACTGTATGAAATGTCTTAGAAAAATTTCTGAAAAATTTCTTTGAAAAGACAATTTTTTTTCAATAATGTTCACTTTTAGTACGTAAATAAACTTTCTTAGACAATTTTTAATGATGTTAGTTCCAAACTAAAAGAATTAGATAGTTTCGCAAAAAAAAATTATTTTTCACTGTATGAAATGTCTTAGAAAAATTTTTTTGAAAAGACAATTTTTTTTCAATAATGTTCACTTTTAGTACGTAAATAAACTTTCTTAGACAATTTTTAATGACGTTAGTTCCAAACTAAAAGAATTAGATAGTTTGCCAAAAAAAATTTATTTTTTACTGTATGAAATGTCTTAGAAAAATTTTTGAAAAATTTTTTTGAAAAGACAATTTTTTTTCAATAATGTTCACTTTTAGTTCGTAAATAAACTTTCTTAGACAATTTTTAATGACGTTAGTTCCAAACTAAAAGAATTAGATAGTTTCGCAGAAAAAAATTATTTTTTAATGCATGAAATGTCTTGGAAAAGTTTTTGAAAAACTTTTGAAAAAGACAATTTTTTTCAATAATGTTCACTTTAGTACGTAAAAAAACTTTCTTAGACAATTTTTAATGACGTTAGTTTCAAACTAAAAGAATTAGATTGTTTCGCAAAAAAAAATTATTTTTCACTGTATGAAATGTTTTAGAAATTTTTTGAAAAATTTTTTTGAAAAGACAATTTTTTTTCAATAATGTTCACTATTGGTTCGTAAAAAAACTTTCTTAGACAATTTTTAATGACATTAGTTCCAAACTAAAAGAATTAGATAGTTTCGCAAAAAAAAATTATTTTTCACTGTATGAAATGTCTTAGAAAAGTTTTTGAAAACACAAATTTTTTTCGATAATGTTCACTTTTAGTACGTAAAAAAACTTTCTTAGACAATTTTTAATGACGTTAGTTCCAAACAAAAAGAATTAGATAGTTTCGCAAAAAAAATTATTTTTCACTGTATGAAATGTCTTGGAAAAATTTTTTTAAAAATTCAATTTTTTTTCAATAATGTTCACTTTTAGTACGTAAATAAACTTTCTTAGACAATTTTTAATGACGTTAGTTCCAAACTAAAAAAATTAGATAGTTTCGCAAAAAAAAAATTATTTTTCACTGTATGAAATGTCTTGGAAAAAGTTTTTTGAAAAGACAATTTTTTTTCAATAATGTTCACTTTTAGTACGTAACAAAACTTCCTTAGACAATTTTTAATGACGTTAGTTCCAAACTAAAAGAATTAGATAGTTTCGCAAAAAAAAATTATTTTTCACTGTATGAAATGTCTTAGAAAAGTTTTTGAAAAATTTTTTTGAAAAGACAATTTTTTTTCAATAATGTTCACTTTTAGTACGTAAAAAAACTTTCTTAGACAATTTTTAATGACGTTAGTTCCAAACTAAAAGAATTAGATAGTTTCGCAAAAAAAAATTATTTTTCACTGTATGAAATGTCTTGGAAATAGTTTTTTGAAAAGACAAGTTTTTTTCAATGATGTTCACTTTTAGTACGTAACAAAACTTTCTTAGACAATTTTTAATGACGTTAGTTCCAAACTAAAAGAATTAGATAGTTTCGCAAAAAAAAATTATTTTTCACTGTATGAAATGTCTTAGAAAAGTTTTTGAAAAATTTTTTTGAAAAGGCAATTTTTTTTTAATAATGTTCACTTTTAGTACGTAAAAAAACTTTCTTAGACAATTTTTAATGACGTTAGTTCCAAACTAAAAGAATTAGATAGTTTCGCAAAAAAAAATTATTTTGCACAATATGAAATGTCTTGGAAAAATTTTTTTGAAAAGACAATTTTTTTTCAATAATGTTCACTTTTAGTACGTAACAAAACTTCCTTAGATGATTTTTAATGACGTTAGTTCCAAACTAAAAGAATTAGATAGTTTCGCAAAAAAAAATTATTTTTCACTGTATGAAATGTCTAAGAAAAAATTTTGAAAAATTTGTTTGAAAACACAATTTTTTTTCGATAATGTTCACTTTTAGTACGTAAAAAAACTTTATTAGACAATTTTTAATGACGTTAGTTCCAAACAAAAAGAATTAGATAGTTTCGCAAGAAAAAATTATTTTTCACTGTATGAAATGTCTTGGAAAAATTTTTTTAAAAAGACATTTTTTTTTTCAATAATGTTCACTTTTAGTACGTAAAAAAACTTTCTTAGACAATTTTTAATGACGTTAGTTCCAAACTAAAAGAATTGGATAGTTTCACAAAAAAAATTATTTTTCACTGTATGAAATGTCTTAGAAAAGCTTTTGAAAAATTTTTTTGAAAACACAATTTTTTTTCAATAATGTTCACTTTTAGTACGTAAATAAACTTTCTTTGGCAATTTTTAATGACGTTAGTTCCAAACTAAAAGAATTAGATAGTTTTCCAAAAAAAAAAAGTTTTTCACTGTATGAAATGGTTTTGAAAAATTTTTTTAAAAAGACAATTTTTTTTCAATAATGTTCACTTTTAGTACGTAACAAAACTTTCTTAGACAATTTTTAATGACGTTCGTTCCAAACTAAAAGAATTAGATAGTTTCGCATAAAAAAATTATTTTTTACTGTATGAAATGTTTATGAAAAATTTTTGAAAAATTTTTTTGAAAAGACAATTTTTTTTCAATAATGTTCACTTTTAGTACGTAAATAAACTTTCTTAGACAATTTTTAATGACGTTAGTTCCAAACTAAAAGAATTAGATAGTTTCGCAAAAAAAAATTATTTTTCACCGTATGAAATGTCTTAGAAAAACTTCTGAAAAATTTCTTTGAAAAGACAATTTTTTTTCAATATTGTTCACTTTTAGTACGTAAAAGAACTTTCTTAGACAATTTTTAATGACGTTAGTTCCAAACTAAAGGAATTAGATAGTTTCGCAAAAAAAATTTATTTTTCACTGTATGAAATGTCTTAGAAAAACTTTTGAAAAATTTTTTTGAAAACACAATTTTTTTTCGATAATGTTCACTTTTAGTACGTAAAAAAACTTTCTTAGACAATTTTTAATGACGTTAGTTCCAAACTAAAAGAATTAGATAGTTTTGCAAAAAAAAAAAGTTTTTCACTGTATGAAATGTTTTTAAAAAATTTTTTTGAAAAGACAATTTTTTTTCAATAATGTTCACTTTTAGTACGTTACAAAACTTCGTTAGACAATTTTTAATGACGTTAGTTCCAAACTAAAAGAATTAGATAGTTTCGCAAAAAAAAATTATTTTTCACTGTATGAAATGTCCTTGAAAAATTTTTGAAAAATTTTTTTGAAAAGACAATTTTTTTTCAATAATGTTCACTTTTAGTACGTAAATAAACTTTCTTAGACAATTTTTAATGACGTTAGTTCCAAACTAAAAGAATTAGATAGTTTCGCAAAAAAAAATTATTTTTCACTCTATGAAATGTCTTAGAAAAATTTCTGAAAAATTTCTTTGATAAGACAATTTTTTTTCAATAATGTTCACTTTTAGTACGTAAAAAAACTTTCTTAGACAATTTTTAATGACGTTAGTTCCAAACTAAAAGAATTAGATAGTTTTCCAAAAAAAAAAAGTTTTTCACTGTATGAAATGGTTTTGAAAAATTTTTTTAAAAAGACAATTTTTTTTCAATAATGTTCACTTTTAGTACGTAACAAAACTTTCTTAGACAATTTTTAATGACGTTCGTTCCAAACTAAAAGAATTAGATAGTTTCGCAAAAAAAAATTATTTTTTACTGTATGAAATGTTTTTGAAAAATTTTTGAAAAATTTTTTTGAAAAGACAATTTTTTTTCAATAATGTTCACTTTTAGTACGTAAATAAACTTTCTTAGACAATTTTTAATGACGTTAGTTCCAAACTAAAAGAATTAGATAGTTTCGCAAAAAAAAATTATTTTTCACTGTATGAAATGTCTTAGAAAAACTTCTGAAAAATTTCTTTGAAAAGACAATTTTTTTTCAATAATGTTCACTTTTAGTACGTAAATAAACTTTCTTAGACAATTTTTAATGACGTTAGTTCCAAACTAAAAGAATTAGATAGTTTCGCAAAAAAAAATTATTTTTCACTGTATGAAATGTCTTAGAAAAATTTCTGAAAAATTTCTTTGAAAAGACAATTTTTTTTCAATAATGTTCACTTTTAGTACGTAAATAAACTTTCTTAGACAATTTTTAATGACGTTAGTTCCAAACTAAAAGAATTAGATAGTTTCGCAAAAAAAAAATATTTTTCACTGTATGAAATGTCTTAGAAAAATTTCTGAAAAATTTTTTTGAAAAGACAATTTTTTTTCAATAATGTTCACTTTTAGTACGTAAATAAACTTTCTTAGACAATTTTTAATGATGTTAGTTCCAAACTAAAAGAATTAGATAGTTTCGCAAAAAAAAATTATTTTTCACTGTATGAAATGTCTTAGAAAAATTTTTTTGAAAAGACAATTTTTTTTCAATAATGTTCACTTTTAGTACGTAAATAAACTTTCTTAGACAATTTTTAATGACGTTAGTTCCAAACTAAAAGAATTAGATAGTTTGCCAAAAAAAATTTATTTTTTACTGTATGAAATGTCTTAGAAAAATTTTTGAAAAATTTTTTTGAAAAGACAATTTTTTTTCAATAATGTTCACTTTTAGTTCGTAAATAAACTTTCTTAGACAATTTTTAATAACGTTAGTTCCAAACTAAAAGAATTAGATAGTTTCGCAGAAAAAAATTATTTTTTAATGCATGAAATGTCTTGGAAAAGTTTTTGAAAAACTTTTGAAAAAGACAATTTTTTTCAATAATGTTCACTTTAGTACGTAAAAAAACTTTCTTAGACAATTTTTAATGACGTTAGTTTCAAACTAAAAGAATTAGATTGTTTCGCAAAAAAAAATTATTTTTCACTGTATGAAATGTTTTAGAAAATTTTTGAAAAATTTTTTTGAAAAAACATTTTTTTTTCAATAATGTTCACTATTGGTACGTAAAAAAACTTTCTTAGACAATTTTTAATGACATTAGTTCCAAACTAAAAGAATTAGATAGTTTCGCAAAAAAAAATTATTTTTCACTGTATGAAATGTCTTAGAAAAGTTTTTGAAAAATTTTTTTGAAAACACAAATTTTTTTCGATAATGTTCACTTTTAGTACGTAAAAAAACTTTCTTAGACAATTTTTAATGACGTTAGTTCCAAACAAAAAGAATTAGATAGTTTCGCAAAAAAAATTATTTTTCACTGTATGAAATGTCTTGGAAAAATTTGTTTAAAAATTCAATTTTTTTTCAATAATGTTCACTTTTAGTACGTAAATAAACTTTCTTAGACAATTTTTAATGACGTTAGTTCCAAACTAAAAAAATTAGATAGTTTCGCAAAAAAAAAATTATTTTTCACTGTATGAAATGTCTTGGAAAAAGTTTTTTGAAAAGACAATTTTTTTTCAATAATGTTCACTTTTAGTACGTAACAAAACTTCCTTAGACAATTTTTAATGACGTTAGTTCCAAACTAAAAGAATTAGATAGTTACGCAAAAAAAAATTATTTTTCACTCTATGAAATGTCTTAGAAAAGTTTTTGAAAAATTTTTTTGAAAAGACACTTTTTTTTTAATAATGTTCACTTTTAGTACGTAAAAAAACTTTCTTAGACAATTTTTAATGACGTTAGTTCCAAACTAAAAGAATTAGATAGTTTCGCAAAAAAAAATTATTTTTCACTGTATGAAATGTCTTGGAAATAGTTTTTTGAAAAGACAAGTTTTTTTCAATGATGTTCACTTTTAGTACGTAACAAAACTTTCTTAGACAATTTTTAATGACGTTAGTTCCAAACTAAAAGAATTAGATAGTTTCGCAAAAAAAAATTATTTTTCACTGTATGAAATGTCTTGGAAATAGTTTTTTGAAAAGACAAGTTTTTTTCAATGATGTTCACTTTTAGTACGTAACAAAACTTTCTTAGACAATTTTTAATGACGTTAGTTCCAAACTAAAAGAATTAGATAGTTTCGCAAAAAAAAATTATTTTTCACGGTATGAAATGTCTTGGAAAAAGTTTTTTGAAAAGACAAGTTTTTTTCAATGATGTTCACTTTTAGTACGTAACAAAACTTTCTTAGACAATTTTTAATGACGTTAGTTTCAACCTAAAAGAATTAGATTGTTTCGCAAAAAAAAATTATTTTTCTCTGTATGAAATGTCTTAGAAAAGTTTTTGAAAAATTTTTTTGAAAAGGCAATTTTTTTTTAATAATGTTCACTTTTAGTACGTAAAAAAACTTTCTTAGACAATTTTTAATGACGTTAGTTCCAAACTAAAAGAATTAGATAGTTTCGCAAAAAAAAATTATTTTGCACAGTATGAAATGTCTTGGAAAAGTTTTTTTGAAAAGACAATTTTTTTTCAATAATGTTCACTTTTAGTACGTAACAAAACTTCCTTAGATGATTTTTAATGACGTTAGTTCCAAACTAAAAGAATTAGATAGTTTCGCAAAAAAAAATTATTTTTCACTGTATGAAATGTCTTAGAAAAAATTTTGAAAAATTTGTTTGAAAACATAATTTTTTTTCGATAATGTTCACTTTTAGTACGTAAAAAAACTTTCTTAGACAATTTTTAATGACGTTAGTTCCAAACAAAAAGAATTAGATAGTTTCGCAAGAAAAAATTATTTTTTACTGTATGAAATGTCTTGGAAAAATTTTTTTAAAAAGACATTTTTTTTTTCAATAATGTTCACTTTTAGTACGTAAAAAAACTTTCTTAGACAATTTTTAATGACGTTAGTTCCAAACTAAAAGAATTGGATAGTTTCACAAAAAAAATTATTTTTCACTGTATGAAATGTCTTAGAAAAGCTTTTGAAAAATTTTTTTGAAAACACAATTTTTTTTCAATAATGTTCACTTTTAGTACGTAAATAAACTTTCTTTGGCAATTTTTAATGACGTTAGTTCCAAACTAAAAGAATTAGATAGTTTTCCAAAAAAAAAAAGTTTTTCACTGTATGAAATGGTTTTGAAAAATTTTTTTAAAAAGACAATTTTTTTTCAATAATGTTCACTTTTAGTACGTAACAAAACTTTCTTAGACAATTTTTAATGACGTTCGTTCCAAACTAAAAGAATTAGATAGTTTCGCAAAAAAAAATTATTTTTTACTGTATGAAATGTTTATGAAAAATTTTTGAAAAATTTTTTTGAAAAGACAATTTTTTTTCAATAATGTTCACTTTTAGTACGTAAATAAACTTTCTTAGACAATTTTTAATGACGTTAGTTCCAAACTAAAAGAATTAGATAGTTTCGCAAAAAAAAATTATTTTTCACTGTATGAAATGTCTTAGAAAAATTTCTGAAAAATTTCTTTTGAAAAGACAATTTTTTTCAATAATGTTCACTTTTAGTACGTAAATAAACTTTCTTAGACAATTTTTAATGACGTTAGTTCCAAACTAAAAGAATTAGATAGTTTCGCAAAAAAAAATTATTTTTCACTGTATGAAATGTCTTAGAAAAATTTCTGAAAAATTTTTTGAAAAGACAAGTTTTTTTTAATAATGTTCACTTTTAGTACGTAACAAAACTTTCTTAGACAATTTTTAATGACGTTAGTTCCAAACTAAAAGAATTAGATAGTTTCGCAAAAAAAAATTATTTTGCACAGTATGAAATGTCTTGGAAAAATTTTTTTGAAAAGACAATTTTTTTTCAATAATGTTCACTTTTAGTACGTAACAAAACTTCCTTAGATGATTTTTAATGACGTTAGTTCCAAACTAAAAGAATTAGATAGTTTCGCAAAAAAAAATTATTTTTCACTGTATTTCACTTTTAGTACGTAAAAAAACTTTCTTAGACAATTTTTAATGACGTTAGTTCCAAACTAAAGGAATTAGATAGTTTCGCAAAAAAAAATTATTTTTCACTGTATGAAATGTCTTAGAAAAACTTTTGAAAAATTTTTTTGAAAACACAATTTTTTTTCGATAATGTTCACTTTTAGTACGTAAAAAAACTTTCTTAGACAATTTTTAATGACGTTAGTTCCAAACTAAAAGAATTAGATAGTTTGGCAAAAAAAAATTATTTTTCACTGTATGAAATGTCCTTGAAAAATTTTTGAAAAATTTTTTTGAAAAGACAATTTTTTTTCAATAATGTTCACTTTTAGTACGTAAATAAACTTTCTTAGACAATTTTTAATGACGTTAGTTCCAAACTAAAAGAATTAGATAGTTTCGCAAAAAAAAATTAATTTTCACTGTATGAAATGTCTTAGAAAAATTTCTGAAAAATTTCTTTGATAAGACAATTTTTTTTCAATAATGTTCACTTTTAGTACGTAAAAAAACTTTCTTAGACAATTTTTAATGACGTTAGTTCCAAACTAAAAGAATTAGATAGTTTTCCAAAAAAAAAAAGTTTTTCACTGTATGAAATGGTTTTGAAAAATTTTTTTAAAAAGACAATTTTTTTTCAATAATGTTCACTTTTAGTACGTAACAAAACTTTCTTAGACAATTTTTAATGACGTTAGTTCCAAACTAAAAGAATTAGATAGTTTCGCAAAAAAAAATTATTTTTTACTGTATGAAATGTTTTTGAAAAATTTTTGAAAAATTTTTTTGAAAAGACAATTTTTTTTCAATAATGTTCACTTTTAGTACGTAAATAAACTTTCTTAGACAATTTTTAATGACGTTAGTTCCAAACTAAAAGAATTAGATAGTTTCGCAAAAAAAAATTATTTTTCACTGTATGAAATGTCTTAGAAAAACTTCTGAAAAATTTCTTTGAAAAGACAATTTTTTTTTAATAATGTTCACTTTTAGTACGTAAATAAACTTTCTTAGACAATTTTTAATGACGTTAGTTCCAAACTAAAAGAATTAGATAGTTTCGCAAAAAAAAATTATTTTTCACTGTATGAAATGTCTTAGAAAAATTTCTGAAAAATTTCTTTGAAAAGACAATTTTTTTTCAATAATGTTCACTTTTAGTACGTAAATAAACTTTCTTAGACAATTTTTAATGACGTTAGTTCCAAACTAAAAGAATTAGATAGTTTCGCAAAAAAAAATTATTTTTCACTGTATGAAATGTCTTAGAAAAATTTCTGAAAAATTTCTTTGAAAAGACAATTTTTTTTCAATAATGTTCACTTTTAGTACGTAAATAAACTTTCTTAGACAATTTTTAATGATGTTAGTTCCAAACTAAAAGAATTAGATAGTTTCGCAAAAAAAAATTATTTTTCACTGTATGAAATGTCTTAGAAAGATTTTTTTGAAAAGACAATGTTTTTTCAATAATGTTCACTTTTAGTACGTAAATAAACTTTCTTAGACAATTTTTAATGACGTTAGTTCCAAACTAAAAGAATTAGATAGTTTGCCAAAAAAAATTTATTTTTTACTGTATGAAATGTCTTAGAAAAATTTTTGAAAAATTTTTTTGAAAAGACAATTTTTTTTCAATAATGTTCACTTTTAGTTCGTAAATAAACTTTCTTAGACAATTTTTAATGACGTTAGTTCCAAACTAAAAGAATTAGATAGTTTCGCAGAAAAAAATTATTTTTTAATGCATGAAATGTCTTGGAAAAGTTTTTGAAAAACTTTTGAAAAAGACAATTTTTTCAATAATGTTCACTTTAGTACGTAAAAAAACTTTCTTAGACAATTTTTAATGACGTTAGTTTCAAACTAAAAGAATTAGATTGTTTGGCAAAAAAAAATTATTTTTCACTGTATGAAATGTTTTAGAAAATTTTTGAAAAATTTTTTTGAAAAGACAATTTTTTTTCAATAATGTTCACTATTGGTTCGTAAAAAAACTTTCTTAGACAATTTTTAATGACATTAGTTCCAAACTAAAAGAATTAGATAGTTTCGCAAAAAAAAATTATTTTTCACTGTATGAAATGTCTTGGAAAAATTTTTTTAAAAATTCAATTTTTTTTCAATAATGTTCACTTTTAGTACGTAAATAAACTTTCTTAGACAATTTTTAATGACGTTAGTTCCAAACTAAAAAAATTAGATAGTTTCGCAAAAAAAAATTTATTTTTCACTGTATGAAATGTCTTGGAAAAAGTTTTTTGAAAAGACAATTTTTTTTCAATAATGTTCACTTTTAGTACGTAACAAAACTGCCTTAGACAATTTTTAATGACGTTAGTTCCAAACTAAAAGAATTAGATAGTTTCGCAAAAAAAAATTATTTTTCACTGTATGAAATGTCTTAGAAAAGTTTTTGAAAAATTTTTTTGAAAAGACAATTTTTTTTCAATAATGTTCACTTTTAGTACGTAAAAAAACTTTCTTAGACAATTTTTAATGACGTTAGTTCCAAACTAAAAGAATTAGATAGTTTCGCAAAAAAAAATTATTTTTCACTGTATGAAATGTCTTGGAAATAGTTTTTTGAAAAGACAAGTTTTTTTCAATGATGTTCACTTTTAGTACGTAACAAAACTTTCTTAGACAATTTTTAATGACGTTAGTTCCAAACTAAAAGAATTAGATAGTTTCGCAAAAAAAAATTATTTTTCACTGTATGAAATGTCTTAGAAAAGTTTTTGAAAAATTTTTTTGAAAAGGCAATTTTTTTTTAATAATGTTCACTTTTAGTACGTAAAAAAACTTTCTTAGACAATTTTTAATGACGTTAGTTCCAAACTAAAAGAATTAGATAGTTTCGCAAAAAAAAATTATTTTGCACAATATGAAATGTCTTGGAAAAATTTTTTTGAAAAGACAATTTTTTTTCAATAATGTTCACTTTTAGTACGTAACAAAACTTCCTTAGATGATTTTTAATGACGTTAGTTCCAAACTAAAAGAATTAGATAGTTTCGCAAAAAAAAATTATTTTTCACTGTATGAAATGTCTAAGAAAAAATTTTGAATAATTTGTTTGAAAACACAATTTTTTTTCGATAATGTTCACTTTTAGTACGTAAAAAAACTTTCTTAGACAATTTTTAATGACGTTAGTTCCAAACAAAAAGAATTAGATAGTTTCGCAAGAAAAAATTATTTTTCACTGTATGAAATGTCTTGGAAAAATTTTTTTAAAAAGACATTTTTTTTTTCAATAATGTTCACTTTTAGTACGTAAAAAAACTTTCTTAGACAATTTTTAATGACGTTAGTTCCAAACTAAAAGAATTGGATAGTTTCACAAAAAAAATTATTTTTCACTGTATGAAATGTCTTAGAAAAGCTTTTGAAAAATTTTTTTGAAAACACAATTTTTTTTCAATAATGTTCACTTTTAGTACGTAAATAAACTTTCTTTGGCAATTTTTAATGACGTTAGTTCCAAACTAAACGAATTAGATAGTTTTGCAAAAAAAAAAAGTTTTTCACTGTATGAAATGTTTTTAAAAAATTTTTTTGAAAAGACAATTTTTTTTCAATAATGTTCACTTTTAGTACGTTACAAAACTTCCTTAGACAATTTTTAATGACGTTAGTTCCAAACTAAAAGAATTAGATAGTTTCGCAAAAAAAAATTATTTTTCACTGTATGAAATGTCTTAGAAAAATTTTTTTGAAAAGACAATTTTTTTTCAATAATGTTCACTTTTAGTTCGTAAATAAACTTTCTTAGACAATTTTTAATAACGTTAGTTCCAAACTAAAAGAATTAGATAGTTTCGCAGAAAAAAATTATTTTTTAATGCATGAAATGTCTTGGAAAAGTTTTTGAAAAACTTTTGAAAAAGACAATTTTTTTCAATAATGTTCACTTTAGTACGTAAAAAAACTTTCTTAGACAATTTTTAATGACGTTAGTTTCAAACTAAAAGAATTAGATTGTTTCGCAAAAAAAAATTATTTTTCACTGTATGAAATGTTTTAGAAAATTTTTGAAAAATTTTTTTGAAAAGACAATTTTTTTTCAATAATGTTCACTATTGGTACGTAAAAAAACTTTCTTAGACAATTTTTAATGACATTAGTTCCAAACTAAAAGAATTAGATAGTTTCGCAAAAAAAAATTATTTTTCACTGTATGAAATGTCTTAGAAAAGTTTTTGAAAAATTTTTTTGAAAACACAATTTTTTTTCAATAATGTTCACTTTTAGTACGTAAATAAACTTTCTTTGGCAATTTTTAATGACGTTAGTTCCAAACTAAACGAATTAGATAGTTTTGCAAAAAAAAAAAGTTTTTCACTGTATGAAATGTTTTTAAAAAATTTTTTTGAAAAGACAATTTTTTTTCAATAATGTTCACTTTTAGTACGTTACAAAACTTCCTTAGACAATTTTTAATGACGTTAGTTCCAAACTAAAAGAATTAGATAGTTTCGCAAAAAAAAATTATTTTTCACTGTATGAAATGTCCTTGAAAAATTTTTGAAAAATTTTTTTGAAAAGACAATTTTTTTTCAATAATGTTCACTTTTAGTACGTAAATAAACTTTCTTAGACAATTTTTAATGACGTTAGTTCCAAACTAAAAGAATTAGATAGTTTCGCAAAAAAAAATTATTTTTCACTGTATGAAATGTCTTAGAAAAACTTCTGAAAAATTTCTTTGAAAAGACAATTTTTTTTCAATAATGTTCACTTTTAGTACGTAAATAAACTTTCTTAGACAATTTTTAATGACGTTAGTTCCAAACTAAAAGAATTAGATAGATTCGCAAAAAAAAATTATTTTTCACTGTATGAAATGTCTTAGAAAAATTTCTGAAAAATTTCTTTGAAAAGACAATTTTTTTTCAATAATGTTCACTTTTAGTACGTAAAAAAACTTTCTTAGACAATTTTTAATGACGTTAGTTCCAAACTAAAGGAATTAGATAGTTTCGCAAAAAAAATTTATTTTTCACTGTATGAAATGTCTTAGAAAAACTTTTGAAAACTTTTTTTGAAAACACAATTTTTTTTCGATAATGTTCACTTTTAGTACGTTACAAAACTTTCTTAGACAATTTTTAATGACGTTAGTTCCAAACTAAAAGAATTAGATAGTTTCGCAAAAAAAAATTATTTTTCACTGTATGAAATGTCCTTGAAAAATTTTTGAAAAATTTTTTTGAAAAGACAATTTTTTTTCAATAATGTTCACTTTTAGTACGTAAATAAACTTTCTTAGACAATTTTTAATGACGTTAGTTCCAAACTAAAAGAATTAGATAGTTTCGCAAAAAAAAATTAGTTTTCACTGTATGAAATGTCTTAGAAAAATTTCTGAAAAATTTCTTTGATAAGACAATTTTTTTTCAATAATGTTCACTTTTAGTACGTAAAAAAACTTTCTTAGACAATTTTTAATGACGTTAGTTCCAAACTAAAAGAATTAGATAGTTTTCCAAAAAAAAAAAGTTTTTCACTGTATGAAATGGTTTTGAAAAATTTTTTTAAAAAGACAATTTTTTTTCAATAATGTTCACTTTTAGTACGTAACAAAACTTTCTTAGACAATTTTTAATGACGTTCGTTCCAAACTACAAGAATTAGATAGTTTCGCAAAAAAAAATTATTTTTTACTGTATGAAATGTTTTTGAAAAATATTTGAAAAATTTTTTTGAAAAGACAATTTTTTTTCAATAATGTTCACTTTTAGTACGTAAATAAACATTCTTAGACAATTTTTAATGACGTTAGTTCCAAACTAAAAGAATTAGATAGTTTCGCAAAAAAAAATTATTTTTCACTGAATGAAATGTCTTAGAAAAATTTCTGAAAAATTTCTTTGAAAAGACAATTTTTTTTCAATAATGTTCACTTTTAGTACGTAAATAAACTTTCTTAGACAATTTTTAATGACGTTAGTTCCAAACTAAAAGAATTAGATAGATTCGCAAAAAAAATTATTTTTCACTGTATGAAATGTCTTAGAAAAATTTCTGAAAAATTTCTTTGAAAAGACAATTTTTTTTCAATAATGTTCACTTTTAGTACGTAAAAAAACTTTCTTAGACAATTTTTAATGACGTTAGTTCCAAACTAAAGGAATTAGATAGTTTCGCAAAAAAAAATTATTTTTCACTGTATGAAATGTCTTAGAAAAACTTTTGAAAAATTTTTTTGAAAACACAATTTTTTTTCGATAATGTTCACTTTTAGTACGTAAAAAAACTTTCTTAGACAATTTTTAATGACGTTAGTTCCAAACTAAAAGAATTAGATAGTTTGGCAAAAAAAAATTATTTTTCACTGTATGAAATGTCCTTGAAAAATTTTTGAAAAATTTTTTTGAAAAGACAATTTTTTTTCAATAATGTTCACTTTTAGTACGTAAATAAACTTTCTTAGACAATTTTTAATGACGTTAGTTCCAAACTAAAAGAATTAGATAGTTTCGCAAAAAAAAATTAATTTTCACTGTATGAAATGTCTTAGAAAAATTTCTGAAAAATTTCTTTGATAAGACAATTTTTTTTCAATAATGTTCACTTTTAGTACGTAAAAAAACTTTCTTAGACAATTTTTAATGACGTTAGTTCCAAACTAAAAGAATTAGATAGTTTTCCAAAAAAAAAAAGTTTTTCACTGTATGAAATGGTTTTGAAAAATTTTTTTAAAAAGACAATTTTTTTTCAATAATGTTCACTTTTAGTACGTAACAAAACTTTCTTAGACAATTTTTAATGACGTTAGTTCCAAACTAAAAGAATTAGATAGTTTCGCAAAAAAAAATTATTTTTTACTGTATGAAATGTTTTTGAAAAATTTTTGAAAAATTTTTTTGAAAAGACAATTTTTTTTCAATAATGTTCACTTTTAGTACGTAAATAAACTTTCTTAGACAATTTTTAATGACGTTAGTTCCAAACTAAAAGAATTAGATAGTTTCGCAAAAAAAAATTATTTTTCACTGTATGAAATGTCTTAGAAAAACTTCTGAAAAATTTCTTTGAAAAGACAATTTTTTTTTAATAATGTTCACTTTTAGTACGTAAATAAACTTTCTTAGACAATTTTTAATGACGTTAGTTCCAAACTAAAAGAATTAGATAGTTTCGCAAAAAAAAATTATTTTTCACTGTATGAAATGTCTTAGAAAAATTTCTGAAAAATTTCTTTGAAAAGACAATTTTTTTTCAATAATGTTCACTTTTAGTACGTAAATAAACTTTCTTAGACAATTTTTAATGACGTTAGTTCCAAACTAAAAGAATTAGATAGTTTCGCAAAAAAAAATTATTTTTCACTGTATGAAATGTCTTAGAAAAATTTCTGAAAAATTTCTTTGAAAAGACAATTTTTTTTCAATAATGTTCACTTTTAGTACGTAAATAAACTTTCTTAGACAATTTTTAATGATGTTAGTTCCAAACTAAAAGAATTAGATAGTTTCGCAAAAAAAAATTATTTTTCACTGTATGAAATGTCTTAGAAAGATTTTTTTGAAAAGACAATGTTTTTTCAATAATGTTCACTTTTAGTACGTAAATAAACTTTCTTAGACAATTTTTAATGACGTTAGTTCCAAACTAAAAGAATTAGATAGTTTGCCAAAAAAAATTTATTTTTTACTGTATGAAATGTCTTAGAAAAATTTTTGAAAAATTTTTTTGAAAAGACAATTTTTTTTCAATAATGTTCACTTTTAGTTCGTAAATAAACTTTCTTAGACAATTTTTAATGACGTTAGTTCCAAACTAAAAGAATTAGATAGTTTCGCAGAAAAAAATTATTTTTTAATGCATGAAATGTCTTGGAAAAGTTTTTGAAAAACTTTTGAAAAAGACAATTTTTTCAATAATGTTCACTTTAGTACGTAAAAAAACTTTTTTAGACAATTTTTAATGACGTTAGTTTCAAACTAAAAGAATTAGATTGTTTGGCAAAAAAAAATTATTTTTCACTGTATGAAATGTTTTAGAAAATTTTTGAAAAATTTTTTTGAAAAGACAATTTTTTTTCAATAATGTTCACTATTGGTTCGTAAAAAAACTTTCTTAGACAATTTTTAATGACATTAGTTCCAAACTAAAAGAATTAGATAGTTTCGCAAAAAAAAATTATTTTTCACTGTATGAAATGTCTTGGAAAAATTTTTTTAAAAATTCAATTTTTTTTCAATAATGTTCACTTTTAGTACGTAAATAAACTTTCTTAGACAATTTTTAATGACGTTAGTTCCAAACTAAAAAAATTAGATAGTTTCGCAAAAAAAAATTTATTTTTCACTGTATGAAATGTCTTGGAAAAAGTTTTTTGAAAAGACAATTTTTTTTCAATAATGTTCACTTTTAGTACGTAACAAAACTGCCTTAGACAATTTTTAATGACGTTAGTTCCAAACTAAAAGAATTAGATAGTTTCGCAAAAAAAAATTATTTTTCACTGTATGAAATGTCTTAGAAAAGTTTTTGAAAAATTTTTTTGAAAAGACAATTTTTTTTCAATAATGTTCACTTTTAGTACGTAAAAAAACTTTCTTAGACAATTTTTAATGACGTTAGTTCCAAACTAAAAGAATTAGATAGTTTCGCAAAAAAAAATTATTTTTCACTGTATGAAATGTCTTGGAAATAGTTTTTTGAAAAGACAAGTTTTTTTCAATGATGTTCACTTTTAGTACGTAACAAAACTTTCTTAGACAATTTTTAATGACGTTAGTTCCAAACTAAAAGAATTAGATAGTTTCGCAAAAAAAAATTATTTTTCACTGTATGAAATGTCTTAGAAAAGTTTTTGAAAAATTTTTTTGAAAAGGCAATTTTTTTTTAATAATGTTCACTTTTAGTACGTAAAAAAACTTTCTTAGACAATTTTTAATGACGTTAGTTCCAAACTAAAAGAATTAGATAGTTTCGCAAAAAAAAATTATTTTGCACAATATGAAATGTCTTGGAAAAATTTTTTTGAAAAGACAATTTTTTTTCAATAATGTTCACTTTTAGTACGTAACAAAACTTCCTTAGATGATTTTTAATGACGTTAGTTCCAAACTAAAAGAATTAGATAGTTTCGCAAAAAAAAATTATTTTTCACTGTATGAAATGTCTAAGAAAAAATTTTGAATAATTTGTTTGAAAACACAATTTTTTTTCGATAATGTTCACTTTTAGTACGTAAAAAAACTTTCTTAGACAATTTTTAATGACGTTAGTTCCAAACAAAAAGAATTAGATAGTTTCGCAAGAAAAAATTATTTTTCACTGTATGAAATGTCTTGGAAAAATTTTTTTAAAAAGACATTTTTTTTTTCAATAATGTTCACTTTTAGTACGTAAAAAAACTTTCTTAGACAATTTTTAATGACGTTAGTTCCAAACTAAAAGAATTGGATAGTTTCACAAAAAAAATTATTTTTCACTGTATGAAATGTCTTAGAAAAGCTTTTGAAAAATTTTTTTGAAAACACAATTTTTTTTCAATAATGTTCACTTTTAGTACGTAAATAAACTTTCTTTGGCAATTTTTAATGACGTTAGTTCCAAACTAAACGAATTAGATAGTTTTGCAAAAAAAAAAAGTTTTTCACTGTATGAAATGTTTTTAAAAAATTTTTTTGAAAAGACAATTTTTTTTCAATAATGTTCACTTTTAGTACGTTACAAAACTTCCTTAGACAATTTTTAATGACGTTAGTTCCAAACTAAAAGAATTAGATAGTTTCGCAAAAAAAAATTATTTTTCACTGTATGAAATGTCTTAGAAAAATTTTTTTGAAAAGACAATTTTTTTTCAATAATGTTCACTTTTAGTTCGTAAATAAACTTTCTTAGACAATTTTTAATAACGTTAGTTCCAAACTAAAAGAATTAGATAGTTTCGCAGAAAAAAATTATTTTTTAATGCATGAAATGTCTTGGAAAAGTTTTTGAAAAACTTTTGAAAAAGACAATTTTTTTCAATAATGTTCACTTTAGTACGTAAAAAAACTTTCTTAGACAATTTTTAATGACGTTAGTTTCAAACTAAAAGAATTAGATTGTTTCGCAAAAAAAAATTATTTTTCACTGTATGAAATGTTTTAGAAAATTTTTGAAAAATTTTTTTGAAAAGACAATTTTTTTTCAATAATGTTCACTATTGGTACGTAAAAAAACTTTCTTAGACAATTTTTAATGACATTAGTTCCAAACTAAAAGAATTAGATAGTTTCGCAAAAAAAAATTATTTTTCACTGTATGAAATGTCTTAGAAAAGTTTTTGAAAAATTTTTTTGAAAACACAATTTTTTTTCAATAATGTTCACTTTTAGTACGTAAATAAACTTTCTTTGGCAATTTTTAATGACGTTAGTTCCAAACTAAACGAATTAGATAGTTTTGCAAAAAAAAAAAGTTTTTCACTGTATGAAATGTTTTTAAAAAATTTTTTTGAAAAGACAATTTTTTTTCAATAATGTTCACTTTTAGTACGTTACAAAACTTCCTTAGACAATTTTTAATGACGTTAGTTCCAAACTAAAAGAATTAGATAGTTTCGCAAAAAAAAATTATTTTTCACTGTATGAAATGTCCTTGAAAAATTTTTGAAAAATTTTTTTGAAAAGACAATTTTTTTTCAATAATGTTCACTTTTAGTACGTAAATAAACTTTCTTAGACAATTTTTAATGACGTTAGTTCCAAACTAAAAGAATTAGATAGTTTCGCAAAAAAAAATTATTTTTCACTGTATGAAATGTCTTAGAAAAACTTCTGAAAAATTTCTTTGAAAAGACAATTTTTTTTCAATAATGTTCACTTTTAGTACGTAAATAAACTTTCTTAGACAATTTTTAATGACGTTAGTTCCAAACTAAAAGAATTAGATAGATTCGCAAAAAAAAATTATTTTTCACTGTATGAAATGTCTTAGAAAAATTTCTGAAAAATTTCTTTGAAAAGACAATTTTTTTTCAATAATGTTCACTTTTAGTACGTAAAAAAACTTTCTTAGACAATTTTTAATGACGTTAGTTCCAAACTAAAGGAATTAGATAGTTTCGCAAAAAAAATTTATTTTTCACTGTATGAAATGTCTTAGAAAAACTTTTGAAAACTTTTTTTGAAAACACAATTTTTTTTCGATAATGTTCACTTTTAGTACGTTACAAAACTTTCTTAGACAATTTTTAATGACGTTAGTTCCAAACTAAAAGAATTAGATAGTTTCGCAAAAAAAAATTATTTTTCACTGTATGAAATGTCCTTGAAAAATTTTTGAAAAATTTTTTTGAAAAGACAATTTTTTTTCAATAATGTTCACTTTTAGTACGTAAATAAACTTTCTTAGACAATTTTTAATGACGTTAGTTCCAAACTAAAAGAATTAGATAGTTTCGCAAAAAAAAATTAGTTTTCACTGTATGAAATGTCTTAGAAAAATTTCTGAAAAATTTCTTTGATAAGACAATTTTTTTTCAATAATGTTCACTTTTAGTACGTAAAAAAACTTTCTTAGACAATTTTTAATGACGTTAGTTCCAAACTAAAAGAATTAGATAGTTTTCCAAAAAAAAAAAGTTTTTCACTGTATGAAATGGTTTTGAAAAATTTTTTTAAAAAGACAATTTTTTTTCAATAATGTTCACTTTTAGTACGTAACAAAACTTTCTTAGACAATTTTTAATGACGTTCGTTCCAAACTACAAGAATTAGATAGTTTCGCAAAAAAAAATTATTTTTTACTGTATGAAATGTTTTTGAAAAATATTTGAAAAATTTTTTTGAAAAGACAATTTTTTTTCAATAATGTTCACTTTTAGTACGTAAATAAACATTCTTAGACAATTTTTAATGACGTTAGTTCCAAACTAAAAGAATTAGATAGTTTCGCAAAAAAAAATTATTTTTCACTGAATGAAATGTCTTAGAAAAATTTCTGAAAAATTTCTTTGAAAAGACAATTTTTTTTCAATAATGTTCACTTTTAGTACGTAAATAAACTTTCTTAGACAATTTTTAATGACGTTAGTTCCAAACTAAAAGAATTAGATAGATTCGCAAAAAAAATTATTTTTCACTGTATGAAATGTCTTAGAAAAATTTCTGAAAAATTTCTTTGAAAAGACAATTTTTTTTCAATAATGTTCACTTTTAGTACGTAAAAAAACTTTCTTAGACAATTTTTAATGACGTTAGTTCCAAACTAAAGGAATTAGATAGTTTCGCAAAAAAAAATTATTTTTCACTGTATGAAATGTCTTAGAAAAACTTTTGAAAAATTTTTTTGAAAACACAATTTTTTTTCGATAATGTTCACTTTTAGTACGTAAAAAAACTTTCTTAGACAATTTTTAATGACGTTAGTTCCAAACTAAAAGAATTAGATAGTTTCGCAAAAAAAAATTTTTTTTCACTGTATGAAATGTCCTTGAAAAATTTTTGAAAAATTTTTTTGAAAAGACAATTTTTTTTCAATAATGTTCACTTTTAGTACGTAAATAAACTTTCTTAGACAATTTTTAATGACGTTAGTTCCAAACTAAAAGAATTAGATAGTTTCGCAAAAAAAAATTAATTTTCACTGTATGAAATGTCTTAGAAAAATTTCTGAAAAATTTCTTTGATAAGACAATTTTTTTTCAATAATGTTCACTTTTAGTACGTAAAAAAACTTTCTTAGACAATTTTTAATGACGTTAGTTCCAAACTAAAAGAATTAGATAGTTTTCCAAAAAAAAAAAGTTTTTCACTGTATGAAATGGTTTTGAAAAATTTTTTTAAAAAGACAATTTTTTTTCAATAATGTTCACTTTTAGTACGTAACAAAACTTTCTTAGACAATTTTTAATGACGTTCGTTCCAAACTAAAAGAATTAGATAGTTTCGCAAAAAAAAATTATTTTTTACTGTATGAAATGTTTTTGAAAAATTTTTGAAAAATTTTTTTGAAAAGACAATTTCTTTTCAATAATGTTCACTTTTAGTACGTAAATAAACTTTCTTAGACAATTTTTAATGACGTTAGTTCCAAACTAAAAGAATTAGATAGTTTCGCAAAAAAAAATTATTTTTCACTGTATGAAATGTCTTAGAAAAACTTCTGAAAAATTTCTTTGAAAAGACAATTTTTTTTCAATAATGTTCACTTTTAGTACGTAAATAAACTTTCTTAGACGATTTTTAATGACGTTAGTTCCAAACTAAAAGAATTAGATAGTTTCGCAAAAAAAAATTATTTTTCACTGTATGAAATGTCTTAGAAAAATTTCTGAAAAATTTCTTTGAAAAGACAATTTTTTTTCAATAATGTTCACTTTTAGTACGTAAATAAACTTTCTTAGACAATTTTTAATGACGTTAGTTCCAAACTAAAAGAATTAGATAGTTTCGCAAAAAAAAATTATTTTTCACTGTATGAAATGTCTTAGAAAAATTTCTGAAAAATTTCTTTGAAAAGACAATTTTTTTTCAATAATGTTCACTTTTAGTACGTAAATAAACTTTCTTAGACAATTTTTAATGATGTTAGTTCCAAACTAAAAGAATTAGATAGTTTCGCAAAAAAAAATTATTTTTCACTGTATGAAATGTCTTAGAAAAATTTTTTTGAAAAGACAATTTTTTTTCAATAATGTTCACTTTTAGTACGTAAATAAACTTTCTTAGACAATTTTTAATGACGTTAGTTCCAAACTAAAAGAATTAGATAGTTTGCCAAAAAAAATTTATTTTTTACTGTATGAAATGTCTTAGAAAAATTTTTGAAAAATTTTTTTGAAAAGACAATTTTTTTTCAATAATGTTCACTTTTAGTTCGTAAATAAACTTTCTTAGACAATTTTTAATGACGTTAGTTCCAAACTAAAAGAATTAGATAGTTTCGCAGAAAAAAATTATTTTTTAATGCATGAAATGTCTTGGAAAAGTTTTTGAAAAACTTTTGAAAAAGACAATTTTTTTCAATAATGTTCACTTTAGTACGTAAAAAAACTTTCTTAGACAATTTTTAATGACGTTAGTTTCAAACTAAAAGAATTAGATTGTTTCGCAAAAAAAAATTATTTTTCACTGTATGAAATGTCTTAGAAAAGTTTTTGAAAAATTTTTTTGAAAACACAAATTTTTTTCGATAATGTTCACTTTTAGTACGTAAAAAAACTTTCTTAGACAATTTTTAATGACGTTAGTTCCAAACAAAAAGAATTAGATAGTTTCGCAAAAAAAATTATTTTTCACTGTATGAAATGTCTTGGAAAATTTTTTTTAAAAATTCAATTTTTTTTCAATAATGTTCACTTTTAGTACGTAAATAAACTTTCTTAGACAATTTTTAATGACGTTAGTTCCAAACTAAAAGAATTAGATAGTTTCGCAAAAAAAAAATTATTTTTCACTGTATGAAATGTCTTGGAAAAAGTTTTTTGAAAAGACAATTTTTTTTCAATAATGTTCACTTTTAGTACGTAACAAAACTTCCTTAGACAATTTTTAATGACGTTAGTTCCAAACTAAAAGAATTAGATAGTTTCGCAAAAAAAAATTATTTTTCACTGTATGAAATGTCTTAGAAAAGTTTTTGAAAAATTTTTTTGAAAAGACAATTTTTTTTCAATAATGTTCACTTTTAGTACGTAAAAAAACTTTCTTAGACAATTTTTAATGACGTTAGTTCCAAACTAAAAGAATTAGATAGTTTCGCAAAAAAAAATTATTTTTCACTGTATGAAATGTCTTGGAAATAGTTTTTTGAAAAGACAAGTTTTTTTCAATGATGTTCACTTTTAGTACGTAACAAAACTTTCTTAGACAATTTTTAATGACGTTAGTTCCAAACTAAAAGAATTAGATAGTTTCGCAAAAAAAAATTATTTTTCACTGTATGAAATGTCTTAGAAAAGTTTTTGAAAAATTTTTTTGAAAAGGCAATTTTTTTTTAATAATGTTCACTTTTAGTACGTAAAAAAACTTTCTTAGACAATTTTTAATGACGTTAGTTCCAAACTAAAAGAATTAGATAGTTTCGCAAAAAAAAATTATTTTGCACAATATGAAATGTCTTGGAAAAATTTTTTTGAAAAGACAATTTTTTTTCAATAATGTTCACTTTTAGTACGTAACAAAACTTCCTTAGATGATTTTTAATGACGTTAGTTCCAAACTAAAAGAATTAGATAGTTTCGCAAAAAAAAATTATTTTTCACTGTATGAAATGTCTTAGAAAAAATTTTGAAAAATTTGTTTGAAAACACAATTTTTTTTCGATAATGTTCACTTTTAGTACGTAAAAAAACTTTCTTAGACAATTTTTAATGACGTTAGTTCCAAACAAAAAGAATTAGATAGTTTCGCAAGAAAAAATTATTTTTCACTGTATGAAATGTCTTGGAAAAATTTTTTTAAAAACACAATTTTTTTTCAATAATGTTCACTTTTAGTACGTAAATAAACTTTCTTTGGCAATTTTTAATGACGTTAGTTCCAAACTAAACGAATTAGATAGTTTTGCAAAAAAAAAAAGTTTTTCACTGTATGAAATGTTTTTAAAAAATTTTTTTGAAAAGACAATTTTTTTTCAATAATGTTCACTTTTAGTACGTTACAAAACTTCCTTAGACAATTTTTAATGACGTTAGTTCCAAACTAAAAGAATTAGATAGTTTCGCAAAAAAAAATTATTTTTCACTGTATGAAATGTCTTAGAAAAATTTTTTTGAAAAGACAATTTTTTTTCAATAATGTTCACTTTTAGTACGTAAATAAACTTTCTTAGACAATTTTTAATGACGTTAGTTCCAAACTAAAAGAATTAGATAGTTTGCCAAAAAAAAATTATTTTTTACTGTATGAAATGTCTTAGAAAAATTTTTGAAAAATTTTTTTGAAAAGACAATTTTTTTTCAATAATGTTCACTTTTAGTTCGTAAATAAACTTTCTTAGACAATTTTTAATGACGTTAGTTCCAAACTAAAAGAATTAGATAGATTCGCAAAAAAAAATTATTTTTCACTGTATGAAATGTCTTAGAAAAATTTCTGAAAAATTTCTTTGTAAAGACAATTTTTTTTCAATAATGTTCACTTTTAGTACGTAAATAAACTTTCTTAGACAATTTTTAATGATGTTAGTTCCAAACTAAAAGAATTAGATAGTTTCGCAAAAAAAAATTATTTTTCACTGTATGAAATGTCTTAGAATAATTTCTGAAAAATTTCTTTAAAAAGACAATTTTTTTTCAATAATGTTCACTTTTAGTACGTAAAAAAACTTTCTTAGACAATTTTTAATGACGTTAGTTCCAAACTAAAGGAATTAGATAGTTTCGCAAAAAAAATTTATTTTTCACTGTATGAAATGTCTTAGAAAAACTTTTGAAAAATTTTTTTGAAAACACAATTTTTTTTCGATAATGTTCACTTTTAGTACGTAAAAAAACTTTCTTAGACAATTTTTAATGACGTTAGTTCCAAACTAAAAGAATTAGATAGTTTTGCAAAAAAAAAATTTTCACTCTATGAAATGTTTTTAAAAAATTTTTTTGAAAAGACAATTTTTTTTCAATAATGTTCACTTTTAGTACGTTACAAAACTTTCTTAGACAATTTTTAATGACGTTAGTTCCAAACTAAAAGAATTAGATAGTTTCGCAAAAAAAAATTATTTTTCACTGTATGAAATGTCCTTGAAAAATTTTTGAAAAATTTTTTTGAAAAGACAATTTTTTTTCAATAATGTTCACTTTTAGTACGTAAATAAACTTTCTTAGACAATTTTTAATGACGTTAGTTCCAAACTAAAAGAATTAGATAGTTTCGCAAAAAAAAATTAGTTTTCACTGTATGAAATGTCTTAGAAAAATTTCTGAAAAATTTCTTTGATAAGACAATTTTTTTTCAATAATGTTCACTTTTAGTACGTAAAAAAACTTTCTTAGACAATTTTTAATGACGTTAGTTCCAAACTAAAAGAATTAGATAGTTTTCCAAAAAAAAAAAGTTTTTCACTGTATGAAATGGTTTTGAAAAATTTTTTTAAAAAGACAATTTTTTTTCAATAATGTTCACTTTTAGTACGTAACAAAACTTTCTTAGACAATTTTTAATGACGTTCGTTCCAAACTACAAGAATTAGATAGTTTCGCAAAAAAAAATTATTTTTTACTGTATGAAATGTTTTTGAAAAATATTTGAAAAGTTTTTTTGAAAAGACAATTTTTTTTCAATAATGTTCACTTTTAGTACGTAAATAAACATTCTTAGACAATTTTTAATGACGTTAGTTCCAAACTAAAAGAATTAGATAGTTTCGCAAAAAAAAATTATTTTTCACTGTATGAAATGTCTTAGAAAAACTTCTGAAAAATTTCTTTGAAAAGACAATTTTTTTTCAATAATGTTCACTTTTAGTACGTAAATAAACTTTCTTAGACAATTTTTAATGACGTTAGTTCCAAACTAAAAGAATTAGATAGTTTCGCAAAAAAAAATTATTTTTCACTGTATGAAATGTCTTAGAAAAATTTCTGAAAAATTTCTTTGAAAAGACAATTTTTTTTCAATAATGTTCACTTTTAGTACGTAAATAAACTTTCTTAGACAATTTTTAATGACGTTAGTTCCAAACTAAAAGAATTAGATAGATTCGCAAAAAAAAATTATTTTTCACTGTATGAAATGTCTTAGAAAAATTTCTGAAAAATTTCTTTGAAAAGACAATTTTTTTTCAATAATGTTCACTTTTAGTACGTAAAAAAACTTTCTTAGACAATTTTTAATGACGTTAGTTCCAAACTAAAGGAATTAGATAGTTTCGCAAAAAAAATTTATTTTTCACTGTATGAAATGTCTTAGAAAAACTTTTGAAAAATTTTTTTGAAAACACAATTTTTTTTCGATAATGTTCACTTTTAGTACGTAAAAAAACTTTCTTAGACAATTTTTAATGACGTTAGTTCCAAACTAAAAGAATTACATAGTTTCGCAAAAAAAAATTATTTTTCACTGTATGAAATGTCCTTGAAAAATTTTTGAAAAATTTTTTTGAAAAGACAATTTTTTTTCAATAATGTTCACTTTTAGTACGTAAATAAACTTTCTTAGACAATTTTTAATAACGTTAGTTCCAAACTAAAAGAATTAGATAGTTTCGCAAAAAAAAATTAATTTTCACTGTATGAAATGTCTTAGAAAAATTTCTGAAAAATTTCTTTGAAAAGACAATTTTTTTTCAATAATGTTCACTTTTAGTACGTAAATAAACTTTCTTAGACAATTTTTAATGATGTTAGTTCCAAACTAAAAGAATTAGATAGTTTCGCAAAAAAAAATTATTTTTCACTGTATGAAATGTCTTAGAAAAATTTCTGAAAAATTTCTTTGAAAAGACAATTTTTTTTCAATAATGTTCACTTTTAGTACGTAAAAAAACTTTCTTAGACAATTTTTAATGACGTTAGTTCCAAACTAAAGGAATTAGATAGTTTCGCAAAAAAAATTTATTTTTCACTGTATGAAATGTCTTAGAAAAACTTTTGAAAAATTTTTTTGAAAACACAATTTTTTTTCGATAATGTTCACTTTTAGTACGTAAAAAAACTTTCTTAGACAATTTTTAATGACGTTAGTTCCAAACTAAAAGAATTAGATAGTTTTGCAAAAAAAAAAAGTTTTTCACTCTATGAAATGTTTTTAAAAAATTTTTTTGAAAAAACAATTTTTTTTCAATAATGTTCACTTTTAGTACGTTACAAAACTTCCTTAGACAATTTTTAATGACGTTAGTTCCAAACTAAAAGAATTAGATAGTTTCGCAAAAAAAAATTATTTTTCACTGTATGAAATGTCCTTGAAAAATTTTTGAAAAATTTTTTTGAAAAGACAATTTTTTTTCAATAATGTTCACTTTTAGTACGTAAATAAACTTTCTTAGACAATTTTTAATGACGTTAGTTCCAAACTAAAAGAATTAGATAGTTTCGCAAAAAAAAATTAGTTTTCACTGTATGAAATGTCTTAGAAAAATTTCTGAAAAATTTCTTTGATAAGACAATTTTTTTTCAATAATGTTCACTTTTAGTACGTAAAAAAACTTTCTTAGACAATTTTTAATGACGTTAGTTCCAAACTAAAAGAATTAGATAGTTTTCCAAAAAAAAAAAGTTTTTCACTGTATGAAATGGTTTTGAAAAATTTTTTTAAAAAGACAATTTTTTTTCAATAATGTTCACTTTTAGTACGTAACAAAACTTTCTTAGACAATTTTTAATGACGTTCGTTCCAAACTACAAGAATTAGATAGTTTCGCAAAAAAAAATTATTTTTTACTGTATGAAATGTTTTTGAAAAATATTTGAAAAATTTTTTTGAAAAGACAATTTTTTTTCAATAATGTTCACTTTTAGTACGTAAATAAACATTCTTAGACAATTTTTAATGACGTTAGTTCCAAACTAAAAGAATTAGATAGTTTCGCAAAAAAAAATTATTTTTCACTGTATGAAATGTCTTAGAAAAACTTCTGAAAAATTTCTTTGAAAAGACAATTTTTTTTCAATAATGTTCACTTTTAGTACGTAAATAAACTTTCTTAGACAATTTTTAATGACGTTAGTTCCAAACTAAAAGAATTAGATAGTTTCGCAAAAAAAAATTATTTTTCACTGTATGAAATGTCTTAGAAAAATTTCTGAAAAATTTCTTTGAAAAGACAATTTTTTTTCAATAATGTTCACTTTTAGTACGTAAATAAACTTTCTTAGACAATTTTTAATGACGTTAGTTCCAAACTAAAAGAATTAGATAGATTCGCAAAAAAAAATTATTTTTCACTGTATGAAATGTCTTAGAAAAATTTCTGAAAAATTTCTTTGAAAAGACAATTTTTTTTCAATAATGTTCACTTTTAGTACGTAAAAAAACTTTCTTAGACAATTTTTAATGACGTTAGTTCCAAACTAAAGGAATTAGATAGTTTCGCAAAAAAAATTTATTTTTCACTGTATGAAATGTCTTAGAAAAACTTTTGAAAAATTTTTTTGAAAACACAATTTTTTTTCGATAATGTTCACTTTTAGTACGTAAAAAAACTTTCTTAGACAATTTTTAATGACGTTAGTTCCAAACTAAAAGAATTAGATAGTTTCGCAAAAAAAAATTATTTTTCACTGTATGAAATGTCCTTGAAAAATTTTTGAAAAATTTTTTTGAAAAGACAATTTTTTTTCAATAATGTTCACTTTTAGTACGTAAATAAACTTTCTTAGACAATTTTTAATAACGTTAGTTCCAAACTAAAAGAATTAGATAGTTTCGCAAAAAAAAATTAATTTTCACTGTATGAAATGTCTTAGAAAAATTTCTGAAAAATTTCTTTGAAAA
Organism: Aplidium turbinatum; assembly: GCF_918807975.1. Taxonomy (NCBI): domain Eukaryota; kingdom Metazoa; phylum Chordata; class Ascidiacea; order Aplousobranchia; family Polyclinidae; genus Aplidium; species Aplidium turbinatum. The sequence continues at coordinate 19,802,142 of NC_137475.1, forward strand.
GACAATTTTTTTTCAATAATGTTCACTTTTAGTACGTAAATAAACTTTCTTAGACAATTTTTAATGACGTTAGTTCCAAACTAAAAGAATTAGATAGTTTCGCAAAAAAAAATTATTTTTCACTGTATGAAATGTCTTAGAAAAATTTCTGAAAAATTTCTTTGAAAAGACAATTTTTTTTCAATAATGTTCACTTTTAGTACGTAAATAAACTTTCTTAGACAATTTTTAATGACGTTAGTTCCAAACTAAAAGAATTAGATAGATTCGCAAAAAAAAATTATTTTTCACTGTATGAAATGTCTTAGAAAAATTTCTGAAAAATTTCTTTGAAAAGACAATTTTTTTTCAATAATGTTCACTTTTAGTACGTAAAAAAACTTTCTTAGACAATTTTTAATGACGTTAGTTCCAAACTAAAGGAATTAGATAGTTTCGCAAAAAAAATTTATTTTTCACTGTATGAAATGTCTTAGAAAAACTTTTGAAAAATTTTTTTGAAAACACAATTTTTTTTCGATAATGTTCACTTTTAGTACGTAAAAAAACTTTCTTAGACAATTTTTAATGACGTTAGTTCCAAACTAAAAGAATTAGATAGTTTTGCAAAAAAAAAAAGTTTTTCACTCTATGAAATGTTTTTAAAAAATTTTTTTGAAAAAACAATTTTTTTTCAATAATGTTCACTTTTAGTACGTTACAAAACTTCCTTAGACAATTTTTAATGACGTTAGTTCCAAACTAAAAGAATTAGATAGTTTCGCAAAAAAAAATTATTTTTCACTGTATGAAATGTCTTAGAAAAATTTCTGAAAAATTTCTTTGATAAGACAATTTTTTTTCAATAATGTTCACTTTTAGTACGTAAAAAAACTTTCTTAGACAATTTTTAATGACGTTAGTTCCAAACTAAAAGAATTAGATAGTTTTCCAAAAAAAAAAAGTTTTTCACTGTATGAAATGGTTTTGAAAAATTTTTTTAAAAAGACAATTTTTTTTCAATAATGTTCACTTTTAGTACGTAACAAAACTTTCTTAGACAATTTTTAATGACGTTCGTTCCAAACTACAAGAATTAGATAGTTTCGCAAAAAAAAATTATTTTTTACTGTATGAAATGTTTTTGAAAAATATTTGAAAAATTTTTTTGAAAAGACAATTTTTTTTCAATAATGTTCACTTTTAGTACGTAAATAAACATTCTTAGACAATTTTTAATGACGTTAGTTCCAAACTAAAAGAATTAGATAGTTTCGCAAAAAAAAATTATTTTTCACTGTATGAAATGTCTTAGAAAAACTTCTGAAAAATTTCTTTGAAAAGACAATTTTTTTTCAATAATGTTCACTTTTAGTACGTAAATAAACTTTCTTAGACAATTTTTAATGACGTTAGTTCCAAACTAAAAGAATTAGATAGTTTCGCAAAAAAAAATTATTTTTCACTGTATGAAATGTCTTAGAAAAATTTCTGAAAAATTTCTTTGAAAAGACAATTTTTTTTCAATAATGTTCACTTTTAGTACGTAAATAAACTTTCTTAGACAATTTTTAATGACGTTAGTTCCAAACTAAAAGAATTAGATAGATTCGCAAAAAAAAATTATTTTTCACTGTATGAAATGTCTTAGAAAAATTTCTGAAAAATTTCTTTGAAAAGACAATTTTTTTTCAATAATGTTCACTTTTAGTACGTAAAAAAACTTTCTTAGACAATTTTTAATGACGTTAGTTCCAAACTAAAGGAATTAGATAGTTTCGCAAAAAAAATTTATTTTTCACTGTATGAAATGTCTTAGAAAAACTTTTGAAAAATTTTTTTGAAAACACAATTTTTTTTCGATAATGTTCACTTTTAGTACGTAAAAAAACTTTCTTAGACAATTTTTAATGACGTTAGTTCCAAACTAAAAGAATTAGATAGTTTCGCAAAAAAAAATTATTTTTCACTGTATGAAATGTCCTTGAAAAATTTTTGAAAACTTTTTTTGAAAAGACAATTTTTTTTCAATAATGTTCACTTTTAGTACGTAAATAAACTTTCTTAGACAATTTTTAATAACGTTAGTTCCAAACTAAAAGAATTAGATAGTTTCGCAAAAAAAAATTAATTTTCACTGTATGAAATGTCTTAGAAAAATTTCTGAAAAATTTCTTTGAAAAGACAATTTTTTTTCAATAATGTTCACTTTTAGTACGTAAATAAACTTTCTTAGACAATTTTTAATGATGTTAGTTCCAAACTAAAAGAATTAGATAGTTTCGCAAAAAAAAATTATTTTTCACTGTATGAAATGTCTTAGAAAAATTTCTGAAAAATTTCTTTGAAAAGACAATTTTTTTTCAATAATGTTCACTTTTAGTACGTAAAAAAACTTTCTTAGACAATTTTTAATGACGTTAGTTCCAAACTAAAGGAATTAGATAGTTTCGCAAAAAAAATTTATTTTTCACTGTATGAAATGTCTTAGAAAAACTTTTGAAAAATTTTTTTGAAAACACAATTTTTTTTCGATAATGTTCACTTTTAGTACGTAAAAAAACTTTCTTAGACAATTTTTAATGACGTTAGTTCCAAACTAAAAGAATTAGATAGTTTTGCAAAAAAAAAAAGTTTTTCACTCTATGAAATGTTTTTAAAAAATTTTTTTGAAAAAACAATTTTTTTTCAATAATGTTCACTTTTAGTACGTTACAAAACTTCCTTAGACAATTTTTAATGACGTTAGTTCCAAACTAAAAGAATTAGATAGTTTCGCAAAAAAAAATTATTTTTCACTGTATGAAATGTCCTTGAAAAATTTTTGAAAAATTTTTTTGAAAAGACAATTTTTTTTCAATAATGTTCACTTTTAGTACGTAAATAAACTTTCTTAGACAATTTTTAATGACGTTAGTTCCAAACTAAAAGAATTAGATAGTTTCGCAAAAAAAAATTAGTTTTCACTGTATGAAATGTCTTAGAAAAATTTCTGAAAAATTTCTTTGATAAGACAATTTTTTTTCAATAATGTTCACTTTTAGTACGTAAAAAAACTTTCTTAGACAATTTTTAATGACGTTAGTTCCAAACTAAAAGAATTAGATAGTTTTCCAAAAAAAAAAAGTTTTTCACTGTATGAAATGGTTTTGAAAAATTTTTTTAAAAAGACAATTTTTTTTCAATAATGTTCACTTTTAGTACGTAACAAAACTTTCTTAGACAATTTTTAATGACGTTCGTTCCAAACTACAAGAATTAGATAGTTTCGCAAAAAAAAATTATTTTTTACTGTATGAAATGTTTTTGAAAAATATTTGAAAAATTTTTTTGAAAAGACAATTTTTTTTCAATAATGTTCACTTTTAGTACGTAAATAAACATTCTTAGACAATTTTTAATGACGTTAGTTCCAAACTAAAAGAATTAGATAGTTTCGCAAAAAAAAATTATTTTTCACTGTATGAAATGTCTTAGAAAAACTTCTGAAAAATTTCTTTGAAAAGACAATTTTTTTTCAATAATGTTCACTTTTAGTACGTAAATAAACTTTCTTAGACAATTTTTAATGACGTTAGTTCCAAACTAAAAGAATTAGATAGTTTCGCAAAAAAAAATTATTTTTCACTGTATGAAATGTCTTAGAAAAATTTCTGAAAAATTTCTTTGAAAAGACAATTTTTTTTCAATAATGTTCACTTTTAGTACGTAAATAAACTTTCTTAGACAATTTTTAATGACGTTAGTTCCAAACTAAAAGAATTAGATAGATTCGCAAAAAAAAATTATTTTTCACTGTATGAAATGTCTTAGAAAAATTTCTGAAAAATTTCTTTGAAAAGACAATTTTTTTTCAATAATGTTCACTTTTAGTACGTAAAAAAACTTTCTTAGACAATTTTTAATGACGTTAGTTCCAAACTAAAGGAATTAGATAGTTTCGCAAAAAAAATTTATTTTTCACTGTATGAAATGTCTTAGAAAAACTTTTGAAAAATTTTTTTGAAAACACAATTTTTTTTCAATAATGTTCACTTTTAGTACGTAAATAAACTTTCTTAGACAATTTTTAATAACGTTAGTTCCAAACTAAAAGAATTAGATAGTTTCGCAAAAAAAAATTAATTTTCACTGTATGAAATGTCTTAGAAAAATTTCTGAAAAATTTCTTTGAAAAGACAATTTTTTTTCAATAATGTTCACTTTTAGTACGTAAATAAACTTTCTTAGACAATTTTTAATGATGTTAGTTCCAAACTAAAAGAATTAGATAGTTTCGCAAAAAAAAATTATTTTTCACTGTATGAAATGTCTTAGAAAAATTTCTGAAAAATTTCTTTGAAAAGACAATTTTTTTTCAATAATGTTCACTTTTAGTACGTAAAAAAACTTTCTTAGACAATTTTTAATGACGTTAGTTCCAAACTAAAGGAATTAGATAGTTTCGCAAAAAAAATTTATTTTTCACTGTATGAAATGTCTTAGAAAAACTTTTGAAAAATTTTTTTGAAAACACAATTTTTTTTCGATAATGTTCACTTTTAGTACGTAAAAAAACTTTCTTAGACAATTTTTAATGACGTTAGTTCCAAACTAAAAGAATTAGATAGTTTTGCAAAAAAAAAAAGTTTTTCACTCTATGAAATGTTTTTAAAAAATTTTTTTGAAAAAACAATTTTTTTTCAATAATGTTCACTTTTAGTACGTTACAAAACTTCCTTAGACAATTTTTAATGACGTTAGTTCCAAACTAAAAGAATTAGATAGTTTCGCAAAAAAAAATTATTTTTCACTGTATGAAATGTCCTTGAAAAATTTTTGAAAACTTTTTTTGAAAAGACAATTTTTTTTCAATAATGTTCACTTTTAGTACGTAAATAAACTTTCTTAGACAATTTTTAATGACGTTAGTTCCAAACTAAAAGAATTAGATAGTTTCGCAAAAAAAAATTAGTTTTCACTGTATGAAATGTCTTAGAAAAATTTCTGAAAAATTTCTTTGATAAGACAATTTTTTTTCAATAATGTTCACTTTTAGTACGTAAAAAAACTTTCTTAGACAATTTTTAATGACGTTAGTTCCAAACTAAAAGAATTAGATAGTTTTCCAAAAAAAAAAAGTTTTTCACTGTATGAAATGGTTTTGAAAAATTTTTTTAAAAAGACAATTTTTTTTCAATAATGTTCACTTTTAGTACGTAACAAAACTTTCTTAGACAATTTTTAATGACGTTCGTTCCAAACTACAAGAATTAGATAGTTTCGCAAAAAAAAATTATTTTTTACTGTATGAAATGTTTTTGAAAAATATTTGAAAAATTTTTTTGAAAAGACAATTTTTTTTCAATAATGTTCACTTTTAGTACGTAAATAAACATTCTTAGACAATTTTTAATGACGTTAGTTCCAAACTAAAAGAATTAGATAGTTTCGCAAAAAAAAATTATTTTTCACTGTATGAAATGTCTTAGAAAAACTTCTGAAAAATTTCTTTGAAAAGACAATTTTTTTTCAATAATGTTCACTTTTAGTACGTAAATAAACTTTCTTAGACAATTTTTAATGACGTTAGTTCCAAACTAAAAGAATTAGATAGTTTCGCAAAAAAAAATTATTTTTCACTGTATGAAATGTCTTAGAAAAATTTCTGAAAAATTTCTTTGAAAAGACAATTTTTTTTCAATAATGTTCACTTTTAGTACGTAAATAAACTTTCTTAGACAATTTTTAATGACGTTAGTTCCAAACTAAAAGAATTAGATAGATTCGCAAAAAAAAATTATTTTTCACTGTATGAAATGTCTTAGAAAAATTTCTGAAAAATTTCTTTGAAAAGACAATTTTTTTTCAATAATGTTCACTTTTAGTACGTAAAAAAACTTTCTTAGACAATTTTTAATGACGTTAGTTCCAAACTAAAGGAATTAAATAGTTTCGCAAAAAAAATTTATTTTTCACTGTATGAAATGTCTTAGAAAAACTTTTGAAAAATTTTTTTGAAAACACAATTTTTTTTCGATAATGTTCACTTTTAGTACGTAAAAAAACTTTCTTAGACAATTTTTAATGACGTTAGTTCCAAACTAAAAGAATTAGATAGTTTCGCAAAAAAAAATTTTTTTTCACTGTATGAAATGTCCTTGAAAAATTTTTGAAAAATTTTTTTGAAAAGACAATTTTTTTTCAATAATGTTCACTTTTAGTACGTAAATAAACTTTCTTAGACAATTTTTAATAACGTTAGTTCCAAACTAAAAGAATTAGATAGTTTCGCAAAAAAAAATTAATTTTCACTGTATGAAATGTCTTAGAAAAATTTCTGAAAAATTTCTTTGAAAAGACAATTTTTTTTCAATAATGTTCACTTTTAGTACGTAAATAAACTTTCTTAGACAATTTTTAATGATGTTAGTTCCAAACTAAAAGAATTAGATAGTTTCGCAAAAAAAAATTATTTTTCACTGTATGAAATGTCTTAGAAAAATTTCTGAAAAATTTCTTTGAAAAGACAATTTTTTTTCAATAATGTTCACTTTTAGTACGTAAAAAAACTTTCTTAGACAATTTTTAATGACGTTAGTTCCAAACTAAAGGAATTAGATAGTTTCGCAAAAAAAATTTATTTTTCACTGTATGAAATGTCTTAGAAAAACTTTTGAAAAATTTTTTTGAAAACACAATTTTTTTTCGATAATGTTCACTTTTAGTACGTAAAAAAACTTTCTTAGACAATTTTTAATGACGTTAGTTCCAAACTAAAAGAATTAGATAGTTTTGCAAAAAAAAAAAGTTTTTCACTCTATGAAATGTTTTTAAAAAATTTTTTTGAAAAAACAATTTTTTTTCAATAATGTTCACTTTTAGTACGTTACAAAACTTCCTTAGACAATTTTTAATGACGTTAGTTCCAAACTAAAAAAATTAGATAGTTTCGCAAAAAAAAATTATTTTTCACTGTATGAAATGTCCTTGAAAAATTTTTGAAAAATTTTTTTGAAAAGACAATTTTTTTTCAATAATGTTCACTTTTAGTACGTAAATAAACTTTCTTAGACAATTTTTAATGACGTTAGTTCCAAACTAAAAGAATTAGATAGTTTCGCAAAAAAAAATTAGTTTTCACTGTATGAAATGTCTTAGAAAAATTTCTGAAAAATTTCTTTGATAAGACAATTTTTTTTCAATAATGTTCACTTTTAGTACGTAAAAAAACTTTTTTAGACAATTTTTAATGACGTTAGTTCCAAACTAAAAGAATTAGATAGTTTTCCAAAAAAAAAAAGTTTTTCACTGTATGAAATGGTTTTGAAAAATTTTTTTAAAAAGACAATTTTTTTTCAATAATGTTCACTTTTAGTACGTAACAAAACTTTCTTAGACAATTTTTAATGACGTTCGTTCCAAACTACAAGAATTCGATAGTTTCGCAAAAAAAAATTATTTTTTACTGTATGAAATGTTTTTGAAAAATATTTGAAAAATTTTTTTGAAAAGACAATTTTTTTTCAATAATGTTCACTTTTAGTACGTAAATAAACATTCTTAGACAATTTTTAATGACGTTAGTTCCAAACTAAAAGAATTAGATAGTTTCGCAAAAAAAAATTATTTTTCACTGTATGAAATGTCTTAGAAAAACTTCTGAAAAATTTCTTTGAAAAGACAATTTTTTTTCAATAATGTTCACTTTTAGTACGTAAATAAACTTTCTTAGACAATTTTTAATGACGTTAGTTCCAAACTAAAAGAATTAGATAGTTTCGCAAAAAAAAATTATTTTTCACTGTATGAAAGGTCTTAGAAAAATTTCTGAAAATTTTCTTTGAAAAGACAATTTTTTTTCAATAATGTTCACTTTTAGTACGTAAATAAACTTTTTTAGACAATTTTTAATGACGTTAGTTCCAAACTAAAAGAATTAGATAGATTCGCAAAAAAAAATTATTTTTCACTGTATGAAATGTCTTAGAAAAATTTCTGAAAAATTTCTTTGAAAAGACAATTTTTTTTCAATAATGTTCACTTTTAGTACGTAAAAAAACTTTCTTAGACAATTTTTAATGACGTTAGTTCCAAACTAAAGGAATTAGATAGTTTCGCAAAAAAAATTTATTTTTCACTGTATGAAATGTCTTAGAAAAACTTTTGAAAAATTTTTTTGAAAACACAATTTTTTTTCGATAATGTTCACTTTTAGTACGTAAAAAAACTTTCTTAGACAATTTTTAATGACGTTAGTTCCAAACTAAAAGAATTAGATAGTTTCGCAAAAAAAAATTATTTTTCACTGTATGAAATGTCCTTGAAAAATTTTTGAAAAATTTTTTTGAAAAGACAATTTTTTTTCAATAATGTTCACTTTTAGTACGTAAATAAACTTTCTTAGACAATTTTTAATGACGTTAGTTCCAAACTAAAAGAATTAGATAGTTTCGCAAAAAAAAATTATTTTTCACTGTATGAAATGTCTTAGAAAAATTTCTGAAAAATTTCTTTGAAAAGACAATTTTTTTTCAATAATGTTCACTTTTAGTACGTAAATAAACTTTCTTAGACAATTTTTAATGATGTTAGTTCCAAACTAAAAGAATTAGATAGTTTCGCAAAAAAAAATTATTTTTCACTGTATGAAATGTCTTAGAAAAATTTTTTTGAAAAGACAATTTTTTTTCAATAATGTTCACTTTTAGTACGTAAATAAACTTTCTTAGACAATTTTTAATGACGTTAGTTCCAAACTAAAAGAATTAGATAGTTTGCCAAAAAAAATTTATTTTTTACTGTATGAAATGTCTTAGAAAAATTTTTGAAAAATTTTTTTGAAAAGACAATTTTTTTTCAATAATGTTCACTTTTAGTTCGTAAATAAACTTTCTTAGACAATTTTTAATAACGTTAGTTCCAAACTAAAAGAATTAGATAGTTTCGCAGAAAAAAATTATTTTTTAATGCATGAAATGTCTTGGAAAAGTTTTTGAAAAACTTTTGAAAAAGACAATTTTTTTCAATAATGTTCACTTTTAGTACGTAAAAAAACTTTCTTAGACAATTTTTAATGACGTTAGTTTCAAACTAAAAGAATTGGATTGTTTCGCAAAAAAAAATTATTTTTCACTGTATGAAATGTTTTAGAAAATTTTTGAAAAATTTTTTTGAAAAGACAATTTTTTTTCAATAATGTTCACTATTGGTTCGTAAAAAAACTTTCTTAGACAATTTTTAATGACATTAGTTCCAAACTAAAAGAATTAGATAGTTTCGCAAAAAAAAATTATTTTTCACTGTATGAAATGTCTTGGAAAAATTTTTTTAAAAATTCAATTTTTTTTCAATAATGTTCACTTTTAGTACGTAAATAAACTTTCTTAGACAATTTTTAATGACGTTAGTTCCAAACTAAAAAAATTAGATAGTTTCGCAAAAAAAAAATTATTTTTCACTGTATGAAATGTCTTGGAAAAAGTTTTTTGAAAAGACAATTTTTTTTCAATAATGTTCACTTTTAGTACGTAACAAAACTTCCTTAGACAATTTTTAATGACGTTAGTTCCAAACTAAAAGAATTAGATAGTTTCGCAAAAAAAAATTATTTTTCACTGTATGAAATGTCTTAGAAAAGTTTTTGAAAAATTTTTTTGAAAAGACAATTTTTTTTCAATTATGTTCACTTTTAGTGCGTAAAAAAACTTTCTTAGACAATTTTTAATGACGTTAGTTCCAAACTAAAAGAATTAGATAGTTTCACAAAAAAAAATTATTTTTCACTGTATGAAATGTCTTGGAAATAGTTTTTTGAAAAGACAAGTTTTTTTCAATGATGTTCACTTTTAGTACGTAACAAAACTTTCTTAGACAATTTTTAATGACGTTAGTTCCAAACTAAAAGAATTAGATAGTTTCGCAAAAAAAAATTATTTTTCACGGTATGAAATGTCTTGGAAAAAGTTTTTTGAAAAGACAAGTTTTTTTCAATGATGTTCACTTTTAGCACGTAACAAAACTTTCTTAGACAATTTTTAATGACGTTAGTTCCAAACTAAAAGAATTAGATAGTTTCCCAAAAAAAATTTATTTTTTACTGTATGAAATGTCTTAGAAAAATTTTTGAAAAATTTTTTTGAAAAGACAATTTTTTTTCGATAATGTTCACTTTTAGTTCGTAAATAAACTTTCTTAGACAATTTTTAATGACGTTAGTTCCAAACTAAAAGAATTAGAGAGTTTTGCAAAAAAAATTATTTTTTACTGCATGAAATGTCTTGAAAAAGTTTTTGAGAAACTTTTGAAAAAGACAATTTTTTTTCAATAATGTTCACTATTGGTACGTAAAAAAACTTTCTTAGACAATTTTTAATGACATTAGTTCCAAACTAAAAGAATTAGATTGTTTCGCAAAAAAAAATTATTTTTCACTGTATGAAATGTCTTAGAAAAGTTTTTGAAAAATTTTTTTGAAAAGGCAATTTTTTTTTAATAATGTTCACTTTTAGTACGTAAAAAACTTTCTTAGACAATTTTTAATGACGTTAGTTCCAAACTAAAAGAATTAGATAGTTTCGCAAAAAAAATTATTTTGCACAATATGAAATGTCTTGGAAAAATTTCTTTGAAAAGACAATTTTTTTTCAATAATGTTCACTTTTAGTACGTAAATAAACTTTCTTAGACAATTTTTAATGATGTTAGTTCCAAACTAAAAGAATTAGATAGTTTCGCAAAAAAAAATTATTTTTCACTGTATGAAATGTCTTAGAAAAATTTCTGAAAAATTTCTTTGAAAAGACAATTTTTTTTCAATAATGTTCACTTTTAGTACGTAAAAAAACTTTCTTAGACAAGTTTTAATGACGTTAGTTCCAAACTAAAGAAATTAGATAGTTTCGCAAAAAAAATTTATTTTTCACTGTATGAAATGTCTTAGAAAAACTTTTGAAAATTTTTTTTGAAAACACAATTTTTTTTCGATAATGTTCACTTTTAGTACGTAAAAAAACTTTCTTAGACAATTTTTAATGACGTTAGTTCCAAACTAAAAGAATTAGATAGTTTTGCAAAAAAAAAAAGTTTTTCACTCTATGAAATGTTTTCAAAAAATTTTTTTGAAAAGACAATTTTTTTTCAATAATGTTCACTTTTAGTACGTTACAAAACTTCCTTAGACAATTTTTAATGACGTTAGTTCCAAACTAAAAGAATTAGATAGTTTCGCAAAAAAAAATTATTTTTCACTGTATGAAATGTCCTTGAAAAATTTTTGAAAAATTTTTTTGAAAAGACAATTTTTTTTCAATAATGTTCACTTTTAGTACGTAAATAAACTTTCTTAGACAATTTTTAATGACGTTAGTTCCAAACTAAAAGAATTAGATAGTTTCGCAAAAAAAAATTAGTTTTCACTGTATGAAATGTCTTAGAAAAATTTCTGAAAAATTTCTTTGATAAGACAATTTTTTTTCAATAATGTTCACTTTTAGTACGTAAAAAAACTTTTTTAGACAATTTTTAATGACGTTAGTTCCAAACTAAAAGAATTAGATAGTTTTCCAAAAAAAAAAAGTTTTTCACTGTATGAAATGGTTTTGAAAAATTTTTTTAAAAAGACAATTTTTTTTCAATAATGTTCACTTTTAGTACGTAACAAAACTTTCTTAGACAATTTTTAATGACGTTCGTTCCAAACTACAAGAATTAGATAGTTTCGCAAAAAAAAATTATTTTTTACTGTATGAAATGTTTTTGAAAAATATTTGAAAAATTTTTTTAAAAAGACAATTTTTTTTCAATAATGTTCACTTTTAGTACGTAAATAAACATTCTTAGACAATTTTTAATGACGTTAGTTCCAAACTAAAAGAATTAGATAGTTTCGCAAAAAAAAATTATTTTTCACTGTATGAAATGTCTTAGAAAAACTTCTGAAAAATTTCTTTGAAAAGACAATTTTTTTTCAATAATGTTCACTTTTAGTACGTAAATAAACTTTCTTAGACAATTTTTAATGACGTTAGTTCCAAACTAAAAGAATTAGATAGTTTCGCAAAAAAAAATTATTTTTCACTGTATGAAATGTCTTAGAAAAATTTCTGAAAAATTTCTTTGAAAGACAATTTTTTTTCAATAATGTTCACTTTTAGTACGTAAATAAACTTTCTTAGACAATTTTTAATGACGTTAGTTCCAAACTAAAAGAATTAGATAGATTCGCAAAAAAAAATTATTTTTCACTGTATGAAATGTCTTAGAAAAATTTCTGAAAAATTTCTTTGAAAAGACAATTTTTTTTCAATAATGTTCACTTATAGTACGTAAATAAACTTTCTTAGACAATTTTTAATGACGTTAGTTCCAAACTAAAAGAATTAGATAGTTTGCCAAAAAAAATTTATTTTTTACTGTATGAAATGTCTTAGAAAAATTTTTGAAAAATTTTTTTGAAAAGACAATTTTTTTTCAATAATGTTCACTTTTAGTTCGTAAATAAACTTTCTTAGACAATTTTTAAAAACGTTAGTTCCAAACTAAAAGAATTAGATAGTTTCGCAGAAAAAAATTATTTTTTAATGCATGAAATGTCTTGGAAAAGTTTTTGAAAAACTTTTGAAAAAGACAATTTTCTTCAATAATGTTCACTTTAGTACGTAAAAAAACTTTCTTAGACAATTTTTAATGACGTTAGTTTCAAACTAAAAGAATTAGATTGTTTCGCAAAAAAAAATTATTTTTCACTGTATGAAATGTTTTAGAAAATTTTTGAAAAATTTTTTTGAAAAGACAATTTTTTTTCAATAATGTTCACTATTGGTTCGTAAAAAAACTTTCTTAGACAATTTTTAATGACATTAGTTCCAAACTAAAAGAATTAGATAGTTTCGCAAAAAAAAATTATTTTTCACTGTATGAAATGTCTTAGAAAAGTTTTTGAAAAATTTTTTTGAAAACACAAATTTTTTTCGATAATGTTCACTTTTAGTACGTAAAAAAACTTTCTTAGACAATTTTTAATGACGTTAGTTCCAAACAAAAAGAATTAGATAGTTTCGCAAAAAAAATTATTTTTCACTGTATGAAATGTCTTGGAAAAATTTTTTTAAAAATTCAATTTTTTTTCAATAATGTTCACTTTTAGTACGTAAATAAACTTTCTTAGACAATTTTTAATGACGTTAGTTCCAAACTAAAAAAATTAGATAGTTTCGCAAAAAAAAAATTATTTTTCACTGTATGAAATGTCTTGGAATAAGTTTTTTGAAAAGACAATTTTTTTTCAATAATGTTCACTTTTAGTACGTAACAAAACTTCCTTAGACAATTTTTAATGACGTTAGTTCCAAACTAAAAGAATTAGATAGTTTCGCAAAAAAAAATTATTTTTCACTGTATGAAATGTCTTAGAAAAATTTTTGAAAAATTTTTTTGAAAAGACAATTTTTTTTCGATAATGTTCACTTTTAGTTCGTAAATAAACTTTCTTAGACAATTTTTAATGACGTTAGTTCCAAACTAAAAGAATTAGAGAGTTTTGCAAAAAAAATTATTTTTTACTGCATGAAATGTCTTGAAAAAGTTTTTGAGAAACTTTTGAAAAAGACAATTTTTTTTCAATAATGTTCACTATTGGTACGTAAAAAAACTTTCTTAGACAATTTTTAATGACATTAGTTCCAAACTAAAAGAATTAGATAGTTTCGCAAAAAAAAATTATTTTTCACTGTATGAAATGTCTTAGAAAAGTTTTTGAAAAATTTTTTTGAAAACACAAATTTTTTTCGATAATGTTCACTTTTAGTACGTAAAAAAACTTTCTTAGACAATTTTTAATGACGTTAGTTCCAAACAAAAAGAATTAGATAGTTTCGCAAAAAAAATTATTTTTCACTGTATGAAATGTCTTGGAAAAATTTTTTTAAAAATTCAATTTTTTTTCAATAATGTTCACTTTTAGTACGTAAATAAACTTTCTTAGACAATTTTTAATGACGTTAGTTCCAAACTAAAAAAATTAGATAGTTTCGCAAAAAAAAAATTATTTTTCACTGTATGAAATGTCTTGGAAAAAGTTTTTTGAAAAGACAAGTTTTTTTCAATGATGTTCACTTTTTGTACGTAAAAAAACTTTCTTAGACAATTTTTAATGACGTTAGTTCCAAACAAAAAGAATTAGATAGTTTCGAAAAAAAAAATTATTTTTCACTGTATGAAATGTCTTGGAAATAGTTTTTTGAAAAGACAAGTTTTTTTCAATGATGTTCACTTTTAGTACGTAACAAAACTTTCTTAGACAATTTTTAATGACGTTAGTTCCAAACTAAAAGAATTAGATAGTTTCGCAAAAAAAAATTATTTTTCACGGTATGAAATGTCTTGGAAAAAGTTTTTTGAAAAGACAATTTTTTTTCAATAATGTTCACTTTTAGTACGTAAATAAACTTTCTTAGACAATTTTTAATGACGTTAGTTCCAAACTAAAAGAATTAGATAGTTTCGCAAAAAAAAATTATTTTTCACTGTATGAAATGTCTTAGAAAAATTTCTGAAAAATTTCTTTGAAAGACAATTTTTTTTCAATAATGTTCACTTTTAGTACGTAAATAAACTTTCTTAGACAATTTTTAATGACGTTAGTTCCAAACTAAAAGAATTAGATAGATTCGCAAAAAAAAATTATTTTTCACTGTATGAAATGTCTTAGAAAAATTTCTGAAAAATTTCTTTGAAAAGACAATTTTTTTTCAATAATGTTCACTTTTAGTACGTAAATAAACTTTCTTAGACAATTTTTAATGACGTTAGTTCCAAACTAAAAGAATTAGATAGTTTGCCAAAAAAAATTTATTTTTTACTGTATGAAATGTCTTAGAAAAATTTTTGAAAAATTTTTTTGAAAAGACAATTTTTTTTCAATAATGTTCACTTTTAGTTCGTAAATAAACTTTCTTAGACAATTTTTAAAAACGTTAGTTCCAAACTAAAAGAATTAGATAGTTTCGCAGAAAAAAATTATTTTTTAATGCATGAAATGTCTTGGAAAAGTTTTTGAAAAACTTTTGAAAAAGACAATTTTTTTCAATAATGTTCACTTTAGTACGTAAAAAAACTTTCTTAGACAATTTTTAATGACGTTAGTTTCAAACTAAAAGAATTAGATTGTTTCGCAAAAAAAAATTATTTTTCACTGTATGAAATGTTTTAGAAAATTTTTGAAAAATTTTTTTGAAAAGACAATTTTTTTTCAATAACGTTCACTATTGGTTCGTAAAAAAACTTTCTTAGACAATTTTTAATGACATTAGTTCCAAACTAAAAGAATTAGATAGTTTCGCAAAAAAAAATTATTTTTCACTGTATGAAATGTCTTAGAAAAGTTTTTGAAAAATTTTTTTGAAAACACAAATTTTTTTCGATAATGTTCACTTTTAGTACGTAAAAAAACTTTCTTAGACAATTTTTAATGACGTTAGTTCCAAACAAAAAGAATTAGATAGTTTCGCAAAAAAAATTATTTTTCACTGTATGAAATGTCTTGGAAAAATTTTTTTAAAAATTCAATTTTTTTTCAATAATGTTCACTTTTAGTACGTAAATAAACTTTCTTAGACAATTTTTAATGACGTTAGTTCCAAACTAAAAAAATTAGATAGTTTCGCAAAAAAAAAATTATTTTTCACTGTATGAAATGTCTTGGAATAAGTTTTTTGAAAAGACAATTTTTTTTCAATAATGTTCACTTTTAGTACGTAACAAAACTTCCTTAGACAATTTTTAATGACGTTAGTTCCAAACTAAAAGAATTAGAGAGTTTTGCAAAAAAAATTATTTTTTACTGCATGAAATGTCTTGAAAAAGTTTTTGAGAAACTTTTGAAAAAGACAATTTTTTTTCAATAATGTTCACTATTGGTACGTAAAAAAACTTTCTTAGACAATTTTTAATGACATTAGTTCCAAACTAAAAGAATTAGATAGTTTCGCAAAAAAAAATTATTTTTCACTGTATGAAATGTCTTAGAAAAGTTTTTGAAAAATTTTTTTGAAAACACAAATTTTTTTCGATAATGTTCACTTTTAGTACGTAAAAAAACTTTCTTAGACAATTTTTAATGACGTTAGTTCCAAACAAAAAGAATTAGATAGTTTCGCAAAAAAAATTATTTTTCACTGTATGAAATGTCTTGGAAAAATTTTTTTAAAAATTCAATTTTTTTTCAATAATGTTCACTTTTAGTACGTAAATAAACTTTCTTAGACAATTTTTAATGACGTTAGTTCCAAACTAAAAAAATTAGATAGTTTCGCAAAAAAAAAATTATTTTTCACTGTATGAAATGTCTTGGAAAAAGTTTTTTGAAAAGACAAGTTTTTTTCAATGATGTTCACTTTTTGTACGTAAAAAAACTTTCTTAGACAATTTTTAATGACGTTAGTTCCAAACAAAAAGAATTAGATAGTTTCGCAAAAAAAAATTATTTTTCACTGTATGAAATGTCTTGGAAATAGTTTTTTGAAAAGACAAGTTTTTTTCAATGATGTTCACTTTTAGTACGTAACAAAACTTTCTTAGACAATTTTTAATGACGTTAGTTCCAAACTAAAAGAATTAGATAGTTTCGCAAAAAAAAATTATTTTTCACGGTATGAAATGTCTTGGAAAAAGTTTTTTGAAAAGACAAGTTTTTTTCAATGATGTTCACTTTTAGTACGTAACAAAACTTTCTTAGACAATTTTTAATGACGTTAGTTTCAAACTAAAAGAATTAGATTGTTTCGCAAAAAAAAATTATTTTTCACTGTATGAAATGTCTTAGAAAAGTTTTTGAAAAATTTTTTTGAAAAGGCAATTTTTTTTTAATAATGTTCACTTTTAGTACGTAAAAAAACTTTCTTAGACAATTTTTAATGACGTTAGTTCCAAACTAAAAGAATTAGATAGTTTCGCAAAAAAAAATTATTTTGCACAATATGAAATGTCTTGGAAAAATTTTTTTGAAAAGACAATTTTTTTGCAATAATGTTCACTTTTAGTACGTAACAAAACTTCCTTAGATGATTTTTAATGACGTTAGTTCCAAACTAAAAGAATTAGATAGTTTCGCAAAAAAAAATTATTTTTCACTGTATGAAATGTCTTAGAAAAGTTTTTGAAAAATTTTTTTGAAAAGACAATTTTTTTTCAATAATGTTCACTTTTAGTACGTAAAAAAACTTTCTTAGACAATTTTTAATGACGTTAGTTCCAAACTAAAAGAATTAGGTAGTTTCGCAAAAAAAAATTATTTTTCACTGTATGAAATGTCTTGGAAATAGTTTTTTGAAAAGACAAGTTTTTTTCAATGATGTTCACTTTTAGTACGTAACAAAACTTTCTTAGACAATTTTCAATGACGTTAGTTCCAAACTAAAAGAATTAGATAGTTTCGCAAAAAAAAATTATTTTGCACAGTATGAAATGTCTTGGAAAAATTTTTTTGAAAAGACAATTTTTTTTCAATAATGTTCACTTTTAGTACGTAACAAAACTTCCTTAGATGATTTTTAATGACGTTAGTTCCAAACTAAAAGAATTAGATAGTTTCGCAAAAAAAAATTATTTTTCACTGTATGAAATGTCTTAGAAAAAATTTTGAAAAATTTGTTTGAAAACACAATTTTTTTTCGATAATGTTCACTTTTAGTACGTAAAAAAACTTTCTTAGACAATTTTTAATGACGTTAGTTCCAAACAAAAAGAATTAGATAGTTTCGCAAAAAAAAATTATTTTTCACTGTATGAAATGTCTTGGAAAAATTTTTTTAAAAAGACATTTTTTTTTTCAATAATGTTCACTTTTGGTACGTAAAAAAACTTTCTTAGACAATTTTTAATGACGTTAGTTCCAAACTAAAAGAATTAGATAGTTTCGCAAAAAAAAATTAATTTTCACTGTATGAAATGTCTTAGAAAAATTTCTGAAAAATTTCTTTGATAAGACAACTTTTTTTCAATAATGTTCACTTTTAGTACGTAAAAAAACTTTCTTAGACAATTTTTAATGACGTTAGTTCCTAACTAAAAGAATTAGATAGTTTTCCAAAAAAAAAAAGTTTTTCACTGTATGAAATGGTTTTGAAAAATTTTTTTAAAAAGACAATTTTTTTTCAATAATGTTCACTTTTAGTACGTAAAAAAACTTTCTTAGACAATTTTTAATGACGTTAGTTCCAAACTAAAAGAATTAGGTAGTTTCGCAAAAAAAAATTATTTTTCACTGTATGAAATGTCTTAGAAAAGTTTTTGAAAAATTTTTTTGAAAAGGCAATTTTTTTTTAATAATGTTCACTTTTAGTACGTAAAAAAACTTTCTTAGACAATTTTTAATGACGTTAGTTCCAAACTAAAAGAATTAGATAGTTTCGCAAAAAAAAATTATTTTGCACAATATGAAATGTCTTGGAAAAATTTTTTTGAAAAGACAATTTTTTTTCAATAATGTTCACTTTTAGTACGTAACAAAACTTCCTTAGATGATTTTTAATGACGTTAGTTCCAAACTAAAAGAATTAGATAGTTTCGCAAAAAAAAATTATTTTTCACTGTATGAAATGTCTTAGAAAAAATTTTGAAAAATTTGTTTGAAAACACAATTTTTTTTCGATAATGTTCACTTTTAGTACGTAAAAAAACTTTCTTAGACAATTTTTAATGACGTTAGTTCCAAACAAAAAGAATTAGATAGTTTCGCAAGAAAAAATTATTTTTCACTGTATGAAATGTCTTGGAAAAATTTTTTTAAAAAGACATTTTTTTTTTCAATAATGTTCACTTTTAGTACGTAAAAAAACTTTCTTAGACAATTTTTAATGACGTTAGTTCCAAACTAAAAGAATTAGATAGTTTCGCAAAAAAAAATTATTTTTCACTGTATGAAATGTCTTAGAAAAGCTTTTGAAAAATTTTTTTGAAAACACAATTTTTTTTTAATAATGTTCACTTTTAGTACGTAAATAAACTTTCTTTGGCAATTTTTAATGACGTTAGTTCCAAACTAAACGAATTAGATAGTTTTGCAAAAAAAAAAAGTTTTTCACTGTATGAAATGTTTTTAAAAAATTTTTTTGAAAAGACAATTTTTTTTCAATAATGTTCACTTTTAGTACGTTACAAAACTTCCTTAGACAATTTTTAATGACGTTAGTTCCAAACTAAAAGAATTAGATAGTTTCGCAAAAAAAAATTATTTTTCACTGTATGAAATGTCTTAGAAAAATTTTTTTGAAAAGACAATTTTTTTTCAATAATGTTCACTTTTAGTACGTAAATAAACTTTCTTAGACAATTTTTAATGACGTTAGTTCCAAACTAAAAGAATTAGATAGTTTGCCAAAAAAAATTTATTTTTTACTGTATGAAATGTCTTAGAAAAATTTTTGAAAAATTTTTTTGAAAAGACAATTTTTTTTCAATAATGTTCACTTTTAGTTCGTAAATAAACTTTCTTAGACAATTTTTAATAACGTTAGTTCCAAACTAAAAAAATTAGATAGTTTCGCAAAAAAAAAATTATTTTTCACTGTATGAAATGTCTTGGAAAAAGTTTTTTGAAAAGACAAGTTTTTTTCAATGATGTTCACTTTTAGTACGTAAAAAAACTTTCTTAGACAATTTTTAATGACGTTAGTTCCAAACAAAAAGAATTAGATAGTTTCGCAAAAAAAAATTATTTTTCACTGTATGAAATGTCTTGGAAATAGTTTTTTGAAAAGACAAGTTTTTTTCAATGATGTTCACTTTTAGTACGTAACAAAACTTTCTTAGACAATTTTTAATGACGTTAGTTCCAAACTAAAAGAATTAGATAGTTTCGCAAAAAAAAATTATTTTTCACAATATGAAATGTCTTGGAAAAAGTTTTTTGAAAAGACAAGTTTTTTTCAATGATGTTCACTTTTAGTACGTAACAAAACTTTCTTAGACAATTTTTAATGACGTTAGTTTCAAACTAAAAGAATTAGATTGTTTCGCAAAAAAAAATTATTTTTCACTGTATGAAATGTCTTAGAAAAGTTTTTGAAAAATTTTTTTGAAAAGGCAATTTTTTTTTAATAATGTTCACTTTTAGTACGTAAAAAAACTTTCTTAGACAATTTTTAATGACGTTAGTTCCAAACTAAAAGAATTAGATAGTTTCGCAAAAAAAAATTATTTTGCACAATATGAAATGTCTTGGAAAAATTTTTTTGAAAAGACAATTTTTTTTCAATAATGTTCACTTTTAGTACGTAACAAAACTTCCTTAGATGATTTTTAATGACGTTAGTTCCAAACTAAAAGAATTAGATAGTTTCGCAAAAAAAAATTATTTTTCACTGTATGAAATGTCTTAGAAAAGTTTTTGAAAAATTTTTTTGAAAAGACAATTTTTTTTCAATAATGTTCACTTTTAGTACGTAAAAAAACTTTCTTAGACAATTTTTAATGACGTTAGTTCCAAACTAAAAGAATTAGGTAGTTTCGCAAAAAAAAATTATTTTTCACTGTATGAAATGTCTTGGAAATAGTTTTTTGAAAAGACAAGTTTTTTTCAATGATGTTCACTTTTAGTACGTAACAAAACTTTCTTAGACAATTTTTAATGACGTTAGTTCCAAACTAAAAGAATTAGATAGTTTCGCAAAAAAAAATTATTTTGCACAGTATGAAATGTCTTGGAAAAATTTTTTTGAAAAGACAATTTTTTTTCAATAATGTTCACTTTTAGTAAGTAACAAAACTTCCTTAGATGATTTTTAATGACGTTAGTTCCAAACTAAAAGAATTAGATAGTTTCGCAAAAAAAAATTATTTTTCACTGTATGAAATGTCTTAGAAAAAATTTTGAAAAATTTGTTTGAAAACACAATTTTTTTTCGATAATGTTCACTTTTAGTACGTAAAAAAACTTTCTTAGACAATTTTTAATGACGTTAGTTCCAAACAAAAAGAATTAGATAGTTTCGCAAAAAAAAATTATTTTTCACTGTATGAAATGTCTTGGAAAAATTTTTTTAAAAAGACATTTTTTTTTTTCAATAATGTTCACTTTTAGTACGTAAAAAAACTTTCTTAGACAATTTTTAATGACGTTAGTTCCAAACTAAAAGAATTAGATAGTTTCGCAAAAAAAAATTAATTTTCACTGTATGAAATGTCTTAGAAAAATTTCTGAAAAATTTCTTTGATAAGACAACTTTTTTTCAATAATGTTCACTTTTAGTACGTAAAAAAACTTTCTTAGACAATTTTTAATGACGTTAGTTCCAAACTAAAAGAATTAGATAGTTTTCCAAAAAAAAAAAGTTTTTCACTGTATGAAATGGTTTTGAAAAATTTTTTTAAAAAGACAATTTTTTTTCAATAATGTTCACTTTTCGTACGTAACAAAACTTTCTTAGACAATTTTTAATGACGTTCGTTCCAAACTAAAAGAATTAGATAGTTTCGCAAAAAAAAATTATTTTTTACTGTATGAAATGTTTTTGAAAAATTTTTGAAAAATTTTTTTGAAAAGACAATTTTTTTTCAATAATGTTCACTTTTAGTACGTAAATAAACTTTCTTAGACAATTTTTAATGACGTTAGTTCCAAACTAAAAGAATTAGATAGTTTCGCAAAAAAAAATTATTTTTCACTGTATGAAATGGTTTTGAAAAATTTTTTTGAAAAGACAATTTTTTTCAATAATGTTCACTTTTAGTACGTAAATAAACTTTCTTAGACAATTTTTAATGACGTTAGTTCCAAACTAAAAGAATTAGATAGTTTCGCAAAAAAAAATTATTTTTCACTGTATGAAATGTCTTAGAAAAAATTTCTGAAAAATTTCTTTGAAAAGACAATTTTTTTTCAATAATGTTCACTTTTAGTACGTAAATAAACTTTCTTAGACAATTTTTAATGACGTTAGTTCCAAACTAAAAGAATTAGATAGATTCGCAAAAAAAAATTATTTTTCACTGTATGAAATGTCTTAGAAAAATTTCTGAAAAATTTCTTTGAAAAGACAATTTTTTTCAATAATGTTCACTTTTAGTACGTAAAAAGTTTCTTAGACAATTTTTAATGACGTTAGTTCCAAACAAAAAGAATTAGATAGTTTCGCAAAAAAAATTATTTTTCACTGTATGAAATGTCTTGGAAAAATTTTTTTAAAAATTCAATTTTTTTTCAATGATGTTCACTTTTAGTACGTAAAAAAACTTTCTTAGACAATTTTTAATGACGTTAGTTCCAAACAAAAAGAATTAGATAGTTTCGCAAAAAAAAATTATTTTTCACTGTATGAAATGTCTTGGAAATAGTTTTTTGAAAAGACAAGTTTTTTTCAATGATGTTCACTTTTAGTACGTAACAAAACTTTCTTAGACAATTTTTAATGACGTTAGTTCCAAACTAAAAGAATTAGATAGTTTCGCAAAAAAAAATTATTTTTCACGGTATGAAATGTCTTGGAAAAAGTTTTTTGAAAAGACAAGTTTTTTTCAATGATGTTCACTTTTAGTACGTAACAAAACTTTCTTAGACAATTTTTAATGACGTTAGTTTCAAACTAAAAGAATTAGATTGTTTCGCAAAAAAAAATTATTTTTCACTGTATGAAATGTCTTAGAAAAGTTTTTGAAAAATTTTTTTGAAAAGGCAATTTTTTTTTAATAATGTTCACTTTTAGTTCGTAAAAAAACTTTCTTAGACAATTTTTAATGACGTTAGTTCCAAACTAAAAGAATTAGATAGTTTCGAAAAAAAAATTATTTTGCACAATATGAAATGTCTTGGAAAAATTTTTTTGAAGAGACAATTTTTTTTCAATAATGTTCACTTTTAGTACGTAACAAAACTTCCTTAGATGATTTTTAATGACGTTAGTTCCAAACTAAAAGAATTAGATAGTTTCGCAAAAAAAAATTATTTTTCACTGTATGAAATGTCTTAGAAAAGTTTTTGAAAAATTGTTTTGAAAAGACAATTTTTTTTCAATAATGTTCACTTTTAGTACGTAAAAAAACTTTCTTAGACAATTTTTAATGACGTTAGTTCCAAACTAAAAGAATTAGGTAGTTTCGCAAAAAAAAATTATTTTTCACTGTATGAAATGTCTTGGAAATAGTTTTTTGAAAAGACAAGTTTTTTTCAATGATGTTCACTTTTAGTACGTAACAAAACTTTCTTAGACAATTTTTAATGACGTTAGTTCCAAACTAAAAGAATTAGATAGTTTCGCAAAAAAAAATTATTTTGCACAGTATGAAATGTCTTGGAAAAATTTTTTTCAAAAGACAATTTTTTTTCAATAATGTTCACTTTTAGTACGTAACAAAACTTCCTTAGATGATTTTTAATGACGTTAGTTCCAAACTAAAAGAATTAGATAGTTTCGCAAAAAAAAATTATTTTTCACTGTATGAAATGTCTTAGAAAAAATTTTGAAAAATTTGTTTGAAAACACAATTTTTTTTCGATAATGTTCACTTTTAGTACGTAAAAAAACTTTCTTAGACAATTTTTAATGACGTTAGTTCCAAACAAAAAGAATTAGATAGTTTCGCAAAAAAAAATTATTTTTCACTGTATGAAATGTCTTAGAAAAGTTTTTGAAAAATTTTTTTGAAAAGGCAATTTTTTTTTAATAATGTTCACTTTTAGTACGTAAAAAAACTTTCTTAGACAATTTTTAATGACGTTAGTTCCAAACTAAAAGAATTAGATAGTTTCGCAAAAAAAAATTATTTTGCACAATATGAAATGTCTTGGAAAAATTTTTTTGAAAAGACAATTTTTTTTCAATAATGTTCACTTTTAGTACGTAACAAAACTTCCTTAGATGATTTTTAATGACGTTAGTTCCAAACTAAAAGAATTAGATAGTTTCGCAAAAAAAAATTATTTTTCACTGTATGAAATGTCTTAGAAAAAATTTTGAAAAATTTGTTTGAAAACACAATTTTTTTTCGATAATGTTCACTTTTAGTACGTAAAAAAACTTTCTTAGACAATTTTTAATGACGTTAGTTTCAAACAAAAAGAATTAGATAGTTTCGCAAGAAAAAATTATTTTTCACTGTATGAAATGTCTTGGAAAAATTTTTTTAAAAAGACATTTTTTTTTTCAATAATGTTCACTTTTAGTACGTAAAAAAACTTTCTTAGACAATTTTTAATGACGTTAGTTCCAAACTAAAAGAATTGGATAGTTTCACAAAAAAAATTATTTTTCACTGTATGAAATGTCTTAGAAAAGCTTTTGAAAAATTTTTTTGAAAACACAATTTTTTTTCAATAATGTTCACTTTTAGTACGTAAATAAACTTTCTTTGGCAATTTTTAATGACGTTAGTTCCAAACTAAACGAATTAGATAGTTTTGCAAAAAAAAAAAGTTTTTCACTGTATGAAATGTTTTTAAAAAATTTTTTTGAAAAGACAATTTTTTTTCAATAATGTTCACTTTTAGTACGTTACAAAACTTCCTTAGACAATTTTTAATGACGTTAGTTCCAAACTAAAAGAATTAGATAGTTTCGCAAAAAAAAATTATTTTTCACTGTATGAAATGTCTTAGAAAAATTTTTTTGAAAAGACAATTTTTTTTCAATAATGTTCACTTTTAGTACGTAAATAAACTTTCTTAGACAATTTTTAATGACGTTAGTTCCAAACTAAAAGAATTAGATAGTTTGCCAAAAAAAATTTATTTTTTACTGTATGAAATGTCTTAGAAAAATTTTTGAAAAATTTTTTTGAAAAGACAATTTTTTTTCAATAATGTTCACTTTTAGTTCGTAAATAAACTTTCTTAGACAATTTTTAATAACGTTAGTTCCAAACTAAAAGAATTAGATAGTTTCGCAGAAAAAAATTATTTTTTAATGCATGAAATGTCTTGGAAAAGTTTTTGAAAAACTTTTGAAAAAGACAATTTTTTTCAATAATGTTCACTTTAGTACGTAAAAAAACTTTCTTAGACAATTTTTAATGACGTTAGTTTCAAACTAAAAGAATTAGATTGTTTCGCAAAAAAAAATTATTTTTCACTGTATGAAATGTTTTAGAAAATTTTTGAAAAATTTTTTTGAAAAGACAATTTTTTTTCAATAATGTTCACTATTGGTACGTAAAAAAACTTTCTTAGACAATTTTTAATGACATTAGTTCCAAACTAAAAGAATTAGATAGTTTCGCAAAAAAAAATTATTTTTCACTGTATGAAATGTCTTAGAAAAGTTTTTGAAAAATTTTTTAGAAAAAACACAATTTTTTTTCAATAATGTTCACTTTTAGTACGTAAATAAACTTTCTTTGGCAATTTTTAATGACGTTAGTTCCAAACTAAACGAATTAGATAGTTTTGCAAAAAAAAAAAGTTTTTCACTGTATGAAATGTTTTTAAAAAATTTTTTTGAAAAGACAATTTTTTTTCAATAATGTTCACTTTTAGTACGTTACAAAACTTCCTTAGACAATTTTTAATGACGTTAGTTCCAAACTAAAAGAATTAGATAGTTTCGCAAAAAAAAATTATTTTTCACTGTATGAAATGTCCTTGAAAAATTTTTGAAAAATTTTTTTGAAAAGACAATTTTTTTTCAATAATGTTCACTTTTAGTACGTAAATAAACTTTCTTAGACAATTTTTAATGACGTTAGTTCCAAATTAAAAGAATTAGATAGTTTCGCAAAAAAAAATTATTTTTCACTGTATGAAATGTCTTAGAAAAACTTCTGAAAAATTTCTTTGAAAAGACAATTTTTTTTCAATAATGTTCACTTTTAGTACGTAAATAAACTTTCTTAGACAATTTTTAATGACGTTAGTTCCAAACTAAAAGAATTAGATAGATTCGCAAAAAAAAATTATTTTTCACTGTATGAAATGTCTTAGAAAAATTTCTGAAAAATTTCTTTGAAAAGACAATTTTTTTTCAATAATGTTCACTTTTAGTACGTAAATAAACTTTCTTAGACAATTTTTAATGATGTTAGTTCCAAACTAAAAGAATTAGATAGTTTCGCAAAAAAAAATTATTTTTCACTGTATGAAATGTCTTAGAAAAATTTCTGAAAAATTTCTTTAAAAAGACAATTTTTTTTCAATAATGTTCACTTTTAGTACGTAAAAAAACTTTCTTAGACAATTTTTAATGACGTTAGTTCCAAACTAAAGGAATTAGATAGTTTCGCAAAAAAAATTTATTTTTCACTGTATGAAATGTCTTAGAAAAACTTTTGAAAAATTTTTTTGAAAACACAATTTTTTTTCGATAATGTTCACTTTTAGTACGTAAAAAAACTTTCTTAGACAATTTTTAATGACGTTAGTTCCAAACTAAAAGAATTAGATAGTTTTGCAAAAAAAAAATTTTCACTCTATGAAATGTTTTTAAAAAATTTTTTTGAAAAGACAATTTTTTTTCAATAATGTTCACTTTTAGTACGTTACAAAACTTTCTTAGACAATTTTTAATGACGTTAGTTCCAAACTAAAAGAATTAGATAGTTTCGCAAAAAAAAATTATTTTTCACTGTATGAAATGTCCTTGAAAAATTTTTGAAAAATTTTTTTGAAAAGACAATTTTTTTTCAATAATGTTCACTTTTAGTACGTAAATAAACTTTCTTAGACAATTTTTAATGACGTTAGTTCCAAACTAAAAGAATTAGATAGTTTCGCAAAAAAAAATTAGTTTTCACTGTATGAAATGTCTTAGAAAAATTTCTGAAAAATTTCTTTGATAAGACAATTTTTTTTCAATAATGTTCACTTTTAGTACGTAAAAAAACTTTCTTAGACAATTTTTAATGACGTTAGTTCCAAACTAAAAGAATTAGATAGTTTTCCAAAAAAAAAAAGTTTTTCACTGTATGAAATGGTTTTGAAAAATTTTTTTAAAAAGACAATTTTTTTTCAATAATGTTCACTTTTAGTACGTAACAAAACTTTCTTAGACAATTTTTAATGACGTTCGTTCCAAACTACAAGAATTAGATAGTTTCGCAAAAAAAAATTATTTTTTACTGTATGAAATGTTTTTGAAAAATATTTGAAAAATTTTTTTGAAAAGACAATTTTTTTTCAATAATGTTCACTTTTAGTACGTAAATAAACATTCTTAGACAATTTTTAATGACGTTAGTTCCAAACTAAAAGAATTAGATAGTTTCGCAAAAAAAAATTATTTTTCACTGTATGAAATGTCTTAGAAAAACTTCTGAAAAATTTCTTTGAAAAGACAAGTTTTTTTCAATGATGTTCACTTTTAGTACGTAACAAAACTTTCTTAGACAATTTTTAATGACGTTAGTTTCAAACTAAAAGAATTAGATTGTTTCGCAAAAAAAAATTATTTTTCACTGTATGAAATGTCTTAGAAAAGTTTTTGAAAAATTTTTTTGAAAAGGCAATTTTTTTTTAATAATGTTCACTTTTAGTACGTAAAAAAACTTTCTTAGACAATTTTTAATGACGTTAGTTCCAAACTAAAAGAATTAGATAGTTTCGCAAAAAAAAATTATTTTGCACAATATGAAATGTCTTGGAAAAATTTTTTTGAAAAGACAATTTTTTTTCAATAATGTTCACTTTTAGTACGTAACAAAACTTCCTTAGATGATTTTTAATGACGTTAGTTCCAAACTAAAAGAATTAGATAGTTTCGCAAAAAAAAATTATTTTTCACTGTATGAAATGTCTTAGAAAAGTTTTTGAAAAATTTTTTTGAAAAGACAATTTTTTTTCAATAATGTTCACTTTTAGTACGTAAAAAAACTTTCTTAGACAATTTTTAATGACGTTAGTTCCAAACTAAAAGAATTAGGTAGTTTCGCAAAAAAAAATTATTTTTCACTGTATGAAATGTCTTGGAAATAGTTTTTTGAAAAGACAAGTTTTTTTCAATGATGTTCACTTTTAGTACGTAACAAAACTTTCTTAGACAATTTTTAATGACGTTAGTTCCAAACTAAAAGAATTAGATAGTTTCGCAAAAAAAAATTATTTTGCACAGTATGAAATGTCTTGGAAAAATTTTTTTGAAAAGACAATTTTTTTTCAATAATGTTCACTTTTAGTACGTAACAAAACTTCCTTAGATGATTTTTAATGACGTTAGTTCCAAACTAAAAGAATTAGATAGTTTCGCAAAAAAAAATTATTTTTCACTGTATGAAATGTATTAGAAAAAATTTTGAAAAATTTGTTTGAAAACACAATTTTTTTTCGATAATGTTCACTTTTAGTACGTAAAAAAACTTTCTTAGACAATTTTTAATGACGTTAGTTCCAAACAAAAAGAATTAGATAGTTTCGCAAAAAAAAATTATTTTTCACTGTATGAAATGTCTTGGAAAAATTTTTTTAAAAAGACATTTTTTTTTTTCAATAATGTTCACTTTTAGTACGTAAAAAAACTTTCTTAGACAATTTTTAATGACGTTAGTTCCAAACTAAAAGAATTAGATAGTTTCGCAAAAAAAAATTAATTTTCACTGTATGAAATGTCTTAGAAAAATTTCTGAAAAATTTCTTTGATAAGACAACTTTTTTTCAATAATGTTCACTTTTAGTACGTAAAAAAACTTTCTTAGACAATTTTTAATGACGTTAGTTCCAAACTAAAAGAATTAGATAGTTTCGCAAAAAAAAAAAGTTTTTCACTGTATGAAATGGTTTTGAAAAATTTTTTTAAAAAGACAATTTTTTTTCAATAATGTTCACTTTTCGTACGTAACAAAACTTTCTTAGACAATTTTTAATGACGTTCGTTCCAAACTAAAAGAATTAGATAGTTTCGCAAAAAAAAATTATTTTTTACTGTATGAAATGTTTTTGAAAAATTTTTGAAAAATTTTTTTGAAAAGACAATTTTTTTTCAATAATGTTCACTTTTAGTACGTAAATAAACTTTCTTAGACAATTTTTAATGACGTTAGTTCCAAACTAAAAGAATTAGATAGTTTCGCAAAAAAAAATTATTTTTCACTGTATGAAATGGTTTTGAAAAATTTTTTTGAAAAGACAATTTTTTTCAATAATGTTCACTTTTAGTACGTAAATAAACTTTCTTAGACAATTTTTAATGACGTTAGTTCCAAACTAAAAGAATTAGATAGTTTCGCAAAAAAAAATTATTTTTCACTGTATGAAATGTCTTAGAAAAAATTTCTGAAAAATTTCTTTGAAAAGACAATTTTTTTTCAATAATGTTCACTTTTAGTACGTAAATAAACTTTCTTAGACAATTTTTAATGACGTTAGTTCCAAACTAAAAGAATTAGATAGATTCGCAAAAAAAAATTATTTTTCACTGTATGAAATGTCTTAGAAAAATTTCTGAAAAATTTCTTTGAAAAGACAATTTTTTTCAATAATGTTCACTTTTAGTACGTAAAAAAACTTTCTTAGACAATTTTTAATGACGTTAGTTCCAAACAAAAAGAATTAGATAGTTTCGCAAAAAAAATTATTTTTCACTGTATGAAATGTCTTGGAAAAATTTTTTTAAAAATTCAATTTTTTTTCAATGATGTTCACTTTTAGTACGTAAAAAAACTTTCTTAGACAATTTTTAATGACGTTAGTTCTAAACAAAAAGAATTAGATAGTTTCGCAAAAAAAAATTATTTTTCACTGTATGAAATGTCTTGGAAATAGTTTTTTGAAAAGACAAGTTTTTTTCAATGATGTTCACTTTTAGTACGTAACAAAACTTTCTTAGACAATTTTTAATGACGTTAGTTCCAAACTAAAAGAATTAGATAGTTTCGCAAAAAAAAATTATTTTTCACGGTATGAAATGTCTTGGAAAAAGGTTTTTTGAAAAGACAAGTTTTTTTCAATGATGTTCACTTTTAGTACGTAACAAAACTTTCTTAGACAATTTTTAATGACGTTAGTTTCAAACTAAAAGAATTAGATTGTTTCGCAAAAAAAAATTATTTTTCACTGTATGAAATGTCTTAGAAAAGTTTTTGAAAAATTTTTTTGAAAAGGCAATTTTTTTTTAATAATGTTCACTTTTAGTACGTAAAAAAACTTTCTTAGACAATTTTTAATGACGTTAGTTCCAAACTAAAAGAATTAGATAGTTTCGAAAAAAAAATTATTTTGCACAATATGAAATGTCTTGGAAAAATTTTTTTGAAAAGACAATTTTTTTTCAATAATGTTCACTTTTAGTACGTAACAAAACTTCCTTAGATGATTTTTAATGACGTTAGTTCCAAACTAAAAGAATTAGATAGTTTCGCAAAAAAAAATTATTTTTCACTGTATGAAATGTCTTAGAAAAGTTTTTGAAAAATTGTTTTGAAAAGACAATTTTTTTTCAATAATGTTCACTTTTAGTACGTAAAAAAACTTTCTTAGACAATTTTTAATGACGTTAGTTCCAAACTAAAAGAATTAGATAGTTTCGCAAAAAAAAATTATTTTTCACTGTATGAAATGTCTTGGAAATAGTTTTTTGAAAAGACAAGTTTTTTTCAATGATGTTCACTTTTAGTACGTAACAAAACTTTCTTAGACAATTTTTAATGACGTTAGTTCCAAACTAAAAGAATTAGATAGTTTCGCAAAAAAAAATTATTTTGCACAGTATGAAATGTCTTGGAAAAATTTTTTTCAAAAGACAATTTTTTTTCAATAATGTTCACTTTTAGTACGTAACAAAACTTCCTTAGATGATTTTTAATGACGTTAGTTCCAAACTAAAAGAATTAGATAGTTTCGCAAAAAAAAATTATTTTTCACTGTATGAAATGTCTTAGAAAAAATTTTGAAAAATTTGTTTGAAAACACAATTTTTTTTCGATAATGTTCACTTTTAGTACGTAAAAAAACTTTCTTAGACAATTTTTAATGACGTTAGTTCCAAACAAAAAGAATTAGATAGTTTCGCAAAAAAAAATTATTTTTCACTGTATGAAATGTCTTAGAAAAGTTTTTGAAAAATTTTTTTGAAAAGGCAATTTTTTTTTAATAATGTTCACTTTTAGTACGTAAAAAAACTTTCTTAGACAATTTTTAATGACGTTAGTTCCAAACTAAAAGAATTAGATAGTTTCGCAAAAAAAAATTATTTTGCACAATATGAAATGTCTTGGAAAAATTTTTTTGAAAAGACAATTTTTTTTCAATAATGTTCACTTTTAGTACGTAACAAAACTTCCTTAGATGATTTTTAATGACGTTAGTTCCAAACTAAAAGAATTAGATAGTTTCGCAAAAAAAAATTATTTTTCACTGTATGAAATGTCTTAGAAAAAATTTTGAAAAATTTGTTTGAAAACACAATTTTTTTTCGATAATGTTCACTTTTAGTACGTAAAAAAACTTTCTTAGACAATTTTTAATGACGTTAGTTCCAAACAAAAAGAATTAGATAGTTTCGCAAGAAAAAATTATTTTTCACTGTATGAAATGTCTTGGAAAAATTTTTTTAAAAAGACAAGTTTTTTTCAATGATGTTCACTTTTAGTACGTAACAAAACTTCCTTAGATGATTTTTAATGACGTTAGTTCCAAACTAAAAGAATTAGATAGTTTCGCAAAAAAAAATTATTTTTCACTGTATGAAATGTCTTAGAAAAAATTTTGAAAAATTTGTTTGAAAACACAATTTTTTTTCGATAATGTTCACTTTTAGTACGTAAAAAAACTTTCTTAGACAATTTTTAATGACGTTAGTTCCAAACAAAAAGAATTAGATAGTTTCGCAAAAAAAATTATTTTTCACTGTATGAAATGTCTTGGAAAAATTTTTTTAAAAATTCAATTTTTTTTCAATGATGTTCACTTTTAGTACGTAAAAAAACTTTCTTAGACAATTTTTAATGACGTTAGTTCCAAACAAAAAGAATTAGATAGTTTCGCAAAAAAAAATTATTTTTCACTGTATGAAATGTCTTGGAAATAGTTTTTTGAAAAGACAAGTTTTTTTCAATGATGTTCACTTTTAGTACGTAACAAAACTTTCTTAGACAATTTTTAATGACGTTAGTTCCAAACTAAAAGAATTAGATAGTTTCGCAAAAAAAAATTATTTTTCACGGTATGAAATGTCTTGGAAAAAGTTTTTTGAAAAGACAAGTTTTTTTCAATGATGTTCACTTTTAGTACGTAACAAAACTTTCTTAGACAATTTTTAATGACGTTAGTTTCAAACTAAAAGAATTAGATTGTTTCGCAAAAAAAAATTATTTTTCACTGTATGAAATGTCTTAGAAAAGTCTTTGAAAAATTTTTTTGAAAAGGCAATTTTTTTTTAATAATGTTCACTTTTAGTACGTAAAAAAACTTTCTTAGACAATTTTTAATGACGTTAGTTCCAAACTAAAAGAATTAGATAGTTTCGAAAAAAAAATTATTTTGCACAATATGAAATGTCTTGGAAAAATTTTTTTGAAAAGACAATTTTTTTTCAATAATGTTCACTTTTAGTACGTAACAAAACTTCCTTAGATGATTTTTAATGACGTTAGTTCCAAACTAAAAGAATTAGATAGTTTCGCAAAAAAAAATTATTTTTCACTGTATGAAATGTCTTAGAAAAGTTTTTGAAAAATTGTTTTGAAAAGACAATTTTTTTTCAATAATGTTCACTTTTAGTACGTAAAAAAACTTTCTTAGACAATTTTTAATGACGTTAGTTCCAAACTAAAAGAATTAGGTAGTTTCGCAAAAAAAAATTATTTTTCACTGTATGAAATGTCTTGGAAATAGTTTTTTGAAAAGACAAGTTTTTTTCAATGATGTTCACTTTTAGTACGTAACAAAACTTTCTTAGACAATTTTTAATGACGTTAGTTCCAAACTAAAAGAATTAGATAGTTTCGCAAAAAAAAATTATTTTGCACAGTATGAAATGTCTTGGAAAAATTTTTTTCAAAAGACAATTTTTTTTCAATAATGTTCACTTTTAGTACGTAACAAAACTTCCTTAGATGATTTTTAATGACGTTAGTTCCAAACTAAAAGAATTAGATAGTTTCGCAAAAAAAAATTATTTTTCACTGTATGAAATGTCTTAGAAAAAATTTTGAAAAATTTGTTTGAAAACACAATTTTTTTTCGATAATGTTCACTTTTAGTACGTAAAAAAACTTTCTTAGACAATTTTTAATGACGTTAGTTCCAAACAAAAAGAATTAGATAGTTTCGCAAAAAAAAATTATTTTTCACTGTATGAAATGTCTTAGAAAAGTTTTTGAAAAATTTTTTTGAAAAGGCAATTTTTTTTTAATAATGTTCACTTTTAGTACGTAAAAAAACTTTCTTAGACAATTTTTAATGACGTTAGTTCCAAACTAAAAGAATTAGATAGTTTCGCAAAAAAAAATTATTTTGCACAATATGAAATGTCTTGGAAAAATTTTTTTGAAAAGACAATTTTTTTTCAATAATGTTCACTTTTAGTACGTAACAAAACTTCCTTAGATGATTTTTAATGACGTTAGTTCCAAACTAAAAGAATTAGATAGTTTCGCAAAAAAAAATTATTTTTCACTGTATGAAATGTCTTAGAAAAAATTTTGAAAAATTTGTTTGAAAACACAATTTTTTTTCGATAATGTTCACTTTTAGTACGTAAAAAAACTTTCTTAGACAATTTTTAATGACGTTAGTTCCAAACAAAAAGAATTAGATAGTTTCGCAAGAAAAAATTATTTTTCACTGTATGAAATGTCTTGGAAAAATTTTTTTAAAAAGACAAGTTTTTTTCAATGATGTTCACTTTTAGTACGTAACAAAACTTCCTTAGATGATTTTTAATGACGTTAGTTCCAAACTAAAAGAATTAGATAGTTTCGCAAAAAAAAATTATTTTTCACTGTATGAAATGTCTTAGAAAAAATTTTGAAAAATTTGTTTGAAAACACAATTTTTTTTCGATAATGTTCACTTTTAGTACGTAAAAAAACTTTCTTAGACAATTTTTAATGACGTTAGTTCCAAACAAAAAGAATTAGATAGTTTCGCAAAAAAAAATTA
Source organism: Aplidium turbinatum (assembly GCF_918807975.1). Taxonomy (NCBI): domain Eukaryota; kingdom Metazoa; phylum Chordata; class Ascidiacea; order Aplousobranchia; family Polyclinidae; genus Aplidium; species Aplidium turbinatum. The sequence goes on from NC_137475.1 coordinate 19,836,115, forward strand.
TTTTTCACTGTATGAAATGTCTTAGAAAAGTTTTTGAAAAATTTTTTTGAAAAGGCAATTTTTTTTTAATAATGTTCACTTTTAGTACGTAAAAAAACTTTCTTAGACAATTTTTAATGACGTTAGTTCCAAACTAAAAGAATTAGATAGTTTCGCAAAAAAAAATTATTTTGCACAATATGAAATGTCTTGGAAAAATATTTTTGAAAAGACAATTTTTTTTCAATAATGTTCACTTTTAGTACGTAACAAAACTTCCTTAGGTGATTTTTAATGACGTTAGTTCCAAACTAAAAGAATTAGATAGTTTCGCAAAAAAAAATTATTTTTCACTGTATGAAATGTCTTAGAAAAAATTTTGAAAAATTTGTTTGAAAACACAATTTTTTTTCGATAATGTTCACTTTTAGTACGTAAAAAAACTTTCTTAGACAATTTTTAATGACGTTAGTTCCAAACAAAAAGAATTAGATAGTTTCGCAAGAAAAAATTATTTTTCACTGTATGAAATGTCTTGGAAAAATTTTTTTAAAAAGACATTTTTTTTTTCAATAATGTTCACTTTTAGTACGTAAAAAAACTTTCTTAGACAATTTTTAATGACGTTAGTTCCAAACTAAAAGAATTGGATAGTTTCACAAAAAAAATTATTTTTCACTGTATGAAATGTCTTAGAAAAAATTTTGAAAAATTTGTTTGAAAACACAATTTTTTTTCGATAATGTTCACTTTTAGTACGTAAAAAAACTTTCTTAGACAATTTTTAATGACGTTAGTTCCAAACTAAACGAATTAGATAGTTTTGCAAAAAAAAAAAGTTTTTCACTGTATGAAATGTTTTTAAAAAATTTTTTTGAAAAGACAATTTTTTTTCAATAATGTTCACTTTTAGTACGTTACAAAACTTCCTTAGACAATTTTTAATGACGTTAGTTCCAAACTAAAAGAATTAGATAGTTTCGCAAAAAAAAATTATTTTTCACTGTATGAAATGTCTTAGAAAAATTTTTTTGAAAAGACAATTTTTTTTCAATAATGTTCACTTTTAGTACGTAAATAAACTTTCTTAGACAATTTTTAATGACGTTAGTTCCAAACTAAAAGAATTAGATAGTTTGCCAAAAAAAATTTATTTTTTACTGTATGAAATGTCTTAGAAAAATTTTTGAAAAATTTTTTTGAAAAGACAATTTTTTTTCAATAATGTTCACTTTTAGTTCGTAAATAAACTTTCTTAGACAATTTTTAATAACGTTAGTTCCAAACTAAAAGAATTAGATAGTTTCGCAGAAAAAAATTATTTTTTAATGCATGAAATGTCTTGGAAAAGTTTTTGAAAAACTTTTGAAAAAGACAATTTTTTTCAATAATGTTCACTTTAGTACGTAAAAAAACTTTCTTAGACAATTTTTAATGACGTTAGTTTCAAACTAAAAGAATTAGATTGTTTCGCAAAAAAAAATTATTTTTCACTGTATGAAATGTTTTAGAAAATTTTTGAAAAATTTTTTTGAAAAGACAATTTTTTTTCAATAATGTTCACTATTGGTACGTAAAAAAACTTTCTTAGACAATTTTTAATGACATTAGTTCCAAACTAAAAGAATTAGATAGTTTCGCAAAAAAAAATTATTTTTCACTGTATGAAATGTCTTAGAAAAGTTTTTGAAAAATTTTTTTGAAAACACAATTTTTTTTCAATAATGTTCACTTTTAGTACGTAAATAAACTTTCTTTGGCAATTTTTAATGACGTTAGTTCCAAACTAAACGAATTAGATAGTTTTGCAAAAAAAAAAAGTTTTTCACTGTATGAAATGTTTTTAAAAAATTTTTTTGAAAAGACAATTTTTTTTCAATAATGTTCACTTTTAGTACGTTACAAAACTTCCTTAGACAATTTTTAATGACGTTAGTTTTAAACTAAAAGAATTAGATAGTTTCGCAAAAAAAAATTATTTTTCACTGTATGAAATGTCCTTGAAAAATTTTTGAAAAATTTTTTTGAAAAGACAATTTTTTTTCAATAATGTTCACTTTTAGTACGTAAATAAACTTTCTTAGACAATTTTTAATGACGTTAGTTCCAAACTAAAAGAATTAGATAGTTTCGCAAAAAAAAATTATTTTTCACTGTATGAAATGTCTTAGAAAAACTTCTGAAAAATTTCTTTGAAAAGACAATTTTTTTTCAATAATGTTCACTTTTAGTACGTAAATAAACTTTCTTAGACAATTTTTAATGACGTTAGTTCCAAACTAAAAGAATTAGATAGATTCGCAAAAAAAAATTATTTTTCACTGTATGAAATGTCTTAGAAAAATTTCTGAAAAATTTCTTTGAAAAGACAATTTTTTTTCAATAATGTTCACTTTTAGTACGTAAATAAACTTTCTTAGACAATTTTTAATGATGTTAGTTCCAAACTAAAAGAATTAGATAGTTTCGCAAAAAAAAATTATTTTTCACTGTATGAAATGTCTTAGAAAAATTTCTGAAAAATTTCTTTAAAAAGACAATTTTTTTTCAATAATGTTCACTTTTAGTACGTAAAAAAACTTTCTTAGACAATTTTTAATGACGTTAGTTCCAAACTAAAGGAATTAGATAGTTTCGCAAAAAAAATTTATTTTTCACTGTATGAAATGTCTTAGAAAAACTTTTGAAAAATTTTTTTGAAAACACAATTTTTTTTCGATAATGTTCACTTTTAGTACGTAAAAAAACTTTCTTAGACAATTTTTAATGACGTTAGTTCCAAACTAAAAGAATTAGATAGTTTTGCAAAAAAAAAATTTTCACTCTATGAAATGTTTTTAAAAAATTTTTTTGAAAAGACAATTTTTTTTCAATAATGTTCACTTTTAGTACATTACAAAACTTTCTTAGACAATTTTTAATGACGTTAGTTCCAAACTAAAAGAATTAGATAGTTTCGCAAAAAAAAATTATTTTTCACTGTATGAAATGTCCTTGAAAAATTTTTGAAAAATTTTTTTGAAAAGATAATTTTTTTTCAATAATGTTCACTTTTAGTACGTAAATAAACTTTCTTAGACAATTTTTAATGACGTTAGTTCCAAACTAAAAGAATTAGATAGTTTCGCAAAAAAAAATTAGTTTTCACTGTATGAAATGTCTTAGAAAAATTTCTGAAAAATTTCTTTGATAAGACAATTTTTTTTCAATAATGTTCACTTTTAGTACGTAAAAAAACTTTCTTAGACAATTTTTAATGACGTTAGTTCCAAACTAAAAGAATTAGATAGTTTTCCAAAAAAAAAAAGTTTTTCACTGTATGAAATGGTTTTGAAAAATTTTTTTAAAAAGACAATTTTTTTTCAATAATGTTCACTTTTAGTACGTAACAAAACTTTCTTAGACAATTTTTAATGACGTTCGTTCCAAACTACAAGAATTAGATAGTTTCGCAAAAAAAAATTATTTTTTACTGTATGAAATGTTTTTGAAAAATATTTGAAAAATTTTTTTGAAAAGACAATTTTTTTTCAATAATGTTCACTTTTAGTACGTAAATAAACATTCTTAGACAATTTTTAATGACGTTAGTTCCAAACTAAAAGAATTAGATAGTTTCGCAAAAAAAAATTATTTTTCACTGTATGAAATGTCTTAGAAAAACTTCTGAAAATTTTCTTTGAAAAGACAATTTTTTTTCAATAATGTTCACTTTTAGTACGTAAATAAACTTTCTTAGACAATTTTTAATGACGTTAGTTCCAAACTAAAAGAATTAGATAGTTTCGCAAAAAAAAATTATTTTTCACTGTATGAAATGTCTTAGAAAAATTTCTGAAAAATTTCTTTGAAAAGACAATTTTTTTTCAATAATGTTCACTTTTAGTACGTAAATAAACTTTCTTAGACAATTTTTAATGACGTTAGTTCCAAACTAAAAGAATTAGATAGTTTCGCAAAAAAAAATTATTTTGCACAATATGAAATGTCTTGGAAAAATTTTTTTGAAAAGACAATTTTTTTTCAATAATGTTCACTTTTAGTACGTAACAAAACTTCCTTAGATGATTTTTAATGACGTTAGTTCCAAACTAAAAGAATTAGATAGTTTCGCAAAAAAAAATTATTTTTCACTGTATGAAATGTCTTAGAAAAAATTTTGAAAAATTTGTTTGAAAACACAATTTTTTTTCGATAATGTTCACTTTTAGTACGTAAAAAAACTTTCTTAGACAATTTTTAATGACGTTAGTTCCAAACAAAAAGAATTAGATAGTTTCGCAAGAAAAAATTATTTTTCACTGTATGAAATGTCTTGGAAAAATTTTTTTAAAAAGACATTTTTTTTTTCAATAATGTTCACTTTTAGTACGTAAAAAAACTTTCTTAGACAATTTTTAATGACGTTAGTTCCAAACTAAAAGAATTGGATAGTTTCACAAAAAAAATTATTTTTCACTGTATGAAATGTCTTAGAAAAGCTTTTGAAAAATTTTTTTGAAAACACAATTTTTTTTCAATAATGTTCACTTTTAGTACGTAAATAAACTTTCTTTGGCAATTTTTAATGACGTTAGTTCCAAACTAAACGAATTAGATAGTTTTGCAAAAAAAAAAAGTTTTTCACTGTACGAAATGTTTTTAAAAAATTTTTTTGAAAAGACAATTTTTTTTCAATAATGTTCACTTTTAGTACGTTACAAAACTTCCTTAGACAATTTTTAATGACGTTAGTTCCAAACTAAAAGAATTAGATAGTTTCGCAAAAAAAAATTATTTTTCACTGTATGAAATGTCTTAGAAAAATTTTTTTGAAAAGACAATTTTTTTTCAATAATGTTCACTTTTAGTACGTAAATAAACTTTCTTAGACAATTTTTAATGACGTTAGTTCCAAACTAAAAGAATTAGATAGTTTGCCAAAAAAAAATTATTTTTTACTGTATGAAATGTCTTAGAAAAATTTTTGAAAAATTTTTTTGAAAAGACAATTTTTTTTCAATAATGTTCACTTTTAGTTCGTAAATAAACTTTCTTAGACAATTTTTAATAACGTTAGTTCCAAACTAAAAGAATTAGATAGTTTCGCAGAAAAAAATTATTTTTTAATGCATGAAATGTCTTGGAAAAGTTTTTGAAAAACTTTTGAAAAAGACAATTTTTTTCAATAATGTTCACTTTAGTACGTAAAAAAACTTTCTTAGACAATTTTTAATGACGTTAGTTTCAAACTAAAAGAATTAGATTGTTTCGCAAAAAAAAATTATTTTTCACTGTATGAAATGTTTTAGAAAATTTTTGAAAAATTTTTTTGAAAAGACAATTTTTTTTCAATAATGTTCACTATTGGTACGTAAAAAAACTTTCTTAGACAATTTTTAATGACATTAGTTCCAAACTAAAAGAATTAGATAGTTTCGCAAAAAAAAATTATTTTTCACTGTATGAAATGTCTTAGAAAAGTTTTTGAAAAATTTTTTTGAAAACACAATTTTTTTTCAATAATGTTCACTTTTAGTACGTAAATAAACTTTCTTTGGCAATTTTTAATGACGTTAGTTCCAAACTAAACGAATTAGATAGTTTTACAAAAAAAAAAAGTTTTTCACTGTATGAAATGTTTTTAAAAAATTTTTTTGAAAAGACAATTTTTTTTCAATAATGTTCACTTTTAGTACGTTACAAAACTTCCTTAGACAATTTTTAATGACGTTAGTTCCAAACTAAAAGAATTAGATAGTTTCGCAAAAAAAAATTATTTTTCACTGTATGAAATGTCCTTGAAAAATTTTTGAAAAATTTTTTTGAAAAGACAATTTTTTTTCAATAATGTTCACTTTTAGTACGTAAATAAACTTTCTTAGACAATTTTTAATGACGTTAGTTCCAAACTAAAAGAATTAGATAGTTTCGCAAAAAAAAATTATTTTTCACTGTATGAAATGTCTTAGAAAAACTTCTGAAAAAATTCTTTGAAAAGACAATTTTTTTTCAATAATGTTCACTTTTAGTACGTAAATAAACTTTCTTAGACAATTTTTAATGACGTTAGTTCCAAACTAAAAGAATTAGATAGATTCGCAAAAAAAAATTATTTTTCACTGTATGAAATGTCTTAGAAAAATTTCTGAAAAATTTCTTTGAAAAGACAATTTTTTTTCAATAATGTTCACTTTTAGTACGTAAATAAACTTTCTTTGACAATTTTTAATGATGTTAGTTCCAAACTAAAAGAATTAGATAGTTTCGCAAAAAAAAATTATTTTTCACTGTATGAAATGTCTTAGAAAAATTTCTGAAAAATTTCTTTAAAAAGACAATTTTTTTTCAATAATGTTCACTTTTAGTACGTAAAAAAACTTTCTTAGACAATTTTTAATGACGTTAGTTCCAAACTAAAGGAATTAGATAGTTTCGCAAAAAAAATTTATTTTTCACTGTATGAAATGTCTTAGAAAAACTTTTGAAAAATTTTTTTGAAAACACAATTTTTTTTCGATAATGTTCACTTTTAGTACGTAAAAAAACTTTCTTAGACAATTTTTAATGACGTTAGTTCCAAACTAAAAGAATTAGATAGTTTTGCAAAAAAAAAATTTTCACTCTATGAAATGTTTTTAAAAAATTTTTTTGAAAAGACAATTTTTTTTCAATAATGTTCACTTTTAGTACGTTACAAAACTTTCTTAGACAATTTTTAATGACGTTAGTTCCAAACTAAAAGAATTAGATAGTTTCGCAAAAAAAAATTATTTTTCACTGTATGAAATGTCCTTGAAAAATTTTTGAAAAATTTTTTTGAAAAGACAATTTTTTTTCAATAATGTTCACTTTTAGTACGTAAATAAACTTTCTTAGACAATTTTTAATGACGTTAGTTCCAAACTAAAAGAATTAGATAGTTTCGCAAAAAAAAATTAGTTTTCACTGTATGAAATGTCTTAGAAAAATTTCTGAAAAATTTCTTTGATAAGACAATTTTTTTTCAATAATGTTCACTTTTAGTACGTAAAAAAACTTTCTTAGACAATTTTTAATGACGTTAGTTCCAAACTAAAAGAATTAGATAGTTTTCCAAAAAAAAAAAGTTTTTCACTGTATGAAATGGTTTTGAAAAATTTTTTTAAAAAGACAATTTTTTTTCAATAATGTTCACTTTTAGTACGTAACAAAACTTTCTTAGACAATTTTTAATGACGTTCGTTCCAAACTACAAGAATTAGATAGTTTCGCAAAAAAAAATTATTTTTTACTGTATGAAATGTTTTTGAAAAATATTTGAAAAATTTTTTTGAAAAGACAATTTTTTTTCAATAATGTTCACTTTTAGTACGTAAATAAACATTCTTAGACAATTTTTAATGACGTTAGTTCCAAACTAAAAGAATTAGATAGTTTCGCAAAAAAAAATTATTTTTCACTGTATGAAATGTCTTAGAAAAACTTCTGAAAAATTTCTTTGAAAAGACAATTTTTTTTCAATAATGTTCACTTTTAGTACGTAAATAAACTTTCTTAGACAATTTTTAATGACGTTAGTTCCAAACTAAAAGAATTAGATAGTTTCGCAAAAAAAAATTATTTTTCACTGTATGAAATGTCTTAGAAAAATTTCTGAAAAATTTCTTTGAAAAGACAATTTTTTTTCAATAATGTTCACTTTTAGTACGTAAATAAACTTTCTTAGACAATTTTTAATGACGTTAGTTCCAAACTAAAAGAATTAGATAGATTCGCAAAAAAAAATTATTTTTCACTGTATGAAATGTCTTAGAAAAATTTCTGAAAAATTTCTTTGAAAAGACAATTTTTTTTCAATAATGTTCACTTTTAGTACGTAAAAAAACTTTCTTAGACAATTTTTAATGACGTTAGTTCCAAACTAAAGGAATTAGATAGTTTCGCAAAAAAAATTTATTTTTCACTGTATGAAATGTCTTAGAAAAACTTTTGAAAAATTTTTTTAAAAACACAATTTTTTTTCGATAATGTTCACTTTTAGTACGTAAAAAAACTTTCTTAGACAATTTTTAATGACGTTAGTTCCAAACTAAAAGAATTAGATAGTTTCGCAAAAAAAAATTATTTTTCACTGTATGAAATGTCCTTGAAAAATTTTTGAAAAATTTTTTTGAAAAGACAATTTTTTTTCAATAATGTTCACTTTTAGTACGTAAATAAACTTTCTTAGACAATTTTTAATGACGTTAGTTCCAAACTAAAAGAATTAGATAGTTTCGCAAAAAAAAATTAATTTTCACTGTATGAAATGTCTTAGAAAAATTTCTGAAAAATTTCTTTGAAAAGACAATTTTTTTTCAATAATGTTCACTTTTAGTACGTAAATAAACTTTCTTAGACAATTTTTAATGATGTTAGTTCCAAACTAAAAGAATTAGATAGTTTCGCAAAAAAAAATTATTTTTCACTGTATGAAATGTCTTAGAAAAATTTCTGAAAAATTTCTTTGAAAAGACAATTTTTTTTCAATAATGTTCACTTTTAGTACGTAAAAAAACTTTCTTAGACAATTTTTAATGACGTTAGTTCCAAACTAAAGGAATTAGATAGTTTCGCAAAAAAAATTTATTTTTCACTGTATGAAATGTCTTAGAAAAACTTTTGAAAAATTTTTTTGAAAACACAATTTTTTTTCGATAATGTTCACTTTTAGTACGTAAAAAAAGTTTCTTAGACAATTTTTAATGACGTTAGTTCCAAACTAAAAGAATTAGATAGTTTTGCAAAAAAAAAAAGTTTTTCACTCTATGAAATGTTTTTAAAAAATTTTTTTGAAAAGACAATTTTTTTTCAATAATGTTCACTTTTAGTACGTTACAAAACTTCCTTAGACAATTTTTAATGACGTTAGTTCCAAACTAAAAGAATTAGATAGTTTCGCAAAAAAAAATTATTTTTTACTGTATGAAATGTCCTTGAAAAATTTTTGAAAAATTTTTTTGAAAAGACAATTTTTTTTCAATAATGTTCACTTTTAGTACGTAAATAAACTTTCTTAGACAATTTTTAATGACGTTTGTTCCAAACTAAAAGAATTAGATAGTTTCGCAAAAAAAAATTAGTTTTCACTGTATGAAATGTCTTAGAAAAATTTCTGAAAAATTTCTTTGATAAGACAATTTTTTTTCAATAATGTTCACTTTTAGTACGTAAAAAAACTTTTTTAGACAATTTTTAATGACGTTAGTTCCAAACTAAAAGAATTAGATAGTTTTCCAAAAAAAAAAAGTTTTTCACTGTATGAAATGGTTTTGAAAAATTTTTTTAAAAAGACAATTTTTTTTCAATAATGTTCACTTTTAGTACGTAACAAAACTTTCTTAGACAATTTTTAATGACGTTCGTTCCAAACTACAAGAATTAGATAGTTTCGCAAAAAAAAATTATTTTTTACTGTATGAAATGTTTTTGAAAAATATTTGAAAAATTTTTTTGAAAAGACAATTTTTTTTCAATAATGTTCACTTTTAGTACGTAAATAAACATTCTTAGACAATTTTTAATGACGTTAGTTCCAAACTAAAAGAATTAGATAGTTTCGCAAAAAAAAATTATTTTTCACTGTATGAAATGTCTTAGAAAAACTTCTGAAAAATTTCTTTGAAAAGACAATTTTTTTTCAATAATGTTCACTTTTAGTACGTAAATAAACTTTCTTAGACAATTTTTAATGACGTTAGTTCCAAACTAAAAGAATTAGATAGTTTCGCAAAAAAAAAATTATTTTTCACTGTATGAAATGTCTTAGAAAAATTTCTGAAAAATTTCTTTGAAAAGACAATTTTTTTTCAATAATGTTCACTTTTAGTACGTAAATAAACTTTTTTAGACAATTTTTAATGACGTTAGTTCCAAACTAAAAGAATTAGATAGATTCGCAAAAAAAAATTATTTTTCACTGTATGAAATGTCTTAGAAAAATTTCTGAAAAATTTCTTTGAAAAGACAATTTTTTTTCAATAATGTTCACTTTTAGTACGTAAAAAAACTTTCTTAGACAATTTTTAATGACGTTAGTTCCAAACTAAAGGAATTAGATAGTTTCGCAAAAAAAATTTATTTTTCACTGTATGAAATGTCTTAGAAAAACTTTTGAAAAATTTTTTTGAAAACACAATTTTTTTTCGATAATGTTCACTTTTAGTACGTAAAAAAACTTTCTTAGACAATTTTTAATGACGTTAGTTCCAAACTAAAAGAATTAGATAGTTTCGCAAAAAAAAATTATTTTTCACTGTATGAAATGTCCTTGAAAAATTTTTGAAAAATTTTTTTGAAAAGACAATTTTTTTTCAATAATGTTCACTTTTAGTACGTAAATAAACTTTCTTAGACAATTTTTAATGACGTTAGTTCCAAACTAAAAGAATTAGATAGTTTCGCAAAAAAAAATTAATTTTCACTGTATGAAATGTCTTAGAAAAATTTCTGAAAAATTTCTTTGATAAGACAATTTTTTTTCAATAATGTTCACTTTTAGTACGTAAAAAAACTTTCTTAGACAATTTTTAATGACGTTAGTTCCAAACTAAAAGAATTAGATAGTTTTCCGAAAAAAAAAAGTTTTTCACTGTATGAAATGGTTTTGAAAAATTTTTTTAAAAAGACAATTTTTTTTCAATAATGTTCACTTTTAGTACGTAACAAAACTTTCTTAGACAATTTTTAATGAAGTTCGTTCCAAACTAAAAGAATTAGATAGTTTCGCAAAAAAAAATTATTTTTTACTGTATGAAATGTTTTTGAAAAATTTTTGAAAAATTTTTTTGAAAAGACAATTTTTTTTCAATAATGTTCACTTTTAGTACGTAAATAAACTTTCTTAGACAATTTTTAATGACGTTAGTTCCAAACTAAAAGAATTAGATAGTTTCGCAAAAAAAAATTATTTTTCACTGTATGAAATGTCTTAGAAAAACTTCTGAAAAATTTCTTTGAAAAGACAATTTTTTTTCAATAATGTTCACTTTTAGTACGTAAATAAACTTTCTTAGACAATTTTTAATGACGTTAGTTCCAAACTAAAAGAATTAGATAGTTTCGCAAAAAAAAATTATTTTTCACTGTATGAAATGTCTTAGAAAAATTTCTGAAAAATTTCTTTGAAAAGACAATTTTTTTTCAATAATGTTCACTTTTAGTACGTAAATAAACTTTCTTAGACAATTTTTAATGACGTTAGTTCCAAACTAAAAGAATTAGATAGTTTCGCAAAAAAAAATTATTTTTCACTGTATGAAATGTCTTAGAAAAATTTCTGAAAAATTTCTTTGAAAAGACAATTTTTTTTCAATAATGTTCACTATTGGTTCGTAAAAAAACTTTCTTAGACAATTTTTAATGACATTAGTTCCAAACTAAAAGAATTAGATAGTTTCGCAAAAAAAAATTATTTTTCACTGTATGAAATGTCTTGGAAAAATTTTTTTAAAAATTCAATTTTTTTTCAATAATGTTCACTTTTAGTACGTAAATAAACTTTCTTAGACAATTTTTAATGACGTTAGTTCCAAACTAAAAAAATTAGATAGTTTCGCAAAAAAAAAATTATTTTTCACTGTATGAAATGTCTTGGAAAAAGTTTTTTGAAAAGACAATTTTTTTTCAATAATGTTCACTTTTAGTACGTAACAAAACTTCCTTAGACAATTTTTAATGACGTTAGTTCCAAACTAAAAGAATTAGATAGTTTCGCAAAAAAAAATTATTTTTCACTGTATGAAATGTCTTAGAAAAGTTTTTGAAAAATTTTTTTGAAAAGACAATTTTTTTTCAATTATGTTCACTTTTAGTACGTAAAAAAACTTTCTTAGACAATTTTTAATGACGTTAGTTCCAAACTAAAAGAATTAGATAGTTTCACAAAAAAAAATTATTTTTCACTGTATGAAATGTCTTGGAAATAGTTTTTTGAAAAGACAAGTTTTTTTCAATGATGTTCACTTTTAGTACGTAACAAAACTTTCTTAGACAATTTTTAATGACGTTAGTTCCAAACTAAAAGAATTAGATAGTTTCGCAAAAAAAAATTATTTTTCACGGTATGAAATGTCTTGGAAAAAGTTTTTTGAAAAGACAAGTTTTTTTCAATGATGTTCACTTTTAGTACGTAACAAAACTTTCTTAGACAATTTTTAATGACGTTAGTTCCAAACTAAAAGAATTAGATAGTTTCCCAAAAAAAATTTATTTTTTACTGTATGAAATGTCTTAGAAAAATTTTTGAAAAATTTTTTTGAAAAGACAATTTTTTTTCGATAATGTTCACTTTTAGTTCGTAAATAAACTTTCTTAGACAATTTTTAATGACGTTAGTTCCAAACTAAAAGAATTAGAGAGTTTTGCAAAAAAAATTATTTTTTACTGCATGAAATGTCTTGAAAAAGTTTTTGAGAAACTTTTGAAAAAGACAATTTTTTTTCAATAATGTTCACTATTGGTACGTAAAAAAACTTTCTTAGACAATTTTTAATGACATTAGTTCCAAACTAAAAGAATTAGATAGTTTCGCAAAAAAAAATTATTTTTCACTGTATGAAATGTCTTAGAAAGTTTTTGAAAAATTTTTTTGAAAACACAAATTTTTTTCGATAATGTTCACTTTTAGTACGTAAAAAAACTTTCTTAGACAATTTTTAATGACGTTAGTTCCAAACAAAAAGAATTAGATAGTTTCGCAAAAAAAATTATTTTTCACTGTATGAAATGTCTTGGAAAAATTTTTTTAAAAATTCAATTTTTTTTCAATAATGTTCACTTTTAGTACGTAAATAAACTTTCTTAGACAATTTTTAATGACGTTAGTTCCAAACTAAAAAAATTAGATAGTTTGGCAAAAAAAAAATTATTTTTCACTGTATGAAATGTCTTGGAAAAAGTTTTTTGAAAAGACAAGTTTTTTTCAATGATGTTCACTTTTAGTACGTAAAAAAACTTTCTTAGACAATTTTTAATGACGTTAGTTCCAAACAAAAAGAATTAGATAGTTTCGCAAAAAAAAATTATTTTTCACTGTATGAAATGTCTTGGAAATAGTTTTTTGAAAAGACAAGTTTTTTTCAATGATGTTCACTTTTAGTACGTAACAAAACTTTCTTAGACAATTTTTAATGACGTTAGTTCCAAACTAAAAGAATTAGATAGTTTCGCAAAAAAAAATTATTTTTCACTGTATGAAATGTCTTGGAAAAAGTTTTTTGAAAAGACAAGTTTTTTTCAATGATGTTCACTTTTAGTACGTAACAAAACTTTCTTAGACAATTTTTAATGACGTTAGTTTCAAACTAAAAGAATTAGATTGTTTCGCAAAAAAAAATTATTTTTCACTGTATGAAATGTCTTAGAAAAGTTTTTGAAAAATTTTTTTGAAAAGGCAATTTTTTTTTAATATTGTTCACTTTTAGTACGTAAAAAAACTTTCTTAGACAATTTTTAATGACGTTAGTTCCAAACTAAAAGAATTAGATAGTTTCGCAAAAAAAATTATTTTGCACAATATGAAATGTCTTGGAAAAATTTCTTTGAAAAGACAATTTTTTTTCAATAATGTTCACTTTTAGTACGTAAATAAACTTTCTTAGACAATTTTTAATGATGTTAGTTCCAAACTAAAAGAATTAGATAGTTTCGCAAAAAAAAATTATTTTTCACTGTATGAAATGTCTTAGAAAAATTTCTGAAAAATTTCTTTGAAAAGACAATTTTTTTTCAATAATGTTCACTTTTAGTACGTAAAAAAACTTTCTTAGACAATTTTTAATGACGTTAGTTCCAAACTAAAGGAATTAGATAGTTTCGCAAAAAAAATTTATTTTTCACTGTATGAAATGTCTTAGAAAAACTTTTGAAAAATTTTTTTGAAAACACAATTTTTTTTCGATAATGTTCACTTTTAGTACGTAAAAAAACTTTCTTAGACAATTTTTAATGACGTTAGTTCCAAACTAAAAGAATTAGATAGTTTTGCAAAAAAAAAAAGTTTTTCACTCTATGAAATGTTTTTAAAAAATTTTTTTGAAAAGACAATTTTTTTTCAATAATGTTCACTTTTAGTACGTTACAAAACTTCCTTAGACAATTTTTAATGACGTTAGTTCCAAACTAAAAGAATTAGATAGTTTCGCAAAAAAAAATTATTTTTCACTGTATGAAATGTCCTTGAAAAATTTTTGAAAAATTTTTTTGAAAAGACAATTTTTTTTCAATAATGTTCACTTTTAGTACGTAACAAAACTTTCTTAGACAATTTTTAATGACGTTCGTTCCAAACTACAAGAATTAGATAGTTTCGCAAAAAAAAATTATTTTTTACTGTATGAAATGTTTTTGAAAAATATTTGAAAAATTTTTTTGAAAAGACAATTTTTTTTCAATAATGTTCACTTTTAGTACGTAAATAAACATTCTTAGACAATTTTTAATGACGTTAGTTCCAAACTAAAAGAATTAGATAGTTTCGCAAAAAAAAATTATTTTTCACTGTATGAAATGTCTTAGAAAAACTTCTGAAAAATTTCTTTGAAAAGACAATTTTTTTTCAATAATGTTCACTTTTAGTACGTAAATAAACTTTCTTAGACAATTTTTAATGACGTTAGTTCCAAACTAAAAGAATTAGATAGTTTCGCAAAAAAAAATTATTTTTCACTGTATGAAATGTCTTAGAAAAATTTCTGAAAAATTTCTTTGAAAAGACAATTTTTTTTCAATAATGTTCACTTTTAGTACGTAAAAAAACTTTCTTAGACAATTTTTAATGACGTTAGTTCCAAACAAAAAGAATTAGATAGTTTCGCAAAAAAAATTATTTTTCACTGTATGAAATGTCTTGGAAAAATTTTTTTAAAAATTCAATTTTTTTTCAATAATGTTCACTTTTAGTACGTAAATAAACTTTCTTAGACAATTTTTAATGACGTTAGTTCCAAACTAAAAAAATTAGATAGTTTCGCAAAAAAAAAATTATTTTTCACTGTATGAAATGTCTTGGAAAAAGTTTTTTGAAAAGACAAGTTTTTTTCAATGATGTTCACTTTTAGTACGTAAAAAAACTTTCTTAGACAATTTTTAATGACGTTAGTTCCAAACAAAAAGAATTAGATAGTTTCGCAAAAAAAAATTATTTTTCACTGTATGAAATGTCTTGGAAATAGTTTTTTGAAAAGACAAGTTTTTTTCAATGATGTTCACTTTTAGTACGTAACAAAACTTTCTTAGACAATTTTTAATGACGTTAGTTCCAAACTAAAAGAATTAGATAGTTTCGCAAAAAAAAATTATTTTTCACGGTATGAAATGTCTTGGAAAAAGTTTTTTGAAAAGACAAGTTTTTTTCAATGATGTTCACTTTTAGTACGTAACAAAACTTTCTTAGACAATTTTTAATGACGTTAGTTTCAAACTAAAAGAATTAGATTGTTTCGCAAAAAAAAATTATTTTTCACTGTATGAAATGTCTTAGAAAAGTTTTTGAAAAATTTTTTTGAAAAGGCAATTTTTTTTTAATAATGTTCACTTTTAGTACGTAAAAAAACTTTCTTAGACAATTTTTAATGACGTTAGTTCCAAACTAAAAGAATTAGATAGTTTCGCAAAAAAAATTATTTTGCACAATATGAAATGTCTTGGAAAAATTTCTTTGAAAAGACAATTTTTTTTCAATAATGTTCACTTTTAGTACGTAAATAAACTTTCTTAGACAATTTTTAATGATGTTAGTTCCAAACTAAAAGAATTAGATAGTTTCGCAAAAAAAAATTATTTTTCACTGTATGAAATGTCTTAGAAAAATTTTTGAAAAATTTTTTTGAAAACACAATTTTTTTTCGATAATGTTCACTTTTAGTACGTAAAAAAACTTTCTTAGACAATTTTTAATGACGTTAGTTCCAAACTAAAAGAATTAGATAGTTTTGCAAAAAAAAAAAGTTTTTCACTCTATGAAATGTTTTTAAAAAATTTTTTTGAAAAGACAATTTTTTTTCAATAATGTTCACTTTTAGTACGTTACAAAACTTCCTTAGACAATTTTTAATGACGTTAGTTCCAAACTAAAAGAATTAGATAGTTTCGCAAAAAAAAATTATTTTTCACTGTATGAAATGTCCTTGAAAAATTTTTGAAAAATTTTTTTGAAAAGACAATTTTTTTTCAATAATGTTCACTTTTAGTACGTAACAAAACTTTCTTAGACAATTTTTAATGACGTTCGTTCCAAACTACAAGAATTAGATAGTTTCGCAAAAAAAAATTATTTTTTACTGTATGAAATGTTTTTGAAAAATATTTGAAAAATTTTTTTGAAAAGACAATTTTTTTTCAATAATGTTCACTTTTAGTACGTAAATAAACATTCTTAGACAATTTTTAATGACGTTAGTTCCAAACTAAAAGAATTAGATAGTTTCGCAAAAAAAAATTATTTTTCACTGTATGAAATGTCTTAGAAAAACTTCTGAAAAATTTCTTTGAAAAGACAATTTTTTTTCAATAATGTTCACTTTTAGTACGTAAATAAACTTTCTTAGACAATTTTTAATGACGTTAGTTCCAAACTAAAAGAATTAAATAGTTTCGCAAAAAAAAATTATTTTTCACTGTATGAAATGTCTTGAAAAAGTTTTTGAGAAACTTTTGAAAAAGACAATTTTTTTTCAATAATGTTCACTATTGGTACGTAAAAAAACTTTCTTAGACAATTTTTAATGACATTAGTTCCAAACTAAAAGAATTAGATAGTTTCGCAAAAAAAAATTATTTTTCACTGTATGAAATGTCTTAGAAAAGTTTTTGAAAAATTTTTTTGAAAACACAAATTTTTTTCGATAATGTTCACTTTAAGTACGTAAAAAAACTTTCTTAGACAATTTTTAATGACGTTAGTTCCAAACAAAAAGAATTAGATAGTTTCGCAAAAAATATTATTTTTCACTGTATGAAATGTCTTGGAAAAATTTTTTTAAAAATTCAATTTTTTTTCAATAATGTTCACTTTTAGTACGTAAATAAACTTTCTTAGACAATTTTTAATGACGTTAGTTCCAAACTAAAAAAATTAGATAGTTTCGCAAAAAAAAAATTATTTTTCACTGTATGAAATGTCTTGGAAAAAGTTTTTTGAAAAGACAAGTTTTTTTCAATGATGTTCACTTTTAGTACGTAAAAAAACTTTCTTAGACAATTTTTAATGACGTTAGTTCCAAACAAAAAGAATTAGATAGTTTCGCAAAAAAAAATTATTTTTCACTGTATGAAATGTCTTGGAAATAGTTTTTTGAAAAGACAAGTTTTTTTCAATGATGTTCACTTTTAGTACGTAACAAAACTTTCTTAGACAATTTTTAATGACGTTAGTTCCAAACTAAAAGAATTAGATAGTTTCGCAAAAAAAAATTATTTTTCACGGTATGAAATGTCTTGGAAAAATTTTTTGAAAAGACAAGTTTTTTTCAATGATGTTCACTTTTAGTACGTAACAAAACTTTCTTAGACAATTTTTAATGACGTTAGTTTCAAACTAAAAGAATTAGATTGTTTCGCAAAAAAAAATTATTTTTCACTGTATGAAATGTCTTAGAAAAGTTTTTGAAAAATTTTTTTGAAAAGGCAATTTTTTTTTAATAATGTTCACTTTTAGTACGTAAAAAAACTTTCTTAGACAATTTTTAATGACGTTAGTTCCAAACTAAAAGAATTAGATAGTTTCGCAAAAAAAATTATTTTGCACAATATGAAATGTCTTGGAAAAATTTCTTTGAAAAGACAATTTTTTTTCAATAATGTTCACTTTTAGTACGTAAATAAACTTTCTTAGACAATTTTTAATGATGTTAGTTCCAAACTAAAAGAATTAGATAGTTTCGCAAAAAAAAATTATTTTTCACTGTATGAAATGTCTTAGAAAAATTTCTGAAAAATTTCTTTGAAAAGACAATTTTTTTTCAATAATGTTCACTTTTAGTACGTAAAAAAACTTTCTTAGACAATTTTTAATGACGTTAGTTCCAAACTAAAGGAATTAGATAGTTTCGCAAAAAAAATTTATTTTTCACTGTATGAAATGTCTTAGAAAAACTTTTGAAAAATTTTTTTGAAAACACAATTTTTTTTCGATAATGTTCACTTTTAGTACGTAAAAAAACTTTCTTAGACAATTTTTAATGACGTTAGTTCCAAACTAAAAGAATTAGATAGTTTTGCAAAAAAAAAAAGTTTTTCACTCTATGAAATGTTTTTAAAAAATTTTTTTGAAAAGACAATTTTTTTTCAATAATGTTCACTTTTAGTACGTTACAAAACTTCCTTAGACAATTTTTAATGACGTTAGTTCCAAACTAAAAGAATTAGATAGTTTCGCAAAAAAAAATTATTTTTCACTGTATGAAATGTCCTTGAAAAATTTTTGAAAAATTTTTTTGAAAAGACAATTTTTTTTCAATAATGTTCACTTTTAGTACGTAACAAAACTTTCTTAGACAATTTTTAATGACGTTCGTTCCAAACTACAAGAATTAGATAGTTTCGCAAAAAAAAATTATTTTTTACTGTATGAAATGTTTTTGAAAAATATTTGAAAAATTTTTTTGAAAAGACAATTTTTTTTCAATAATGTTCACTTTTAGTACGTAAATAAACATTCTTAGACAATTTTTAATGACGTTAGTTCCAAACTAAAAGAATTAGATAGTTTCGCAAAAAAAAATTATTTTTCACTGTATGAAATGTCTTAGAAAAACTTCTGAAAAATTTCTTTGAAAAGACAATTTTTTTTCAATAATGTTCACTTTTAGTACGTAAATAAACTTTCTTAGACAATTTTTAATGACGTAAGTTCCAAACTAAAAGAATTAGATAGTTTCGCAAAAAAAAATTATTTTTCACTGTATGAAATGTCTTAGAAAAATTTCTGAAAAATTTCTTTGAAAAGACAATTTTTTTTCAATAATGTTCACTTTTAGTACGTAAAAAAACTTTCTTAGACAATTTTTAATGACGTTAGTTCCAAACAAAAAGAATTAGATAGTTTCGCAAAAAAAATTATTTTTCACTGTATGAAATGTCTTGGAAAATTTTTTTTAAAAATTCAATTTTTTTTCAATAATGTTCACTTTTAGTACGTAAATAAACTTTCTTAGACAATTTTTAATGACGTTAGTTCCAAACTAAAAAAATTAGATAGTTTCGCAAAAAAAAAATTATTTTTCACTGTATGAAATGTCTTGGAAAAAGTTTTTTGAAAAGACAAGTTTTTTTCAATGATGTTCACTTTTAGTACGTAAAAAAACTTTCTTAGACAATTTTTAATGACGTTAGTTCCAAACAAAAAGAATTAGATAGTTTCGCAAAAAAAAATTATTTTTCACTGTATGAAATGTCTTGGAAATAGTTTTTTGAAAAGACAAGTTTTTTTCAATGATGTTCACTTTTAGTACGTAACAAAACTTTCTTAGACAATTTTTAATGACGTTAGTTCCAAACTAAAAGAATTAGATAGTTTCGCAAAAAAAAATTATTTTTCACGGTATGAAATGTCTTGGAAAAAGTTTTTTGAAAAGACAAGTTTTTTTCAATGATGTTCACTTTTAGTACGTAACAAAACTTTCTTAGACAATTTTTAATGACGTTAGTTTCAAACTAAAAGAATTAGATTGTTTCGCAAAAAAAAATTATTTTTCACTGTATGAAATGTCTTAGAAAAGTTTTTGAAAAATTTTTTTGAAAAGGCAATTTTTTTTTAATAATGTTCACTTTTAGTACGTAAAAAAACTTTCTTAGACAATTTTTAATGACGTTAGTTCCAAACTAAAAGAATTAGATAGTTTCGCAAAAAAAAATTATTTTGCACAATATGAAATGTCTTGGAAAAATTTTTTTGAAAAGACAATTTTTTTGCAATAATGTTCACTTTTAGTACGTAACAAAACTTCCTTAGATGATTTTTAATGACGTTAGTTCCAAACTAAAAGAATTAGATAGTTTCGCAAAAAAAAATTATTTTTCACTGTATGAAATGTCTTAAAAAAGTTTTTGAAAAATTTTTTTGAAAAGACAATTTTTTTTCAATAATGTTCACTTTTAGTACGTAAAAAAACTTTCTTAGACAATTTTTAATGACGTTAGTTCCAAACTAAAAGAATTAGGTAGTTTCGCAAAAAAAAATTATTTTTCACTGTATGAAATGTCTTGGAAAAATTTTTTTGAAAAGACAATTTTTTTTCAATAATGTTCACTTTTAGTACGTAACAAAACTTCCTTAGATGATTTTTAATGACGTTAGTTCCAAACTAAAAGAATTAGATAGTTTCGCAAAAAAAAATTATTTTTCACTGTATGAAATGTCTTAGAAAAAATTTTGAAAAATTTGTTTGAAAACACAATTTTTTTTCGATAATGTTCACTTTTAGTACGTAAAAAAACTTTCTTAGACAATTTTTAATGACGTTAGTTCCAAACTAAAAGAATTAGATAGTTTCGCAAAAAAAAATTATTTTTCACTGTATGAAATGTCTTGGAAAAATTTTTTTAAAAAGACATTTTTTTTTTTCAATAATGTTCACTTTTAGTACGTAAAAAAACTTTCTTAGACAATTTTTAATGACGTTAGTTCCAAACTAAAAGAATTAGATAGTTTCGCAAAAAAAAATTAATTTTCACTGTATGAAATGTCTTAGAAAAATTTCTGAAAAATTTCTTTGATAAGACAACTTTTTTTCAATAATGTTCACTTTTAGTACGTAAAAAAACTTTCTTAGACAATTTTTAATGACGTTAGTTCCAAACTAAAAGAATTAGATAGTTTTCCAAAAAAAAAAAGTTTTTCACTGTATGAAATGGTTTTGAAAAATTTTTTTAAAAAGACAATTTTTTTTCAATAATGTTCACTTTTAGTACGTAAAAAAACTTTCTTAGACAATTTTTAATGACGTTAGTTCCAAACTAAAAGAATTAGATAGTTTCGCAAAAAAAAATTATTTTTCACTGTATGAAATGTCTTGGAAATAGTTTTTTGAAAAGACAAGTTTTTTTCAATGATGTTCACTTTTAGTACGTAACAAAACTTTCTTAGACAATTTTTAATGACGTTAGTTCCAAACTAAAAGAATTAGATAGTTTCGCAAAAAAAAATTATTTTTCACGGTATGAAATGTCTTGGAAAAAGTTTTTTGAAAAGACAAGTTTTTTTCAATGATGTTCACTTTTAGTACGTAACAAAACTTTCTTAGACAATTTTTAATGACGTTAGTTCCAAACTAAAAGAATTAGATAGTTTCCCAAAAAAAAATTATTTTTTACTGTATGAAATGTCTTAGAAAAATTTTTGAAAAATTTTTTTGAAAAGACAATTTTTTTTCGATAATGTTCACTTTTAGTTCGTAAATAAACTTTCTTAGACAATTTTTAATGACGTTAGTTCCAAACTAAAAGAATTAGAGAGTTTTGCAAAAAAAATTATTTTTTACTGCATGAAATGTCTTGAAAAAGTTTTTGAGAAACTTTTGAAAAAGACAATTTTTTTTCAATAATGTTCACTATTGGTACGTAAAAAAACTTTCTTAGACAATTTTTAATGACATTAGTTCCAAACTAAAAGAATTAGATAGTTTCGCAAAAAAAAATTATTTTTCACTGTATGAAATGTCTTAGAAAAGTTTTTGAAAAATTTTTTTGAAAACACAAATTTTTTTCGATAATGTTCACTTTTAGTACGTAAAAAAACTTTCTTAGACAATTTTTAATGACGTTAGTTCCAAACAAAAAGAATTAGATAGTTTCGCAAAAAAAATTATTTTTCACTGTATGAAATGTCTTGGAAAAATTTTTTTAAAAATTCAATTATTTTTCAATAATGTTCACTTTTAGTACGTAAAAAAACTTTCTTAGACAATTTTTAATGACGTTAGTTCCAAACTAAAAGAATTAGGTAGTTTCGCAAAAAAAAATTATTTTTCACTGTATGAAATGTCTTGGAAATAGTTTTTTGAAAAGACAAGTTTTTTTCAATGATGTTCACTTTTAGTACGTAACAAAACTTTCTTAGACAATTTTTAATGACGTTAGTTCCAAACTAAAAGAATTAGATAGTTTCGCAAAAAAAAATTATTTTGCACAGTATGAAATGTCTTGGAAAAATTTTTTTGAAAAGACAATTTTTTTTCAATAATGTTCACTTTTAGTACGTAACAAAACTTCCTTAGATGATTTTTAATGACGTTAGTTCCAAACTAAAAGAATTAGATAGTTTCGCAAAAAAAAATTATTTTTCACTGTATGAAATGTCTTAGAAAAAATTTTGAAAAATTTGTTTGAAAACACAATTTTTTTTCGATAATGTTCACTTTTAGTACGTAAAAAAACTTTCTTAGACAATTTTTAATGACGTTAGTTCCAAACAAAAAGAATTAGATAGTTTCGCAAAAAAAAATTATTTTTCACTGTATGAAATGTCTTGGAAAAAGTTTTTTAAAAAGACATTTTTTTTTTTCAATAATGTTCACTTTTAGTACGTAAAAAAACTTTCTTAGACAATTTTTAATGACGTTAGTTCCAAACTAAAAGAATTAGATAGTTTCGCAAAAAAAAATTATTTTTCACTGTATGAAATGTCTTAGAAAAATTTCTGAAAAATTTCTTTGATAAGACAACTTTTTTTCAATAATGTTCACTTTTAGTACGTAAAAAAACTTTCTTAGACAATTTTTAATGATGTTAGTTCCAAACTAAAAGAATTAGATAGTTTCGCAAAAAAAAATTATTTTTCACTGTATGAAATGTTTTAGAAAATTTTTGAAAAATTTTTTTGAAAAGACAATTTTTTTTCAATAATGTTCACTATTGGTTCGTAAAAAAACTTTCTTAGACAATTTTTAATGACATTAGTTCCAAACTAAAAGAATTAGATAGTTTCGCAAAAAAAAATTATTTTTCACTGTATGAAATGTCTTGGAAAAATTTTTTTAAAAATTCAATTTTTTTTCAATAATGTTCACTTTTAGTACGTAAATAAACTTTCTTAGACAATTTTTAATGACGTTAGTTCCAAACTAAAAAAATTAGATAGTTTCGCAAAAAAAAAATTATTTTTCACTGTATGAAATGTCTTGGAAAAAGTTTTTTGAAAAGACAATTTTTTTTCAATAATGTTCACTTTTAGTACGTAACAAAACTTCCTTAGACAATTTTTAATGACGTTAGTTCCAAACTAAAAGAATTAGATAGTTTCGCAAAAAAAAATTATTTTTCACTGTATGAAATGTCTTAGAAAAGTTTTTGAAAAATTTTTTTGAAAAGACAATTTTTTTTCAATTATGTTCACTTTTAGTACGTAAAAAAACTTTCTTAGACAATTTTAAATGACGTTAGTTCCAAACTAAAAGAATTAGATAGTTTCACAAAAAAAAATTATTTTTCACTGTATGAAATGTCTTGGAAATAGTTTTTTGAAAAGACAAGTTTTTTTCAATGATGTTCACTTTTAGTACGTAACAAAACTTTCTTAGACAATTTTTAATGACGTTAGTTCCAAACTAAAAGAATTAGATAGTTTCGCAAAAAAAAATTATTTTTCACGGTATGAAATGTCTTGGAAAAAGTTTTTTGAAAAGACAAGTTTTTTTCAATGATGTTCACTTTTAGTACGTAACAAAACTTTCTTAGACAATTTTTAATGACGTTAGTTTCAAACTAAAAGAATTAGATTGTTTCGCAAAAAAAAATTATTTTTCACTGTATGAAATGTCTTAGAAAAGTTTTTGAAAAATTTTTTTGAAAAGGCAATTTTTTTTTAATAATGTTCACTTTTAGTACGTAAAAAAACTTTCTTAGACAATTTTTAATGACGTTAGTTCCAAACTAAAAGAATTAGATAGTTTCGCAAAAAAAAATTATTTTGCACAATATGAAATGTCTTGGAAAAATTTTTTTGAAAAGACAATTTTTTTGCAATAATGTTCACTTTTAGTACGTAACAAAACTTCCTTAGATGATTTTTAATGACGTTAGTTCCAAACTAAAAGAATTAGATAGTTTCGCAAAAAAAAATTATTTTTCACTGTATGAAATGTCTTAAAAAAGTTTTTGAAAAATTTTTTTGAAAAGACAATTTTTTTTCAATAATGTTCACTTTTAGTACGTAAAAAAACTTTCTTAGACAATTTTTAATGACGTTAGTTCCAAACTAAAAGAATTAGGTAGTTTCGCAAAAAAAAATTATTTTTCACTGTATGAAATGTCTTGGAAAAATTTTTTTGAAAAGACAATTTTTTTTCAATAATGTTCACTTTTAGTACGTAACAAAACTTCCTTAGATGATTTTTAATGACGTTAGTTCCAAACTAAAAGAATTAGATAGTTTCGCAAAAAAAAATTATTTTTCACTGTATGAAATGTCTTAGAAAAAATTTTGAAAAATTTGTTTGAAAACACAATTTTTTTTCGATAATGTTCACTTTTAGTACGTAAAAAAACTTTCTTAGACAATTTTTAATGACGTTAGTTCCAAACTAAAAGAATTAGATAGTTTCGCAAAAAAAAATTATTTTTCACTGTATGAAATGTCTTGGAAAAATTTTTTTAAAAAGACATTTTTTTTTTTCAATAATGTTCACTTTTAGTACGTAAAAAAACTTTCTTAGACAATTTTTAATGACGTTAGTTCCAAACTAAAAGAATTAGATAGTTTCGCAAAAAAAAATTAATTTTCACTGTATGAAATGTCTTAGAAAAATTTCTGAAAAATTTCTTTGATAAGACAACTTTTTTTCAATAATGTTCACTTTTAGTACGTAAAAAAACTTTCTTAGACAATTTTTAATGACGTTAGTTCCAAACTAAAAGAATTAGATAGTTTTCCAAAAAAAAAAAGTTTTTCACTGTATGAAATGGTTTTGAAAAATTTTTTTAAAAAGACAATTTTTTTTCAATAATGTTCACTTTTAGTACGTAAAAAAACTTTCTTAGACAATTTTTAATGACGTTAGTTCCAAACTAAAAGAATTAGATAGTTTCGCAAAAAAAAATTATTTTTCACTGTATGAAATGTCTTGGAAATAGTTTTTTGAAAAGACAAGTTTTTTTCAATGATGTTCACTTTTAGTACGTAACAAAACTTTCTTAGACAATTTTTAATGACGTTAGTTCCAAACTAAAAGAATTAGATAGTTTCGCAAAAAAAAATTATTTTTCACGGTATGAAATGTCTTGGAAAAAGTTTTTTGAAAAGACAAGTTTTTTTCAATGATGTTCACTTTTAGTACGTAACAAAACTTTCTTAGACAATTTTTAATGACGTTAGTTCCAAACTAAAAGAATTAGATAGTTTCCCAAAAAAAAATTATTTTTTACTGTATGAAATGTCTTAGAAAAATTTTTGAAAAATTTTTTTGAAAAGACAATTTTTTTTCGATAATGTTCACTTTTAGTTCGTAAATAAACTTTCTTAGACAATTTTTAATGACGTTAGTTCCAAACTAAAAGAATTAGAGAGTTTTGTAAAAAAAATTATTTTTTACTGCATGAAATGTCTTGAAAAAGTTTTTGAGAAACTTTTGAAAAAGACAATTTTTTTTCAATAATGTTCACTATTGGTACGTAAAAAAACTTTCTTAGACAATTTTTAATGACATTAGTTCCAAACTAAAAGAATTAGATAGTTTCGCAAAAAAAAATTATTTTTCACTGTATGAAATGTCTTAGAAAAGTTTTTGAAAAATTTTTTTGAAAACACAAATTTTTTTCGATAATGTTCACTTTTAGTACGTAAAAAAACTTTCTTAGACAATTTTTAATGACGTTAGTTCCAAACAAAAAGAATTAGATAGTTTCGCAAAAAAAATTATTTTTCACTGTATGAAATGTCTTGGAAAAATTTTTTTAAAAATTCAATTTTTTTTCAATAATGTTCACTTTTAGTACGTAAAAAAACTTTCTTAGACAATTTTTAATGACGTTAGTTCCAAACTAAAAGAATTAGGTAGTTTCGCAAAAAAAAATTATTTTTCACTGTATGAAATGTCTTGGAAATAGTTTTTTGAAAAGACAAGTTTTTTTCAATGATGTTCACTTTTAGTACGTAACAAAACTTTCTTAGACAATTTTTAATGACGTTAGTTCCAAACTAAAAGAATTAGATAGTTTCGCAAAAAAAAATTATTTTGCACAGTATGAAATGTCTTGGAAAAATTTTTTTGAAAAGACAATTTTTTTTCAATAATGTTCACTTTTAGTACGTAACAAAACTTCTTTAGATGATTTTTAATGACGTTAGTTCCAAACTAAAAGAATTAGATAGTTTCGCAAAAAAAAATTATTTTTCACTGTATGAAATGTCTTAGAAAAAATTTTGAAAAATTTGTTTGAAAACACAATTTTTTTTCGATAATGTTCACTTTTAGTACGTAAAAAAACTTTCTTAGACAATTTTTAATGACGTTAGTTCCAAACAAAAAGAATTAGATAGTTTCGCAAAAAAAAATTATTTTTCACTGTATGAAATGTCTTGGAAAAAGTTTTTTAAAAAGACATTTTTTTTTTTCAATAATGTTCACTTTTAGTACGTAAAAAAACTTTCTTAGACAATTTTTAATGACGTTAGTTCCAAACTAAAAGAATTAGATAGTTTCGCAAAAAAAAATTATTTTTTACTGTATGAAATGTCTTAGAAAAATTTCTGAAAAATTTCTTTGATAAGACAACTTTTTTTCAATAATGTTCACTTTTAGTACGTAAAAAAACTTTCTTAGACAATTTTTAATGATGTTAGTTCCAAACTAAAAGAATTAGATAGTTTCGCAAAAAAAAATTATTTTTCACTGTATGAAATGTTTTAGAAAATTTTTGAAAAATTTTTTTGAAAAGACAATTTTTTTTCAATAATGTTCACTATTGGTTCGTAAAAAAACTTTCTTAGACAATTTTTAATGACATTAGTTCCAAACTAAAAGAATTAGATAGTTTCGCAAAAAAAAATTATTTTTCACTGTATGAAATGTCTTGGAAAAATTTTTTTAAAAATTCAATTTTTTTTCAATAATGTTCACTTTTAGTACGTAAATAAACTTTCTTAGACAATTTTTAATGACGTTAGTTCCAAACTAAAAAAATTAGATAGTTTCGCAAAAAAAAAATTATTTTTCACTGTATGAAATGTCTTGGAAAAAGTTTTTTGAAAAGACAATTTTTTTTCAATAATGTTCACTTTTAGTACGTAACAAAACTTCCTTAGACAATTTTTAATGACGTTAGTTCCAAACTAAAAGAATTAGATAGTTTCGCAAAAAAAAATTATTTTTCACTGTATGAAATGTCTTAGAAAAGTTTTTGAAAAATTTTTTTGAAAAGACAATTTTTTTTCAATTATGTTCACTTTTAGTACGTAAAAAAACTTTCTTAGACAATTTTTAATGACGTTAGTTCCAAACTAAAAGAATTAGATAGTTTCACAAAAAAAAATTATTTTTCACTGTATGAAATGTCTTGGAAATAGTTTTTTGAAAAGACAAGTTTTTTTCAATGATGTTCACTTTTAGTACGTAACAAAACTTTCTTAGACAATTTTTAATGACGTTAGTTCCAAACTAAAAGAATTAGATAGTTTCGCAAAAAAAAATTATTTTTCACGGTATGAAATGTCTTGGAAAAAGTTTTTTGAAAAGACAAGTTTTTTTCAATGATGTTCACTTTTAGTACGTAACAAAACTTTCTTAGACAATTTTTAATGACGTTAGTTCCAAACTAAAAGAATTAGATAGTTTCCCAAAAAAAATTTATTTTTTACTGTATGAAATGTCTTAGAAAAATTTTTGAAAAATTTTTTTGAAAAGACAATTTTTTTTCGATAATGTTCACTTTTAGTTCGTAAATAAACTTTCTTAGACAATTTTTAATGACGTTAGTTCCAAACTAAAAGAATTAGAGAGTTTTGCAAAAAAAATTATTTTTTACTGCATGAAATGTCTTGAAAAAGTTTTTGAGAAACTTTTGAAAAAGACAATTTTTTTTCAATAATGTTCACCATTGGTACGTAAAAAAACTTTCTTAGACAATTTTTAATGACATTAGTTCCAAACTAAACGAATTAGATAGTTTCGCAAAAAAAAATTATTTTTCACTGTATGAAATGTCTTAGAAAAGTTTTTGAAAAATTTTTTTGAAAACACAATTTTTTTCGATAATGTTCACTTTTAGTACGTAAAAAAACTTTCTTAGACAATTTTTAATGACGTTAGTTCCAAACAAAAAGAATTAGATAGTTTCGCAAAAAAAATTATTTTTCACTGTATGAAATGTCTTGGAAAAATTTTTTTAAAAATTCAATTTTTTTTCAATAATGTTCACTTTTAGTACGTAAATAAACTTTCTTAGACAATTTTTAATGACGTTAGTTCCAAACTAAAAAAATTAGATAGTTTCGCAAAAAAAAAATTATTTTTCACTGTATGAAATGTCTTGGAAAAAGTTTTTTGAAAAGACAAGTTTTTTTCAATGATGTTCACTTTTAGTACGTAAAAAAACTTTCTTAGACAATTTTTAATGACGTTAGTTCCAAACAAAAAGAATTAGATAGTTTCGCAAAAAAAAATTATTTTTCACTGTATGAAATGTCTTGGAAATAGTTTTTTGAAAAGACAAGTTTTTTTCAATGATGTTCACTTTTAGTACGTAACGAAACTTTCTTAGACAATTTTTAATGACGTTAGTTCCAAACTAAAAAAATTAGATAGTTTCGCAAAAAAAAATTATTTTTCACGGTATGAAATGTCTTGGAAAAAGTTTTTTGAAAAGACAAGTTTTTTTCAATGATGTTCACTTTTAGTACGTAACAAAACTTTCTTAGACAATTTTTAATGACGTTAGTTTCAAACTAAAAGAATTAGATTGTTTCGCAAAAAAAAATTATTTTTCACTGTATGAAATGTCTTAGAAAAGTTTTTGAAAAATTTTTTTGAAAAGGCAATTTTTTTTTAATAATGTTCACTTTTAGTACGTAAAAAAACTTTCTTAGACAATTTTTAATGACGTTAGTTCCAAACTAAAAGAATTAGATAGTTTCGCAAAAAAAATTATTTTGCACAATATGAAATGTCTTGGAAAAATTTCTTTGAAAAGACAATTTTTTTTCAATAATGTTCACTTTTAGTACGTAAATAAACTTTCTTAGACAATTTTTAATGACGTTAGTTCCAAACTAAAAGAATTAGATAGTTTCGCAAAAAAAAATTATTTTTCACTGTATGAAATGTCTTAGAAAAATTTCTGAAAAATTTCTTTGAAAAGACAATTTTTTTTCAATAATGTTCACTTTTAGTACGTAAATAAACTTTCTTAGACAATTTTTAATGACGTTAGTTCCAAACTAAAAGAATTAGATAGATTCGCAAAAAAAAATTATTTTTCACTGTATGAAATGTCTTAGAAAAATTTCTGAAAAATTTCTTTGAAAAGACAATTTTTTTTCAATAATGTTCACTTTTAGTACGTTACAAGACTTCCTTAGACAATTTTTAATGACGTTAGTTCCAAACTAAAAGAATTAGATAGTTTCGCAAAAAAAAATTAATTTTCACTGTATGAAATGTCTTAGAAAAATTTCTGAAAAATTTCTTTGATAAGACAATTTTTTTTCAATAATGTTCACTTTTAGTACGTAAAAAAACTTTCTTAGACAGTTTTTAATGACGTTAGTTCCAAACTAAAAGAATTAGATAGTTTTCCAAAAAAAAAAAGTTTTTCACTATATGAAATGGTTTTGAAAAATTTTTTTAAAAAGACAATTTTTTTTCAATAATGTTCACTTTTAGTACGTAACAAAACTTTCTTAGACAATTTTTAATGACGTTCGTTCCAAACTAAAAGAATTAGATAGTTTCGCAAAAAAAAATTATTTTTTACTGTATGAAATGTTTTTGAAAAATTTTTGAAAAATTTTTTTGAAAAGACAATTTTTTTTCAATAATGTTCACTTTTAGTACGTAAATAAACTTTCTTAGACAATTTTTAATGACGTTAGTTCCAAACTAAAAGAATTAGATAGTTTCGCAAAAAAAAATTATTTTTCACTGTATGAAATGTCTTAGAAAAACTTCTGAAAAATTTCTTTGAAAAGACAAGTTTTTTTCAATAATGTTCACTTTTAGTACGTAAATAAACTTTCTTAGACAATTTTTAATGACGTTAGTTCCAAACTAAAAGAATTAGATAGTTTCCCAAAAAAAAATTATTTTTCACGGTATGAAATGTCTTGGAAAAAGTTTTTTGAAAAGACAAGTTTTTTTCAATGATGTTCACTTTTAGTACGTAACAAAACTTTCTTAGACAATTTTTAATGACGTTAGTTCCAAACTAAAAGAATTAGATAGTTTCCTAAAAAAAAATTATTTTTTACTGTATGAAATGTCTTAGAAAAACTTTTGAAAAATTTTTTTGAAAAGACAATTTTTTTTCAATAATGTTCACTTTTAGTTCGTAAATAAACTTTCTTAGACAATTTTTAATGACGTTAGTTCCAAACTAAAAGAATTAGAGAGTTTTGCAAAAAAAAATATTTTTTACTGCATGAAATGTCTTGAAAAAGTTTTTGAGAAACTTTTGAAAAAGACAATTTTTTTCAATAATGTTCACTTTAGTACGTAAAAAAACTTTCTTAGACAATTTTTAATGACGTTAGTTTCAAACTAAAAGAATTAGATAGTTTCGCAAAAAAAAATTATTTTTCACTGTATGAAATGTCTTAGAAAAGTTTTTGAAAAATTTTTTTGAAAAGGCAATTTTTTTTCAATAATGTTCACTTTTAGTACGTAAAAAAACTTTCTTAGACAATTTTTAATGACGTTAGTTCCAAACCAAAAGAATTAGATAGTTTCGCAAATAAAAATTATTTTGCACAGTATGAAATGTCTTGGAAAAATTTTTTTGAAAAGACATTTTTTTTCAATAATGTTCACTTTTAGTACGTAACAAAACTTCCTTAGATGATTTTTAATGACGTTAGTTCCAAACTAAAAGAATTAGATAGTTTCGCAAAAAAAAATTATTTTTCACTGTATGAAATGTTTTTGAAAAATTTTTGAAAAATTTTTTTGAAAAGACAATTTTTTTTCAATAATGTTCACTTTTAGTACGTAAATAAACTTTCTTAGACAATTTTTAATGACGTTAGTTCCAAACTAAAAGAATTAGATAGTTTCGCAAAAAAAAATTAATTTTCACTGTATGAAATGTCTTAGAAAAATTTCTGAAAAATTTCTTTGATAAGACAATTTTTTTTCAATAATGTTCACTTTTAGTACGTAAAAAAACTTTCTTAGACAATTTTTAATGACGTTAGTTCCAAACTAAAAGAATTAGATAGTTTTCCAAAAAAAAAAAGTTTTTCACTGTATGAAATGGTTTTGAAAAATTTTTTTAAAAAGACAATTTTTTTTCAATAATGTTCACTTTTAGTACGTAACAAAACTTTCTTAGACAATTTTTAATGACGTTCGTTCCAAACTAAAAGAATTAGATAGTTTCGCAAAAAAAAATTATTTTTTACTGTATGAAATGTTTTTGAAAAATTTTTGAAAAATTTTTTTGAAAAGACAATTTTTTTTCAATAATGTTCACTTTTAGTACGTAAATAAACTTTCTTAGACAATTTTTAATGACGTTAGTTCCAAACTAAAAGAATTAGATAGTTTCGCAAAAAAAAATTATTTTTCACTGTATGAAATGTCTTAGAAAAACTTCTGAAAAATTTCTTTGAAAAGACAATTTTTTTTCAATAATGTTCACTTTTAGTACGTAAATAAACTTTCTTAGACAATTTTTAATGACGTTAGTTCCAAACTAAAAGAATTAGATAGTTTCCCAAAAAAAAATTATTTTTCACGGTATGAAATGTCTTGGAAAAAGTTTTTTGAAAAGACAAGTTTTTTTCAATGATGTTCACTTTTAGTACGTAACAAAACTTTCTTAGACAATTTTTAATGACGTTAGTTCCAAACTAAAAGAATTAGATAGTTTCCCAAAAAAAAATTATTTTTCACGGTATGAAATGTCTTGGAAAAAGTTTTTTGAAAAGACAAGTTTTTTTCAATGATGTTCACTTTTAGTTCGTAAATAAACTTTCTTAGACAATTTTTAATGACGTTAGTTCCAAACTAAAAGAATTAGAGAGTTTTGCAAAAAAAAATTATTTTTTACTGCATGAAATGTCTTGAAAAAGTTTTTGAGAAACTTTTGAAAAAGACAATTTTTTTCAATAATGTTCACTTTAGTACGTAAAAAAACTTTCTTAGACAATTTTTAATGACGTTAGTTTCAAACTAAAAGAATTAGATTGTTTCGCAAAAAAAAATTATTTTTCACTGTATGAAATGTCTTAGAAAAGTTTTTGAAAAATTTTTTTGAAAAGGCAATTTTTTTTCAATAATGTTCACTTTTAGTACGTAAAAAAACTTTCTTAGACAATTTTTAATGACGTTAGTTCCAAACTAAAAGAATTAGATAGTTTCGCAAAAAAAAATTATTTTGCACAGTATGAAATGTCTTGGAAAAATTTTTTTGAAAAGACAATTTTTTTTCAATAATGTTCACTTTTAGTACGTAACAAAACTTCCTTAGATGATTTTTAATGACGTTAGTTCCAAACTAAAAGAATTAGATAGTTTCGCAAAAAAAAATTATTTTTCACTGTATGAAATGTTTTTGAAAAATTTTTGAAAAATTTTTTTGAAAAGACAATTTTTTTTCAATAATGTTCACTTTTAGTACGTAAATAAACTTTCTTAGACAATTTTTAATGACGTTAGTTCCAAACTAAAAGAATTAGATAGTTTCGCAAAAAAAAATTATTTTTCACTGTATGAAATGTTTTAGAAAAATTTCTGAAAAATTTCTTTGAAAAGACAATTTTTTTTCAATAATGTTCACTTTTAGTACGTAAATAAACTTTCTTAGACAATTTTTAATGACGTTAGTTCCAAACTAAAAGAATTAGATAGATTCGCAAAAAAAAATTATTTTTCACTGTATGAAATGTCTTAGAAAAATTTCTGAAAAATTTCTTTGAAAAGACAATTTTTTTTCAATAATGTTCACTTTTAGTACGTTACAAAACTTCCTTAGACAATTTTTAATGACGTTAGTTCCAAACTAAAAGAATTAGATAGTTTCGCAAAAAAAAATTAATTTTCACTGTATGAAATGTCTTAGAAAAATTTCTGAAAAATTTCTTTGATAAGACAATTTTTTTTCAATAATGTTCACTTTTAGTACGTAAAAAAACTTTCTTAGACAATTTTTAATGACGTTAGTTCCAAACTAAAAAAATTAGATAGTTTTCCAAAAAAAAAAAGTTTTTCACTGTATGAAATGGTTTTGAAAAATTTTTTTAAAAAGACAATTTTTTTTCAATAATGTTCACTTTTAGTACGTAACAAAACTTTCTTAGACAATTTTTAATGACGTTCGTTCCAAACTAAAAGAATTAGATAGTTTCGCAAAAAAAAATTATTTTTTACTGTATGAAATGTTTTTGAAAAATTTTTGAAAAATTTTTTTGAAAAGACAATTTTTTTTCAATAATGTTCACTTTTAGTACGTAAATAAACTTTCTTAGACAATTTTTAATGACGTTAGTTCCAAACTAAAAGAATTAGATAGTTTCGCAAAAAAAAATTATTTTTCACTGTATGAAATGTCTTAGAAAAACTTCTGAAAAATTTCTTTGAAAAGACAATTTTTTTTCAATAATGTTCACTTTTAGTACGTAAATAAACTTTCTTAGACAATTTTTAATGACGTTAGTTCCAAACTAAAAGAATTAGATAGTTTCCCAAAAAAAAATTATTTTTCACGGTATGAAATGTCTTGGAAAAAGTTTTTTGAAAAGACAATTTTTTTCAATGATGTTCACTTTTAGTACGTAACAAAACTTTCTTAGACAATTTTTAATGACGTTAGTTCCAAACTAAAAGAATTAGATAGTTTCCTAAAAAGAAATTATTTTTTACTGTATGAAATGTCTTAGAAAAATTTTTGAAAAATTTTTTTGAAAAGACAATTTTTTTTCAATAATGTTCACTTTTAGTTCGTAAATAAACTTTCTTAGACAATTTTTAATGACGTTAGTTCCAAACTAAAAGAATTAGAGAGTTTTGCAAAAAAAATTATTTTATACTGCATGAAATGTCTTGAAAAAGTTTTTGAGAAACTTTTGAAAAAGACAATTTTTTTCAATAATGTTCACTTTAGTACGTAAAAAAACTTTCTTAGACAATTTTTAATGACGTTAGTTTCAAACTAAAAGAATTAGATTGTTTCGCAAAAAAAAATTATTTTTCACTGTATGAAATGTCTTAGAAAAGTTTTTGAAAAATTTTTTTGAAAAGGCAATTTTTTTTCAATAATGTTCACTTTTAGTACGTAAAAAAACTTTCTTAGACAATTTTTAATGACGTTAGTTCCAAACTAAAAGAATTAGATAGTTTCGCAAAAAAAA
This sequence comes from Aplidium turbinatum, assembly GCF_918807975.1. Lineage (NCBI taxonomy): Eukaryota > Metazoa > Chordata > Ascidiacea > Aplousobranchia > Polyclinidae > Aplidium > Aplidium turbinatum. The sequence goes on from NC_137475.1 coordinate 19,870,589, forward strand.
ATTATTTTGCACAGTATGAAATGTCTTGGAAAAATTTTTTTGAAAAGACAATTTTTTTTCAATAATGTTCACTTTTAGTACGTAACAAAACTTCCTTAGATGATTTTTAATGACGTTAGTTCCAAACTAAAAGAATTAGATAGTTTCGCAAAAAAAAATTATTTTTCACTGTATGAAATGTCTTAGAAAAACTTCTGAAAAATATCTTTGAAAAGACAATTTTTTTTCAATAATGTTCACTTTTAGTACGTAACAAAACTTTCTTAGACAATTTTTAATGACGTTAGTTCCAAACTAAAAGAATTAGATAGTTTCGCAAAAAAAAATTATTTTGCACAGTATGAAATGTCTTGGAAAAATTTTTTTGAAAAGACAATTTTTTTTCGATAATGTTCACTTTTAGTACGTAAAAAAACTTTCTTAGACAATTTTTAATGACGTTAGTTCCAAACAAAAAGAATTAGATAGTTTCGCAAAAAAAAATTATTTTTCACTGTATGAAATGTCTTAGAAAAAATTTTGAAAAATTTGTTTGAAAAGACAATTTTTTTTCAATAATGTTCACTTTTAGTACGTAAAAAAACTTTCTTAGACAATTTTTAATGACGTTAGTTCCAAACTAAAAGAATTAGATAGTTTCGCAAAAAAAAATTATTTTTCACTGTATGAAATGTCTTGGAAAAATTTTTTTAAAAAGACATTTTTTTTTTCAATAATGTTCACTTTTAGTACGTAAAAAAACTTTCTTAGACAATTTTTAATGACGTTAGTTCCAAACTAAAAGAATTAGATAGTTTTCCAAAAAAAAAAAGTTTTTCACTGTATGAAATGGTTTTGAAAAATTTTTTTAAAAAGACAATTTTTTTTCAATAATGTTCACTTTTAGTACGTAACAAAACTTTCTTAGACAATTTTTAATGACGTTCGTTCCAAACTAAAAGAATTAGATAGTTTCACAAAAAAAAATTATTTTTTACTGTATGAAATGTTTTTGAAAAATTTTTGAAAAATTTTTTTGAAAAGACAATTTTTTTTCAATAATGTTCAATTTTAGTACGTAAATAAACTTTCTTAGACAATTTTTAATGACGTTAGTTCCAAACTAAAAGAATGAGATAGTTTCGCAAAAAAAAGATTATTTTTCACTGTATGAAATGTCTTAGAAAAACTTCTGAAAAATTTCTTTGAAAAGACAATTTTTTTTCAATAATGTTCACTTTTAGTACGTAAATAAACTTTCTTAGACAATTTTTAATGACGTTAGTTCCAAACTAAAAGAATTAGATAGATTCGCAAAAAAAAATTATTTTTCACTGTATGAAATGTCTTAGAAAAATTTCTGAAAAATTTCTTTAAAAAGACAATTTTTTTTCAATAATGTTCACTTTTAGTACGTAAATAAACTTTCTTAGACAATTTTTAATGAGGTTAGTTCCAAACTAAAAGAATTAGATAGTTTCGCAAAAAAAAATTATTTTTCACTGTATGAAATGTCTTAGAAAAACTTTTGAAAAATTTTTTTGAAAACACAATTTTTTTTCGATAATGTTCACTTTTAGTACGTAAAAAAACTTTCTTAGACAATTTTTAATGACGTTAGTTCCAAACTAAAAGAATTACATAGTTTTGCAAAAAAAAAAAGTTATTCACTGTATGAAATGTTTTTAAAAAATTTTTTTGAAAAGACAATTTTTTTTCAATAATGTTCACTTTTAGTACGTTACAAAATTTCCTTAGACAATTTTTAATGACGTTAGTTCCAAACTAAAAGAATTAGATAGTTTCGCAAAAAGAAATTATTTTTCACTGTATGAAATGTCCTTGAAAAATTTTTGAAAAATTTTTTTGAAAAGACAATTTTTTTTCAATAATGTTCACTTTTAGTACGTAAATAAACTTTCTTAGACAATTTTTAATGACGTTAGTTCCAAACTAAAAGAATTAGATAGTTTCGCAAAAAAAAATTAATTTTCACTGTATGAAATGTCTTAGAAAAATTTCTGAAAAATTTCTTTGATAAGACAATTTTTTTTCAATAATGTTCACTTTTAGTACGTAAAAAAACTTTCTTAGACAATTTTTAATGACGTTAGTTCCAAACTAAAAGAATTAGATAGTTTTCCAAAAAAAAAAAGTTTTTCACTGTATGAAATGGTTTTGAAAAATTTTTTTAAAAAGACAATTTTTTTTCAATAATGTTCACTTTTAGTACGTAAATAAACTTTCTTAGACAATTTTTAATGACGTTAGTTCCAAACTAAAAGAATTAGATAGTTTCGCAAAAAAAAATTAATTTTCACTGTATGAAATGTCTTAGAAAAATTTCTGAAAAGTTTCTTTGATAAGACAATTTTTTTTCAATAATGTTCACTTTTAGTACGTAACAAAACTTTCTTAGACAATTTTTAATGACGTTAGTTCCAAACTAAAAGAATTAGATAGTTTCCTAAAAAGAAATTATTTTTTACTGTATGAAATGTCTTAGAAAAATTTTTGAAAAATTTTTTTGAAAAGACAATTTTTTTTCAATAATGTTCACTTTTAGTTCGTAAATAAACTTTCTTAGACAATTTTTAATGACGTTAGTTCCAAACTAAAAGAATTAGAGAGTTTTGCAAAAAAAATTATTTTATACTGCATGAAATGTCTTGAAAAAGTTTTTGAGAAACTTTTGAAAAAGACAATTTTTTTCAATAATGTTCACTTTAGTACGTAAAAAAACTTTCTTAGACAATTTTTAATGACGTTAGTTTCAAACTAAAAGAATTAGATTGTTTCGCAAAAAAAAATTATTTTTCACTGTATGAAATGTCTTAGAAAAGTTTTTGAAAAATTTTTTTGAAAAGGCAATTTTTTTTCAATAATGTTCACTTTTAGTACGTAAAAAAACTTTCTTAGACAATTTTTAATGACGTTAGTTCCAAACTAAAAGAATTAGATAGTTTCGCAAAAAAAAATTATTTTGCACAGTATGAAATGTCTTGGAAAAATTTTTTTGAAAAGACAATTTTTTTTCAATAATGTTCACTTTTAGTACGTAACAAAACTTCCTTAGATGATTTTTAATGACGTTAGTTCCAAACTAAAAGAATTAGATAGTTTCGCAAAAAAAAATTATTTTTCACTGTATGAAATGTCTTAGAAAAACTTCTGAAAAATATCTTTGAAAAGACAATTTTTTTTCAATAATGTTCACTTTTAGTACGTAACAAAACTTTCTTAGACAATTTTTAATGACGTTAGTTCCAAACTAAAAGAATTAGATAGTTTCGCAAAAAAAAATTATTTTGCACAGTATGAAATGTCTTGGAAAAATTTTTTTGAAAAGACAATTTTTTTTCGATAATGTTCACTTTTAGTACGTAAAAAAACTTTCTTAGACAATTTTTAATGACGTTAGTTCCAAACAAAAAGAATTAGATAGTTTCGCAAAAAAAAATTATTTTTCACTGTATGAAATGTCTTAGAAAAAATTTTGAAAAATTTGTTTGAAAAGACAATTTTTTTTCAATAATGTTCACTTTTAGTACGTAAAAAAACTTTCTTAGACAATTTTTAATGACGTTAGTTCCAAACTAAAAGAATTAGATAGTTTCGCAAAAAAAAATTATTTTTCACTGTATGAAATGTCTTGGAAAAATTTTTTTAAAAAGACATTTTTTTTTTCAATAATGTTCACTTTTAGTACGTAAAAAAACTTTCTTAGACAATTTTTAATGACGTTAGTTCCAAACTAAAAGAATTAGATAGTTTTCCAAAAAAAAAAAGTTTTTCACTGTATGAAATGGTTTTGAAAAATTTTTTTAAAAAGACAATTTTTTTTCAATAATGTTCACTTTTAGTACGTAACAAAACTTTCTTAGACAATTTTTAATGACGTTCGTTCCAAACTAAAAGAATTAGATAGTTTCACAAAAAAAAATTATTTTTTACTGTATGAAATGTTTTTGAAAAATTTTTGAAAAATTTTTTTGAAAAGACAATTTTTTTTCAATAATGTTCAATTTTAGTACGTAAATAAACTTTCTTAGACAATTTTTAATGACGTTAGTTCCAAACTAAAAGAATGAGATAGTTTCGCAAAAAAAAGATTATTTTTCACTGTATGAAATGTCTTAGAAAAACTTCTGAAAAATTTCTTTGAAAAGACAATTTTTTTTCAATAATGTTCACTTTTAGTACGTAAATAAACTTTCTTAGACAATTTTTAATGACGTTAGTTCCAAACTAAAAGAATTAGATAGATTCGCAAAAAAAAATTATTTTTCACTGTATGAAATGTCTTAGAAAAATTTCTGAAAAATTTCTTTAAAAAGTCAATTTTTTTTCAATAATGTTCACTTTTAGTACGTAAATAAACTTTCTTAGACAATTTTTAATGAGGTTAGTTCCAAACTAAAAGAATTAGATAGTTTCGCAAAAAAAAATTATTTTTCACTGTATGAAATGTCTTAGAAAAACTTTTGAAAAATTTTTTTGAAAACACAATTTTTTTTCGATAATGTTCACTTTTAGTACGTAAAAAAACTTTCTTAGACAATTTTTAATGACGTTAGTTCCAAACTAAAAGAATTACATAGTTTTGCAAAAAAAAAAAGTTATTCACTGTATGAAATGTTTTTAAAAAATTTTTTTGAAAAGACAATTTTTTTTCAATAATGTTCACTTTTAGTACGTTACAAAATTTCCTTAGACAATTTTTAATGACGTTAGTTCCAAACTAAAAGAATTAGATAGTTTCGCAAAAAGAAATTATTTTTCACTGTATGAAATGTCCTTGAAAAATTTTTGAAAAATTTTTTTGAAAAGACAATTTTTTTTCAATAATGTTCACTTTTAGTACGTAAATAAACTTTCTTAGACAATTTTTAATGACGTTAGTTCCAAACTAAAAGAATTAGATAGTTTCGCAAAAAAAAATTAATTTTCACTGTATGAAATGTCTTAGAAAAATTTCTGAAAAATTTCTTTGATAAGACAATTTTTTTTCAATAATGTTCACTTTTAGTACGTAAAAAAACTTTCTTAGACAATTTTTAATGACGTTAGTTCCAAACTAAAAGAATTAGATAGTTTTCCAAAAAAAAAAAGTTTTTCACTGTATGAAATGGTTTTGAAAAATTTTTTTAAAAAGACAATTTTTTTTCAATAATGTTCACTTTTAGTACGTAAATAAACTTTCTTAGACAATTTTTAATGACGTTAGTTCCAAACTAAAAGAATTAGATAGTTTCGCAAAAAAAAATTAATTTTCACTGTATGAAATGTCTTAGAAAAATTTCTGAAAAGTTTCTTTGATAAGACAATTTTTTTTCAATAATGTTCACTTTTAGTTCGTAAATAAACTTTCTTAGACAATTTTTAATAACGTTAGTTCCAAACTAAAAGAATTAGATAGTTTCGCAGAAAAAAATTATTTTTTAATGCATGAAATGTCTTGGAAAAGTTTTTGAAAAACTTTTGAAAAAGACAATTTTTTTCAATAATGTTCACTTTAGTACGTAAAAAAACTTTCTTAGACAATTTTTAATGACGTTAGTTTCAAACTAAAAGAATTAGATTGTTTCGCAAAAAAAAATTATTTTTCACTGTATGAAATGTTTTACAAAATTTTTGAAAAATTTTTTTGAAAAGACAATTTTTTTTCAATAATGTTCACTATTGGTACGTAAAAAAACTTTCTTAGACAATTTTTAATGACATTAGTTCCAAACTAAACGAATTAGATAGTTTCGCAAAAAAAAATTATTTTTCACTGTATGAAATGTCTTGGAAATAGTTTTTTGAAAAGACAATTTTTGTTCAATAATGTTCACTTTTGGTACGTAAAAAAACTTTCTTAGACAATTTTTAATGACGTTAGTTCCAAACTAAAAGAATTAGATAGTTTCGCAAAAAAAATTTATTTTTTACTGTATGAAATGTCTTAGAAAAACTTTTGAAAAATTTTTTTGAAAACACAATTTTTTTTCGATAATGTTCTCTTTTAGTACGTTTCTTAGACAATTTTTAATGACATTAGTTCCAAACTAAAAGAATTAGATAGTTTCGCAAAAAAAAATTATTTTTCACTCTAAGAAATGTCTTAGAAAAATTTTTTTGAAAAGACAATTTTTTTTCAATAATGTTCACTTTTAGTACGTAAATAAACTTTCTTAGACAATTTTTAATGACGTTAGTTCCAAACTAAAAGAATTAGATAGTTTGCCAAAAAAAATTTATTTTTTACTGTATGAAATGTCTTAGAAAAGTTTTTGAAAAATTTTTTTGAAAAGACAATTTTTTTTCAATAATGTTCACCTTTAGTTCGTAAATAAACTTTCTTAGACAATTTTTAATAACGTTAGTTCCAAACTAAAAGAATTAGATAGTTTCGCAGAAAAAAATTATTTTTTAATGCATGAAATGTCTTGGAAAAGTTTTTGAAAAATTTTTTTGAAAACACAAATTTTTTTCGATAATGTTCACTTTTAGTACGTAAAAAAACTTTCTTAGACAATTTTTAATGACGTTAGTTCCAAACAAAAAGAATTAGATAGTTTCGCAAAAAAAATTATTTTTCACTGTATGAAATGTCTTGGAAAAATTTTTTTAAAAATTCAATTTTTTTTAATAATGTTCACTTTTAGTACGTAAATAAACTTTCTTAGACAATTTTCAATGACGTTAGTTCCAAACTAAAAGAATTAGATAGTTTCGCAAAAAAAAAATGATTTTTCACTGTATGAAATGTCTTGGAAAAAGTTTTTTGAAAAGACAAGTTTTTTTCAATGATGTTCACTTTTAGTACGTAAAAAAACTTTCTTAGACAATTTTTAATGACATTTGTTCCAAACTAAAAGAATTAGATAGTTTCGCAAAAAAAAACTATTTTTCACTCTATGAAATGTCTTGGAAAAATTTTTTTGAAAAGACAATTTTTTTTCAATAATGTTCACTTTTAGTACGTAACAAAACTTCCTTAGACAATTTTTAATGACGTTAGTTCCAAACTAAAAGAATTAGATAGTTTCGCAAAAAAAAATTATTTTTCACTGTATGAAATGTCTTAGAAAAGTTTTTGAAAAATTTTTTTGAAAAGACAATTTTTTTTCAATAATGTTCACTTTTAGTACGTAAAAAAACTTTCTTAGACAATTTTTAATGACGTTCGTTCCAAACTAAAAGAATTAGATAGTTTCGCAAAAAAAATTATTTTTCACTGTATGAAATGTCTTGGAAATAGTTTGTTGAAAAGACAATTTTTTTTCAATAATGTTCACTTTTGGTACGTAAAAAAACTTTCTTAGACAATTTTTAATGACGTTAGTTCCAAACTAAAAGAATTAGATAGTTTTGCAAAAAAAAATTATTTTTCACTGTATGAAATGTCTTAGAAAAGTTTTTGAAAAATTTTTTTGAAAAGACAATTTTTTTTCAATAATGTTCACTTTTGGTACGTAAAAAAACTTTCTTAGACAATTTTTAATGACGTTAGTTCCAAACTAAAAGAATTAGATAGTTTTGCAAAAAAAATTATTTTTCACTGTATGAAATGTCTTAGAAAAGTTTTTGAAAAATTTTTTTGAAAAGGCAATTTTTTTTTAATAATGTTCACTTTTAGTACGTAAAAAAACTTTCTTAGACAATTTTTAATGACGTTAGTTCCAAACTAAAAGAATTAGATAGTTTCGCAAAAAAAAATTATTTTGCACAGTATGAAATGTCTTGGAAAAATTTTTTTGAAAAGACAATTTTTTTTCAATAATGTTCACTTTTAGTACGTAACAAAACTTCCTTAGATGATTTTTAATGACGTTAGTTCCAAACTAAAAGAATTAGATAGTTTCGCAAAAAAAAATTATTTTTCACTGTATGAAATGTTTTTGAAAAATTTTTGAAAAATTTTTTTGAAAAGACAATTTTTTTTCAATAATGTTCACTTTTAGTACGTAAATAAACTTTCTTAGACAATTTTTAATGACGTTAGTTCCAAACTAAAAGAATTAGATAGTTTCGCAAAAAAAAATTATTTTTCACTGTATGAAATGTCTTAGAAAAATTTCTGAAAAATTTCTTTGAAAAGACAATTTTTTTTCAATAATGTTCACTTTTAGTACGTAAATAAACTTTCTTAGACAATTTTTAATGACGTTAGTTCCAAACTAAAAGAATTAGATAGATTCGCAAAAAAAAATTATTTTTCACTGTATGAAATGTCTTAGAAAAATTTCTGAAAAATTTCTTTGAAAAGACAATTTTTTTTCAATAATGTTCACTTTTAGTACGTTACAAAACTTCCTTAGACAATTTTTAATGACGTTAGTTCCAAACTAAAAGAATTAGATAGTTTCGCAAAAAAAAATTAATTTTCACTGTATGAAATGTCTTAGAAGAATTTCTGAAAAATTTCTTTGATAAGACAATTTTTTTTCAATAATGTTTACTTTTAGTACGTAAAAAAACTTTCTTAGACAATTTTTAATGACGTTAGTTCCAAACTAAAAGAATTAGATAGTTTTCCAAAAAAAAAAAGTTTTTCACTGTATGAAATGGTTTTGAAAAATTTTTTTAAAAAGACAATTTTTTTTCAATAATGTTCACTTTTAGTACGTAACAAAACTTTCTTAGACAATTTTTAATGACGTTCGTTCCAAACTAAAAGAATTAGATAGTTTCGCAAAAAAAAATTATTTTTTACTGTATGAAATGTTTTTGAAAAATTTTTGAAAAATTTTTTTGAAAAGACAATTTTTTTTCAATAATGTTCACTTTTAGTACGTAAATAAACTTTCTTAGACAATTTTTAATGACGTTAGTTCCAAACTAAAAGAATTAGATAGTTTCGCAAAAAAAAATTATTTTTCACTGTATGAAATGTCTTAGAAAAACTTCTGAAAAATTTCTTTGAAAAGACAATTTTTTTTCAATAATGTTCACTTTTAGTACGTAAATAAACTTTCTTAGACAATTTTTAATGACGTTAGTTCCAAACTAAAAGAATTAGATAGTTTCCCAAAAAAAAATTATTTTTCACGGTATGAAATGTCTTGGAAAAAGTTTTTTGAAAAGACAATTTTTTTCAATGATGTTCAGTTTTAGTACGTAACAAAACTTTCTTAGACAATTTTTAATGACGTTAGTTCCAAACTAAAAGAATTAGATAGTTTCCTAAAAAAAAATTATTTTTTACTGTATGAAATGTCTTAGAAAAATTTTTGAAAAATTTTTTTGAAAAGACAATTTTTTTTCAATAATGTTCACTTTTAGTTCGTAAATAAACTTTCTTAGACAATTTTTAATGACGTTAGTTCCAAACTAAAAGAATTAGAGAGTTTTGCAAAAAAAATTATTTTATACTGCATGAAATGTCTTGAAAAAGTTTTTGAGAAACTTTTGAAAAAGACAATTTTTTTCAATAATGTTCACTTTAGTACGTAAAAAAACTTTCTTAGACAATTTTTAATGACGTTAGTTTCAAACTAAAAGAATTAGATTGTTTCGCAAAAAAAAATTATTTTTCACTGTATGAAATGTCTTAGAAAAGTTTTTGAAAAATTTTTTTGAAAAGACAATTTTTTTTCAATAATGTTCACTTTTAGTACGTAAAAAAACTTTCTTAGACAATTTTTAATGACGTTAGTTCCAAACTAAAAGAATTAGATAGTTTCGCAAAAAAAAATTATTTTGCACTGTATGAAATGTCTTGGAAAAATTTTTTTGAAAAGACAATTTTGTTTCAATAATGTTCACTTTTAGTACGTAACAAAACTTCCTTAGATGATTTTTAATGACGTTAGTTCCAAACTAAAAGAATTAGATAGTTTCGCAAAAAAAAATTATTTTTCACTGTATGAAATGTCTTAGAAAAAATTTTGAAAAATTTGTTTGAAAACACAATTTTTTTTCGATAATGTTCACTTTTAGTACGTAAAAAAACTTTCTTAGACAATTTTTAATGACGTTAGTTCCAAACAAAAAGAATTAGATAGTTTCGCAAAAAAAAATTATTTTTCACTGTATGAAATGTCTTGGAAAAATTTTTTTAAAAAGACATTTTTTTTTTCAATAATGTTCACTTTTAGTACGTAAAAAAACTTTCTTAGACAATTTTTAATGACGTTAGTTCCAAACTAAAAGAATTAGATAGTTTTCCAAAAAAAAAAAGTTTTTCACTGTATGAAATGGTTTTGAAAAATTTTTTTAAAAAGACAATTTTTTTTCAATAATGTTCACTTTTAGTACGTAACAAAACTTTCTTAGACAATTTTTAATGACGTTCGTTCCAAACTAAAAGAATTAGATAGTTTCACAAAAAAAAATTATTTTTTACTGTATGAAATGTTTTTGAAAAATTTTTGAAAAATTTTTTTGAAAAGACAATTTTTTTTCAATAATGTTCAATTTTAGTACGTAAATAAACTTTCTTAGACAATTTTTAATGACGTTAGTTCCAAACTAAAAGAATGAGATAGTTTCGAAAAAAAAGAGTATTTTTCACTGTATGAAATGTCTTAGAAAAACTTCTGAAAAATTTCTTTGAAAAGACAATTTTTTTTCAATAATGTTCACTTTTAGTACGTAAATAAACTTTCTTAGACAATTTTTAATGACGTTAGTTCCAAACTAAAAGAATTAGATAGATTTGCAAAAAAAAATTATTTTTCACTGTATGAAATGTCTTAGAAAAATTTCTGAAAAATTTCTTTAAAAAGACAATTTTTTTTCAATAATGTTCACTTTTAGTACGTAAATAAACTTTCTTAGACAATTTTTAATGAGGTTAGTTCCAAACTAAAAGAATTAGATAGTTTCGCAAAAAAAAATTATTTTTCACTGTATGAAATGTCTTAGAAAAACTTTTGAAAAATTTTTTTGAAAACACAATTTTTTTTCGATAATGTTCACTTTTAGTACGTAAAAAAACTTTCTTAGACAATTTTTAATGACGTTAGTTCCAAACTAAAAGAATTACATAGTTTTGCAAAAAAAAAAAGTTTTTCACTGTATGAAATGTTTTTAAAAAATTTTTTTGAAAAGACAATTTTTTTTCAATAATGTTCACTTTTAGTACGTTACAAAACTTCCTTAGACAATTTTTAATGACGTTAGTTCCAAACTAAAAGAATTAGATAGTTTCGCAAAAAGAAATTATTTTTCACTGTATGAAATGTCCTTGAAAAATTTTTGAAAAATTTTTTTGAAAAGACAATTTTTTTTCAATAATGTTCACTTTTAGTACGTAAATAAACTTTCTTAGACAATTTTTAATGACGTTAGTTCCAAACTAAAAGAATTAGATAGTTTCGCAAAAAAAAATTAATTTTCACTGTATGAAATGTCTTAGAAAAATTTCTGAAAAATTTCTTTGATAAGACAATTTTTTTTCAATAATGTTCACTTTTAGTACGTAAAAAAACTTTCTTAGACAATTTTTAATGACGTTAGTTCCAAACTAAAAGAATTAGATAGTTTTCCAAAAAAAAAAAGTTTTTCACTGTATGAAATGGTTTTGAAAAATTTTTTTAAAAAGACAATTTTTTTTCAATAATGTTCACTTTTAGTACGTAAATAAACTTTCTTAGACAATTTTTAATGACGTTAGTTCCAAACTAAAAGAATTAGATAGTTTCGCAAAAAAAAATTAATTTTCACTGTATGAAATGTCTTAGAAAAATTTCTGAAAAGTTTCTTTGATAAGACAATTTTTTTTCAATAATGTTCACTTTTGGTACGTAAAAAAACTTTCTTAGACAATTTTTAATGACATTAGTTCCAAACTAAAAGAATTAGATAGTTTCGCAAAAAAAAAAATTATTTTTCACTGTATGAAATGTCTTAGAAAAGTTTTTGAAAAATTTTTTTGAAAAGACAATTTTTTTTCAATAATGTTCACTTTTGGTACGTAAAAAAACTTTCTTAGACAATTTTTAATGACATTAGTTCCAAACTAAAAGAATTAGATAGTTTCGCAAAAAAAAAAATTATTTTTCACTGTATGAAATGTCTTGGAAAAATTTTTTTGAAAAGACAATTTTTTTTCAATAATGTTCACTTTTAGTACGTAAAAAAACTTTCTTAGACAATTTTTAATGACGTTAGTTCCAAACTAAAAGAATTAGATAGTTTCGCAAAAAAAATTATTTTTCACGGTATGAAATGTCTTGGAAAAAGTTTTTTGAAAAGACAAGTTTTTTTCAATGATGTTCACTTTTAGTACGTAACAAAACTTTCTTAGACAATTTTTAATGACGTTAGTTCCAAACTAAAAGAATTAGATAGTTTCCTAAAAAAAAATTATTTTTTACTGTATGAAATGTCTTAGAAAAATTTTTGAAAAAGTTTTTTGAAAAGACAAGTTTTTTTCAATAATGTTCACTTTTAGTACGTAAATAAACTTTCTTAGACAATTTTTAATGACGTTAGTTCCAAACTAAAAGAAATAGAGAGTTTTGCAAAAAAAATTATTTTTTACTGCATGAAATGTCTTGAAAAAGTTTTTGAGAAACTTTTGAAAAAGACAATTTTTTTCAATAATGTTCACTTTAGTACGTAAAAAAACTTTCTTAGACAATTTTTAATGACGTTAGTTTCAAACTAAAAGAATTAGATTGTTTCGCAAAAAAAAATTATTTTTCACTGTATGAAATGTCTTAGAAAAGTTTTTGAAAAATTTTTTTGAAAAGGCAATTTTTTTTTAATAATGTTCACTTTTAGTACGTAAAAAAACTTTCTTAGACAATTTTTAATGACGTTAGTTCCAAACTAAAAGAATTAGATAGTTTCGCAAAAAAAAATTATTTTGCACAGTATGAAATGTCTTGGAAAAATTTTTTTGAAAAGACAATTTTTTTTCAATAATGTTCACTTTTAGTACGTAACAAAACTTCCTTAGATGATTTTTAATGACGTTAGTTCCAAACTAAAAGAATTAGATAGTTTCGCAAAAAAAAATTATTTTTCACTGTATGAAATGTTTTTGAAAAATTTTTGAAAAATTTTTTTGAAAAGACAATTTTTTTTCAATAATGTTCACTTTTAGTACGTAAATAAACTTTCTTAGACAATTTTTAATGACGTTAGTTCCAAACTAAAAGAATTAGATAGTTTCGCAAAAAAAAATTATTTTTCACTGTATGAAATGTCTTAGAAAAATTTTTGAAAAATCTCTTTGAAAAGACAATTTTTTTTCAATAATGTTCACTTTTAGTACGTAAATAAACTTTCTTAGACAATTTTTAATGACGTTAGTTCCAAACTAAAAGAATTAGATAGATTCGCAAAAAAAAATTATTTTTCACTGTATGAAATGTCTTAGAAAAATTTCTGAAAAATTTCTTTGAAAATACAATTTTTTTTCAATAATGTTCACTTTTAGTACGTTACAAAACTTCCTTAGACAATTTTTAATGACGTTAGTTCCAAACTAAAAGAATTAGATAGTTTCGCAAAAAAAAATTATTTTTCACTGTATGAAATGTCTTAGAAAAATTTCTGAAAAATTTCTTTGATAAGACAATTTTTTTTCAATAATGTTTACTTTTAGTACGTAAAAAAACTTTCTTAGACAATTTTTAATGACGTTAGTTCCAAACTAAAAGAATTAGATAGTTTTCCAAAAAAAAAAAGTTTTTCACTGTATGAAATGGTTTTGAAAAATTTTTTTAAAAAGACAATTTTTTTTCAATAATGTTCACTTTTAGTACGTAACAAAACTTTCTTAGACAATTTTTAATGACGTTCGTTCCAAACTAAAAGAATTAGATAGTTTCGCAAAAAAAAATTATTTTTTACTGTATGAAATGTTTTTGAAAAATTTTTGAAAAATTTTTTTGAAAAGACAATTTTTTTTCAATAATGTTCACTTTTAGTACGTAAATAAACTTTCTTAGACAATTTTTAATGACGTTAGTTCCAAACTAAAAGAATTAGATAGTTTCGCAAAAAAAAATTATTTTTCACTGTATGAAATGTCTTAGAAAAACTTCTGAAAAATTTCTTTGAAGAGACAATTTTTTTTCAATAATGTTCACTTTTAGTACGTAAATAAACTTTCTTAGACAATTTTTAATGACGTTAGTTCCAAACTAAAAGAATTAGATAGTTTCCCAAAAAAAAATTATTTTTCACGGTATGAAATGTCTTGGAAAAAGTTTTTTGAAAAGACAATTTTTTTCAATGACGTTCACTTTTAGTACGTAACAAAACTTTCTTAGACAATTTTTAATGACGTTAGTTCCAAACTAAAAGAATTAGATAGTTTCCTAAAAAAAAATTATTTTTTACTGTATGAAATGTCTTAGAAAAATTTTTGAAAAATTTTTTTGAAAAGACAATTTTTTTTCAATAATGTTCACTTTTAGTTCGTAAATAAACTTTCTTAGACAATTTTTAATGACGTTAGTTCCAAACTAAAAGAATTAGAGAGTTTTGCAAAAAAAATTATTTTATACTGCATGAAATGTCTTGAAAAAGTTTTTGAGAAACTTTTGAAAAAGACAATTTTTTTCAATAATGTTCACTTTAGTACGTAAAAAAACTTTCTTAGACAATTTTTAATGACGTTAGTTTCAAACTAAAAGAATTAGATTGTTTCGCAAAAAAAAATTATTTTTCACTGTATGAAATGTCTTAGAAAAGTTTTTGAAAAATTTTTTTGAAAAGGCAATTTTTTTTCAATAATGTTCACTTTTAGTACGTAAAAAAACTTTCTTAGACAATTTTTAATGACGTTAGTTCCAAACTAAAAGAATTAGATAGTTTCGCAAAAAAAAATTATTTTGCACAGTATGAAATGTCTTGGAAAAATTTTTTTGAAAAGACAATTTTTTTTCAATAATGTTCACTTTTAGTACGTAACAAAACTTCCTTAGATGATTTTTAATGACGTTAGTTCCAAACTAAAAGAATTAGATAGTTTCGCAAAAAAAAATTATTTTTCACTGTATGAAATGTCTTAGAAAAACTTCTGAAAAATATCTTTGAAAAGACAATTTTTTTTCAATAATGTTCACTTTTAGTACGTAACAAAACTTTCTTAGACAATTTTTAATGACGTTAGTCCCAAACTAAAAGAATTAGATAGTTTCGCAAAAAAAAATTATTTTGCACAGTATGAAATGTCTTGGAAAAATTTTTTTGAAAAGACAATTTTTTTTCGATAATGTTCACTTTTAGTACGTAAAAAAACTTTCTTAGACAATTTTTAATGACGTTAGTTCCAAACAAAAAGAATTAGATAGTTTCGCAAAAAAAAATTATTTTTCACTGTATGAAATGTCTTAGAAAAAATTTTGAAAAATTTGTTTGAAAACACAATTTTTTTTCGATAATGTTCGCTTTTAGTACGTAAAAAAACTTTCTTAGACAATTTTTAATGACGTTAGTTCCAAACAAAAAGAATTAGATAGTTTCGCAAAAAAAAATTATTTTTCACTGTATGAAATGTCTTGGAAAAATTTTTTTAAAAAGACATTTTTTTTTTCAATAATGTTCACTTTTAGTACGTAAAAAAACTTTCTTAGACAATTTTTAATGACGTTAGTTCCAAACTAAAAGAATTAGATAGTTTTCCAAAAAAAAAAAGTTTTTCACTGTATGAAATGGTTTTGAAAAATTTTTTTAAAAAGACAATTTTTTTTCAATAATGTTCACTTTTAGTACGTAACAAAACTTTCTTAGACAATTTTTAATGACGTTCGTTCCAAACTAAAAGAATTAGATAGTTTCACAAAAAAAAATTATTTTTTACTGTATGAAATGTTTTTGAAAAATTTTTGAAAAATTTTTTTGAAAAGACAATTTTTTTTCAATAATGTTCAATTTTAGTACGTAAATAAACTTTCTTAGACAATTTTTAATGACGTTAGTTCCAAACTAAAAGAATGAGATAGTTTCGCAAAAAAAAGATTATTTTTCACTGTATGAAATGTCTTAGAAAAACTTCTGAAAAATTTCTTTGAAAAGACAATTTTTTTTCAATAATGTTCACTTTTAGTACGTAAATAAACTTTCTTAGACAATTTTTAATGACGTTAGTTCCAAACTAAAAGAATTAGATAGATTCGCAAAAAAAAATTATTTTTCACTGTATGAAATGTCTTAGAAAAATTTCTGAAAATTTCTTTAAAAAGACAATTTTTTTTCAATAATGTTCACTTTTAGTACGTAAATAAACTTTCTTAGACAATTTTTAATGAGGTTAGTTCCAAACTAAAAGAATTAGATAGTTTCGCAAAAAAAAATTATTTTTCACTGTATGAAATGTCTTAGAAAAACTTTTGAAAAATTTTTTTGAAAACACAATTTTTTTTCGATAATGTTCACTTTTAGTACGTAAAAAAACTTTCTTAGACAATTTTTAATGACGTTAGTTCCAAACTAAAAGAATTACATAGTTTTGCAAAAAAAAAAGTTTTTCACTGTATGAAATGTTTTTAAAAAATTTTTTTGAAAAGACAATTTTTTTTCAATAATGTTCACTTTTAGTACGTTACAAAACTTCCTTAGACAATTTTTAATGACGTTAGTTCCAAACTAAAAGAATTAGATAGTTTCGCAAAAAGAAATTATTTTTCACTGTATGAAATGTCCTTGAAAAATTTTTGAAAAATTTTTTTGAAAAGACAATTTTTTTTCAATAATGTTCACTTTTAGTACGTAAATAAACTTTCTTAGACAATTTTTAATGACGTTAGTTCCAAACTAAAAGAATTAGATAGTTTCGCAAAAAAAAATTAATTTTCACTGTATGAAATGTCTTAGAAAAATTTCTGAAAAATTTCTTTGATAAGACAATTTTTTTTCAATAATGTTCACTTTTAGTACGTAAAAAAACTTTCTTAGACAATTTTTAATGACGTTAGTTCCAAACTAAAAGAATTAGATAGTTTTCCAAAAAAAAAAAGTTTTTCACTGTATGAAATGGTTTTGAAAAATTTTTTTAAAAAGACAATTTTTTTTCAATAATGTTCACTTTTAGTACGTAAATAAACTTTCTTAGACAATTTTTAATGACGTTAGTTCCAAACTAAAAGAATTAGATTGTTTCGCAAAAAAAAATTAATTTTCACTGTATGAAATGTCTTAGAAAAATTTCTGAAAAGTTTCTTTGATAAGACAATTTTTTTTCAATAATGTTCACTTTTAGTTCGTAAATAAACTTTCTTAGACAATTTTTAATAACGTTAGTTCCAAACTAAAAGAATTAGATAGTTTCGCAGAAAAAAATTATTTTTTAATGCATGAAATGTCTTGGAAAAGTTTTTGAAAAACTTTTGAAAAAGACAATTTTTTTCAATAATGTTCACTTTAGTACGTAAAAAAAACTTTCTTAGACAATTTTTAATGACGTTAGTTTCAAACTAAAAGAATTAGATTGTTTCGCAAAAAAAAATTATTTTTCACTGTATGAAATGTTTTACAAAATTTTTGAAAAATTTTTTTGAAAAGACAATTTTTTTTCAATAATGTTCACTATTGGTACGTAAAAAAACTTTCTTAGACAATTTTTAATGACATTAGTTCCAAACTAAACGAATTAGATAGTTTCGCAAAAAAAAATTATTTTTCACTGTATGAAATGTCTTGGAAATAGTTTTTTGAAAAGACAATTTTTGTTCAATAATGTTCACTTTTGGTACGTAAAAAAACTTTCTTAGACAATTTTTAATGACGTTAGTTCCAAACTAAAAGAATTAGATAGTTTCGCAAAAAAAATTATATTTTTTACTGTATGAAATGTCTTAGAAAAACTTTTGAAAAATTTTTTTGAAAACACAATTTTTTTTCGATAATGTTCTCTTTTAGTACGTTTCTTAGACAATTTTTAATGACATTAGTTCCAAACTAAAAGAATTAGATAGTTTCGCAAAAAAAAATTATTTTTCACTCTAAGAAATGTCTTAGAAAAATTTTTTTGAAAAGACAATTTTTTTTCAATAATGTTCACTTTTAGTACGTAAATAAACTTTCTTAGACAATTTTTAATGACGTTAGTTCCAAACTAAAAGAATTAGATAGTTTGCCAAAAAAAATTTATTTTTTACTGTATGAAATGTCTTAGAAAGATTTTTGAAAAATTTTTTTGAAAAGACAATTTTTTTTCAATAATGTTCACCTTTAGTTCGTAAATAAACTTTCTTAGACAATTTTTAATAACGTTAGTTCCAAACTAAAAGAATTAGATAGTTTCGCAGAAAAAAATTATTTTTTAATGCATGAAATGTCTTGGAAAAGTTTTTGAAAAATTTTTTTGAAAACACAAATTTTTTTCGATAATGTTCACTTTTAGTACGTAAAAAAACTTTCTTAGACAATTTTTAATGACGTTAGTTCCAAACAAAAAGAATTAGATAGTTTCGCAAAAAAAATTATTTTTCACTGTATGAAATGTCTTGGAAAAATTTTTTTAAAAATTCAATTTTTTTTAATAATGTTCACTTTTAGTACGTAAATAAACTTTCTTAGACAATTTTCAATGACGTTAGTTCCAAACTAAAAGAATTAGATAGTTTCGCAAAAAAAAAATGATTTTTCACTGTATGAAATGTCTTGGAAAAAGTTTTTTGAAAAGACAAGTTTTTTTCAATGATGTTCACGTTTAGTACGTAAAAAAACTTTCTTAGACAATTTTTAATGACATTTGTTCCAAACTAAAAGAATTAGATAGTTTCGCAAAAAAAAACTATTTTTCACTCTATGAAATGTCTTGGAAAAATTTTTTTGAAAAGACAATTTTTTTTCAATAATGTTCACTTTTAGTACGTAACAAAACTTCCTTAGACAATTTTTAATGACGTTAGTTCCAAACTAAAAGAATTAGATAGTTTCGCAAAAAAAAATTATTTTTCACTGTATGAAATGTCTTAGAAAAGTTTTTGAAAAATTTTTTTGAAAAGACAATTTTTTTTCAATAATGTTCACTTTTAGTACGTAAAAAAACTTTCTTAGACAATTTTTAATGACGTTAGTTCCAAACTAAAAGAATTAGATAGTTTCGCAAAAAAAATTATTTTTCACTGTATGAAATGTCTTGGAAATAGTTTTTTGAAAAGACAATTTTTTTTCAATAATGTTCACTTTTGGTACGTAAAAAAACTTTCTTAGACAATTTTTATTGACGTTAGTTCCAAACTAAAAGAATTAGATAGTTTTGCAAAAAAAAATTATTTTTCACTGTATGAAATGTCTTAGAAAAGTTTTTGAAAAATTTTTTTGAAAAGACAATTTTTTTTCAATAATGTTCACTTTTGGTACGTAAAAAAACTTTCTTAGACAATTTTTAATGACGTTAGTTCCAAACTAAAAGAATTAGATAGTTTTGCAAAAAAAATTATTTTTCACTGTATGAAATGTCTTAGAAAAGTTTTTGAAAAATTTTTTTGAAAAGACAATTTTTTTTCAATAATGTTCACTTTTGGTACGTAAAAAAACTTTCTTAGACAATTTTTAATGACATTAGTTCCAAACTAAAAGAATTAGATAGTTTCGCAAAAAAAAAAATTATTTTTCACTGTATGAAATGTCTTGGAAAAATTTTTTTGAAAAGACAATTTTTTTTCAATAATGTTCACTTTTAGTACGTAAAAAAACTTTCTTAGACAATTTTTAATGACGTTAGTTCCAAACTAAAAGAATTAGATAGTTTCGCAAAAAAAATTATTTTTCACGGTATGAAATGTCTTGGAAAAAGTTTTTTGAAAAGACAAGTTTTTTTCAATGATGTTCACTTTTAGTACGTAACAAAACTTTCTTAGACAATTTTTAATGACGTTAGTTCCAAACTAAAAGAATTAGATAGTTTCCTAAAAAAAAATTATTTTTTACTGTATGAAATGTCTTAGAAAAATTTTTGAAAAAGTTTTTTGAAAAGACAAGTTTTTTTCAATAATGTTCACTTTTAGTACGTAAATAAACTTTCTTAGACAATTTTTAATGACGTTAGTTCCAAACTAAAAGAAATAGAGAGTTTTGCAAAAAAAATTATTTTTTACTGCATGAAATGTCTTGAAAAAGTTTTTGAGAAACTTTTGAAAAAGACAATTTTTTTCAATAATGTTCACTTTAGTACGTAAAAAAACTTTCTTAGACAATTTTTAATGACGTTAGTTTCAAACTAAAAGAATTAGATTGTTTCGCAAAAAAAAATTATTTTTCACTGTATGAAATGTCTTAGAAAAGTTTTTGAAAAATTTTTTTGAAAAGGCAATTTTTTTTTAATAATGTTCACTTTTAGTACGTAAAAAAACTTTCTTAGACAATTTTTAATGACGTTAGTTCCAAACTAAAAGAATTAGATAGTTTCGCAAAAAAAAATTATTTTGCACAGTATGAAATGTCTTGGAAAAATTTTTTTGAAAAGACAATTTTTTTTCAATAATGTTCACTTTTAGTACGTAACAAAACTTCCTTAGATGATTTTTAATGACGTTAGTTCCAAACTAAAAGAATTAGATAGTTTCGCAAAAAAAAATTATTTTTCACTGTATGAAATGTTTTTGAAAAATTTTTGAAAAATTTTTTTGAAAAGACAATTTTTTTTCAATAATGTTCACTTTTAGTACGTAAATAAACTTTCTTAGACAATTTTTAATGACGTTAGTTCCAAACTAAAAGAATTAGATAGTTTCGCAAAAAAAAATTATTTTTCACTGTATGAAATGTCTTAGAAAAATTTCTGAAAAATTTCTTTGAAAAGACAATTTTTTTTCAATAATGTTCACTTTTAGTACGTAAATAAACTTTCTTAGACAATTTTTAATGACGTTAGTTCCAAACTAAAAGAATTAGATAGATTCGCAAAAAAAAATTATTTTTCACTGTATGAAATGTCTTAGAAAAATTTCTGAAAAATTTCTTTGAAAAGACAATTTTTTTTCAATAATGTTCACTTTTAGTACGTTACAAAACTTCCTTAGACAATTTTTAATGACGTTAGTTCCAAACTAAAAGAATTAGATAGTTTCGCAAAAAAAAATTAATTTTCACTGTATGAAATGTCTTAGAAAAATTTCTGAAAAATTTCTTTGATAAGACAATTTTTTTTCAATAATGTTTACTTTTAGTACGTAAAAAAACTTTCTTAGACAATTTTTAATGACGTTAGTTCCAAACTAAAAGAATTAGATAGTTTTCCAAAAAAAAAAAGTTTTTCACTGTATGAAATGGTTTTGAAAAATTTTTTTAAAAAGACAATTTTTTTTCAATAATGTTCACTTTTAGTACGTAACAAAACTTTCTTAGACAATTTTTAATGACGTTCGTTCCAAACTAAAAGAATTAGATAGTTTCGCAAAAAAAAATTATTTTTTACTGTATGAAATGTTTTTGAAAAATTTTTGAAAAATTTTTTTGAAAAGACAATTTTTTTTCAATAATGTTCACTTTTAGTACGTAAATAAACTTTCTTAGACAATTTTTAATGACGTTAGTTCCAAACTAAAAGAATTAGATAGTTTCGCAAAAAAAAATTATTTTTCACTGTATGAAATGTCTTAGAAAAACTTCTGAAAAATTTCTTTGAAGAGACAATTTTTTTTCAATAATGTTCACTTTTAGTACGTAAATAAACTTTCTTAGACAATTTTTAATGACGTTAGTTCCAAACTAAAAGAATTAGATAGTTTCCCAAAAAAAAATTATTTTTCACGGTATGAAATGTCTTGGAAAAAGTTTTTTGAAAAGACAATTTTTTTCAATGACGTTCACTTTTAGTACGTAACAAAACTTTCTTAGACAATTTTTAATGACGTTAGTTCCAAACTAAAAGAATTAGATAGTTTCCTAAAAAAAAATTATTTTTTACTGTATGAAATGTCTTAGAAAAATTTTTGAAAAATTTTTTTGAAAAGACAATTTTTTTTCAATAATGTTCACTTTTAGTTCGTAAATAAACTTTCTTAGACAATTTTTAATGACGTTAGTTCCAAACTAAAAGAATTAGAGAGTTTTGCAAAAAAAATTATTTTATACTGCATGAAATGTCTTGAAAAAGTTTTTGAGAAACTTTTGAAAAAGACAATTTTTTTCAATAATGTTCACTTTAGTACGTAAATAAACTTTCTTAGACAATTTTTAATGACGTTAGTTTCAAACTAAAAGAATTAGATTGTTTCGCAAAAAAAAATTATTTTTCACTGTATGAAATGTCTTAGAAAAGTTTTTGAAAAATTTTTTTGAAAAGGCAATTTTTTTTCAATAATGTTCACTTTTAGTACGTAAAAAAACTTTCTTAGACAATTTTTAATGACGTTAGTTCCAAACTAAAAGAATTAGATAGTTTCGCAAAAAAAAATTATTTTGCACAGTATGAAATGTCTTGGAAAAATTTTTTTGAAAAGACAATTTTTTTTCAATAATGTTCACTTTTAGTACGTAACAAAACTTCCTTAGATTATTTTTAATGACGTTAGTTCCAAACTAAAAGAATTAGATAGTTTCGCAAAAAAAAATTATTTTTCACTGTATGAAATGTCTTAGAAAAACTTCTGAAAAATATCTTTGAAAAGACAATTTTTTTTCAATAATGTTCACTTTTAGTACGTAACAAAACTTTCTTAGACAATTTTTAATGACGTTAGTTCCAAACTAAAAGAATTAGATAGTTTCGCAAAAAAAAATTATTTTGCACAGTATGAAATGTCTTGGAAAAATTTTTTTGAAAAGACAATTTTTTTTCGATAATGTTCACTTTTAGTACGTAAAAAAACTTTCTTAGACAATTTTTAATGACGTTAGTTCCAAACAAAAAGAATTAGATAGTTTCGCAAAAAAAAATTATTTTTCACTGTATGAAATGTCTTAGAAAAAATTTTGAAAAATTTGTTTGAAAACACAATTTTTTTTCGATAATGTTCGCTTTTAGTACGTAAAAAAACTTTCTTAGACAATTTTTAATGACGTTAGTTCCAAACAAAAAGAATTAGATAGTTTCGCAAAAAAAAATTATTTTTCACTGTATGAAATGTCTTGGAAAAATTTTTTTAAAAAGACATTTTTTTTTTCAATAATGTTCACTTTTAGTACGTAAAAAAACTTTCTTAGACAATTTTTAATGACGTTAGTTCCAAACTAAAAGAATTAGATAGTTTTCCAAAAAAAAAAAGTTTTTCACTGTATGAAATGGTTTTGAAAAATTTTTTTAAAAAGACAATTTTTTTTCAATAATGTTCACTTTTAGTACGTAACAAAACTTTCTTAGACAATTTTTAATGACGTTCGTTCCAAACTAAAAGAATTAGATAGTTTCACAAAAAAAAATTATTTTTTACTGTATGAAATGTTTTTGAAAAATTTTTGAAAAATTTTTTTGAAAAGACAATTTTTTTTCAATAATGTTCAATTTTAGTACGTAAATAAACTTTCTTAGACAATTTTTAATGACGTTAGTTCCAAACTAAAAGAATGAGATAGTTTCGCAAAAAAAAGATTATTTTTCACTGTATGAAATGTCTTAGAAAAACTTCTGAAAAATTTCTTTGAAAAGACAATTTTTTTTCAATAATGTTCACTTTTAGTACGTAAATAAACTTCTTTCTTAGACAATTTTTAATGACGTTAGTTCCAAACTAAAAGAATTAGATAGATTCGCAAAAAAAAATTATTTTTCACTGTATGAAATGTCTTAGAAAAATTTCTGAAAAATTTCTTTAAAAAGACAATTTTTTTTCAATAATGTTCACTTTTAGTACGTAAATAAACTTTCTTAGACAATTTTTAATGACGTTAGTTCCAAACTAAAAGAATTAGATAGTTTCGCAAAAAAAAATTATTTTTCACTGTATGAAATGTCTTAGAAAAACTTTTGAAAAATTTTTTTGAAAACACAATTTTTTTTCGATAATGTTCACTTTTAGTACGTAAAAAAACTTTCTTAGACAATTTTTAATGACGTTAGTTCCAAACTAAAAGAATTACATAGTTTTGCAAAAAAAAAAAGTTTTTCACTGTATGAAATGTTTTTAAAAAATTTTTTTGAAAAGACAATTTTTTTTCAATAATGTTCACTTTTAGTACGTTACAAAACTTCCTTAGACAATTTTTAATGACGTTAGTTCCAAACTAAAAGAATTAGATAGTTTCGCAAAAAGAAATTATTTTTCACTGTATGAAATGTCCTTGAAAAATTTTTGAAAAATTTTTTTGAAAAGACAATTTTTTTTCAATAATGTTCACTTTTAGTACGTAAATAAACTTTCTTAGACAATTTTTAATGACGTTAGTTCCAAACTAAAAGAATTAGATAGTTTCGCAAAAAAAAATTAATTTTCACTGTATGAAATGTCTTAGAAAAATTTCTGAAAAATTTCTTTGATAAGACAATTTTTTTTCAATAATGTTCACTTTTAGTACGTAAAAAAACTTTCTTAGACAATTTTTAATGACGTTAGTTCCAAACTAAAAAAATTAGATAGTTTTCCAAAAAAAAAAAGTTTTTCACTGTATGAAATGGTTTTGAAAAATTTTTTTAAAAAGACAATTTTTTTTCAATAATGTTCACTTTTAGTACGTAAATAAAATTTCTTAGACAATTTTTAATAACGTTAGTTCCAAACTAAAAGAATTAGATAGTTTCGCAGAAAAAAATTATTTTTTAATGCATGAAATGTCTTGGAAAAGTTTTTGAAAAACTTTTGAAAAAGACAATTTTTTTCAATAATGTTCACTTTAGTACGTAAAAAAACTTTCTTAGACAATTTTTAATGACGTTAGTTTCAAACTAAAAGAATTAGATTGTTTCGCAAAAAAAAATTATTTTTCACTGTATGAAATGTTTTACAAAATTTTTGAAAAATTTTTTTGAAAAGACAATTTTTTTTCAATAATGTTCACTATTGGTACGTAAAAAAACTTTCTTAGACAATTTTTAATGACATTAGTTCCAAACTAAACGAATTAGATAGTTTCGCAAAAAAAAATTATTTTTCACTGTATGAAATGTCTTGGAAATAGTTTTTTGAAAAGACAATTTTTGTTCAATAATGTTCACTTTTGGTACGTAAAAAAACTTTCTTAGACAATTTTTAATGACGTTAGTTCCAAACTAAAAGAATTAGATAGTTTCGCAAAAAAAATTTATTTTTTACTGTATGAAATGTCTTAGAAAAACTTTTGAAAAATTTTTTTGAAAACACAATTTTTTTTCGATAATGTTCTCTTTTAGTACGTTTCTTAGACAATTTTTAATGACATTAGTTCCAAACTACGTAAAAAAGTTTACGTACTTTTAGTACGTAAAAAAACTTTCTTAGACAATTTTTAATGACGTTAGTTCCAAACAAAAAGAATTAGATAGTTTCGCAAAAAAAATTATTTTTCACTGTATGAAATGTCTTGGAAAAATTTTTTTAAAAATTCAATTTTTTTTAATAATGTTCACTTTTAGTACGTAAATAAACTTTCTTAGACAATTTTCAATGACGTTAGTTCCAAACTAAAAGAATTAGATAGTTTCGCAAAAAAAAAATGATTTTTCACTGTATGAAATGTCTTGGAAAAAGTTTTTTGAAAAGACAAGTTTTTTTCAATGATGTTCACTTTTAGTACGTAAAAAAATTTTCTTAGACAATTTTTAATGACATTTGTTCCAAACTAAAAGAATTAGATAGTTTCGCAAAAAAAAACTATTTTTCACTCTATGAAATGTCTTGGAAAAATTTTTTTGAAAAGACAATTTTTTTTCAATAATGTTCACTTTTAGTACGTAACAAAACTTCCTTAGACAATTTTTAATGACGTTAGTTCCAAACTAAAAGAATTAGATAGTTTCGCAAAAAAAAATTATTTTTCACTGTATGAAATGTCTTAGAAAAGTTTTTGAAAAATTTTTTTGAAAAGACAATTTTTTTTCAATAATGTTCACTTTTAGTACGTAAAAAAACTTTCTTAGACAATTTTTAATGACGTTAGTTCCAAACTAAAAGAATTAGATAGTTTCGCAAAAAAAATTATTTTTCACTGTATGAAATGTCTTGGAAATAGTTTTTTGAAAAGACAATTTTTTTTCAATAATGTTCACTTTTGGTACGTAAAAAAACTTTCTTAGACAATTTTTAATGACGTTAGTTCCAAACTAAAAGAATTAGATAGTTTTGCAAAAAAAAATTATTTTTCACTGTATGAAATGTCTTAGAAAAGTTTTTGAAAAATTTTTTTGAAAAGACAATTTTTTTTCAATAATGTTCACTTTTGGTACGTAAAAAAACTTTCTTAGACAATTTTTAATGACGTTAGTTCCAAACTAAAAGAATTAGATAGTTTTGCAAAAAAAATTATTTTTCACTGTATGAAATGTCTTAGAAAAGTTTTTGAAAAATTTTTTTGAAAAGACAATTTTTTTTCAATAATGTTCACTTTTGGTACGTAAAAAAACTTTCTTAGACAATTTTTAATGACATTAGTTCCAAACTAAAAGAATTAGATAGTTTCGCAAAAAAAAAAATTATTTTTCACTGTATGAAATGTCTTGGAAAAACTTTTTTGAAAAGACAATTTTTTTTCAATAATGTTCACTTTTAGTACGTAAAAAAACTTTCTTAGACAATTTTTAATGACGTTAGTTCCAAACTAAAAGAATTAGATAGTTTCGCAAAAAAAATTATTTTTCACGGTATGAAATGTCTTGGAAAAAGTTTTTTGAAAAGACAAGTTTTTTTCAATGATGTTCACTTTTAGTACGTAACAAAACTTTCTTAGACAATTTTTAATGACGTTAGTTCCAAACTAAAAGAATTAGATAGTTTCCTAAAAAAAAATTATTTTTTACTGTATGAAATGTCTTAGAAAAATTTTTGAAAAAGTTTTTTGAAAAGACAATTTTTTTTCAATAATGTTCACTTTTAGTACGTAAATAAACTTTCTTAGACAATTTTTAATGACGTTAGTTCCAAACTAAAAGAAATAGAGAGTTTTGCAAAAAAAATTATTTTTTACTGCATGAAATGTCTTGAAAAAGTTTTTGAGAAACTTTTGAAAAAGACAATTTTTTTCAATAATGTTCACTTTAGTACGTAAAAAAACTTTCTTAGACAATTTTTAATGACGTTAGTTTCAAACTAAAAGAATTAGATTGTTTCGCAAAAAAAAATTATTTTTCACTGTATGAAATGTCTTAGAAAAGTTTTTGAAAAATTTTTTTGAAAAGGCAATTTTTTTTTAATAATGTTCACTTTTAGTACGTAAATAAACTTTCTTAGACAATTTTTAATGACGTTAGTTCCAAACTAAAAGAATTAGATAGTTTCGCAAAAAAAAATTATTTTGCACAGTATGAAATGTCTTGGAAAAATTTTTTTGAAAAGACAATTTTTTTTCAATAATGTTCACTTTTAGTACGTAACAAAACTTCCTTAGATGATTTTTAATGACGTTAGTTCCAAACTAAAAGAATTAGATAGTTTCGCAAAAAAAAATTATTTTTCACTGTATGAAATGTTTTTGAAAAATTTTTGAAAAATTTTTTTGAAAAGACAATTTTTTTTCAATAATGTTCACTTTTAGTACGTAAATAAACTTTCTTAGACAATTTTTAATAACGTTAGTTCCAAACTAAAAGAATTAGATAGTTTCGCAAAAAAAAATTATTTTTCACTGTATGAAATGTCTTAGAAAAATTTCTGAAAAATTTCTTTGAAAAGACAATTTTTTTTCAATAATGTTCACTTTTAGTACGTAAATAAACTTTCTTAGACAATTTTTAATGACGTTAGTTCCAAACTAAAAGAATTAGATAGATTCGCAAAAAAAAATTATTTTTCACTGTATGAAATGTCTTAGAAAAATTTCTGAAAAATTTCTTTGAAAAGACAATTTTTTTTCAATAATGTTCACTTTTAGTACGTTACAAAACTTCCTTAGACAATTTTTAATGACGTTAGTTCCAAACTAAAAGAATTAGATAGTTTCGCAAAAAAAAATTAATTTTCACTGTATGAAATGTCTTAGAAAAATTTCTGAAAAATTTCTTTGATAAGACAATTTTTTTTCAATAATGTTTACTTTTAGTACGTAAAAAAACTTTCTTAGACAATTTTTAATGACGTTAGTTCCAAACTAAAAGAATTAGATAGTTTTATAAAAAAAAAAGTTTTTCACTGTATGAAATGGTTTTGAAAAATTTTTTTAAAAAGACAATTTTTTTTCAATAATGTTCACTTTTAGTACGTAACAAAACTTTCTTAGACAATTTTCAATGACGTTCGTTCCAAACTAAAAGAATTAGATAGTTTCGCAAAAAAAAATTATTTTTTACTGTATGAAATGTTTTTGAAAAATTTTTGAAAAATTTTTTTGAAAAGACAATTTTTTTTCAATAATGTTCACTTTTAGTACGTAAATAAACTTTCTTAGACAATTTTTAATGACGTTAGTTCCAAACTAAAAGAATTAGATAGTTTCGCAAAAAAAAATTATTTTTCACTGTATGAAATGTCTTAGAAAAACTTCTGAAAAATTTCTTTGAAAAGACAATTTTTTTTCAATAATGTTCACTTTTAGTACGTAAATAAACTTTCTTAGACAATTTTTAATGACGTTAGTTCCAAACTAAAAGAATTAGATAGTTTCCCAAAAAAAAGTTATTTTTCACTGTATGAAATGTCTTGGAAAAAGTTTATTGAAAAGACAATTTTTTTCAATGATGTTCACTTTTAGTACGTAACAAAACTTTCTTAGACAATTTTTAATGACGTTAGTTCCAAACTAAAAGAATTAGATAGTTTCCTAAAAAAAAATTATTTTTTACTGTATGAAATGTCTTAGAAAAATTTTTGAAAAATTTTTTTGAAAAGACAATTTTTTTTCAATAATGTTCACTTTTAGTTCGTAAATAAACTTTCTTAGACAATTTTTAATGACGTTAGTTCCAAACTAAAAGAATTAGAGAGTTTTGCAAAAAAAATTATTTTATACTGCATGAAATGTCTTGAAAAAGTTTTTGAGAAACTTTTGAAAAAGAAAATTTTTTTCAATAATGTTCACTTTAGTACGTAAAAAAACTTTCTTAGACAATTTTTAATGACGTTAGTTTCAAACTAAAAGAATTAGATTGTTTCGCAAAAAAAAACTTATTTTTCACTGTATGAAATGTCTTAGAAAAGTTTTTGAAAAATTTTTTTGAAAAGGCAATTTTTTTTCAATAATGTTCACTTTTAGTACGTAAAAAAACTTTCTTAGACAATTTTTAATGACGTTAGTTCCAAACTAAAAGAATTAGATAGTTTCGCAAAAAAAAATTATTTTGCACAGTATGAAATGTCTTGGAAAAATTTTTTTGAAAAGACAATTTTTTTTCAATAATGTTCACTTTTAGTACGTAACAAAACTTCCTTAGATGATTTTTAATGACGTTAGTTCCAAACTAAAAGAATTAGATAGTTTCGCAAAAAAAAATTATTTTTCACTGTATGAAATGTCTTAGAAAAACTTCTGAAAAATATCTTTGAAAAGACAATTTTTTTTCAATAATGTTCACTTTTAGTACGTAACAAAACTTTCTTAGACAATTTTTAATGACGTTAGTTCCAAACTAAAAGAATTAGATAGTTTCGCAAAAAAAAATTATTTTGCACAGTATGAAATGTCTTGGAAAAATTTTTTTGAAAAGACAATTTTTTTTCGATAATGTTCACTTTTAGTACGTAAAAAAACTTTCTTAGACAATTTTTAATGACGTTAGTTCCAAACAAAAAGAATTAGATAGTTTCGCAAAAAAAAATTATTTTTCACTGTATGAAATGTCTTAGAAAAAATTTTGAAAAATTTGTTTGAAAACACAATTTTTTTTCGATAATGTTCGCTTTTAGTACGTAAAAAAACTTTCTTAGACAATTTTTAATGACGTTAGTTCCAAACAAAAAGAATTAGATAGTTTCGCAAAAAAAAATTATTTTTCACTGTATGAAATGTCTTGGAAAAATTTTTTTAAAAAGACATTTTTTTTTTCAATAATGTTCACTTTTAGTACGTAAAAAAACTTTCTTAGACAATTTTTAATGACGTTAGTTCCAAACTAAAAGAATTAGATAGTTTTCCAAAAAAAAAAAGTTTTTCACTGTATGAAATGGTTTTGAAAAATTTTTTTAAAAAGACAATTTTTTTTCAATAATGTTCACTTTTAGTACGTAACAAAACTTTCTTAGACAATTTTTAATGACGTTCGTTCCAATCTAAAAGAATTAGATAGTTTCACAAAAAAAAATTATTTTTTACTGTATGAAATGTTTTTGAAAAATTTTTGAAAAATTTTTTTGAAAAGACAATTTTTTTTCAATAATGTTCAATTTTAGTACGTAAATAAACTTTCTTAGACAATTTTTAATGACGTTAGTTCCAAACTAAAAGAATGAGATAGTTTCGCAAAAAAAAATTATTTTTCACTGTATGAAATGTCTTAGAAAAATTTCTGAAAAATTTCTTTAAAAAGACAATTTTTTTTCAATAATGTTCACTTTTAGTACGTAAATAAACTTTCTTAGACAATTTTTAATGAGGTTAGTTCCAAACTAAAAGAATTAGATAGTTTCGCAAAAAAAAATTATTTTTCACTGTATGAAATGTCTTAGAAAAACTTTTGAAAAATTTTTTTGAAAACACAATTTTTTTTCGATAATGTTCACTTTTAGTACGTAAAAAAACTTTCTTAGACAATTTTTAATGACGTTAGTTCCAAACTAAAAGAATTACATAGTTTTGCAAAAAAAAAAAGTTTTTCACTGTATGAAATGTTTTTAAAAAATTTTTTTGAAAAGACAATTTTTTTTCAATAATGTTCACTTTTAGTACGTTACAAAACTTCCTTAGACAATTTTTAATGACGTTAGTTCCAAACTAAAAGAATTAGATAGTTTCGCAAAAAGAAATTATTTTTCACTGTATGAAATGTCCTTGAAAAATTTTTGAAAAATTTTTTTGAAAAGACAATTTTTTTTCAATAATGTTCACTTTTAGTACGTAAATAAACTTTCTTAGACAATTTTTAATGACGTTAGTTCCAAACTAAAAGAATTAGATAGTTTCGCAAAAAAAAATTAATTTTCACTGTATGAAATGTCTTAGAAAAATTTCTGAAAAATTTCTTTGATAAGACAATTTTTTTTCAATAATGTTCACTTTTAGTACGTAAAAAAACTTTCTTAGACAATTTTTAATGACGTTAGTTCCAAACTAAAAGAATTAGATAGTTTTCCAAAAAAAAAAAGTTTTTCACTGTATGAAATAATTTTGAAAAATTTTTTTAAAAAGACAATTTTTTTTCAATAATGTTCACTTTTAGTACGTAAATAAACTTTCTTAGACAATTTTTAATGACGTTAGTTCCAAACTAAAAGAATTAGATAGTTTCGCAAAAAAAAATTAATTTTCACTGTATGAAATGTCTTAGAAAAATTTCTGAAAAATTTCTTTGAAAAGACAATTTTTTTTCAATAATGTTCACTTTTAGTTCGTAAATAAACTTTCTTAGACAATTTTTAATAACGTTAGTTCCAAACTAAAAGAATTAGATAGTTTCGCAGAAAAAAATTATTTTTTAATGCATGAAATGTCTTGGAAAAGTTTTTGAAAAACTTTTGAAAAAGACAATTTTTTTCAATAATGTTCACTTTAGTACGTAAAAAAACTTTCTTAGACAATTTTTAATGACGTTAGTTTCAAACTAAAAGAATTAGATTGTTTCGCAAAAAAAAATTATTTTTCACTGTATGAAATGTTTTACAAAATTTTTGAAAAATTTTTTTGAAAAGACATTTTTTTTTCAATAATGTTCACTATTGGTACGTAAAAAAACTTTCTTAGACAATTTTTAATGACATTAGTTCCAAACTAAACGAATTAGATAGTTTCGCAAAAAAAAATTATTTTTCACTGTATGAAATGTCTTGGAAATAGTTTTTTGAAAAGACAATTTTTGTTCAATAATGTTCACTTTTGGTACGTAAAAAAACTTTCTTAGACAATTTTTAATGACGTTAGTTCCAAACTAAAAGAATTAGATAGTTTCGCAAAAAAAATTTATTTTTTACTGTATGAAATGTCTTAGAAAAACTTTTGAAAAGTTTTTTTGAAAACACAATTTTTTTTCGATAATGTTCTCTTTTAGTACGTTTCTTAGACAATTTTTAATGACATTAGTTCCAAACTAAAAGAATTAGATAGCTTCGCAAAAAAAAATTATTTTTCACTCTAAGAAATGTCTTAGAAAAATTTTTTTGAAAAGACAATTTTTTTTCAATAATGTTCACTTTTAGTACGTAAATAAACTTTCTTAGACAATTTTTAATGACGTTAGTTCCAAACTAAAAGAATTAGATAGTTTGCCAAAAAAAATTTATTTTTTACTGTATGAAATGTCTTAGAAAAATTTTTGAAAAATTTTTTTGAAAAGACAATTTTTTTTCAATAATGTTCACCTTTAGTTCGTAAATAAACTTTCTTAGACAATTTTTAATGACGTTAGTTCCAAACAAAAAGAATTAGATAGTTTCGCAAAAAAAATTATTTTTCACTGTATGAAATGTCTTGGAAAAATTTTTTTAAAAATTCAATTTTTTTTAATAATGTTCACTTTTAGTACGTAAATAAACTTTCTTAGACAATTTTTAATGACGTTCGTTCCAAACTAAAAGAATTAGATAGTTTCGCAAAAAAAAATTATTTTTTACTGTATGAAATGTTTTTGAAAAATTTTTGAAAAATTTTTTTGAAAAGACAATTTTTTTTCAATAATGTTCACTTTTAGTACGTAAATAAACTTTCTTAGACAATTTTTAATGACGTTAGTTCCAAACTAAAAGAATTAGATAGTTTCGCAAAAAAAAATTATTTTTCACTGTATGAAATGTCTTAGAAAAACTTTTGAAAAATTTTTTTGAAAACACAATTTTTTTTCGATAATGTTCACTTTTAGTACGTAAAAAAACTTTCTTAGACAATTTTTAATGACGTTAGTTCCAAACTAAAAGAATTACATAGTTTTGCAAAAAAAAAAAGTTTTTCACTGTATGAAATGTTTTTAAAAAATTTTTTTGAAAAGACAATTTTTTTTCAATAATGTTCACTTTTAGTACGTTACAAAACTTCCTTAGACAATTTTTAATGACGTTAGTTCCAAACTAAAAGAATTAGATAGTTTCGCAAAAAGAAATTATTTTTCACTGTATGAAATGTCCTTGAAAAATTTTTGAAAAATTTTTTTGAAAAGACAATTTTTTTTCAATAATGTTCACTTTTAGTACGTAAATAAACTTTCTTAGACAATTTTTAATGACGTTAGTTCCAAACTAAAAGAATTAGATAGTTTCGCAAAAAAAAATTAATTTTCACTGTATGAAATGTCTTAAAAAAATTTCTGAAAAATTTCTTTGATAAGACAATTTTTTTTCAATAATGTTCACTTTTAGTACGTAAAAAAACTTTCTTAGACAATTTTTAATGACGTTAGTTCCAAACTAAAAAAATTAGATAGTTTTCCAAAAAAAAAAAGTTTTTCACTGTATGAAATGGTTTTGAAAAATTTTTTTAAAAAGACAATTTTTTTTCAATAATGTTCACTTTTAGTACGTAAATAAACTTTCTTAGACAATTTTTAATAACGTTAGTTCCAAACTAAAAGAATTAGATAGTTTCGCAGAAAAAAATTATTTTTTAATGCATGAAATGTCTTGGAAAAGTTTTTGAAAAACTTTTGAAAAAGACAATTTTTTTCAATAATGTTCACTTTAGTACGTAAAAAAACTTTCTTAGACAATTTTTAATGACGTTAGTTTCAAACTAAAAGAATTAGATTGTTTCGCAAAAAAAAATTATTTTTCACTGTATGAAATGTTTTACAAAATTTTTGAAAAATTTTTTTGAAAAGACAATTTTTTTTCAATAATGTTCACTATTGGTACGTAAAAAAACTTTCTTAGACAATTTTTAATGACATTAGTTCCAAACTAAACGAATTAGATAGTTTCGCAAAAAAAAATTATTTTTCACTGTATGAAATGTCTTGGAAATAGTTTTTTGAAAAGACAATTTTTGTTCAATAATGTTCACTTTTGGTACGTAAAAAAACTTTCTTAGACAATTTTTAATGACGTTAGTTCCAAACTAAAAGAATTAGATAGTTTCGCAAAAAAAATTTATTTTTTACTGTATGAAATGTCTTAGAAAAACTTTTGAAAAATTTTTTTGAAAACACAATTTTTTTTCGATAATGTTCTCTTTTAGTACGTTTCTTAGACAATTTTTAATGACATTAGTTCCAAACTACGTAAAAAAGTTTACGTACTTTTAGTACGTAAAAAAACTTTCTTAGACAATTTTTAATGACGTTAGTTCCAAACAAAAAGAATTAGATAGTTTCGCAAAAAAAATTATTTTTCACTGTATGAAATGTCTTGGAAAAATTTTTTTAAAAATTCAATTTTTTTTAATAATGTTCACTTTTAGTACGTAAATAAACTTTCTTAGACAATTTTCAATGACGTTAGTTCCAAACTAAAAGAATTAGATAGTTTCGCAAAAAAAAAATGATTTTTCACTGTATGAAATGTCTTGGAAAAAGTTTTTTGAAAAGACAAGTTTTTTTCAATGATGTTCACTTTTAGTACGTAAAAAAACTTTCTTAGACAATTTTTAATGACATTTGTTCCAAACTAAAAGAATTAGATAGTTTCGCAAAAAAAAACTATTTTTCACTCTATGAAATGTCTTGGAAAAATTTTTTTGAAAAGACAATTTTTTTTCAATAATGTTCACTTTTAGTACGTAACAAAACTTCCTTAGACAATTTTTAATGACGTTAGTTCCAAACTAAAAGAATTAGATAGTTTCGCAAAAAAAAATTATTTTTCACTGTATGAAATGTCTTAGAAAAGTTTTTGAAAAATTTTTTTGAAAAGACAATTTTTTTTCAATAATGTTCACTTTTAGTGCGTAAATAAACTTTCTTAGACAATTTTTAATGACGTTAGTTCCAAACTAAAAGAATTAGATAGTTTCGCAAAAAAAATTATTTTTCACTGTATGAAATGTCTTGGAAATAGTTTTTTGAAAAGACAATTTTTTTTCAATAATGTTCACTTTTGGTACGTAAAAAAACTTTCTTAGACAATTTTTAATGACGTTAGTTCCAAACTAAAAGAATTAGATAGTTTTGCAAAAAAAAATTATTTTTCACTGTATGAAATGTCTTAGAAAAGTTTTTGAAAAATTTTTTTGAAAAGACAATTTTTTTTCAATAATGTTCACTTTTGGTACGTAAAAAAACTTTCTTAGACAATTTTTAATGACGTTAGTTCCAAACTAAAAGAATTAGATAGTTTTGCAAAAAAAATTATTTTTCACTGTATGAAATGTCTTAGAAAAGTTTTTGAAAAATTTTTTTGAAAAGACAATTTTTTTTCAATAATGTTCACTTTTGGTACGTAAAAAAACTTTCTTAGACAATTTTTAATGACATTAGTTCCAAACTAAAAGAATTAGATAGTTTCGCAAAAAAAAAAATTATTTTTCACTGTATGAAATGTCTTGGAAAAATTTTTTTGAAAAGACAATTTTTTTTCAATAATGTTCACTTTTAGTACGTAAAAAAACTTTCTTAGACAATTTTTAATGACGTTAGTTCCAAACTAAAAGAATTAGATAGTTTCGCAAAAAAAATTATTTTTCACGGTATGAAATGTCTTGGAAAAAGTTTTTTGAAAAGACAAGTTTTTTTCAATGATGTTCACTTTTAGTACGTAACAAAACTTTCTTAGACAATTTTTAATGACGTTAGTTCCAAACTAAAAGAATTAGATAGTTTCCTAAAAAAAAATTATTTTTTACTGTATGAAATGTCTTAGAAAAATTTTTGAAAAAGTTTTTTGAAAAGACAATTTTTTTTCAATAATGTTCACTTTTAGTACGTAAATAAACTTTCTTAGACAATTTTTAATGACGTTAGTTCCAAACTAAAAGAAATAGAGAGTTTTGCAAAAAAAATTATTTTTTACTGCATGAAATGTCTTGAAAAAGTTTTTGAGAAACTTTTGAAAAAGACAATTTTTTTCAATAATGTTCACTTTAGTACGTAAAAAAACTTTCTTAGACAATTTTTAATGACGTTAGTTTCAAACTAAAAGAATTAGATTGTTTCGCAAAAAAAAATTATTTTTCACTGTATGAAATGTCTTAGAAAAGTTTTTGAAAAATTTTTTTGAAAAGGCAATTTTTTTTTAATAATGTTCACTTTTAGTACGTAAATAAACTTTCTTAGACAATTTTTAATGACGTTAGTTCCAAACTAAAAGAATTAGATAGTTTCGCAAAAAAAAATTATTTTGCACAGTATGAAATGTCTTGGAAAAATTTTTTTGAAAAGACAATTTTTTTTCAATAATGTTCACTTTTAGTACGTAACAAAACTTCCTTAGATGATTTTTAATGACGTTAGTTCCAAACTAAAAGAATTAGATAGTTTCGCAAAAAAAAATTATTTTTCACTGTATGAAATGTTTTTGAAAAATTTTTGAAAAATTTTTTTGAAAAGACAATTTTTTTTCAATAATGTTCACTTTTAGTACGTAAATAAACTTTCTTAGACAATTTTTAATGACGTTAGTTCCAAACTAAAAGAATTAGATAGTTTCGCAAAAAAAAATTATTTTTCACTGTATGAAATGTCTTAGAAAAATTTCTGAAAAATTTCTTTGAAAAGACAATTTTTTTTCAATAATGTTCACTTTTAGTACGTAAATAAACTTTCTTAGACAATTTTTAATGACGTTAGTTCCAAACTAAAAGAATTAGATAGATTCGCAAAAAAAAATTATTTTTCACTGTATGAAATGTCTTAGAAAAATTTCTGAAAAATTTCTTTGAAAAGACAATTTTTTTTCAATAATGTTCACTTTTAGTACGTTACAAAACTTCCTTAGACAATTTTTAATGACGTTAGTTCCAAACTAAAAGAATTAGATAGTTTCGCAAAAAAAAATTAATTTTCACTGTATGAAATGTCTTAGAAAAATTTCTGAAAAATTTCTTTGATAAGACAATTTTTTTTCAATAATGTTTACTTTTAGTACGTAAAAAAACTTTCTTAGACAATTTTTAATGACGTTAGTTCCAAACTAAAAGAATTAGATAGTTTTATAAAAAAAAAAGTTTTTCACTGTATGAAATGGTTTTGAAAAATTTTTTTAAAAAGACAATTTTTTTTCAATAATGTTCACTTTTAGTACGTAACAAAACTTTCTTAGACAATTTTCAATGACGTTCGTTCCAAACTAAAAGAATTAGATAGTTTCGCAAAAAAAAATTATTTTTTACTGTATGAAATGTTTTTGAAAAATTTTTGAAAAATTTTTTTGAAAAGACAATTTTTTTTCAATAATGTTCACTTTTAGTACGTAAATAAACTTTCTTAGACAATTTTTAATGACGTTAGTTCCAAACTAAAAGAATTAGATAGTTTCGCAAAAAAAAATTATTTTTCACTGTATGAAATGTCTTAGAAAAACTTCTGAAAAATTTCTTTGAAAAGACAATTTTTTTTCAATAATGTTCACTTTTAGTACGTAAATAAACTTTCTTAGACAATTTTTAATGACGTTAGTTCCAAACTAAAAGAATTAGATAGTTTCCCAAAAAAAAGTTATTTTTCACTGTATGAAATGTCTTGGAAAAAGTTTATTGAAAAGACAATTTTTTTCAATGATGTTCACTTTTAGTACGTAACAAAACTTTCTTAGACAATTTTTAATGACGTTAGTTCCAAACTAAAAGAATTAGATAGTTTCCTAAAAAAAAATTATTTTTTACTGTATGAAATGTCTTAGAAAAATTTTTGAAAAATTTTTTTGAAAAGACAATTTTTTTTCAATAATGTTCACTTTTAGTTCGTAAATAAACTTTCTTAGACAATTTTTAATGACGTTAGTTCCAAACTAAAAGAATTAGAGAGTTTTGCAAAAAAAATTATTTTATACTGCATGAAATGTCTTGAAAAAGTTTTTGAGAAACTTTTGAAAAAGACAATTTTTTTCAATAATGTTCACTTTAGTACGTAAAAAAACTTTCTTAGACAATTTTTAATGACGTTAGTTTCAAACTAAAAGAATTAGATTGTTTCGCAAAAAAAAAATTATTTTTCACTGTATGAAATGTCTTAGAAAAGTTTTTGAAAAATTTTTTTGAAAAGGCAATTTTTTTTCAATAATGTTCACTTTTAGTACGTAAAAAAACTTTCTTAGACAATTTTTAATGACGTTAGTTCCAAACTAAAAGAATTAGATAGTTTCGCAAAAAAAAATTATTTTGCACAGTATGAAATGTCTTGGAAAAATTTTTTTGAAAAGACAATTTTTTTTCAATAATGTTCACTTTTAGTACGTAACAAAACTTCCTTAGATGATTTTTAATGACGTTAGTTCCAAACTAAAAGAATTAGATAGTTTCGCAAAAAAAAATTATTTTTCACTGTATGAAATGTCTTAGAAAAACTTCTGAAAAATATCTTTGAAAAGACAATTTTTTTTCAATAATGTTCACTTTTAGTACGTAACAAAACTTTCTTAGACAATTTTTAATGACGTTAGTTCCAAACTAAAAGAATTAGATAGTTTCGCAAAAAAAAATTATTTTGCACAGTATGAAATGTCTTGGAAAAATTTTTTTGAAAAGACAATTTTTTTTCGATAATGTTCACTTTTAGTACGTAAAAAAACTTTCTTAGACAATTTTTAATGACGTTAGTTCCAAACAAAAAGAATTAGATAGTTTCGCAAAAAAAAATTATTTTTCACTGTATGAAATGTCTTAGAAAAAATTTTGAAAAATTTGTTTGAAAACACAATTTTTTTTCGATAATGTTCGCTTTTAGTACGTAAAAAAACTTTCTTAGACAATTTTTAATGACGTTAGTTCCAAACAAAAAGAATTAGATAGTTTTCCAAAAAAAAAAAGTTTTTCACTGTATGAAATGGTTTTGAAAAATTTTTTTAAAAAGACAATTTTTTTTCAATAATGTTCACTTTTAGTACGTAACAAAACTTTCTTAGACAATTTTTAATGACGTTCGTTCCAATCTAAAAGAATTAGATAGTTTCACAAAAAAAAATTATTTTTTACTGTATGAAATGTTTTTGAAAAATTTTTGAAAAATTTTTTTGAAAAGACAATTTTTTTTCAATAATGTTCAATTTTAGTACGTAAATAAACTTTCTTAGACAATTTTTAATGACGTTAGTTCCAAACTAAAAGAATGAGATAGTTTCGCAAAAAAAAATTATTTTTCACTGTATGAAATGTCTTAGAAAAATTTCTGAAAAATTTCTTTAAAAAGACAATTTTTTTTCAATAATGTTCACTTTTAGTACGTAAATAAACTTTCTTAGACAATTTTTAATGAGGTTAGTTCCAAACTAAAAGAATTAGATAGTTTCGCAAAAAAAAATTATTTTTCACTGTATGAAATGTCTTAGAAAAACTTTTGAAAAATTTTTTTGAAAACACAATTTTTTTTCGATAATGTTCACTTTTAGTACGTAAAAAAACTTTCTTAGACAATTTTTAATGACGTTAGTTCCAAACTAAAAGAATTACATAGTTTTGCAAAAAAAAAAAGTTTTTCACTGTATGAAATGTTTTTAAAAAATTTTTTTGAAAAGACAATTTTTTTTCAATAATGTTCACTTTTAGTACGTTACAAAACTTCCTTAGACAATTTTTAATGACGTTAGTTCCAAACTAAAAGAATTAGATAGTTTCGCAAAAAGAAATTATTTTTCACTGTATGAAATGTCCTTGAAAAATTTTTGAAAAATTTTTTTGAAAAGACAATTTTTTTTCAATAATGTTCACTTTTAGTACGTAAATAAACTTTCTTAGACAATTTTTAATGACGTTAGTTCCAAACTAAAAGAATTAGATAGTTTCGCAAAAAAAAATTAATTTTCACTGTAT